>NW_025106659.1:0-2434545 GCF_013123115.1 Colletes gigas | reverse complement strand
GCGGTGGTCAATTACAATCATATTAGGAGCAAAAATACCCCCAAAATCCTTCCCACTGTCGAGAAAAAAATTCCTAAAGGAATTGAAATTTTTGATGAAATTAAATGTTATTTTATTCCAATTATTTTTTGAAACAGAGCTTGAAATACGTCCCATGGGTACCTACAGACACGTATTAGACTATTTATCTGTAAATCGTCGAGTAAATTTGTCAAAAGTGAAAATCGAATTTTTCGAAAAAAAGGGAAGGGGGGGGTGCCAGAGATTTTCGACGAAAAAAAAAAAATTTCAATTTCTTCTGAAACAAGTATATTTGCTTGCGGTGGTCAATTACAATCATATTAGGAGCAAAAATACCCCCAAAATCCTTCCCACTGTCGAGAAAAAAATTCCTAAAGGAATTGAAATTTTTGATGAAATTAAATGTTATTTTATTCCAATTATTTTTTGAAACAGAGCTTGAAATACGTCCCATGGGTACCTACAGACACGTATTAGACTATTTATCTGTAAATCGTCGAGTAAATTTGTCAAAAGTGAAAATCGAATTTTTCGAAAAAAAGGGAAGGGGGGGTGCCAGAGATTTTCGACGAAAAAAAAAAAATTTCAATTTCTTCTGAAACAAGTATATTTGCTTGCGGTGGTCAATTACAATCATATTAGGAGCAAAAATACCCCCAAAATCCTTCCCACTGTCGAGAAAAAAATTCCTAAAGGAATTGAAATTTTTGATGAAATTAAATGTTATTTTATTCCAATTATTTTTTGAAACAGAGCTTGAAATACGTCCCATGGGTACCTACAGACACGTATTAGACTATTTATCTGTAAATCGTCGAGTAAATTTGTCAAAAGTGAAAATCGAATTTTTCGAAAAAAAGGGAAGGGGGGGTGCCAGAGATTTTCGACGAAAAAAAAAAAATTTCAATTTCTTCTGAAACAAGTATATTTGCTTGCGGTGGTCAATTACAATCATATTAGGAGCAAAAATACCCCCAAAATCCTTCCCACTGTCGAGAAAAAAATTCCTAAAGGAATTGAAATTTTTGATGAAATTAAATGTTATTTTATTCCAATTATTTTTTGAAACAGAGCTTGAAATACGTCCCATGGGTACCTACAGACACGTATTAGACTATTTATCTGTAAATCGTCGAGTAAATTTGTCAAAAGTGAAAATCGAATTTTTCGAAAAAAAGGGAAGGGGGGGTGCCAGAGATTTTCGACGAAAAAAAAAAAATTTCAATTTCTTCTGAAACAAGTATATTTGCTTGCGGTGGTCAATTACAATCATATTAGGAGCAAAAATACCCCCAAAATCCTTCCCACTGTCGAGAAAAAAATTCCTAAAGGAATTGAAATTTTTGATGAAATTAAATGTTATTTTATTCCAATTATTTTTTGAAACAGAGCTTGAAATACGTCCCATGGGTACCTACAGACACGTATTAGACTATTTATCTGTAAATCGTCGAGTAAATTTGTCAAAAGTGAAAATCGAATTTTTCGAAAAAAAGGGAAGGGGGGGGTGCCAGAGATTTTCGACGAAAAAAAAAAAATTTCAATTTCTTCTGAAACAAGTATATTTGCTTGCGGTGGTCAATTACAATCATATTAGGAGCAAAAATACCCCCAAAATCCTTCCCACTGTCGAGAAAAAAATTCCTAAAGGAATTGAAATTTTTGATGAAATTAAATGTTATTTTATTCCAATTATTTTTTGAAACAGAGCTTGAAATACGTCCCATGGGTACCTACAGACACGTATTAGACTATTTATCTGTAAATCGTCGAGTAAATTTGTCAAAAGTGAAAATCGAATTTTTCGAAAAAAAGGGAAGGGGGGGGTGCCAGAGATTTTCGACGAAAAAAAAATTTCAATTTCTTCTGAAACAAGTATATTTGCTTGCGGTGGTCAATTACAATCATATTAGGAGCAAAAATACCCCCAAAATCCTTCCCACTGTCGAGAAAAAAATTCCTAAAGGAATTGAAATTTTTGATGAAATTAAATGTTATTTTATTCCAATTATTTTTTGAAACAGAGCTTGAAATACGTCCCATGGGTACCTACAGACACGTATTAGACTATTTATCTGTAAATCGTCGAGTAAATTTGTCAAAAGTGAAAATCGAATTTTTCGAAAAAAAGGGAAGGGGGGGGTGCCAGAGATTTTCGACGAAAAAAAAAAAATTTCAATTTCTTCTGAAACAAGTATATTTGCTTGCGGTGGTCAATTACAATCATATTAGGAGCAAAAATACCCCCAAAATCCTTCCCACTGTCGAGAAAAAAATTCCTAAAGGAATTGAAATTTTTGATGAAATTAAATGTTATTTTATTCCAATTATTTTTTGAAACAGAGCTTGAAATACGTCCCATGGGTACCTACAGACACGTATTAGACTATTTATCTGTAAATCGTCGAGTAAATTTGTCAAAAGTGAAAATCGAATTTTTCGAAAAAAAGGGAAGGGGGGGTGCCAGAGATTTTCGACGAAAAAAAAAAAATTTCAATTTCTTCTGAAACAAGTATATTTGCTTGCGGTGGTCAATTACAATCATATTAGGAGCAAAAATACCCCCAAAATCCTTCCCACTGTCGAGAAAAAAATTCCTAAAGGAATTGAAATTTTTGATGAAATTAAATGTTATTTTATTCCAATTATTTTTTGAAACAGAGCTTGAAATACGTCCCATGGGTACCTACAGACACGTATTAGACTATTTATCTGTAAATCGTCGAGTAAATTTGTCAAAAGTGAAAATCGAATTTTTCGAAAAAAAGGGAAGGGGGGGGTGCCAGAGATTTTCGACGAAAAAAAAAAAATTTCAATTTCTTCTGAAACAAGTATATTTGCTTGCGGTGGTCAATTACAATCATATTAGGAGCAAAAATACCCCCAAAATCCTTCCCACTGTCGAGAAAAAAATTCCTAAAGGAATTGAAATTTTTGATGAAATTAAATGTTATTTTATTCCAATTATTTTTTGAAACAGAGCTTGAAATACGTCCCATGGGTACCTACAGACACGTATTAGACTATTTATCTGTAAATCGTCGAGTAAATTTGTCAAAAGTGAAAATCGAATTTTTCGAAAAAAAGGGAAGGGGGGGTGCCAGAGATTTTCGACGAAAAAAAAAAAATTTCAATTTCTTCTGAAACAAGTATATTTGCTTGCGGTGGTCAATTACAATCATATTAGGAGCAAAAATACCCCCAAAATCCTTCCCACTGTCGAGAAAAAAATTCCTAAAGGAATTGAAATTTTTGATGAAATTAAATGTTATTTTATTCCAATTATTTTTTGAAACAGAGCTTGAAATACGTCCCATGGGTACCTACAGACACGTATTAGACTATTTATCTGTAAATCGTCGAGTAAATTTGTCAAAAGTGAAAATCGAATTTTTCGAAAAAAAGGGAAGGGGGGGGTGCCAGAGATTTTCGACGAAAAAAAAAAAATTTCAATTTCTTCTGAAACAAGTATATTTGCTTGCGGTGGTCAATTACAATCATATTAGGAGCAAAAATACCCCCAAAATCCTTCCCACTGTCGAGAAAAAAATTCCTAAAGGAATTGAAATTTTTGATGAAATTAAATGTTATTTTATTCCAATTATTTTTTGAAACAGAGCTTGAAATACGTCCCATGGGTACCTACAGACACGTATTAGACTATTTATCTGTAAATCGTCGAGTAAATTTGTCAAAAGTGAAAATCGAATTTTTCGAAAAAAAGGGAAGGGGGGGGTGCCAGAGATTTTCGACGAAAAAAAAAAAATTTCAATTTCTTCTGAAACAAGTATATTTGCTTGCGGTGGTCAATTACAATCATATTAGGAGCAAAAATACCCCCAAAATCCTTCCCACTGTCGAGAAAAAAATTCCTAAAGGAATTGAAATTTTTGATGAAATTAAATGTTATTTTATTCCAATTATTTTTTGAAACAGAGCTTGAAATACGTCCCATGGGTACCTACAGACACGTATTAGACTATTTATCTGTAAATCGTCGAGTAAATTTGTCAAAAGTGAAAATCGAATTTTTCGAAAAAAAGGGAAGGGGGGGTGCCAGAGATTTTCGACGAAAAAAAAAAAATTTCAATTTCTTCTGAAACAAGTATATTTGCTTGCGGTGGTCAATTACAATCATATTAGGAGCAAAAATACCCCCAAAATCCTTCCCACTGTCGAGAAAAAAATTCCTAAAGGAATTGAAATTTTTGATGAAATTAAAAAATTGATATTTTGTTACCGCAGTTCATAAAGCACATATGAGTCTTCCTCTCTCGACTCCCACGAGACGGTACGAAATTACTTCGGGCAGCTTCGGAGAATCGAGAAAGAGAGCGTGTGTCAATTTGCCTTTGTCGACTCTCCGATACTCCATGAGCTCACGTAAGTACGCATGATCTGGCATAGGGTGAGTAGGGCCACAGACGAGATATATGAATAGACCTTTCAACCTATGGACTTTCGCGGCTGAATCTGACTGCCATACCGACCTGAAAATTCGGAGGTGATTTTAGCGGCCTCTTCTCATGGATGGCGGTTAGTTGAGACACTAGGCACTGAATTAGCATTAATGGGCAGCCAGCAGAATGAGTGCGTAAATACATGTGAATTGACTATGGGGGGAATTGAAAAAGACAGTGCAGTATTATCAGATGGCAGACCCGTGCCCAAAGGGAGCTGCCCCACCACTTACACACACTAATACCAACCTCCTTGTATATGAGTTCTGGCGTTTCGTATCTCTTCGAGGATTCGAGAAAGGTGGCGAATGTCAGTCTATCTTTTTTGCTCTTAACACAGCCGAAATTCGATTTCGCATAATCTTGAGCCGAGATTCTCGACTGCCCAGGCATTTTTGACTTTCCGACCTATGTAGGCGTATAAGCAAAATACCATAATGAAACAAAAATTTTGTTTACGGAAATACACGTTTTAGGACCCCTTGATCATATTTTAACTATTAAAAAAAAGACATTTTTTTACTATGCTTATGAACGTGCGTTCATATATTTATACTATTAATACTATTGGGTCTAAACAACCGAATAAATTTCACTGTAATTTTTAATTTTTAAATCTGAAAATATTTGAGAATACTGTCCTATTTGTCCTCTTTGTTTAGCAATTTAAAAAAACGCTGACTCATTAAAATCAATCATGAAAATGAATGGAAGTTGACACCGCCCCTACTGAAAATAAAGGACTGGAAAATTTTTGTTCTTTCAATGAGGGAAACTCTTTTACTTAATCTTTTTCGAAGGCGAAGGCGAAAAAGTCGATTTCGCCACGGCAACAATGGTTGGACGCGACGCGTGGACATTCCCCCGAAATAGAGGATCGGCTTTTGTTTTCCAGAAACGCTAGCGACAATGTATTTTCCAAGAGAGTCGAATGTAAGGACCACTGAAGGACGCTCAGTCTACGATACATTTATGACAGAGTTTTGGGGTGCATGTGGCCTAAAGAGCGAATGAGACTAAACAGGCCTGGCAACGGGTGACGCGATAGCGGACGACCGCGTTGGGTCTCCAGGTAGCACGTGTCGAGGCATTGATTGTTTATGAATAGAGAGAGAGTAGTTAAAAGAGGCAGACGACCTGACGTCGTACTGCTGGAAAAAATGAAGACTTTGTCCTGAAGGATCTGGCCACAGAGTGGGGAAGGCGTGGGACCTTCCGGTAAGAGCACTGTGAGGAACGGCACAGGACTTACCCCAGAACCGTCAAAGGCAAAATTTCTAACATACAGGCATGTCTCTATAAATTTCAAATCCATTAATCAATATGAATTTGTGATATCATGTCAGCCAATTTCGAAAATATGGTTTCGAGAAAAACTCATTTAAAATTTCTTGTATGATTATTAACCGTTGGGTACTCTTCCTTCTAAATGGCTATAACTTTGTTATTTTTACGAATTTTTTATGAGTCTACGATTATTATAATTGCTAAATGAAGAGGACGTGTTCCGAGTCAAAAATCAGTTGCGGGGTTTTAAAAAAGGACAGATTTGCAGGTTTGTTCTCATTAATGTTTGCAGCGTGTTTGCGAGGGATGTGTCCGATATATACATATGTATATAATCAATTCATTTTCCTTCAATAATTCTCCATTGCAAAAATTCTACAGTATTCTTACATTTTTTTATATTTTAAAATTTTCCCATGTTATTAGAAAGTAGATATACGACGAAAGTTATACAACTTATAGTTCCTAGCATGTATAACATGTATATGTATATAACGCATGGTCGCTTCGTATGGAAAGTCAATGAATCTTCAAAAAGCGCCCAGGTCCGATTTCGAGAAATGTAAGGTTTGTCAGTCACGATGGCTTTTGTCGTTTACTAACGATTCGAACGGGTGGCGATGCCAGCAGGCTTGCTTTCGAGAAATGTAAGCGACGTCAGCGATGCAAGAGCGAGAAGGAAAGCGATTATCAGCCTGTTCTTCTCGGCTATTCCGAAACTCAACGAGCTCACGTACACGCAATTGGGCATAGTGTGCGAAAGTGACGAATGAGAAGTTTCCGAGGCCCCGATGCACAGTCTGATTAAACTGATTTCGAGTCGCAAATACGTTTCTGGCGAGTTATTTTTTAATAAATGATGTATTACAATTTAAAATAAAAAATAGAGAATTTGCGGTGTACGTATCAATGAAATACATCCTTAGGAATTTTAATAATCTTGAAATTTGTAAATACTCTTAATCGATTGATTTCTCCAATGAAATTAATCGATTAATGTCCAATGATAGACCCTACAGCTTTAATTCCGTTAAAAAATAATAAAATTTATGCAATTTTATTTTCTGTCCCACTTCCTCTTGTGTTAATTTCTGAATCTGTTGATAACGTTGCGAGTGACACGAAAATGGTAATGGGGTCCCGGGACCCCAGAAACTCCGGCCGAAAAATTACATTACGTGAAACGTCTATTCATATATCTCGTCTGTGCTCGTATACCAATGGAAGTCAAAATAGTAAAAAACTTTATTATGAACAATAACGTTTTCCCTTTTAAATATCTACGTATAAATCCAAGGCCAATGAGTGTTATTGCGTAACCGTTGAGAAATGTTTCTTGTAGAGTACTTCGCCATTTTAAGACAAAAATGGTTACAATTTTCGCGTTCCATCGAAACGGGCTTGTGAAAGTAACACGAGGAAGATGGAGTTAGAGGAAGTGGTAATGTTTTTAAAATCTTGTTTAAGAAGCTTTAGAGAAGAAAGTAAATAAATGCGGGAAATAATCGTAAATATTGCCGATCACGCGCGCAATATCAATTTCGGTAAAAGTGTATCGTTATTGCTTTTTTCGCGGCAGTCTTTACTATTTACGATTATGTGTCTTCGAAATGGAATGATGTAAAATTTATGTATTAAAAGGGATTTTAGTGCATGCGAGTAGAAGGAGGCGTAATTTTTCGATAGTATAATTTTGTGGCTTGAATTTTTGGTATTAACAGTATTCAAATAGAAAAATATTCAGAGACCCTTTGCTGTATTGGCATAACCTTAAAATTTGTCGCGCCTTATCTTTCGTTGGATAAATTGATCGATTTTATCTAACAATATAAACGAAATTTTTGAACACATTAATTGGTTGTTTCAATTACATATTTATGGTCTTGAATGATGCAATTAAAATTAATAGAAAAATAAAAAATTAATAAAAATATTAAATTGAGACTATTGAAAAAGAAACGAAAAGATTTGGTCCAAACGATCCATGACAATAATCATTATTAAAAACTGTATCTGTAGGATGGGCTCTGTATGTTTTCAATTATGTACAATTTCTATTATAAGTGTATTTAAATGTTATATCATTTAAAGGTATGTGTCGTTTTTATTTTGTTAATAACAGGAATGACCGACATATGTATAATAATATCTTCTTTATTACATTTTAGAAATTTGATTCTACACATATAGTATATTATATATTCTCTATTTTAATTATTTTTACATTCTTAGATTATCAAAATAAAAAAGATACACATCTTAAAATGAGAGAACAACAATTTTTATTATTTCTCAGAATTTATAAAAATTGCCTTCTAAATTTGTACCAGTGCGTACTTCTCGTGCACTTCATGATAAAGCTTGCAATGAAATGCATAGAAGCGTCAAATAATGGTAATAGTTTGCACAAGTGGAACTGCCGCATTGTTCTCGGGAGGAAGAGTCGATCAAAGCCATTCCATAAAATTTTTATACGCATCATACGGTCGCAATTGTATAGAGTACCTTGAATGCAAATCTAAATTGACTACCATCGAGTATTGAGTTTTATTCAGTCAGTTTCGCATTGTTTATCGATAAAAAAATCTTGTATGCACAAATTGGCGAAAGTTGCTCTATGCCTGGGCAGGTTCATTGTATGTAATAGCAAATAAAAGAAAAGAATTATTTACTCGAAAAAATGTAGAACTATTGAAAAACAGCAATTCCTGTATTACGCGTGGTCCAATATCCGAGGTTACGTTAGGTAGTAATTAACGAGAAAGTTTGTTCATTTGGCACATCAATTTCTACCAGCATAAACATTTTTGTGCCACCATTATTTGCTATAAATATAAATTTAATTTTTAATTTTAATTTTCGAATAGATCGTAGAACGATTGCGTTAGCTGATAACATATATTTGTATCTTTTCTTTGTAAACGAGAATCAAAGACTAACCTTTTTTTTAAGATTCTTCACGACCTCTTTTAAAACGAAATTTTGTTTCCTCAATAAAACGAGTTCTGGTTCGTCCTTCTTGTTTTTCGTTGTCCAAGTGAGTTGTCTCAGATTTTTCATGCTTTCATCGAATAAGTTTTCTGGTTCGATCAAGTTCTTCAGAGCTGCTCCAAGCGGATACATGAGATTTATTTGAAGAAATCTAGGAGCGGTGGATGCTACTTACCTTCTGCCACAAGTTGACAGAGCGAACTGACATCCACGTCGAAACGTTTTAAAGTTTCGAGTAGGTTCGCCAGTTCGAAACTTCGATTCTCATGCTCGCGTTGTGAGATTTGGTACGTTTCTATTTGCCCCTCTAATCGGGTCCCCTGTTAACAGAAAACAAGTTAGGCCGTGTACATTGAAATTCTATTGATCTTAAAGTGTTGGAAATAATTTTCTTTCGGAGTAACTAATGTTGGAAATAGTAATACACTTTTTGTTATCTTACTCGGAAAATGTAAATTTTTAAAATTTTTCCTTATATCGTATAACTAATTACGATCAGAATTGTAAGCTTTCAGTTAATTTCAATGACACCAAATGTAGTCTTTTTTCATACTTCCCGCATTGATATTTTGTTTTAGTAATCGAATGAAACTTCATAAAAGAAGACAGGAGTCAAGCAATCAAAATTGACAAACGTTACTAGAACTACTCAAATTGAAATCTGGCTAGTTTATTTACACGTATCGTTCGACGAAACACTTTATTACGAAATTTTATTCACTGTGCAAAGGATATTCGGATTTTTCGACTCTATCGGAGGAGAGCGGTCGATCGGCCAACGCGCCTACCCGAATCCCCAAATACCGTGACATTTTTCATTCTGCTCTGACCTCAATTTTAGAACATTTGCGAATAAAAAAGCTCACTTGAACAAAGAAATAACACAGACAATGGAAACAGTTTTTTCGAATTGTTTGAGACTGGATCCGAGGGTTAAATTTTTAAAATAAAAATATTTCTATTGAAAGTTACTTAATACTTGAATGAACTATTTAATCAATCGTATTAAAATACAACATATAATTCTGAATTGACATTGCATGCATATGAATATTCGTACAATCACGAAAGGCGTCAAAATAAAATAACTTTGGAAAAATGATTTTGTGAATAAAACAAACAATTTCTAAAAGTGATTAATTTCTTGTAATTAAAATTTCCAAAATTAATGTTTGTATGCCTAAAGATCGCGGCCATAGTAATGCTTTTCAGAAGGCAGTTTTCATGAACATCGGTGGAAACTGTCTACTCTGAGAAAAAGAAGTAAAATGGTAACTTGAAACCCTTTTATTGCTACGTGGGTTGCAGCATAATTCAATTGGAACAAAATCCCACACATTTGGGGAACGAATTACCAATTTGGAATGAGCACTTGCAGTCAATAGTCGTTTGTACTGTAATAAACACTGTCTTGCAACAATTAGCCTTTATAGCCTGGAACCGGCAGGTGACGAACAATTAACGTTTTAAGAGCCTTCATCCCGACGCCCCTTCGTTTTTTCGGTACGGGGTTTGCATCTCGCTAGGAGTGATGGCGCGTGATACTGCGTCTAAAGGACGTGGCTGTGGCAGATCTAGGTCTCGTTAATGCCGGCGATCGTAAAACTTTTGCGTTAACTTCGTTTTACGCGAGCTGGCTACGCTTCTGGCGTCCCGTTAGAAAATTGCCGCGAGCACGGGCGGACGTCGCGGTAAGAACAAAAAAAGAGAAGATCGATACGAGGAAAAGAGAATAGCTAAAGGGAAAAGTTCAGAGATTAGCAAGGCACTTTCGCTATTAATCACACGGAACAACGCTCGTGGATTCCGGTGCGTCGTGTTGATTTAGAAAAAAAACCTATATATGTATATCCCTATCAAACATACCGAGGTACATCGATCAAACTTGTCTGGAAAATTGTCAGACATCTTACATAATAAAAATGGGTTTTAAGTTGAATTAAGAATAAAATTATAAATACTTATGGCAAGGAAGCCAATAATAATATTCACGTTCATTTAGAAAGAAATTTTTTGATCTGTGTCAAACATAACATGACATATTCATGAAACTTGTCTGGGCAATTGTCAGACATCTTACATAATAAAAGTGGGTTTTAAGTTGAATGTAGAATAGAATTACGAGTAATTGTGGCAAGTAAGTCAAGAATAATAATCGTGTAATTGAAACCTGTCCAGGAAAATTGTTAGACATCTTACATAGTAAAAATGCGTTTTAAGTTGAATTAAGAATAGAATTAGAAATACTTGTAGCAAGGAAGCCAAGTATAATAGCCATGTTGCTTTAGAAAGAAATTTATTAGTCCGTATTAAACATACCGGGACGTATTGATCAAACCAGTTTGGAACATTGTCAGAAATGGGTTTTGGGTAGAATTAAGAATAGAATTACGAATAATTATGGCAAGTAAATCAAGAATAATAGTCACCTTGATTTAGAAAGAAATTATTTGATCTGTGTAAAACATAACATGACCGGGGAAATTGTCAGACATCTTACATAGTAAAAATGCGTTTTAAGTTGAATTAGGAATAGAATTAGAAATACTTGTGGCAAGGAAGTCAGGAATAATAGTCGCGGTTTAGGAACGTAGAGGCATAGGTTTGGGCAGCTTGGAATTCTGCTCGGATACTGAATATTCAAAAGGTAACGGAAAGGTAACAAGTTCGATTTCGCGTGTCAGAAAAGCGACGTTTCAAAGGACGGACTTTGTTCGATCCAGTGTCTGTAAAAAAAACTGGCTACAACGTCAGAGTGAATGCATATCAATTAAAAAAAGTGCTTTGATGTTGGTTTACGATGCATGTAGCATCGCTATTGCACCCGAAACTTTTTGAACCAGTGTCCATGCTACCAAGAAGAATTCGAATATCCTTTGTACTTTCATCATTTTCTGTATTAAAAAAGGAAAGAGATAAACTAATTATACACTTCAAACTGAATTCTTCTGTTATTACAAATATATAATCCCATTCTTATCCCTTCTCTTTCAATGTAAATACAGTTGTGTACATACAATGAGCAATTTGAAATTACCACCTCGATTTACATCAATATTGTTGTCTCTAGTGAAGAGTAGATCGAAAATGAATCAATGCTCGCAGTGGAAAATCATGTTTTAGAGTTGGGTGCATGATCATGTGCCATTAGATCATAAATATGGTTAGTGTTCTTCAAAGTTGTTGATCCACTTAAGAACTAGTTTTGCGGTGGACTTGTAATTTTATTATATTTATTGTATTATTATATAATTGTTAACCCTTCAATAGTTTAATGCGATTAAGAAATGCCGGGGTTTATAAGATTCTTCACGGTTTCATAAACTTTTCTTTATAACGTACAAGAACTACTCGTTGAAGATAGGATTGTAATCGAAACATATAATAATTAATTTTTCCACAACACATTATTAGTTTCGAATGTAAAGAATGTAATTTCAAGAGACTCTCTTTGTATTCGACACTTAAGCTATATTCACAATTCAGACAAAGTTCGTAATAAAGCTTTTAAGATACCTTCTCTCTAGCTTCGTTGTACAGCTCGATTAGTTCGCGAAATTGTTTCTCTGTGGTTTCTCGTGTCATTTTCAAAATGTTCTCGCATTCTCGTTTAATCATAGCCACTGCGTTGCTACATTCAATTTTGTTACTGAAAACAAAGTGGCCGATCTACAACAAACTCATTTTAATCGTTAATGAAAATAAACATAACAATTTAGGTTTCTGTTCAAAATATCTTGGCCGCAAATTTTTATTTTTCAAGCCTTAATTTATATATTAAATACAATGTCACGTATTGTCGAGGAAAAATATTTTTGTTCTCATTGTTGGTTTTAAGAAAACGTGTCAGCCATTCGACCGATGAAAGATACAACATGTCGTTTTCGATTTATGCGAAAGTCACAACGAAATACAAGACTCATAACAGTTAGAAAAAGACGAAATACGAGTTTATTGATCCGCGAAGATTCTCAGATATCCTCTCAGAGGTTTCGCAATATCCAATCAAGTTATTGAATTTATTTTCCTTCGGGTTTCTTGTTTTTTACTTGGTAGCTACGTTTACCTTTCATATAATAGAATCTTCTAAAACGCAATTCGAATCTCGACATTGTAATACAGTTTACAGAATAACGTGATGGAACCAAGCTTTAATTCACTGAGATCCTTACAAAAAAGTTTACAATGCTATTGTATGTTTTTAGCTTTTTTTTGTTGTACTCCTGTATTTTATTTAATTGTCTTTGAATAGTATAGTTCTATTCTAATTATTATTAATTTCTAAAATATTTGCAAAGTTATATTATCAGCAGTAGTTTCTATTGGTTCACTTAAGTTTTCCATGCTCGTAATCTTCGTTTAGACATTTTGATAAAAACAACAAGAAATGAAGTAAAAGTTTGTTTATATTTGTTCACCAGTAGATTTATTTTTTCTCTAATTTTTTATTTATTTTATTGAATTAATTATTGGTTTCAATTTCATTACATTTCTTGCTTAGTATTCGACAAATTTTCTTTACAAGAATTCATAAAATTTTAATTATTTCATTAACAATTAGACGAGTAGAAACGTTATGGACATCCCGTAGAATACGCGAGAATCTTTTGGAATTAGAATGAAACACAGTGAAAAATATTTAACTCCGGCAAACGAATGAAAATTTTTATTTTACGAATGAAAAGAACTCCTTCCGCGTTTCTAGTGTTTAAATAAATATGAATAGTGCTAGTGGAAGTAAACACTTTCGTGTCGCGATTTCTAAAAAGGCATAATGTTTGCAATCAAGGAAGCGTAAAAATCACGTTTAACGCGGCGCGCAAGCAACGTTCCAGAGAGTCTGACGTTCCAAATACTTTGATGTCAATGAGGGTCTTGTTTTACGTAGTTGAAACTTCAAACATTCCTGAAACTTCCTAATTTTCCTAACGCATGTGGACTATCATTTTTCGTCGTTTTCCTTGACGACTATAATTAACCACTTTCTATCTTAATATCATAAGTAATTTCATAAGTAACCACTTTATACCTTAATATCTGCATGTTTTCGTATTTATAAAACAATTGAGCGTATTTTATTGCGAGATATATTATTTGGAGATAATTTAAATACCGATTTTTATAAAAATAATACATATTTTAAATAATAAAGTTACATTGTTTTTTGAAAGAACAGGTATTTTAAATAAGCTTTGAAATGACAATATTATCGTTTATACATATATAGAACGAATAATTATTTGCCTATTTAAAATTTAATTTGTTTATTTGCACAGAGAAAGATAATAATTTCTTAATGAAACATACAACGTGTCCGTTTTATTTTTAGCCATTATTTTTGCCATTCAATTTGATAAGAGGACAAAATCCCATGCACGTTCGTGTTTATACGATTTAGTGGCACTGTATAGTTTGAAAAGGATTCGATTTAGAGGCAATTTGGTTTTTTTGCAAAGAATTAATTTTCTCAAAAGTCATTAATCGCTGTTTCAATTATTAATTCCATTCGAGACGAGAAATATTCATTTTTGCATACTATATATCATTTCTCTGTACCTGCGACAGTTCAACGTTTATACTAATTTACCCTGTAATTTGTCTTTTAGTTGTTTGTTTAATTTTTAGTTTTATTTGACTAATGTGTTTATTCAGACGGTCTACCCGCTTCAGTTCAACATCGCCACATTTTCATGTATTCGCGTGCAATTGACAGAAAGACCGTTTAATATTATCACATGACATGTATTGATTACTTGTTGAATTATTAACAATTCTGCTGTGCTCCTGTATATTGCGCAAGCCCGCTGAATATACATACATGTATAACATAACATGATTACTGAACTGTATAACATTTATTTTATCGAGATATTTCTCCTTTTCGTTCTTGAATTTTTTTCTTTAACAAAAATATTTTCACGCGTCTCGAGTCATTTGGGGCTCGATAACAAAATTACAATATACGTGGATTTTAATAATAGAACATGCGTGAAAATCTCACTAACTACTACAGTAAACATTAGATGATATTTACATTAGATTATAATAACGATTACTTTTACCAACTCCTTTCAAAAGTGATCAGAAAGTAATCTTGCCAGAGCGTTCGCGTAACTTTAGCGTTTGGTTTGTAATACAAACTGAGTTTATCAAACTCGAAATTCAATTAGGTGAAAATTTCGAAATACGGTAAAGTTCGTGCAGTTCGACGAGTTCAATGACAAAGTTCCTATTCAAAAATTCAAACAGTTCAAGGGTACGTTGTATCGACTGCGAGTTTGAACTTCGACGGTTAGTATTTTGAATGCACCATAATTGAAGACATCGGTGACGTGCTCGATTTTGTTTCTAATTTCACCCTTCCACGTACACTTGGAGGGTTGTAAATAGAGCTAGCGACATCTGCGTAAACACGAGGATTTTACATACATAAGTTTGTTTGGGAAGTATCCTTTAATCGTAACTAAAACTCAGCACTCTCGTGGGTTTCCAATACTCTAATCCCCATTGTGAAGCGGAACAAAACTCTAAGTCTGCCGAGCTCTAATTAGAATATAAAGTGTTCTTGCCAATGAGTATAACAAAATTAAGGGTGGGACGAGGCAAAGGAGCATGCAAATTGTAACTTTAGAAAAGGGGAGAAAGTCACGTCCATGTCATGAACCCAGTTCAGGCCGTAAACCATAACAACTTCAGAGTTATTGTTATTGGCTTAGAAGACTGGCGGGCCGTAGAAAATGGTTATCGACTAGCTGCAACTCGCCGATAGGTTAAGTTATTCGATGGTTTTTATATGGAATTCATACATTATCCGAAAGAATTCATGTCGTTTTTTCATGACAGATCATTGATATTTGCTGTCCACGAATCACTAGTCACTCGAAATAGTTACAGAATTATCTATAGTAATTCAATAGCCCTGTTATTGAAACAGTTTTTTAATATTTTCCTAAGCTGTGATAGACGAGGCACACATATGTAGTCAAATTTTAAGTGTTTTACTTATTAAGCGACACGAACCGTAGGGATTCGAAAGGACGTAAGAATACTGTTAATGTTTCGTTAGATATACAGTGGCCCACAAAAGTCTTCGTACACGAAAGTAAAGTTCGTTGAATTTAATTATATTGGTATTTTGATAAAGTTTTTAAAAAATACAATTATACGCGAATAAAATAGAGTTCTTAATTTTTAAATTGGGATAGGTACAAATCGAATAATTTTTCTTTGAGTAAATAAGAAATATTTATTTCGTGGTACAAGCAACGGCACGCATAAATCTTCGTACAGTTAGTAGTACATATGATCTGTTGATACTATAATTAGAGTTTTCTAATATTTAGCAGCTTACAATCGTCTAGGCATGGATTTAACCAAGTCGGAAGTAATTTCATCATTAATATTGTTCCATTCAGACTATAACATCTGTTTTAACTCTTCACGGTTTGAAATTTACCTTTTTGTGATTCTTCTGTTTAATTCCTCCCGTAGATGCTCAATTGGATTCAGATCTGGGGACTGGGGAGGTGTGGCTATTATGTAAGGAATGTTAAAAATGGGTCATTGCTGAACTAAATGGGACTTTTGGGTCGTTGTCTTGATAAAAATTGAAATCTTCCAAAATCCCAAACTTTTCAGCGCTAACATATAAATGATTTTTTAACACTTTAATAGCCGCACGTATTACGCGAAAACTGTTGTCCGTCACCACTGATATTGTACGCCAAAGTGAGATACACGAAGATGTTATGAATATTATTATAAGGAATTATAAATGTAACCTCAACAAACGTAATAAGTTGAATGTATGATGAAATAGTGACTGATACATTAGATCACGTACACGTGACAACGGCCGCCCAAGTGTTAAGATATTTAAATAAACGAAATTATCCATAATTCCGTTGATAATGTGTAAGGTGCCTGTTCTTTTAGCACTCACACAGCTCCATATCATTATGGAACCGACACCACCTTTAACACTAGTTAGAAGTGGAATCGGTTCTTTAAATAATATTTTCAATTTCTTGAATCGATTTTTTCTGTTTAAATAAATTAATAACAATTTGTCGCTCTTCGATGTTGTTGTCGTTTTCTCTACGTTTCTTAGAGAATGATATTGATGATATACAGTTACAATATTGAGCGTACACTTAAGTTGGTAATGATGATTAGCGGAAAAATAAACAAAAACAGACATTTTCAAAATTAAAAACAGAATATATTTATTAATATTTGGATATTTCAGCAGTTAATTCTTTCACAAAATTTTGTTAAAAATTAACTGTTTCTCTATATTTAACACTAAACGTAAAAATACTCTTATTTCATTGTCACAAAATTGAGCATTGGGAGGTGTTTCGAGAACTTTAGGATTGTCATTCGATAGCCAACTATTGCGGGTCGTTGTTGGCATAAAATTTTAAATTATTTAAAAGTCCGATTTTGTCGACATTTTGCATTCAATTATTTTTGCATGTATTCAGGTAGATTCATTTGTCCATATTATTTATGTATAAATACTAAATTTTCAACGCTATTTACCTCCATGATTTATCAATGAAAATCGACTGAATCGCTAGGTGTTCTATTTTAAGTAACAATCATTCTAGGTAAAGGATTGACAAATATTTCAACAGATCCTTATTTTTCTTCTCCAATTGATATTTATGTTCAAGGTGTGTAAACCGGAACCATAAACGTGCAATTCGATAAATTAAAAAATTTGAATTTCCAGTATAATTACCATTATTATCTAATTTATTATATTTAAAATATATATATATATATATTTATTTATAGTTAAAAACACATTTTTACTGGTAAAGGTGATTTCACATTCATGATTCTGGTATAAAAGGAACGCATTTATGTAACACGTAGATCGAGTTGCACGGTCGAGTCACTCGTTGTTTTAATTTTTTTGTACAAGTACACCTAATGTTTTGACTTAATTGGAGGTAGGTCATTTGTTGATACTCCCCGAGAGTTTGCAGTCGTTCTTCTGTCAAACAAACCTGCTACAGGCCTTTCATGTTGTTACGAACATGATCTGCCTCGAGGGAAGTGCAAGATGCAAATTTCGTGTGTACCTACACACGAACCGTTGACGACACAGGAGCGACGAGAGGCTGTAACTTTACCGCGCAACCGGTTTAGGATTTAACCACTGAACGCCTCGTTTGAATCAATTGCCGATTTCCATAGAACCCCGGTTAACTCGCATCGTAGAGAACTTCTCTATTCGTTGAGAAATTCGAAGAGGAACGGATTTATTCGAAAACGAAGAACCGTAGGGCGAGAATGAGGGATTCTAGTGGCAACGTAAATCCCTACGGTGTTTTCGAGTTTTCACGGTTCCCGTTCGTAATTGCGGATGATTTGAGTACGAGCTTAAACTAAAGCGAAGACGCGCCTCGACGAATAGGGGGATCCAAGTTAGATTACTAATAAAATGCAAATTAAATTAGGGATAAAGTGCACACTGAATCAGGGACAAAGTAAACATTACGGTAGACATACAGTAGCTCATGAAAGTATTCGAACGCTTACAGTTTACATCGTTAACAAATGAATGCACGTTAGGTTTAAGTTTTCAAAATAAGATTGTAAGTAAGGTCACATAGGAGTCTCGAGAATGCATACATAAAATTACAAACACATCTGACAACACAAATGTGAAAATTGTTTACTTTTCACGCACCAAAAAACGATTGAAAGTATGAAACTTTACGTTTGGATTTGCTCGAGTTCAAACTTTCCTATATGTGTATTCAGAGCTGTTTGTTCAACGGTAACGCAATCAAGAGGTTCGAGATAACGTTAATATTCTTTGCTAAAAAGTAAACTCATTTTTGCTTTGAGTTTAATTCTCAGGACTAATACAAAAATTGAATCGGAATTTGGTATTGGAAATGAGAACTGTTTGGACGAATCTATCTCGTTCCCAGAACTTCGTAAGTTTCCTCCACGATTACGATCAGAAAATAGCTTTCGCAATACTGACATTGGGATCGTTGCTCTGTAAGACTTTCAATTACTTTGAATAAAATAAATTAGTTTTCCGTTCTAGTATAGATTGCAGTTTGTTCCCCTTCTTTCTTTTTTTTAAATAATATATTGAATTGTAGCGAACCGAGTAACGAAACAACGTTCTCATCAAGGAGGCAATTCGATTTTATCCATAATTTACGAATCAATAGCGAAGCCACGTTCATCAGCGTGATTGTACTTTTGAAGAGCAGTCAAACAAGCATTTGAATATATAGGGTGTCTCATTTGAACCAGGCAACGCAAATGTACCAAACAGGGAAAACAGTAATTTTTTACGTGATTTTCTATACGATCCGCTTGTTTATTTGATATCGTGAACGAATAATGTTCGATGAAATTGTTCTATCAATCGCCCTCTTGCTAATCATGCAGTTTGTTCGAGATCGCAAATATGTACGGTCACCCGACAACCTACTCCATACTCACGTAAACGCTTCGAATCCTCTTTTGTGCACTTCGTTCCACGCGTAATCCCAGTTTATTTATTTGAAAAAGTCGAAATAAACGATTCACCCTCGAAAATTTCGGACTAAATATTATATTCGCGAGACGGATTTAAATCTTTCGATTGTATATTAATCATCAATTTTTCGTAATCGCATCATCTTTATTAACGATTCCACTTTTTAACATTTTTTATTGATAATAAAACGATCAAAGTTTCTAGTTTCGTTACTTTGAGAATGTTTTTAAATAAAGAAATGTATAATACATTTAAATCGAATAAATAGTTTGTTTTCGTTTCCTGGAAGATTTTTGTATCTTAGGATCGAAATATTCCTTGATTTCAATATCTTTTATTGAGAGCGTATCGCAATAAGAAAACATTTTGAACTTTGATAATAAAATAATCGAAGTTTCTAATTTCTGTCTTTAGTTTGAGATGTTTCGAAATCAAGAAATGTTCAATACATTTAAATCGTATAATTACTTTATTTTTGTTTTCTGGAAATTTTTTTTAAATATTTTATGAGATTTTATTCCTTCTTTCTCGGAAACAGCCAATACAAATAATTAATAAATTCCATTTAGTAATTTACGTACTAATTACGTAGTACAATCACATCACGATCGCTACAACGACAGGCAGATTGTCCTTTTGTGGGAAAATCTCAAATCGTAATGATGAGATTTTCCAATAAATAAATGTCTGCAAACTTCATACTCCTCGGAGCTCGTACGAAAGTGGAGCGAGATCGTCATAGGACCCACTCTCGATCGCCGACGGCTAACGAATGACTCGTGACGATCTGTAAGCATCGACGGCCGCGGCTGGGTTCCGTCGCGCACGCGCAGAACCGGGTAGCGACGCAACGCGCTGCCGCGTTTCGGTTCTCGATCTCTTGTCAGTTGATCACTTTTCATTCCCTCTCGGTGCTAATAACACAATTCCTGGAATTTGTTCTAAGAACCGAGAATTCCAGCAAAGTTAGCTAGCAAACACACGTAAATGGCCGCGGTATACTAATCTGAACGACGAAAAAATTGGATGTCAGCCCAATCTTCTAGAATTACGCGTATTCAACATAGATACGGGAATCGCGACCGAGTTTCTCCGTCTCGGACTCACGCGATATTTAAACAAACATTAATGTATATAACATAATCTAAAATAAGAATATGTAAGTTGATGCGAACTTAAATAAAACAAATTAAAACAAAAACATCTTTATTACATCACGGAGACGGTATTAGCATGCTTTTTATTTATTATAAGAATTTGTACCAGCATCTAGAAAGAACAAGAAATGTAAAATACTAATGTCGAAGGGTATAAAAAATCTGGTGGAGAAGAATTTTCCAGAAGACGAGAATAGAATGCCTGTATACCTAACTATGTGTGTGGCCTATAGCTATGACACATCGTTAACGACGATTGCTGATGCATTTGCAAGTCCAGCGGATCATCGTTTTTGTTATATCGACAAGCATTGAATTTCATACCGAGAGTTCTCGTTTATCGAGAAATAATGGTTCAATTGTCGCACAGTCAGCGGAAAAACCCGGCGATTTACCAGTGATCGGTGACGATCCACGAACTCAAGTGCGACGACGCAGCCCAAACTGCGTAAACGTTCGGTTCCGGTGACACTGGATTTATCGTTTCACGAGCGATGTACCATGATGTATCCATGGCCACTATATCCTTTGTCCGACATGTGTATAGTTCTCCTTCAATGTGTTAAATTTCCATAGCGTACGTTTACCGTACAAAAGATACATTCAACCGGAATGAGTAATTTGGGACGATTTCTTCCTTTTTCGTTAACTAAGAAATTCTTTACGCGGAGAGAATATTCTACTAAAAATTACCCTGTAATACACAGGAAGCCTGAGACAACTTTACATGAAAATCTGTTATTATTGGAATTTTTAGGTTTCTCCGCTGTAAAAGTTCTATCGAGTAAGATTAGATTTTCAGTATGTACATAGTAATTTTTCAAGACCCTGCAAAAAATACCTACATTATTATAAATTATACATAGTTTACTTTTAAATTCTACTCAATAACGTGTTAACTTTTACCGTACAACATACACTGTTGTTTTTTTTCTACGCTATTCCTTGCTAAAAATTACATATTCTTTGAGCAATTTTTACGAGGAGCGAGGACATCTTTTACTATGCGTTACAATGTGTCAGGATTTGGGTTGGAAAGGTAGACAAATGTAACACTTCATTTTGTCACTGATAGTTAACGATTTAATATATATTCAAAGGTGAAAAATAGTCACACGTATTTGCTTGATAATTCTCTCTAATAATGCAAATTAGATGATGTGTCTTGGAGAGAGAAGTCATCATCGTTTTGTTGAACTTTAATTTGTAATAATTCTTTCGTAACACAAACCATATTATTCTGCAAAACTACACAGTATGTCGGAAAAATAACGGAACTTTTTAAAGTAAAAGAAGAGAATTAGTTATTTTGCGACGAAGTGACAAAAGGTACTGCCACTTTAACTGTTATAACTTGACAATCAGTTAGTCGATTCCAATAATGATGCTTTTGTTTTCTAGTGGAAATATACAGTTTTCAGGTTACAATAATGTTTCAATAGATGGCATTAGCAGTTCCGTTATTTTTTCGACATACTGTATACAAACAAAATTTGTTAGCGATAATATAGACTATGACGAAATATTAAAAATCCAGCAGTTAGGAAAATGAATTAAATTACAGTACTTCTGCATGAAACAGGCAAGTGCCCACTTAATTTTTTCCTTGACTGTAACTCCATATGAATCTAGTTATTCGAATGCAATCATCTACTTTCATTAATGCACATTGGTGCTTACCCAAGAAAATGGCAATGAAGAGCTTTAAAGGGTTAATGCCAAGGCTCAGGAAACTGCATTATAACTCTAGCAAATGAACCTTCTACTCGTATCAGTACAATCGTAAGACGATTACAATATTCGCAAAATTTTGTTTGGCGTGCTATGCATGCTAAATGTCGAAGATCATAAACTGCGGTTTCCACATTTCAAGTGAACGGTCGTTAACAGTGCCAACGATAAATATTCGCGATTAACGTACTTTAGAGAGGCATATAAAAATCGGTAGAATTTTTGGAAATTTTGAATTTGAAAAAGAAATTAGCTCGCAATCAATTGGTTTCGTTTTTCTCGGATTTATATTCCATTAAAAATACTAGAGTCGTATTAACAAAAAGAAGTGGCTTCGGTGTTCCAAATATTTGAATATCGTTTTTTTCCCACCGCATTACGAGATATTCTATTTCCACGTTTTTCTACCATAAAATACGACTTTGGAATGCATTTCGACCTCCACGAATAAATAAAAACGAGCGTGGACCATCCTTTTCTTTTTCATGTTTTTTTTTTTGGTAATAACAATATTTTCAGCAAACAAGGTTCTGCTGTTTTGCATTTTACCGAGACAAATTGAAAATTGATATATCGTCGACAATCACTTTATGAAGTCTTGTTTACTTTAATCATTTGACAAATTGGTATGCTGTTTGTTACGCAAACCACGTTGCATAAATGAAACAAATGGCAATACTGTTTCAATAACCAATTCTGTGAAAATTAAAATGTACATAATTTTCTTTGAATTTATTTGGTAATGAACAATTTGCCGATCGTGATTGAGAAATACGATTTACGCCTAAATGGTTACTTTTAATGGGCATTGCATAGAATAAACTGTTTTTCGAACAAGAATAACCATTATTCAGTTTCACTTGCTCTTTCTAAAAATAGAAATTAATTACTACTAAAAAATATAGTATGCACTATTTATAGCACAAATTATGTTTGTAGCAGTTACATTTCACAACTTCTTTAACAAGAACAGCACACAGAGACAACAAATAGTTACAATTGAAAATTACAGAGTTGAGTCATGTGAAACTTTGTATGATTAAAAATTTTCATAATTTCTTCCAGATATTTCCAAGTCATCATCTCTGGTATCCAGAGAGTTTCACCTCTTAAAATTTATAGTTTGTCATTTATATTATATAAAAATTCATACTTTCTTACGTGCTTAACAATTTAACGATTGATTAAAATTGACTTAAGACACGAAACGATCTTTTCCGGTGTTTCCATTTCCAACGTCAATAGAAATTAGTTATGGAGAACGAACAGAATATTTTAATCCTGATTGTTCAATAACATTTTGCGCATTAGCGTTGAAATATTGCACGAATCGATTTAATTCATCACCGGTGAAATGAATAATGGAACATGGTTGCTAACACTTTGGCTGTACGAATTACGTAAGTATTCATACGCGCGAGCAGCGTGTTTTTCGATAAACAATGGCGAACCTCGTTTCCACAGAGTACACATTATGTTAGACTACGTTTCACCTCGCGCTGTACAGTACTAAATTTTATAGCTGGTTCCTTTATTGTTTTTCTCTTTTGGGCAAACGTAATGCACGCTGCTCCGTATTTTCGACGGTGTATGTATTTTCTTGAACAGTTCTCACGCGTTTTACGTTAAAAAAACAATTATTGTAACTACAGTGGCGGCCAGCTACTTAAGACCGCTGGGTGGTTAAGGAAATAAATAGTGTTAATATTTTATTCATTGTATTTTTCGTATACTAAACTCATGTGAAATATATTTTGAAGTACATTAAACCATAATATCGCAATAATTTTATTTACAACACAATAAACTGCAGATATTTTTAATATCTTCTCAGATTAGGTCGTTATAACAGCGGACAACTACTTAAGTCCGATTCGTGTTTTTCATTCTTTGCTTATTTTCACATTACATAGTTGCATCAGATCCTTAGTTACCATCACTGTTGACATGGTTGCGATGGATCACTGCATTCAAGATCGCAAACAATTGCTAATCAGTCAACAATCATGAGTCGAGAGAAGAACATTACTCCTGAACTAAGAATTGAAATTAAATTATTGAGAGATGAGGGATACTCATTTTCAACAATTTTCAATAATTTAAGCCACTCATTTCCAAACTAAAAGTGGCTGGCCGCCACTGTATATAGAGTGTGCCAAAATTTTGTTACAGAATCGTTGGCCAATTAAAAAAACCAAAATTTAACTTGTCTTTGCAAGTTAAGGACAAATTTTATTTACTGTCCCTACGTATTTTACTTGACATGGGAATAAGAAGTTCAGAAAGAAGATATTTCACATAATTGGAAATTAAAAAGCATCTTTTTCACTTTAACAACACTATTGCACAATTGATCAATTATTAGTCTATAATTAAATTATGATTTGTTGATATTTATGAAATAAGTAGACATTTTTTCAGAATGAAACTGCATATTCTGAAACGCGAAATGAAACAAAGATTCTTAATTACATTAAGTTTCTTTATGACAGGTAGCAAAATTGAAGGAGAAAGTCGATAATAATTAAAAGATAGTAACACTTTGAAACTTAATTAGAGAGTTTTGAATGATTTTATCATTCTCGCGAATCAAAACAATATAAAAGAAACAAGATATTACATTGATTTATGCGTAGAAAAATTGGTGTATTGAAATTTTAAGATTTCATAAAATTTTAGATTTTAAGATATGGATATCAGTTAAAAAAGTATAGTTGTGAAGAAGACACGTTTAAAATATTTTTAAACTAAAAGAATATGACAGAAATAAGGAGTTCGAGTGCATAATAATATATGTGTAACTGTTGTTCAAAAAAATGTAAAAAAAAAATCGATTTTTTGAAAATTATACGAGCATATTTTATACTTTGGTATCGAACCATAATATTGCCATGAAAATAACGAATTTTGTCATTATGTAAATAATGAGGCTTCGCATTTCGAAACTAAATGGACACACATCATTTTATCAGAACGTCTCATATTTGTACGTTTATTAGAGCTGGCGAAACTAATGAGAATCGCGAACTCTGTGTCGAGCATTTACGTTTGTAACGCGTTTATCAAAATCATATGTACAAAAGTAACAAGGTGAAAAATAATCGTAAAAACGTAATGGAAGTCCTGAGGAAGATACAGAGAGAAAGTTTTAGAAATTCGACTCCCGAGAAAAGTCGAAGGTGCAGCGAAGGACGGTAGAAGAAGGAGCAGGTTACCGAGCTGCTTTTAAAAGTTCCGTCGATTCCATAAATCTCCCGAAGTTTCCCGCCGAATTTTAGCATTTTCACGGCACCTCTGTTCCTTTTGCAAATATAACCTCGAGGTAAATAAATTTATACTCCGACTTGTGGCTCGTGAAAGTTTAATAATGAGACGACCGTTGGATCGAAAATGATAATCTTCATTTCCAATCAAACTGTCGAGAGATTAATTGCTTTTAGCGTGGCCACTTCCGACGTTGATGCAAAATTAAACCATTATTAAAACCATTTCTTACCCAGTTTGTGTTATAATTTGACGTTGTATATTGGAGATTACTATTACGTTCGATGTTTTTACATTAATTTTATAACTCGTAATTCGGTGTAATTAAAATAGCTTAAACTTAAGACACATGGAAATTTACAATATTTTGTTATAATTTTAATTTTTTCTTAGGCACGGTTCGAAAGAAAACTTTTCAACTCTTTTCTTCGGATGACAGTTCATCGATAAAAACTTTTTTAACATTTTGTCCTTACGTTGTTCACCTTTGCGACCTTATTTTGATTGACATTTTCCACTACTTTGTACGCTAATGGAGCTTTCTGTTTATTGAATAAATAAAAAAATAATTATTCAGAAAGTTGGACAAAATTAAATTTCACGAAGTGATTTATTGTGAAGTAACTACCACAAATTGACATATATTTTGTCAAAAATGAAAACACGTTTGTGGTAATTAGAGCAAGGGAAACGTAACGTTAGAAAACGAAATATGTGCTTTGGCCTGCTGTACTATTTGTATAATTCGTAATTATTCTCTTCGTGAAATATGTGTT
The DNA here is from genome assembly GCF_013123115.1 of Colletes gigas. Taxonomy (NCBI): domain Eukaryota; kingdom Metazoa; phylum Arthropoda; class Insecta; order Hymenoptera; family Colletidae; genus Colletes; species Colletes gigas. The sequence goes on along the minus strand of NW_025106659.1, from coordinate 2,408,342 downwards.
CCCATTTATTAAAATTTCTGTTTTTGTATGAGAAATTTTATCATTAATTGGACGACCGTTGTATTTTTATATTCAACACCAACGTATAAAAAGCAAAAGAAATCTTATGTTCGATTCTTTAACGCATTTTAATTGTTATTCAAGTACAATATCGTGAAAATTGCTCCTTAACCAATTTCATACTCGTTGGTTAATCGACCAATTTTTCGCGATTTTCAAGAATTGACAGCAATTTGCAGCGATTACGTGCCAAGAATAATTGTAAATATCGTCCCAGACTCGTCGAAGGCACGTAAATCTTGGCGAGAAAACCGAACCGAGAAAAATGAACGACTAAAGGCAGAGACAGTTTATCGATAGCATCTGGTTCTCCTTACCGTTTCCCAACAAATAATGTTGTAAATTCGAGATACGTGGCCGGCGTCAAGATGCAAATTGCCCGTCGGCGTTTCCCCCCAAGCCAGAAAATACGGAAATTGGGCGCATTCGTGGGTAGAACTGACTACCTTTAAATTAGTCTGCTCGTTAATTAAGAAGTTTCAAATGGACTCGTTCAGGCACGAGGGGGGCCCGCTGGCCAGCTAAAAGGGATTGCGTAAATGCGACCGGGAAGACGTTGTTAATTATACGCGTTTTATAATTAAGCGATTTGCGAGGCAACCGGGACACGAAGGCGAGACGCCAACGAAAGGATAAACGATTCATCGGGCACTGCGTGGAATAGAAGCAACAAAACACTTTCGTAATTGGAGAAAAGATACCCGCAGTTCGCCGAATGGTAGGAAGAGGGAAGTTAAACGATAAAATATTACTTAAAATGGAAAGGAAATCAGAACGAAGATAGCGGAGAGAGCATGGTGATTGTACGCTGAGCAACGGTATTTATCTCGCTTTTAATGCGAATACATTTTCTAACTTCGTTGTCTTAGAGTTCACCAATTGGGTAGACGTCTATTGTGCTATTTACCGTTTATTGTTATTAACAAAATCTTATTGTGTGCTATATTTTACTTACACAAAATTCAGTGTACGATGAATACACTGTGTGTCATAATTACAAAACCACCCTAAAATTTTCAATCTTATCTACAGGGGCCAAAATAAGACGAAAATCAAGAATACCAATTTGTTGATCGAGGCTTCGTTAAAAAGTTATTAACGTTTAAAGTTTCGCTTGTAGAACGTCAAACTGCGAACAGCTGCTAGTGGTTCTCACTTACAGAACTGTAAGGCTGTCGATACGTCAGTAAGTAGAGTTTCTCACGCTGAGTGAGAACCACTATCGTATGCACGCAGCTGTTCGCAGATTGCCGTTCTACAGGCGGAACTTTAAACGTTAATAACTTTTTAACGAAGCTTCAATCAACAAATTGGCATTCTTGATTTTCGTCTTATTTTGGCCTCTAGAATCTCCCGTTAAAATTTTTACCAAAGGTGGCTGAACATCCTGTATATTCTTGTTGAAATTTGGAGAAACGGAATATACCATATTTGAGATCATTAGCATGCTACTTCTAGCATTTCCGACGACAAAAGTTAATAGTAACGAATATATTAAGGTACTAAACAATCCTGTATATTCTTGTTGAAATTTGGAGAAACGGAATATACCATATTTGAGATCATTAGCATGCTACTTCTAGCATTTCCGACGACAAAAGTTAATAGTAACGAATATATTAAGATACTAAACAATCGATTGCTGCCATTTATAAATGAAAATAAAGAAACAAATTGGACTTTTCAACAAGATAACGATGCCATTTATAACAGTCGTGCAACTGTAGCATGGCTACAGGAACGTAACATTGATGTTTTAAAGTGGTCAGCGTGTTCACCAGACCACAATCCCATAGAGAACATTTGGATCATTGTTCGAAAAATGTACGTTGGTAATAAGCAGTATCAAAATATATCCGAACTAAGAAATGTAATTACAACAGCGTGGGGCGAGGTACAAAATACAACATGATTTTTAATTTGAAATATGAGAAATCGGCTAATGGATATTCTTGAAAATAATGGAGGTCCTACAGGTTACTAAATTATCGTTACAATGCAATATTTGTATAATTTGTTTAATAAGAATTTATTCCGGTTTTATAGTTATGAAGCAAGAATAAATCAGCTTCCTTTTTCTAGTACACAATTTATCCTTCTTTGGCACAATATCGTTTCTTAACACAACTTCAAATATGGTACACTTTGCTTTTCATTATTTTAACAGCAACATATAAAATTTGAAAATATTAGAGTGGTTTTATAGTTACGACACGCAGTATAAATTACTGTCTTCTTTGTTCTTCATTGAATACATCTTGAATTCTTTAATATTCGTATGAACTAGTTGCACGTAATTAAGCCATTATAGAACGAAGAGAAGCTGGAATCTTTTTTTAATGTGCAAAAATGGTAACAATGTAAGAAACAAGCCAAATTAAATTTAACGACGAACAGCAACGAGCAACGAGCAACGGTAAAAAGAATCTAACTTATCGAATTATAAAAGAAGAACAGATAAACGACGAAGAGCGAATATCGTTCAATGCTTCAGATATAGTCGAGGTATTTCGTTCAATGTGTACTGATATGCAATTGGATTTCTCGTAGATTTTCGGCGATACGAATTCCATGTCCGTTGGTTTTCGTTCCCGTCGAATCATCCCTTTTTACAAGATTTCGATAAGGAATGTACGTCCGATTCATAATGTACGGCTAATCGAGATTAATGGAAATCGAAATCACTGGTTATATTGAATCGTACAAATCTACGTAAACGCATACAGCGAATGTTAATCAATCTTATTCTCCGAAAGCTCGAACACAGGGAGTCATAGAATCGTGGTGTTGACTAAATAAATTGGGACAGATTGGATCAAATGCTCCCGTCTTTTAATGCCAATTATTTCATTATGAAATTAGAATAACAATTACTTCGTTTCGGAGTAACATTTCTTTTGAAACATTTTACTTTTTATGTTACTTAAATAATTGACGTTAAGTAAATACGATTATGTACTCTCAAAGTTGGATGATGACTGTTTCTCGTTTATTTTTATAGCTAATTAGTAAAAGTGTTATTAATCGATTAATTATTTTTTAGATTAATAAGTAATTGTGCCTTCAGAACTTGTAACTTGTCTTTGGTAATTTGTAATCATAAAATAAAAGATTACTTCAGTTTTTACTCCCATTTATAATATCAGTTATTATTTTGCAACTCTATTTTTGTGTATATTTCAACCAAGGGCTCGGATATAGTAACGATTTTTGCCAACGATAGCCAATAATAAGCAAATAATAACCTATTCTCTGCTATTTAAGTATGCTATTTATTGTATGTTTATTTAATGACAACAGAAAAGGTTCAGTGCACGATTTTAATGTAATTTCAATGTAATTTTGCACTGATTTTAAACATTTTTCAGGCACTGAAACAACACACTTTTATAAATGAAACCAACTTATAAAACATTATAAATTACAGATAAAAAGTCTTACATTATATCATATTAAATATGCATATACATATGTATATATAATGCCAGAAATGTGAGTTAAATACATTCAGTATGCAACAAAAGTAAGTCAACACTTCACCTTCCAATAGGAAATCATTTGGGTGAAGTTAAATATCTAATTTTATACAATAAAATAAAACTTATTTTCATTTTATAAGGATTTTTAGACACTTACATTACTTAAACTTTGAATTATTTAGAATCTACTTATAGGAAAAAAATGAAAACGTATATACATATGTTATAACATATCGTATGTACATGTTACAAAAGTAAGTGAACATAATTTTTAGAAAGAGCTTAATAATCACAATGATGCCCATTGAGTGGATATTTTGACTAATCTATCGGATGGGGAAAGTGTATATTTTTGACATTCTTCGATTTTAAATGATTGCCACATAGTCTCTATTAAAGACTGCAATTCTTCCAAATTACGTGGTTTGTTGTCTGCGATACGCAATTTTAAAATTGACCATATCTTTTCTATAGACAATAGATCGGGACTCTGTGGAGACCATTTTAGAATATTTATGGAACTATTTTGTAAATATTTAATTGCAACTTTTGCCTTGTGAATAAGTGCATTATCCTGCTGAAGGATAAACTCCTCTCTTATAATTCGTCTTCTTTCATCGAGTTGAGGTAAACTTGAGCGTTTATTTTTCCTTTTAAAATGACGGTATACTTCCTACCCCATAATATGAAACTCATCTCCAAACCATTAAGCCTTGTCCCATTTCTTTAAAAGTTGGTTTAGCACATTGATAAGGTGATAATTCATTATTTCTCCTTCAAACATACATTCGTCCATGATTGTACTTTATTCTAATCATGGACTCATTGGTCCAAAAAATATTTTTCCAGAATGAAATTGCTTTTAAAACATTCTTATTATAAAATTCCATTCACTTTTTTAGGTTATTTTTTTAATTAATACAAGGGATTTTTTGACAACAAGACGGCGCATTTTTGCTTTCGTGTAATACCTGCGAACGAATTTTTCTGATAAAAACAGATCAAGTACAGATATACTAATTATTCTTTTATTTTAGCGAATATCAGTCATTTCTTAACGTCTCGACTTTAGTGCAACCAAAACTCATCCACTTTTATCGGCCAACTTATCGATTTGTCTTTCTTTCGTCTTTCATTTTGATTACAATTTTCTTTTCCTCTTTTTTCACATGCTTATTTTTCGACATATTTTCCGAATTAATCTTAATACAAAAATATAAATGACATTTAGATATGGAAGAATTTAAAGACATGTACATTAATAATAATAGAGCCTCGATGCGTCTAAAGGATAGTTAGGCTCAATAAATTGATAATACATAATAAATAATCTTAAAATACATCTTAGAAATAAAAAACTTCACTTACTTTTGTAATTGGTATAAATATCAAGATCGAATACACGCAATATAATAATGGTAATTAACACATAAATTGTGCAAATTGTACATGCAAACAGTCACTATTAGGGCTCTGATGTTAGCTATTATAGACAGTTGATAATTTAACTATAGATGGTAGAACAATCTAATCGAAAGTTACAAAAGATCTAGGCTCGCTTACTTTTGTTACATACTGTATGTCTTCGGGGATTTTAGAATACTTTCAAGTTCATATTAGTTCACAGATACGCGCATACATGGAATATCAGAATAAAAGAGTAATTTCATTACGTACCTCATAATAAATTCCTTTTGTCGAAGAGATGCGTTTTTCCAACGATCCCTCTCAATTATTGCATTCATTAGCCTCGAGTTTAATTCTGTTCTCGTTTTTAGAATTCCGTCGTTAAATTTTTGAAGCTCTGAAAAAACCAATTTTCCGTTACTTTCTTTCTATTCTACGGCGACGAAAAATGGCCGCCGTACGATATTTCCTTCTAAATAAGAGGGTTCTCCAAGAATTTTTAAAGAGAAATCTACCGAATCGATTGTTTTCATATTTGCCATATGTATGTTTACCATTGAAAAACTACGAATATTTTCACATTACTGCAGACGGACAATATTTCGAAAATCTTTGTTGAATAAGTACACCTAAAAAGAATTTATTTCCCTTAGAGAAGTCAAATTTTTATATAGTATTAATTTGGTTATAACTTTACACTGTTTTTGTCTTAAAACCATAGCAGATATTATTATACGTAATTTTAGTTCGACGAACATGTTTTCTATGCAAGAGTTACAGTTTCTTACATCTAATGTAAGTTTCAAACTTAAGCGAAAATTACGCGTTGAGAAGTTTTCACAACGTTTCTCGATCAAATTTTCCCCGAGTTCTGTATTTTTCAAACCGAAAAAGCACCACCTTTTCTTGCAGAAAGTCAAAACTCGTCGCCTTCGGTATTCCAACGGAGTAGTGCCTTCGAGCAACTTTGAAAATGTTTGCCCCTAGTTGGCGGCAACTCGAAACAGATCGATCGAAAAAGAAATATCCCGGAGGAATAAAAAACGATGGAACTTATTTAACTGTGTTAAGAATTTTCCCGAGCAAGTTTATCGAATTTCATAAATTTTCAATCAGTAATATTCGTTTGTACGCGAGCAGGTAAAACAGATCTTTTGTCAATATTTGAGCGAGTAATTTGATCGAGATAATTTCAGATACGTAAGTAACTGCTCGTTTAATTTTAACGAGTTAAGGGCAATTTGAACGAGGCTCTCTTCACGTCCAATAATGTGACTCAATGGAAATTCTATTGTTTTGGGCTAAATGAGCCGTTTATTTTGAATGTGGCGTAAGTCCATTTTCCAAAAAAATCTAGTCAGTTACTAATATAACTAATATAACTAATAACTTGTTACTAATATATTTAAAATCATTAAGATTTTGTAATACGAAAATTTGCTGGTTAATGAAGCGATGAAAAAGTTTATTTTGAAAGTGGCGTAAATCCCATTGTGAGAGAAAATATTGTGCAATCAAATTTTATGAGATCCCAGCTTTTTTATTTTGTTGCATAGTATTATCAAAGTACCAGTTGAATTATCAATGTGAAATGAAAAAATAGTGACCGTGAAAGAGTAAATTGGTTTAAGATATGTTGGATGAGATTTTTTAGAAGCGATCCATATATGTTATTCTACGAAACGATAACAAATAAGGATGCACTATTCAAAACATTCATCAAGTTGGCATTACTACACAAAACAACGAGACCACTCACAAACCTAAAATGCAAGAACTTAATGGATTTATTACATTATATACCACCTGCACACAAACTGGAGAAGACTGAATAATAATTAATGAAACAATATTAATTTTAATGTAAAGAATTATTTAAAAAAGAATAAAAGTTGAATATTTTTTTGATTTTATAACATAAAAGTTGTAATATAACATGACTTGTGCTTTCTTAAGAATTGAAAACGTCATTTCATTGATCGATTCATTGGCGTAAGTCCAATCATAGCCATTGAAAACACATTATTTCGTAAATAATGTTAATTATGCTAATTGGGATGATAAATTTGACACCCATAGAAACCCAAAAACATTATTCTACTACTTCATCTGTATCTCGATTTGAACATAAATGGACTTACTTTAAAAACAAACGGCTCAAATAATATTTGCTACAGACGATAACGTTTGACAATCTTGTATTTTTCGCGCAGGCGAGTTACCAAAGTAAAATTATAAAAAAATCGTACTATTCAAATCTAAAAACAATTTTCCGGCGTTTGGTGCTGTTTGCGAAAAATATAGTCAAAACGGATACATCGAATGGGTCGGAATAACAATTTATTTACCTTCTTTCTCGTGTTTCATGCGATTAAATTCAATTTCCCGTTTGGTCTGCAGCTGCAAATTGATTTCGAAGGCTTGCTCTAACTCGGAATACTTGGTCCTAAGTTCGTGAAGGTTTCGGTGCAATTCCTCTGCTTCCGGTTCCGTTCTTTGCATTTGCTCTTCGAGATACCGTTGCCGCGGGTCCATTTTTCCTGTAATTACTTTAATTAAGTTCACAACAAACTCGTTACAGTTTGAAGAAGCGGTGTTTACCATTTTAAAACGGAAACTGTTTTTATTTCTCTCACCGGAAACTGAACGTTATCGATGCGTTATACCCATCGGCAAAGACTTTAAAACTCGTTCGCGCGAACTAGGATACGCTTTATGCGCGCAAGAAGCACTGTTTCTTCATCGCGAGCGTTCAATCATACTTATTTTCTCGTTATCATAAATCAAGTTAATCTCTAATTAATGATTTATTGATCTATTGTATAATACTTTGAAACCCGACTACAAATTTTTCGATACACGTCGTTTTGCGTGTATTCGATTTGATAAAGGCATAACTTAATTATTTCATTTGTTGTTACTATTCGGTAATTTTCAATAACGCTCTGTTACAATGATAAGAATTAAATATTCGAATAGGACGAGATACGATTTAACGAAACAAACCGTGCTGATAATCGACAATGAATCGATGATCAATATCTCTTTGCAGTTTTAGATAAATATTAAACTCCGCGGTTAGTTTCACCGTTCCAAAGACCGGCGAGGATCTTGTATTTATTTCGCTAGAAATTTGCTCAAAGAGCCGCATAATTGAAACGAATAAAGGAAACGAACTCGGTGACATCAAAGGAGTTCTGAATTTTTTTCTTTCGATAAAGGGAATATTCTTAATTTATTTGAGATTTTATAAACGCAGTTGAATTTAAAAGTAACAATATACAGCGTGTTTAACAGTACAATCGAGCAGGGGGGAAGAGTGATACATCACGAAAAAATGAATCGAAAAGAAAGAATAAAATTTTTTTATACGAAGTTTCGTTTTCGAGAAAATCGAGTTTGAAAATGTGTCAATCCGCGTGTACTAAACGTCAGTTTATAATAGAGTTGACGAACTTTCATAGTCGCGTATTTAAAATAGCATTTTAACCAATTTTGCCCGTCGATAAAATTTCACTTGAATTCCAAACTTTCTCTAAATTTTATACATCGAGTGAATTATAAATTCGATTCCAATTAATTTTACTGATTATTCGTGGGTTCGATAAACGTTGAAACGTCTATCGGTAGATTTATTCCAAGCTTGACAGTTTCTGACCGTGATAAAATTTTACGGTTTGTTTAAAACGCCGACTACAGGATTATCGAATATCATTGTCGTTACCCAACGTACCGGAAGTAATTTCTTATTGTACCAGAAACTGCAAATGTTTGACGTAATCGTTGCTCGGACGAATCAACAACTCTTGATTTTCCGATCGAATTGACATCAAGGTCTTAGATTCGGTTATGTACGCTGATAGAGGCTCGGTTTCATCTCGAAGTTGGACGCGAACGGTCGACCAGACCAGTCGAAGCGGGTAATCGATTATGAAGTAGCAAATACGAGTCCGATGGTCAACGCTTAGCCCAAACAGGACCCTTCTGACCGAGTGCTCGTAATTTCGCGCCAATTACACGTCTTGTTTGATTTTGCATGAACGATTAATTATCGTCGCTCGTTTTTGCAAGGAAACGAATCGTGTAAGCGTTAGTAATTAAGTAATAAGCGCCCGATAATTAAAACCAGTCGATGTTCCACTTTCATTTCTTTTTTTTTGCAAAGTTTCGTCTTCCGTCTATTCAATTTCAATTAGCGTTCAGGCGTTGATCATTCACGCCATCTTTCTTATTGGCGTTGAAACCAAGTCTAAAATGTTATATAATAAAAAATTCATAAATATTTTGTTAAGAAGTTATAAGAAAAATACGAACTGTGGAACTCGGTTGAGATTCAAGACATTAAAATAAGAAAAAAAATGTACAATAAAATAAACTCAATCTTTTGCAAGCATTCGATATCGTGAGTTTCTTTGCAATTTGGTGACCATAAAGTTGAACAATAATTCGAAATTTTATGACAACAAAAAGTTACCATCGAAGAAAGAACACTTCAGCACCCAAGATAAATGATAGAAACTAAATTCTGATAAAGAGATGTTTAAGTTACTCACACAATTCTATGTTAAATATATTTTTTCGTGCCTCAACCAGCAGTTGCTCTCTTTACACAAAATTTTAGTAAATGTGTTTGCTTTATATATAAAAGACCATCACATTTCATATTTTTGTCATACCTTCTTAACGAAGAATTTATGAATTTTTTGTTATATAACACTTTAGCCATATTTTTACTTGTAGAATACTTTGCTGAAGTGTGTACGGAAAAATGCCGAACACCGAGTATTTCGAATAAACTGAAATGATTTTGGACATAATCGAAGTTTCTTAAAATCAGTTTCACTACGATCGATTGCACTAGCTGCGTTCGATTAAGACCAAAACCACCAAAATAGCTATAGATTGTTTTTCATCGTTTTTGTGTTCCCTTTTTAGCACTGCAGTAGGTACTATTTGGCGCGAAACACCCTGTATATATCCGAACATTTAAGCCATTATTTATACGTGAATTTATTCACGCAAAAAATAAAATGTCATTTATAACAATTATGCTTCGACCAATTAAATGTCAAACCTGAAATGAAATCTCAATGACAACGTTTTCAACAAAGGTTTTGAATATTTCAAGCTTGTCACTTACAATTTTTTAATATTAATATGGAGGCAAGAAATACTTTTTTATAAATGCCAAGAGCAACAGAAGTCATAATCTTGTTTTCGTATTAACGGTTAAGAAGAGAAATCGAATACAACGATCGAATAGAATTATTTAAATAATTAATGGCGCGCCGAGCACACGCTCATTATCAAAATTTCTTACGCAAACGACATCGAGTGCAGCCGGAAATGATCTCCTATGTTTCACGCTAATGACTCTTTCATTCTCATTTTTCTGCGTCCCGACGCCGTCGTCGTTGACGTCCTCGGGCTTGTTCCCGTTATGAAATATGCGGCAGCATTATGAGCATACGGTCACCGCAAAAAGAACAGAAACACGATACAATGCCGCGGCGCATATAATCCTGTCTGCGGATTTTGTGTCCCTTACCGATCGTCGGAAGTACTTTCCAAGTTTTTTCGTTTCACCTACCGTGCGGAGGACGCGCGTATTTTTCGAGAAATCGGATTTTACTTTGGCCACTGTTTCAACAATTCTCCGTGACATTCTTGCATAAACGCTTTGCAATGCTAAGTTGGTACACGTAAGACACGATTATAGAATTTCAGGTCTTTCGTTGCGTTTAATATTTCACCATTAGTGTTTCAGATTTTAATCTTTCGATATGCTGTCACAAGGACTTTCGTTTCTTTTATTTCTATTTTATTCAATTATATTTCTTTGCTGACGTTTATTCGTGTTTGCAAATCTATGTAGAATTTTATAAATTTTCGAACGATTTCATTTGAGTTATATCGACATTGTACCGAGATTAACCTACTTTATACTTCTCTGATTAAAAACTTTTAATGCATCTATGTTACTATGTGTATGTATATTATATTAAAATATTCTCAATAAATGGAACAGTTAAAAGTATATTTTGCTTTTATGGCCAGTAAATTCTAATTGGTTCGTATACCTCTTTGTCGTGAAGAATTTGTGAGCAAACACTTGTTAATAGATTTAAAATTAAACATGATAGCATTCATTTTATTTTATTTACAATATTAATACTTGGATCTAGGAGAATTGTTGCAGACGTGTCATTTTTATACAATTTGGGGCTTCCCGTTTATTCAATAAATAAAAAATAAAATACCTCAAGCTGACTTAGAAAATGATTACTAAAATAAACCAAATCTACATAAAATATAAGATTTATTTCTAAGGCTAAAGTTATTTTCATTTTATTTTTAATATATTTAATCATTTAGATTGGATCATAAGCAAAAGATAGAAAAGAATGGAAAGCAATTATTATCGAGTGACTAAAAATTAAAGTATTGTACTATCTACAAATAAAAATAATATCATTTGAGATGCAGAATGAATCACAGATTGGTTCAAGATAGATTTAAAAATTGAGAAAACAATTCTGCACTTCTCTGAGAAGGCAAAACTGTATCTCATTGTATTTTCTAATTTTTACTTGAACTTCAGTCTAGTTCTCTATCTACTATCAAAAATTCGTAACTATTTTTGCAAAGGCTGTTTCGTCGACACTCGTATTAAAATTAAAATATATTTTTCATAAATTTCAGTTTTCTATGGACACATTAAAATTATGTCGTAATATAAATAAATACGAAAAGTTTAAAAATTTTAATCAAAATTTATGAAATACGAGCCACGTAACAAAATGGAAATGAAAATACCATCCGCGCCTAAGAGGATTAGTTAACGTTTGGTTTTCCCGTATCGTTCAATTCTCGAGATTCAATTCGTGAAACGAATTTTTCTAAATTTTGTTTACCTGGTGTTCCAAAACTAACGTGTTCTCCTACGTTTCGTAAGAGTTTTGTTTTCAGAGACGCATGCACGCGACAGCGAAAATAATTGTGCCGTGTGCGAGAATATTGGAAAATTGAAAATCAGCGATTTTCTTGTCCTTAATAAAACCCGTATGTGTACGTCGCTTATCCTTGCATCAGCAAAAGTTTCGTCGTGTACATGAATTTATCGCGCGCAATAATCTCGATATGATATCAGTATTCTCATTCGATTTTCCACGGCGATCTTACTATCCATCTTTTTAGTGTTACATCAGCTCTATCTCTTATCGCGAATTCACATTGGTCGCGGGAAGAGCCAGTTACAAGAAGCGACAGCGATAATTGGACAAATATTACTTTACGAAGCAATTAGAGTTCTTATGTCAACAAAAGGATACGTTTCTCGTGTCTAACATCCTAGCAGTAATACAGGTTAGAATCGCTGAAAGAAGATTTTCAAAAAACGCTCATACAGTGGCAAAATGACTGAAATCCTATTAAAATCCCAATCCTAGAATTTCAAGTTAATCTCTTTTAACGTAGTCAGTTCGAAAATTCTTTGATATTGCTGTCACTAAAATTTCGCCATCGAGTAAATAATAATTTTGAAATTCCCGATCCCAATCTTGTAACAAATGGAAAAGCTCGAGATAACACAAGAGTTTCTACCACATATCAGAGCTATTGTTTCGTTTAATCAAAATTCTAAAATGCTAAAATTTCAAGTTAATCTCTTTTAATATAGTCAGTTCGAAAATTCTTTGATATTGCTGTTACTAAAATTTCGCCTTCGAGTAAATAATAATTTTGAAATCCCCGATCCTTATCTTGTAACAAATGGAAGAGCTCGAGATAACACAAGAGTTGCAAACAAAGCAACACAACGCTCATGCGCGCGTTCTCTCTCGCGCATGTTCCTCTGCGCATACCCACAGGCGCACGCTACGGGTGTGTGTCAAACTTCCATCAATAAGATATCCTTCTCTATGTCGCATATTTTTTTTTAAAACATTGAATTCTAAGAACCTGTACAAAAATATCCAATACTTTTACTCTAAACGTGCATTAGTATTTTAATAGTATTAGTAAATTAGTAATCTTCATCGGATAGAAGATAAAACGCTCTTGAAAACAAATTTTATTTCAAGTTGACATTATAATTAATTCCAGAGAAAACAATTATTTACGAAAAAACAAATACCCTGCATACAAACTTAAATTCATTTTCAATTAAATAAACAATATATAGTTCAGTTTTATCCCATACCAGTCGTATGATCAATAGGAAGTGCTGAAACTACTTTGGGTATGCAATGTCAAAGTAAATGTGAAAATAAACATAGAAGACAGCAAAAATTATAGTAGCTCATATAATCATTGGATAGAGGATAAAATGCCATTTAAAACGAGCGTTCGAATAAGTCGATAGCTTTATTAGTTCCGGAGATATAGCGATTTTAGTTTCGCGTCGATGTGGTGGCTAGTTCCGGAGATATAAGGGTCCGAAGCGTTTGTTTACTTTCTTACTACGGTCTTCTCAAGGTCGTTGACCGCACGTGATCGTAGTAACTAGGTCACTCGGCCACTCGGTCACGAGTCACGTACGAGAAAGAGAGGTCCGGCGCGACGCGTCAGACGGAGACAGAGATAATCAAATTAAAAAAATTACCATTTACATAAATTGCGATATCTCCAAAACGAAAAGTCGGATCGACATAAACCAAAAGCCATTTTAAAAAGGAAGCTTTGCCGCTTGTAACGTTTCCCCATTTATCAAAAACGCATGATTAGTTTCGGAACTGTACGCGTGTAAAGTTCAACTATTTTTAATACGCGTTGTTAGACAGTTTTAAGACAGTAGAAACTGAAGATCCTCTCCTTTCGTCTTTGCTATAAATATATTTCCTATTTACATCGGAAGCTAACCAGAATTTGGTACCAACATTTGGCCAGTTTTTTACAATAAAATATAAATCATTCGACAATTTTATTTTTCTCAGAAAACAAACAATAAGATTGAAGTGAATATTGAAAAATTCATTGTACTATAAAAAAAGTCGTGAAGTTAAATGGCGCTAAAATAATATTGTGTGTTAGACATTTTAAACGAAATTTTAAAAACGGTCATTTGACCGGTCGCGGCAGGTTTAGTGTTAATCAAAATTAAAAAATCCTAGAATTTCAAGTTAATCTCTTTTTGTATAGTCGGTTCGAAAATTCTTTGATATTCCCGTTACTAAAATTTCGTCATCGGGTAAAGAACAATTTTTGGCATTCCCGATACCTATCTTGTAACAAATGGAAAAGCTCGAGATAACACAAGAGTTGCTACCACATATCGGAGCCATTGTTTCGTTTAATCGGCAGGAAATAACCACGGATACCAACAATTCTATTTCTGTTTCGGAAAAGAGGACACCGCCATCAGTGTTCGTTTTATTTCACTGGTTACTGGTCGAACGATTTCCGTTTCTGTGAAAATTCACTGTTCCGTTGTGCCCGATATTCCTACGGCTGTTCCATTACTTTCAAGGGCAATTAATTAGCAGGAAGGAACCGTTACTTTTTTTTACGCCTGACCGCTGTGCTCACCTGGACACGGATCGATGGAACGTTTCTGCCAATCGTAGACCACGGCAATTACTGCTGTACGTTTAATGAAAATTACCGACAGCGGCCAATTATTGTAGACGAGATACCCACGATCGTTTCCATGGTAAATGCTAGACATGATCGCAGGTCGTAATCGTCGGCCTGTCCGTCAATGTATTTCGATCTCTCGAATGGATGACCCATTAATTTAACAAATTATTGCCAAAATCCTTTGGTTGATGTTGTGTAATAAAGTATAAGTGTGCCCAGATATAGCGAGTAACATAACAGTTGAGTACGTTTAGCCTTGACGCTGGGTCGTTCCATGGAAAATCGGACATCTTTTGGAGTAAGTTTTCAAATAATAAGTTTTTCAAAATTTTGTAAATTGTTGGAGCCAAAAATGTGTAATGCTACCTTTGTTTTAAAAAAAACTATAGCTGCTGAACATTAGAGTATCAAATAAAAATTGTTTCTCATCGTTTTTTTTCCATTTGTTTCAAACAAATACTGTTCTTTTGTATCGGGGAAATGTTTAAAAATTTGTAAAAGTGACAACATAGTTCCATTTATTCTTGTGACGGGAAATATTTGTATAACTTTTCAGCCATAGAAAATATCGACATGAAACTTGAACTGTACAATGTAGGGACATTAGGTAACATGCAGATTAAAGAAAATTATCTAACAATAATAATTTATCATTATTTTCTTTCATTTTATATTAAATTATAATAATAATTCTTCAGCTTCAGGATCTAATGAGTTTACTTTTTTTTTTTAGATGTTTTTAATCTTATTCCAGAGATGTGTGAGCCTGTACAAAATGTCTGCATTTGTTCCTTGTATTATTAGCTCTAAATTTTTTAAAATCCTACTGTCTTGCTTCCTGAGCTTCCTCAGAAAGTTGACTTATTAGTAGCAACTTATTTTGTATAATTTTTGCATCGTGAATTTGCAATTTGTGTACTGATGCTTAGAAGAGGCTTATAAAATATTCTGCAGTTTTTTCCGTATATTAATGAAATTTGTCAATATCTATTCTATATGGGGAAGAAATAACCTGTAACATACATAATTGAATCGTTTAATTAATGTTATATTAATTCCTATTTTTCCTTAAATTGCTATAATAGAATTTTGTGCATACCGTTATTTTTTTAAATATCTTAATTTTATATTTAATTTTTAATAATTTGAGGAAACTTTATTCACTTTTTAAACGAAAAAATCCGTCAATAAAAATTGTGAAACGCATTCTGTGTATTTATATCTCACGCATAAAAATGTGAAGTTAATGCTTGTTGGTGAGAAATCGTATAACTTAATTAACTTCTAAAATATCCAAATAAAGTATATATTCCGGCTTTACTTTGAAAATGCCCAATTTTGTTTATTTTTCCGCCAATTAACATTGCCAGTTAAAGTGTACACACAATTTTGCAACTCTATTTATCGCGTCAGAGGACTGATTGCGAGTAAGTGTCCGAGTATTTTTGTAACGTGGAAAATTATTTTCCTATCATCATCAAAGTTACGTCTTAATTTTCAAATCTCTCCAGCAAAAGTTAAAACGAAATTATTCTTCGCGTAAAAGAAGCATAGTCTTAAACGAAGTAGTATAACTCCATTAAAAAGTTAAACGAAGCTGAGAAAAGGAGCACGTTTATTCTAAAAGAGCAACATCGACGATGGCGGTTGTGTTACATGAGGCGTGTTTCTTCAAATCTCCGTGTGTTCTTCAAGGTTCCCTTTTGATTGTCATTCAAGCGTTTATCTTGCTTCCAGTAATTATTTCCTGACTAGGCTCGAACTCCAACACTTCGGGTTTCGTGATTAGACCCCTTCATTCAGGAAGTTAATTTCGTCTTTGAACAATTACGTGAGATATCTATCTTACGAAGTAATTGTTTCTGATTTGGTATCTGCCTAGCATCCGCGAAATTGCATGCGTGTTCGATCGAAGTCTTTGAAGTTCGATTTCATTGGATTCTTTAAAAAATGATAACTGATAGGCGATATTGGATGAATAAGTGTTCGTAATATTCTAAGCACACAACCAAAAATAAAATGAATCAAAGTTTTCGATTTAAATAATCAATTTCATTTAATTTCACCAAATGTTGATTTTCATTCGAAGTATTCTATCGCTGTTTATTGACTTAGGTTTATTAATGGCTGGTGAAGGGTGGATTGCAACGGATTATTGAGTTCAACCGTGATATTCGATGATTCGTCTGTTTTCTTAGCGTGAACTTGACGAGATCCCAACTTGTAATCCCCTCTCGACACGCAAATTCGCGACGCAGAGGGATATTTGTATATCGTGCCAGCTTACGATGTCTATTCCCGTTATTAGTAGTTTCGTTGAGGATGAGGAAAGAGAATTGATTGCACGCTTCATTAAACTGGAATTTTGACCTAGAACTTACCGTTTCCTAGACGTCTTTCGTAACAATATTAATAATTATAATAATACAAACCCATAAACAGAACAGTTTTTAATAGCCATACAGGGCTAAACAATAGACACAAAAAAAGACACAATAGGAAGTACATAATAAAGAACAGTGCAGAAACAGACAAATGTGGTAAATGCACTGAATACATAAATAGACACGATAATGTTGGGAAAATACTATACATAACAGTAACAAATCAATACAAACTTGCAAGCATATACTGGGACAAAATAAATACATACATTATTGGCATAAACATACCCAGTGACTATAACATAAAAATAAAATATAGAGATGAGGAAGAAAAATACACACGACAAGCACAAAAAAATAGAAAACAATGTAGAACCAGGAAAAGTTACCCTTATATTCCATCTTTTATGAAGGCTTGCTTGATAGATCTTTTGCACTGACAGGTGATAATCTCATAATTCACTTTCGCTTATTCTACAAGTTTCTAAGTGCTTTGCAATTTCGTCGCCATCCTTTTTCCTTGTCCGTGTAAAATCTGGAAGTTATTAAAAGTTTTCCCTGGAGAAGTCGTTCGAACAGGCTCCCTTATTACGTGGTAAGCCATCGTATAGTTTGGTAATAATACTCCTAGTTCATCTAGCCTACTTTTCTTGTTTGTCTTTTAGACATTTCCTGTTATTTTACTTGGAAAATCTCGCAAGGTATATAATTTTGAGCAACTATATAGGGCTCTGGAAACTTATTATGAGTTGTAAGCAATTATCTATCAGCTTAATCACTTTCATCTTTGTCAAAGTAATAACGGTAAACTTGTGGGGCGGGGAGAAAAGGCGAATAAAATAGATGCGCGACGCGAAAGAAATTTATCGATGATTCGTACAATTTTTCTGCGTGTAATTAATTGTACGTGTTATTTCGAATAAAAACAAAAGAAAATGTAAGAATTGTAATTTCACGTATTGAGAGTGGGGGCACTTGGCAGTTGTACGTTGTTAGTGACGCGAATAAGGTCAAAAAATGGGTGAAAAAAGGACATTACTTTGTTTTGGTCTTCCCATTTGAAAGCTATCAGTTTTCAATATTTGATTGCTTTTCACTCAGAAATCCCATTCCACGGCACGATTCGAATCCACGCTCGGTCTACAATTCTCGGCTGGTTTCCCGATGTCATTGCACAATTTATATTCGAGTCGTCGTACGATGATCAATCTCGTCAGTCAATTTCAGTCCAACGACCAATAATGGCTAGACGCGTCGTGTCAACGTGCGAGCGGCAAAGATGGAAACGTCCTCGTCACGCATGATACGATTATTGACGGCGATTGCGAACATCATCCAACGCTGTTCCAGTATTCCTACTCTAATTGACGCTTTTGATCACTCGGCGACGCTCCTTGTTCATACATTCCCTGAATCGGATCGAGATAACACCTTCCGTTTCTGTGTCTGATAATGTGATCCTGTATTGCTTTTCAAAGGGCGCGAGAGAGCCGGATCAGATCCCTTGTTTGTGGTCGGATTCCATACCGTACATGCCAATGATTATTTTGCTAATTAAAGACAGTCATTGTATTACGTTGATTAAAGCGACTTAATGAGCTGCGTGCATCTTTGCAAAACAAAGGGAAATTTCTCAAAATTCAACAAATTTTTCCTCCATATCTTTGTTCTTTATGCATTGTAATATGTAGTTCTCTTAGAAGTATATCAGTGCAAAGTTGATACTTTTTAAATATAAATCTCTTTAGTCATCTATAATAATAGTTCTTAGCAATTTAGCAGACTATACTGCTAATGTAATAATCTTAATTACTAAGATAAGAAATAATATACAGGATGTTCGGCCACTACTGGGAAAAAATTTAATGGGAGATTCCAGAGGCCAAAATAAGATAAAAATCAAGAATACCAATTTGTTGATCGAGGCTTGGTTAAAAAGTTATTAACGTTTAAAGTATCGCCTGTAGAACGGCAATCTGCGAAAAGCTGCGCACGCGTGATAGTGGTTCTCACTTACAAAACTGTAAGGCTGTCGATACGTCACTAAGTAGCGTTTCTCACGCTGAGTGAGAATCACTATCGCATGCACGCAGCTGTTCGCAGATTGCCGTTCTACAGGCGGAATTTTAAACGTTTTAATAACTTTTTAACGAAGCTTCAATCGACAAATGGGCATTCTTGATTTTCGTCTTATTTTGGCCTCTAGAATCTCCCATTAAAATTTTTACCAAAGGTGGCCAAACACCCTGTATGTACAGGGTGTCCACGCTAAAGTTTGACAATCGCGATATTTCAATAACTGTTGATCGTATGAAAAAATTGTTTATATGTAAATTGCAGGATAAAATAGGATCTCTATTTTGGCGTAAACGAAAATTTTGTTTATGGTATTAATTTAAAAGTTATGATGGTGAAGTTTCGCTTTTTAAATGGAACTATATATTTTCGTTTGGATCACGCGATAGCGCTTTTCAAGACGAATTCATTAAGTTGCAATTTATTCACTTGATTTTTTTTAGTTTTCAAGATGTTACTAAGATGGGAAACATCTACCTAACATGAATATCTAATATTTTTCAATATTCTATCAGTATACCAAGTTTTATCAAAATTTATGTATGACATTTGAGTGATGTTCCTTGTCAGGCACAATTTAATATTTTTTCAATGTTTATATTTTATACAAATTGCATTTAAACAGTGTTATTTTACACAATGTTTGTATTTTATACATTGTATAATGTTTATATTTTTATCAATTTCTAATTTTTTTTTTTGCATTCTTAAGTTCAGATTTCTAATTAGCGGCCACGAAAACCTTGCTATATCAAATTTCGTTCAAACACAAAAATCTTTATTTTTTGGCCACGATTTTTCTAAAACTCATCACTGTGCAACGGCACAATGGGATACTTGGCCCGAAAAATAAAAAAAAACTATTTAAAAATATTATTAAAATAAATATTCATAACTTTGCTCAAATTTAACCAAAGTTAATGAAACAGAAAGCATTTTAAAGTTTAGATTTCCTACTTTTTATTAATTCTTAGGAAAAAATAATGTCTACTAACACTGATACAGTTACATACTGAATAATCTTATTTATCAAATTTATACAACTATAATCAATTCAGGAAATTTCATCCTTGAATAATTATTTTTTCATCTCCAAATTGCAAGAATGATAAAAATTTAAATTAAAATAATAGTGGCGAAGTGTTAACACACTGTTTCCTGTCTTTTCCATTAAATCACGGGTTTCTAAACGTATATACCGTTAAGTTAATTAATAAAAGGAATTATTATATTTGATTTCATTATTCTAGATGTACTCAATGCAAGAACCGTTATTTAATCTTAATCAATTCTAATGTAAGCTATAAAGCTCAGGTTTTCTCGTTCAATAGCAATTACCATAAAGGATAACGTAACGCATAGTGGTTACACATTCGTTCCTTATTGTAATGGACGATAGTATGCGCTTATTCTGTGAATTGTAAGGAGCTTTTGATTTTATATGTGAATTGTTGGTCAACTTCAAATAATAGATAATAATTGTTTTCATATAATGATACAAAATAATAATTTGGAGAACATATTTAATGATGTGAAAACGTAAATTGAACTAACATCTTCTAAAGTACAAAATCTCTTAATTGTTTACTGAAATAGTTACTAATTAAATTTAATCAAAATACAGAAGTATTGTAAAGATGTTAAAATCAACATATTTATAATTTTATATTTTTGTTAATTGTGATACCTTTTTATCTTTCGTGACAAATTTATTGTTTGTAACTACAGCAATATAAGTAATTTTATTAATCAATAAGATGAACGCCAGGTATTCTTTAAAGCGTTTAAGTGATTTTTAATTTTCTGGAAAATGTGAAAATCAAAAGCGTGCTGTTCTGGCTGGGAACGCTTCAATTGCTGCAAAAAGCGGCACGGTATTAGTCGAGGTTTAAAATCTTATTAGAACTAACTCTTCCCGGTATAGTGCTGGACCGACGAGCGCGCCTTTTAAAATGCATATTAAATGCAAACTTCAATTTTCGAGTTTTTTTTCTTATTACAATCTAACGGCCTACATTGCATGCTGATCTCTCTTCTGGTATCGTTTAAATCTGGCACGTGATAGAATTGAAAATTTTTAATTATTATTTAAATCCAAATAGTTTCATATATAAATTAAAAAAATCGCTTCGAGAGATTTGTTCGGTATAAAATAGATTATTTCTCCTTTAGATCCTATTTATTTTGTCAAATACTTTTAACGTAATAAAAGTTTTATCCATGAATCCAGAAAGTAATTTGTATTTACGCGTAACTGGCTGCTCGATTAAATTTGGGCCAACTTTTGAAAAGATTGATTGGTCGAAAACTACGTTTCACGTTGCAACGTAATCGTGTTCTCGTCGGTTACGCGGATTAGGCAGGACATCTACATATCTCCCTTGCATTTTACTCGTCTCGATGGAATTAGCTCGAGATTAACTAACAACGCGGGTAATCAGTTACTGGAAATTCAAAGTTGAACTCTGCACTGTAATTAGCTTCCGGTCGAAAGCCACCCAGGGTGGAAACAAGCCAAGATTCTGCTGAATAGACCTTGACAAATTTTCTTCTTTTATCTTCAATCCTGAATCTTCTTTCGACTTCCCAAGCTTCGATCTTTCATGCTTATCAAGGCATGTTTCATGGTTTTAAGCAGAAATTTTCGATCGAAATCGCATCTTTAGTAATTCTTTATTTCATTTCCCCTTTCTTGTAGTCCATATTTTATTTTCATGTTCTAATATAGAAACTTCAAGCTTTTACTTGAACTTAAAATAGCAGCAAGAAAAAGTAAAAATTTCTTTAACGTGTCGGGTTCTTTTATTTTTAATACTATAACACAACCGCAGAATAGTATACATTTTCGTAAAATATTGTGTAATTAAACAAGTTATCTTTCTACAGAAAGGTTCTGCTATTGGTTCAATTATGTTCTCTATACACGTATGAAACGTTTCTTGGTTCCGATAAAAATTTCGATTTATTTCTATTTCCCATTGAGGAAAAAATCAATTTAATTTTTTGTTGCCCTTAAGACGTTACGATTGTATCGCAATATCGATGTATCCGTTAGTCCCGTAGTAAATAGTAAAGATGTTTGGCGAATTCGTTCTCACGCCGTCGATCAATTACCGCCTTTCTGGTACCAGAGAACGACACCGAATTGCTGGTGGAAATTCGCTCGGAGATTGCTATACGGGGCGCAAAATATTCTCGGGATATTAACTCCACCGTGTCATTTCACTATCCAGCACTTTTTCCTGCGTTATGAACATATGTCACCGTGATACCGATATACCATCGCGGTACACGGCAAGCAGAACCACGAATCTGAAAGTAACGAGCAACTTACGACCGCAAGATTTACGGAAATGGGGAGCAAAGGGAGCGAGTCTTTCGTGCTTTCCAATCCAGCGAATTCAAACATTAATGAAATTGTACCTGTTCGTTCGCGTACGATTTACAACCGCTCGCGTGTTCACTATGACCTGCTGCAACGTCTCAAATATTCTGCACGGTACACTCCGTCGCAGAAACATCTTCCGTTTCCGCGTGTCTTTGATTGAAAAGTGTAATGTTTTCTTTTCTTTTTAAATTCCTTTAATTTAAAAAAATGTTTTACTTGTTAGCTTTATATTAAAAATTAAATTTATATAATTTTTATATGAACACAAAGTTCCCTCTGGTATGCTTGTGGCACAACAACTAAGCATTGACCTGTAATAAAATGTAACCTCGAACTATGTAAAGCTATTATAGACTCCTAACTGGTATATACATGTTTGTCAACACATTGTGTTTTGCTTCTAGCCATTCTTGATTCTAATTTTATTTGATTTTCCTTGTCAAGTAAATTTCTATGTTACTCGGGCTGTTGGAGAGATAATTATGTTCAAGTTCGGGTTCATTTAGGATGGTTGCACTTCTCAGACTTCCAAACAGTTACGATGTGATCATTAATCGCGTCAACCATTGAGCGCATTTAACGGAATTGCGCCCTGGGTTTAATTATCGTCATCTGCGCATGGATGACAAGCGCGCGCATCGATTTCTTCGCGAATAATCGATGCCTCGTGTCGGCCAATTTTCACGGTCAGTGACTCTCGCAACGTTACGAAGCTATAGTCGTTGTACGTGCTTACTGTTTAATAGTTAATCACATTGTGTGTAATTAATTGTGTGTAATCTCGGCGACTCCCAATTGGAATTAGTGCAAAGTAATTGTAGTTATCATCGTAACGTGTGATTAATAATTACATTAATTGTAAAGGTGTACAGATCGTAACGCGACAATTTACCTCATCTCAAGTATCATTATAAATATCAATATACTTGTCTTCTTATTTCACATAATTATACAACTCATTAGTGATTTATTCTAATTAAAATTGTTTTTAATAAATTGTTTAACATTTGGGGTGTATTTCCGTAGAGGACATACCTCCGATTTTTTTTACACTCTGGATTCTTACGTATTTTGATGTGTTGATTACGAGTATGGTAGTGACAATTGGCGCAAATTTGATTTTCATAGCGGAAACCATGAAAAAATCATAAAAATCATAGGTTTTTCTATTTATTTCCGTAAATAATGAGAATTTTGAAAAATACTTCAGATAAAAGTTGTGGACCTCATCAAAATACATATTTTATGCCCTATTAATTTTTGTCATAAAGATAATACTTTCTGAGAAAAATGGTAAGTAATTATTCACTTATACGGAGCCACCCTCGGTTGCAATGTCCTTTAATTAAATATCGTTTTTCTAAAAAATTATTGTCTTTATGACAAAAATCAATACGACATAAAATATGTATTTTGATGAGGTCTACAACTTTTATCTGAAGTATTTTTCAAAATTCCCATTATTTACGTAGGTAAATAAAAAAACTATGATTTTTTCATGGTTGACGCTAAGAAAATAAGAAATTATTTATGATAAATATATAAGTCATTTTCGGAAGTTTATCCAACATCTGTCCCGGTATTTTCATATACAATTTTTATTTCATTCTCAAACACAGGTCTATGTTTGTTGATTTATTGTTCCCTCAGTCTATACTATTATTGAATTTTCTGATTTGTTAATATTCAATTATATTATATACATTTATTTGTTCGTATTCGTAAACGAAGTTCAGTTTGTAAACAAGATGTTCGTAAAAAATGCTTCGTTTGTTTTTAAGTTGACTTCGTACTCGGTGATAAAATTAAACACAATGGAGAAAAACATGTCGTGCAGTTCTTGGTGTAAACTCAAGTGATATGGATTGAAGTTTTTCACTTTAAGGATACGAAAAAAAACTGTTTCGACCAATACCATTTGTGTTACGTCCTATTATCCGGCAACTCGCGCGGGGATCTTGTAGGGATTCTTCTTAACAGCAGCAAGAACAGTAGTACTCCGTACATTTCTGACAGGTTTCCCGGGCTTGCGTTCCACGCTAAAGCTTCCAGTTCCTCCAAGTCTTTTAGTAAGCTAACTAAGCTTTTGAAATGTACGATGTAACGGTTGACTTCGGTTTGGATATTATTCTGCATAGAAACGTTTAGCTCTCGCAGAATTTTGCTCGTATTCACCATGAACGACATTCATACTTCACTTTTCGCTATTACTAGACTTCGTTGTTACGATTACTTACTATGTTCCCTTCTACAGTCAAACTAATATTAATTTGATTAGGTCGTAATTTGTCGATAAACACTTCGTATTTGAAGTAGGAGACCAGTCTCGGATGTGCTCGTACGAATTTTCAAAAACAGAAGCTTCATTTATAACTGTTGCGGCGCAAGTGGGCCCTTGCAATTTGAAAACCCACGAACATTTATGCCTGGGTTAGTTGACGACAGTTAAGGTCCTCGGTCGAGCTGTAGGCCGGGCTTGCAAACGACCTTTGGCCTTTTGTTGCCCAAGGGTAACCAAGATGGAGTTTTTTGGACAGCTGAAACGCACGTGCTCATTTGGCACGCACTTCCACTTTGCTAGTTTTCAGTAATTTTCACTAACATTCCTTCACTAACAGGCCTTCTCATCAGAACCTGCCCTTTCCGCTAGTACATTTAAGCCACACTCACACAGAACAACTACACCAATCATTCACAACCAACGTCACTCCTACAACACGACACAAGAACATTCCACAATCAATGTACATAAATACCGACATCAGACCAGAAATAGACATTCCACGTTATACAGTAAAAAAGTCAACTTCGTCCGTTCACTGCAAACAACTTCATTATCCAACATTCATTTTTTCCAACTATTCCAATAGTACTAATCCACTCTTCGAAAAGCGTCCTTTTGCGCACCATTCCAATTATACCTGGTCGCGAGAGACTACGCAACAATCACTTTCCACTGCAAAATGATTCAGTAATTAAGGTAGTATTTCTTGATAATATTAGAAAAACAGGATGCATTTAACAATATTTGCAAATTTGATAGAACAATATAATATTACTAATTTCATGCACGATTATTGTTTTCAAGTATTTCTAGGACTCATGGACATGTAAAATGCGTTATTTTTGTGATTTTCTTGTTTATTACTAAAACAAATGAATGTTATAAGTTTACACGACTATTATTATTATTTGCTCTTCAATTTTATTTATCTTTTGAGCTTAATAATACGAGGATCTTGTCTTGAGAATCTTGAACTAATATAACTATGAGTCAATACCTTTATTTAGTAAAATGTAGATATTAAAATTCAAATTTACATCGAAAGGATTAGTTTTAAGATCCGCGTTGATTAAACATTTTTTACTCGTTTCGGTGGGTATAAATAAAGTGTACTCGTATAGAATTGCGGTATAGCTTTTTTTTGAACTCAACAAGAACGTACAAATTGTATTTAAATTAATTTTTAAAGTCTCGGTAGGTGTAAATTATGGTAAACCTTCCAGGAGGACTGGAATTCTACCACCAGACTGCTCGTTGCTATATTAGAAGATTATACGACTATTATTATTATTTGCTCTTTAATTTTATTTATCTTTTGAGCTTAATAATACGAGGATCTTGTCTTGAGAATCTTGAACTAATATAACTATGAGTCAATACCTTTATTTAGTAAAATGTAGATATTAAAATTCAAATTTACATCGAAAGGATTAGTTTTAAGATCCGCGTTGATTAAACATTTTTTACTCGTTTCGGTGGGTATAAATAAAGTGTACTCGTATAGAATTGCGGTATAGCTTTTTTTTGAACTCAACAAGAACGTACAAATTGTATTTAAATTAATTTTTAAAGTCTTGGTAGGTGTAAATTATGGTAAACCTTCCAGGAGGACTGGAATTCTACCATGAGACTGCTCGTTGCTGTATTAGAAGATTATACGACTATTATTATTATTTGCTCTTCAATTTTATTTATCTTTTGAGCTTAATAGTACGAGGATCTTGTCTTGAGAATCTTGAACTAATATAACTATGAGTCAATACCTTTATTTAGTAAAATGTAGATATTAAAATTCAAATTTACATCGAAAGGATTAGTTTTAAGATCCGCGTTGATTAAACATTTTTTAATCGTTTCGGTGGGTATAAATAAAGTGTACTCGTATAGAATTGCGGTATAGCTTTTTTTTGAACTCAACAAGAACGTACAAATTGTATTTAAATTAATTTTTAAAGTCTTGGTAGGTGTAAATTATGGTAAACCTTCCAGGAGGACTGGAATTCTACCACCAGACTGCTCGTTGCTGTATTAGAACGCAATTTTCTCGAGAAACTTCCCGCATTCGAGAATTCACGCGACGTGCACGTTATATTCCGCGCTAAATTATACGTGCAATTCTGCTCGCTCGTTCCACCGAAAGGAATAAAAGCTGCAGAAAGACCGCGCTGGGCCTGAGAAACAATACATCCACGTTTCATTGCCGAAAATAATCCGTCCGTTCATGCGCCCAGTGAGTAACGACGGAGACGTACAGTTTTTCGATCTGTAGCTAGAACGTTTCCGTTTTCCTTTTCGTTTTCTTCTTTTTTCCTTCTTTTCGCATCGGCGAGAAATACACGATGACGTCAATGCTATTCGGGTCAATGGTACATGTGCTTCAGAGCCGAAATACACGGCGCACATAATTACAACTCTTCGGGTGCTGGATACACTGTTTCGTGCAGAATTTAACGTTTTAACGCCTTGAAATCATATCGATATTTCGCAAATTTTTTCTTAGGAAAGACCAATAAAAATAAAGAATTTCGCGATGGACCTGTATTGTACAACTGTTAAGAAATATGAGCGTAATTTTTCTTTTTCTTCTTAATACAAAACGGAGGTGTTGCTGTTGAGATGATCATAGTTAGACTGTGGATGTTTATGTCAATAAAATACGTCGAAATATGTAAGTGACATGTATCAAATAATATGCCAAAATATACTCAAAATATGTTCAAATAATTTTATTATTTAAACATAATAATAATCGGTTATAATTTAAATTACAATATGTTACGAGTATTTTTTCAATATTGTCAAGGGTTACTTGACGTTTATCGTTTAAAGTCAATTTATAGGCCGAGAACAAATGCTCAACATCACAAGATGTGTTTAGGGCATACTTGAATTTGCTGAAGTAGCATGCTTTGATTGTTTTAGGTTCTTTAACAATCTGACCTCGTATAATTTCACTAACTTTGAATATTGTTTCGTAACCGGGATTTCTTGCTAAAAGTGCATCCCATTATGTTATAATTTTCTCTCCGCAAATTCCAGGAAGGCTCCTAAAATTTCGATCCATATTCGCCACTAGTTCCATCGATTCACTTAACGACATTCCAATAGTTTCTAATTTTGTTATATTGTCGGGCAAAGTTTGAAAATGTATTTTGATAAATATTAAATTCTGAATTAGCGATTCATTTTGAAGAGCATCTTGTACTTTTCTAATTGTCAGTGCATCATTTGCATCGAAAGATTCAACTACATTCTTAATATCTCCCAAATGCGTAACATAAAATATTGCTGCCCGAATCCACGTGCACCCACCTTGTTAAAATTGGTTCAGATAATGGAAGATTTCCTAAAATTCTTCGATAACTTTCGACACTAAGTGGTGCTTTTACAAGTACCTTTTTAATAGAAGATACTAAATTATTTACAAGTAGAAAGTACTGACTTACACTCATGTTAGATGCACCATATTTGGATAAAACACCTTTAAATGTTTTCCAGCTTTGATCTGCATCTGTCATTAACAACAATACTCTATCGTACACAAACGTTGCATTAGTAAACTGAAATAAATATTCGGATGCCCATATAAGCAATAATTTTATGAAAAGAAATGCAATAAATATATATGATATATGTTTTTATAAAAGATATGTAAAACATATGTCATATGCAAAATAAAAAATATATTTTTAAGGACCTCTAGTGACGAAACAAACTTCTATTTAGGTTCCACTCTTTTATCTATTTCATCCGCAGTCTAGTCATAGTTTTTGAGCTTGAACCAAAAATTACATTTTGTTTTATTCTACATCAAATTTGTTAGCCAAGTACGTGGGATCTTTTTCAAATATTGATTTTTCTAGAAATGGTACACGTTCGAAAATGAAATTTTATTTGTAACGGAAGAAGTTTTTAACATACCACAAAATCCTTACATATTTGTCTAAATCCTTGAAGCTGTCGGCGCCACCAGTTTGAAAAATGCCATTTTGAAAAAAATGAGCATAAAATTGTAGTTCGTGATTTTTACTATGTAACAAGAGATTACGATTTTCTTTAAGCTCATAAAAAGTGGGAATTTTATGTCCAGACCAGCCGGGATATTATTTTCAGAACTATAAACTATCGATTCAGCAAATAAAGAAAAATTCGATTTTAGTTGTAACTCTTTGAATCAGTTTATTAGAATATAAAAAGAAGTTTGACAAAGTCGGTTCAAGCGAGAGTAAAGTATAAATAGATCCAACGTCTTCGATTATTAATTTATTTATTTGTGTATATCTGTTGTTGATGTTAGAACTAATGAGTCTTTTATGGAATTGCAAAGAAAGAATGTGGTTAGTAAGAGATGAGTTATTTAGCGAAGGTTCAGGATTAAATCACGACAAAGTGGCGGTGTATGTAAAGCAAGCCAGAAAAAGCGAAATGCAAGTGGGAAGTCGCGAAAAGAGATAAAAAGTATCTGAAGGAAAGCATGCTGGGCTGAAAGAAATTGCTATTCGCCGGCGAAGACGATTTAGATAACTTTTTACTGCTATTACAGGTAGCAAGAAAGATCGCTCCTGGGAGAAATGAAGAGTCGTACTGGGTTACACGTTGTTACTAGCCATTGTAATACTTTTTCCAACTAACCAAAAATTACTCGACACTGTTCTCGTTCTCTTCGCTGATGGTAGACGGCCGCTGATACAGAATCTCTTTAAACTTTCAGCAAAAATTAATTTATTACGTTAACATAAATGGGTATTAAAATTAATTTTGATTCATCGTATATTTTTCGAGATGTGCTAACTTTAAAGTCATTGTTTCTTCGATGTTTAACATCGTGTAATAAAAAAAGTTACCAATTGTTTGCACGGAATTGATCGAATTTTTAGAGAATCGCGTTCTTCAATTTCAGTGAAATTTAATATTTAAGAACATCTGCTTTTACTTTCATTCGGCTGCCCTTGCCATGATCAACACCTCTGCACACACTGCACAATTCAAAATACTATTTTTTGTTCAGGGGCGAATACACAAAAAATAGTATTTTTTGACAAACTCTGATAAACAAAATTTGTTATTTGAATTGCAATCGCTTCAAACGATTTCTTTATTCGTTGAGAAATCTTGAATAATAATTAATATTTCTATTTCTATTTATAATTTCTAGGGGTAGCATTTTAGACGCGTCGATATCTTAAATCTTTTCGCGATTTTTTGTTCGAGATTTGATTTTCAAGAAAATCGACTTTAGATATACTTTGTAAGCTAGTGTCTCTGTTCATATTTACGTTTATACTCCCGTCACGAATTGTTTTGCATCAGTCTTGCCATCTTACTTTTCTCGTTACGAATAATAAGTGCCTACAATTCAACAACTTATTTTAATAATGAAATCGATTATACGTAAATACCTTGTTTCATTGTGTATTCTTGATTACTCAGTATAATAATTCGTTAAGTAGAGAGTAGCAAATGATTCTCGAAAACCAATACGAAAAAATGTTATTGACTGTTTTCGACTTATTTTTGTTTCCATATCCGATTTTAATAATCCGAATATTTTCAATTTGTCTTATACGAAATTTTACCCCCTCTCGCTAGGACTCTGTATATTAATTAGAATGAAAATTAATCTGTAACTGATTCAAGGTTGAAAGTAATTCTCATATTTTGCGCGGGTGCAGTTTTTCTTCCTTTAATAAGATTTTCAACATGGAAAAGATTTACAGGAACGAGTTGTTTAATTACCTTTACGTAGGACAAGATGTTTTTTCGAAGGAGTTAAAATAGCTAGAAAGTACGCGTGAAGTGTCTTTTCTCATGTGTTTAGATATTACACGTTTCGCCATGCAGAAAAGTAAAGGTCTCAACCGGTCCGGAGGGAAATTAATGTTCGTCGCAAGGAAAGACATTTTTGCAGAATCGACACCGCGTAAATAAAAGATGACAGTTATTGGGTCCGCTGTGTCCCATTGTGAAATTAATTCTTGTATGTCAATCGTTAAGATATTAAAGAATACAGTATTTTCTCTATACAGGGTATTCGGCCAATCCTGGGAAAAATTTTAATGGGGGATTCTAGAGGCCAAAATAAGACGAAAATCAAGAATACCAATTTGTTTATGGAGGCTTTGTTAAAAAGTTATTAACGTTTAAAGTTCCACCCGTACTGAATTTTTTTCTCGAAAATGCGCACGATTTTGGAGGTGTGCCTGTTCACCAAAAATGATTGTAATTGACCCCCGCAAACGAAAATAATTTTTCCAGAACGATTTGAAATTTTTTTTTCCGTCGAAAAATTTCACACCTTCTCGAATTTTTTTCTAGAAAGTGGGTAGGATTTCGGGAGTATATCTGTTCACCAAAAATGATTGTAATTGACCTCCGTGACCGGAAATAATTTTTCCAGAACGATTTGATATTTTTGAATTCAGTTGTTAATAACTTTTTAACGAAGCCTCCATCAACAAATTGGTATTCTTGCCATTTATCTTTTAACCGATGAAAATTAAAAAATTTCAACGTATTTCGTAAATGTTCTCTATGAAGTTGAAGTATTAGGTATACACATTTAGAATAAAATTATTCAATATTTTTGTTCAGATTTATAAAATGCTTATTTTAATTGCGAATAAACTTCAAAACACAACTTTCTATGCATATAATGCAAAAATTAGAAGTACAATAGAACGCTATTAGTAGCATAAGACAATCATTTTTAAGAACAGAAAGCAAAGTAATTAACCCTTAATGATAATACTGAAAATGATGAAAATTGTTTTATATTAAAATAAATAATAAATCCACTAAGGAAAATAATTAACACGAATGAACATAATTAATTTCTACGTATTTACAATCTTTGAACATGGACCTCAGTTATTCGACCGACAGCCCCGATTATTCGAATGAATAGAAACACGGTGAGAGGGATAAGCACTGAATCTCTATTATCGGACCACTTCGGTTATTTGAACTGTCTTATCCCTCCATGTGTTCGGATAAACGAGGTTCTACGGTACATTGCATCGTAAAAGAGAAAAAGAAAAACTGGTCATTTGACCGGTCATGCTAGAAATAGGTATATGTACATGAATTGTCGGTTGGTTTAGTGTTAGAAAGGTTTACACGATCCGTGCCACCCGGAAAAATTCGAGATACTCCAATTGTGTATACGAGAGGCTTGGGAAAACCAAAAATTGCAAGATGCGAGACCTTGCAAGAAGCAGGATCTCATTTTACATTTCGGTCTCGTCTCACCTCAAATATTTGGGATTGTACCGTCAACCGCAGTGAGAATAGATGGAATTTGGAACATAACCGTGATGTGAGAATAGTTAGAAATTAGAATATTTTAACAAGGTGCAACGAAGAATATTTTCAAAGTTATAACTACCCTGACAACCTCCAAAACTTCTTTCAAGCTCCATCTGAACCTACTTGATAGTAAATATAATATACTCTAAAGAAGGAATGATCAAACGATACTTTGAACATGGATATCTTTCATTGCTTCATAATTTAGAATAACACAAAGGGAAGAAAGGTAGGAAAAATGGAGAGAGTCCTTTGAACGAATTTCTTAAAATGCATAAGAGTCGGTTAATCAGTAAATGTTTTCGGATTAAGAATTTCGAAAAAATTATGTCAGATATTTTACCGATTTCTGTTCAATATTTTTATGAAAAATTCCAATTATTCTCTTACATGTTTATCGAACAGGATTTCTTGAGGTTAAATCTTTGAGAACGGGTTTCATTTCTTTAAATCGAATATTCGCAGATATTTCTTGTTAAGCAATGATTTATTAAAATTAATAAACGTTATAGGACTATATGACTCTTAATACAGTTTACATTCTAATTTTTAACAGCAAGCGGGGCATTGTGTTAATATATAGAGGGAAGGAGTAAAAAGTACTATAAATCGTTTTAATTAATTTCACTGCGTCTGATGACTAGATCCGTTTTCATTCGATCATCAGTAAACTGTGAATTTCAAAAGACTTATTAAAGGAATATTTTGGTATTTTCTAATTAACCAATATTTTGTTTAAATAGATGAACATTAATTTGTATCGTTTTGAACTAATTAAACATAGAAAATAGATGTAGAACAAAACTCGAGCAGATCAATGCTAAAAATGATTGTTTCCTTAATTTTGTTAGGGGGTGCATCATTATATTTTTCTTTAACTATCCGATTAATAGGACTGTTACTCAACTATGTAACGAATAAGAAAGAAATGCAAAAAATGGAAACTGATTTCTTTGAAGTCCCTGCAGTAAGGGGGCTTCTGAAATAGCAGGTCGTTATTGTACGTGCGTGCACTCTGCTCGCACAATCCAATTCCAACATAATAAATCTCGTTTCTTTTTTCGTCGATTTTTTTAGCTTGAGCCGACTTTGATTTATCGCACTTCTATTGTTTAGTGTGCCTTCAACGTTGAATTGACAGGATAACGATCAAGACGAAAAGTTGTGATGTTTACTCGATCCATTTCTTCCTCTATAGACCGAATAGAAGTGTTTCGATATCATTAAATTTTCTCTCGAAGCTCAATTTCTACGATTCTCGTTTTCTGTCCAGCGGTAATCTCTTACTAAAATTATTTACAACTCGACACGAATGGCTGCTTAACAGTAACTACTTTTTTAAATGTCAATAGTACTCGTTAATATAAATAATGCGTTCAACATCTTTAGACACAATTTATTTCAAAATTATACGCAAAGAATATCGTAATTATCGATGAAATTTTTATTCAAATACGAGAATCCTTAATATTATCTTTGGTACAAAACATTAATTTTAAACATAGAAAATACATAAAATATTATATAATTTTTCGTATTTAAAACTATAATCTTGTAATTCCAAAGTTACATCTTTTTTTCTGAACGTGAGTTATATAGTTGAGAATTTTTAACATTTTCGTACGTCTACGATGATATTAGCGATTCCAGTAAATGAATAAATATTTCTAAAAAAAATGTGAAACATATTAAATTATGTTTCTTTAAATTTCTGTCACACTGTTTCTCTTTAATGTTTTAGAGCATGCAGTGCCAAATTTGTTTTAATAATCAACAGTTACAGTTTCTAAGTACTACATATTTGCAATGAAAATGGTAGGGTTTGTTTTTCAAGGATGTAAAAACATATTTGCAATGAAAATGATAGGGTTTGTTTTTCAAGGATGTAAAAGTATGATGCAAATGCTCATACGGAGTACGAGAATAACAAACATAACTTGTCACCAACGGTTCTATGTATAAGAACTATTTTATGTACGAAGGTAATACCGCGAGAAAAATACTTTTTTCTTCTCCTGGATATTCTTCGTAGGTTTCTTTACATTTCCATCCATGCAAGCCCATTGTGTGCAGAGTTTGTCAACATATTTTACGCGAGGTACTTTAAGAAGCTTATGATTACGTTTTATCTTTAGTATGCTTACTGATATTTATTTTTTTTTTAATTTAATGGTTTAACGTCGCATCAACTACATGGTTATTAGCGATATCGGCACAATTAACAATACTTATAATAGCTTATTGAAAAGTCCAGTTTCTCTAAGAAATGAGAGTACGCTCCGCATTTTATGACCGACGAGGTTGTCTTCGAGCTCAGGTTCCAAACTATGTTGTATACGAGTCCTGTTCCATTTGGAACAGCTTATCATGAGGTGTTCAATTGTCATTCTCTCAGAGCACCTATCACATATAGGTGCAGGGTCTCGTGACAATAAGTAAGAGTCATTCTAGAATGTCCAATCCTTATGCGCGTAATTATCACTTGTTCCCTTCTCGGTGTCATTAATTTCCTTTCTTCTGTAGAGTGATAAAAAAAACTCACAGTAAATCTTTTAATATGAGAAGGAGCTTTACCTATCCATTCCTCTTCCCATTTCATTTTTAGTTTCATTTTAATTTCTTTTAGAAGGTCATCCGGTGTAAAAAGATTTTTGATTCCTGCTGTTGAACTGGTGGCCACCTCCTCAGCTGCAGCATCAGCTGAGTCGTTACCTTGTATTCCAACATGTGATGGAATCCATATGAATACTATTTCTTATATATAACATGTTGTCATCCGTGTGTGATCGATTTTTAATCGCTGTTAAGACACTTTTAGAATCTGTAAAGATGGCTATTTTTTTATTCGGTGCCTCATAAGCGAATTGGACTGCTCTCCTGATTGCTAACAATTCTGCTGTGTATCCTGATGCGAAAGTTGGTAGTTCGATCTTGAGGGTGGAAGAAGAGGTGAAAATTGCGCAAACCGTTCCTGAATTAAATTTTGATCCGTCGGTATATATATGTAGGTAGCCACCATACTCATTAATAAGCTCGTTGGCTAGAGATTAAAAGATATCTGGGTTGGTTTCCGACTTTTTGTACATCTCGAGGTCATTACTAATTTTGAGGCGAGGCAAGGTCCAAGGAGGATATTTAGGTAATCTTCTGAGGTTTGGGTGGGCTAATTTGATATTTAGTCCATTTTCATAACTACAGATTTTGTGATAGAGAAGTTTAGGAGCAGTACAAATTTGGCATAATTTCGATTTGAGAAGACATTCTGATAACCCGGCTTGGTAGGAAAGGCAGTAGATTTCATGGCATAAGAAATGCTAAGTAATTTTCTTCTGAAACTGGGAGAAGGTTCATTTGGTTCCTTTAATACACTTAGGATAGGGCTCGTTATATACGCTCCAACAGATATTCTTAGCGCTGCATGGTGAATTGCATCAAGTTTCTTAAGAACAGATTGTTCTGCTGAGCAATATATAATTGCACCATAATCTAATTTTGATCTAATGGTAGCTTTGTATGTCTTCATTAGAATTTATTTGTCAGCACCCCAATTATTGGCTGTAAGAACCTTCAAAAAGTTTAAATGTTTGGTGTAGTAATTTTTGAGGTTCATTATGCGAGCTTTCCATGTTATTCTGCTGTCAAAGGTTAACCCGAGGATTTTAATGTTAACTTGTTGAATTTCAGTGTTTCCTAGGTGGAGTTTAATTTCTGGCAGTTCACGCTGTTTGCAGAAGGTTATTACTGCTGTTTTGGAATTTGAGAATTTAAAACCGGACACTTTTGACCACTCATACAGTTTACTTAGTGTCGTTTGTAGTATGCGCTGGGTTGTTTCAGGATTTCTTTCTTTGCATAGAATTGAGAGATCGTCAGCATACAGAAATGCTTTAACCGGCAGATTTGCTATAGATATAACTTGGTTGATTGCAATTAGGAATAAGGTGACACTCAAAACAGATCCTTGAGGGACCCCATTCTGTAGCCTTATTGGATGTGAAAAACAGTTATTGATTCGAAGTCTAATACGTCGCGTTTTTAAAAAATTTTCAATAAAGGAAAATATATTGCCGTAGAATCCGTAATTCTTAAGGATCTTTAATATTCTTTTCCTGCAAGTTAAATCATATGCTTTTTCTATATCCATTGATATTAATGTTGTATGCTGGTTATTTAATAGAGAATCACAGATGTTTGCTTGTATATTAATGAGTTAATCGTAGGTAGAGAAAAAGGATCTAAATCCGCTTTGGTAAGGCGATATTAGATTATATTAGATTCAAGAATCCACTTTAATCTGTTATTGGTGACTTTCTCCATTAATTTGCATAAGGTATTAGTTAGAGATATCGGGCGATAACTATTCGGTGCTGTGGGTGATTTTCCAGGCTTCAGAATAGGAACAACTATTGCATCCTTCCAGCCTTCTGGAAAGACATTTTTTTTCTATATATAGTTGAATAAATTTAAGATGTAGCGAAGTCCACTATTCGGAAGATTAATTAGTAGTTTATTGGAGATCCCGTCTGAGCCTGGGCTAGTGTTTTTACACTTGGCAAGAACTGTAGTAAGTTCTTCAAGTTTGATAAGATCGTTAATGCACGCAAGATTCTCTATGTTGCTTTCAAAGGATCTGTTATGTTCTTGATTTAAGTAACTATTTCAGTGAGATATGAACTGTTCATCGTAGTTGGCATCACTGGAGTTTTCTACAAATGATTTAGTTAACGTATTAGCTATTTCTTCCCGATCCGTAGTAATAGAGAGGTCTGGTTTACAAAGAGTGTTTATGTTATTTGCGAATAAAGACTTGAGAATAAATAAAAGACTATTTGAGACTAAATTTTCATTTAGCAATGAACATTCGGTGCAAAGAAAGATGAAAAACTATCAACAGTGTTACAGCGTTCGAATACTTTTGTGAGTCACTTAGCATACGTGTTTCTAATAAATGTATCATAACTCCTACTTACGTTGTTGAATCTTTTTCAAATTTTACTGGCATAATCTTAAGACTTCCGTCTTCCTATTGACATCTACTTGTTTCAGCAAATTACTTTAATGTACATTATATCGGCCATTCAAGTTTGCATATGTAAGCGTTCGAATACTTTCGTGAGCCACTGTAAATCGTATGGAGTTTGATCCTATTAATTTGCCAATAGTCACAGCGTACTCATTGATAGGAATCGTTCAATCGAATCAATTACAATGGCTTGTTCCTTTTTTGGAAAGACAGTGTTCATAATTGCTGATGTATAAGTACGTGGGTTTGCCGTAGTTGCCTGGTTTTCTTCAGTTGCCATTTTTGGATCGTTGTTGGTCTTACAAGGAACCATCGCGAACGGTCCGGCTTCGATTTTGATGAAACTTTGTACACTTATAAAGCAGCCAAAAATAATCGACACGTATTTTTTTTTAGCTGCGGTAACTCGAGTTTAAGGGGTGAAACCACCCCTTGAAGTTTTGGCTCGAAACGGCTATCTCGAAAACGGAAAGACATACAAAAAAATTGTTAATGGGCGAGGTTGATGGTTTCTTATGTACAATAACATGGTGTTAAAAAATTTAAAAAAATACAATTTGTTTATAACAAAAAAAAATTTATTAACTTAATTTTTCATTTTATTGAAATTTTCATAATGACAAAAAATGACGAGCATTTTATTCCAAATCCATTGGTATGCGATTTTTTAAAATTGCCTCCTACAGTTTTGCAGATTTTGATGATTTACATCTTGCGCGCACATCCATTATGGTAGTAGCCGTTCTAACTTTGATTTAGTGCAAGCCTACAGTGCTTCATTAAAATCAAAGTTAGAACGGCTACTACCATAATGGATGTGCGCGCAAGATGTAAATCATCAAAATCTGCAAAACTGTAAGAGGCAATTTTAAAATATTACATACCAATGGATTTGGAAAAGTTCGGCCACCATTGGGAAAAATTTTAATGGGAGATTCTAGAGGCCAAAATAAGACGAAAATCAAGAATATCAATTTGTTGATTGAGCCTTCGTTAAAAAGTTATTAAAAAATTAAATTAAAAAATTTCAAATCCTCAAGGAAAAAATTATTTTCGGTTGCGGGGGCCAATTACAATCATTTTTGGTCAATACATATACCCACGAAATCCTACGCACTTTCGAGAAAAAAATTCCTAATCGAAAATGTAATTTATGGCCAGAAATGTTGTCCGAAAATTTCATGCGGATCTTTAAAATGTCATAACTTCTGAACGGATTGAAGGATTTGAATTTTCAAAAATGCAAACGACGCGTATTTTAATCAAGAATACGTAGAAATCGCAAAAATATGCAAAAAGTTGATCCTTGACCCCGCAAAATGAGAAAAACCCCATAAAAATGGTCCAATATTCAAACAGCCATAATTCCTACAATAGTGAATATATTTCAATAAAACTTTTTTCTGAAGTAGAGCTCATAGGTACCTACAAAAACGTATTGGCCAACTTTTTTGTAGGGCGTCAAACAAAAGTATTAAAAATGAAAAACGAATTTTTAAGAAAAATCGACAGGGCCGTAGGTGCCTAAATTTTTCAGCGAAAAAAAAATTTCAAATCGTTCTAAAAAAATTATTTTCAGTTGCGGGAGTCAATTTCAATCATTTTTTGTCAATATATATACCCCCGAAATCCTACGCACTTTTGAAAAAAAAATTCGAGAATGTGTGAAATTTTTCAACAAAATTAAAAAATTTCAAACCATTCTGAAAAAATTATTTTCGGTTGCAGGGGTCGATTACAATCATTTTTGGTCATTACACATTCCCCCGAAATCTTGGGCATTTCGGAGAAAAAAATTCAGTACGGGCGGAACTTTAAACGTTAATAATTTCTTAACGAAGCCTCCATCAACAAATTGGTATTCTTGTATTTTTCCCGATTTTGTCCTCTAGAAGTAGTGCAAGCCTACAGTGCTTCATTAAAATCAAAGTTAGAACGGCTACTACCATAATGGATGTGCGCGCAAGATGTAAATCATCAAAATCTGCAAAACTGTAGGAGGCAATTTCAAAAAATCGCATACCAGTGGATTTGGAATAAAATGCTCGTCATTTTTTGTCATTATGAAAATTTCAATAAAATGAAAAATTAAGTTAATAAATTTTTTTTTGTTATAAACAAATTGTAACTTCTTAAATTTTTTAACACCATGTTATTGTACATAAGAAACCATCAACCTCGCCCATTAACAATTTTTTTGTATGTCTTTCCGTTTTCGAGATAGCCGTTTCGAGCCAAAACTTCAAGAGGTGGTTTCACCCCTTAAACTCGAGTTACCGCTGCTAAAAAAAAATACGTGTCGATTATTTTTGGCTGCTTTATAAGTGTACAAAGTTTCATCAAAATCGAAGCCGGACCGTTCGCGATGGTTCCTTGTCAGTCGAAGAACCACAATGTAACCGTACGAAAGTAATGTAAACAAAACACAACAAGAGAACGGTACTCGCGGACTACTGAATGGATATTTACTTTTTATGTTTGTACACCGTTCATAAGATGTACACTGGGAAATTGCATTCTAGTCTTTTAAGCTACGAAATATGTGTTATGAAAGATTAAATTTGAGTAATAAATTAATCTAAAATTAAATTTGATGTAACCAGATGAGTTCTTGCTAAATGAAATCTTCGACTGTAATAAATCTTACTTGACCATTATCGGATTGAAAATACAATTGTAATAAATATTGATAATGACGGGGACTCAAAATTATTTGTGTCTAATAAATTACGAATCGAATACACTATGTTTGCTCATTTTGATAATTAAATATTATTTTCATAATAATAGAAACTTTACGAAAACAATTTTCATTGTTTTTTTTACACTTGTGTTAACTATACGACTGTAATTACCTATGCAGACGTGGTATCATAAAATCTCTCGATGCACAGTAACCAAAACTTTTCGATTTCTTTCAACCGTGCCATATCTCCTTCGT
This sequence comes from Colletes gigas, assembly GCF_013123115.1. Taxonomy (NCBI): domain Eukaryota; kingdom Metazoa; phylum Arthropoda; class Insecta; order Hymenoptera; family Colletidae; genus Colletes; species Colletes gigas. The sequence goes on along the minus strand of NW_025106659.1, from coordinate 2,368,419 downwards.
TTACTTTTCAAGTTACAAACAAAGCTATAAATCTAATTTTCGTCCCTCGAGTAACTATGAATTTGATACACTTTTTGTTCAGAAGAAATCAATGTTTTTGAACTCTCATCTTTTCTCATCTCTCACTGTAATTGCAGACTCATTAATTTCCATAATTTATATTTGAGAGAAGTTGCGAATAACGATAATTACAATCCTCCACATCAATTGTGACGTCCAGTAAAACGCTTACTTTTGCCTGTAGAAAGTTCCGATGGTTCATGAGCAATTTTAAGTAAGTTTCTGAACCTCGAACAGTAGGTTTGCATTCAGAATTGTTCCCGAATCACATTTGAGGACGTTATTTTTTCTGAAGAAGACGTTTGTAGTGATTTGAGATTGCTAAATCTTGGAGGATGGAAATCTCTGATTCTTTTGAATTCCTGATACTTTAACCGAGCATTGAAGTGAAAAATAGATAACAATGCTGCTAGATTGCGAGGAAAATCGATAGGAAAATCTTGGATTTCTCGGGGGATGGGGTTCTAGGAAAAAGCGAACGGATATTGCGGACATTTATCGTCACTTTTCTTTCCCTTGTAAAATTTCTACTAAGAATAAAAAGAAATTACTCCGAAGTAATACATTTTTTCGTATTTAAATAATAATTTTTACTATATGGGAATGTTCATAAGCAGATTTGAACGTGCTGATGCATAAATATATTTGTATTTCATTTAAAACGTGGAACGTGTATTTGCATGGATACATAAACTTTTATGCATATAGAGTCAACTGGAAGTTTCCAAGTACTGGATTACTCGTTTAATGCACTTCTGTTCACGTCATAAAGTCACCGTCGAATTTCTATTTAAACAAAATATTTTTCTTCCTTCCTGTGTGATAATATTCTACTTTTACTACAAAGTAATTTTATTAGCAATTTAATTTCGTCTGTTTCAAATTAACGTAAAAATAATTTCACTAGCGAAGTTATCATTTAAAAAAAAATTAATCATCTACAAGGGGAAGATTGTCATGTTTTACAAAAAATTTTATTATTCCCCAGCGTATTGTAACTTTTAGTTTAATTTAATTTGTAAATTTTACACTGATATTATTTTTTAAATGTAGTTATTAGTTTACGAATTTTTATATTAATTTGAAACACAGGCTATGCTAATGAAACAAGTATTAGAAAGAATATAAAATTCTTTAAACGTTAGTATGGCGAAATTATAATCCACCAATATTCTTTTCACAGCCAATAAGAAAGTTAATTTTTAAAAACGAAGCAAACGGTTTCAGAATGATTTCGGAACGCGACCGCGGATATCGTAAATTTTATCACGTCAAAAGCTTTAACCGATAGTTTCAAGATTGTTTAGGCGCAACACGTTCCTTCATAGCGCAATCAGAGACTTTCCGACAGAATCAATCGGATACTTTCCATCGCATTGGCTGACGTGACTTCCTTGCTTCTCGATAAGGTTCTCTTTAATATTACAGAAATCCCTGAACGACTTTGAATCTGTTAAAAAACTAAATAAGGCAAGTATTTCTCGTTTTCTATTAACGTTGGATCATTATCTCTTCAAATTTGGAATGTACAAAGTTAATTGAAGGTGTACGATACGAAATATATTAAGAAAAATTGTTACATAGTTTTATATGCGTACACATACCACATGGTTCACATAAATTTCAAGCTATTTTATCGAGGGATCAATAAGGATATCGACTTTGAATCCGTTAAAAATGAAACTTTAAATAAGGGAAGTATCTTCAGTTTTTTATTAACGTTGGATTTATTTAACCCTTTCAAATTTGGAATGTACAAAGTTAATTGAAGGTGTATGATACGAAATATATTAAGAAAAATTGTTACATGGTTTTATATGCGTACACATACCACATGGTCCGCATAAATTACAAGCTATTTTATCGAGGGATCAATAAGGATATCGACTTTGGATCCATTAAAAATGAAACTTTAAATAAGGGAAGTATCATCGGTTGTTTATTAACGTTGGATTTATTTAACCCTTTCAAATTTGGAATGTACAAAGTTAATTGAAGGTGTACGATACGAAATATATTAAGAAAAATTGTTACATAGTTTTATATGCGTACACATACCACATGGTTCACATAAATTTCAAGCTATTTTATCGAGGAATCAATAAGGATATCGACTTTGAATCCGTTAAAAATGAAACTTTAAATAAGGGAAGTATCTTCGGTTTTTTATTAACGTTGGATTTATTTAACCCTTTCAAATTTGGAATGTACGAAGCCAATTGAAAAAAATTTTTTAAAATCGTTACATGTTTTATATGCATACCCATACCATGTGAACTAAATAAATTGTTACAAGCTATTTTGTCAAGAAATCAATAAGGATATCGAGTTCATTTTCCTTTAAATTAGATGGTTCAAAATGTATGTGTGTCGTGTTGTATTTCGTTTCGTGCAAGCTGTGTTTCATTGAACCTTCGTTACGTGCTAAGAAGAAATTTATGAAATGTAATTGAAAACTCTACAGACCCATTCGTTTCGTACCAGCAGATATAAATGTCTAGCATAAACAATAAGTATACATTTCATTCATGTTACAGTCACGCGTTATTTCTCTAACTATTGAGAACTCGAGGGAAAAGTGTATATCTGTACTTTAGTGTAATATTAAATGACTAATTTAAAAAAATAGTTTGATAGTTTAATTTGCATTGTAATACTTTTATACGCGATGAAAAGCTTTTCTGTTACCATTCGTACCTAAATCCATTTGAAATATTTTAGGTATATTATAGTTTAAGAAGATGTTTATGAAAAACTTTTGCACATGGAATCTGACTAATCAAATTTTTCCTAGGTAATGTTTAGGGTTTTAATTCTGAATAACTGTGTGTATTTTAATTTCTTACCTTTACGTTCTTACGTTATTGCCTTCTTCTAATTAACCTACCGCAATATGAGATTTTTTTCTCGTTTTAGTAGTTAATATTGCTTTCATCGTTTCGCAGAAAAAAGTAATATTTACGACTTGTATACACTGTGCATTCAGTTAGAATTGAGTTATATATTTTGTTCCATATTTATAACTAGATGGAATTCTCCTTTTTCATAGGCTCAGTTTTGTAACATTCTTATTCTGTTTTATAATAACTGCTATATTGGTAATATTGTATTTTCTTTTCCTGTGGCATTTACATTTTAAGAATACTTCTTTACGACATAATTAATATATTTCTATACTATTTACTATATAAAAATTCCTAAAAAGATTTTAAACAAATCTCAGATAGAATTAAATGAACAATTTCTCTGCCTTCTCCAGTAAAAATAATATTCGATGAAATCTTATTCTATGAATACTTGAACCTAATTGGTAAAGTTTACCATGAATATTGTAATTAATGTATTTTTAGAAAATAATAAAATACACAAATAACGATTGTAAATGATAAAGGACAAAAATAAAAATATATTAATTATGTCGAAAAGAATTATTCGAAGAATATATTAATTCCAATATTCATGTTGAACTTTACTAATGAGGTTTAAGTATACATAGAATAAGATTTCAATTTTTATGTAAAATTTAATTCTATCTGAGATTTGTTTAAAACATTTTTATAAATTATGATAAATAACGAGTAAATACAAACAGATATTTGCACAGATCTCTCTTTTATTTTATTTGCAATTAAATGAGCGGAAAGTTATACTTTTAAGAGAAAATGGATCCATATACATTTTTTTGGGTTTTTTTTTATACAAAATCATAAAATCCTGTCACACATCACTTCTCAGAAATTTGAAAAAATAATTTCCGTTCTTTCTTTTTTTCATATTTTTTAAATATACAGATTTACATTTCTCATAATTAAAAAAATTGTATGATTTTGTTTTGTATACATATATTATTCACAAATAAATTTCTCTTCCTTATTTTACCTAAATTCTTTCGTATTACAAATTTAATATACTTAAAATGGCTGACGTTAAATAAAATTACTGTGCTCGACAAGACATATTTTTCAAGTAATATCCTCATACGTTCACGTGCATATTTAAGTAGTATAATACTTTATATCTAACTGAGTCGAGATTGTCCAAATGTTCTGTACCTTCAACAAACCTATTGTAGAACCATCTTCTCCTTTTGCATGGAGATTTAGATTTTATCTGCACTAACGTAGTAGGAATTTAGTATTAATGTTTAACCGACATTTTCGTCTCGCTTTATCTTGCGAAACGAATTATTAAAATTTACACAGTATTTCGTACGAACTGGCCTTTCACATAGAGAATGTATAATATTCCAAGAATTATACTATTGTATCCGTTTCATGAAATATTATTCTATTTACTTAAAATTAATAACCAAATGGAACTTGGAAATATTGCCGTCACGTTGTCCACCGAATGATTTAATAGTCGAGGGGATTTTTTCGTGTTTCTTCATTTTCCTCTCGTCGAGCTTAATATATTGGTACACCTCGCTAATTACATACGTTTTTACAATTTGACGTTTTGCTTGCAGCTATCTTTCAATATTACTTTAACATTTATTAAACTGACATTACTCGAGAATGTTTGGAAATAACCATTCTATGTTGGTATTGGATTTCGATTAATAAAATGAAAAAAACTTTCGACAAATTTCAACGAGGCTCGCTGAATATGAACGAATAATTCACGATTTTCGTGCGTAACGGATTACGGTTTCGAGGTATATAAAAGTTAAATAAACAATATTTAGAGCCGATTACTCTGTACAGCGGCGTTGCGGGGGGTAAATTGAAAAGCAAACTGTCGATGCTACGGATACTCGCAATTCGGAAACTACGTGATGCTGCGCTAATGACGCACACTCAAGATCTCTACTCCAACTCGAAATTCAATACTTGTCGAAAAAGCCTTGCCTTCCAGAGTGTATAAACAAAGTTTCACATTGGAATTAACGAAACCCTGGAAGATTGTACACACGCCGTTTCGAAAATAAAATTTTCCAAAAAATGTTACTCCATTAGAAAGTACATTTTTTCCTGCAATTCAGCGCTATGTTAAATCATTTCAGATTCGAATCACTTGAAATATATAAAATTATTATTATTCCTTGCAGCTGATTCGATAGAGAACTTAATTACCTATAACGATACGATATTAAGACGACGTTAAACATTAATTTTGGAATGGAATTTATAAGAACTGAAAAATGAATTTTATCTGAAACCACCCTCGATGCTTTCAAACTTTCGATAAATGCGAAACTTGTCAAATTAGTTATTGCAGAAATTAACGAATACTATTTGTATTCGGTATAAAAAATACTGAAACACTATTTAAATATTATAAAATTCGAAATAGGATATTGTCTCAAATGCAAAAGTATTAAAATTGCGTTTTTAAAAATAATTCAGATTTTATCAATTTTAACTCGTCGACACACTGTTAAATAAAAAATAGGAATTCTATTTAATTTGATTGGCATAAAAATGTGTTTTGCTAAAATAATCGTAATCCTAATTTAATTATACGACAAATTAATAGAAGAATACCGTTATTAATAAACTCTTTTAACGTCAAACCTAGTCTAGAATATTATAAAATTTGACATTAAACTGACATGTAAATCACTGAATAAATTAAACAATTTATTCAGTTTAATGTCAAATTTTATAACATATTTTATACTAGGTTCGATAGAAATGGTTTATTTACTATTGCGAGTATTTCTATTGACGTTAAAAGAGTTTATTAATGAACAACGGTATTATTTTTATCAATTTGTCATATAATTAAATTGGGAAGATGATTGTTTTTGCAAAACACATTTTTATGCCAATCAAATTAAATAGGATTCCTATTTTTTATTTAATAGTGTGTCGAAATGAAATTGTTTAAATTCATTTCTTTATGCAAGGACAAAATAGAGTTAGAAGAATATATTGTTTATTAGATTAATAGTCAAAGTTACTTTTAAACTTATGTCGCACTGTCTAAACGATAGTTATATACAAGATTTTTTCAACATAAAGGAGCACTTTCAGTTCAAATTTCTCGGTTATTAAAGAACATATAACCGACACAGTTCACGATATGAGTTGGGAAGATGTTGGATATTGGGTTCAGAAAGAAAGTATTGGAAAAGATTAACGTCTGAAAGCTTACACATTAAACCTTTCCACTCTCTTACTTCAAATTTATAATTTGATACAACGTATTCACGCTGTCTTCGTTCCTCAATTTTTTGTCGTCAAAAAAAATTTCAATACAGAGTAACATATTGTTTCTTTCAATCTTCCATTCGTTAAAAATGTAAGTCTTTTTGTTTTATATAGGATAGAAACTTTTTTATTTTAATTCACAATAAAAGTATGACTCTTCGTTAAAACAATGTAAAAAATACGATTTTTACGACCATCCATATTCATTTACCTTCCGCTATTTCAAACACGTATATTTTTATTCTATTTTTAAAAATCGAAATGCATTTAAATATTAGATATGTGTTTTTTATTTATAAAATCACGTTCCCAATGACGTCTATATGCGTATATTTCAAACGTATTGTCAGACGAAAAATATTCAAAGGATAAAACAATTTTCGGGAATGCTGTTTTCGACTCAAATTGTTCATTTGGAGTAATATGGGCTTCACGTTTTTTACGTTGAGAATATGTGGACTGATTTTATATTTATATTTTTAATCATCGGGATGATGTCGTTTCGAAAATGATGAAACTGTTTTTTGCAAATGGGCTTGCGTATGTCTGTCTGTAGTATTCATGTATATGGTGATACGCGCGCAGTATTCGTACAGTGCGTGCTTGACGTGTGCGTGTAATGTGAATGCTCTGCATGTTTGGTTCAATATCGTGTACGATGCGTAGAATATGCGTGGTATTCATAGATGTGCATTTTACTAGTTTATGTGGTAATTTTATTCCATGCGTGGTGTGTTTAGTGGTTTAGTGGTGTGCACGATAGGTGTCATACTTTTATATATTTTATCATTTGATTCTTTCTATAGTGCACAAAGTATGTACGTAGATAATATTTAATTTACTATATATAACAATTAGGTTAGATAAAAGAAATACAGTGTTGTTTGGTACCATGACAATTACTTCGAATGTGATAATACATTTTAAATATCATAGGTAATATTTCTACGTGGAATAATGGTCGTACGTTTAAGAACAAATCGTATGTCAATTTACAGATGTTTTGTATCGAATTTGGTAAGAAATAGAAAAGAATTCCAATGGAAAATGCTGAGTTCCATAATAATTTTCCTATGAATAGTTAATTCCTCTGAATGTTCTGCATAAGAAATAATTAGTGTACAATGTTTAAAAAAATATTTTTATATTACATCTTGTAATTAATTACACTTCCGAAATGGAATTTGTTTCGGGCATATTTTTTCTACTACATAATTTAAAGGATTTCAGAAATGGTAAAATCTGTAGTTCCAGTTGTTATGAACAAAATCACGGAAATATTTATCATTTTCCATCTAATCCTTTATTTATTCTCATTATAAATTCGTTTCTATAAAAACAGAAGCGACAAAAATTTGATAAAAAAGTGTTTAATTTCAACGCATGATTGTTATTTTTAATACGCAAATAAAAATACTGTATCTCTGTGTTTTTTTTTTTCATTTATGAGAATCATCTAACATATACCCCCATTATTCTCAAAAATATGTAAACTAGAAATAGAGTACGAGTACCGTGAATAATTCAAATTCAACAAATCTCTGTTTCGTAACCTGATCCCTTTCTCTTGCGTGCACACCTCCCCCAGTCGTTCCGGAAATCCGTCTAGATCTTCAGGAAATGAAACAGTCAGAGGCCTGACATGCTTGCCATAAATTGCAAATCTTCTCACAACTTGAAAGGAATTGTTTAATGTGGGAGGATTGCTTGAATCCCATGAATTTTTTTTCTATCAACGAACATTGGGAATATTCAATAACTAACATTTTAGGATTAATAATAGTAATTCATAATACTAGATCATAATGTAACAACGTAATTTTATTGTTCACGAGTCATACATAAATATAGATTCGTTTAACAAATTATTTAACATCGGTAACATTATTACACAGATTAAATCGATATTTTTATGAAAGTTATACCATTATGTTACGATTAAAAAATTTCGATATTGAATTTTGCTGAATTCGGACTATAGCTGTGTCCTTACTAATTGTAAGTAGAATACATTTCCATTCCTTCGTTTCAGATAAGCAGAACAGTCGCTATGATGTCAGCCATCTGGACCTGCTTTTTGAAACAGTCTATATACACATCATTATGGAACTCCTATAATTTTTACTATTTTGTACCAAAAAAAAATTTATGCGTATCCTTAAAAAATGAACAACGAAGTGAGGGTAAGACTCGTACTGAAACGTCTCATTGTTTTTTACTAAAAAATGTGTAAACAATGCTTACTTTTCCGTCTATTTTATTAGAAGAGCCTCTTGATATTCTAGTCTTGAGTTTTAATTTTGGTCTTTTTAGGGATTTTTTTTCCAAAGAGGATAAATTTCTTAATTTTGACATTTGTCTTATTTGTGATGTTTTACGAATGTTTACCATTTTGTTCAAGTGAAAATAATCAAAACTGACTGAACTATATGTAATTGAACAAGGTTCCTCTAAACAAAGGTGTTCTACTGGCTGAACACGATTCCAATCATTTTGCTTATGTATAACCATAATGAAAAGAAAATAGTAAACATGTTCTAAATGGCGACGCTTATAATTTTTGAATATCTAAACAATAAAAAATATTCTTTCTTTTTATCATTTTGGTTCATATCCCAATCACAATCATACTAATTAAGAGTTTTTTTGATTTTTTCTATTTCGATAGGCAGAATATTCGAAATCGTGTTAGCCAATGACACTTTTTGTTTAATGGAGTATTTTACTGTGAACTTTTAAAAAAATCAATTACTTTTTTTTGCATTTTCGTCAAGAATATAATTTTAAAAATATACCTGCAAAACCTTATGCCCGAACTTTAAAAGCATTTTTCTCAAAACTATGTTTACCAGAACGGTGTTCATGATATTTCAAAATTTATTTGTCTAATTGGCTTAAAATTTTAGGCGCACATTCAGTAACAGAAAACAGAGATGACCTTCATATCTCCTTGATGCCTCCACCTATAAAAAAACTAGTAACATCGGATGATCAGCCCCTCGATAACAAATTATATTTTGCCTGATGCATTTTTTCTTATCACCAATAGCAACCGAGTTATTCAGATGGCCGGTCTTAAGTGCCTCACCTTGTATAATAATCGTCGTCAAACTTGAATAGTTGCAAGCAGATGAACAATAAGAAAGTGAAAAATGCTGGAAAATGTAATGTATACTTACCTAAAAAGTGTCTGTAAAGAAAAAGTGAACGTAACATCTTCATCATACATAAACGATATTAATAACCGAGCGATATTTCAGAAATGGATGAAGAGAAAAATTAGTACTACAAAAGTGTTTAGTTTCGATGCAAAACAAAGCTTCATGAGTACAAAAATAAAAAGAATAGTACTGATACAATGCCGTTTATATATTCCATTAGCTCAGACAACGAAAATTTTACATCTTACACAAGATTTGGAAAGTCGTATTTCGGCCAGCTTTTCGGCTCGAATACTCGATATTAAAAGTCATACCATTGACACGACACCAATGATTAATATTATAGACATCTAGTTGCAGTTCAAAGCAACCGAGTACGCTTATTATTTCTTTAAAAATCTTCGGCAAACAGTAAAGAGCAACTATATTGGAAACGATATTATACAATTACTTTTTTGGAACTTTTCTTTTAAATGTATTTTATATTATACGTACTGTAATTTTGAGTAATTTTTCTCCCGACGAAAAGAATTTTTTTCCACCTTGGAAGTAAAGACAAAACAAATTTTATTTCCGTTTGGCACAAATATTTAAACCAGAATTTTTGCTACTTTCCATTTTCACGAATTAAACTATGACCTTACTTTGAAATAAAAACGTGGTTTTTCTGCTTCAAGAAGAAACGTAACGTTTGTTATTTTCAGATTAGCCTGAGGAAATTAATATTTTTTATGTTATACAATCACCTTCGTTAAATTTTACTTTTAATTTATAAAAATGTCAGAAATGTGAGTGGTAGTATAGTGGTGTCCCACGGTGTAGAATAGCCCGTTGAGTGGTACGATGATGATGACTCTTACCTTCGTTCGGTCGTGGACTCGATGCTCAGCTTTCCCTTTCGAATTGCCAAAAATTCGGGAATCCCGAGTGGCTGGTCATGGATAGCGTCCCGAAGAAGAGTGGAGCAACTCCGTAGCCGAGTTCTGTTGCGAAACGCGTGCGCGAGTGGTTTTAATCGGGCCAGGAGAGGGTTGGCGGGGGCGCGGTCGCGGGTACGGAAACATCGCACTTCAGTTGGGTTTGGTTCGCGTTTCGCGGCTGGCCTCCCGCGCCCCGGTGTGACTCTTTCTCTCCGTGTGTGTCGCATTCCCGGACATGGCGGTTGTTCGTTTCGTGATTTTCGTCGCGTGACATTGAAATTTCAGTGCAGTTCGGTGAAGTTCCCATAGAACGCGAGCAAGACGTCCAAGCGGTTACATCTAAACGGATCCTCGGATGTAACGTACGTGTCCAACAGTTTGCGGAGGTGACGATCGTTTCAAAGTTTCCTCGATGACGGTTTTCTGGGTATCGTCCTGTTCGCGATCTCGCGGGGCGTCCAAAACGTTATTTAGCTCCTAACGACGAAATCGCATCCGACCCGAATCCTTTTTAACGGTGAATCTTGTTTAAACACCGGGGATCGTGTAAATCGTAACGCGGTCGATGTCCTTTTCAAAGAACGAATCCAGAAGGTCGCGCGTTTTATCTTACGTCTTAGGGAAGATCGACGACGCTGAAAGCTATTTCGATTCATCGGTGGTACGAAATAGAATTTCGTCTTCGATTCTCGGCAAAAGCGAACCTTTTCTGTTCGTCGGATTCGCGACTTTGTGAATTACGACCCGCAGGAAATGTTCTTTTGTTTCTTTTACGATAAAATTCCCATTTGGCCCGAATTGTTCGCGAACTGGTTCTCGCGGCTTGCCAAATTGTTGGCAGCCGCGGGACCGACTGGTATCGCGCTGGCTGCGCGTTTCACGCAGAATAGAGCGACGTTTCCTTACGCTCGATCGGTGCCCGATTTCCGCTAACGTAATGTAGACTCGTCTGATACGCGCTCCGTTCCGTACGCGCTCGTATATATTTATCCAGCGAATCTCGTTTCCAATATTACAATAAATTACCTACTTATCTATCTATCTTTGGCCAGGGATGTCATACCGGTTACAACCGATTATTTTAATCTATACTGTTATTTGATAACTACTTTTTCATACGAAGCAAAACTGAAGTCATTTATTCAATTTATACGTTCTGTTCATAATTTATGAAACTAAATCTAACCACTACCCTCTTACATTTACGCAATACAAGTACGTTTCTTTTAGTAGAACGATAGATTAAACAGAAATGAAGTTGCAAGCTTGAAATAAGCTTGAAGCTTTCGACGTTAAAAAAATATATTAACCAAATGAACCGTAAGTCCGAGGTATGGCTGTGTAAGATGTTTTTGTTAAACAAAGGCACTTTGTTTATAAAAATATTCCGGAAATTTGCATTTTATACGCGATATTCATTAATTAGAATAGATAAATTTGCTAACCTACGGTGTGGTATTTTAGCGTACAATATATGTATTTGCTTGCTAAACAGTAAAGCTGCAATTACATTTCACAAATAATAAATCTTCAATCATAAATATTTCAATAACCATTGAGTGTACATGGTGTCGAACGCAACTGGAACAGGCTATACCTCTTAAACGGTTGGGAATAGAAAAATATGTTATAAATCAAAGTTAAATGGTATCAGACGATGAGTAATATGCAACTAATTTTATGCACTTTTGTGCATTGGTACATCAGAAAAATGCAACTGCACCTTTTTTTTAAATGGAAACCTATATTTTTTACTGCGTCGGTCGATGTAGTTTTTTATGCTCTACATAAAAGTATTAACATACTTATGCCCTAAACTTATTCGTTAGGAAGTTATCGAAGGTTAAAGTTCTCCGAATCCATTACAATGTTTCTGTTGCTTTGCAATGTTTGTGCTGCCTTATAATGTTTCGCGGCTGCTAATACTGGTCACTGTAAGATTAAGATTTCCTTCAGTAACTATTTACTACTCGTGTGCGATCATTTGCTGACTCAGTGTTTCAAAATTATGGCATTTACGAATAGCGAAGCACTTGATATGTTCATTTTGTTTAGCGAATGCAATCGAAATGGTACCGAGGCTGCAAGGCTGTATCGAGCAACAGGGTCAATACGGGTCTTTCTACAAACCAAAACGAGACGTGCCCAAACCAGTTGTTAATGATGAAGGTAGCGTGGCAGTAGTGCTGGCGAGCGTCGAATTAAATCCAGATGCGTCTGTGAGATATCTGGCTAGAGAATGTGGAATTTCAAAATTCTCGGTTCAACGTATTCCAAGAACACAGAACTTTTATCCCTAACGGTTTTCCGTTGGGCAAACATTGCAGCCTCAAGACGAAATCCGAAGAAGGAACTGTTGTCGATATTTCTTACCGCGTATTCAGGAAAATGAAAATTTTGTATTTCAAATTCTCTGGATAGACGAGGCGACATTTACAAACAATAGGATGTTCAATCGACGTAATGAACATACATGGCCCGTTGAAAATCCACGCCTCAGAAGGAACACTAACAATCAAATACGGTACAGTGTAAATGTTTGGTGTGGAATTTTTGAAAAATGGATTATCGGTCTACATTTCTTTAACGGAACATTGAATGGTCAAAGGTACCTAAACTGTCTGGAATCCGACCTACCAGTTCTCTTCCACGATACAGAGATTCCTCTAAGTGTACGGCAAAACATGAGGTATTGTCAAGAAGAAATGTCTAAAATTACGGAAAGAGACATCAGGAACGCATTGCGCAACATCAAGAAACGGATGGAAAGATGCTTGGACTCCAATGGAGGACCGTTCGAACACTTGTTGTAACGTGAGTGCTTCGGAACGCTTGCTGAGAGACTGAAATAATTCAGAGAATTTTTATCTTCGATAACTTCCTAACGAATGAGTTTAGGGTATAAGTATGTTAGTACTTTTATGTAGAGCATAAGAAACTACATCGACCGGCGCAGTAAAAAATGTAGGTTTCCATTTAAAAAAAAGGTGCAGTTGCATTTTTCTGATGCACCAATGCACAAAAGTGCATAAAATTAGTTACATATTACGCATCGTCTGATACCATTTAACTTTGACTTATAATATATTTTTCTATTCCCAACCGTTTAAGAGGTATAGCCTGTTCCAGTTGAGTGAGACACCCTGTATATCGATGAACATAATAACTGGATCTACAGGTGCGCAAAGTTTTAATAAAATTAGCAGTTCAAAATACTGACCCTCTCGTTGTTAGTAAAGAAACGACAACGTTAATGACTGCAGAAGGCATTTCAAAACTTATGTTTGTAAAGCTTGAGAAAGTAGACGATTTAAGGATTCAAATTCTGGAATTAAAGCAGAGTCTCTGAACGTAGACACAAGAAACTAATGACTTTAATGACCTTTTTACAAATAGGAGGTTTGCAAAAAAGTAATCGAAATTAGAATAGTCTAAGCTTTGTACAAAAATCAGTTTCATATTTTGCAAAAGTATTTAATATAAGATTATTCCCTGATAACAATACAAGTGTAAGTTTTTCTGAAAATGTTGTTACAATAACCGGTACTACAAAAACAAATAATTACTCTGACGCCAATATTTCGCTTATTGACGAATTAAAAGCAACTATCGACAGTTGTTTTAAGTTTGTTACTTGTTCAAAAATTGATGAAACGCAGAATGAAAAATTCTTTGAAAACACTGAACTAGGTATGAAAATATTAGAAAATCTACGCAAATCTCTATTAATGATGAGTCTAACTTCCACTGTTACAGAAACACTTCTATCTAAACTAAGATTAAAAGTAGGAATCCTGAACTTCTAAACACGCTTGTGTACTTGAAATACTATTTCTTGAATAAATGAGTTCGTATATTTCGTATTCCCTATTTTAATAGTTATAACTATTTGCAAGTAAAATAAATACCTTTGCTCATTTTTGCACACCGTCAGTTTCTTTATATCTAACATTATTTATGACATTGCGATTAATTGATTTAGAAAGATTTTGTTATTTTTTCATTTTTTTTTGAGCCAAAAAATGATTTGATTAACCGGGTAAACGATTACCTACTGCAAAAATAATTAAAAAATCTGAGTATTTGATATTCCTGGCTGCAATTAATTGATTCAGAAATATTTTTATCGCTTTACCATCTTTTTTTAGCCAAAAAATACAGTGTTCAATCGGTTACCTCGTGGAAAAATAATCGAAAAAACGGTTATGAAAAAGTAACGATATAAAAAAATCCAATTATTTCACATCCCTAGATTTGATTTATATACAGGGTGTTCAAGCAACCCTGGGAAAAATTTTAACGGGAGATTCTAGAGGCCAAAATAAGACGAAAATCAAGAATACCAATTTGTTGATGGAGGCTTTGTTAAAAAGTTATTAACATTTTAAATTCCGCCCGTACTGAATTTTTTTCTCGAAAATGCGCAGGATTTCGGGGGTATGTCTATTCACAAAAAATGATTATAATTGACTACTGCAACCAAAAGTAATTTTTTCAGAATGATTTGAAATTTTTTAATTTAATTTTTTAATAACTATTTAACGAAGCCTAGGAAATTGATATTCTTGATTTTCGTCTTATTTTGGCCTATAGAATCTCCCGTTAAAATGTTTCCCAGGGGTGGTCGAACACCCTATAAAGGGCAAACCAACTAATTGTACTACTTCACAGTTCGATCACATTGTAAGGTTTTTTACCGAATCGGTTCACATCTAAATGTAACACACAATTCTCAAGATAATCATTTGTATTTACAATAATGAATGTATCAAAACAAAAGACAGTAACTAAAACTTAATATTTAATATTAAACACGCGAACAAAAACTATTCCATTTTCTAATTTTACAACCTATTAAATTTGATTATCAGTTGTCAGGAAATGAAGGTTCTATTTTTTTGATTAATTTCGACCACAAAATTTAAAATCTGGTCCATTGTGAATCGGCGTTAGTCAACGAACACTAGTTGTTTTCGTTATAAATCGCTATTTAATCTGAAAATGGATCGATGGAATAGCGATCGAGCAACGAACTGGACGCTTTTAATAGACGTTGTGAAGAAACCAGTTTACTGGCTTTTAAAGTTATCTGTTTTTCTTATGTACTTAGAAACTGTCATTGCACCTATGTCGAGTTATTCTATAAATTCTTTGAGCGTCGAAGCGCATGTAATACGATTGAAATCATTTTCCGGATCGAAAGGGCAAAGATCAAAGAGACATTTTATACAATTCAATACAGCGGAGTAACGCTTTCATACACCAGGTTGGTTCACGATTTCCGTTAACGTAACGTAGATCCGTCTGATAAGGACTTGATCTCGTTCGTGCGTTGGATTTTTGTTCATCGACGAGGTCATGTTATTCTTGCCACGTTAAATTTGGTTGAGTCTGATTTCTATGGAATCCACGTATCTGAGATTTCGTTCATTCTGACCTTCTGAGAATATTCAGCATCGCCTTGCTTGAATAATATTAACATTTATCGATTTACGTAATTTATATTACAATAGATACCATGGTCGATGATAGAATACATATTTCTAATGATATACATATACTTGATACTTGATTATTTTAAAGATATAATTATTTAATTTTTAATACTAAAACTACGCATCTTCGATTGAGCAACACAGTTTTAAGAGGGTCGCGAACGAAGCCCTCATTCAGCCATTTTGGTGAAAGTTTTTAAGCACAAAATCGACCATTGAGGCATCTCTTTATTTGTTATTAAATTATCCTAATCGCGACATTTTGTGATAATTGAGACAAAGATCGATTTGCGTTGCGAAAAAAGCGAGAGTGTTCGATCACGTGGGCCTAAACTTGCTCCGAACTCCAAAGAAAAGCAGAAAGGAACGATCCTCCAGTTCTCAACTTGGCTCGAACTCGAGACTTAATGGAATTTTTGCTTCCCCATACTACGAAAGTTTACGCGGTCTTCCACCACCATTAATTTTAGTCCTGATTTTTTGCCGGTTCACGATGGGCCAAGTTCGCGTTGTTCGATTAGATTCGACCGCTTTGTGGGGAACTGCGATTTAAATGCCGCTGATTGAAAAAGTAACTTTAGATCTTATTCTTCAATGTACAATCTACTCGATCGAAAATCAAATAGAAACTGTCCCTGTGAATTTCACGATAAATAGTATTTTATGTGTATTTTCTTATTAATACATCCACCATTTCTGTAAATTTTTGCTTCGAAAGTTGAAATAAAATTCATGTAATAAGGAGCTAACGATGAGGTAGGAAACGTTTTCTGCTGTCAAGTAATTCTTATATTAAGTGCTTTATCGTCGTGTGAAAATCATTTTTAAATTAATTAATGTGAGAGGCAATTGTGCGATCTTCAAAATGTTCTCTTATTCGGTTGATGTCTATTAGGGAAACGATATGCATATCAACGTTTCGCTTTGCTTAAATTACATTCGGGTAGTCCATACATTAAATACACGCTGCCATTTCCTGTTTGAATATATATTCATTATTCCTTGCAACACACAACGAAATACAGAAATGTCAAGTGCTCGTAATAAGAGGAATTCGCTGGAATTACTCGTACAGAGGTTTTAAAAAAAGGGCTCCTTTTTAGGAGCTCCAGTAATAAGTTCTGAAATTGCTTTTTTTCGTTTCTACTTTAATACAATATTGACATCTGCGTATCATAGATCGACGTATATTTTCAAATTTTCGATTTTGCCATAAGTCAACCATATTATTTATCTTGGGTGTGTAGACTGAAATCCTAAGGGTTTCGCAAAAATAAACTCGGAGGAATCTTCTGTTTACATTCAATGTGTTGCGAAGAGTTTCTCTTAAGATATTGAACGCTTTTAAGTACGAGGGCAGAGTTTATCGAAAGGTTTGATTTTATAATCTATGTCGATCCACCATTTTTTAGTACTTTGCACGAATACCACAAGCCTCAACAATTTTAAACCTTTTCTTGGAACAAAAAGATGTCAAGGAATAATAGAATTTAGTAGAATTATAGTAGCTCAACATGTAATTAAGAACAGAGTTAACTGCTTATTTTTCGTAGTAAATAGTAATTCATTTTTTCTATTGTTCCAATTGTTCTGGTGTCCGTGACACGTAGAGAGAAACTTTTATTCTTGAACAAGGGAGCTCATAATTCTGCTACAAGTTTGGAGAACGTTTCACCGCAAATCCACCTTTGCTGTAGCGTGAAATGCAACTTAACCGTTTATTTCCTCGTCTGTCGGTGTAGTACCACCAAATTTTCACGGCACCCTTGCCATCAGAAATTAGATGCTTTGACGGCAGTCCCCTTTGTTCACCTTAAACAAAACGCTTTAGTCGAAAACTTGTCGAGAAGCGTCGATTGAACCTTTTCGCCGTGAAACTGAATCTGAGAGATTGTATCTCAAGGGTGGTGTTTCTGGGAGCGTGACGCCTTAACAAACTCCAATTTCTCGTTGCACGGGCGCAGACTGATCTGACGGGAAGAAAACGGTTATTCGGCGTTGAGAAAGTTTAAGTTACTTTTAGAGCAAGAGGGGCATATAATTGTAGGGTTCAGAAAGTTTTTCGAGCGTCGAGTGACCGAGATATTCAAAAAGAGCTCGAGCAAGAGATGCGAGCGAAACAGAACTTAAGGGGGGAGACCCATGCAAAATGGTAAAACGAGAACTGATATCTGACAAATTTATTACAGCACAAGGGTTTGATGAAACTTTTCACCACTTTACACATTATATTCATTAACATTTCAAGACACAAATATTTGTTTTTCGTTATATGTTATTGACTTTGGCATCGATGGCGTTGATCGGTGTGCAGTGTAGCATTTTTCCCCATTGATCTAGAATAAAAAATCGAATTACATTTGATTGACAATAGTATTACGTGTCCTCCTTAAAAAATGCAAAATTGTCGAAGATACACGGCCCTGAACACAAAAATTGATTCTTGGAATAAATTTCTAATTTAATTATTCAATAAACGTAGTTTAAATAATTATTATTACGAAGGGTGTTAGTTCATACGACGCGTAGTACTATTATGAACAAAATGTCGTTCGATTTTTTATTCTAGATCAAAGGGAAAAAATGTTAGACTGGACACCAGTCTAATTCCAACGTTTCTTATTTCATCCAAAATCGATAAAACGTAATGAAAAAAAAATATTTGTATCTTGAAATGTTAAAGAATATATGTGTAAAGTGGTGAAAAGTTTCATCAAATCTTTATGCTGTAAAAAAATTGTAAAATATCACTTCTCGTTTTGTTATGTAACATGAGTCTCCCCCCTTAAGGGGGTATTCTAGATTGTCATTTTTTTGACATTTTTGTGTCATTGTTTTATACTGAGATTTTTCAAATATATTTATTCATCTTATAAGCATGTACAATATTTTTTTTGTGAAAAAATATTAAAAATTGTGGGAGTTATGACTCCTTGTTTAATGGCTCTTCTGAAAAAGGTGCTCCACTGGTTTCCACGATTTTATCCGATCTGCTAATCTGAAAAAGAGGAGGCTAAAGCATCTTCATTAGGAAAGGTGTAATTACAGCCGGATCTAGGGAGAAGTCAAAATCTTGATAAATAAAGAAATGGTGACTTTCTATTTTTTAACCTTTCTTTTGTCTTTAGCATATTAAAAAACATAGTAAAATTCAATATTTTTAAAAATCTCTATTTCCAGCGATAAAAGTGTGCCTGCGAAATATTATCTCCAAATTTGAAGACTAGACCTTGAAATATCATAGAAGACTGTTTTCAAAAACGCATTTAAACTAGAAGTTATTGTATAACTCCTGCAATTTTTAATATCTTTTTATGAAAAAAATACTGTACATGCTTATAAGATGAATAAATATACCTCCAAAATCACAGTACAAAACAGCTTACCTATCATTAAAAAAGAATCGCAAAAGGACGAAAAAATGTCAGTATATCCTAGATTCTAGAGAATTTGTGATCAACTATGCTTTATGAAAAATAGCGTTTAAAAATTAAAATTTGGAAGCCGTTTGATCAACTTTATTTTCACTTGAAATTTTATTTTCAAAACGTTCGAGTCAAAGATTGAATTTCTTGTAGTGAGGGGTCTCGTTCACTAATGTAAGTTAAAATAGGTAGGAGTTCCAATTAGGCGAGTCGAAATCCACGGGAGACGTGGTGAAAATGTGTTAAGTGCGAATATTTTTCGACGTTGCTTCGATGCTCCCCTTTTAGAGTTGAAACGCTCCTAGTTAAACGCAGCCATTCAGCGAAAATATAAAAGAACTCTTGTTTGGCTCGTCCGACCATTACTCGCTATTACTACTTGCGCTGGTGTATTGTGCCAATATTCGAAATCGATTTTCTCGAAAACAAAGTCTCGCGTGAAAAAGATTTCATTTTCGACGTACCTTAAACAATAGTACGCTGATTATTGGAACATTGACTCATGTTAGAAATTATATCTACAATATTATATCTCCTAAATTCACAGTTAAGAAACTGCTTTTTAATTTTTATTACTGTGACGAAGACTATAGCAACGAAATTACTTTTTTTATTTATGGCGCATAATAACAAAATAAACATTTTATATTGTACACCTTAAGAATATCATACTCCTTTCCTTTTAGAATGTTTATTTTCGCAAAACTTTACAGCTCTTATAAAATTGTTGTTAGAAAATCTATTAAGTTCATCTACCATCAATTTACGTGTCAATTTATTCTCCGACGTGTAAATAATCAGGAAATAATTATTCACCGAGAGATGAAATAAAGTGCACTGAATTAGATTAATTGCATCTAAATGTAAATATTGATGAATAATTACGATTTACTACGTTGAACTGTATTTAAATGGTATTGTAAATGTTTCGTCCTCTATTGTGCTCCATCAGCCGTGCCACCACAACGCGACATAATAAAAATAACAAGAGCATTTAATAAACAACATTTCTGATTAACCAAGAGCTGCCCATTTCCATTCATTCGCGTTGCGGCTCAAACATTATTAAATGTTACGCGTAACAACGTTCTTTTTTCGAGCAACAGAAAGAACATAAAAACATCGGGAAATTAAATTTCCGCATTTTCTGTAGTTGATCATTTGTTTTTCGACCGTGTTTGTTTGTTATAGTCTGAACATGCTTCGTGTAAAAATTCCACGGCGCTTGGACAAAATGAAATAGTGTATTTCCCGCGGAATTTAACGAGCGAGTTTTGAAAGCAAGTCATTGGGTTTGGAATAAAAATTATCGGGTGAAGTTTTAACACGCGTTAAAATTTGAATGTTGAGCGCGAGAGGGTCCTTCGAATGACAGCGACACTCGCATCGATGAATCGACGTTGTTGTCGTTAGTGGCACAAAATAACTGATTGACCACTATGGCGTTCACAATCGCCTCGAAGCTATTCGATAGTGAGACAATCGGGTATCGATTCCTTCTTCGTGTGACACGACACTCGCTTGTGTAGCTATGCCCAAGTACATTCCGGAGGCAATGCAATTGCATCTTCAAAACAGTGTTTACCAAAACTATCCTCGTAAATCCCTTTGTTAATTGGTTCAACGACATTAACTTTGAAACTATAGAAATTACCAAAGCGCGTTGAATTTAATTCTAATTTTATGTACTTAACTATTATGTTACGGGTTTAAAACTTCATCAACAGAACATTTTCTAAAATAATTATTTGAGTGGATTTTATGTTAATTTTATTGTTATTTATTAGTCATTGACCAAGTGCATAAAAGTATAACAAAAGCTTCAACTTGGCCGTTGAACTCGTTCAACAACAGTGTGGTATAAAATACCAATTTTACGAATTTACATTTTGTTAATATTCAGGAGCAGTTTAATTCGAATTCAATGCATGCGTCCTGAATACTTCATTAATATTGTTTCGTTGTGCAATTATTAAAATTCGCGAATTATGACACGTGTGTAGCAACCAGAACTAAATGTTCGTTGAATGTAAAGTTGTACTGTAGGAATAAATTATCGTTATTTATTAATAACAAACAATTAATCTATACTATAACCTGTACGCTGGTTACCGATTAAAGCCAATTGAATATCAGATCAGTTTGAAAACGAATGTGACAATGCATAACATAGATAAATTTATTCAACGTCTGATATTTATGTTCCAACTATAATTTTAGCAAAACTTGTGTTTTTAAATTAATTATGTCTTCAGAATTATCTAAATGCAGAACGCAAATCCTGTTCTTCGCGGAGCTATAAACGTTAAACCTTAGACAATTTGAGTTTTAAAGCGAAATTAATTCGACATATATTTCAATTTACGTATAATACGATTTGGGAAAACTCAAGTCTAAATTACATTTTAAGAGATCTCAGTTCTATGTTTAACGTTTGTCAGATGTCTCCTAATAATAATATTTTTATAGATTTTAAAAAAGTTACAGGACTGGTTAAATTGCACGCAAGTAGTAACAACTTAAAGTAATCATACGGACTTGTACTCGGCGTGAAAAACTATTTACCGTCAAACTAGTTTGTGCTCGTAGCATGCTCAGTGCTGTGTAGTAAGACTCAGTTAATTAACGTAGATGCTTCACAGACAGTACCGAGTATAACCAGCATAGAAAGTTGTAAAATTAATATTCATTTCGTTATGAAAGGATTAATTGCCTGGTGCTAGAGGAAACACGCAGTCTGGCTGTCGTATAATTATTCTTAACATCAAAAGGTTGTATGTTTTCTTTTCATTTTCTAAAATTGAACACCCACCACCGGTGTTCCGTACTTTGGCTGATATGAATTTTATACTCGATCTAAAACTGAATTCTTCACTTATTTTTAATATTAAACGTGCACGTATATGTACATACACATACGACAATTAAAAAATTATTTTTTTATAACTATTCACATAGTGGTAGTCGAGAACAAATCATTGAAACATATTGTTTACAGTACCATTTGAAATATTTATATTAAGGATATACTTTTTATTTTTGTTTCGTACGATACAAACGAGTCAAGCCAAGAGTCAAGGTTTTTGGATTTTCAATTAACGTTTACTGACACCGAAGCATGAATTTGTTTCAGCTCAATTTAAATGAATTCAAATAATAAACGATAACTTGAAATCCTTTGACCTGTTTTTATTTTTCTCTTCTCGCGAATTAACGGTGATTTACAACGACCTGTGCGTTTCATCGAGAGCTACGAGAAGGATTAAATTTTCGTGGAAGATTAAAGGTCCGTGAGACAACGACATATCAAAGCACATATTCGCAACGTCGAGTCACTTTGCTGGTACAATTACTTCAAGATCAAATGCAGTTGAATCCGCGTACCTGCCTTTATTCGGGTCTTTTCGAAGTATCGTTCCTGGATCGTTCAAAATATAGCTCCCTGCTGTAGACGTCCCCCTTTTGTTCATCGCTTCGTGTGTCCCGGACAGGACATCGGTTGTTAATTAAACGCGAATCAGTTGCGAAAACGAGTCGTGCACAAAGGGCCGCGGTAAATCCAGTTCTTTATTGCAAGATTAATTGCTTTACGTGTACGGGAATCTCATCTCCAGCATGACAGACAATCGCAAACAGTGACACGTGCTCGATCCGTGAGGCACAGCAGCTGTTTAAAACCGGTCGATGGATCGAAAGAAAACCATATAAAGGAAAATGTTAAACTAAAATGAAAAATTCATGCAGGACGTTTAAGAATTTCTTCTAAAACATAAAAAATGTCTGTATCATTTTTTCGAAATACGATGGAAAAGTCGTTACAAGTTAGACGAAACATTTGAAATTAGCCTTTGGAATTAATAGTTATTTATAAATTACTTACGTAGCACGGTTAATAAATAATTACTTAATCGTAAAACGAAGCAGTTAATCTTGATGGAATACAGTAATCCTTCGGTAAAGTTCGCTGGCTCGGTGGGTCTATAAAAATGTTCAACGTTTGTTTATAATACAGGTTCTAAAATCGTCCACAAGTCGAAGTATGTAGTTTTTTCTTTAAATTGCATAATTTAATAACGATACGATAGTTTAATGCATTTAGTTTTAATTACTTTACATCTTCTTAGTGCGTTCAACGTCCTTATGAATTTCTCTTTCCTCATTTTTAAACATGGTTATTAACGTTTTTGAAGAAGTCTGGTTAGTCTTATATTTGAAAATTTATCGACCGGGTAAATAATATATTATTTTGTGAATTTTTTCATCCCATTTCCTACATTTTCTGCTCTTCAGAGTTTTCCTCAAGGTTCTAATTTATTATTTGCACTATAGTACTACTTTTTTCTTACTTTTACTAATATTTCTCACCTTATGTTACTATCATAAAAAGTATATTATTTATCTTATATTTATTTTCTAATTCTTACCTGTGAGGGCAAATATGGCCATGTTTGGTATCATTTTTATCGGAAAATCTCAGTTAAGCGATTAAAATAATTTCATAGTTATAAATTGGAAAATATAAAAATTGTATTTTTATTCTTTCGGTGATTCATTAGCGAGTCAAGAAATAAAGTGAAATTACTCGTTAGCTATTAGGTTTCGGACTAATAAAGGTCAATACTTTTTTACTCAGAATTCGATATTCTTCTATATCATCATACAAAAAATATAGTATTCTATATAAAAAAACAAAGTTGACCTTCAAATCTCTGAAACGTCTCCACCTATAAAAAGAAATAAATGCACTACAAAATGTACCCCTTTAAACCATGCAACTTTTGTATGTAACATTTTTTTGTGCAACGCATATTTTGGAAGTTATCGAGCCGCACAAGTTACATGGACCACCCTGTATATTTGAAGTAATTATAAATCTTACAGGCAATCAAAGTAAAGAGATATTATTCAACAAAATATTTGAATAAACTTGATATTGGTTGAATAATAAATTACAATTAAAAGCTTACTTTTTTTGGTCGAAGAAGAGTAATAAACTATATAAATAATGATAGAAAAAGAAACCACTAGAATATTGGTTGAATAATAAATTATAGTTAAATTCAATGGATATTACGCAGACCATGTTATTGAAATTGAAGACTTTGAATCAAAAATTAGTATATTATCGTATCCTGTTGATTATTAACAATATTAAATTCGTGTGGAACTGAATAATACCATGATATTGAGAACCAAATTCTATTTACGGTAACAATATACAATATTTTTTAAACAGATAAAAGTAAAATCAGATTAAAAACCCCTTAAAATTTTAACTATTGACCAGATATTTTTAAAAGAAGAAAAATCATGAAATACAAATAGTACAAAAATGTTATGTTTGCTTTCAATTTGTAAAAGTCAGATAAATTCTCGAAATTTTGCTGCAACGCACCGTGGATTCAATTTGAGGGTTTAGAAATATACAAATATTTTGATGTTTTTTCAAGGCAAAAAAAAAATCACTATAAATATTATAATATTATATACAAATAGTGCTATGTATTTTTAACTTTCCACTGGATGAACAGGTATTATTCTGATTTTTACTTACTGTCAGGTATAACTATATTCTTATATTTTTGTTCAAATTTGTTTGAAACCATTACAAGAACTACATAATGGCAACTTTATTTGTATACCGAAATAATGTTTATTCGGTGCTCGTATGCTTTTACTACAAACACTGGAAGTTCGTTTTCATTTTCTTGATAGTTCGACAGTTATAATTTATTGCCATTAACACTTGCTGTTTAAACAGCTGTAAAATGAACAATTTTCCGTATTTTGTGTAATCCTTCAAGATACATATGTTGGAATTATCGTTAAAGATTATAATACGTTCAAATTTCAGTAAATATGAAACGTTACCTCAGAGTTTCCGATTTCGTGTGAAATGACACATACGCGCGACGCGTCGCTTTGAAGTTTCAGCCATCGACCACATGTAATGTGAGTCCAACTCACTTTTGCTGTGGTTCCCTTACTATCGGTGTATCAAATTTACATTTCTCATTCGACAGTGCACCAGAAGCTCAACCTCAAATTGCACCAAAAATTCGAGTTCTGGGGTTGAATTGCCTATTATACCCATTATACATTATTTAAAGGAACCTGAATTTGTGACTTTTATAAAAGAACTAATTTAACTGACTTTCATAGAACAACCAACGATAGTTTTTAATAACAAATATTACTTTCTGCTTCATTGTTGTTTAATACTGTGCGCCTAGCACGTTTAATGTTTCCGAAATAAAATTCTTAATCTGGTTTCTAGTGCATGTTTTAATTTCATATCATTTTACTCTTTCGTGCGCGAAAATAACAAAAACAAGGAAACTCCAAGTGTTCTCGTAATTATTGGAAAATATATCGCACCTACGTTGGCTGGGCACGGAAAATTGAGTTAACGTTAATTTCGCGCAGGAAAAATTCGAGGAAAATTTAATTCGCAGTCGACTCGTTTCTTTCTTGCATCGATTTTTCGATAATGACGTAGGAATGAAATTAAGTTTATAACATGTTGGGACCGTAAAATATTCTCAGAAAATTTATTACGGTCTAACTATAAATCCGAAAAGTTTTTGCTTGTGGTAAATAAATTTTATCAGTACAAAAGTACTTTTTTTTTTCTAGAAGTTTATTCTTCTGTTCTCCATTGCTTTAAATTTAAAATTAGGGAGATGATATTTAGCGTTCGATTTTTTTTTTAAAGTTGAAAATTTCTTTTCACTTTTCACCTACACACGAACACTCTTATCAATAACAATTGCACGATAATTAATAAGTAATGTAATTAGAAACGTTCCTGTCAAATTTTGTCAAGGTGATTGAAGATTTCGGAATTGTACGAAAAGTTCACTACTGCTTCGTTATTGTCTCGATCAATATCAACTGTATCGAAACCAATAATTATACCCATCGCGTCTGTGATTCCTAATAGATTGTTCAAGCCTTCATTAAAACTGCAGGTAGCAATATATACAGTGGCGTGGGTGGTTGTTGTCCCACTTAATAAAATCTCAGGAGGTGTCTTCCAACCAAACACGTTGCAATTCTCATTACTGTTTTGATGATGTTTAGCTTGGCAGCATTTGAGCAGGTCATCCTTATTTAAGTTTTTGTACACCGAATGAATAGCTCTCATGACACGAAAATTTTTGGTCCATGTTGCAACTCTACAGTTGCTTCAATTTTTCTTGGGGCGGTTCGATTTTTCTACGTCGCGGGGCTCAATTACAATCATTTTTGACGAATACACATGCCCCCGAAATTCTACACACATTCTAGAAAAAAATTCGAGAAGGTGTGAAATTTTTCGACAAAATTAAAAAACTTCAAATCGTTCTGGAAAAATTATTTTTGATTGCGGGGGTCAATTACAATCATTTTTGGTTGATACACATACCCTCGAAATCTTTCGTACTTTCGAGAAAAAAATTCGAGAAGGTGTGAAATTTTTGGACACAATTAAAAAATTTCAAATCGGTCTGGAAAAATTATTTTTGGTTGCGGGGGTCAATTACAAGCATTTTTTGTCAATAGGCATATTCTCGAAATCCTACCCACTTTTGAGACAAAAATTCCTTACCGAAAAACTACCCTGAGGCCAGTACTCCTGAACGGATTGGACGATTTTAATTTTTCAAAATGCAAACGACGTGTATTTCGGTGGAGAATACGTAGACATTCTAAAAATATTCGAAAAGTTGTTTCTTGACGCCGTAAAGTGAAAAAAAACCCCATAAAATTCATTCAAGTCCATTTTTCAAACAGCCATAACTCCTACAATAGTGAATGTATTTCAATGAAACTTTTTCTGAAGCGGAGCTTATGGTCACCCAGAAAAAAGTATGAGACAACTTTTCTGTAGAACATCAAATAAAATTATTGAAAATGAAAAACAAATTTTTAAGAACAATCGACAGGGAGAAGGTGCCTGAATTTTTCGGCGAAAAAAAAAAATTTCAAATCGTTCTGGAAAAATTATTTTTAGTTGCAAGGGTCAATTATGATTATTTTTGGTGAATAGACATACCCCCGAAATCTTACGCACTTTCGAGAAAAAAATTCCTCACCCAAAATGCAATGCCCGCCTATGCATTGGTTCATTCCCCTGAAATTTCATGCGTACGTTTAGAATATCATAACTCCTGAACGGATTGGAGGATTTTAATGTTTCGAAATGCAAACAACGCGTATTTTAATGCAGAATATGTAGAAATTCTAAAATTATTGAGAAAGTTGTTCGTTGATCCCATAAAGTTAGGAAAACTCCATAAAAATGGTGCAATGCTGCAAACAGCCATAACTCCTACAATAGTAGGTGTATCTCATTGAAATTTAGACTGGAAGTAGAACTCATGAGTAGTTACAAGCTTTCAGGTTACATATTGTTTCAATAGATGGCATCAGCAGTTTGCATTAAATTTAAAAAGTTCCGTTATTTTCCCGACATACTGTGTATAACGTTGAAATAAGTTTCAAAATTTAAAATCGTTCTAAAAAAATTATTTTTGGTTGCTGGGGTCAATTACAATCATTTTTTGTGAATACACATACCCTCGAACTCTTTTGTACTTTCGAGAAAAAAATTCAGGAAGGGTGACAAATTTTTCGACACAATTAAAAAATTTCAAATCGTCTGGAAAAATTATTTTCGATTGTGGGGGTGAATTACAATCATTTTTGGTAAATAGATATACCCCCGAAATCCTGCGCATTTTCGAGAAAAAAAATTCAGTACGGGCGGAACTTTAAACGTTAATAACTTTTTAACGAAGTCTCCATCAACAAATTAGTATTCTTGATTTTCATCTTACTTTGGCCTCCAGAATCTCCCATTAAAATTTTTCCTAGGGATAGCCGAACACCCTGTATATGCTTGCCATTGTATGTCCTATTTCATAAATAGAATGAAATATTTGGCACATGTAAAGTAAACTATTTCACGAACCTATTCAATGAATCCTCGCCTCGAAATTATTTGACCATATCGTATTGCAATTGTGATTTTCATGTCTTTTGAACGATATAACGTCGTTTCAAGTAAGAACAATGAATATTACCATGCATTACATATGCTTGCCATTGTATGTCCTATTTCATAAATAGAATTAAATATTTGGCACATGTAAAGTAAACTATTTCACGAACCTATTCAATGAATCCTCGCCTCGAAAGTATTTAACCATATCGTATTGCAATTGTGATTTTCATGTCTTTTGGACGATATAACGTCATTTCAAGTAAGAAAAATGAATATTACCATGCATTACATATGCTTGCCATTGTATGTCCTATTTCATAAATAGAATGAAATATTTGGCACATGTAAAGTAAACTATTTCACGAACCTATTCAATGAATCCTCGCCTCGAAATTATTTGACCATATCGTATTGCAATTGTGATTTTCATGTCTTTTGGACGATAGAACGTCATTTCAAGTAAGAACAATGAATATTACCATGCATTACATATGCTTGCCATTGTATGTCCTATTTCATAAATAGAATGAAATATTTGGCACATGTAAAGTAAACTATTGCACAAACCTATTCAGCGGATCCTAGTTACACGATGAAAGGACGTCTCCGTAATTTTTCTATTATATTGACCGAAACAGATTAAATGAGAATGAGTAAATAAGACGGGCATGAAAACGTAATACGAAGTGTAATTGAATTGCGCCGTCGAATATGAAAGTCCGCAAAACTAACAATCGCGGCGAAGTTGTTAAGACATTGGAGACCGATGACGCAGCCAATGTGTCACGCAATATATCACTTGTTTACCCAATAACGTAGCATATGGGTCAGAACGAGAGTGCAAAAGTGTTGGCGACTGTTTGGGATAGTTCTGTAATACAATAAGGCGTCGGTCTCGAATGTGTCGAAGAAAAATATTATCCAATCAGTATATGACTTTGGTCGCGCACGTTAATTTTATGATTACAATTTATCGATTTTATTAAACGAGTTTCTTTGTAATTCGTTTAAACTTCCAACGTGGTATAATTTTTCGAGGTTCACACACGATCCGTTGGTCGTTTTAATGGGTCACGTTCCTGTCGCCGTTGCCTTTTGATTTTTATCGTTACTCCAGCGTGTTGAGAAAAATGGTTAATTACAGACCCTCGTACGTTTACTATAACGCTCGACGTCTTGTAAAGAACAGGCGCGAGAGTGGCTGGCCGCGATAAAGCTTCCACTTTTTTCATTGTCCCGCAGTTATCGGTCAACATACGCTACCACTTGAAAGTACTCGACCTTGTACAAAGTTATAAACAAACTTACTATTTTTTCTTTGTACGATTCCAATTATAATTGTAATTTTTTGCCTAATTTTAAAGGCTCCGCTCTGCGAAGATTCTAGCGACATTAACCGGTAACGAGTACATGGACGCGAAAAGAAGAGAAATTTTACGTAGAAAAGAAGGAATATTATAGCAACGCTAGTTTTTCTTCAGAAAATATTTTTTAAATTAATTTCACACTGAAAAAATTGATAAAAATGATAATATTGATAATACATTAAGATATGATTGATAATATATGTGCAAAGACTGTAATAAAATCGTAAGGAAAAAAATAAATTTCGAAGATTTTTAAGGATGAAACAATAATTATTTTTATCCCGATGTGGTCCAGTTTGTTACCAATTAGCTATGATAATTTTAAAATAATATTTGCAAATTTCTCAAGGTGAGGTAAATTGGTGCAATAAATAATTATAGAGTATACGTCTATTAAATAAAATTTTGAAAAACTGGAAAGGATATAGAATTTTTTTTTGAAAAGATGTGTATAATTTTGAAAAAAGTTTGTTTAATTTTCCCTAATTACGTTTTGGCCAGTAAAAAAGACAATTCTTTTATAAATACGCAAATCATACGTACATTTTATACATGTAAATTGAGATTAACAAATTTTTACAGCGTGGAGAAATATTCATTTAAAAATTTGTCGAATACATTTTCACCCCGAAAATATCAGCGTTTCTGTATTCCCCTGTTGCCCGTATCTTCCCATTATCTCATGTTGCGAATTATAATTCCAACGTTAACCCGCTATAGATCGTAAATCAATTAATTATTTGTCGAAATGGAGAAATTTTAGCGCGCCGGATAATCTCTTTACTTTTTAAATTACCCGACTCGCGATCGTTTTCAGTGTTGGGGTTTTGTTCGGTCCTTCCGCTAACAAGGATCGACTGCAAGAAAAGTAATTTTCAACTAATCGGCGAAATTAGTCCAAGGTCCTTTAATTAAAGTTCCTCGTAGTTAATATCGACGCTGTAAAACGCATTCAAGGCTTTTATAATCGAAGTGCAGGGCAATCGAAGATATAGCCAGAGTGAGAATATTCCTTTGGACCAAACGCCTTCTCTTCGTTATGTCAGTTCTGCCGCGGGCACATACAAAATGTTCTTCGCACAGTCCGCATTATAGCTTCTGCGGCGCCGTTCTCAGAGAGAGTATGCAGATGACGTTCGATTTTCGAAGTTGCTTTGTATTGCATCGGCGAAAGCTTCTCAAAATGCTCAGGTCGAAAACTCGACGAAGTTCAGCGAATGAAAAAATTCAGAACTTTAACCGTCGACAAATGCAGCGGATATCGGTTGTTGGGTTTTCGGATCAACTAGGTATATTCAATTCGAAGAATTTAATTAACTTGTACGATAGATACGTCGAATATTGATTGTAACTGGTCAGTTCAGTTCGTGGATCTTTAATTGTGAAAATTTAATTAACTTGGCATTGACTCGAGGTTCGACACAGCAAATATTCAATTCAACATCGAATATTTGTTTGGTCTAATTGCGTTAGACAAAAATAGAAAGTTTTCGGTAGAACGAATTGTATAAAATATTTCGAATATTTCAATAACAGTAAATCGAGCTACTATCGTCAATTACAATCATTTTTAGTCATTACACATACCCTCGAAATCCTACGCACTTTCGAGAAAAAAAATCGTCAATGAAAATGTAATGTCTGACCATACATTGATATGTTTCACTGCAATTTCATACGTTTAAAACATCATAACTTCTGAAGGAATTGGAGTATTTTAAAGTTTCAAATTGCAAACGACATGTATTTTAATGAAGAATATATAGAAATTCCAAAAATATCCGAAAAGTTGTTTCTTAACAGAGAAAACCCACACAAAAATGGCCCAATCTTCAAACGTCCATAACTTCTACAATAGCCAACGTATGTCAATAAAATTTAGCATGGAAGTAGAACTCATGGATACCTACAAAAAGTACTAGACAAAACTTCCGTAGGACGTCAAACAAATTTATTAAAAATGAAAAACGAATTTAAAAAAAAAATCGACACGCTGAAATTTTTCGGCGGAAAAAAAAATTTCAAATCATTCCGGAAAAATTATTTTTGGTTGCGGGGCTCAATTACAATTATTTTTGATGAATAGACATACCCCCGAAATCTTTCGTACTTTCGAGAAAAAAATTCAGGAAGGGGGACAAATTTTTCGACAAAATTAAAAAATTTCAAATCGTTCTGGAAAAATTATTTTTGATTGCGGGGGTCAATTACAATTATATTTGATGAATAGACATACCCCGAAATCTTTCGTACTTTCGAGAAAAAAATTCAGGAAGGGGGACAAATTTTTCGACAAAATTAAAAAATTTCAAATCGTTCTGGAAAAATTATTTTTGATTGCGGGGGTTAATTACAATCATTTTTGGTCATTACACATACCCTCGAAATCTTTTGTATTTTCGAGAAAAAAATTCAGGAATGGGGACAAATTTTTCGACAAAATTAAAAAATTTCAAATCGTTCTGGAAAAATTATTTTTGGTTGCAGGGCTTAATTACAATTATTTTTGGTTTATATACATACCCCCGAAATCCTACGTACTTTCGAGAAAAAATTCTTTACCGAAAATATACTGTGTGGCCGAAATGTTTCTATAACTTTTTAACGAAGCCTCGATCAACAAATTAGTATCCTTGATTTTCCTCTTATTTTGGCCTCCAGAATCTCCTATAAAAATTTTTCCCTTGGGTGGCCGAACATCCTGTATAAGTCATTAAAAGTTTCCAGGTACAAAGAAACATATTTAGCGTCAAACAATACAAAAAACAGTGCTCTACATTTCGCATTCTTCTTTTTATGTTGATGAGATTACTGTTACGTAAACATTATTGTCCCGATTAGTATGTAAAAATCTGTATTATACTTATGAGATTACTCGTTGCAGCGATGGAGGTAATTCTAGAGTTCGAACATTTGATATGGATTATTTTGAAAATAGAGGTGATTTTGGTGGAGGTAATGCTGGAGGTCGAACATTTGATATGGATTATTTTGAAAATAGAGGTGATTTTGGAACGTTTGATGCTACATCGAATCGTGAGATTTATTACAAGCGTAATTGGTCTCAGGACACCAGATATGGATGAGATCTAGACTCGTGGAACACGATATAGATATTATATATATTCGTAGAACCTTACATAGACGAAACTCGACCTGCAGAGTCCAATACATATTACTTTGGACTCATGGGATTCGATGTAAACAACTTCGAAGTCCATGAACTGCACTTCCTCGTAGTAGATAAGTGACATTTCGTAGATCCATCATGGAGTTTGGAGTATCCTGCTCGATACAAAACTTAAAAAATTACGTAGATCTGAACCAGTGATTTTCAAAATTTTTTAAAGCATCGATCTAAAAGATAGAGACCTTTCGAACCAGAAAAAATTAGTTTCATTTATCGTTATACTTAAAATATTAAAATATTACTCTTTTTGACATCAAAAGAGAGAATTTTCCGAACCTGTTAAATGTTTTTCAGAACCTGGTGAAATCTATGTGTTGTTATTGGAATTTGTAAGTTTTACCGCTGTAAAAATTCAACCAGAGTAAGATTAGATTTTACAGTATGTACAGACTTGTAATTTTTACCTCGTTTTCCACTGGAACGTTTACTCGATAATTCTCTTGGTATAGGGTAATGTTATTCGCAGTCTTTGTTGCATTCAAACTTCCACGAAACTCATAAACCATGCATTGCCTTATTTACAACTTGTCTACGTTCAGTTAGAGAGATTAAAAACTTGATTGTTTGCTCTTAGTATACAGTGGAAAACTGAATAACCTGAAGAACAGGGGACCCATATTGAACGGTAAATAAAATAACATATGTTTATATTGACAGAGATGATATAGGGTACGTGTAAACTGTCATAAAAGGTCCTTTCGAATACTCAAGGAGTTATGAAATATTCTAGTTGAAGAGGTTTGCCAATCCCTCATCCTTTATGCTCCATTTTCGAGACCATATTCACACTGAATCTGTATATTAATCTTCTGCACGTCATTTAAGGAATCCAGAATTTTCTATAATGCTTCTTAGATAGAAAATGTCAGACATCGTGGTCGATGGTCCGTTGATTTTATTCCGTGAACGAAAGTTTTGCCACGCTACAAACAAATTTTGATGAGTTGTATGTATTATTAGTCAGCGAAATGTTGTACAAAATTTTTGAATAATAAATCACAATTTCTAAAATTTACAAAGAAAAAAACAAAAAATTTCTAAGATTGTATTGAAACAAAAAAACTTATTAACGATAGACTTCAAAAATCTGTGCTTATATTTTTGATACCAAAATGTCGTAAAATACATGATAAAATGACAGAAAAATGGAATTAACGGTCGCTTTATAATCGTCTGAAAAATTAGCGAAATTCCAAAAGTTCTGTAACTCTATGAGAAGTAGTTGTACACCAATGTGAGAAAAGATACTTCGAAAGTGCATTGATCCAAAGAGTAATGTTTTAAATTCAACGTACAAATGCTAGTGGAAAAATAAAGATTTTGTGCAAGTCGATGTCTATTTTTCCTTACTTGATTTTAAATTTCATTTTTATGTAACAATAATTCGGGAATAAATTGTCGAGACACAACATTCTTTTAGCTTAGACAATCGGAAACGATAGAAAATAAGAGAAGGAAAGTTTTTGAAACGGATTTGTTTAAACGTGGACGTCACGTAAAACAAAACTGAATAAAACTGTAGTAGTTATTAGTTCCGCGCGCTCCACTGTTGAAGTAGGACAGGAAACTAAACAAAAGTTGTAGACCTTTTCTTTTTCCATTACAAATAAAGTCGCTGTCGATGGAGTTGACAGTACGTCCAGAAAATATTCAACACGTGCTACGAGGGGAGCTATTCACGCAATTCACGATATTTAAAATTTGTTTAAATTCAGCCGCACAAACGAATTTTGTACCAATATTCATACAGATGAAATTTTTATTATTAATTGTGGGATACATTCAAGCGAAACAAAATATCTTGGTTGGTTTCTGAGAAAACAGCTTGCATACGTTGGAATAATATCTTCATCTTATTTTTCTCCGTAGAACTTTCTCTGACACAGTTTGAGCGTTCAGTTCGAAAATAGCCCGTGGAAGGAACAACGTTTGCAAAGTAAGTACTTTCTGCTCTTGGAAGATTTTTTTTATTCGCACAGTCGTGTGTTCCTGCCGGTTCGGATACAAAGGTTCCACCGTACTTTCCACATTACGTTCGGTTGAACACGTAAAAGATCTCGCGGTCGATCCGCTATTCTTTCGACGCTGCGAGGAGGACCACGAGGTGACTCGTTACTAATCAGCGGAAATAGGTCGGCACGTGCTTCGAATACGAACTTTTCATCGTAACCGGCCCATTTTTTCCTTGGATAAAAGGGATCAAAGGAAGACGGAACTAGTCTGCGATCTCTGAAATAGAATCCTGCTAGGTTGGCTGCCAGATCGACTGGACTCGATTGGGATATTGTGCGAACGCGTCACACACGGCAAATGGCGAACCCGATATGGTCAATGGGCTTTCTTCTCTGAAAAGAGTTTCCAAGTCGTATTTTCCACGATTTTAATGCGATTGCATTTCACCTGCCTTTGTGTATATTGTATACTTATTGCTTTTTGTATATGATCTACATATTTCCATGCACTCCTTGACTCGAGAAGTTAAGGATTCGCTTCTAAAATAGAAAATTGGTCGTTGAGCTCGATATTTATTTATTTACTTATAGATAATCACTTTTTGATGAGAAAAAAATATTGTACTTACGCGAAAAGAAAGCTAGGCTGTGTTAACATCGCCACTCTAGTGAAATCACGTTGTTGCATATTAAAATGATTAAATTTTCATTTTGTTAATTCTATATAACAATATTTCTCCGCCTATGGGTCGTGACGTAAAATATAAATTTAATTTTAATTAATTTGAACGTTTGTATCAAATTACATTTCCATAAATTAATTTTAAATATTTTTAAGTTTTAACTCTTGTCTCGAATCAACTTATGTCTCGAAATACATGAATTTATATATTAAAATTAATTCGTTAAATATTTATAAAATTAGACATTGTTATTAACACATTAACCGCTATGCCAGTTTTCCATGTCTAAAGGTGTCCTCAACATTTGTTTAAATTATATTGTGAAACAGAAATATTCGATGATTCAATTTGGTGAATTTGTTACTTTTCAATATTTCAAATTAAAGTGGCGTTAAAAATATTGTAACACGTTGTAAGTTGAGAGTGCCAAATGTTTCAAAAATTTGGAGTCGTTTACAGTTATAAAATACACCCGAAGAAGTACAAGATCAAAAAGTTAATGTAGCTGATGATTGTATCGATGTTAATGTATAAATAAGTACATATTGGTATATTTTTTTAACTATTACGAATCTAAAACGTAGAATTTATCAAGCACAAACTTGCTTTCTCAAGTTCCGTCGTGCTCGTCGAAGCATTCCCCGTGACACTGTGTACCGAATCCCATCGATCGAAAGTTTTCGGTTCATTAATGTCCCAGGTCAGGCAGGATTCATCCATTAACGTCGATATCGCCGGTACGATAATTTCATGTTACCAGGATTTCGTCGTTACCTCCGGAAACTTTGTTTTTCGCCGATGTTTTTCCTTTCCCGTTCTGCTCCACCTTTTTCCACTAGTTTTTCTTTTCACTTTAACGAAAGTGGAAAAATTGATGCCCGGCTTTCCGCATGGGAGATTTTCGCTTTATTTTTGGTCCGCTCAATCGTCGCTGCTTGCAAAACAATTCCCGGTGCGTACAGTTCGTTCGTTAAGTTCAAAAGCCGCTGAACGTTTAATATCTAAACGAAAGGATTTCGTTAGCTGTCAAGCTTTTGTTGAAACGTGTTATTCGATACAAAATTATTTTTTCCTTATTCATACGTTAAATGAACTTTGAATATCAAACTGCACGAAAATTCTTGTTTGGAGGTATCATTATGTGAAATCGAGGTCAACAGGGCGGAAAAAAAAAGAATTTGAGACTTTAGAGGCTTGTAATACTAATCGAGAAAAGTGATTAAACGACGTAGATAAAATAAATTTTCTAGGCATATTCCATTTCAATATAAAACATAATGTATAATCTATTATTTAATAAGTTTTCGAATATTCCATGTTGATAAGCGGAATAAAATTTTTAAATTTCTCCACGAAGAGAAATTCAAAGGATTCTGTTGGATGATCGAGGAGGTGGTATTCTACTGGTATTAAGGCGATTTGTTCCGGTAGATTTTGTTATTTAATTACTAAGAGGGACGTTGAACAACTAAGCTGGTGTAAATTGTAACAAACTAGACCAAACTTCATTACGTCATAGAATTGGTTTTCCGTGTTGGTCAGTTTTGATTAATCGATTCATCGATTTAACTCAACTTTAACTATGATACACGACCCATTACTTCGTAATTTTGATATTGCAAATTCCGGTGCAATAGTAACTCATTACTGAATATTTGATTTTACATTACAGTTTTCAATTTGTAAGCTAGATAATAGCTATATTGTTGAATTTCAATTACGAGAATAGATGAAATACTATAAATTGCTTTAAAAAATCTTAGCTTGGCTACTTCAA
The DNA here is from genome assembly GCF_013123115.1 of Colletes gigas. Lineage (NCBI taxonomy): Eukaryota > Metazoa > Arthropoda > Insecta > Hymenoptera > Colletidae > Colletes > Colletes gigas. The sequence goes on along the minus strand of NW_025106659.1, from coordinate 2,331,245 downwards.
GGTATTCAACGAATCTAAAACCTTGTTAATAATTCTTACCGAATAATATGTTAATTCTTCTTCCTGCTGGTTTCGATTTCTTACTGTAATTTATCTGTCGGTATACAGGGTCAACCACGTAACTTGATCAGATTAATTCATCTATTACTTGTGTTTCTTGCAAAATGTTTCTTGTCTAGTATAACTGGTTTAGGGAGAGCTTTGTGACGAGTATACTAAACTTTTAGCCAATTTAAAAAAAATAAACCTATTTTTCTTTACACTTATCGTTCACACTTTAAACACGTTTTTTCAATAAAAAAAAATGTTAAGAAGAATTCGTAATTCCAAGAATTGTTATCAACAAGAAATAGAATAAAATTACCCCCCCTACACCATATAATATTAGACAAAAAACGAACCACTAGTAACAGAAAGAATTAAGTTGAACAAGTTACGTGGTCCACTCTGTATATTAATTACCTACTAATAACTCGAACAATTCCTTACGATCTATCTACCTCGTTCTATGCGAGTTTTTTCTAGATGGTCACACCCTCCTGTACGTGATATATTTAATCCAAAAAGAGAAACGAATATTTACTTTTTTATCGTAACAGAAGGAATTCGATACCTAGGAACATTGACGGAACGGTATTTTTCATTAAAGCTCAACAGCCTGATGAAAGCAGTTCTCATGTGAAATTCGTCGATAGTTTGACGCGGGTGCCGTCGTCGCGGTTTCCCACGAAAATTTCGATAATGTATTCGAAGCATAAATTCTGAACCCACGCCGTTGTATCGTTTCTACGGTCTTCTCCTGATTCGTATATATTCCACCAGTCCCCTCGATACTTCCGGACGTCGTTACGCAACGAAAATCCACGAGAGAGTTCGAAATACCCGTACGTTCGCTCTGTAGGATTTATTGCTTCTTCTACGATACCGCGAACGTGTCGTTAGTTTGGACTTAGGTCTTCAGGATGTAAGCCTCTTTTCCATGCATAATTTTTGGCATAAGGAGAGAAACATTTGCTTGGAGTAGATTCGCTGAGAATAGAATTGTTTTAAAATCGAAATAATAAGAATACGATTGACTAAATAGATTTTTGGACGAAACAATCGAGTTTCTACAAGGTATTCGTATATGTTTTATATACTGAATCAATTTAAGTATTGAAACAACGATTCTTACGAAGTAACAACAGGATTAGTATTAAAAGTAAAATAATCCTTTTCTTTTATTTTGAATCGTTAGTGGTTATATCAGCATCGGGTAATTTATTATAATTGCGTAGGAACTTATTTTTAAAAGAACTCGCCATCAATACATATACAGGGTGTTCAGTATACTTTCGGGGAAAATTTAATGGGAAATTCTACAGGCCAAAATAAGACAAAAATCAAGAATACTAATTTGTTAATCGAGGCGTCGTTAAAGAGTTATTAACGTTTAAAGTTCCGCTTGTAGAACGGTAATCTGCGAACAGCTGCTATAGTGGTTCTCACTCGCAAGACTGTATGGCTGTCGATACGACAGTAAGTAGAGTTTCTCATGCTGAGTGAGAACCACTATTGCATGCGCGCAGCTGTTCGCAGGTTGCCATTTTATAGGTGGCACTTTAAACGTTAATAACTTTTTAACGAAGCCTCAATTAACAAATTAGTATTCGTGCTTTTCGTCTTATTTTGCCCTCTAGAGTCCCCCATTAAATTTTCTCCGAGAGGTAGCCGCACATCCTGTATATATTTATTTTCTGAACTAAGTACGAGCAATTTGTCACGACTAATTGATTCAAATCTACTAAAGTAACTCTTTAAACGAAACAATATTAAATAATCGATATTTTCTCATAATATTTAATCAAATCGAGGTGAACGTTTTCACAAGATTTTTTTCAAGAGGAAAATAGGAAATTAAAACGTCGAGGTTTCTTTTCCTCCAATTTACATAAAATGTATCTCTTGACAATTTCTCAACAAGAAAAATCTCGTTTCTGGTCGCTAGAGTTTCTGTTATGGAAACGAGAATTCTCGTTGTCGGTCATTAATGTGTTAAGTAAAGCATCCACTTCGAGCGCGTGACTAATCTCGGTGCAATATCATTCGAAAAAGATCGAGTGCATCGTAACAGTGACAATAGTATGAATGGGTAGCCACACGACTACGCAGCTAAAATTTTATCGTCACATGGATCTCATTTATGGTCCGTCGAGTCTGAAGTGTAGCCCAAAGCGCCCGACCTGGCTGCAAACCATTGGCGATAAATAAACGTTGATAGCGTATCTGGGTGACCGTGAATTATCATTAAAACACTGTTATAGTTTGCGATCTGAGCTGAGTTTCGTGATACTGGCGCAATTCTATTCGTTATTTTTTAGATTTGGAATTTATATCCCAATATGTCTTACCATTAGATAATACCATATTACTTGTAGGTATATGGTTGCATAATGAAATCGATATAAAGATTTCGTCCTCGAAAATGAAGTTTAATTAATGAAAGTAGTATTATTCCTTTTTTTCTCATTGGTTACTTCGTCGATAGGCGTTTATTACGAAACCATGCATGAGAAATCTATTTTGTTGGACTTTCAAACGTTTCGGTTTTGACAGTAGCTTTTTTTAAGAAATAGATAAAATTTAAAAAATTAAAAACAAAAAGAATGTGTGTTTAGGATGGGGCAAGAAAAGATGGCTCTAAAAAGTTATCAAATTGAAGAAAACGATGGATAATATTGTACATATGCTGAAGTAATCGATCGGTTTTAGCAGACACGGTGCAGGACTAATGAGCAATCTCAGGTACAGGGTTGCCCTTTAGAGCTATGCCTGTGGAAATTCCACGTGTCTCTTACAGATCTAGCAAGTTTTTGCAAGATTTGACAACAGGAAACATAGAGGTAGAACATTTTCTTGAGGGAAATAAGAATTTCTTTCGTAGACCCTCTGCAGTCCGATGCTCTGTTGCAGACAGTCGCGTATCGTTACTATAAATTAGGCGGTTGTGGTCCTCGAGGAACCTCATGACTCAAGACTTACAATTTATCGTCCTAAAAACAAGGGACACTTACATAATTGTAGAGGAATGTTTATTTTATTCTATTTAAGGTTGTTAATAAGTAAAGTTATGAGCAATCAATAACTTATATATTCCTATTTTAGATCATATTATATAGATTTATGTCCTTTAAAAAACCGATAAGTTTCATTATATTTTCAATTGAGTTTATTACTTCACTTATATCAAGGACTACTTATTATTTAGACGATAGAGTCAGAAAATAAATCAGAATGTTCCAAATTTTGTTTACAAATAACGGACATAATTTTAGATTCATTCGTAAACTTCCATTTACGTAATCTTCCTTAACGAATCATTTTAAATGCCATTCGAGCACATAAAACAGCGAGTAAAAATTAATTCACGAATGAATCTTTGATTTTCATTCGTTATTCGCGAATAAAATTTGCTCGACTCTACAAGATTTACAACACTGTTTAGCTTATCACATCAATTCGAAAATTGCAATGTTTGTCTCCAAGAATGTATTTTCCAGTTCAATTAAAATCGATAATAACGCATCTCTATCACACAAAACGTATCAAAGAAACTGTGTGGGGGGAAAAAATGATAAATAAAAGTATTTTAAATACAAAGACGAGGTAGATTTATGTATATGCTGTTGATATGTAACATTAGAACTACCGACAATTATGGTGTATTTACTCGTACCAAAGAAATTAAAACAATAGATACTTGAAGATACTACTCTTGTAGAAAACTATGGTTTTTCAGAAATCTAGTCGAGTAACTTTTATACAATTTTTATTAGAAATTACGAATTCATTTCATTTTGACCATTTTGATAGTTCTAGTGTTAATGTAACCTTAATATATTTTTGTTTTTCTTGTTTAATATTCTCTTTACTATATTTTATAATATTATAAATATTGTACAATAGTTTATAATATTATTCTTGAAAGAACGTGGATTAAAAATAGAAAATTTTCTCGATCCCACGGTACCTGTTATCAATTTCGACCGTACGTGAACTTGACCATTTTGCAGCGATGTTTTCAAACTTGTTTTTAATTTTATTGATATTTCGAGCGTTTATTACAACCAGCGTGCAACAATCTGTTCGAGAAAGACAATTTTCGCTCATCCTTGAAGCGATTCCGTATATCTTATGAAGCATGGCATAAAATGTTCTCTAAAACGCCACAGGCGGTTGGCAACCGCTTCCTCGTTGAAAGTCAAATTTGATATTATGAAACGTTGAAGCAGCCTCCTCGCGACGGAGAATATTAAAAGTGGACAGGTTCTCGTTCTTTTGATCCGAAACTTTCCGGAATTCAGTTTCAGTATATTACATCGTGTCACATTTTATTACCTTGAGACTCGTTAAATTCATCAATGAAAAATTCCATTAACGTCGTGGCGCATTAATGGAACAGAATTTTTTCAATGTGCATTGAAATGCGAAGATTTTTAAAAAGTATTAAAACCCTCTTTTCATTTACGAATTCAATCTTTTTTAATTCTTGGGCAAACAGTCCATATTCTCGTTCCATTTACAAATTCTTATATTTTGTTGCTGAAACATTGCAAAGTTATTTTCATGCTTTTCACGTGGAAGATTTTCTGCAAGCATTGCAGATACCAATCATAGTTTTTAATGTTACTGAAATTCCTTGATCAGCTCTTTTTAATTTGCGTTCTAATAATGTATAATAATTTGTGAATTTTATTTTCACACGACGTAACTAAATTGTTGTAATCCGTGTTTTTAACCTTGACAATTTGTTAGTTGTCATATTTTGTTTTAAATGAATGTTGTAAAAATTCCAAAAGCTATGATAAAAACAAGTAAAAAAAATTTGTACAAAACAACCGGGTAAAAGAGATCTCACAAAAGTATTAATGTGACTTTTGATCAAACATTTCCATTAAAGAAATGTCAATTTTAAAATCAGCTTACGTTGACATTTTCCTCTAACCTTTTTATTGTACATATGTTCCTCGAATTTAAGATTTTGCACGTCCAATGTTAATATTAAATGCAATATATAGAATGTACAAAATCTGTAATATATCTTCTTTATACGTAAAAAGTATATAAGTAATCGAAGCGTTTTATATTTTTCTACGGTACTGTAAGTTGTACCTGTTCAGCTTTCTACAATTTGTATACGTCCGTCGAGTTAAGACGTATCTGAAATTCTGTTGCCATATACAAATTTCTTCCGCGAGAGGCAATTTAATCTGGTCTGGTACTGTTCAATGATGCTGTAACCACTTTAAGCTTCGAGGCACTTTAATGCATTCGCGAAGCAAAACGGCCAATAATCAATAACATCTACGCACGAGAAAGGAGGACAATATCAATTGTATTTAGTACGAAATCTAATGTTGCACGACTTCCGGTTTGGAGAAGAAACTAAATATTTGGACAACCTGCACAGGACGGAAAGTCACGTTGTGTCCGGTCGAAGAGATTTCGACGCGTGTTACTACAAGTCAGTAGAAACCACTCTTCTCACTCTCGATTTAAATAACACGACTTCTAAAACTCAGAAGGGTGTGGATTGTTGTACTTTCATGTATTTTAATATGAGATTATCGAAGTCAAAACTGATGATATCCGGGACAAAAAAGATAGCACACCTTTCATTTGTTCGTATTTGGTAATATAAACTATAAAATAATAATTTTAATATGCTAATATTTTAGGGTATATCTGTATTTAGAATGTTCCGAATATTATCCACAATACTTCAACGAAATTTTTAATTGTAAATGTTGAACATGAAAACGCATTTATATTTTGGATCAGCCAATAAGATGTTCCAAACATTATCAAAAATTGTTAGAGCAGTATACCAAAGCAGGCAGGCAATTTTGATACATTAGTAATTTGAAACTATATTCAGTAGTAGTAGTAGTATGTATTTAATGTTCCCCTTAGGGTTACATATCTCCTCTCCTTTCCCTTACAATTCCTCCTTAAACTAACTTATTCTCTATCTTCCCCCCATCCTCCCCTCTCCTTCCCACCGCTTAACCTACTCTTACCCTAGCCTTAACCTACATGCCTTGCCCGCTCGCTACTCTCGCCTCGCCTCGCCTCACCACGCATACGCTCGCTTCGCCTCTCTTTGCCTCGTTTCGCTTTCTATTTTCTATCCTTAAAACTACCTTAACATTACCTTAAAATTACGCCTCCGCATTTCCACGCCCGCCTCCTTCGCCTTCGACTTCCCTTTCCCTCCTTTCATTCCATTCCTTCTTTCACTCCTTACTCCTATTCTACCTCCCTCCTTAACTATATTCAGTATAAGTGGGGGGATCTAACACTAAAAAGTATGAAAAAATTATTATACAAAATATTGAGCATTCTGTTAAATTCACACCACGATTTCCGACTTCTCTGATCCAAGAAAAGAAATTGTATTTTTTAATATTTAAAAATTTCTGTTATCGATGAATAAAACGAAATAAAGTTTCATTGCATTATCTAGCTTTATTTTAAAAAATACAATTATTAGCAAAATTGAATAAAAATTTGAAACGTAAAATAACGTACTGTGTATAATATATACACGAACAAATTGAACCTCTTTTCTCGGATCAGAGAAGCCGGAAATCGTGGTGTGAATTTGACAGAATCCTTAATAAAAGATTCCGTTTCGTTTTCCAAAGAGTTATCGAATCGTGACGTCAGCGCTCGTAGAGTTTTTTGTCGAAAATGATCATCGACTTTTGTGGTGGTCGAATCAAGGCACGTCGAATCATAAAATGGAAAAAACGTGACCGGCGTCCCGACGCCGGAATCTAATTACAGTGTGGCGGGAAACAGAAAATCGAGCTTCCCTTTGTTCGCGCCGTCTTCGATATTATTCAAATTTAATTATCAGCCGATTTTCCTCGGTGCTTCTCACCGGTTCTAATTTTCGCGAATCGCGCCGTTTACAATCGATGAATGTTCATATATATTTAATGCTACTTCTGCTTCCTAAACGGAGTTGGAAAAGATTAATTTTCTGTTAAAGTTTTGCAACGAGAATTATTTTCACATTCTATCGGGAAAGGACTTTCGAAATAAAGTAACTACAAAGATGTTTAAAGGTATTTCGAAGAGATTTTTGCAAGTTTCGCAAACTTGTTGAAAAATTTTAATAGTTTCACATTTAATTTCGTTGTAGGAACTTATGTAGAAATTAAGTGTTCCAATTGGTTGAAATATTCATTGTGTTACATATAATTGAGGATACAGAGAGAATAATTAGAATTTACACAGACTATAAAAGAAGGATTTGGTTCTTCGTGTCAAAGCAACGTGAGTTGTAATGCTTGAGAAAAGTATTGAACCATATATTTGGGATATAAATTCATTACATTCATGTCTTATTAAGTAATTTAATTCTATGAATAATCCAATGTATAAAAATGATCCAGAAATAGTTAATTCTAACATCGATTTACTAATAATTTAATTTAATTTAATTTATAAGAGTTTATTTGCTTATATAAGAGTAATTAATTACATTGACGAAGAATGAATCATTTTACAAGTTTATCTTTTTAAAATAATAAAGATCCTGTTATATCTATTAGTCCAAAATAATTAAAACAAAACAGATTTTACTCGACTAAAAGCTGCATAGAATTGTTTCCAATTCTTTGTTCAGTTAAATGCGATAATTGTAGAATTAGTATTTATCTATAATAATAATGGCGGTGAGAACTAATAAAATTGTATCTCTTTGGAATCTTTCGAAAGTTAAATATATTTTGCACTATAAATTCCACTCGGTAATTCAGATATTCCTGAACATAGGTAAGGATAGAGTGTTTCGAATCGATTTTCCATTTAAGTGCTATTATATTGCCTGTTTCACGTGTCTTTGGCATAATTAACCAGGTGAAAACGAGATTATACAGAAGCTCGCTAATTCTTGCAGCTTCGCTGTTATTTGTCAGAAAGCGCTTAAGCCGGTCTAATCCCTGGTTGTACCACTGCGTGTGCACGAATTATCAGCACCTACCACTGGATTCCCATTACGTTTTGATATGCATGAAACAACAACACTTCTTCAGATACTTGTTAAGTAACAACTATTATGTTATTTAACAAGAAATCTTACTGTAGCCCTGATAGCGTTTTCTTTCAAGGAAAAGTTATGATTTCTTTATAATTCTCAATTTTTCACTCGTCAAGAAAAAGTTTAATAGCATGATAATAAAATTTATTTTCTCTATAATAAACTAGACATAAAGCTTTAATTACGGCTAACCATTAAAGAAACAGTCTTATTCACATATGACAAACTGTAAATTCTTATACTATAATATACCTTATTATAGGTCATTTTAGCGGAGAGTCAGGGCCCCAAAAGTCAAAAACTCGTTTGTAAAGAATAGTGTTTTACATAAATATAAAAAAGGAAATCGTAATATTTTATATTATATTTTTAGACGACCTATATATTTTTATCATAAAATTGGAAATATGTAGTCTTCCAGAAAATATTCTACGATCGTAAGCGGATTGGTAGCTTAGCCAGGAATCGAATGATAGGACATTCCTAGTAATTTATAAAAAGATATAAACACTCTCGTTTCATTAACATTCGTTAACATTAAACCTACCGGCACTTCATGTATACCTATTCCTACCATGATCGGTAAAATAACTTTCTTTTTCTCTTTTACGAGGCAACGTACTTCTAATTTTTGTATTATTTGTATAGAAAGTTGTGTTTTGAAGTTTATTCGTAAAATATCCCTCTCTTTTATGTTGCATAGTTTTTCTTAAAACATTGAATTCTAAGAATCTGTACAAAAATATTCAATACATTTACTCATAACGTGCATTAGTACTTTAATAGTATTAGTAAATTTGTAGTTTTCATCGGATAGAAGATAAAACGCTCTTGAAAACAAATTTTATTTCGAGTTGATATTATAATTAATTCCAGAGAAAACAATTATTTACGAATAAATGGCATAGTAATTATGCAAACACTCTGCATACAAACTTAAATTCATTTTCAATTAAATGAACAATTTATAGTCCAGTATGATCAATAGGAAGTGCTGAAACTACTTTGGGTATGCAATGTCAAAGTAAATGTGAAAATAAACATAGAAGACAGCAAAAATTATAGTAGCTCATATAATCATTGGATAGAGGATGAAATGCCCTTTAAAACGAGCGTTCGAATAAGTCGATAGCTTTATTAGTTCCGGAGATATAGCGATTTTAGTTTTGCGTCGATGTGGTGGCTAGTTCCGGAGATATAAGGGTCCGAAGCGTTTGTTTACTTTCTTACTACGGTCTTCTCAAGGTCGTTGACCGCACGTGATCGTAGTAACTAGGTCACTCGGCCACTCGGTCACGAGTCACGTACGAGAAAGAGAGGTCCGGCGCGACGCGTCAGACGGAGACAGAGATAGTCAAATTAAAAAAATTACCATTTACATAAATTGCGATATCTTCAAAACGAGAAGTCGGATCGACATAAACCAAATGCCATTTTAAAGAGGAAGCTTTGCCGCTTGTAACGTTGGCTCATTTATCAAAAACGCATGATTAGTTTCGGAACTGTACGCGTGTAAAGTTTAACTATTTTTAATACGCGTTGTTAGACAGTTTTAAGACAGTAGAAACTGAAGATCCTCTCCTTTCGTTTTTGCTATAAATATATTTCCTATTTACATCGGAAGCTAACCAGAATTTGGTACCAACATTTGGCCAGTTTTTTACAATAAAATATAAATCATTCAACGATGTTATTTTTCTCAGAAAACAAACAATAAGATTGAAGAGGATATTAAAAAATTCATTGTACTATAAGAAAAGTCGTGAAATTAAATGGCGCTAAAATAATATCGTGTGTTAAAAATTCTAAACGAAATTTTAAAAACAGTCATTTGACCGCTCGCGGCAGGTTTAGTGTTAAGCGAGGAACCGTTGTTAAACATGACCCAGGTCAAACATAAACGACAGCTTATTCAATTACTCACTTCCGAGGGCACAACGATTCATAACAAAAGAACGGGGCTTTTGTAAAGATTCAACGCTGATCTCTATCCGGCTGAGCCGACGGCAGAGAATTGCTATTAATTTTGTGTATTTCTTTCGCATCGTTTCGTTCGCGATATTCCAGTGGAACGAAGCTAGACGCTCGAGCGAGTTAGCGAAAGCGAAAAGTGTTAATTGAAAAGTTTGCGTCGAGTTGGCCGTCCTCGTGACGCCTCGACCCGAGTGATTATGAATATCGTGAAAATTGGAGGTTGATTTCACCGTTGAAGCCAGGATCGAATCGTACCGTCGCAATTAACTTGGCGGAAACGAGATTACCGGGAATTTAGTGCCCCTATCAGTCGGAATATCGTTTGTCAGTATACCAGCGCCTCTCTAATTGTACACGCGGAGCTTAAAATCGTTAGATTCTGAGGTGACGAGACTTTGACGAGCAAAATGGAAACACACCGCAGAAAATTCAAACTGCTCGCGCTTTGCCTGCTTTCTTCCTCCGTTGCGTGACGTTCGCGTCGAAAATTAAATCGCGCGCGATTGGGACAATTTTTAGGTGAATTTGTTATCGATGAGTGTCCTCGCATTTACAACTTGATTGAAAAGACTTTTATCGTTAGATTGTTCAAAGATAAATTAAGTAAGTTAAACTTCTTTGATAGTATAATAAAAAAACATTTTTAAATTACGGAAAACAATTATTTTGTTAATTAACTTCAAGTCTCGTGTAGCACCTGTACCACTTATTTGATCGCAGAAAACAATTACCTTAAATAGTTTCTTTTGATACTGAATCTGTTTTTAAAGAAAATGAAAAATTGGAAAATTTTGTAGCTTTTAGAATAAGGACTTTTTCCCTCAGATAAAATAACTCTATATTAATTAACAAAATTTTACGTTCTGTCCTTGGAGAGATATGTAACGAATAAAACGAGCTGCATTTGCAATCTAACTATTAAACTAATTTCGTTCAAATAGAAAGATATTAAATCTATTTATTGCAACCAATTAAATATAAAAATGTCGTAGAAGTAAAAGTAAAGAATTCAATGATAAAAACGACTATTTTAATTCATTTCTGGGAGACAAAATATTTTATTTTTCCTTAACTAGGCTGTAAAATTTTCTTTATCGTTTTTTCATTATTCATAATTTTTATCTAAGACCATTCGTCCATTTTTGTCACGAGGTATACGTGGACGATACTAAATTTCATGGACTTGCAGTAGCAAAGTGTCAGAACTGATGCGTACCACAAAGCACTAAAAGAGAAAAGACCCTATTGTTGAATTTTGTTTTAGCTTGCAATTAATCAGGGATGCCAGATCCATTCATTATCTTCTTTGTCGCTTCAAGGAATTCATTTTCAGCCTGTTTCTTCAAGCTCTTGCGATCTTTTCGTCGTTTTATAAGGTCGTTGTCATTTTAGCTGTATTCGTTGTTGCGTTAATTATAATTATGCCCTTCCTTGGTAATCGCTATGTGCATAGTCATTATTAGACTGTGGATAATTATGCATTTATCGGAAGTTTTAATTCTCAAAAAACTACAGAATACATTTAATATGCAAAAATATAAGAAATACTTCGAGTAATATAGGAATTATTATATTTAGGGGTTGAGACAACCCTCTACAAAGTTCCGATTTCATTAATTCTATTAATCAAAAGATCCGCAATCTAATTATCATTATTTGTTCAATGAGAAACTGGTACGAGTAAATTTTTGTCTAGAAACTAGACAAGTACAGGTAACGACACAAGTGTCTTATTTTCCATGCGATAATAGCGTAAAATTCATATGTTCAATAAGCCTAATCGTAATTATAGCCATAAATGATGAGCCAACTTTGAGAAAAATAATATCACACTTACGATAAAACGTCAGAATTTATCGTTATTATCCTCCCAAAATTACCAACGAATTTCAACTATAAAAATCTTGCATATTTCCCTGACTACCTAATTAAACAAATACCTAACATATTGAAAAGAATGGTAGAATACCAAGTGTATGGTCTGCTTTCGGAAGAACGTTAACGTTTAGTGAATCGTCCGTGTTTGACAAATCGCTAGTACAGTTTACGCGAAACAAGCAGTAAAGAGAAAACTCTTTCTACAGATGTTTCTCCCCGACGCATTTGTTACCAGGCGATTTTAAGTTATTTTTACGCGAAGCTTAAGGTATTACGTTTTTCTATTGGCCCGCTGCGCGTTTTCCCCTTCATTCAATTTCCGTCTGGTCTTGAAATGGAAATCTTGTTCTCAAAAACCTGTGATACCCGGTCGCGGTGGAAGTTTCACGTGCGGGGGGGCGGACGACGTCTGTCGGGTACAGATGCAATTTCGAATACCAGTTCCACGTCGGCCCAGTCAAAGCACGTAGTAGCGTCCAAAAGTTCTCAATCTATTCGAGAAGGAACTATTTTGGAACAAAGAATTCGTGTATTAATTTTCGACACAGTCTCCTTTCGATTCGATACATTGTCCGTGAGCATATTTTGCCGGTAACTAGTGCTTTTCTTTGTTTAGCATGTTCCGTGGCACGTGCACCGCCGATGGCAAAGTTTAATCAACGTATATCATCGGTGGGACAGAACGTGTGAATTTATTACAATGTAATTTATAGTCCTACCCTTTATCCAAAATTCGTGTCTTCGCTAACTTTTACTCGGGCTCTTGCAAATTTGATTTATTCGTACATTCCAACGTTTTCGGTTCGCTGAATATGCGACAAAGGTGGATCTTCCGTCTAAACCCAATATTATAACGTTTTTCTATTGTTTTGTTTTTAATTATTTTAATGTGATTTTATAATAGTTCTCTTTTTTTACTTTCTTTCTGGTTCTTTCAAATTTGATTCACTCCTCCATTCTAACGTTCTGATTCACTAAATTTGTGACAAAGATAAATGATCTTCGTCTTTCCTTCATTCTAACCCTCGTTTTTTCTGGAGCCTCCCTTTTCCTTTTCCTATGTATTATGGCAGCTTGTTGTAAGAAGTAAGCGAGATAGTAGAAGAAAAGAAAGGGAAATGAGACCCCGTGATATTCAATGGTCAATCAAAGAGGTTATGCTGTATAACAATAGGTGGCCGATCGAGTACTTGTGAGAGAAATAAGTTGCGCGTAGCCCTCTGCTGGTGGGTGCAGGAAGTGCCGCAGCAGTATCTATCTACTATTATAACGTTCTTCTATTTTTCTGTTTAAATACTTGTCATTTGCAATTAAATTAGTATTAAAATAATGCCAACGTAAATAACTATTTATACCAAAAAAATCTTAAATAAATTAATTTAGAAGAAAGCGATGAATTTTAATGTCGCCTTTACAATTATAGTATGATGCATTGCCACGGAAGACTTAATTGATATTCAACATTTCTTTTTGTTGGATAAATGAATGATAAATGTATTAGTCGCAATAAGTTAACGTAATATGCACCGTTTATCGTAGTATTGGATTCCTTGAAATTAACCAATGTCTTCGCGATCTAAAGAAATTGCAGTCGTTAGTTTTTTTCTTGGATTGACCGACTTTACCTTTCTTGAACGTGCTACGCTAGATCGAAATCATTCCGTAGACTTTCGTTTTGAAAGAGAATCATAATAAATGACCGAGGTTTTGTCCTCGGTAACAATCGGCTGCAAAATTTCAGTTCGCTAGCTTTTGCAGCGTTTTAAAGACTCTTTAGCGCAGTGGACTGATTGTGTGTATTTAACAGAAGAAAGAATTCTCGGTACCCATACACGCTCTGACTTTACTCGGATCTAGATATTTATAGAGGATCCTCAAGGCTGTTATTTTAGACGAGTCAATTTTCACTGCAATCGTTTTTACTATTAAATGATTATTGCTCGGTATTTTTCTCTCTACTAGTGCGTTTACTTCTGACCAACAAATTCTTTGCCTATGGAAGACAATTTGATCTATTATTATTTTCTAAAATATACAATTGGAAAGTCTCTATAATAATTTTCAAAAACGTTGTTTGTTTTTAAATGGCGTATAGCTAGAACTTTGATTGCCCATGATACGTTGTGTTTGACATATCGTTATCAAGTTGAAATTATTAGAAAATAATAAATGGCAAGAAAGTACAGTGTAAGAGCTAGTTCATAATATCATAAGAGTAACTGTTTTTTTATTGAACGTGCAAACAAAAATATAAATTTCTTATGACTAATTTGATATAAAAAAGCGTAAAAATACTAAATTTAATTGTACAGAAACGCATAAAAAATCTTTGAAATGGAATATTTTCAATTTGATTTATTATCGATCCGTCCCTAATCTAAACAATAATATGTTAATATTGAAAACATGAAAATAGCGATATGAATTTGAGATTCACTACTTATGTGCGCATTTATATATTTATAATAATAAGATGTTCGATAAGAATCGGGTAGTTGAGCATTATGATAATGGAGGTTCATTCTGCTGTATGATTTATGACAAAGAGTACTTTTGCTCCCTCGTCCTCTTCGTTTTACCATATTATTACAGATTTTGAGCAAAATTAACAAGGGGATCGACAACGACCGCATCGATTTACGCGTATGCAAAGTTTAAGGTAAATCCGTGGAGTTGGTTGGGGAGATTTCATCGATTTTGAATAATATCCTTTGTATCGGTTTGGGGGCGAATGGTCAGTTTGATGTTATCTCTTCTCCTTCTCAGCCCTTCTCTTCACTGCGCATGCTCAGAAAGTTTGTGACTGCGCAACGTAGTTGCGCAGATTCATTGTACCAGTGATATGTAGTATAGCGCAGCGACTGGAACCATCTGAAACATCTTACGAGAACGGACTTAAACTATTTACATACGATGAGCTGCATGAATTACTATGGAACAATAGTAATTTATCTATACCTGCACAATATTCAAAATTTTAAATAGGTTTCCTATGTAAGTTTTGAGAATGAAGACGTGTGTATAGAATAAAAACAATGTTTCGTTAACAGGACTAAAATTTTCAATCGATTTTTATGTATTTAACTAGTATTTTGCATAAGTTGTATTACTAAAATTGTACACAAATATATTATACATATAACATATTTAATAGGCAGCATACATAGAAAAGAAGAACATGCATTCTATATTACAATACAACAAGAAATTAATATTCTATATATTTCAAAATATATTTTGATTCATTAAGTATAGGTATAGTAATTAATTTTCAATGCACTACGATATATTTGATAAGAAATACAAACTTTAATTGATCCTTGATTGATTCATAGCGATCGTATGATTCGTCGCATGTGGATATGGATATGATTAGGAAATGTTTTTCATTTGAAAACCTTAGCTTATCAAGTCATAAGTATCGTCAAAGAATAATTTTAAGCAATATAAGGAGTTATTATCTTCTCTGATGTCAACATCTGTTCAACACAATAAACAAGACAAAATTAATAAGAACATAAACATAGTAGGATGTAAAAAATTGTACAAAATAAGTTTTTACAAACACTTTAATATTGTATTCATTGACAAACGTTCTTCGACTCCGTATTATCACAGAAATGTAATTTGAAATAATAATAATAAAAATCTCTTAATCGAATACGTAGATACAACAATCGGAATGTTGAAGGATCTATATCTCGACAAATTGCCGATTTTACCGTTCCGACTACATTTTATAAAAATATATGTAATACTTAACATACGTTCAATTCGTATTCATTTGTAACAACCATGTTTTCGTTCCACCAACGAATTTTAACCAGTAGAAAACATGCCCCCATAGTACGGTTCGCATCGTTTATCAGGATATAACATATTTCACTTGGCATCGAACCGTGGCCCCAATGTAGGTCGAATATACAGTTAGTAGTAAACTTTTTTCGTTACTTACATTTTCTGATTTTTTGAATTTTTATTAAAATTGTTTTAATTTGAAAGGTGATTAGCATCTACAATTACTATTCATATTTATTAAATATAATCTAGCAGATTAATAATTGTAATTTACATTATGTTATTTAAATGCTTCCTGAAATGATTTAATTCTCTATCCATTTTCCGCGTTTCATTGTATATTCGTCTCGTTTCTTTCGGTATCAAAATTCACCGCTTTGAGAAGCAATTTGTCGGTCGCGTGTGAATACCAAACGTAACGCGATGCTCCTACAATTCGTTCATCGATGTATGTAATTACGGGAACAATGTGTATTTAATTTAACCGTTTTAGCACGGCGCTGTCGCGGAAACAAAGTCCCGCTATTTACTTGTGACCATTCAGAGTTTAAATTGAACGTCTATTCCAAATATTATTCGATTAAATGTTAATATATGCAGTAATTGCTCTCGTACGCACAATTTGCAGTGGACAGGATTTTAGCTCGTCTTTCATTGTGTAATAAGGTCGACGTTTAATTGCCTTCGTTACACCTGTTGTGGAAAATGTTCCAATAAATTCTTTTAACCATCGTTACCTGTACAATATTTCTTCTATTGCTAATTGTAACTTTCTACAAATACCTTCTTTTTAATTATCATTTCAAAGAGAAATATTTGAAGAAATAATCCACGTGTGCACTCAAATGTATACAACTGTTCACAATTTTAATTCCTTGATGTTTATAAGTTTGCCACGCTTGAGACGTACTATTGTTATTATTCTGACGAACGGAGAAGAATCTTGTTTAAATAAGGACGCATTAATCATGAACGCGGAAAACGAAAAATGTTGAACGTTCAGTGAACGGAAGAATGCAAGAAGGGAGAAAACGAGATTCGCATTTTTGTTAGTCTTCATGCATACACACACGCCCGGTTATTTAGGTTACACTCAGAAGCTTCTCAGTAATTCTCAAACCTTGGCAACGCAAGAATTCCTTTTCGTGGCTATAATTGGGGCAACGCTGAGGAAGAAAACATACCTACAACCTCCGTTCTTATTTTTCTGGACGCCCTTTGTCAGGAAATTTCATAAAAAGGTTTTCGTCCAGAGTTGCCTCATAATACTTTATTTGGCGAAATATGTGGGTGGCCCGAAACGCGAACAAATTTGATACACGGTTTGGACAACTTTCAAATGTTCGTTAAATCTCAGAACGTAAAATATTTGTACGTTTCTTACGATCTAATGTTTTAACTGTTCGTGGTTTTACTACCAACGCGTAAAACGCTGAACCAAACTAGCAAATGACATTGGATGTAGTTATAACAGGCCACTAATCGTTCACAAAATAGGAATTATTTTAGTGGAGAAAATATATAAATTATATAATAAGCAATTATTGAAAGAAAATGTAATTTTCATTTTAATAGTATATTTTGATTCGTCGTATTAAATAAATGGCGTATTACAACTATATCGTCGCTTAATAATTGTGAAAACAAGAATAAACAAACATTTAACTAAAATCAGAGTTAGACAAATTTTTTGTAACGAATAACGAATTGAAATGTTAGATTTGTTTGTAATTTAATTTTTATTTAAGTTTCATAAACTTATTTGTAAGCAGCAATGCATTAACGGATTTCTTAAATGTACTAGATATTTACAAATAAATCTAAAAATGATTGTTCGTTATTTGTGAATAAAATTTGCCCAACTCTGATTAGAATTTTCTGAAAGCGCCAGCCGGAGTTTCCCGTTGAGAAACACTGGAGCAACCATAGCGATCCAACGGAACGTTCTTCCCGTATCCCATCACGTTCGATGTAAATACCATTATCTCCTTTATTTGAATTTTTTCGCGCCAGAGCTGGTAACATTCCGTCGTGACATCGAGGCCAGGCGACCAGAAGGAAACGCAACGCGACAATGTTGTACACGCCAGTCACGGACAATAAGTTACCTTCCAATGGACGCAGCTAGCTTAATCGTTCTTGTCGCGACAAAAATAAAAACGAGATTAGAAAAAAAATTAATAATCGATACGATCACGTTACAAATTAATTGTCTTGCGGGAATAGATAAATTATTACTATTATTACTTGAACATTTAAGAGAATTAGTACAAAAATTAACATACAGTTGTTAAATCTTACTAAATACTTAATTATAACTTTTCTGTGGTGATATAATTTTCAATTACAAAATCGAGTAGTTGATTTTTTTTTTGATGTAGTAATTTCTTGCATTTTTTGAGCAAACATATATGTATATATTACTCGTTTTGACGAATAAAACCATAAACAACTAAAAACATAAAAACGAATCAGCAAATTGGATAGGAATTTAATACCTTTAAAGAAAACTTTTGATTAGTTTGCCTTATGAAAATTGAACTGCAAATGGAAGATTTTCTTCGGAAAGCGTAGAAAAACCGTAGTCATTCTTCTAATTAATAATATTGATTGAAGCATATTTCTTTAAATTTCTAAAGTAGCGCGTGTATTTTCGTATTTCAAAGGTTTAAGTTACATTTGAAATTGTATCAACTTTTCGATCTCGTTTCAGGTCCTCTTCAGGAACAATTTGGATTGAGATTAAGGCGACTACCAGGGCCCAAGATTTTGTAGATCTCTGTGCTGCAGGTATTGTAAAGTTCTCTGTAATATTTTTAAAAGAAAAATAGATTACCCGATAATAGTCCATTGGAATTGATAATACTCCATTCCAGAGTTTCTTATTTTCTTATTTCGACCGTGGGAATAACGGTTCTGTTTCGATGGCTTATTACCACGATCAAGGATCGAGGTCGATATTTTCGATATTGTCAGCTTGCGAAGCCCAGAATATTTCTGTTTCCCCGGAAAAAAGTAACTGTCGATTGTTGAGGGAAATTTGATTGGACACGGGCGGTTAGAACAGCGAAACGTGGCCTGTTCAAAATAGAACTTCGATTGGTTGGTCTGTTAACGACATGCGGTTAGTCTGAGGTTATGGGGACGGTCTTGCTCTTGTTGAGAATACTGTGGTCCGAGCTTGAGAAGAATTATAATGTTTCAAGTAATCGAAAGATATGTCAAACTGTAAACCTATTCGATTTAATTTTTACTGGTGTAAACGTTCCAAACTCTTGAACAAATAATTAGAAACGAAAATATTGCATTCGCTTTGAAACGAGAGGAAGAAGTTATTAAGAAATGCCTTTATCAGCACTTTGCATTAAAAAGTATCAATTTAATTTAGTAATTGAACAATAAGTTTAATTCCTTTCCTTTGCATTGCAACTGACTTCGTAATTCATGTTTCTGCACCGCAGTTTTGTTTCGAATAAGCATACAAAGCATATGCCTACAGTAAGGAGCAAAACTAAACGCAAATACGACATTTTAACAAAATTAATTTTTTATTCAACATTTGTAAAATACTTAATATTATCTGCAATCTTCAGGCTTTCCAAAACAAATTTAACATTTGTGATATCATTATTATTTCGCTAATACTAAGTGAAATAACACTTGCACGTATTGAATAAAAAATTATTTTTTTTTAAATGTCGTACGTGTATTCAGTTTTGCTCCTTACTGTATACGTAAAGATCCGAGTTAAATTTTGCTCTGACACGGTTATCAAAAGTGTAGCAAAATTACTAATACATTATGCATACCACGGAAATTGGTAGAATAACACTCTTTTATTTATTCATCAATCTACAGAGCCTTGTGAAATTTTCCCTTGGAGTTACATCACGAACAAAATTTCTGTTTACGCGTCGCGCGTCACGAAACTTGCATAGCTTCTGTCAAATTACATAAACAAGAATATTGTGGTATTGCAATAGGTCGGCCAATGCCTGATACGTTGCATGATATCGTGCAGGGAATTACTGCACCGTAATCTCATGAATTACTTTGCTTGAAACTTCGGGAATCCGACCGAAATTGCCATGGAGACAGATTACAGAATATGTGTAACACTCTGGATATCAGACCACTATCGATTGTCGAATATCGACAATTATTTGGCTGAACAAGTGTATCTCTATATTAATTGTTCTCTGGTGAATAGTAGTATCTTCGTTCAATATCAAATATTGAAATGGAACGTATTTTTAACAATGAAACGAAAATACCTTTTTTCAATTCCCTTCATCTATTGAGGAAGAAAAACATTCTTATTGGATATATGTAACGTATGAAATATATATATATATATATCTGTACATTAATTTTGATAAATTTTATACGATTGTTTGAATAAATATCTAAGTTTGTCGACCAGCTTTTATTTCACAAACCGCATTAATTATCTTTATTAGAATTTGTAATTATATTAAACAAATGAAATGTGTTACACGTTCTTCATTTTATACTTTATTTTTCCACGTCAATATGTGAAATTTATATGCATCATTTGTTTTCATTGTGTAAAATAATTTTTCTATTTTTAACAGTTAAATTTGCCTTCGAATAAACTAACAGAAAAATTATTTTAGTATTTATAATTGATGAAAATGAACAAAAAATAATGCATATAAATTTCACATATTGACTTAGAAAAATAATGTATAAAATGTTATCGCTAGTTATCGAGTAATTAATCGATGTCTGATCATTGGCGAATCTGTTCTACTGGCGTCTGATCACGTGCGTCATATTTCACTTTACGGCTATCAAACACACTGCTTCCTTTAGGTAAACGTGATCTCCTCGGATACTGGATAATCGTGGATAACGCGACACGAAAATTAGAAAATTTTTTACATCGCATCGACCTTCGGGTCATTAGCAACGACTTGGTGCTGAGTTCTCTTCTTTTGGTGTGGTTATATTTTGTGGTAGATGTTAGTTTCTTTTAGATATTTCAGGGTATTTTCTATATGTTTCTATGACATCAAGGCTACAGGTGATGTTATCTCTTATTTTTAGAGGTCTGATGCTGTTTAATATATCGTTCATTACTAATAGAAATAGTGTAACACTAATTACTGAGCCTTGTGGTACTCCAATTTGAATAATAATTAGGTAGAAGAGCATTCCGTTGGTTTTCGCTTGTATAATCCTGTTTGTGAGAAAGTTTTTAATTAAAGCTATCATGTTGCCGTTTAGACCTATTATAGCGAGGGCTTCGATGATGTTTGTTTTTGGTATTGTGTCATACGCTTTTTCGATATCCAAGCATACTGTGACTAGGGATTCGCTTTTTAAAAACGCCTCGCATATGCTCGTCTCTATGTTGATAAGGGCATCGGTGGTCGAGCGATACTGTCTAAATCCGCATTGATTTGGTGAAAGGATGTTATTTGATTCGAGACTTCTGTTGATTACTTTTTCCAAGAGCTTGCACATGCAGTTAGTTAGAGCGATCGGTCTGTAGTTTTCTGGTTTATTTCTATTTCTCCCCGGTTTGAGTATGGGTACGATTATGGCTTTCCTCCAATTATCGAGGAAAACTTGACCGAGCCATATACAATTATAAATTTTTAGGAGGTGGTTAGTTCCGATTTATAGCAATTCCCTGATTAGTTGGTTTGAAATATTTTCCAGTCCTGGGGAGGATTTTTTTGTGTTTTGAAGAGTACTTTTGAGCTCATCCAGAGTTATGCTCGAATGTAGGGTGGGTATTATGTCGAGGTTGTTTGCATGGTCGCTGCAGTTTGTTTGGCTTGTATTCTCAGCCGTGGGTGTGTGCCTTTCATCGTATCTTTCATTGTTTGAATTCCTTTGGAATGTCTCTGCGAGAAAGTCGGCAATATTCTTTGGATTGGTGATATAGGTGTCATTTCCTGTGTCAAAGAAGTGTATTTTTGTATTAAACGTTCTTCCATTGATGATTTTGATTTTATTCCGTATGGTGTATGTTGGGTTTGCGTTTGTTACGGATGATTGTCTTTTGCTTTCTTTTATTATCTTGCGAAATTTTGCACGAAGTTTTTTAAAGTTGAACAAGTTGTTTTTTTACTTTGTTGAAAGCTTTATGCTTTATTCGTTCCACCAAGATGTATTTTTTTTCTTGGTGCTTATTTACTTCGTTGGCTCAGAGGATACTTGTGCTGTTGTTTTCATAATAGTTTCCAGTAAGTCTATTTTTTTATTGATGCAATTTTGGTTGATTTCTCGCTTTAGGGTTTCTTGGAAACTGTTGATTATTGTTGTTTTGTACTTATGCCAGTTTACTTTTTTGAAGTTCTATTTTTGGGGAAAAGAGTGATTTTCTTGTATCGATGAGGAGGAATGTGTGTAGGATACTTTAATTGGGAAATGATCGCTGTCATGGAGGTTTTGGAGGGACTCCCATTCTAAGTGCTGGATCAATTTACCGCTACTGATCGTTAGATCGATTGCACTTAATTTACCAGTGCTTACAGTGAAATGGGTTGGGCTGCCTGTGTTTAGTAGTGTGATCTCTGGGCTCTCTATTAGCTTTTCAATCATTTTCCCACCACCGTCTACTTTGTACGAACCCCAAAGATAGTGATGGCTGTTAAAATAACCCATTAAGATAAATGGTGTCGGAAGTAGACTTATGAGTAGACTGCGGATCTTCATGCAAATTCATATTTTTGTTAATAAAATTATTGAAATTGGAGCTTTGTAGAGGGTTGTCTCAACCCCTAGATATAATAATTCGTACCTTACTTTAAGTATTTCTTATATTCTTGCGTGTTAAGCGCATTCTGTAGTTTTTTGAGAATTAAAATTTCCCATAAATGCATAAACATCCGCAGTCTACTTATGAGTATTTCTAGGTCAGTCAAGCTTAAGATTTTGTTATTTGGTATGTATATGTACATTACACGTGTTAATCTTACTTGGAAGATACACAGTAACCGTAATTACTTCCAGGTTTGTGTTAAGTAGAATTTCGGTGCTATTAAATTCTTCGGACACCGTGATGAGTACTCTCCCATTTGCGTGGGAATATAGTGAATCATTTAAGCTCTGTGTAGTGGTGTTTTTTAAAATTTGTTTGCGCGAGATCCTGGGTTTGCTCGAGGGCAGTACTCGATCGGTGGTTTTACCAGGGGCTCTATACCCTGGGAGCCGCTGGAAAGAGTGGACGAACTAGGAGCTTTATACCCTGGGAGCCACGTAGGTTTTTAGGATGTTTTTAGGATCTTGCTCTGTCGTGATGGTACACCTCGAGCGGTAAAGGTGTACCGGGTTCGTGAGATACTCCTAGTCTTACTGATAATAGGGTTCAGGGTTGTATTAAGTGAATAATGCAAGTGAGGATAACTACTTGAATATATTCTAGTCGATGCTCAAGTACAATGCTTAATTAACAGAACTATTGCTAGGTTGCCTTGACGGCGAAAGTTCTATGTCAGCTTTTACGCGGCGCGTTCGCGGGAGCTACTTTTCGATTAGTCTAATGAATACTCACTAATAAAACCGCTAAGGTAAGTAGGTTGCTTGATGGGGATTATAGCCCGATCTTGCCTCGAGTGTCAAAGTAACGTTGTTAACTCCGTAATTGTTCTAGGAGGTAGATTTTGTAGTAAATCAATTTTATTTTATTTACAATCAGAATAATTTCTTAAAATTAATAACAACAAATATTTATTACTTTGATCACCTGGGTGATCTAGCAAAGTCCAAGGTTGGGGGGGGGGGGTTATCACTTGTAAGGTGATACCCCTATAAAGCTCAAGTTCTAACAGGCGTCCAAATGCCTTGAGAGACTAAGATGTTCTCACTAACGTTCTGGTGTTTCGAGAATCGAAGATATTCTAAATTGGTCCAGTGTGCCGTCCTGGAGGAAGACGTCGTATCTCCCTCTTAGTGCCTCCTTGGAGGCGTCGATGTTCGGATTGGGCCTTGTCCTGCCCAATCCGGAATTTGTTTCATCTTGCAAATCAAGGTCTGCAGGACGTTCCACAATCCCTGGGTAAATTTATTACCCTAATTCTTTGTCCTATTCTTAAAGTCCTAGTGACTGTCCTAAATCCTGATGGCGAGCACGTGAGGGTCTGCGATACATCGATTGCCGTTGAGGGTGGTCTAACCGGGGACCGTTTCCAGAGAAATCTGAACCCGGCATCCGGCCAGACCTAGTCCTTTAGAAATTGCATGCTGTCTGTGAAAAATTGTGACTTCATCAAAAACGGCACTGCTCATTGTCGACTGCAGCGGAAACCCTTCACGTGGCGGCAACAAACGTTGTGTCGAGAGTTTTAGAAAAACTTAGCTCCTTGAGTGAGAAAACGCGGCCCTTATATACGTGAAATTGCTCTGTACAATGATGGCGTGTTACCATATAAGGTAATGAAAATTGGACCGGGTGCTCACATACGGCGTGAGTCAACTCCGTCCGGAGGGGTTGTGCGCTAGATCATCGGGCCAACGCCCAAGCTACCAAACGTTTCGGTACCATACATGAATGATATATTATGGACCATTTATTTTGAAAGTGGTGTAAGTCCATTTTTGAAAAACATGAGATATCACGTAATTCATGTTTAATTTAATGTAAATTTTGTATGTATAACTAGTCCGTGTTTAATTTCTTAAAAAATTCCCATGTTTTGTACAATTTAAAATTGGTCGGTAAATGAAATTGCATAATCATCGATTATGAAAGTGGTGTAAGTCCAATTGACAGAGGTAGGTGGCTATTAGTATACTAATGAATTAGTATAATTATTTTAATTTTAACAAACAATGCCAACGATCCTTTGTAATATTAAACGCGTTCCATAGTTCGATATAAAATGCTGATCAGGACGCTCGCATTTCGTTTAACTTTTTATCAATTTTATTCATTACAAAGAATTTAAAACTATAAATTTATTACCTACATGTCCTGGAAGACCGCTAAAATTTGAAAAAATCGCCCTGGCGCCTTTGTACCAAGATGATTATTACCTTATATACCTCCGGTGTATCATGCATATTTCGAAACACTGCCACATGCAGAGCATAAGTAAATACTATCAATATCTTGTAATTTTAACAATGTAATTAGCGTCTAAAATTAGAAATACTATTTCTATTTTATGTCGTGTCATTATTTGTAAACAAAATTGGATTAATATGAAATATATTTTAAGTGATATATGATTTTTCAAAATTGAAATTAAACGATTTTTACAATTGTCTAATTTTGAAAGTGGTGTAAGTCCATTTGCAGCCCGTAAGTATACATCAGTTTAGTAAAATACGCCTAAAACAAATTTACATAACCAAATTACATATTGATAAAACAGTAGAAACATTGCCAGACTTCATATAATTTGCCTAAATTTTTTAATTAACAGATACATATGTTAACCTTTAATGTTCTCGAAACAAGAGAAAATGGACTTACACCACTTTCAAAATAAACGGTCCATATAACATCCTGATCAGTCTATTTGTCTGAAAAAATTCCTCGATATGCATTCGAGTGGAAATAGTAGTTTGAAGCAGCCGGATGTGTTAGTTTCAATGAACGATATCTGTCAATCAGCTTTAGGCACTTTGACTAAGAAGATCTACAGGAACGTTAATCCAGTTATCGCGAAATTTAGGAAGTATATATTCACTTGCGACTACGTGTTTATCTTAACTTAACAACCGAACTTCAAGTTTACTTTATAACTTGATTAAGCTAGCAATTTACAGTCTGTTTGACCGCGATAAGGTAAATGCTGTTAAATTGCAATCCCTCCCACTTAATAGAATATGTGTGATATGTCTTCTTGACGAATGCTCGACAAATATTGATCGCTTTTACCAATTAAGAGAAATTTGACACTAGAAAGTATTACATGCTACAGAAACTTCTCTTACATTAGTAATTTGAATTAGGGAATAGCGAAAGATTGTGTATTTATTGCGAGGACTATAAGTCCCTTTCTCTCGTCTCTGCATGATCTGCCGCTATCAAATTTGTTAAATTTAATACCAGAGTGATACATTAGAATTTAATACATAGGTGGAATCGCAGATCGCGTTGACGAATACAAGGGGGGAAAACCCGAAGTGTCGCCACAAGCGGCGACGCGATCTTAAACACACAAAAAACTTACAGAGTGGCCAACACAAAACATGGCGAACGAATCAAACGCACAATAACAAAATTTCATTGCGTTTCCATTTTGAGATTGCACTTAAGTTAAAGTCGACCATTAGGCAGATTATTCTGTTAGTGTTTCGTATTTCCGTAGTCAAGTGGAACGTGTAATTGCTCGCTACTTTTGTCAGAGATTGACAACGACTTGGGATCCTTGGATTAAATTGTCCTTTAACCGCATAGTAGGATTCCATACCCTTGGTAACTTTTCGACGATAAGCTTTAGGGTCTACTGCACTCCTCTAACCCACATGCCCAATTGAACTCACATTGGATTCCGAAGATTAACTCTAGTCGCGGCAAATTGAATCCAAAGTAATGTTTGGATAACTGGAAATTTCTCCATCGACTCCTATTTCACTTTCATTTTCAAATATCAAAAAATATTAGAAATTCTTTTCGTAATACGATAGACAAATATACATCTTATTTTCCAAAGTAAGAAAGTAAGAATTTTGACAATTACTGCTTGCAACTAATGGACAGAGTTTATGGTCATATTTCTATTCCGTATATTTGCCACCAAATGTAAAACTCTAGGCAAAATATACTGGGTGTAACATAACGACCTCAAATAACTCATAAATTATTGTTCTAGAAAAAACTGTTTCAGATACAAGTTGTATGGTTTGTAGGGGGATATACATATAGTACTATAATCGGTCTTATGTTATTTTGTTTTTTTATTAAGATATGATGGTCACTTCCAGTTTTTTAAATAGAATGAGTAATACTTCTTCCATCATTTAAATAAAGCATTAAATTCTATATAAAAAGTATTATACCAAGTACGGTCTAAAATAAACGAATACTGAGATACTAGAGATATATTTTCATCGTATGCACTATAAACTATTATCATACTGTATTTCTTGCTATTGCAGAACATTACAAAAGTAAAGCTTTCCTCATGTACGACTTTACATTTACTAAGCTTATCCTTGGTTAGTTGATGATATCTAGCATCTAACAAAAACTGTGTTCACCTGACATCTTAGTAACTATTTTTTCCAGACTTCATTTGGTATAATACTTTTTTACGTAGATTTGAATGTTTTGTTTAAATTCATGAAGCCAATTGCAAAATAACAAAACCGATTACAGCACTATATAGGGTGTTCGGCCAACCCTAGGAAAAATTTTAATGGGAGATTCTAGAGGCCAAAATAAGACGAAAATCAAGAATATCAATTTCTTGAGTAAGGCTTTGTTAAAAAGTTATTAAAAAATTAAATTAAAAAATTTCAAATCATTCTGAAAAAATTATTTACGGTTGCAGGAGTCGATTAAAATTATTTTTGGTGAATAGACATACCCTCGAATTCTTACGCACTATCGAGAAAAAAATTCCTAAACGAAAATATACTGTATGGCCAGAAATGTACCACGGAAATTTCATGCGAATTTTTAAAACATCATAACTTCTGAACGGATTGGACGATTTTAATGTTTCAAAATGCAATTAACGCGTATTTTGCTGAAGAATATGTAGAAATTCTAACAATATTGAAAAAGTTGTTCCTTGATCCCGTAAAGTGAGAAAAACCCCATAAAACTGGTTCAATTTTCAAATAGCCATAACTCCTACAATAGTGAATGTATTTCAATGAAACTTTACTCTGAAGTAGAGCCCATGGGCACTTACAAAAAACTATTAAAGAACTTTTCTGTAGGGCATCTGACAAAATTATTAAAAATCAAAAACGAATTTCTAAGAAAAATCGAAATCTTTCGATGAAAAAACAAAATTTCAAATCGTTTTAGAAAAATTATTTTTAGTTGCAAGGATCAATTACAATTATTTTTGGTCAATAGACATACCCCCGAAATCCTATCCATTTTCTAGAAAAAAATTCGAGAAGGTGTGAAGTTTTTCGGCAAAATTAAAAAATTTCAAATCGTTCCAAAGAAATTGTTTTTGGTTACAGGGGTCAATTATAATCATTTTTGGTCAATAGGCATACCTCCGAAATTTTTCCCATTTTCTAGAAAAAAATTCAAGAAGGTGTGAAATTTTTCGACAAAATTAAAAAAATTGCAACTCGTACTAAG
Organism: Colletes gigas; assembly: GCF_013123115.1. NCBI lineage: Eukaryota > Metazoa > Arthropoda > Insecta > Hymenoptera > Colletidae > Colletes > Colletes gigas. The sequence goes on along the minus strand of NW_025106659.1, from coordinate 2,303,256 downwards.
AAAATTATTTTTGGTTGCAGGGCTCAATTATAATCATTTTTGGTCAATAGACATACTTCTGAAATCCTACCCATTTTCGAGAAAAAAATTCAGTGCGGGCAGAACACTATATGTTAATAACTTTTTAATTTTGACCTATTTTGGCCTCTAAAATCTCGCATTACAATTTTTCCTAGAGGTGGCCGAACACCCTGTATGCCCCTCTAAAAACCATGCAACTTTTATCCGAATCACTTTTTTGTACAACAAATAATTTATGAGTTATTTGAGGTGTTCCTTGTATATTACTCTAACTTTAGTCGTTTCAAACGAATTTTTTTTATGTCGATGATCATCGAAACTCTCAAAATTTCTGCTTATAATTTTTATAGAGTTATCTGTTTAATTTGAAACGGTATCTTATGAAGGATTAAAAATATACAAAACGATCGTTTGATACCGCTCTATTTCGCCTTAGGATATTTTTATTTACCTCCAACCGTTTAAAAGATACAGTTTCTTTCCCACAGTGAAACAGTCTATATATGTGTACATATTTATTAATACGTGTGTTGGTGCGTGCTATTTAAAATTCGGTGCATTCGCGGAATTTGAGTTAGGAAAATAAAATATTACAGTTCTGCGACGTCGGAATCGATACTTAGCGCGGCGAACATTTTCTATGAAATTCGAGAGAAATATTCCTTTGCTTTAGGATCTTCTCGTGTGCTTTCCAGATCGAGAACGCATCGGAAATTTCTCTCTAAACAAATGCAAATTCCACGCTGGATCTGAATTGCGGCTAAATACACACTTTCCCGCAAAATCTGCCTCTCGAATGCAAATTGCAGGAAGCACTCATCTTTCCAAATTCGACTGCTAATCCTTCGCCTAACCGCGTAAAGTTTGCGTAAAGCGCCATTTCTTGGCCATGAGTGCAAACGAGCGAAATGTAATCGTACCGCCTTAAATAAATTTCATTAGCAGGTAATAAGATCCAAAAGAATGCTCACTTTATCAGACGTAATATTGATTTACATTTACTGAAATTTTTCACCAATGGAAAAAGTCAATCGTATATCATTGGTTAATTGTGAAATGCAATTAAACTTTCAGTAAGATAAATTAAGCTTCAATTTCCATAAAAACTTTGTTCCCGATCTTGCTCGTATCCGTATCTATAAAAGCGAGGAATAAAATATCCAGCAACTGATCATTTCATCCAACTTCCTCGTAGTTTTGATTGTTTAATTTTTAAAATATAAGGTTAAATTTATCCTTGCAATTGGAGTTCCAATGATCGTAAATTCCGCGGGAACTTCGCCCGGTCGCGTCGTAAAAGTTGAAGCTGCATGAAAAATTTTTCATCGGCACCTTGTCGCTACATTTCACGTAGTAAAACTTGGACCGAAGTTTCTTTTGTTATGCTCTTTCTAGTTCCACGAAGAATTTTTCCCATTTGAGTTACCGCAACGACCATGAGTGCACATGGAATATACAAAAATTCTAACGAGCTTTGCAATCCGCTATTTACTCTCGAAAGATAAAATACAATGGACAAGACGAGTTTTTCACCTCACAAAAGAGTTGATTTTCCTGTCTGTAACGAAGAAGCATGCAGTATCTTCTCGAACACCCGATACAGTGTACTTTTTCGTTTTATTTGCAATAATGAACAATTCAAATTCATATTAATCGTTGTTGCACAAGTTAATTCTAAAGTCAAATAAATTTAATATAGAATTCGGTCGCAGGTGTTCATCCCTTGTTAATGAAAAGTGTGTTCCCGACGGAATTCGTGGCATGGATCGTGCGCATCATGTGCAAACCTCGGCAATGCATACTAATCGAAGCGTATGTTCTTCATGTAAATTTCATATGGGTCATTCCACGCCAAATCGATCGCTTTCCTACGTGAGGTTTGAAACACGTAAGGAGTGGTTTATGTTATGATTTTGTCATTTTCGAAATTTTATGCTAAACACTCGAAGTTGACCATTTCTGTGGCCGTTAAGATACGATTAGATAGATTTCAAATTGATTTATTTTATTCGTAAAGTAGTTTTTGCGGTGGAAAAAAATATTAGAAATATTCTTATTTTAATTTACTCCCCTATTTAGTCGTGTGTTTCTGAGTATGTTTTATCTGCGTAAAATAATGCTCACGGGCATCAAAAGTGCAGTAGAACGATACAGGTTTTAGTTCAGATTTACTGGATGCACGATAAATCGTCTTTAAGAGCTCTTAGATTGTGTTTCGATGTCCCGGTATGCATCAGTTCTTGCGGTTATTTGCGGTTCGCAATCGTTGCGGCGGAACGGTTGGCGGAGCAAAGGAACGAATAGGATTTAAATGTGGGCTGGTCAAGACGAGTAGAAAGACGTCTGGTAACGCGTTACAGAAAGACTCGTTGCTGTGGAAAGTTTCTGAAAGCTATCAGGAGGGATCCGCTTCGATAGCGAGGCTAATGGACTTCCGTAAAAATGATATATCCTGGAGCAAACAGTTCTACGAACCCCACTGAAAGCACCGTGGAAGGAGAAAGTATAAAGTTTGGAAGAAAATTTTTATGGAATTGTATTTATTTACTTACGTACTTTGCGTCTTTATCGTACACCATTGCGATCACAGCAAAATATACAATGTTCGATTGTGGGTGCAAACCATTTTACGAGATATTTCTGTTGAAAAAATATCAGGTCCTCTTGCATAGGAACTGATTAAATAAATATACAGGGTGTAAACCATAACTTTGGCAAAAATCATAGGGTAGGTAGAGGCCCCATAGGCAAGTATTTTGAGCATGGGAACCTGTGTCCGGAAATGCACCAGTAAAAAATTACGGCGATCTTTAACTTCGGTCTTTAGCGCCTGATGGAAAGAAAACCCATCGTACTGGAAACTGTTTCTTTTGAGGTGGGTCAGTCGTGTAGGTGACAAAGATAACAAACATTGAAAGTTTTACGATGAACAACGTAAACATTTAATGAAATCATGGTCAAGAAACAATAAACTAAAAAAAGTCAACAATTGCTAGACATCTGTCAAAAAAAACGTAATTTTCTGAAACAACAGAAAGCGAATCAATTTCACAAAAGGTGCTGAAAGGGCTGCCCACCGACTTCAATGCACTTTTGGATGCGTTGGCAAGATCGCCGTAATTTTTTCACCCTGTATATAGACAATATTTGAATATTAAACACAACCACTTTAATTATTCTTTAGATATTACATAGTTAAATAAATTACAGTATGCGATGTCGACCATGCAGCTCGAACAAACGACTCGGCTCGAAAGCCACGGGAATCCCCGCACGATCATCAATCTTATCATAGGTGTCGCCACTTTGGCCGCGAGATTATGAACGGTTCAACTATTTCTACAATAAGACAACAATACCGTGATAAAATAAAAATTAAGAACGACAGAATTGCGTTTAAAATTCTTTTACTTTTCAATTTCAAAGTAAGGAATTTTAATCAATAGTATTATGATTGACAAATATCTCGACAATATATTTTTTACTAAAGAACACGTTTTGAAATTCTTTTACGTTGCAACATCAAAATAAGGTATTCTAATAAATAGTATTACGATTGATAAATATTTCGAAAATATTTTTTTTACGAAAGAACACGTTTTAAAATTCTTTACCACATGTGAAAGTGGTATGAAACACAGTCTTGTTAAATGTTGCAGGAAATTGAAATAGGTATAACTGAGTTGGTTTCAATTCGATTATGATCGAAGCAAATGAACGACAAAGCATACCCTCCATTTAACTCGATCGTCATTGATTTAATAATAGTTACATTTGATGCAGCATTTAACGAGGTTAAATGAGTCCCATAACATTTTTACTGTTTGTTGACTTCCTGTTGCACACAGATTTTATTTTCAGTAATGTCTAAAATGCTTTAACATTATTAGATTTCTTTAAAATATATTTATAATAAACTTTTATTAATACTCAAGATACGCTCGACTTCATCACAGAAAATACACTCAATTATCATTTTACACGATACATACATTTTAAAGAATTTGTTAATGAACTTTTAAATTACAAACACGTAGAGCGGAATTATTTGTTTCAATGAAACACACAGATTCCCGATATAACAAAATTTAATCGTCAGCGTTATAAATATTTTACATAAAAATTTAAATATTTATGTTATATATAATATTCAATCATTCAAACTAGGTTAATTAGGTTACCTAAGGGATAAATACTTGTCACTTTTATTTACTTTGCAAGCTTGCATCGCGTTGTTAGACTGTCTTAAGACTGTGGAAACTGAAGATTCTCTCCTTTCATCTTTGGTATACAGGGTGTTCGGCCACCCCTGAGAAAAATTTTAATGGGAGATTTTAGAGGCAAAAATAAGACGAAAATCAAGAATATGAATTTCTTGACTAAGGCTTCGTTAAAAAGTTATTAAAGAATTAAAATAAAAAATTTCAAATCATTCACGGAAAAATTATTTTGGTTGCGGGGGGTCAATTACAATCATTTTTGGTGAATACACATACCCTCGAAATCCTACGCACTATCGAGAAAAAAATTCCTAAACGAAAGTATAATGTTTGATCATAAATGAATGATTCCCTTGAAATGTTATGTGTTTCAAATGGTTCTGAAAAAATTATTTTCGGTTGCGGGGGTCAACTACTATCATTTCTGGTGAATAGGCATACCCCTGAAATCCTACCCATTTTCTAGAAAAAAATTCGAGAAGGTGTGAAACTTTTCGACAAAATTAAAAAATTTCGAATCGTTCCAAAGAAATTGTTTTTAGTTGCAGGGGTAAAATATAATCATTTTTGGTCAATAGGCATACCTCCGCAATCCTACCCAGTTTCGAGAAAAAAATTCGCTGCCGAAAATATAATGTCTGATCATAAATGAATGATTCCCCTGAAATGTTATGTGTTTCAAATGGTTCTGAAAAAATTATTTTCGGTTGCGGGGGTCAATTATAATCACTTTGGTGAATAGACATACCCCTGAAATCCTACCCATTTTCTAGAAAAAAATTCGAGAAGGTATGAAATTTTTCAACATAATTAAAAAATTTCGAATCGTTCCAAAGAAATTATTTTTAGTTGCAGAGGTCAATTATAATCATTTTTGGTTAATACACATACCCCCGAAATCCTACCCAGTTTCGAGAAAAAAATTCGCTGCCGAAAATATAATGTATGGCCAGAAATGTACCCCGGAAACATTGCGAATGTTTAAAACATCATAACTTCTGAACAGATTGGTCGATTTTAATGTTTCAAAATGCAATCAACGTGTATTTTGCTGAAGAATATGTAGAAATTCCAACAATATTGAAAAAGTTGTTCCTTGACCACGTAAAGTGAGAAAAACCCCATAAAACTGGCCCAATTTTCAAACTGCCATAACTCCTACAATAGTGAACATATTTTATTGAAATTTAGCATGAAAGTAGAGCTCATGGATACCTACATAAAAGTATTGGACAACTTGTCCATACAGCGTCAACCAAATTAGTTACACATGAAAAACGAATTTTTAAGAAAAATCGATAGGGGGTGGGGGTAGGTGCTTAAATTTTTCGACGAAAAAGAAAGTTTCAAATAGTTCTGGAAAAATTATTTTGGGTGAATAGACATACCTACGAAGTCCTACTCACTTTTGAGAAAAAAATTCACTACGGTCGGAATTTCAAACATTCATAATTTTTTATCGTAGCCCCCATCAACAAATTAGTATTCTTGATTTTTGTCTCATTTTGTCCTTTAGAATCTTCCATTAAAATTTTTCCCAGGTGTGGCCAAACACCCTGTATATATTTCTTATTTACATCGAAAGTTAACCAAAATTTAATACCAAATTTTGTCCGATTTTTTACAAAAAAATATAAATCGTTCAACCGGTTAGATTACCGGTCGTGATAGGCAAGATAGACTACATATTTTTCTCAGAAAACAAGCAATAAGAATAGAAGTGAATTTTGAAAAGGAAGAAAAGTCGTGAAGTTAAATGGCGTTAAAGTAACATTGTGTGCTCGAAATTTTAAAGGAAATTTTAAAAACGGTTGTTTGACCGGTTGTGATAGGTTTAGTTTTGGTGTTCCATTTCTTACAAAGAGACGAACAGGAACGATAGAGCAGCTCATTCGTGTGGAAAAAAACCATTGTTCCCGAGTCGATACGTTCGCGTGGTACATACCATTCTACTGCCAATGACATTTTCAATGCATCATTGTATGCCTTTTGACTCATGGAACAATACAATTGTGAAACATCACTCTGGAGAATCAACCTTAACAACCGACGTTATCAATTCTAGGAATTAGCCTGCTAATTAACAGAAACGTCCGAATATGCTTTGTTCAGGAGGAAACGTCGTTCTTTTTCATTCAGGAAATCGGAGGGCCAATCGCGTTCGCTCATTTTCCAAATAATCGACATCGAATCCGTAATATCATCACGACAAATTTGATGAAAATTATAAATTCGCATACTTAGAATGTTATGAATAAAAAAAATTATTTAACATATTAGTTTGACACTTTGTCAATTTACACATATCTTGACAAATTACGTATATTTTGTTATATGAGAACACATAGTAGTTTTAACAATATTACTTCCGCTGAAATGTTTATGGCCCAAATTAGACAAAATTGAAAAATTGTAAATTTATTAAAAGTTTCTTAAGAACTTACCGCCTTAACACTTTAAAGCATACCTTTTTATGTTTTCTATTTGCATTTTTTGACGTTAGATCCATTCTATCAATGTATTTGTAATTGTACGTACAGTTTTACTTTCAACAAAGTTTGAAAAGTTGCGTTCATTTTCAATATACATTTAGTCGACACATTTGCAGTGAAATGCTTGTAGATATGCTATATTTACGAATTTTAATAAATTCTTTAAAAATACACGATGTCTATTGTTCTAATAAACCTGTTAACAGATTCTAATTCGCGAATGAATTTTTGAAGGAAACATAAACAGAAATAAGTTAACGAATGAATCGAAAATTTGTACGTTATTTGAAAAGAAAATTAGTCGAACTGTGTCCAGAACCCCATCTATTTATATTGGTGGATGACAATTCGACTAATTACCGTATACGATGGTCAATCTTGGGCGTTACAACCTCAAGAGGATACAATCAAAATTCCACGCGGTTAGGTTCGACAATTGGACATTTCGTGAATGATTCTTGTAAGTACAAGACACCAAGCTTTATTAAAATCAATCATTGACAGTGTATAAAAATTAATGAATCGATTCAAGGTAATATTATATACATAGAAATGACACATACGTTTTCCTCAATTAATATAAAAATACGAAATTAATATTTATCATTGAAGTTCGACAACAGTCGGAGTATATTTTTCTTGTTTGAAAATACAATATACAAACGAAAAATATGCTGCTTCAATAATTTTGGATGCATTTTATAAAATCAGTTTCATTCGATCGGGTGTTCCGTACTCATCAGGTCAGAAGGTACTTTTGGTATATTTTAGCTTTTACTTTAAAAGCTTAATTGTGATTTAATTACATCTGAGAATACTTACATGAGAGAAAATTGAAGAATTTTTTCCATCTTAGAGAGACAGGTAAATTAAAAATTTGTCGTTATACTTTCTTAACGCAGTAACATTATTATTTTTATGTAAACGTATACAATGTATCATACTATTGTTTCTCAAATGTAACACGTAAATTATGTAATGTACATTTAGATGACAAATCTTACGAACATTTGTTAAAGTTTTAATAAATAATGATACACCTCGTTAATATTTTTGAAAAGGAGAATCGGTTAATCAGTATAACTATTTGTATATGAGATTAAAGATAAAACGTAAATTTACTCGAATAAGAAATAATGTCTTTAGTTAATATTTTAATTGACCGTTAAAAAAATCGACGAGAATTTCTTTTATGTAATCAGAAATTGGTTCCTTAATATTAAATATTATTTTCTTTTGATATACAGTATGTTGTAAATAATTCATATTACTATCGTTCACCAAAATAATGACTTTCGTATTAATAAAATATATTTTTTCTAATAGATGTGAATCTTTCATAATATCTATGTAATTTGAATTAATTACTGAAAAAGACTACATAATAATTAACCGTTTTTGCATTGCTTGTTTTAAGGACTAAAATTGTTGATATTGTTAGCACAATTTTAATATTCTCTAACTGGTGAGTTCGCCAAGGACCTTTTTAATATTCCTAGAGTTACATCGAATTATGTTATTAATTAGCGATTCAAACCGACAACAGATGTTTTCAGTGAATAACTGTCCGCGATGTTGCTGATTATTAAGTACTGGTGTCTGAGTAATACTGTAAAGCCTGCACGCGCGTCCTGTAAATGGGTGGGCGTTTTGAGGAAGTTACTGTATTCAGCCCTTATACACAGGCAAGCCGTGGCTCTAGTAAACTGAATGGAAAACAGGAGAACTTGGTATCTAACATTCCCTCCATCAACTAGCCGAGTTCATCGTTTAAGGCTCGGTTTGTATTAATGTGTACACAGCTTCGAGTGGTTAACTTGGGAGGCGGTCCACTCACGGATTCCTTACTTCTTTGGAATTTCTAGAACAAATTCAAACTTTTCACGTGTGCATCGCGTAAATATGTACAACATAACAGTTACTTTCTGTTTTTACTTACCGAACCTCCTAAAAGTCATGAATGAAATACTCGACGTTGCTTTTCGATAGTTTATATGTATACTTTTATATTTGGCATCAATATATAATCATAATATTATTATATAATATATAATATGTAATCGTATTATACAGTTTTAACATTTGGCAGACAGCTAAAATTTTAAGAGGCGAGATTTTAGAAGCGTATACAAGGGGTTCGGTCACCCCTGGAAAAAATTTTAACGGGAGATTCTAGAGGCAAAAATAAGACGAAAATCAACAATATTAATTTTTTGACTGAGGCTTCGTTAAAAAGTTATTAAAAAATTAAATTAATAAATTTCAAATCGTTCTGAAAATATTATTTATGGTTACGGGGGTTAATTACAATCAGTTTTGGTGAAGACATATACATACGAAATCCTAAGCATTTTCGAGAAAAGAAATCGGGCAGGTGCTGAAATTTTTCGGCGAAATAAAATTTTTCAAATCTTTTTGGAAAAATTATTTTCGATTGCGGGGGTCAATTACAATCATTTTTGTTCATTACACATACCCCCGAAATCCTACGCACTTTCGAGAAAAAAATTCCTAACCGAAAATGTAATTTATGGCCAGAAATGTTGTCCGAAAATTTCATGCGGATCTTTAAAATGTCATAACTTCTGAACGGATTGAAGGATTTTAATTTTCAAAAATGCAAACGACGCGTATTTTAATCAAGAATACGTAGAAATCGCAAAAATATGCAAAAAGTTGATCCTTGACCCCGCAAAATGAGAAAAACCCCATAAAAATGGTCCAATATTCAAACAGCCATAATTCCTACAATAGTGAATATATTTCAATAAAACTTTTTTCTGAAGTAGAGCTCATAGGTACCCACAAAAACGTATTGGCCAACTTTTTTGTAGGGCGTCAAACAAAAGTATTAAAAATGAAAAACGAATTTTTAAGAAAAATCGACAGGGCCGTAGGTGCCTAAATTTTTCAGCGAAAAAAAAAATTTCAAATTGTTCTAAAAAAATTATTTTCAGTTGCGGGAGTCAATTTCAATCATTTTTTGTCAATATATATACCCCCGAAATCCTACGCACTTTTGAGAAAAAAATTCGAGAATGTGTGAAATTTTTCAACAAAATTAAAAAATTTCAAACCATTCTGAAAAAATTATTTTCGGTTGCAGGGGTCGATTACAATCATTTTTGGTCATTACACATTCCCCCGAAATCTTGGGCATTTCGGAGAAAAAAATTCAGTACGGGCGGAACTTTAATCGTTAATAATTTCTTAACGAAGCCTCCATCAACAAATTGGTATTCTTGTATTTTTCCCGATTTTGTCCTTTAGAAGTAGTGCAAGCCTACAGTGCTTCATTAAAATCAAAGTTAGAACGGCTACTACCATAATGGATGTGCGCGCAAGATGTAAATCATCAAAATCTGCAAAACTGTAGGAGGAAATTTTAAAAAATCGCATACCAATGGATTTGGAATAAAATGCTCGTCATTTTTTGTCATTATGAAAATTTCAATAAAATGAAAAATTAAGTTAATAAATTTTTTTTTGTTATAAACAAATTGTATTTTTTTAAATTTTTTAACACCATGTTATTGTACATAAGAAACCATCAACCTCGCCCATTAACAATTTTTTTGTATGTCTTTCCGTTTTCGAGATAGCCGTTTCGAGCCAAAACTTCAAGGGGTGGTTTCACCCCTTAAACTCGAGTTACCGCAGCTAAACAAAAATACGTGTCGATTATTTTTGGCTGCTTTATAAGTGTACAAAGTTTCATCAAAATCGAAGCCGGACCGTTCGCGATGGTTCTTTGTCAGTCGAGAGTTTGTTCGCAACTCAATCGTCTCGCCTCGTGACCAACGCCCAACGAAAAGTCGCTTTAATTGATCTCTCGAGTGATCATTACTTCCAACCGATTATATCGAATACTATAATACATACAAATATTGTTTCAATAAATGAAGATTATTACATGTTTCCCTAAACAAGAAGGAAAAATTATTTAACACACTGTTGAGTAACTCATTCCAATTAGCAATAATTTTCTAATATACCCCTTTTTTATACCGTTCAAGTTTGTTCCAGTATAATTAATAATTATATAAATTTGTTTCGCTTTTATAATTAATAATTGGTAACTTTTTACACCGAGGTATTTATTATTATGCTACAGAAGATGTCAGAAATTTTTGTAACAGAAATTTCAATATTACAATAATACTATTTCAGTGTCTCAGTAAACATTGTGCATTTTACTAATTCGTGCTTGTTGTCAATCATTACGTTGTTTGAAAATACGATCTATACGTACTTGCGTTCTCAGTGTTCGTTACGTTGATATTTGTTACTTGTGTTCTATATTTAAAATTATAATTTGCTCGGTGCAGCCCAGACTTAATCATGGCCGAACACCATTTCTACTGGACAATGGCCTATTTTTCGAGCGGAAGGTGATTACAACAATAATGACAACATCAAATATGGATGTGCATAGTTTTTAATAGTAATCATGCTACAAAAAATGGAATTGCTTGCAGAGCAATGGCAGAGAATCAGAAAGTCGACGATTATTCTTAAAATTTTGTATGAATTATTTTTTAAATTATTTTCACGATTTAATGGTCGATCGAATTACTATATTTACATAAATTGGTCTCCTGTTTCATTCCAGAGACGATGATACTTTTCATTCCGTGAATTCGTTCGTTAAAGTTTCCTTGCTGGGTAAGAAAGTTGACGTGTTCGTTCATGTCGATTAACGCGTATTTATTCGCGCAACGAACATCTTCCAATGGCGAACTTTCATAAAATATTTCAATAACAGAACTTTTACCTTCTCGGGACGAACTGTGCGTTTAACATCTTTTCTCCCATGCTTTTGTCCGTAGAATCGTATCTTCGTCGCTTTTCATGCTAGGATATTTTCTTCTCTTCTCGTTATATTTCCGCTGCGGAGATCCATTGTTGAAAATCTCGGCATTAAGGGAAACCCGCTTGCCTTCTGCAGCTTTGTTTTATTCTTATGAGTTTTCTAAAATTTCGATTCCGTTTTCTCGTCCAAGAGATACCATGTCGAGCAACAGCCATTTGTTTCTTCTTCTTATTTATGTGGTTATCGACAGCCTCTTCTTATTTAACGTAATTACGCGGAGAATTAATTACCTGGATTACTTTTGTAAAAATTCACAAGTTTTTTATTTATTAGAACGAACTTTTCATTAGTGCTCGATTCAACAAACATCTGTTTTACTGTTATTATCCGAATTACTACCGAGCGTCGCTACAGTTATTCCAATATTTTCTACGCACGAAAATGTTAATGAACGTGTATTTTAAACAATTTATGTTCTGTTTCCGTTGTTCATAATATATGTTTAATTGTCAGTTACTAAACAGTGTTCAGAAGAAGCAGTCTTTCCATTATAACAGTAGTCAAAAATATACAGGGTGTTCGACCACCTCAGGGAAAAATTTGAATGGGCGATTCTAGAGGCAGAAATAAGACGAAAATCAAGAATAGCAATTTGCTGATTGAAGCTTCGTTAAAAAGTCATTAAAAAATTTCAAAACATTCTGAAAAAATTAATTTTGGTTGCGGAGGTCAATTACAATCATTTTTGGTCAATACACATACCCCCGAAATCCTGACCATTTTCGAGAAAAAAATTCCACTAGGTGAACAATTTTTCAACAAAATTAAAAAATTTCTAATAATTCTGGAAAAATTATTTTTGTTTGCGGGGGTCAATTACAACCATTTTGGGTGAATACACATACCCCCGAAATCCTACGCATTTTCGAGAAAAAAACTCCACTAGGTGAACAATTTTTCAACAAAATTAAAAAATTTCTAATAATTCTGGAAAAATTATTTTTGTTTGCGGGGGTCAATTACAACCATTTTTGGTGAATACACATATCCCCGAAATCCTACGCATTTGCGAGAAAAAAATTCCAGTAGGTGAACAATTTTTCGACAAAATTAAAAAATTTCTAATTATTCTGGAAAAATTATTTTTGTTTGCGGGGGTCAATTACAATTATTTTTAATGAATAGACATACCCCCGATATCCTATGCACTTTCGAGAAAAAAATTCGTGTAGGTCGACAAATTTTATTAATAATTTTGTTAATAAATTTTTAACGAAGCCTTAATCAACAAATTGGTATTCTTGATTTTCGTCTTATTTTGGCCTCTAGAATCTGTGATTAAAATTTTTCCCAGGGGTGGCGGCATACCCTGTATAATACAGTATAATAGTATTTAATTCATAAAAGCGTTTTCTCTTGATTTTCTATAGAAACAAATGAAATTAATTTAACCTCGATGCACGCAATCGAAAATCTTCTGTCGTTACTCCAGAAAAGATTCAACGCACCTTTTTGTAACCCAATTTTCGTTTAACGTCACGTATTAGAGTGGATGCGAAGCGAGAAAATGAGATTCGCAATCGGAGGGAAAATTTAACGAATTACGTGTCACGAGCTAGATTCCGGGGTACGGAGATCGCCGTTTTCAAATTACAGTATGAAATCGAGTGATAGGACTCTTCGATCCTAGAATTCATTCCAGACGGGATTTCAACTCGGAATCAAACTGATTCGATCACTTTGATTCAGCTGGTGAGAATTTTAATTAAGCGCTCGTTCGTGTAGAAACGGGATAAGGGGTAAATAGAATCTGTGTGCAGCCGCGAGAAACCCGTTTAGAAATTTAATTCTGCAGTGTTTGTAATGCACGAAGCGCTAATAGAAATTGAATATTATGCCCGCCCAGTTTCGAACGTTCCGGACGTAACTGACCATATTTTTACGTTCTATTTCTGCGACTGTATTGCTTGCGAAATTCAATTATTCCTGTTTCCCACAGTATTATTGAGGCTCTTTTCAAAACTCCGAACATAACATGCGTTCTACACATTGCATATAAAGCTGTTTTCGTACATTCGAAAGCTCTGTTTGCAATCGCGAGTCGGAAAGCTACTTTTAACTGTGTCGATCGAAGAATATTTTTCTTGAAGCACAAATGTTTATTTCGCATGCTCTTCAAAGAAGCTAATGTTACTTTGAAAATGTCGAACTTGAGAGTTTACAACGTATAAAAGATAAAAGTGAGATGTAATATACAATACGGTACTTATTATATATTTATTTTATAGAGCTTTGGACTATAATTTTAATTTTGAAAGTGTAAAACTAATAAAACATAAATTACGAAAGATTGACTCTTGAATTTGTGACGACAGTTTCCACATTCGCCAGTAGAGGGCGACGCTCTCTCACAAGTACTCGACCGACCTTCTATTTCTATACACAGGTTTTTCTAAGGGGGTTTCCAATTAGAAAGACATGAAACAGAAACAAATTTTACGGTTTTTTATGACCAACAGGATAGTTTATATCAACTTTGCATATTTACATTATTTTTCGAGAAAAACAAATGTCAAATTTTTATGTCATCTGAAAGCGTTTGTCAAGCCGACTACATTCGTGTACTACATAATGATCTTTGAGGGCATAGAAGATCGGGAATAAAAGAAAAGTTTTGAATATTTCATAACATTGCGTTTATGAGAACTTTTTATTAATAAGATTACAAAAGATGTTTATTATAACTTCCTTGTATACGAAAAGACAAGTTGTATTTTAGTTTCTAAATCATTTATATCTGTGGGCCAATTCACATTAATAATTCGTAAATATAATGTTATGAAATATTCCAAATTTTTGTTTCATTCTTGATCTTCTATGACGTCGAAGGTCATCACATAGCACATGGATGAATTCGTCTTAATAAACGTTTTCAGATGATATAAAAAAATATATGACATTCAAAAACTAATGTAAATATGCAAGATTGTATGATGCACTGCCCTATTGGTCATAAGAAACTAAAACTCGTCTCTTCTTCCTCTTTCATTTTTTTGTAATTATAATAGTTTTTGAGGAAAATGGTTAATAATAACGTGAACACTCTGTATATACGTTCCTCAACCAATCATTGACTGTCATGGCGTCTAAGACAGACGTCCTTACGTAAAAAATCTGTATTTGTTTGAAATCGAAAAAAAATTAAACGTTTGGATAGAAATGAAATTATCAATAGTAACATTCGTATAATGTTTTACATTTTTTATATGCATAATTAATTTCTTTAAATTTTGCTGACATTCGTTTTCAAGGGCTCGAACCAGTTTTTTCTTCATTTCTGCAGAAATATCCGGATCAAAAGAAGACACTGCTATTTAATGCTGGTATTTAAGAATTCGAAATCTAATCATGGTGCTATTGCTGGTACGGTGGTATGAATCCAAGCTAAAATGTATAAACCAAAAAAAATACAAATACTCTCAATTCCTACTTTCTCCTCATTTCTTAAGAGAAACTCGTTTCGAAAAATATATATTTTGAAGCAATATACAGGGTGTTCGTCCATCTCTGGGAAAAATTTTAATGGGAGGTTCTAGAGGCTAAAATGAGACGAAAATCAAGAAAACCAATTTGTTGATTGAAGCTTCGTTAAAAAGATATTAATGTTTAAAGTTCTGCCTGTAGAACGGCGATCTGCGAACAGCTGCTTGCATGCGATAGTGGTTCTCATTCAGCATGAGATACTCTACTTACTGACTCATCGATAGCCTTACAGTTTTCTGAGTGAGAACCACTATCGCGCGTACACAGCTGTTCGCAGATTGCCGTTCTACATACAGGTGGAACTTTAAACGTTAATAACTTTTTAACAAAGCCTCCATCAAAAAAATGGCATTCTTGATTTTCGTCTTATTTTGGCCTCTAGAATCTCCCATTACAATTTTTTCCAAAGGTGGCCGAACACCCTGTGTAGCCTTGTCCATTCACCTCGCATGGTGGAATACTCCAAGCATTTTAAATATGATACCCGTAGGTGGAGTTCCGCCCAGAAAAATGATCACTAGTTCTATGAGCTCTTTATAGTTCTCTCTATAGATAAATAATAACAACTTCTTCAATCCAAATTTTAAAATAAAATTATAGGTAGGATTGGAGTAAAATTATTGAAATTCCGAAACCATAAGTCAATTGTGGCACCCATTCCCATTGTTCTATTGACTTTCCCTTTCACAGGAATTATTTTTTTATTAAGTTGACCAAATCCAGAGGGTCGCAGATAAAAATTTCAATAATCAAAAATAAGGTCCACCCTAATGTACGCAAGAGCTATTATTGAAAGTTTCATTAAGTATTTCATACTTGTCACTAATTTTAAGTTGATGAAGTATTCGAAATATTTTTCGATGGAATTGTTTCAATGACACAAACTTGATAATTTTATTATTCTACTCGGGCTCGCGCGACTTACGGACGATGTAAATTATAACATCGAAACAAGTTTCGTGAGAATATCCGTTTCTCTATTCATAACGTCGCAGCGTTTTATTAAGAAGCGAGTCTATTGAAATAGAGAGCGAAAGTTTCATATTACCGTACGAACGCATACACGTGCTCCGGGTTATTGCATACTAAGTACGTCACGAACGCAACCTCGTTTATTGACGTCGACGTGAGAGGAAATAACAAAGGCTGCTGTGACAAGAACGACTGGCGTCTTAGAGGCTTAAACGAGCAACAGAGAAATAGACCACGAAGGTAGAAATAAAATTAAAAGCTAAAATTACACTCTTGAGTTCTTAAAACTTCGTTGATACGCTGATTATCGAAGAGGTGTATGTTGGGATTGTGTTTGGTTCATTCGAAAACAATTCTAAACAACTCATTATTATTTCAACATATTTATTTCTATATTAACAATGAACGTACATATGTAGGTATTTCTACACCTGTTCCCTCAGAACGCCATTACACACTACCGAGCACTCTACCACGGGATTCCCCCTCATATCTCCGTTCCAACACTACCAACTAAAATCAGTAAAAATAACTACAGTATGTTTTCAGGATATGAGGGCGAAGCTGTTGAGTAGAAAACGAGGAAAAAAAGACAAACGCCACACAGTAGCTTGTATAACGAAGTATATTTCAATAGAAAATGCAAATAAAAAGCAGAACTAAATTAATGGCGCGGATGTATATGTGGTTTAAAATTTGTCGACTCTGACGAGGTCTGGTGATTAAATAAAGGATTTATTTGACTGAATACTATCTGATATAAAATATTGAAATATTCATAATCGTTGACGCAATATTTCGTACTGTTACGTTTTTCATTTTAAATATTAATTTTTTGTTCATCGATCGGGCTGTGGAAACCATTCCAGTTTAATTTCTTTTACGTACGCGTAAAAGTTATTTCTTTTTGCGCGCGAGCGTAGAAGTTATTCGAACGTAAATCGAGATAATTTTTGTTGGACTGCATTAAAACGTTTTGGCGCGATGGTTGATTGTTTTATGATGTCAGTTCTGCAGGATGCGTATTTCTTCGTTTCTATCTGCTTGAAATTTTTAATAGGGATTATAACGTTGCACGTACAAGTAGAACTTTTAACGTACGTTCGTGATAATAATTCAACGAAAGAGTCTCGTTTCGACAGTTGATACGATACGACGTCTGCAATTATAGCTCGTATTGTCGACGTGTGTCGTAGATACGTAGTGTTAGTAAGAGTTGTTTGACAACAGTGATGGTACCATAATACCACTGCATTAAACCTCGACGCGTGTATACGTATCACCATGTCACAGAATAATTACCAACACAGTGACAAAATATTTGAATTTAGAAATCTCGTCCAAATAGACAGAAACAGATACACTCAAATGGAAAGTTATGAGTGTTTGAAGATTTACTTTAAATATATTTTAAAATAGCTTTGTTTGACAAAATATGAATAAAAAAAAAAGTTCCACGAAAGTCCAACGTTTTCCAGATGGAATGAAAAACGTTCTTCATTATGAATGATTCGCTGGTAGTCTGAGCATACTCGACTTGTCTGGTCTCTGACGGTTTCACATTATTTTTAAGGTCAAGTGCGATTTAATTTTACTAGCTGTTCAGACACAGTTTCGTTCAACATATTTCTGTCGTAATTATGCAATCTAATACAGCCCTGTTGCATTTATTTCAACAGTTCTGTTTACTCGTCTGATCTGAAACAGTTTTGTTTACTCGTCTTATCTGACACAGTTCTGTTTACTCGAATAGGATACAGTTCTGTTTACTTGTCTGATCCAACACTGCGCTATTGCGTTTAATTGATTGGAAACTGTATTGCAGTATCTGTCGTCTGTTTAGGTTCTACTTACGATCAATTTCCGACTCTGAAATATTTATATTAAGGAAAACCATTTTAATACGAAGATTGCGTATTTTTGTACGACGAGCTCAGTTATGTAACCAGTTTTCAAAAAGATCTTTTCTTATAATATATTCAAAATCACTACTTTCCTGATTACTTTTCTTGTGCAGTGTTGATTGATATTAAATACGGAGTATCTGGAATTTTAATTTTAAACTTTATAATTTGTAAACTTTTATTACGTTTCCAATAACATTTATACTATCTGTCAATAGTCTAGATACAGTGAGTGTAAAAAATTTGAACAAAAACTTTGCAGAACTTTGTTTATTACAAAAGTATGTTAACAAAAACATGCATACATATTCTTAGAAATCTCTGGAACAAATGTCATAAACAACAAATTATTTATTTATATTTATTATGAAAATATTAACAAATTTCCAGAAATTGGCGTGAAATATACGTGTAATAAGTTTCAGGTTTAAATTAAACAAAAATACCGTAATTAAAATGTAAAAAATGTAAATGAGAAGTCATGAAAACTTACAAATTGCATAGTCAGATGTTACAAGATTTCGCTTAAAAAGATTCGAGCTGACAACTAATTATTATACTGTACCTCCCGTCTTCTTTTGCAGTTTACGCTCAATTTTAAAGTTGTCAAGTTTGATAACTCGTTCCATATTCTTTTTTTTACTGGCAATTTACTTCAAGTTTATCGAATAGAAGAAAAGGACAGAATTCTCTGGTTAGTACAGTTAGCAGAATGTGCAATAAGTTTTGGCATAATCAACTTCGATAAGAGTGGGTGGGGGAATCTTTTCGTATGAGATTCGTGCTATTTTCGCCCGCGACAGCTTTACCGAGCCGAATATTAGACATTAGCAATTCAAAATTGCAGTACACGGCGGGATAAGGCTGAAAGAATGAGCGAGCAAGGAAGAAGAATCACAAGTACGTGATTCGGTGTTGATTCTGCGAGATCCCGGATGCACTTTGTCCGGAATAAAAACGAGAATCGGAAGCGGTGAGTCGAGAGGGAACATCTGCAAGGGAAAAGAGTGACGTTGTCGGACGATATTCTCGAGATTTAGACGTCTTCGTGCGGGCTGTTGATCGGATTGTTCATTGTGTTCACTAACGAATAATGAAAAAGGAAGCAAAATATTCATTGATCCTTTTAAAATAAATATTTTGCAGATGAGAAGAGGCGAGAATTGAGTAGTTACGCGAAAGAAGGAATTTTTATTGCATTTTTAGAATCTACAAATAAACGAACATTATTTTATTATTCTCAGACTTGATTCAACATTTATATCTAGAACACATAATATTCCGTATCTGAGTACGATTGATAAAGTATTCTATGTGGAATACGACCCAAAAAGATTTCCATTAGAAAGGGATTACTATACTTCTACTATTTTTGGCAACGATAAATACTTATGTTTTTAGAAATTTGGAACTGCTACTTACTATCGTCCAATATTATGCAGTTTCTTATGTAAACTTCCTTACTTGCATTCAAATTTCAGTGATAACGAAAATAAGGAAGTTTTATAAGCAAACAAATTTTGTATTTTATTAAACATCCTCGTAAGATAAAATTTACTAAAAAAATGTTTCATACAAAAGTTTGTTTTTTTTTCAAGTGTAGGTTTCTATTTTAAAAAATGAGTTTACCTTTCTAATAGTTTTGAAAACGTTCAAATAAAACAAATAAAAAATAAATAAAATAGTTGTGTTTCCCGTCGAAACCGCGTAACTTTTATATTCAACATTTGTCTCGAAAACGTTCCGTTTTCGACAGATTTAGATACAAAGCTTTTAAACGAACACTCTGTGTACGAAATCAAAGCGCAGTAAATATTAGTGAAATAGCTGTTTTAAACCTTGGTTTATCGTTTTGAAAGCGCTGAATGACCATAAACGTTTATAGAAACTCGCGACGATTGGATTTCACTGACAACTACATAGAAGTCAGTTTGGAAAAAAATTTACCAACTTTGCCACTATCGGAGCTACGAAAACTTTCTGTGGAATAGATTCAAAGTTCTGAAATGAAGACGCACTAGGATCGAAGTTCTTTCGGTCTTTTGGCAGTGGTACGCAATAAGCAATCTTGAGACTTCTTTAATATCATGCTCGACTTGCAGAAGTTCTTAATATTTCATGTCCATTGCTGACAAATATAGGTGTACTTTACTGTTATCGACAGATTTTTCATTTTACTGTTTTGACTAATTTTCTATCTCGGTTCTGTTCCCACAATCTTTCCATGCTCGCGTTTTCCAGTCAAATTTGTTTATCGGTTCTTCACGTTTTCAATTTTAAATAACTTATTCTAAAGTAACCTAAAATGTATAATTTGGAATAATAACAGCGTGTTTTTATCGTATTAAGCTTGTAAACATTAAAAAATTATAATTTAATAATCCTTATAAAATTAATTCTGAAAATTGTAAGAAAAAATAGAGAATAGTAAATAATAAGTAAGAAAATAAAATAATGAAGAAAAGAAAACAAAGTAACTGAAAAAAGTGGGTGGAACGAAAAATAGGAGAAAAAAATGTAAAGTAAGGTTACAAATTATAATTCTCATTTTTTTTATAAACTATCGATTTGGGGGACTAGCAGGTTAGCAAAATCGTCGAAGACATTTCTCGACACAGAGCAGGTTCTCAAGGCGAAGAGCATAACCCTGTTTATGAGCCATGATTTCCTCAGTTTCGTGCCAAATACCTTTTTACCACCGAAGAGGAAGCTGAAAGCAGCATAGTAACATTACGAGTCACAATTTCAGCGCCCGATCGTGGTGGGAGCATCTAGATTCCCCCTGTTTTCTTGTGCATGCGATATGGAGACCAAGTTAAACGCCAAGAAAATCGATCCCGCGACATATAATCAGTGATTACATCGATGAACATTCACGAAAACTCACCCTGATATCTACAGTTTTAAAATGTTCGTTCCAAATGCAATGTCCTCAAAGTACCCTTTCTTCCATTTTGCTAAAATTTTGGAAGTCTGTAGAATGGTCAAATATAAGGGACACTTATTGTATAGAAATTCTAAGTCTTTAAACATAACAACAATTTTGTCGTCGCGATAAAACGATTTAACGATTTCTTTGAAAAGAAACAATTTTTCCATGTTCCTTAAATTAAAAAAAAATTTTTTGTCAATCTAATAAAATGGTATCTTCGAGTAAAACCTTCGAAATTGAAGCTTCTGAAATCAACCCCTTAACATCATCAAAAATAGTTGAAATTCTCGTCTATAACACATCGATAACTTAAATGTTTAATAAAATAATTAAATATGAATAATGCAGGCTAGTTATGTATAAAGAAGCAATAGTAATTAGAATGCATTGCTTTTAATATGCACAATGTACCTGAAGAATATCTTTTAAACTATCTTTACGTAAGAGATATTATTTATAACTCACGTTTGTTCTTTAAATTCAATTGATATAAGACCGAAACGTTTAATATAATATATTGTTATTGTTCAAAGGTTTCATAGTAAACGAATTGACGTAATGTAGTAGTTACAGTTTATTAGACGTGAAACTCAGAAAGATAATAATACGGTTGTCGTAACTGTGATGTGTTGAGTAGTATAAGAGTCATAGAAGATCAGGCGAGCGTCAAGTGGAATTAATCTGTGGCCCCTATTCAGCGAATAGAATGAACCCGCACCAGATTAGATACATCTCATGCATATAATTCATATCCGCGTAATAAACTCTTGCATCTCATAATTACATTTCTTTACTTTAGAAAATGTATTTCATGTTCATTTATACGCACTGTAATTTTGAGTAATTTTTCTTCCGACGAAAAGCACATTATCGAGACACGTTATCATCGTGGTAGTCGAAATTAAAAAATTTTATTTCCGCTTGACAGAAATATTTAAACCAGAATTTTTGTTACTTTTCATTTTCACGAATTAAACTACACAATGACCTTACTTTGAAATAAAAACGTGGCTTTTCCGCTTCGAGAAGAAATATGTTTGTTATTTTCAGATTAGCCTGAGGTAATGTTTCGCAACAGAGTTTGCTACCTCTTCATGTTATACAGTTATCTTCTTTAAATTTTTCTTTTAAATTACAAAAATGTTAAAGATGTCAGTGGTGCTATAGTTACGCTCCACAGTGTAGTTTAAAGCTGCAGTCAGTTTATCAACGATATACAAGAAAAGTCAAGTTACGACAAAGGAATAAAACAAAAAGGAAACAATAAACTGATATAGTAATGAATTTAATTCGTAACGAACCACGAAGGCTAATAAGTTCCAATTTCTGTGCGCTATCGATCTTGTATTTTCCAAGAACAATGAATTTTTGTAAACAAAGCGTGGTATTTTAATGAAGCATTTCAACAATAAAGCGGTTAAATCAAGTAAGCTCAAATAAATCACTTATAATTTTAACAAAAATCACAGATCAACGACTATGACACTAAAATTTCGGATCCATATCAATCCAGAATCTTGCAATCTACAATTTCCAACATTGACAATATCGATTCTCGTTCGAAGTAACGACACCGAGTCTTTCTCTCATATTCCATGCAAACAGTATCTGCAACGTGTTTGCATCTCATACGTGTGACCAAACGAGCTCGTTCGGGATCGCGATTAAAATGAAAGACAAATGTTTGAAATCGGTGGCACGGATGCGCCGGGGCCAAGTGCAATTAGAAATTTTTGCAAATTTTTTTTTTTCTGCAACATCCGCGAAAATATTCCGTGAAACGTGCACTATGCACGAGTGCATTTCGAGCCGAACAAAGCTACTGGAACTGCGACGACGGCGCTTCGAGATTCGCCGCTTGTATATTTCTTCCCGATGGTTTTGCATGGAATATAACTACGCGCGTGCACTGCGCTCTTCGGTGGCTCGGCAACAATAAGGAAGAATGGGGAAATAACGGAATAAAAGTCCGGAAGAAGAATTATTAATAGCGGTAATTCTCATTAATGCAGGGGTTTTGTTTGACTTTCGTATCGTTTTTCCTTTTCTTTTATACCGGTCTGAGGCGATCTGGTCTGCTGCATTTCTCGCGTTCGCGCGCATCGAAAACTCCTTGGCACCTCTCCGGCGCAGTAAGTTCGGATAAATGGTGCAAGTCAGAATACTAATTATTGTTTTTGCGTGACCAACAGCTATCGGGTTAAAATTTTTAAATGGATTCTGTCCCACGAATTAATTGCACGCTTTTTTCCGGGTTAATCTGGGCGAATTTCATTTCCTCGAATATCTATGGAGCAATTAAATATGAAAGTTGCGAAGGAAAGAAACATTGCAGGGAGTCAAACTTGAAAAATTATTACGTTTCTCTAATGTATATTTTTATAGTAATTTACACACGGTTGGCATATTATAATTGCATGTTCAATTATGTTTTGTTTGAGGATGACCGCTTTGATAAACGAATTGCCTTAAACGAAGGAAACATATTGCCGTCGTTTGTAATTCTTTTGCTCGAAGCTTTGAATGAATACGAATGAAACTGTTGCAAAAGTGGCACACGTTGGATGCGTCTTAAAGGAAGAATAAACGGATATTTATGTTGGTAAAAATGAAAGAAACGGGAGTGATTTATTCGAATCTGAGGTCGCAATAAGTCTTCGCGTCACTTTTTCAGCCAAAGCAGAATTGTCCGACACTAGTCAAACATAGTGCTCTCGTCTGCTCGAATCTTCCGCGACGTTGCAGTTTTAAGCCATAATCCTTGCAATCAACATTCGGAGTTAGACATCTTATGCTCAGGTAACGAAAAGAAAGTCATTCGAAAACTAATATAATATATTTTGTAAAAGTACTGGAAGCTTGTATCGAAGTGCAAAGATTTTCTATTCATTTAAATCGTGAATAAGATGAGTTATACAATACAGATAGTTTCAAAGTTTAGTATAGTAAGCATAAATAATAGAAAACTCATTATAATTCGTACAAGCTTAATTTTTATCGTAACTTATATTTTCGAACATAAACATATAAACGATGCAAATATAAAGGGGAAGAAGTGCACACATAATAATAATTATGATAATAAAAGTTTATATTTATTTTTAATGTATAAGTATATTTATTCACATTCTATTTAGTTTTGTTTATTTTTTCCATTTTTAATAAAATCTTTCTTGCAGAATCGTATTCGATTATAGCCAGTCTTCGTAAAGGAAAATTACTCAACAGTGTCCATATTCTATTTATTTGTAGTATGTCGTACCTCTTAATCTGGAAAAGTATTTTTATACCCTTTACAATACGAAGAATAACCATCTAATATAGAAGATAGGTTTTCACTTTAGTCCTGAAACTCTTACATACATTAAAATTTAAGACATTTGTAATTTACATACTTTAAAAGGACCATTGAATATAATTTATCAATATAGTATGTTTATATCCTTCACCAAGTTATAATTGTATCTGTATTACTCTTTACGTTTCTTTTTACATTTATATAATAAATTGCTCGTAATGGTTGGGATCGTTACTCTAAATATTAAATTTGTGGTGACAGTAATAAAATTTTAGAATTTTTTCAAACAAATAATCATCAATTTAATTTTACTTTCAATAGTTTACAAACATTGAAAACGACTCCAATTGAGAAAAATAATTGGATACTCTTATTATTTTTCACTACTTAAAATAAATTATTATGTAGATTCATAATTCTCCACAGTGTAAAGTATCAACGAAAACGTAACATCGTACATGTTAATTTCGTTACCTGAATATTGAAGAAAATGTGAAACCATATAATAGTATTCTCATAGAATTGATGAAATATATTTTAATGTACACAGCAAAGCTCTTTCTGTTGGAAAATATTCACGAAGGATTACCATAATCTTGGAGGGCGGGTAGCTCTGATCGAGTCGTTTCCTTTCCAGGAACCAGCTTTTCAGATCCTCCCACTCATTTAAGACTTCCCTTATCATTAATGGTAATTCCGCGTTTACGACTGTCGACAAGACGAAGAAAGAGAAAAGCTTACAGCAAGAGAGATTCGTTTTATGATTCAAGTTACATTGTACCTTTGTGAAAGCCTACGCGAAATCCATCGTAGAATTTTAATGAACCTCGCCAGCGAGTTTATTGAAATTATATATAGTGTTCTGGATAAAAGTACCCGAACCCTTTAAACGAACCCTGGAGTTAGTTTTTCGAGAAAGATGTCACGTCGACGCAATAATATCAAGTTAGTCCATAAATATTTATTTCTAATTCGATGAAAATGTGGAATTGAATATTAATGGTTATTAAAAATTATATTTTCTCTAATTTGTTTCTAAATTAAAAGTAGAAGAAGCGTTTTCTGACTCCACTTTTATCTTTTAATTTTATCTGGAAACTGTACAATATTTTGAAAGTGACAATTGTCGACAAAAAATGAAACCTGAAATTTCTCAATAGTTTCCTTCGAAGCCAATACGATTTTATAGAGTCAAAATTAAAAAATTGACCATACATTAGCAAAACGTTGAAGAGAATAGCGAGAAATGAATTTAAAGTAAATACTATAGTTTCTTTGCGTTCGCGATGATTTGAAAATCACTATTGAACACAAATGTCACGTGACTCGCACATATGCATAACAAATATGACAATTTTTAAATTTTGAACGTTCGAAATGTTGTTTAAAGTGTTGTAGAAGTATAATACTCTACATGATGTGTTCAAAATACACTTTATTATTAGATATGCGAATAACTTAAATGAAAGTCAAGAATTTCAATGACTGTGCTACTTTAGCCGAGCGTAGTATCGAACCCGACATTTTCTCGAAGAAAACAATTTTACTCAAAGTCGCACGAAAATGTCGAAATTGTCTATGACACGAGAAAGCTTTTTGTTTCGTTTACGATTGGATTTTCCTGGATATTTCTCGTCCTCTTCAGATTCTTTGTGAGTGACTCAGCAGGACGCCGTCTTTGATAGGTGTCTGGATTTAGAAAAGCAAACTATTAATTCCACGACAGCAATCCTCGACAGAGAGTCCAGATATTGGATAACACTTACATATATGTATATCTTTTTGATCTTTCAAGGGTAGATTCAAATTTCTTTAAATCCATCTAAGGAAATTGGTAAAGAAATTTTTTCATATAATACTTCAACTTGTTTCGAATTAATTCTTATATTCTAACCACGGTCAAAATTTTAGCAATTAGATTACTATGCGGATCTTTCTCTAGACGAAAGTTTGCTCGAAATTCTCTGAAACGGGAGACTGTCGGAACGATTAATTATACCTAAGGCAAGGTTTGCCAGCTCGATCTTACTAACTAGATAAAAGGCTAATTTATTTTCGTGATCATTTAGCTTTGCATGATCAAATAACGATAATACTCATGTAAATTTTATTCATCTTAAAACAGCAAATAAATTAAAATTTATGAATTCATAAATCTATGCACCAATTGTCGTTTTCGAATTTCTGTGTAAGGAATAGTAATTCCATTTGTTGATATTATGTATAAAATAAAAAGCTTCTCTTTGAGTTTGGTTCCTTTTCGTTTCTTCAGCCATAGAATAAACTATACCCGATAAAAAATTGTAAATATCCGATATCAAAAGATGGATTTAGAGTCCATCATTTATTACTTGACTGCAGGTGTTTACGTAAGATATGTAAAGTATATGTGAAATTTATGCACGTAAAATGTACATAACAAACGAACCATATGCTGCTAAATATGCAAGTGATATATACAACATACACTTACCGCGTAGAATATTACATCCAAATATTATTATGTATTTTGAAAAATAAACAACTTGCTTTTGCTGTGATGTGTATTCTTTAATAACAATATTTGAAAACCTATAATTATTGAACTTTCAGCCCATTCATTTTTGGGATATTTTAAGGCTTATTGTATTTAGACAAAATTATTATTTGATAAACCATGTCGTTTGAAATTAATTACATAAATTGTCAAATTCTGAAAAATTATAAAACCACAAAATAAAATTGATGAAACCACACCCTTTTTTTAGAAAGAATAGTTTGGTATTCCTTAATAACGATTAAAGTAGGTAGTTTTAGACGAATAAAAAATATTTTACTAATATATTCTTTTATATTTTTTCTAATCTGTTGTTTTAAAAAAATTGAATATTTTTGAAAATAACGATAAACCGAGTCACCGATAACGTTCAATGCAACTTATTTGCTGGATAAAACTATGGTTCTTTAATTTATAAACGACGATCGAGCAGCTCGGTTATGTATATCGTGAAATATGAATTGTAAAGTTTCGCGGTAATCTATTTAGGAATATTAAATTGAGCGTGAATTGTGTGTTTCGTTATCGCTTAAACGTGAGAATGTGTTAGTGGAGCGTAGAGTGTAAGTTGCTTTGAAGAAAATTGAAAAACTGAACTGCAAGTTGAAGCGCGGGCGTTAAAAAATGAAAGAGATTCTGCGCGGCCTTTTATCAGGTACCCTTATACTCTTTCCTTGTTCTTTATTTCTTTTTACACATTCAAACATTCATCAGCACGTTGTCCATTCTTTTTTACTTCCTTTAGCCCGGAGCCTCTGTTACGGAATTTAATTTTCTCGTTCAATTTATGCATTAATTTTCAGCTTAAATATACCGATAAGGTATCTCGATTGTGTCGCGGCCCGAGAACACGAGATCTTACGTAAAATTGTTTTTAAAATTATAATAAGATATACGATATCGAACGCGGCCCGCGAAGAACATCGTTTCCATTGGTACTCGATGAAACTGTAGACAGTCTACTTTTTTTTTCTTCCAAAGAACACGCCATCTCCTTTCTCAGCGTTCTTTATCCCGTGGCGTCATTTCGTTCGCGATTTATCTCGTTTCGTTCGATCTTTTGTTCCGATCGTCCCTTTCTACCCTCGCCATCGGTATTTCGCGGTTCTTTTTTCCTCACTCGCGAATTCTAGAGTTACCAAACGAAACGTGTCGCGTAGGAAATGGACGAGCACCGAGTTATTGGAAACCATGGAAATTATTGATTTCGAAGAGGAGCCTCGTACGGCGTTTCAAAAGAGATTGCAGCGTCGCGATGGAAATCGAGATTTTCGAAATCCCTGATCCTCGAATACGTATACGGTTACTCGTTCTCGCAGCTCTGGCTAATCTGACGACGAATGCACGGCCATAATATGCTACATTAACGTTCATCCGACGAACTCTCACCATTTTTGCGACAGTCGAGACTGAAATATGTTTGCATGGCAAAATACGCAGTTTCGGAACGAATGGTTTTGTAAACGTCCTGTTATTCGTGCCGCGTGAACCATTGCTGTTTATAACTATCATTTTTCCTCAAAACATAATAAAATTAAATAAATCTGCAAAGTTATAGGCAGACTGTGTATGTTTATGCACGATAAATATGCGAAAAACATATGACATTTATTATTATTATTATGCATTTATTAACGGGAACAGAAACCCTTTAATATGTAAGGCACAACAAGATATAGATTATACATACACAGTAGATATTATCACTCATAAAATTTTAGCAAAATAATTAATTTACAATACGCTGGATAGTTTTAGACTTCCTAATGACTGTTCGATTATATCTGTCTTTTAGAATAAAATAGAAAGTGAAGAGAAATACGACCTTTGATTAGTTCACTTACAAACATAATATCGACGATTTTTCTTCTATTATGTAATTTGGAGATTAGTATTATTAAGTAAGTCGTCTTAAATAGACGATTCTAGAGGCCAAATTAAGACGAAAATTAAGAATATCAATTTCATGATTGAGGCTTCGTTAAAAAGTTATTAAAAAATTAAATTAAAAAATTTCAAAACATTCTGGAAAAATTATTTTTGGTTGCGGGAGTCAATTACAATCATTTTTGGGCAGTACACATACCCCCGAAATCTTAACCATTTTCGAGAAAAAAATTCTTTACCGAAAATACAATGTCTGACCATGACTGAACGATTCCTCTGTATTAAAATTTCAAATCGTTTTAAAAAAATTATTTTCAGGTGCAGGGGTCAATTACAATCATTTTTGGTGAATACACATACCTCCGAAATCCTAACCATTTTCGAAAAAAAAATTCATTATCGAAAATATAATCTGTGCCCAGAAATGTTCCCCAGAAATTTCATGAGTATGTTTAAAACATCATAACTCCTGAACTGACTGGACAATTTTAAAGTTTCAACATGCACACATGACATATTTTTCTGTAGAATATGTGGAAATTGTAAAAACTTCAGAAAAGTTGTTCCTTAACCCCGTAAAATGGGGGAAACCCCATAAAAATGGTTCAATTTTCAAACAGCCGTAACTCCCACAATAGTGAATGGATATGATTGAAATTTTTTTCTGAAGTAGTGCTGGTGGGCACCTAAAAAAAAGTATTAAACAACTTTTTTACTGAAAATCAAAACCGAATTTTTAAGAAAAATCGACAAGGAATGGATGCCTAAATTTTTCGGCGAAAAAAACAAATTTCGAATAGCTTTGAAAAAATTATTTTTGGTTGAGGGGGTTAATTACAATCATTTTTGGTGAATACCAAAAGCAGTGAACAAGCAACGACTCTAGAAACATTCAAATATAACTTTTCATTCATATTTTAACGACATAAATTTATTAGCTAAAAACGTCGAAGCAGATTCCATTAGGAGTACCATTTTTTCTGGTAAAACGAAGATTATTATAGATATGCACATCGATGTGTTTCATTTGTTCCACATTTCAGCATAGTTAATTCGTCGGCAATTTTCAATTCCATTCATGACAGAGTTAACTCTACCTTAGATATTGATTTTAGGTACCAGAATTACCAAACGTGGGGATATACCCATAGATTGGCAGATTATACCCATACATTCACGAAGTTTTCAATAGCTTGGAAGATGTCGAAACACGTTAAGGTATAGAATGCGCGAGAAATAGTTTAACGTTAGAATTCAGGTCAACCGGAAGGGGTTAACGATACTAAACCGGGCGAAACGAACGATCGTTCCGCAGAGAAGGACAGAAAACGGAACATTGAATGACTGTTGAATTAGTCTTCCAGCGGACTTAAATGCTTCGCGTTATTCTGGAGAATGTATGTTAAACGATAGCTTGGACTGCTATATAATCGCCAATGGCACAATTTTTCATTCATAAGTATGATGTATACGCTATCTCGCTAACGTGCGTTTCAAGCACACAGTAATCTGTCGCGAGAGATACAATATAAACGTTAATTTGCGTAAATCTTTGTCCTCGAAATTTTGTAGAAAACTTTTGGATAAAAAGCTTGGATCCGTGTGATTTTTAAAATTACGAATATTAAATTTTCATTTTTTGAAAGACAACAGTACAATACACCAATTTTATTATTTATTAAGAAATTTGATAATGTTGCCTTTCCTCGTTTTACATCCTCGTGGTTGTGAAAGTAAAGAAAATCTCACTTTGGATTAAAATTATTTTACATCTAATCTCGATGAGGTTGTACAATAATTGTATCTTTCATTCTGTTTCTGGTCTTGTATTTATATATATATTGATAATTGAAAATTCAATCGTTCGAAACGTTTGAATTAACGTGGTGTGTCACGATTTTGCTAAATGCTACATAATAATTCGAGGGAAAAGAACCAGACTACAAATGTAAGTAGTATAAACACATACAGGGTGTCCGGGCACTCCTGGGAAAAATTTTAATGGAAGATTCTAGAGACCAAAATAAGATGAAAATCAAGAATATCAATTTGTTGATTGATGCTTCGTTAAAAAGTTATTAAAAAATTAAATTAAAAAATTTCAAATCTTGATGGAAAAATTATTTTCAATTGCGGGAGTCAATTACAATTATTTTTGGTCAATAGATATACGCCCGAAATCCTACACACTTTCGAGAAAAAAATTCCTTACCGAAAATGTAATGTCTGACCATATATGGTATGTTTCACTGAAATTTTTAATTTGTTAAAAACATCATAACTTCTGAATGGATTGAGAGATTTTAATGTTTAACAAGGCAAACAACGCGTATTTTGGTGGAGAATACGTAGAAATTCTAACAATATTAAAAAAGTTGCTCCTTGACCCCGTAAAATGAGAAAACCCCCATAAAAATGGTCCAATTTTCAAAGTACCATAACTTCTACAATAGGGAATATATATATATATATATTTCAATGAAACTTTTTTTTGAAGTAGAATTCATGAGTACCTACAAAAACGTATTATACAATTTTTCTGTAGGGCGTCAAACAAAATTACTAAAAATTAAAAACGAATTATTAAGAAAACTCGACAGAGGGTGCCTAAATTTTTCGGCGAAAAGAAAAATTTCGAATCGTTCTGAAAAAATTATTTTTGGTTGAGGGGGTCAATTACAATCATTTTTGGTCAAAACACATACCCTGAAATCCTATAAACTTTCGAGAAAAAAATTTGAACAGGTGGACAAATTTTGGACAAAATTAAAAAATTTAATATCGTTCTAAAGAAATTATTTATAGTTGCAGGGGCTAATTACAATAATTTTTGGCGAATACTTATACCCCCGAAATTCTACGCAGATCCGTTTGATATCTGACATTGAACCAATGGAACCTCTCTTGTAG
The DNA here is from genome assembly GCF_013123115.1 of Colletes gigas. Taxonomy (NCBI): domain Eukaryota; kingdom Metazoa; phylum Arthropoda; class Insecta; order Hymenoptera; family Colletidae; genus Colletes; species Colletes gigas. Next base: position 2,271,728 of record NW_025106659.1, on the reverse strand, counting down.
CACCATTCCCAAGTTGATTTCCATCTATTCGAAGCAATTTGCAAAGAAATTTCAATTCTATAATACTATTTCCGCGAACAGTTAGGGAAGTTTGACTAAATTACACAAAGTTTCTTCTGCGTAGACGTACTCGATTTAAACTATAAATTAAAAGAAAAACAGTGACACGAATTCAAGGAGTTTCTTCTACGCGGAAGAGAAATACTCCGTCCGAAAGTTGACGGTAATGTTTGAAACAAACTACATTATCCGTTTATGTCAAACAGAAAAGTGAACATTGTCGGTCGCTTGCGGACGAAAGCCACAAACGGTTTAAAAAACTTTAGAGTGCACGATATTCATTTCGTCGAAAGCATTTCCGTACCTCGAGCCACCGAAACGTTATACAGATCGAAAAGCAGTTTCTCATAAAAATTCAAGAGCCAGAAGCCTCGACATTTTATTTTCCCTTCGCCGAATGGAAAGAAAACCTCGAACGTCAAAGATATCCATCCGTAGAACCAATTTGCTGGGGAATCCTTCCGGTAGATCCGTGAGTAGTTCGGCTTCCAGAAAATATTTCTCCGTCGAATTCTAATTCTTCGTGCAGAAATACACAGCGACATTATTCTTCGCCGGGTACAAAGGTTGTAACTAACAACGAAAAGTCCGAAAGTGTAATTCCGCTGATTTTTATGAAACTTTTGCACGAAATGGATCTCTTGAGAGTATGCACGTATTTTTTAATAAGAGAGTCGTCGCAAGACTTTCGAGATGAGTATCTATTCGACCCAATTTTTTATTTTTTGAAAATTAAAAGTTGTGTAATTTTGAATAACGCACTTCCTTATCGACTGAGAAAAATTTACATATTTTTCATTGATTTTTTCAAAAATATTTTTCGATCCTTGCGAACGATTGCATTTGTAAACTAACTTTGATTGTTCACAACTCTAATGAAAATTACTATACTCGAGTATTTTGAATTTTGTAGTATTTCGAGTATTTATAATTTTTTCATGTATTCTTTTCCCCTGTATCTAGTAGATTTCGAAATATTGCATCAAACTTGTCTCAAGAATTTTAGAGCTGTTTTCATTCATTCTGTATAGATAATTATCGACACAAAAGGCGCGTATGAAATATTTCTGTATAAGAGTTTCGTGAAAATCGGTGGATTAAACTTCTCGTCGTTCCTTTGTAAGGCAACGTTGGTTGAAAAATGGCGCGGTCAGGTTTCAAGACCAGCACGAGAGCAACATTATTCGAAGGACAAGCAAAAGTCGTTGGAGGACAATGAAGACACTGTCGGAAGGTTTCTGTTATACGATTGTAATTATGTGAAACTCTGAGTCTCTTGGGAAGTCGGAGAACGAGGACGATGCGCTACAAATGGAGCCAGATCTGTCTCTGAATGTAAGACGGCAGGGAACACTGTGAGAGGAACGCGGGAATCGTTAGGGTTGTCTATTACACTGCTCGAGTACGGTTCCACTTTTCACTCTACATAAGTATTGTGAATATTTCAACGAAGTATAAAAAATAAGCGGAATGTATGGATTTCTTCGAAACATATTCTAGTCCAATACTTTGGAAAGATAAATTTTGATCCATTATATCCATTTCCTCTTATTGTAGACTTTACCGATATGCACTGGAATGATTCTTATTACAATTTGTGACAAAATAAAATTAAATAAATGCGATGCATTTAAATGTATTTTATTCTTTTATATTTTTCCATTTTTTTAAAAAGTGTTTGTTATCAAACGACCAAGTGTTAAATAGAAAAAGAATAATGAGAAGCCTTAATAATCATAATAAACTATACAGGGTGTTCGGCCACCCTTGATAAAAATTTTAATGGGGGATTCTAGAGGTCAAATCAAGACGGAAATCAAGAATATCAATTTTTCGATTGAGGCTTCGTTAAAAAGTTATTAAAACATTAAATTAAAAAATTTCAAATCATTCTGAAAAAATTATTCTTGGTTGGGGGGTCAATTACAATCATTTTTGGTGAATACACATACCCCCGAAATCCTACCCAATTTCGAGATAAAAATTCGCTGCCGAAAATATAATGTCTGATCATAAATGAATGATTCCCCTGAAATGTTGTGTGTTTCAAATGGTTCTGAAAAAATTATTTTCGATTGCGGAGGTCAATTACAATCATTTTTGGTGAACAGACATACCCTCGAAATCCCACGCATTTGCAAGAAAAAAATTCCTAAACGGAAATATAATGTATGGCCAGACGACACCTATTCCCCTGAAATTTTTCGGCGAAATTAAAAAATTTCAAATCGTCTAAAAAAATTATTACAATAATTACAATAATTTTTGGTGAATAGACATACCCTCGAAATCCCACGCATTTTCAAGAAAAAAATTCCTAACCGAAAATATAATGTATGGCCAGGAATGAATCCCGGAAATTTCATGCGAATATTTAAAACATCATAACTTCTGAACGTATTGAACGATTTTAATGTTTCAAAATGCAATCAACGTGTATTTTACTGAAGAATATGTAGAAATTCCAACAATATTGAAAAAGTTGTTCCTTGATCACGTAAAGTGAGAAAACCCCCATAAAACTGGTTCAATTTTCAAACAGCCGTAACTCCTGCAATAGTGAACATATTTCATTGAAATTTAGCATGGAAGTAGAGCTCATGGATACCTACAACAAAGTATTGGACAACTTGTCTGTTTAGCGTCAATCAAATTAGTTACACATGAAAAACGCATTTTTTAGAAAAATCGATGGGGTAGGTGCCTAAATTTTTCGACGAAAAAGAAAATTTCAAATAGTTCTGGAAAAATTATTTTCGGTTGTGGGGGTCAAGTACAATCATTTTTTCCGAATATACATATCCACGAAATGCTAACCATTTTCGAGAAAAAATTCATTACGGGCGGAACTTTAAACGTTAATAACATTTTAACGAAGCCTCCATCAACAAATTGGTATTCTTGATTTTCGTCTTACTTTCGCCTCTAGAATCTCCCATTAAAATTTTTCCCAGGGGTGGCCGAACACCCTGTACATCTTGATTGTTGTATCATTTTTAAAGTACTCAAATATTTTCTGAAAAGGTTTTTATCAAAATTCATAACGAAATAAAAATTGAATATGTTCAATACATTTAAATACATTTTGTTATATATTTATATTTTTCAACAAGTGGTTTGTTATCATACGATCAAGTGCTAAATAGAAAAAGAATAATGAGAAATTTAAATGGTCATGATAAACTATATATCATGATGGTTGTATAGCATAATTTTTCAAGTACTTTGTAGCGAGAATACTCCAAATATGAAACCATGCAATATGTAAGAATAATGCTACCACATTCGCGTTATATCACGCGAAGGTAATGAAACAAAAAATAATTTAGTCACTATCATATATTATACATTAATTGTACGAATACATCCAAACACACAATACAATAAGTATAATTCTTCAACTATATTAGGAAATATTTAATCATACCCTCCGAGGAATAGACGAAGAACGGTGTACATACTTGTCTGTTCAAACACGGTCGTATTCTACTGAAATGGTTAGGTACCATATTCTCTCTATCCGATTAACATGGTCCCGTCTTACACGATCAAATGAAAGAATGTGTTCAACTTGTGTTATAGATGGAACAGGAATAAATTTATAACACGTTTTAATATAACCAATATATATTTAATATAATAACAACTGATTTTGTTAAACACACATTTTTTCGTCGTCTAAATACGTCCATCATTTTTCCTTCTAATCTGTTCCCTCTGCAATTGTTTTAATTGACTTCTAAGTATCTTCACAGTTCATTCACAATGAAATCAATAATTCATTCTCGTACACACAACTTGTTAGATTGGAAATTATCTTGTTCTACTTGACTAGTCGAAGTGGTCTTCTTGATGGCGATACTACGATTTTTAAATAGCATTTAATTAATTAAGCGGCGAGTGACGTTTACTTCCAAGTGAAAAGAACAATTCGGGTCCTGGAAGTTGCAAATGAAATTTCAAAATACTATAAACGACCGTTTAATATTTTTCCAGTTTAAACCCTTTGTTTCCAATCTAAATTCTTTACATCGAGTAAGGATTGGAAAGCTTCAGGTTGGAGGAAGTATATTAAAATCTGTAATTTATTCTGTTCGGTGTTTGAGTGAATTTTAAAGGGTAAGAAATAAATTTAGCAATCAATTTCCAGCAGATAAAAAGCACGTATATTTGCGGAGCGCAGGATCGAAGGGGCTGCGTGCTTCATTTCTTCGCTGTTTTGTGATACTTTTTCCCAGAGAGATGGAGACGGATGGAAACGTTTTCACGATTCACCGACGCATTTTCGTGCAAAGCGACTCGTGAACAAATACAAACTCGTGACGATCCGTTGATTTTTATATTCGACACTGGTATTTTTCAACTATCGCGTTGCATTTTTCATGGATCAACAGATCGCGCGAAAGTCGAGGCGGAATGCGGCAGAATTGACCAGTCCGACAACAGAAATATCCTGCGACGGTCATTCAACTGCACTAGCTGCCGCGTTCGACGTTTCCATCCATTATGTTTACCTTCTTGAAGGACGAAAGGAGTAGAATAAAAACAAAATTCAATATACGAATTGGGAATTTCTCGAACGCTCCGAGCAATATTTTGTAACGCGTTACACGAGACGAATTTCACGAGTCGAACAAACTGTAAATAACTATAAATAATATTAAAAACTAAGTTTTCAATATCGAAGGATGAAAGTAGATCACTGAAAGTAGTTAAATGTCTAAAACCGTTGGCTCTGTAACAAATACATCAAGAATTATGAAAAAAATGATTTATATACTGCTTCAATTTTGACACTGAAGACCAAGAAAACTATAATTATTCGATGATTCTGTATTGTATTTTATCTTTCAATTAATAAATTCAAAATTAGTTGCACTACTTTATACAAATGATTTTTAATATTTAAATATAATGCTGCTGGTACAAAGATTTATTATAGTATTAGAAGTCATTATGATTTAGATATTAGATAAAAATAAATTTTAAAAAATGTAATTACTTCTAATAAATAAATTTCGAATTCAGTTAGTAGTTTCTGAAACTGAAAACACGATAACGATAAAAATAAAGTATGTTAATTGTTCAAAGAGCTATCATTAGCTCGCAGATGAAAAGTTAAGTGTCTAAGAGAGAATTTGTTAAAACTTCGTCTCATTTTGCGAGTTTCTTTAAACAGTCAGGTTTACTATAAACTGCTGGCCATTTTGTTGATATTCTTTCATAGAATAAAAAATGAATATTTGCTTGTAACTGACCGTGAAATTCAGTGGCTCGTGCGAAGAGAAAATAAGGGGAAAATGAAAGTCTGAGAGAAAATTGCGTTTCAGAACTTTCACATCGACGTAAAATAAACGGATTATAACGAATCGCCGAGTATGAAACTCCATCCTCAACGCAGATCTTTTGGCTGCATAAAATTCGACAAATTACATCAACGACGTGACTTCCAGCGTTTTTCATTATCATTAGGAAAATTTAATTGCGCCAATGCAATCAGCACGGTATGTTTCGAATTAATAAAATTTATGCAGTTCATGGAATTTCTCTTTGTGATTGTGCGTGAGAAAGTTTTCACAGTTTAACAATTTCAAAATACTTTTCCATTTTATATTAAAACATTCTGCTGTTGAGAGCTAATTTAGAACACTTCAGAAATCTTTCCTCGAGCCGTAAAATAAATACAGGGCGTTCAAAAAAGAAATATTCAATATTTATATGGTATATAGGATACACTGTACCGAGTAAAAAAGTTTTAGTAAACATAGGTCGAAAGGTCAACCGTTTTTTAGATATAAACATGTTTGTTTGCTAGTATCATGATTGACTTAGTTGCTTATTTTAACTTCTTGGTGAATACATTACCTCGGTACTTGGATGATATGCCTTTGGTAGAAAGATTATCGATGTGGTACATGCATGATGGGGCGCCACCTCATTTTGTGCGTAATGTGAGACCATTTAAACATGGTATTCGGTTAAAGGTGGATTGGACGTGTTGGACCAGTTGCGTGGCCTCCTCGATCCCCCGATTCAAACCCTTTAGACTTCTTCTTATGGGGAAATTTAAAAAGCTTAGTGTATTCCTCTCCGATAAATGACTTAGAAGAATTACGTAACCGTATCCACCATTCTGTAAAAAGAAGATGCCAAGCGGGTGTAGAAATGGAAGGTGGACACATGGAAAATCTTCTGTAAACATCGAAAATTCAGTAGTAAGTCAATTATGATAATAACAAACAAAAATGTTTATATCTCAGAAACGGTTGACCTTTCGACCTGTGTTTAATAAAGCTTTTTTACTCGGTACAATGTATCCTATATACCCTATGAATATTAAATGGTTTTTCTTGAACACCCTGTATAGATATAGAGAAAACTCAATTTTTAAGTGGATATTATAAATTGATTATAGCAATATCTTGAAATGATATACAATGAAATTCTTATGAAATAGCCTGATATGATCCAAAAAAGCTATTTAATAATAGAGAAAATTCAATTGTTAAGTGGATATTATAAATTGATTATAGCAATATCTTGAAATGATATACAATGAAATTCTTATGAAATAACCTGATATGATCCAAAAAAGCTATTTAATAATGGAGAAAACTCAATTAAGCTTGCGTTAAGGTGGCAGAACGTAAGAGAGAAAAATTACGTTCAACACACACAAAAATAATTAAAGATGTAATATAGTAGAAAAGAGAAGGAAACCAAGGTTAAAAATAGTATGGTAAATATAGAATTTGAGAAAACGGTGTTGAAATTCGAGCTGCATGTGCTTATTAACGCGAAAAGGGAATTGTGTGGTTAGTTGAAATATGAGAGTACTGGTTTTAAACAATATTGTACTGAGAACTATATGTAACAGTTAAAAACATATCTGGTTCTGCCGCCTTAATTATTGGAATATTTCGTACATAAATTTATATGTAGTTAATCTGACTAATTTTACCATATATAATATTCTGTTTCCTCTGTATATTATAGTGGCTTCATTAAATATACATCTTTGTACATTTAATGCACGAAATGGATCTGCTTTATGCTTTTCAAAAAGAGAAAAGTATTTCAAGATTTTACACGAATCGAAGAGTACGATTTATAAAATGACATACATGTATAATATTTATTGCTTTTTAACATACGAGGTAGGACGATATTGTAATTAAGACTTTGAACAAATTTTTTTAATGGAGAAGAAAGTAAAAGAAAATAAAAACAACCAACTATAAGATGATCATTTTTTATTAGTGGTTCTACAGTGTATTACGAGGAATTTCTATGTCAATTTATTACAGTGGAAACAGCTTGTTATATTCAATTGCTATACTGTTGTATTAAATTCGTTACCATATTTTCATTTTTATATTTTCAATAAATATTTTTATTCAGTTTTGATAAATCACCTTTTACGCATTTAAAATTGCAGCCATTGATACTATTAATATACTTTGTTAATCGTCGCTTGTCCTGACAAGATAATAATTTTGGACGACCTCCAAAAGATGTAGGAACATCATTGCAATATCGTTTCCGTATTTTATGCACTACTGTCTGACTAACAGCAAACCTTCTAGCAACTTTTCGTGTCGATAAGCCAGATTTTAACTGTAAAATAATATTATTCTTCACAATTTTAGATAATGGCTTCATGGCAGAATGTTAATACGTATAACTCCACAAACAGCAATGAACTAACTACTAGAGTACTTTACAGTTCGTAGCAATAGTTTTAACGCGGTGCAAAACCGATTACACGAAAAAAAATTCGTAGGTGTTAAAATAATAAGGATATTACGATCGTTGAAAATTATTTGGAAAGTTAAAACATTGTACTTGATACTGTATATTTCGTTTCTTTTGTATTCTACATGCAAACAATGAATAAAATTTCGTATGTGTGTTCAGCTTTGCTCTTAACTGTATTAGAAATCAAACGTGATACTAACTTTCCATGATAGCGTTCACTATCCATTTTGGTTCTTAATGGATGCAATTGGAAGCTTCCTTTAAGTACTTAAACCTCACTGTACTATCACACTGCTTCCACTGTAATTGCATTTGGGAAATACTGCCCTTTCTTTTAGTACCTAGCAGGACAGACGATGTATACGAGTAGACCTTACACCTTATGGACTTTCATGGCTCAATCTGACTGCGATATAGACCTGAAATTTCGGAGGTGATTTTAGTATCCTCTTCTCATGGATGATAGACAAGTTGATCAAAGGTAATGAATTTAGTCAAAGAGATGCGTTGCCACCTAGCTGAGGGAGCATTCAAATTTAAAAAATAAACCTTGAAATCCAGCGACGATATACCCAGCCAAAGAAATGGACAAATTTATGAAATACTAATAAAGTGAAAAGTGAAAATACCAAAGAATTGAACAAAGTATCTCATTGTCAGTAAAATGTTACAAGAATTTTAGCAATAATGCGAAAATAAAAATCGTATTCTAATTAGTATCATCAAAATTCATGACATAATATGAAAACAAATATAATATACAAATCAACACAATATTTCGCTATCATTTTCATACAATATTATATATATTAAAACAATCACATCGATTCGAAAAATAATGCGAAAATAGAAACAGAGAAACGAAACATCCGTAGCAATCAAATGAAATTGGATCATTCTCATGGGGTTTTTCGGACTTTGCGGGATTAAGGAACAACTTATAAGTTGTAGTAGATAGACAGATAACCAAACAATCGAATAAAATAAACAAGTACATTTCTGTTAATAACTATATTACTAATATAGGTAGTTATTAATGGGTCGACAGTAAAGTAAGAAACTATTTCTATTGTAAGACATGCACTTAAGCAGTTCCTTAAAGCAAAATTGAAATCAAACGATAAAATAGAAGTGGGGAGGATTTTTGAACAGTTCGTACCGTTGGTCATTACTGTTTGAGACAGGTTAGCAGTGATCAGCAATGGTTAACACTGGTTAGCTCTGGTCAATAGTGGCTACTAGTGGTCAGGAACGGTCAGCGGTTCACTAATGGCCAGAGGTAGACCCCCTAGTTCTCCACTGAACAACTGGCATTGATGTTTAGCTCATTGTTGACCATGTATGGCCATAATTCAACCATTGTTGACCATTGAATAACCAATGACCCATTAAAACCATCACCAAGTCGAAGATTAAAGCCTTCTTACAAGGATCTCCTTACTATATGATGCACGATCTTCTTAACATTTTGTTCCACTTAGAAGGAGTGTATCTCAAAACTAGGAAATAAAAGAATAAATAAATGTTAATCGGACATTCCGGATAATTTAATTATTCTAATACTATTAAACATCTTTTTGTAATCGTAAAGAGCACCAAGAAATTCATCAAAGCAGTACTACTCCAAGAATGATAGTTAACAGAAACTGTGATGAAGTCTAAAGGACAAATTTAATGAATTTTATATTTCACTGTTTTGCCCAGGTTTTCTCGGTTTCGTCCAAGCATGCGAGTGTCGAAAATCATTCTTTGAAGATTGTCATGTTAAGAACGTGTCGAAGCTGAAACTCTGTCATTCGTCATAATGAAATTAATTAAAAGTATTCGTCCTTGAAAATTTATCCATCTTGAAAAGTGATGGTGTTCTTACGAACAAAACGTAATGATGTATGAAAAATATGACCTATGATTAGAATTAAACAAATGTTATGTTAATATATCGGATAAATAATTATTACTCTTCTTGCTATAAAAGTTTACCTATGTATTTAATAGAGTTGGTTAGCGTGTCTGACCATTTGTAGTAAAAATCTCCTTTGGATAGTCCCACTCTTGTCAGTGTATAGGAAAGAGATTACAACCAATCAGTCATAAACTGTGAAAGTAGATAATCACACAACAGGTCAGACAAGTAGAAATAATCATTAATGGAATTGAGGTATATTTATTATTATTTGAATATTAATAAAGGAAATTTGATCGATAGGATAAGTGTATACAGGAATAAGTATTATCTTCTCGTCAACAAACAATTTATATTCTGGCGAGGCGAATACATTTGGATTTCAGGAGTCGAGTGAAAGAGTCAGATATTGATTTTTGTTTGAAATTAATTTATTTTAATTGTCATCTGCAGGCATGTTGTAGTAATATCCAGGCGAATAATATCAATCGATTTGGTAGATTGTTGTTTTTTACAAATTGATTGTTTAATTAAGTACGTTGAGAGATTTGTTTTGCTTGTAACACGCCATCAACTTGGCTGCCTTGTTGCAAGCGTTAGCACCGGCTGAAACGATATTATTCATTAATTTATTTAACATTTTATAAAGGAAAATACGCATTTTATACATATAAACGATGCCCCTCTCTAATACATAGAATTTTGTTAGGCAAATTTCAACGAAGAGTATTATAATCTAAAAAATCATGTATTTGAGTTGTAATCAAGTCGTCTTTAAATGTTTTAAGAAATATTTATCTTGTTCCAAATGTTGAATTTCATGAATTTCTTTCATTATTAGACTTTCGAGTTAAAACTCTTCTATGACTCTAATCTACATTTATTTATTTTCAATAGTATTTTTTATTTAATTTTTTATTAAGGTTGGTTGAATTTGAAAGGCCACTGGCAACCACAGTTACTATTTGCATTTATGTGAATTATAAATTTGCAAAGTACAATCTAGTAGATTAATATGTTTCGAAAAGTTTACTACATTACAACACGGCTCTACGCTCATACTATGGCATAAAAGTTATAATCTTTCTCAGACAAGTTCAGAACATAATTCTGTTACTCATTTAGTCTCTCTTTAAATAGACAACATATTGCAATCCTCTTAACATCGTTTATAGCGCCATAATAATTTTCATTCACACAGGAATTAAAATCTCTGGAGGAGAAGAGTTGACAAAAAATTTAGCAGTCATCTCGAAACTTCCTTCGAATCATATTATATCGAAGACCAAAATTTTCCATCCGAAAGTGTAATCCGCTGATTTTTACTGATTTTGTACCGATGTCAGGAGTGACAGTCTCAAAACCTAACCCAGAACCTATTCGGTTCAATTTTTTATTTATGAAAAACAAAATTGTGTAACTTTAAATGACGTACTTCCTTATCGAAAATAAATAGACGACATATTGCAAGCCTCTTAACATCATTTATAGCGCCATAATAATTTTCATTCACACAGGAATTAAAATCTCTGGAGGAGAAGAGTTGACAAAAAATTTAGTAGTCATTTCGAAACTCCCTTCGAATCGTATTATATCGAAGACCAAAATTTTCCATCCGAAAGTCTAATCCGCTGATTTTTACTGATTTCGTACCGATGTCAGGAGTGACAGTCTCAAAACCTAACCCAGAACCTATTCGGTCCAATTTTTTATTTATGAAAAACAAAAATTGTGCAACTTTAAATGACGTACATACTTCCTTATCGACTGACAAGTCTATTTTCATTCCTATAGAAATTCAAGTCTCTGGAGAAGAAGAGTGGACAAAAAATTTAGTAACCATCTCGAAACTCTCGAACCATATTCTATCGAATAATACACATTAACCTAAGTTGATCGCGTTCCACGATACATTTTGCGCATCGATATACGGTGATAAGAGTTACATCGAAGTTTAAGTAAACCGAAACGTGTTACAGAATCGTAGAACTATTTTGCACCTCCATGCTCACGTGACACCCCGAAATCTTTCAGTGTTTCAAGGAACCACAACTTCCAACTTTGGCCGTCGTTTGTTCTCGCGTGACAAATCGTCGGATTACCGCTGGTCTCAGCCAATTTTCTCTCTCGCTGGGGAACATAGGTAACCGGGGCTTTTCTTCGAAGACCACGGGATTTTCGCGTGCCACGCGCTCTGACATTCATGCATGCAAATTTTGGCCACTTGTACGACGGTGTCTAGCCTCGCGGGTGTGTATGCATCACGCATTGTTGAAATAAAACACCGTGCAGCCAACGGCGTGTACCTGTGGATTAGCATTTCGCGCGCTCACCGTCCTGCGATCACGTGCGATATGTGTCTATTTGCGAACGTAAACGCATACAGACACCGTCGTCGACGTGGATTCACCGTTCCTACGTGGTGGAAAAAGTTGAAACGAAATTACGGAAGCTACAATCGGCAGATAACGACTCGACACAATTTATACTTCTTTAATTGGTTTTACAGCTGTACGCTTGAGTAAAAATTGAAAAGACTCTCGTTAAATACACAGGGTGTTCCGCATTTTTCCGTACACACTTCATCAGCTTATTTCCATTGCATTACATTTTGTGATCACACTTCCCGCACTCGCCACCAGAGGGCTACGCTCTTGTTTCTCTCGCAAGCGCTCGACTGACCCCTTCCGTTCCTATATAGAATGTTCCACATTTTTCCGTACACACTTTAACAGAACGTTCTACAAGTAAAAATAATACTAAAGTGTTGTATAATAAAAAATTCATAAATGATTTGTTAAGAAGTTATGACGAAAATATAAACTGTGATGTTCTTTTATTTACTAAACAAACAAGTTTTCTAAAATTTTGTTTAAAGAGGGCAACTACTAGTCGAGGAACGAAAAAATAGTTTTTACGTAGTATTATGTGGATAACTTAAATATTTCTTCATCAGAGTTTAGTTTCTACCATTTATCTTGAGTGCTGAAGTATTCTTTCTTCCACGATAATTTTTTGTTGTCACAAAATTGTGAACTATTGTTCAAGTTTATGTTCACTAAATTGCAAAGAAACTCACGATATCGAATGCTCGCAAAAGATTGATTTTATTTTATTATAAATTTTTTTTCTTATTTCAATGTCCTGAATCTCAACCGAGTTTCACAGTTCATATTTTTGTTATAACTTCTTAACAAAGCATTTATGGATTTTTTGTTATGTAACATTTTAGTCTCAGTTTTACTTGTAAAACACACTGCTGAAGTGTGTACGGAAAAATGCGGAACAACCTGCATAGTTAAATAAACAAGAGAAAGATATTTGGTTTGACTTTCTGGTTTCAATTTTGGAGAGCACCGGTGTCGAACTGCGAGCTTTACTTGTTTACGAGCAACAAATTTGAAGTTGTTATGCACGTGTAGGAGTGTATTAACGAGGTACTTGTGATTCGTTCAATTCTGAAGATACTTTCGCAATAAATTAAGGATACCTAACGCCATTCCATTTGTTCTGATGAGAATTCTAATTGAGTTCAAAACTTGGTGTAATTTACACGAGAGGACAGTCTGAAACTATTTAATTATCAAATGATATATAAATTTTAAGCACTGACATCGAAAACATCATTTGTTGGAAATTCAATGGCGATTCTCAATTTTCAAATTAGCTGCCATGTTGTCACTTTACTTTGCCAAATTAAAATAGTCATTAAGATAAATATGTATATTGTTATATATATTGTTATGCCTCTAAGTTCAATAAACAAATTTAGTTCATATTTAAAATATAAAGTTTCCTTTTCTCATCCTAACATCATTTATAAGCTGATGGTTAAGTATGTGTGAATTATGTCCACTTTTCTTGAACTCGTTGAAGAAATGAAATGCTTTTCAACCCATAATTTCCAATTGATGAACAATTAATCTTCTACTATATAAAATATTCTATTGAAAATTAAAAAAGAACAATTTCAGTAAATTTCATTCGGACATATTTTTTTAGCCAATTATTGTTAACGTTAACTTGCTCAAGAACTAATCGTGCAATACAAAGAGTTTAACCGTTACGATTTCTTGTACTTGAAAACGAGCACGATTCCGCTTGCTGGAGCAGAGATGTATTGTACCTATATTTGTTCATATATTACATGTGTTCGAACAGACACGATTCTACTTGTTGTTTACACACTCCCGCCATTGTTGTCTAACCATGAGCGATATTACATTTCCTGTCTATCTCAGCGCGATCCTATTCCACTTGTCTGCAGAAAGGTTTCTTGCTCTACTTGCTGCACCATGAGTGACCATACTTTACCACATTCTACCCATCGGACCTATTTTCCTGGATCAAAACTGAATCTACTAACATTTTGACTACCATGTTATCCATACTAGATTCGAGGTAATAGAAGATCGGGAATAAAAAAAGTTTGAATAGAAATAAACGATTTAAAAACTAAAATACAACAAGCATGTGCATCGATATCTCGTACAACAATAGCGGGAGCAACTGAAAACGTAATCCGTAGTTGTGAAATAGGTTGTTGTGCACAAGGAAATCGTATCGAACATCTTTTGTAATCTACTAATACAGAGTTCTAATAAACACAATCTATTCATATGACATATAAAAATATATGCCATTCCATTTAAAAAATTGAAGATCACCATCATTTCTCGCAAAATAATGTAAATATTCAAAATTGTTATGCACTGTCCTATCGATCATAAGAAATTATAAAACTTTTTCCTCTCTCATATTTTTCTAATCACAATAGTTTTCGAAAAAATCGCTAGTTAGTTTTCAATAGAGTAAACACTTATAACATCGTTTTCATAAGAATTTATTTTCACCAATTACTCAACAATTCTAAGCTCACATTATGAATATAATATTTGGTGTCAATATTATTAGCGTTTAAGAAACGTATATTTTATAAAACTATGGATATTGTTCGATCACGTTACTTTAATGCATTCTATTTCAATTTCAAAATAGTTTACTATTTTTAGATATTGTTGCACTTATGTTCTAGGTATATTTCTGAGAGGTAGAGTCGAAAATCATTAAAAGTCACTGTATTCTTGATATTTATATATGTTTTTAACAAACTCGATTAAAAAATTGTTAGACAAAAAGTTATAGAAGTCTGTTATATTGTCAGGAACTAATCACAAAATTTCTTTAAAATACCGTATTCTCTCTGACAATAGTTCTTCTTTATTGAGTCACAAAAGCCTCGAATCAATGTTATTGGAAACGGGTTTCCGCCCTTTTCTAATTTTCTCAGTATTAATACTTTTTGTCTGTAAGTCATTGATTTGCTCTTTCATACGGAGAAAATTGAAAAGAGTATTCGGTAACTTTATTTCATACGTTAACAGGTATTGTATTTTGCGTATACTGAGGTGAAATCTTCTGTCGATAACGAATCAACATAACTCGTGCACTGATTTGAAATCTTTATTTTATATTTTTTCAATTTTCTGTAAGTTTCACATACTCGATAATTAACGATACGACGACAATAAAGAACTGTCCCTAAATAATTTCAACCTTCGACAGCTGAAGTAGAAGTTTATCATATGCATATAATTAGTTCAACGATATTATTATTTTATTTAATACGTTATTTCATTATAATGTAATATTTTTCTAAAAAGCGAAAAGCTATGTAACACAGAACATTAGTTGTCTTAGGTACGTGACATTTTAATATCGCGCCATAAATCGAGGGTTAAACCTAATTTTCGAAACGATGTATTCTGCATATTAATGTTCCAACATAATCATGCAAGACATACTAGAAAATATCCACATTCAATTTTAGGAAAACAAATGTTTTCTATTACATATCGCAAAAAGAATTGAATCAGGGTTGTAATATAATTTCTGTAAATCATTCTACCCAATCGAAGGTTAAACCTAACTTTCGAGATGATGCAATCTGCATATTAAAGTTTCAAGTTCATACCAGAAAATATCCACATTTAATTTCAGGAAAACAAATGCTTTCTGTTAGAATATTAAATTTCAATTTCGCGTCTTTCTTTTTGTTATTATTTTTTGTGTGCGTGTGGTTCTTTTCCTGTTTGATGGGGTTTGCTGTTCGGCTGAGTAGGAGGTTTTGATATCTGCACAAAATAAAGTTTAATTATCAAACACTTTTTACTACATATCGCGAAAAGAATCGAATCCGGGGGTGTGAAATGATTTCTGTAATTTATTGTCGTGGCAGGGAAATTCGTGCGTGCTCCGGTTTCGCCATTAACGTACTAGTTAATCGATGTGGCGAAAGTATTAACGTGGAAATTTGTTTCATAGCACGCGTCAGCTGTGCAGTTTCGAATACGTGGAAACGTACGCTGCGTAGCGTAGCAGTTAACGTGTCACATACGCGCCTGAAGTAAGCTGTTACCTATGATTGCGGTAGTTGTTTTTGGTGGCGTTCCAGCTTCGTCAATGGCGCTTGCGGTTCGGTGCAACTGCACTTCCACGGAATGCATTTCAGGCAGAGGACACTAAGCTTGTCCTAAGCTCCGGAAAGCCAACGGGGTTCGGTCGATATTTCTAGGTGAAATACAGTGAAGAGGCAAAAGGTTCGATGGCGTCGTGCTTTTAAGATCGTTGGCTCTCCCCGCTTTATCTGTGCGTTATCTGTCACGTACTGCCTCGCGGATAACGAGCGCGGTCTCGAAAATATTTTTACGTTATTATTCGAGGACAAACGATGTGTTTTTTAGACGAATATAATAATCACCAACATTTAGGTGTGAGAGAGGAAGAGTCGGAAACAGAAAATGGAAACCGTAAAGTAATAAAAGCGGTAATACGATGGTTAATTAAAAATTGAGTACTTCAAAAATATTTCTTTTATTATGTTTCATATAATTAAATGTCATCCGAATTATTTCGTGTTTCGTTTTATTTTAGCCAGGAAAATGTAAGGAATATATAAAAATAAATAATTTCACTTGAATAGAAAGGATCCTTTCTTTTGGCATATAGAGAGACTTTACTGTGTTTCGTTTTCTCACAAGCACTCGACCGACCATCTATTCCTATATACAGGGTGTTTTTTTAAACTGGACTCTTTGGAATATCTCAGGAGGGACTGAAGGTATCAAAAAAATGTTTCAACAAATAGTGTTAGGTACGAAGGGGGACATAATGCAGCAGAATTATTTTTTTAATATCTGCAGTAGTGGTGGAGATTTCAAGGTCAAGTGTACTTTTTTCAATGGAATGTTATATTTTTTTTCGTGATATTATAGCTCTTTTTGAGATGAATTCAACGAGGTAGTATACGATGACAATCGCTAGAAAAATTTTCACTTCATTAAGTAATTTCTGGAAGACTATGAATTACCACTTAATTTGGAATCATTTATTGATTTGTTCTGGTTATTAACCATCCCCGCGTAGAAGAACTATTTCTATTCTTTCTTGAATAGTTAACAGCATCTTTCATGTAATTTTTTAATAACAACCAATCTTAAACTATTGTTCCACTACGAAAATATTTTAGTACCACCAAAGTAATGTTCAACTACGAAAATATTGTAATGACACCAAAGTAATGTTACACTATTAAAATGTTATAATGTCACAAAAGTAACGTTTTACTGTACAAATATTAGAATGTCACCAAAGTACCACACGAACATATTTATTAATTTTGTAAAACGTTTGTAAACTACCTGCATATTTGTTACTCCCTACGTTTCCGAACGTTGGTACGAATTTTTCCACAATTAAAAAGAACTTTTCTAACAATTGAATGGTCTGATTTCCATTAGTGGCACGGTCAAGCAGGGTTTAGCTAGCCCCAGGCGAGCACCCCGATTTTTTATGTTGTTAGAACCTTCCATAAAATGAAATGTCATCGTATACTACCTCGTTGCATTCGTCTCAAAAACAGCTATAACATCACAAAAGAAAATATTGCATTCCGTTGAAAAAAGCACACTTGACCTTGAAATCTCCCCCACTACTGAAGATATTAAAAAAATAATTCTGCTGCATCATGTCCCCCTTCGCACCTAACAATATTTGTTCAAACATTTTTTTGATATTTTCAGTCCCTTCTGAGATATTCCAAAGAATCCAGTTAAAAAAAGACATCCCGTATACACTCCTCGACTTGCCTTACTGATGAGTCCATTAGTAGGTTCAGGACAAAACAACGCTCTCCTTTTCTTTTCTCACTTCATCCTACAACAGCAAATCACCACAACATAATATATTATTAAGCGTTTGAGTATGTGGCGCTGCTTTTTGCCGATGGTCAAGGAAACTACCCTTCGTAAGAGGGTAGAAAAGGAAAGAAGAGGGGAACGTTTCGTCAGGGCCTGCTAGTGGACTCATCAGTAAAGCTTTTTAGCAAGCCTTGAATATTAGATAGTCGTCGAGCGCTTGTGAGAGCGTGACCTCTCTGGTGGCGAGTATGGGAGGTGACGCCACAAGTATATTCGATCGTTTTAGGATTCAAAACACGTATCTAATTTGTCAGAAGCAGAGAGATACTCCGCTATAGGAATAGAACTGTTTTAATCTTTTCTAATTAAATAAAAATAAATTTCTACAAAGCATGTGACATTTCAGACATAAAATTTTGAGATCCTTTGGTGGAAAGGATTGCGACACGGTAAAATTTTTTGTGGCGCGGATCACAGTGCCGGATTGGCTGTGCTTTTCGATATAATACGCGAGAGGCGGGAGCAATATCTCGCCAAAGTCGATACAAACGCGTGAACGGGAGAAGGTGAACCAGATCTCACAGGCGGTTGACGGAAATCGAAAATCGCAACGAATTGGAAAACAAGGACGTGTTTCACTACACTTTCGGGCAGGTATACAGAATGCCCGATAAAAGAAAAAAGAAAGGATTGGGAAAAGAGAGAAATGCTAGGCATCGTCCCATAAGAACGTCTAAAAATAATACCGTGGAAAAGAAAACGTTAACAAGAACAATTCCTGTCACAAGTTGATAGAAAATATTGGCTCTTAACGTCACGAAGTGCTATGAAAGAAGAAAAATGTTTGGCCATTGCATGAAAAGCCGTGCGTTACAAAATATGTGGCAGACATATGGGCGTACGATTTACTACTCGTAGCGCTAGAAATGGTGCAGGCATCTCTGATTGGCTGACGCATTGTTCCATATCGGGCCTGAGAACACGGGGTTTAAATGTCAGAGCCCAATAGCCTCGAAGATTCAGAATATTTTCACCAAAAGAAGTTTCTAAAGTTATTTTATGCCTTTACGCCTATTAACCCGGGTATTTTAATAACACGAGACTTTTTATTTGACTTTCGAATAAGAACCGGGCTGATTCGATTAAAGTTTTGAAATTTCTTCCTACACATAAAAGTCGATATTCCCCGTGGCCTCAATTAACGAAGTTTCTTCGCCCGCCGTTGTTTCATTTGTCTTAAATCAAAAGAGACCACGAAGTTAGCGCCGTCTTGGAGTCCGTTCAACTAGATCTAGTTCCGAACTCGGTGCTTTTTGTCGGCGTATGAAAAAAGAAGCGACTAAACCCGACGAAAGTCCTCAAGGTGGGTGAAAATCGCCGTGCAACCAGGCAACTCGATGCACATCATTGGCGCAGTGCCAAATTCTTGCCCGACTACACACTCGCCTAATCCTCTTTTCGTTGGCGACAAAATTACATTCCGTTCTTCTTTCCTTACGACGGAGTTACCGATAATGCGTTTCTAATGTTTTTATATTAAACTTTGTTTCTATTTAATAATTCTATTTAATCTTACTATTATTATTAAAAACAATTAACGATACAGGGGATTAAAATGGATGTTATTTTTCATTTCGTATGCACCAACCTAATTACAGTTACATTTTCCACCGTCGAAAGTACTGAGAAAGTTTGCAGTCTCTTCTTGGTTCCTACTCAATTCGAAACATAGGTACGATTTAATCAAGTTTACTCTTTTATTCGGAAACTTCGCGATAAAGCAGCACTGATTGATCAAATTGTCAACGTAGGTTTTCTTATAAAAATACAACGGAATCCAATAAATTATAAATCGACGAATTATGAAAATCTCGCGCGTACGATGCATATCCGGTTGCATTTCCAATTTCGAGTTTTGATTACGCGAAAGGAAACGATGCCCGAGAAATCGATGCGAGGACAACTTCTTCGAGCCGTCGCGTACTCGAGTTCAAGACTTCTTCTATCTCGTTGAAAATAAGACAGCTGGTACCGAAGGATCGTTTGAAAACCGTGTAGAAGGATAAGAGGGGAAAGTCTAATCAGACCAACCCGGATTTGTAAAGAGAAGCGCCATCGATCGGTTAACCCGTCAACGATTTTAAACTTCTCGATGTTGCTACGTGAACTTTCGCCTGGAACTATATCAACGGCGGAGAACTTTTTCCTTTCTCATTTTCCATCTTAAGGACTCCAGGAACTTCGTTAATGCCATTGAGCCTGCGACTCCTGTTCGTCGTCTCCATTCTCTGCACCACTTGTTAAAACATTTACGCAGGAAGATCGAGCCTGGGGAGCTCAACGGGAACGAACTGACCGTCGTTCGCGCAAACATCGACTTTCGTCGAGCGAAAGGCACGAAAAAAGTAGAGAACTTGCGATTTATCTATAGTGCATATCATTGATATACCAACCACTTAAAATTCAAAGAAATTGATCTTTTGGGAATGAATGAGACTATAATAGCACTATCTATTTCTAGATAGTACTATAAAAACAAATATTCAAAAGCAGTTTGTTGTAATTAATAGACGGCGGATGTTTATGCCAATAAAATACGTCAAAATATGTAAGTGGTATATATCAAATGTGTATCAATAATATGCTAAAATACCGGGTGTTTGGGAAGAAGATAAGAACAAAATAAGAAGAAAATCAAGAATACTAATTTATTGATGGAGGCTTCGTTAAAAAGTTATTGTAGAATTTAGATATTTAAAGAAACATATGGGGGTGTAAAAAATGAAATTATTCTTATTGTGTTAAAATATCTTTATAATAAATCTTTCATTGAAGTATGTTTTCTCACATTAGGAAATTGTTTTCTGTTTTCTCTTCGAAATTATTTGTAGTATATGTTGGTTTTCTTCATCATTTTTTGATAATAATTGATTGTATTTTTTCCTAAGTTTAACTTCATGTTCAACAATATTTGACTCATGTTTATAATCGTTATCATTTTCCCACGTGTCAGGATCTTTTCTTAAAAAAAAGTTTTTCAGTCAATTTTTGAAATCTCAAAGTTATCATTTTTGTTTAACGCGAACATATATTTCTTTTCTATACTCTTATAGAGCGTAAAAAAGAACGAATTCAGCGATCTGCAAAACTGTATAGAAATTGTGGATTAAAGTGGAGAAAAATGAATTACAAGAATAAAAGATTTTCAAATTCAATTCATACGCCATTTCTTCGTACTGTGGCAAGATTTTAGGGAGCGTAAAAAAAATATTGCACAAAAAATGTTTGCCAAATATAACTAAGGTCCACCCTAATGTATTGCACACACGGAGTACAAAATGTAACATTTAATTTCAATAGAAAGATCGTGCAACATATTTATTTTCAAAATGATATAAAACTATAGAAAAACGTAGCGTTTGCAATTTCTATCACATTTAAGGTAAATAAAAAAGAAGAATAATAACTTCATTTGTACATGATTGAGTACGTAACATTGTTTATTACGTACTGACTTTTAATAAGATGACATAAGATAAATAAAACACAAAATCGCGATACTTATAAGAAAAATACTTATTTATAGATACACTCAAAAGTATGTATAATTTGTATATAATATGTAATCTTTCTACGAATGCGATGAAAATTTTGTAGAAGCATAGCAATCGAGTTATTAAATCGTTGTACTAATTTTGCGCATGGAGTCTGTACTGTAAATCCTTTGTTCTAGAGTTTCCCATAGATAGAAATCAAGAGGTGTAAAATCCAGTTCTCTCGTTGGTTAAAGGACCAATAATTTTCATGCAACCAGTTTCTAACTTGTTCTGCATAGTACGACGTTCAACCATCTAACTGCATCCATCCATTTTAGCTGTACAGTAACGATACATTGTTCGTAAAATTTGATCAACTGTTTGATCAAAATCTCTGAAAATGAGTTCTATTCGTTCATGTAAATGGAAACGGAATTCGTAATTAATACCTATTTGTTACGCTGTATGTAGATTATTATAGTCTCGTGCATATCTATTATGAGAATTGAATATACCTCATTTCGCACAAATCATCTCGCCCGTCCATAATGTCCTTGATGAAAATAAATCGTCATTTTCCACTGCATTTGAATATCAATCACAGGATTCGACTCGTTTTCGATAATCAGTTGAGAATAATTCTTGCATAGTTGGGGCACGATGCGACAACCATTTGTCAGTTTGGTAATATTCTCCAAATACTAGTTCGCGAAATCTGTAATTTAGTTGCTTCGAATACTTCGCGTAGGAGTATCGTTCAAAAAATGTACGATTTTTTTGGCAGCAATCCTGTCATCTTATAACCACGTTCCTAAAACGTTAAGAAACTTTTAATCGCCCCGAAGTTTGTCAATTTTTCGTTTCATTGCGAAAGCAGAGTTATGAAACTACTTTATGATCGACTTTCGCATAATTTGAGAATATACGTTCACATTGCAAAAAGTTGCACGAAGCATCCTTTATGTTCGCGCGTTCCTCCGCCAAAAAAAAAACGGGTTCTCGCTTAGACGGTTTACTCGCTCTGGACGAGCTTCGCCTACTCGATTTTCAGACGGAAAAATTCAGTTGAACTCAACGCAGCATAACGCGAGTCAGGAAAAAGAGCATCCGTAATTCCCTTTTATTCTTCCTGCAGAATCTGCGAAATGTGCAAGAAAAATACGTACCGTTTCCAGAGTTCATTCTCGAAGTATAAAAAATTTATTACAAGTCTATCGTATTCGAGGATCAAAATAAAGACGCCGCTAGACGTTTATATTATTCAACGACTAAACGACGAAGAGGCGTTTCTGTCATTCATAAAGTAAAGAGCGAAATTGGATTTTCTATTATTCAGCTGGTCCAGACGAGTGTTCGCTCTACTATTCATGATGCACGGGGGGAGGGGAACGGTTACTCTCATTGTCGTTTGAAACGAATGTGAAAGTGCGTGATACGTAAACAATTACGGATTAGCAGATACTCCGGCGTAGTTGAGCCGCGTTAAGCGTGTCAATCGACGGCGAAACAATTTTAATCCGATCGTTTATGCGACAACATGAACCGATGAAATCGTACGAATCGATATTTGGAGCATCCAGGAATTCATGTCGCGCTGATCGCGATGCAGTTACATACTCGGCCAGAGCTGTACATTTCGATGGGAGTCTGTATATCGACAGATGCGACAGAACGCGCGCTGATGCGGCGGTTACCTCATCGTCGAATCGAGCCAAGAGGCCAAGGTTAGCTTTATTTCGGACAGGAGTACCAACCTCTGGTATCGTGCCCGAACCAATGCTGTACTCCCATTTCCGCCAACGCCGCGTCGCATCCTCGACGAGTGGAAAAAATGCAAACCGCGCCACCCGTTCGACGACTATGCATTAACACGTTCGTTGCGGCATTCGACACACACTCTGTATAAAATTAACAGTTTTTTGTCCACCTCGCGTTTTGTCCAACTTTATTTCTTTTTCTTGTTATTCAGATTTCATTCGACGCTCATAATCATTAATTGAGCTATTCTTATGATATTTTGTAGGCTTGTAGATTCACAAGTCGGGGAGACCCGGGGCTAGAGAAAACATAAAAAATGACTAGGAAATAATGTAGTTATGTTTTTCACTCCTGACTAATTTATTGTTAAATTTATTATAGTTTAAGATTTTCAGCTCAAATCTAATATATTGCAATAAATTTTTCATAGAAACACGTTTTTTTGTGATTAGTCGGAGCGAAACTTGGGGTAAGTTGTTACTAAAAAATAAGTGTTACTTTCTGGTGAGATATTTCATTCTCTGATGAAGTAAAACACAATATTATTAATAAGGGTTGTTTATTAACTTCACATTAACATAAATGTACAGGGTGTTCGGCTACCCCTAGGAAAAATTTTTATGGGAGATTCTTGACGCCAAAATAAGACAAAAATCAACAATACTATATATATATATATATATTATATATATTAGTATATATATATATATATATACTAATTTGATGATTGAAGCTTCGTTAAAAAGTTATAGAAACGTTTCCGGCCACAGAGTATACTTTCGGTAAAGAATTTTATTCTCAAAAGTATGTATAATTTCTGGGGTATGGGTATTCACCAAAAATGATTGTAATTAGCCCCTGCAACTAAAAATAATTTTTTTTAGAACGATTTGAAATTTTTTAATTTTGTCCAAAATTTGTCTACCTGCTCGAATTTTTTTCTCGGAAGTGGATAGGATTTCGGGGGTATGTGTATTGACAAAAAATGATTGTAATTGACCCCCTCAAAGAAAACTAATTTTTTCAGAAGGATTCGAAATTTTTTTTTAAATTTAGGCACCTACCTGCCGATTTTTCTTAAAAATTCATTTTTAATTTTTAATAATTTTGTTTGACGTCCTATAGAAAAGTTGTCTAATACTTTTTTGTAGGTACCTATGGGCTCTGCTTCAGAAAAGAATTTCAATGAGATACCTTTACTATTGTAGGAGTTATGGTCGTTTGAAAATTGGACCAGCTTTAGGGGGTTTTTCTCACTTTATGGGGTCAGGGGACGACTTTTTCAATATTGTTAGAATTTCTACACATTCTTCACTAAAACATGCGTTATTTGTCGTTTGAAACATTAAAATCCTTCAATCCGTTCAGAAGTTATGCTGTTTCGGCCTGAAATTATATTTTCGGTAAGGAATTTTTTTCTCGAAAATGGTTGGGATTTCGGAGGTATGCCTATTGACCAAAAATGATTGTAATTTACCCCTGCACCTAGAATAATTTTTTTAGAACGACTTGAAAATTTTTAATTTCACCGAAAAATTTCAATACTCGAATTTTCATCAGATGTTTGTGATTCTAAATTCTGGTCCAGATGCAAAATAAAATTGATTTGCTTATATCTCAAACTATGTATATTCTTTTACTGTCGCTTTTTTACTGTTAGTAATTTAAAAAAATAATATAAACTGTCAAAATTTTTAAATCTTTCTACTCGGGTGTTAGAAAGTAACACAATATAGTATGGTTATTAAAAGAAAAAATTCTACGCGTGAGATTCGAATTCAGGACAAAATATTATATTACTAGTTTCTTACACTGGCCACTACGCCATGGATATTCTTCGCCTGGATAGTCTATTATTAGAATATATCATACTAAGCGATTTTTCTAAACATTGCACTTATTTTTTTCATAACTAACTAGCCATCTGTGGCTATAACACCGATTTCGATTGTTGTACATATGAATCTATAAGCCTGCAAAATGTCATTAAAATTGGTGAGGATTAGATCTGACATTCTCGTTGTTAGATATTTGTCCAGGTTTCTTTAGGATAAATTATTTTAATTCGTTTAGAAAATACCACAGTTTTTGAGATTTATTTTTAAACGACGGAAACACTGTTTTCATCTAAATTTTTTACTCAAAACCATTCTAGAATCGGACGAATCGAGTATCGTGAAAGATATATGTATGTTATTTATTATTACTTATTGTACTAAAATCTGTTAATCATCTTCGTTCCTCGTATTGAAAATAAAAAAACTGTCAAATTCATGTTGTGGTAAATATCTCTTTATAGCTTTGATTTTATTGTACAATAGGAAGCAGAAAAACGTGTTTCAAAGACACAAAGGGATATTTTACATTCTACCTATTCAAAAGTTTAGCGACGTTCAGTCGAGTTTTGTATCGTGTATCGTATAATAAGTATGACCTCATGAATAATCTCTGAAGCGACGTGCGCCATTCTACGGCCGAAAGATTCCTCGTCTGTTGAAGAAGTTTCACAATAATTTTAATGCCAGTAGAAGATTCTTTGAAAGTGGAACACCGTTTAACGGTCTGCTAACTCTTCTTCAATTAAAGGCGAAATTATTCTCACGTCTCACCGAATTCAGTCTCTATGGAAACAAAGTTTACAGTATCAAATCAAATTTGAAGCTAAACAAACATCTAAACTTATTATAACACGGATTCTCCGTGTGGTTCCTTGGCATGAGTCGCGAACGTGTTACCACAGACTGTGAAACATTATGAACTAATCGTTTAATCAAACTCGGTAATAGGTATCCAATGGTTCCTAATCTTTTATTTCAAAATTAATCTTTTAATTTTGAGAATTGATTAATCTATCAAGAAGATGCACGAATAATAATTATTTACCACATCGTGACGCAAGAAATATTTGAAATAAAATCCCTTGTTCGTACGAGGATCGTATATTAACCGTAAGCTCAGGAATTATGTATTTCCTTCGCAGGGCAGTCCGTTAGGAGCCATCATGTGAAACTCCGACGAAATATGAAACTTCTACTTTACTACGTGGTATATGACCCTTTCGGCGGTTTTCCAATAGAAAGGACACTCGTAAGCACGGCTTTTGGTCAAATAATACTGAAATCATCGAAACGTACCGTGAGACAGTTACTGAAAATTAAATGTCTCATTTTTTCTAAGTAACTTGAAAAATACTATCATTTTTTATATTTCAGACTTCTCGAATAAAATGTCTTTTCTTCTTAAAGTTTTTAACCCTGCATATCAACACTCGCACGGTTATCGTTAAAATGGTTACTCGGACAGCGATGGCGGGGTCTTTTTAGACCCATATCTTGCATTTTTCAATACCTATATATTTAGACTCTTAACCTATAATAATGTAGAATTACTTGTTTTACCCCCTACATTATATATTTTTGAATTTTATTAAAAGAATATATATTTTATTAAATTCTTAAAATACCAATGAAATATAAAGAGTCGCAGAGTGCATAACGTATACCAGAAACATTAATGTTTTCGAAAATAGGGGAAAAGAATGAATGTAAGTCAACCATTAATCCATACGTATTTTTAAGAACTATATACACTTTACAAATATGTGCAGTTCAATGGTATTACTTTCTATCGGGCACTACAGTATCAAAATCGAGAACGTTGAAAAGTAACACACACATACAATATACAATATAATATTAAGAAACTAAATAAAAATATGTTCGTAAGTTAGTATCGAATTCGTGGAGTCGTGCGCTATTTTTTAAAATAAAATTCCTCGAATACAATTGTTCGATTGTAAAGCTTCTATAATAACAGTTACGTAAAGTATAACCAACAAGTAACGTTCTAATTGTTTCAGTACATGTCACCACATATGTAGAGCTTCTCTGAATATATTATGGTTTAAAACGTTTGACAATTTCCTCTTTGAGCAAAGTGAGAATGCGACGTTCACGGAACAGTGTCGCTTAATTAAATGTTGAATGGACAACGACAAAGGAAGAAACAGAAGGTGGAATGCCTCGCAATTCGATCAATGTTTCGTGTCGACAAAAGCGTGTTGGTTAAAAACTCGTCCACTATTTTCTGTTTTTCCAAATGGAACGTATAGTAACAAGTGTACAGTCAAAACAAACAGGGATGTAAAGCTATATACCAGACCAAAAAGAAAAAAAATGAATAAAGCTTGTCAAATATTTTGTAGACGAATTTGCTGAAAAGTGTTGTTTGTTTATTCAAACCAATCTAAACTGAGTGTCAAACGGAAAATATCAAATTGTGAAAATGATTTTGTAATAATTGCCGTTTTTTTATTCGATAATTTTAGTGTTTCATTTCTTCTATTAAAATTTCTGTTGAAAGGTCAAATAAATTTTACATGCAATAAATATGTTATTACGAATATGAATTATTCTTTAGTTATATGTTTATTATTATAATTATTCGATGCTTTTTCTGATCAATACTTCAATATACTATTGACTGACTAAATGAAGAAGTTGGAATACATTATGTATGGAATATTAATTAACATTAAATTTCGCCCAGGTCAGCAACATTGTTTCTGTGTGCTCGGCAACCAGTCTAAATTCGTGAACATCAAACTGTACGATGTTAAACCTGCCAATCAGCACTTTAAGTTCAGTGACCGTTAAGGCTTGCTTTAAAGATACGTAATAATTTAAGCTTAAGGATAATTAAACATGTTGACTGTTCGTTGACCCATTTGTAGGTCAAAACGACCGACACAGCCTGAATATAAAATAATTCTTGCCCGCAGCAACAATTTCAGAGACATTTAAAATGAATCGTACTTAGTCAAGAAAAACGAATATTTATTATTACGAAAATTTCATCGTACCTCTGGATGTTCATCTCGTATAAAAAGTAAATGATCGTTTATCTTCCATTTCGTTATTCCAAAATATCCAGATAGGAGTTTTGTTAATGCCTGATTGCTAAGTAACGATTAAAATACGTCTGTGTTATTTTAAGAAATCTGAAGGTAATAAAAATATTGAATTTGAAACGTTAAGTATTTTACTTGTAATGTGATCGTTGACACGAACAACGGTGTATCGATTGTATTTTACAGATTTAATAAAGACTGCGTTGAACGGAGAAAAGCTCATTGTCCTATTGTCGGCAAGGGATGAACTTTGGGTATCAAGTCGTTCTTCGTTTCCTTTTTATTCTTGCTCCGTTCACGCTCCTTTCACACGATTCTCGTAAAAGCATCTTCCTGCTTGGGACAATTTGAGGTTGCAATTTTTCGTGTAATAAAATACGCACTGCACTTTCAGCTCAGCGTTCCACGTTTCCATTTGTGGCAAAGATGCTCTCATTCGTAGCCTTCGAATATATGTATACTGCAGTTACCCTTTGAAGATACAGTTTCCTAAAATATATTTTCACGTTCGCACGTTTTGATGTTAGTCTGTTCAAAAAACTTCAAAATATAGTATACAAGAAACTACCGGCGATACATTATTCTTTAACGTCGAAGTTATATTGAAGTTGATAAGTATATAAAGTTTTCCTTTCCACTTTGTTAGTTTTGTTTGAGTGCATTTTATATGCAATGCTTTGAGAGGAAAAACATGCTACCTTCAGAAAATAAACGTATAACTTTAATTATGTTTAAAGCTATGGGATTCGTGTATGACTATCTAAAAATTTTCTCTATTTTCCTCCCTTTTCGTGGAAACAAAATTACGAAGTATACGATTCCTTTGATGATATAGGTATTTCCATCTTTTGAAAGGAAATATGAAAACTCGTAATCACAAGGATAGTTATTACAAATTTTGTATTGCCTCTGTATACAGGGTGTTCGGCTACACTTGGAAAAAATGGCAATCGGAGATTCAAGAGGCCAAAATATGACGAAAATCAAGAATACCAATTTGTTGATGGAGGCATCGTTAAAAAGTTATTAACGTTTAAAGTTCCGCCCGTACCGAATTTTTTTCTCGAAAATGCGCATGATTTCGGGGGTATGTCTATTCGCCAAAAATGATTGTGATTAACCCCTGCAACTAAAACTAATTTTTCCAGAATGATTCACAATTTTTTAATTTCGTCGAAAAACTTGCCCATCTTTCTGAATTTTTTTCTCGGAAGTGCGTAGGATTTCGGGGGTATGTCTATTCACCACAAATGATTGTAATTGACTCCCGCAACCGAAAATAATTTTTCCAGAACGATTTGAAATTTTTCTTTTTCATCGAAAAATTTAGGCACTACGATCTTTCTTAAAAATTCATTCTTGAGTTTTAGTAATTTCGTTTGACGCCCTACAGAAAAGTTGTCTAATACTTTTTTGTAGGCACCCCTGAGCTCTACTCCAGACAAAAGTTCCATTGAAATATATTCACTGTTGCAGGAGTTATGGCAGTTTGAAGGTTGCACCATTTTTATGGGGGTTTTCTAACTTTACGGGGTCAAGGAACAACTTTCTCAATATTGTTAGAATTTCATACATATTCTTCACCAAGATTCGCGTTGTTTGCCGTTCAAAACATTAAAATCGTCCAATCCGTTTAGAAGTTATGACGTTTTAAAGATACGCACGAAATTTTGGATTTACATTTCTGGCCTGAAATTATATTTTCGGTAAGGAATTTTTTTCTCGAAAGTGCGCAGGATTTCGGGGGTATGTCTATTCACCAAAAATTATTGTAATTTACCCCTGCAATCAAAAATAATTTTTTTAGAACGATTTGAAATTTTTTAATTTAATTTAATAACTTTTTAACAAAGCCTCAATCAAGAAATTGATATTTTTGATATTCGTCTTATTTTGGCCTCTAGAATCTCGCATTAAAATTTTTCCCAGGGGTGGCCGAACACCCTGTATAGTGAGTTTCATGTAAAACATAATTGTTGCTCCAAACATTATTAAAGAAAGCGTGATAATTTTTCAATACTATCGACCCTCTCAGATAATTAAAACTCAGAACAATTTTCATTAACTATTTACGTTTTTATTATATTCTAAGTAGAATTTATTTAAGTAAATAAATTATATTTATGTTATTTTTATGCGTGTAATTTTCTTTAAGCAGTACAGGATATCAATTTTGAATATTTTTATAATTCGTATAGAGCAATGTTTGAGCAATTTTTTCGCATTAAGCGTAGTTAAAAGAGGTATAGCAGAAACGCGTATCGCCAACTGCGCTCATATACGGAAACGTTACATTTACTAATTGTAATGTATAGCACAACGCTTTTAAACCGTTGATAAAGAAAAATATTCTAGAGGTCGTTAAAGAATTCTCGTGAAAAAATAACAACGCGCCAACATTTCCGCCTTCAAAGTTTCGTGGCTGGTTGTTAAAACTCGTGGCTGGCGTGTACGTATTGCTTTAGAACTTCCAAGTATTTTTCTCGTGGAAGTTCTCCATGTATGATGTTTTGGTGAAAAGTTTCGTTAAATTGATCAACGAGCAACCTACGCTAATTGCATGGCCTCCTTCGGCGAGGTGCACTGCCTTTTTCAAAAATAAATCCGACGAACTTGGATCATTCATCATAGCCATTAATTCAAACAACTGTTCGAAAAGTAGTCTCGGAGTAAAAGGAGGAGAATCACAGTCGGTGTTCCTTGACTCCGGATATCTCACAAATGATTTATCAGAGTCGTGCTTTAATTTAGGTCGTCGAATCCCAGCAATCTACACCAGCGATTCTCAACCTTTTTTTGGCTCCTGGTACCTTTCTAAATATGATTTATCTCTGTCGCCACTATCTTTCACAATCGCTATTCGTTGATAAAAAGTAACAAAATAGTTTTATTTTGCACGAATCATCGAAATACGATAAATTATATTCTGTACATTTATACTCAATACAGTTTTAGTATCCGAATTTTCACCTTTGATTGGAAGGTAAAAAATATCGAGAAAACATTTAATAACATTTCTTTGAGGTTACGATCATTTTTTGAAAAGTTATTCGCAATAGCTGGAATGAAATATAATGCAGAAGCTTTTGAAATCGATTAAAATTAAACTATAAAATTTATTCGTTCAACGAAAAATACGTAATTCAAAATTTCGATCAAGTTATTTTCTTAAATTTTGCAATGCCTAAAATTTCACACGAAATCTGCTTAAACCAACATAGAAATTTTCTTCTTTGCGATACGACGCGACAAAGTCGATTTCGATGCGGTAATTATACGGTACAGTTTTCCAAGAGGTCGTAAAGGTGAAACCTTCGTCGAAGCTTCTCCTTAACTACAAAATGTAACTACGTCGCTGTAGCGTTCGTGGTTGGAGCACATAATCGATACTTTGAACCCTATAGATCCTGTTACAGCGTCTTTTGTTCAAAGTGAACGAAATGTGTCCTCGACGAATCGATTTTGCGACCTATAAATATATTGTTCGAACGAAGATATTCGCAGAAGAGGGAATACGCGTAGTGCAAAATACCTTTAACGTTTCTCTTTGAAGCTTTTTACATTTTAAGTCCGTTCAATTTATCATTTGGATGTGCTCGACGCAACGTCCTTTGTTGGATGGTCGCACAGCAATATTTATCTAGTAACTATACGATGGAAAATTCTTTATTATACGCGAAAGTCAAGCAAACAAATTTTTCTTTCTTCCCTTTTGTTAACTTTGTTAACAATATTTTAACAAGAGCAACCTGAACAATATCATGTTATTAATATTTTTTAAATTTGAAATCTCTCGACATAAGTTACTTGTAGTGGAAAAATTAAGAACCCTACACCAAAAATAGTTGCAGTGCACCCAAACAGGTGGTCGTGGAAATGGATCACGTTTATGATCTCGTGTTCACGCCGTGTTGATGTCAAGTACCAAGCTTGTATGACGAAAAGGAGCGCAGTTCGCGTGTCTCGACGATGATTGAATACTTTCCACCACCTGCAACAAGGAAACATTCTCATATTTATTTGCTTGGCAGATCTCGTCACTTTAAACTGCAAGCAACGTTGTAACGCTTGCGACGAACTTTTGCACGCTTAAACTTTGGGATCCAGACAATCTCTTTACAATAATTAATATTAAAAACAGGATTCAGCTATCAGAAATTTATCATAAGGAAAGTTTGAAAGATTTGAAAAATAAATAAGCAAAAATAACAGTTACCCCAAAAATTTGTTTATTAGGTAACTCGAAGGTAACAATTATAAATTCTAAGGCAAATTTTTCAAAAGACATTATTGTTAAAATTGGTGCGAGTCGGTCAATGGTTTTTTCAGAGACCCGATCCTCTCACTCTTTAACGAGGAGTCCGAATTACGAGAGATTGGAATAAATTTCTTTCGCCTAGTTAATCAGACTAGGCCGTTTATTTAAAATTAGAAATCAAAAATAAAATAAATCAATATAATGAAGGAAATTAAACGAAAATTATATTTATTATTTGGTATTTTAAACTCAGGAGAAAAAACCGAGCCTGGTGGCTAGCTGCCTAACCGCTACGACTCTCGTCTCGATCTTCTGTATAAAAAAAAGACCGAAATCCGGCTGTAAATACCTGACAACGCTCGCTTATTGTATTTTATATTAAAATGTAGTTCAACATTGTTCCATAAAACGTTGACATTGTGGCGATACTTCCCGCGCTCGCCAGCAGAGGGACATGCTTTCTCACAAGCACTCGACCGACCGTCTGTTCTTATATGTATATACGTTGTTTGGGTTGTTCTACTAATAAGTCTATTAGCAGGCCTAGAACAAAAAATTCCTCCATATAGCAAGTCACCAAAACATTTTCAAATTGTTTACCTACTAGAAAGCCTGGGGGTTGTTGTATATGCTCTATTTTTTAGCTCCAGTTACTAAGAGGGCAGTCTCATGTAAATGTTGCAATATTTAACTATCTTTATTAATTTTATTTTCGCAGTTTATTTAAGTATCCTTTAAGAATGCAAAATAAATTTTTGAATCATTTTTATTGACTTTTCATGCCACGTCCACAGTAAACATGTATTTAAATACTGGCGTAGGTGATTGCAGATCTCAAGGGTGACTAAATCAAAAAGAATTTAATTCGGTAGGTTTCCTGTTATCGCCTGAACCAAAATAATTAATTTATGTTGAAAATTGGCAAAATGGCGAAAGCTTAAATTAAAAATTACAAAATTTTGTCATTTTTTCCGAAACTTTTTAATACAAGAATATGATAAACTTATTATAAAAATATAATTTTGCTTGAGGTGAGAGCTACTAGTATGTGGAACAACCTGTACAAATGTCAGAGCAATCAAACGTATAGTTTTTGAGATTTTATCTACGCGAGTTCAGAAAATTACATTTCTAGAGGCCAAAATAAGACGAAAAACAAGAATATCAATTTCTTGACTGAGGCTTCGTTAAAAAGTTATTAAATTAAATTAAAAAATTTCAAATCGTTCTAAAAAAATTATTTTTGATTGCAGGGGTAAATTACAATAATTTTTGGTGAATAGACATACTCCCGAAATCCTGCGCACTTTCGAGAAAAAAAATTCCTAAATGAAAATATAATGTATGGCCAGACGTACACCTATTCCCCTGAAATTTTTTGACGAAAAAAAAAAATTTCAAATCATTCTGGAAAAATTACTTTCGGTTACAGGGGTCAATTATAATCATTTTTGGTCAATAGACATACTCCCGAAATCCTACCCACTTTCGAGAAAAAAATTCAGTACGGGCGGAACTTTAAACGTTAATAACTTTTTAACGAAGCCTTCATCTACAAATTGGTATTCTTGATTTTCGTCTTACTTTGGCCTCTAGAATCTCCCATTAAAATTTTTTCCCATTAAAGAAATGTTCTAAAATCCACAATACTTCACATTTATCTCTCAAAATTTAACAGTACATTCTTAAATATATTATTTATACACTTTCAAAAAATGAAATAAAAAAAATTGATTTTTTTAAGGTGTCACATGAGACTGCCCCCTTAAGTGGTTTAGGGAAGGTTTGGTTTTACTAAATGTAAACAAAAATGTGAATTACAACCAAGCCCAAACACGATCAAGAAAATTCGTAAGCTGATATGTATGATCCCATGGGTGCCTTGATAAAATATTTGTTTAAAATTTCTATAAATTGTTGATGTTGGCATGATTAGTCTCCTGAACTGACAAATTTTCTTTGTCTTTAACTAAAATATAAATTTTAATCCTCGTCAATTTGAGAATATTAATTAATCATATTGACAATTTAAAAAAAATCCTAGTTTACAAAACTTGTACGGTAAAGTGTTAATCACATTGTATATTTTTCAATGAAATACTTACGATTCATTCATCGCGTAATCCTGTAATTATTTTTTAACATAATTTTATCGATACTGATTACGAAACGTCCAGTTCACGTTTATTCGCCGCGCCTGCGCTACGGTTTTCGTTAACTACCGTCGAGAAGTGAAAAAACTAAAATCTCGCGGAAACGAGATATATCTTGAGCGTCGTTTTTCAAGCACCCTCCTGTCAATGCGGCTCTCGTGCTCCGCGGCTGTAGGGCCACTTGAAATTTTTTCCCCTATTTCGAGAGCGATAACACGAGAAGCGCGATACGTGTAGCAAAACGTGACGTTACGACGCCGTTACCCGGGACGATTCGCATAATAAGGCGGCGTCGGACATCGTCGTCTTCGTTCCAAAGAAACGAGAACACCGCCGGGGAACAGGAACGGGAACCTTGGATAAAGTCGGCGATAAAGTGTTGTGTATAAAAAAAAAAAATTCAGGAGTCGGGGGAAGGAAATGGATGCAGAAAGAGGAGCAAAGAAAAGAGAGCAAGCCGTGGGAGTTGAAAGGGCGAATAAACGAAGCGTTGCACTGCCAGTAGGGACTTTCGATCGACCGTATAGACCATGGCTTTCGTGACTTTCCAACTGGAAGGAGATCACGAACTGCCGGCGAAGTTTTCTTCTAGTTGCCTTTGACGAAGAGCTAAGTAACGAATCGCTCAAGCGATAGAAAACTGTAGACTACGGGCCGATTTTGACCAAAACGGTACGCGAAAACGTTGAATGGAGCCCGTGATTTTTCATTCCGAAAGTGGAAAACGCCTCTCTCGGCCACGCCATCGAGAACATTATTCGCCAAGCTTCAGGGACCCGACTAATTGCACTTTTAATTCGATCGAAGGAACGACGTGAAATTTTCGACGCTTGCAGCTTTTTTTTCTACTTTTTATCGGAATCCATCGGGACGAGATTTCATCCTGAAATTTCGCTACGGGCGATCGTGCGCTCCGCGTCTGACTATAAAGTACTTATACTACTTGCAGATATTTTATACTCTCCGGGACGAACGTTTTTTCGTTTTACTTTAACACATTCACTGTTAGATTAAAGCCGTACAATATTCCGCAAGACTAAAATTTCGATTTTAAACAATTACAAACTACATAACCTAACATTTGTTTTAGTACTTATTTTTGCAGCCGTAGCTAACATTTACAAATCCTATCCAAATTTATTTCCCTTAACGTTTCAATTTCAGAATTAATTTTTCTACTTTTGTCATCCATATGTGGATGACGTACTAGTCAATGTATTAGGGAGATATCCTGGTTTAAAGTTTTATTTTTGTTGTTTTTTAAGGATTTTTTTCAAAGAAAAGTATAAGTTTCTTAATTTCGACATTATGCATATATGCTTACTTGCACTTTACGAATTACCGCAATTACGATCAAATGAAAATAATGAAAACTGATTGAATTATATCTCATCGAACACGTTTCCTTTAAAAAAAAATTATTCTGCTTATTTGAAGTGAAAAAATCAAGATTCTTCATTAATATGATTATGATTATCGTATGAACCAAAATTATAAAAACAATAATGAAAATATAGAAAATGACGTCATTTTGACTTTCTTTATTTTCGTAACTCCAGTATGATACTTTCTTTTAAAAGAACCTTGTTCAGTGATATATAATTCAATCAGTTTTGGCTATTTTTGCTAGAAAAAATTATGAACGTTTGTGAAACATGAATAAATATGTACGCCAAATATTGAAATGAAGAAACCTGCATTTTTGTTTGTAAAAAAATCCCTAAATATATCCTCTTAAGCAGTTTTAACGCGAATCGTGCACAGAGAGGACAAATAATTTTTCGAAAAAGATACAGGTTTATCTAATCCTGATTTAATAGTTTCGGCGAGTACGTGCGATCCATTAGCTAGAAGAGCGTCGAAGCGGGTCAAGAAGCACCGAGGCGGGTTCTGCCATTTCGACCCCGCGAATCGTTGACGATCGATCGACGCTTTTATCCAAGAAATCCGAGCTGCAACGAAATCTGAATATTTCCTGTGAAACGGGAGATCGTGTGTATAGCATTAACCGGTCTTCGCAGCTCATAAAACGCGTACGAGCGCCTTAAACGGGAATTCCGTTTTCAGGCTCGCGGATATAATCCAGGACGTATCCGCTTTTACAGCAGTCTTGTCTCTTTCTCGCCTATTCGGATTCGTATTCTCTGTAGCATGAATTTCACGCGGGCTGTCGAGCAACGGAATCTCGTCGCAATTGGCCAGAGTTATGCGCGGAATTCGATTATCTCGACATGAAAGTCGCACAGAAACGGGAAGAGAAAGCCTCAATGGCGATGGTTGAGCATGCTCAAGAATGAAATTATAACTGCGGAAAAAGAATCTACGATCGCTGATGAAAGGCGTCGAAGGTGGTTGGAAATCCGCCTGTTAATTACCGCATCCTCGCCACTATCCATAACCACGAAATAATTACAGTTAAGGGGGAAATTTAACTATGAAACTTCTTCTGATAAATGTTTAATGTTTTGAAAGTACATTTCAAAATGGGCAGAAATTAATTCAGACACGTTATAAAGTTTAATAAATAGTATTTATTCTTGTTCTGCGATTCTTCGTGTAATTTCGTCGAAACTTCCGTTTCGTCATTTCTAGCGCAAGACTTTCGAGTCGCCAATTTAAGGGGGTCTTTAAGCGTTAAATGTGTTTTTTAAAATTTTCATCCTAAATTTCTTGCAAACAAACCATAACACCTTTTACAGTCAAAATAAGGTTTATTTATGACATGTTTCAGTGATATTTTAAAATGTTTTGAACGAAAGAAAGTTAAAATTGCTGGTACTGTATACCCTCAAACACAGTCAAACATAGAGAACATTCATTAAGTTAATAAATAAAGTTCATTATTTACAATGATTTTTCATGTTGTACAATTATTTTTCTAAAATCCGAAAAATTTCGACGGTGCAATTTCGTGCGAATAAACTATAACACCTTTTGCAGACAAATTTAAAAGATTTATTTACACATGTTTTAGTGACATTTTAAAATTTTTTGGGCGAAAGAAAGTTAACATTGGTGACACTCGATAATCTTGAACATAGTCAAACATAATTTTACATCATATTATTTAACTGGACTGTGGACAAGTAATAATGTTAGGTCAGACATTTATGCAAATAAATAATAGAGAAAATAAATGTATTTAATTATTGAAGAGAAAACATAGCTGCATCTTCGAACAGTATCCGTCTTATTTCACGATAAATTTATTTAAACTATACTCAGTGGTGCTATAGTTATGCTCCACAGTGTAGCATCTTATCATTTTGTCCAAATAAAATTATATATTACTTTGGTTTAAGGGGGAAAACCACTGTGACGACTGAAAATAAAAGCAATTTTGAAGAATTTTCTAGGGGTAACTTTGAAACTTTTTCTAATAAATGTTTAGTGTTTTCGAAAGTGCATTTCTTGAACTACTTGTAAAAATTTCGTATAGGAATATTAATCATTATAAACATCATAGAAACCGGTGTGAGAAGCCTCCAAAAATTTGTTGGAAACCAGCGAATGTGTAATTTTTCACTACAAATTCTGAAATGAGAGATCATGCAATTTTTTTAAATTAAAAGATAGTAGCTTCAGTTGTACGTAGGAATTTATAAAGATAATAATTTATTATATAATGGTGGAACTTTGAAGAAGGGATTTCAAAAACCTGTGGAAAAGTCAATATTTCTTTTAACACTATTTAGAAACTATTTGATCGGAAATTCCGTATGTGTAACCGAAGAGAATAGTATTAGGAATCACCGTACAAAATTTTAAATAAATTATATGAGTATTGACTGAGTTATTGGGCTGCCTAGTTTAAAAAAGTTGGTTTCGAGAAAAACGCGTTTAAAGTTTTATCCACTTGGTACAAACACTCTTCATTCACATCACATATTGCTCTAGACTAAAGTTTCAAGGGTTAGGCATATTACATTTTTTACATCTACTAGAACTTCTGCAACTTTATCATTTTTGCGAATTTCACTTGAATATTTTAGAGAGTCATCGCTAGCACCCCAAACATTAAGAAGAGATAAAAACAAAAAATTCCGATTTTTTTCATTTCGTCACAGTGGTCCCCCCCACCCCTTAAGTAACGTGGTGGATTGATTTAAAAAAATAAAAATTTCTTGCATTCGGTGCTCAAAAGAAACTAAACAAGAAATCGTTCATAGAGATCAAGGAGGGCCCCTTCTTTTTTTATTTATTTATTCAGACTATTCAAAAATGTCTTTTATTTTTATCTAGACATTTTTGTATCATTTATGCTTTAGTTCACTAAATAGAAAATTCCATTTTTTTCGCATAATTTTACCTTTTTAAAACTTTAAAATTATGCTAAAATTCGTTATAAAATGAATACGTAAATATAAGTGTGTCTTTCGTGTTATTATATCAAAAACGTTATCCTGTCCATGGTTCATTCAAAATAATGCTGAAATATCGTTATAAAATGAGTGCGTAAACATAAATATGTCTTTCGTGCTTTTATATCAAAAATATTATCCTGTTGATGCTCCACTTAAAATGTCAATAATGCTGAAATATCGAAAATGAAGACATAAATATAAATTTGTCTGTCTTGTTTTTACAACCAAAACGTTATTCAGTCCATGGTCCATTTGAAATGCCAATGACGTTGAAATATCAATATAAAATAAATAAGTAAATATTTGTCTTTCTTGCTTTTTATACCCAAAAACTAGGAAACTATACCTTATGTTTCACAAAGAAAATTCGCGAAAAGAACTATGCTATTGCATTTTATAAATTATCGTCAAGCAGAGATTTTCTTCGAATTATTGGAAAGTTTAAAATCAATCGAATTTCATTCTATAATAATTCATTATATTTAGATATAATTAACGGGAGATAAAAGTTGTTGTCATTTTTAGTTTGGTCACAGAATGACAATATTCCGATGGCAACAGAATCGTACAACGGTCGTTGTGTCGCAGCGGGAAATCGTTTGAAACGCAAGACCTGCGTTTATAGTGTTTACGAACAGCTGCACTCTAAAGCTTCGTGGACCATGGTGGTTTTCGCTGGAAAACGTTAATGGACGATGTAAATGTAACGCAAACGCAAAACCAGAAATACAGTCGCATTATTATTAAACGCGACATCAGCGGCGCATAGTTGCGTGACGATTAAACGCAAAGCTTGGAATGCGATTGCGGCATTGCTATACGTAATTGACAGTCGTTTGTTCGCAAAAACCGCCTTTCCAGTCTGAAAGATAGAGGAATAACGCGATACGGTTGCACCTACCACCCCCAGTGCTTATATTTCACCTGGAAAAATTCTGTTTACGATACGAGCACGATGGGAACGATTTCGAATCTCGTGCACGTATTCTTCTTATTGTTAGAAAGAAAAATGTTTGATGGTGAAAAAACTCGTTAAATAAAAATATTACTGCAAAATTCAATCCATGAAAATTCATTTCAGTACGTCATCGATTTCAGTTTTTGTGTCATTTTCATAACGAAGTAAAGAAGTTTTGACTATAGTATACGTGTTCAAGAGTGAATTTTGTTATCTTATGGGTTGAATTTTTTATTAAACAAATTAAGAACAAAGTTACGATTTCATTAATATTTTATTTCAGGCTAAAAGTTTAATGCATTTTTGTTTCTTTTCTAAAACGTTACACTTTGTAGAATCGATACGTAGAACCGAAGCGTTAAGTGACGTTCAGAGATCGTTGTTCCCCAGGGATGTAGTATGTGCATTAAACGTTTCTAATAATATAGATGATAAATTATACAGTTACATACCTGAAGTGTACAGTTGCGAACAAAATTAAGTGGACAGTTAGGGAAAATATGAGTTAATTAAATTTAATCAAAGTATTATAACTATTATTCACTTAAGTTTTATATATTATACATAATCAATATACTCGAAGAAGAATTTATTTTGCAATAGGTCAACATCCCGTGATACACAGCTAAAAGAAAAACAAAGTGCGGATTCCAATATTAAATCATTGGAATGGCCAGTACAAAGTTCGGATTTAAATCTAAATCGAAAATTTAATCGAAAGAACAAGAACAATTGCTTTAAATATTTACGATTGGCAGTCGAAAAAATTAATCAAAATTACAATGAAAATTCGCTAAATAGTATTCCACAATGTTTAAAAGCAATTATTGCAGCAAAGGGTGATCATACTACATATTGATTTTATATTTTTGTATATTTTATTATCTGTCCACTTATTTTTGTCCCTCGGCAATTAACCAACATTTTCGTTAAATGTACCTTATTTCGACGCAAATGTAAAGATTAATTTCAATTATACGTTAAATAATTTATGTGCCATTAGGTATATAACATATAAAACTTCAGTGCATAATAGTTGTACTACTTTGGTTAAATTTCATTTATATTTATTTCCTTTACATTTCCATTTAATTCTGTCCGCAACTGTATGCTAATTGTAAGTAAAAGCTTGATTGAGCTGAAACGTTCAATGCTTGTGCCACTTTGAAAGTTTCTGGAAACTAAATGTTAGATGATTTATGAGAAAGATCCCCTGACAATCTTGTGTGGAGTAATTCTTCAACCGTCGCTG
Organism: Colletes gigas; assembly: GCF_013123115.1. Taxonomy (NCBI): domain Eukaryota; kingdom Metazoa; phylum Arthropoda; class Insecta; order Hymenoptera; family Colletidae; genus Colletes; species Colletes gigas. The sequence goes on along the minus strand of NW_025106659.1, from coordinate 2,230,621 downwards.
ATGTCTGTTGCTCACTTAAGAGTTTTTATTCTTGACAGTTGGTACCAAGAATAAGAGCTCTTTCGCTTGAGTAAGTGGAAGAACGTTCATGCTGGGAGGTGTCTCGTTACGGAGGCCGGTTCTCGCGTATCCGTCTGAAAGAACTCTTGCTCCCATTGTTGTATAACTTTTGAGAGCAAAGCACTCATATGGGCACGTTTTTTGATGAAAAATGTGGCAGGATGGTTTCCTCGAACAAAAGCTCCGTGTGTATCATTTCGCGTGTGGTGTACCATTCACAGGGCAATCGCAACATACTCGTAGACGTCATATAATGAGAGAATCACCCAATTTTTCATTAGGATGCTCACTTACGATTTTGACAGCAGCGTGATATTAGAACACCAAACGTTATTAGTAAATCAATCCTCTGTGAGAAAATTTAAAATTTTAAATCCGATCAAGAGTTATAAAATTAGTAATTGAAAAATTATAGCTTCCTTGACTTCTATTATACGAAAATAAATATATTGTATGAACTACTTGCCCTTCGTTGGGTTTGTATAAATGAAGTTCTACTGTAGTTATTTAAAAAACTAGGGAAATACAGTAGTTCCTCGCTAATGTTCGCTACTTTTTCTATCGATATTAAATGTTCATACATAAGATTAACAAAACTTCCTCGAAAGCGTGAAAATGAAAAATTGTGACACAAAAGAATAGACTGATGATCGCTGGTGAATATGCAGTAAGGCGTAACGTAATTAATAAATCATGCAATTTGTAAAAAAAAGAATTACATGCAGTGGCCCACACTGAAAATCGACCAGCACCATCCTTTTTCTAGATTTATTTATAGGGCATTTTTTATAATCTGTACAGAAATACATTACATTCTATATAAAAAATAACATATAATTTTCTATAAAAAGGAATGAAAATTAATGTCCTTACAAAATATTAAGTATATGTAATTTTTAACTTAATGTTTAAGTTTTACAAATAAAAACAGATGGACGACTTTTAGTGTGACGATCTCATTCCTACATGTTGGTAGAGACATTCATTTTTATTCGTTTTTATAGGAAACTGTATATTATTTTGTACATGAAAAAATAGTAGTAATAGTAGTAATTGCGACCAGAATAGACGAAAATCAAGAATATCAATTTCTTGATTAAGGCTTCGTTAAAAAGTTATTAAAAAATTTCAAATCATTCTGAAACAATTGTTGTTGGTTGGAGGTTAATTAGAATCATTTTTGGTGATTACACATACCCCAGAAATCCTACCCAGTTTCGAGAAAAAAATTCATTACTGAAAATACAATGTCTGATCATGAATGAATGATTTCCGTGAAATTTCATGTGTTTAAAATCATTCTGGAAAAAATATTTTTGGCTGCAGGGGTCAGTTACAATCATTTTTGGTGAATAAACATACACTCAAAATCCTACGCACTTTCGAGAAAAAAATTCCTAAACGAAAAGATAATTTATGGCCAGACGCACACCTATTCCCCTGAATTTTTCGGCGAAATTAAAAAATTTCAAATCGTTCTAAAAAAATTATTTTTGGGTGCAGGGGTAAATTACAATAATTTTTGGTGAATAGGCATACCCCCGAAATCCTGCGCACTTTCTAGAAAAAAATTCCTAAACGAAAATATAATGTATGGCCAGAAATGTACCCCGGAAATTTCATGCGAATCTTTAAAACCTCATAACCTCTGAACGGATTGGACGATTCTAATGTTTCCAAATGCAATCAACTCGTATTTCGCCGAGAAATACGTAGAAATTCTAACAATATTGAAATAGTTGTTCCTTGACTCTGTAAAGTGAGGAAAATTGCATAAAACTGATCCAAGTTTCAAACTACCATACCTCCTACAATAGTGAACGTATCTCATTGAAATTTAACATGGAAGTAGAGCTCATGGATACCTACAAAAAAGTATTAGACAAATTTTCCGTACAGCGTTAACCCAATTAGTTACAAATGAAAAGCGACTTTTTACATAAACTATTTGATAAAGAATGCTAATGTCTCATTAGAAAGGCGGGAAAACAGTTGGTATTTGAAACAATAAGCAGTTGGCGTATGCCATGGCGTTTAGAAGAAGTATTTAGGGCAAAAGGTGGTAACACAAAATATTAATTTTTTTATATTATGTGTTTTATAAAATGTCCACTTACGTTTGTTTCGTCACAATTGTTTAGATTATTTATTGAACGCAACTTGTAGAAAAATGGAAATATTTCTTTCAATTCTTTATGAACTAATCTATCTCACAGATATAAATAAAGTTTAGTGGTATGACAGTAGTACTATTTTCATTAATCTCCTTTGGCAGCTATTTCCCACCGCCTACCCACTTACTCGTGTACAATTAAAATCGGTGAAATCACTTCTGAAGTTTCCCAAAATGTATCTCGTATCGTCGTGATGAAAAGGTTCTTGGGGTCCATGTTTTTGTCGTTGTATGCTTTCGTATTTTTTTTCTTGTAATATATTCGTGCAATGAAGATCTTTAAATTGCCAAAGAATCGCCTTCAGGAACTCTGTGGTGACTGATGGGCGAAGTTAGTGTTGCGAGCTGGAAGAAAATATGCTGCAACGGATACAAGAACGATGAACGAAAGACTAGAAGGATGTAATCCGTGATACCCAGTCGAGAAGAAACATGAATCTCCGGACATATCGTATTTGTTCCAGTTCCGTGCAATACCGTGGCCTTCGGACGATTTAGATTGTTCAACGGCTACCTCGTTGAACGCGCTTTCAGGAGTATGCGAAACTTTCGTACCTCGGAAATACCAGCGTGCACGGGACACTTGACAAATGCCTCGCGCGCAATAAATTCTTGCGCGATAATGCAGCAATATGCTTAAATCTGTCGTTTGAAATAATTTCTCATTTGTATAATTTGTGTCGAACGTATACGGTAGAAGACGGAATGAAAAATACGTTTGCCGATTCTGAATAAATTTTTAACATTTGGGGAATCGTACAAATTATTTTGATAGAAGAAATTGAATAATTTGTGGATGGCTTATAAAGATTTTAAATCAACGTATGAAATTACAGAAATCATGACAATTAAATGTACGGTTGCGTAGGAAAGTGGGAAAATTTATAAAATTTTATTCACCAGAAAATAAAATAATAAGATAGTAAACCTTCGAACCAGACTTATTAGAAAAAAATACAAATCAGAATGCAGATTTAATAGGTGGTTTTCGTTAGAATGGCTTTGGGGTGAAGAATTTACATTTTATCGAGAGTATGTTAAACCGAGAAGGGTATGTCACCATATTATCTGGAAGGAACTTGGGCTTAGGGGATCATTTATCGTGTAACAGGATTATAATTTGAAGCACACTGCCTAGGAAGAGAAACAACATTTTAGACCGAAACAGAATTGAATTGCTGTTATGGTCACCCCTAGAGTTTAACCTTAATCGCAATTATTAGATCATTTTGACGGAGCCGTTACACCTCTGAAAATTAATATTATACTCTTGTTTCCAAAAAAGAATTATTACAAGCTTGTTTAAAATAGATAAAAATACATTTGCTAATCTGGTTAAAAGTATAGAAAAAGGAATAGAATTATTATACAGTTATATACCTAATAATTGCAGAAACTGTCGGTGAATTTCTCGATGTAATTCAAACTTGTCACTATCCTGAGTGCGCAATCATTCGGATTGACAGTTGCCTGACACTCGACAAATGCAAAATCTAGTGGCGCAGAAAATTAGAATTCCACGGTGTCGTTTCATGAAGTCGATGGTTTTGAACGGCTACTTCGCGTTGCTCGTCGAACGACAAATTCAGAAAGTTAGAACAAGTTTTTATTGACAAACGCAATGGGAAAACTCCGAAAATCACTAATGTTGTACAAAGAATTTTCAACCTTTTTGGAATATTTTAAATTACAATATTTCAACATAAAACGATACATAGATTTCAACACTTCAATTTGGAATACTCAGTTCTCTGTAATAAAAATATAAATTAATAGATCTGTTATTATCACGATAACAGGTGTCTCGTTCTACAGGGATCATAAGAATGAAGAAAATAAGTCGAAGTAATGGTATTTATAATTGATTATATTTAGTTTTTAACCGTGTCAAAGTAAATACGAGTTCAGAAGGAAGTCCTCCATATTTGATTACCATACAAGTTATTACGAAAATAATTAATACAAGAAAATTTTAATCAAAAGTGAATTCTCGTTAATTTCTAAAATTTTACTGTGGCCCATAAGAAACTCTATGTTAGATAATATCACGAATTTAAGTTTCGAATGCGTACTGTATTTTTCATAGCGGTTGTACACAAAGTTGGACACGATTGGTACGTTTGTGCTTGTAAGAACGACACGCTTGGACAGTGTATATAAAAGAACTAAAGTTTCAGGTCTTCCTGTGCTGGGACACTTCGAAATCCTGGAGAGTATTCTTTGAATAATCGGACCAAGGGACACAAGTTGCATAGCTGGCCAAGAATTCTCAGTTTATAGCGTCGAACCGGAATAAAGTATAATCTTTTCCAGAAAGTTTTCATGATTTTTGCCCAAGAAGTTTTGGTAAAGTTATTCGCGCCACTTTCTGGAATCGCTCACCCTGTGTTAACTGTATTTCACTTGCGCTCAGTCTTCCTCAAATTTAAACCAGCTATCCCGGGAAGTTTCTCACGGCTCTGTCCTGAGCGTGTAACAAGTTTGCAGGAAATACTGTGACGTCACAAGTGCAACTGTACTCGCAGACCTCGCTTGCGTGCAACACGGGGTGCGGATGACGCTCTCCCTCCTGCCATAAATTCTCTTACAAGTATCGAGTTATTGTCAAACAAAAGAAGAAACATTATCGGTTTTGACTAATCAGAATTTTTACCTAAGAAGATATTTTAGCAGTTGAAAACAATCTTTTGTATAGGATATTATATGAGGTATTCTGATGTTAAACTTCTTGAAAAATATGGGTAACTATGGCAAAATCAACAGCTTATAATGTATTTTTAAACACTGTAGAGGAAGTGTTCTTATTTAGTCCCATAAAATGCCATTCGACATTCTGACATTGACGAGGATGGTAATTTAATAGAAAATAAACAAAATTTGTCAGTTCAGGGGATTTCTGAGATTTTAAACATACCGACATCAACGATTCATACAAATTTGAAACAGATGATATTGATTGCATGAATATTATTCTTTATATAATAAAACCAAACCCTATAAGAAATAAATCCCAACAGTCTCCAGGCTTATTGGTGGTTAAACAATTTCAAAATGGCAACGTTTTAATAAAAAGAGTTTTAATGAAAAATCAAACAAGTTTCGTGGCTTACTTTTTTCATATTTTCATATTCCATAAAATATTGCTGTAAGTTGTAGTACAAAGGCACGAACACATGAGACGACCTAATACTAGGAAATATCAGTATGTAATTTATAGCATATGAGGACTCCAATTTCTCCCTCATACTTTCTCTGCATTATTCTGGTAGGTATCATATAAATTCATTTATGAACGATTGTAAATTATGGGCAGAGTTGGAGAATGTGGCCAGTGAAACTTCTCATAGGTACAGTTGACGAACGCTCTGGCAAAAGCAGCTCGTAAAATAATCATGGAACCAGTGTGTACCATGGTAGCTAATTGACCGCGTCGTTTGCAAGCCCGTATCGCTGTAAAAGGAATTTTCAATAACACCGTTACTTGAACGTTTCATCACATTTTCACAATAATACAATACATACTAGTGTTTGGACTTCCAAACATTGTTATTCTCGAACAGCTTGGGACGCGTTCTTTATTCCTTTCAAATATTAATAGTACGAGGGTTTAAGACCCTCCAAATTACTTAAGGGGCCATTCTACTTTGTAGACAAGAAAAAAAGTGTTTGTGATTTTTTTTTACGGACTATGAAAGAGCGATTAATTCCGGGTTTCGTGGATATATTTATTATATATTTAACTATATTTACGAATTTTTTCAACACGTAATATCTATTGATTACGCAGTTTTTGTTGATCAACGAACACCCGACTAGCTCTTCTTGTCCCTCAACAATATCAAAGTATTTTTACATAATCTTAAAAATAAAATCATCGTACATACAGTGTGTACCAGAAATGTTCAATAAGACTATTTTTCAAAAGCCATAATTCTTGGTATATAAATACAAAAATATAACACTGTATACAGGGTGTTCGGCCACCTCTAGCAAAAATTTTAATGAGCGATAGTAGAGGCCAAAATAAGACAAAAATCAAGAATACTAATTTGTTGGTGGAAGCTTCGTTAAAAAGTTATTAACGTTTAAAGTGCCGCTCTTACTGAATTTTTTTCTCGAAAATGCGCAAGATTTCGGGGGTATGTCTATTCACCAAAAATGACTGTAATTGAACCCTACAACCGAAAATAATTTTTCCACAACGATTTGCAATTTTTTAATTTTCTCGAATAATTTCACACCTTCTCTATTTTTTTTCTCGAAAGTGGGCAGGATTTCGTGGGTATGTCTAATGACAAAAACTGATTGTAATTGACCCCCGCAACCGAAAATAATTTTTCCACAACGATTTGCAATTTTTTTTCTCCGTTGAAAAATTTAGGCACCTAATTGGATTTTCAGTAAGGAATTTTTTTCTCGAAAGTGCGTACGATTTCGGAGGTATGTGTAATGATAAAAAATGATTGTAATTGATTCCCGCAACCGAAAATAATTTTTTTAAAACGATTTGAAAAATTTTTTTTCGCCGAAAAATTTCAGCACCTACTCGATTTTTTTTCTCGAAAGTAGATAGGATTTCGGAGGTATGTGTACTCACCAAAAATGATTGTAGTTGACCCCCGCAACCGAAAATAATTTTTCCAGAACGATTTGAAATTTTTGAATTTAATTGTTAATAACTTTTTAACGAAGCTTCCATCAACAAATTAGTATTCTTGATTTTCGTCTTATTTTGGCCTCTACTATCGCTCATTAAAATTTTTGCTAGAGGTGGCCGAACACCCTGTATAATATATAAAATGTATTTTATTAATATTTATAAATATATATTTTATTAGGGTGATATTTAAATTTAATTAAGTTTAAAATAATTAAATACGTTATAGCTACGTGACAACATAAACTACTTTGAATGAAGTTTGATGTTAAATTTTTACGAATCCTCGTTTGAACTCAATGCTGAACTTTGTGCCGCTAGTGACCAGTAATTATTTTTTCCTTTTTCGGCCGGAAAACGGAATTTCAACGTTTCGTTCATATCGTAGACCGTTAGTTTTCATCGGCGATAGCCATCGAGGAGACCCCGAAAGTTTGGCTCGATCGGCCGTGTCTGGCGCCAATAAAATGTAAATGTAATTACTTTTTTCGAGAAACCAGGAGGCGGGGCTGGTTCAACGATGTGTGAGCCACGTACGTTGCATGGAAAGCCGTTCCGTGTGCGCGTCTGGCACGGACGAGATAATGGAATGGAATTACGATTGTGCCAATGAAAACAATACACGGTGTTCCCTTGGATGCGACGCGACGATGCAGACGCATTCTCAGGCACCGTGAAACGCGTCGCCTCTCCTATTAGTCGTAAACAATGCTGTAACGATAATGAAATTCATCGATCCGCGAAAAATACGACTCCTTTAATCCCGCATGGTATTTTATTAGACCTCTTAACGCTAGAACTACCGATGTTAACTTCGTAAACAGGCTGCTCGGCCAACCCTGGGGAAAATTTTAATGGGAGATTCTAGAGGCCAAAATAAGACGAAAATCAAGGATACTAGTTTGTTCATTGGGGCTTCGTTAAAAAGTTATATTTTTAAATTTTTTACAATTTTTATTACAAATTACGAGAGTCATTTTGAAACTGATGCAAGGGAGCGTCGCCAATTTGTTTTCATTCAACGCGTGGGATTATTAGCTGCTGTCTATCGCTGTTTATATTTTGAAGTGTTGTCACAAGAAACCGTTCGTGGTATATTACGAGACGGAATTCGTTAACGGTTCAGCGTTGCACACGTCGTGGTTTGCACACGGCGTGCAATCGCCCTTTTCGGTTAGGGCGATCGTCGATTGTTAAATCGAACCGTTCTTAAGACGAGCACCGTGCCGTGCTTTCAGCAGATCGTCGCCAGTTCGCGTCCAGACACAACGTAATAGATCATTATGTGTTTCACCTTGTATAATAAAGTCTTCTGCTCGTTATCGTTATCTGTGCCTATACTTTCGACCACAGTGCATCTCCTATTGCTATCCCATTAACAATATGAAGTAAAGCAGATCGACGTGAAAATAGAACGAACACAAAGATAAAATACTGGAAAGTTTCATCGGCGCTGCTGCAGTCTTTAATTAAAGGGAAATCCTCTTCGATCTCCAGTTCAGCTTGTCAATTACGGTTGAAATAATTTCCAGGATATTTCATCTCGGGCAGGGATCTCGGGACGTAGAATAATAAATGGCCCGTAAGGGTAATCCATTTTTTCTCGAATAAGAATTACATATTGTCCGAATCGCCGTGCTACGAACGGCAATTTCTTCTCTATAACCGCGCTGCTCCGACGTGGATTCTGCCGAATAAAAAACCGCCCGTCATTCTCATAAACGCGCGGCGAAGATCTATTGCTGTACAACGGCTTACAGCTTGCCGCGATTTGCAAAAATCGTCCATAAACTCGGCTGTCACTTGCCCGGTGTCATCAGTCAGCGAAAAAATAGGTCGCCCCATTGTACCGTGGAAATCGCGGAGAAACAGTTTCCCTGTGTAATCGCGGGAACGTTTTACCGCGGAACGCGTGTTTCGATCGACACCGTCGATCGCGGAATTGTGCGAATTTAATAACTTAATCCTCATCCAGTCGAACAGGTGACGATATTTTGAAGCATAATTGATCGATACGGTATGATCGGTTTAAAAAGAATGAAAACATTTGGCCGAGGTAGAAATTTATTGGTACGGAGGAGTAAAATACCCTGCAACCGATAGCTTACAAAAAATTCTTTTGACGGGAACGTTAACAAAGGGACGTGTAAAAGAGGACCTAGAAAAGCGATTGTCTATATGAGGACGCCAGAAAGAAAGGATTAAATGGGCATGGAAAATATTGGCGTTTGTCTTTTACGATATTTATTATAAGCTCACCTATTTTTAAGGCGAAAACTTTGAACCTAAAGTTAATAGTACTTTTAAGGATCTAAGGAGTTTGTTATTAAGGATTCGAGAGGAAAAAATTCACCCGCCGTGAATACCCCGGGATACGAAAAGATAACACATAAATTTTGATTCTTTTCGTAAATGTAGTTAAATAATAGTAGTTTTCATATTATGCAGGGTGTTCAGTCACCCTTGGACAAAATTTTAATGGGAGATTCTAGAGACCAAAATGAGACGCAAATCAAGAATATCAATTTCTTAACTGAGGCTTCGTTAAAAGGTTATTCAAAAATTCAAAAATTTCAAATATTTCTGAAAAAATTATTTTTGGTTATGGGGGTCAATTACAACCATTTTTGGTGTATAGACATATCCCCAAAATCCTACGCATTTTCAAGAAAAAAAAACCTTACCGAAAATCTAATGTCTGACCCTATATGACATTTTTCCCAGAAATTTCATATGTATCTTTAAAACGTCATAACTTCTGAATGGATTGAAGGATTTTAATATTTCAAACGGCAAACAACGCGTATTTGGGTGAAGAATATGTAGAAATTCTAACAACATTGAAAAAGTTGTTCCTTGAGCCCGTAAAGTTAGAAAAACTGCATAAAAATGGTCCAATTTTCAAACAGCCATGACTTCTGCAATAGTGAATATATGCCAATAAAACTTTTTTCTGAAGTAGAGCTCTTGGGCACCTACAAAAAAGTATTAGACAACTTTTCAGTAGGGCGTCAAACAAAATTACTGAAAATCAAAAACGAATTTTTAAGAAAAATCGACTGCCTTTAGACCAAAAAAAAATTTCAAATCATTCTGGAAAAATTATTTTCATTTGCGGGGGTCAATTACAATAATTTTTTGTCAAGAGGCATATCTGCGAAATCCTACCCAGTGTCGAGAAACAAATTGATTACTGAAAATAAATATAATGTCTGACCAGGCGTACACTTATTCTCCTGAAATTTTCGGCGAAATTAAAAAATTTCAAATCGTTCTACAAAAATTATTTTTGGTAGCGGGGGTTAATTACAATCAGTTTTAGTAAATAAACATATCCCCGAAATCCTATGCACTTTCGAGTAGAAAATTCCTACCTCAAAAACCTAACTTTTTAACGAAGCTTTCGTTATATTTTCGGTAAAGAATTTTTTTCTCGAAACTGGTTAGGATTTCGGGATTATCTGTATTCACCAAAAATGATTGTAATTGAGCCCTGCAACCAAAAAGAATTTTTTCAGAATGATTTGAAATTTTTTAATAACTTTTTAACGAAGCCTCAATCAACAAATTAGTATTCTTAATTTTCGTCCTATTTTGGCCTCTAGAATTTCCGATTACAATTTTTCCCAGAGGTGGTCGAACACCATATACACTCTTCAGTTAATAATACATTGCACGCGTTCATGGTAAACACGCTTTTTCTGCTCAGTATGTTAAAGCTGATCTGAAACGTAGATATTAGTGCTGACCACCGCGTAGAAATGATAGTACACCTTCAAACTTTTGTTTCTCCAGTCAACGTAAGGTCGTTCAATCGTTTACCCAAGCAAGTATTTAACATGCGTGAGTTTTAGTTTCAAAATTTTGTAAAATTAATAACAATGGGTCGTGACAGGAAATTAAATGACTGTGAATAACAGTAATTCAAAATTTACGTACAGTAAGGTGTTCTATTGCAAAAGTTTTAAATCTCAGTTGTAAAGTAATATATAATTTCTTTTTAAATGGAGAAAGATATGGGGGAGAAACCACAGGGCGACCAAACGTGACCTCTGACCCTCAGCGACGGGCGATTTTGAGAATTGCATTAAATTCTGCGGGCACTGCAAGAGAAATTGCAGCAGAAGCTGATGTAAATGCGAATGTTCGTAATGTACAACGTATTATAAATCATCCCCAAAGAAAGGAGCATAAAAACGTGATTTTTAGTCACGAAAAAAAATTTACAATTCGATGGGCTGGATGGATATCGATCTTATTTATAAGAATAAGAATTATAAACGATAGTATAGATCGAAAGGCGCTGAAAACTTTAGAGCTATGTTATACATAAAAAATATAGGAAAAGATAACAAATCTAAAAAAAATTGTATCTGTACCTTAATTTGTATTGTCCAAGACGAACGAGCCAAGTGTCCGATGAATTATAAACGATAGTATAGATCGAAAGGCGCTGAAAACTTTAGAGCTACGTTATAAATCGAAAATATAGGAAAAGATAACAAATCTGAAAATAAAAACAAAGCAGAGATTGCAGGAGGAGATAAGAAAAAAGTATCAAAAGAGCGATGGAGGGTGAAGAGGGTCAGAGAGCAGCTTGCGGAGCTGGAATTTACGATTTCGATAAATCCTATGTTTCCATGTCGCTCTTCGGGCAAGTACGGGCAAAGTTGGAATGCGCGCCTGAAATTTAGCAGTCGCCCAAAAGAGTAAACCCTCCGAGTTCCTGAGGAATCACGGGGGCTTGAAATTCCGGTGCTGCAAAATCGAATCTCGTTCGCAGAAGGATCACGTACGCGAAGTTATTCGCCGAGTGGCCCAGACGGAAGACTGTATTTATGGAGGACATGCGCGTCATGCGAAATGCGTCATCGTCCTATTAAATCATACCTCCGTGGGCCGCGAACACCATCCTGGAATTATCGAGCGACGATTGAAAGGGAACGATGCCTACACGTTCCTATAACCGTCGCTACTTAGGGTTCAATCAACCTTCATGTATTATTTATACATGGTCTTTCAGAGTGTTCATCCTTAAACTGCGAAAGATCGTGTTATTTCTTTCTTCAATTCTTTTTGGAGATTTCGATCTCCCGTCTGATATTTTATATCAGTCATGCGCATTACATTTATTAACTTGTGATGTCTCTTTCGTCGTTCCCCTTTGTTCACGTAGTCACTTCACACTTCCGTCTGAAAATTACCTAGAGTGGCTCACGAAAGTATTCGAACGCTTACATATGCAAACTTGAGCGGCCGATATAATGTACATTAAAGTAATCTGCTGAAACAAGTAGATGTCAATAGGAAGACGGAAGTCTTAAGATTATGCCAGTAAAATTTGAAAAAGATTCAACAACGTAAGTAAGAGTTATGATACATTTATTAGAAACACGTATGGTAAGTGACTCACAAAAGTATTCGAACGCTACATGTATTATTAAATTATTTAATATTAATATTTTGTTGGACCACCTTTAGCAGCTATAATATTCCTTAACCGACGTTCCATACTATAAACCAATGATTTTGTAAAACTACACTCAATGGAGTTCCATATTTCTATAATTTTATTTTTCAGTGTTTGCTTTGATGTTATTTGAAATTTATTTAATCTTTTTCCGATTCCAGCCCATAAATTTTACGTCTGGACTTTGCGGCGGAGTAATTAACATGTGTGGTGTGTTATATACGATCCATTCTTTTACAATTCTAGCAGTATGCTTCGGATCATTATGTTGTTGGAAGTGGAAATCCTCCAATAATCCTAGTTTACTGGCACTTTCTTTAAGATTATTTTTTAAAATATTTAAATACTTACATTTATCAAGTATTCCGTCAATAAATATTAAATTTCCGGTGCCACTGGCAGCCATACACCCCCATACTATGACCGACCCACCTCCGTGTTTCATTGTTCGATGTAAATGTCGAATTTCCAATTCTGTATTTGGTTTTCTCCACACATAATTTTTACCATCTGAGCCAAAAATATTAAACTTTGACTCGTCCGAAAAGATGACTTTATCCCAAATAGTATTATCTTTATTAATGTAGGTTTTCGCAAAAGTCGATCTTTTTTTTCGATTTACTGCATTAATGTATATGGCTTCTTTCGCGGTACTCTGCCATGAAAATCATTGTTTCGTAAGATTCGTCGACATAATTCCGGGTGAACTTCTTTATGAAACATATCAGCTACCATATTTGCGAGTTGAGGAGCGGATATAGTAGGATTCTTTTTTAATTCATCTCTCTTCCAGTCAATTTCTTTGGTCGACCCGATCGAGCTTTATTTGCAAGTGTTCCCTCATTCTTTGACTCTTTTATGATGTAATGTATTGTAGACTTACTTCTGTTCACAATCCCGGCAATCTCGTTATACGATTTGACGTCCTCATCCAATCGTAATATTATTTCTCTTTCACACTTTTTGGTTTCAGACTTTTTGGTGCTCATTTTAAATAGTACTGTGCACATTTTTACGTTACTGTTACTGAAACGATATCCTAACATCAAGTGAACGTACCAATATTTTCATTTAGCAATGATGTTCACATTCGGTGCAAAGGAAGATGAAAAACTATCAACAGTGATACAGCGTTCGAATACTTTTGTGAGTCGCTTACCATGTGTGTTTCTAATCAATGTATCATAACTCCTATTTACGTTGTTGAATCTTTTTCAAATTTTACTGGCATAATCTTAGGACTTCCGTCTTCCTATTGGCATCTGCTTGTTTCAGAAAATTACTTTAATGTACATTATAGCGGCCATTCAAGTTTGCATATGTAAGCGTTCGAATACTTTCGTGAGTCACTGAATGTGGGCGGCTTGGAGGAAGTGAGTAAGCGAGAAAGCACAAGGGAAGAAAAGGCAAGGGGAGTGTTTAGCCGACTCATCAGTAAGGCAACCCTAACAGGTCCTTCATTGGACGTTGCGTCGGTCGAGGAGTGTATATTAGGATTTCCGAATTTTTTGGGCGGACCCCCTGAAATTGTGGCACTAGATGAAAAAATAACCTATGCAAAATCTGAGATTGATCAAGCAGTTGAAAATTTGGTATTTCTGTAACTCGTTTTTCTCCATTAAAGTGTATCGCTATTATACATTTTAGCACCTTTCTAAATTCGTCTTTTTACGCTTTATAAGGATATAGAAACAAAATTTTGAATTTTTGTTTTTCATAAGTCGCGATTCTCAAATTTCAAAAATTTATTGCATAAAAAAAATATTCTTCTTCGCATTATATTTACCTTGTTAAATAGTACAAGTTTTACTCATAACATGTTTTTCTATGTTTATAAATAACGAAGATGTTTAGATATTTCTATTTCAATCAAAATATAGAATCAATGCATGGGAATATACCGTATAAAATGTATAGTCTTAAAACTATTTGTAAGAAAGGAATATACAGTGAAATCTGACAACGAGAAATGGTGCTAAATCGAATTTGAAAATTTTTTATCCATGTAATTCGTTTTTCTTTTCATCTCAATTCACAGTTTTTATGCAATTTTTACAGATTGCGTTAAAAAAAATTATGAGTTTGAAATTTCAAAGATTGAATAGGTGCTCGGTTGAGTGTTTGTGAGAAAGCGGTCCCTCTGCTGGCGAGTGCGGAAAGTATCGCCATAAACTGAACCCTATAAAGAAACACATTTCGTACGTTACGCAATGGAAATGGTAAGTTCGACGAAGCACCTCCTTTTTAGAAATTATAAATTCGATAAAGGCACATTTGCTTCGCCACAATGTATTTCAGAGAAAAGTCCGTGCAACAAAAGGTCGAGTTATCGCGAAAACAACGAGCCATCCATAACGTACAGGTTAAATGTCATTTATCTTTGTTTTACCAATGTTCTCAAATCTCACTTATTTGTACGATTATGGCGCGAACTAAATTTGTGCTTTCATCGAAGCGATGTGGTTATTTCTATTAACCTCAGCTACGGGAATTGCGAGAATAGGAGCAAACAACCGTAAAGACTTTCGTCCCGCGATATCCACCTTTATCGCCGCGGCATCGGGCATAAATTCAGCCTGGACGAAGGAGTTTCTTCGCGAAGATAAATTTCACGATCTCCGAGTTCGAAGTGGGCTGCTGGATGCTTTAGCGTCGTGAAACGTGCACAATGCGTTTCCCCAGAATATATGACACTGCCTAGAAGGGCGTACATGGATTTCGCGTTTCGAAAAGTGGAAACGGCCATGTGTTTGGATTTATCCACTCTAACAATAACGAGCTCTACGACGAGGTTATACCGAAACAGGGTCTTACTTCTCCGCTTCGGTCAGCGCTAGTGATTCGATACTACATATGGTGTCCGTTTGCGAGCGAAAGAACGTATTGTTATGAACGACATAAAATTTTACGTTGAAATCTGACCCTTTGATACAGCCCACGACGCTTGATTAAGGGGCGAGACTCATGATTTAGGTATCGATTAGGGTCAACATAATTTTATTTATTCGAGTGAAGTAACATGAATTTCGATAATAAAAACTTTGTAACGGATTACGACATATACATAGAGGGTGTTCGGCCAACCCTGGGACAAATTTACATGAGCCATTCTAGAGGCTAAAATGAGACGAAAATCAAGAATACTAATTAGTTAACACTAAACCTACCACGAACCGGTCGAATGACCGTTTTTAAAATTTTGTTTAGAATTTCTAACGCATAATGTTATTTTAGCGTACATTTAACTTCACTATTTTTCTTATAGCATACGTACAATGAATTTTTCAATATTCACTTCTATTCTTATTGTTTGTTTTCTGAGAAAAATATGTAGTCTCTTTTGCCTATAACGATCGGGCGTCTTATTTTGGCCTCTAGAATCTCCCAGGAGTGGCCGAACACCCTGTATACAGGGTGTTCGGCCACCTCTAGCAAAAATTTTAATGAGCGATAGTAGAGGCCAAAATAAGACGAAAATCAAGAATACTAATTTGTTGATGGAAGCTTCGTTAAAAAGTTATTAACAATTAAATTCAAAAATTTCAAATCGTTCTGGAAAAATTATTTTCGGTTGCGGGGGTCAACTACAATCATTTTTGGTGAGTACACATACCTCCGAAATCCTATCTACTTTCGAGAAAAAAAATCGAGTAGGTGCTGAAATTTTTCGGCGAAAAAAAATTTTTCAAATCGTTTAAAAAAAATTATTTTCGATTGCGGGGATCAATTACAATCATCTTTTATCATTACACATACCTCCGAAATCGTACGCACTTTCGAGAAAAAAATTCCTTACCGAAAATCCAATTAGGTGCCTAAATTTTTCAACGGAGAAAAAAAATTGCAAATCGTTGTGGAAAAATTATTTTCGGTTGCGGGGATCAATTACAATCAGTTTTTGTCATTAGACATACCCACGAAATCCTGCCCACTTTCGAGAAAAAAAATAGAGAATGTGTGAAATTATTCGAGAAAATTAAAAAATTGCAAATCGTTGTGGAAAAATTATTTTCGGTTGTAGCGTTCAATTACAGTCATTTTTGGTGAATAGACATACCCCCGAAATCTTGCGCATTTTCGAGAAAAAAATTCAGTAAGAGCGGCACTTTAAACGTTAATAACTTTTTAACGAAGCTTCCACCAACAAATTAGTATTCTTGATTTTCGTCTTATTTTGGCCTCTACTATCGCTCATTAAAATTTTTGCTAGAGGTGGCCGAACACCCTGTATAGTCCAGTATTCAGTTTCCATTGTCTTAGGACAGTCTAATAACGCGTATTAAAAATACTAAAACTTTAGACGCGTGCAGTTCCGAAACTACTAGGGATTTATTAATTATTAAGGTATTGTTAGAAGCGGCAAGGCCTCCCCTTTAAAACGGTTTTTGGTTTTTGTCGATCGGACTTACCGTTTTCGAGATATCGTAATTTATGTAAAGGGGTATTTTTCTTAATTTGACTATCTCTGTCTCCGTCTGACGCGTCGCGCCGGACCTCCTTGTCGCACGTGAGTCGTGACTGTCGTGACCTACTTCCGCGTAGTATTTCCAAGAATTTACTACGCACTGTTTACTATTTTCACGCGCGCGAGTTCATTGATAATCAATGAACGTAAACAAAGGCTTCGGACCATCGTATCTCCGAAACTAGCCACCGCATCGACTTGAAACTAAAATCGCTATATCTCCGGAACTAATAAAGCTATCGACTCGTACAAACGCTCGTTTTAAAGGGCATTTCATCCTCTATCTGATGACTATAACAACTATTATAATTTATGCTATCTTCTATGTTTATTTTGCAATTTACTTTGACGCTACATACCTAAAGAAGTTTCAACAATTCCTATTGGTCATACGACTGTATGATGTGACTATGCCTTATTGCACTTAAAATATACCAGGTACAAAATCATTTACTCTGATTATAATACTTGGTAGTTTAATATTAGTTCACAAAGTATCACATACTTATAAGTCAGTCAGTCAGATCATGTTTAAATGGAAATGTTGTTACCCTGAAGAAATTTGTTGATATGTTTTAACTCTTTGAGATTGGGTCGTCATTATTAAATAAATAGTTGCCCAATACAAATACATGTAGATAGAACCTATTATTATAGAAAAAATAGAGTATATTAATTTGAGGTAGAGTTTAGAGAAACAGTTGTGAGTAAAATGGACAAAAATGTCTTTATTTAAACAACGACGACACTATACAAAAGATACGAACAATAAAACCCGCTGATAAAATCGAGTACGATTTTTCCTCTTTGTTCTCTCAGTGAGACACGTGTTCCAGCTCACATTTGTTTTAATACTCTCTCTCTCGATCCTTGATTCGTACAACGTTTGGTCGCTCACGCTCTCGACCATGAAACACATATTCTCTAGATACATCGCCATGCTCACTTACAAAAATAAACACTAGGCCACGACATACAAATAAAGTTCACTTTCTTATCTATGATAACCATATTACCACGACAGTGAAACATTTTTGTTGCGTTTAATCAAATGTCGCGAACTGTACATTGACCGAGTACAAACAATTCATTTGGAGCATTTTCCATGGTCACTTTGAATTTCTTAAAATGGGGATTAATCTCTCTTTAACTGCGTGGTTATTGGCAATAGGTTTTCTTACATTATTTCTTTCATGATCGATGTTTCCTTGAAAAAGTTAAGTAAACTATTTTATCGTTACTCAAGCTATTTTTTAGTGAGTTTTCTGTCTTATATTTGTGTCGGAATACCTACGTCATATCTGGAGCATGCTAAAATTAGATGTTCAATTGAGTTCGACGTATTGCATATTTCACGTTATTGATCATATCCAATATTACGATTGTTTAATTCTTGGTATAATAAATGCTGTGTTCAACGTTTGTACTCTTTATAGGTATAGGTTTAGGTATGTACATATTAAATACGTTTCCAAAAATTTATAATCGGAGATTACAGTTTGAATAAAAAGTATAATATACACATCATCCTGCATTTTTAATCAATGCAAAATCGGCGAATATATAATATATATAATATATTATAATATACATAATATATATGTATGTATACATTATAGTTACAGTAATATGTATATTAATTGCAACGAATACATATAATGTATATTAAAGTAATATGTACCTATATATTGGCGCAATGAAAGTGGTGTGAGCCTGAATATTGCAAAATGTCATGTCATAAGTTACTCTCGAAACTCTTACTTAATAGTGCATCCTTATCAATTGAATGGAACCATCTTATCCAGGACATATTAATTATTGTCAATTTTTTATTTGTAATCCGTTTCTCCAAAGAATTTCGAAACATTGACACTGTTCGTTTGCTTTATATTACTTTGGTCCGTTCTTCGTTAGAGTACGCCTCTATAATATAGTCACCATCGATATGCAAATATATTCGAATGATTGAGGGAGTGCAGCATAAATTCTTAAGATTTTCTGCGTATAAATTACAACCTTCAAAGAGATTTGATAATCATAATTACCTTTGCTGCAGATGCTTCGTCTGGACACTCTTGAAGACTGTAGAATAATCCTCGATATTACTTTGTCGTTCAAATTATACTCCGTAAATCGCATTTCTGCGTTATCTAACACACATATGAACGAATTAAATCTTTTTAATGTATCGATAACCACACTCACAAGGAAAATCCAACAAGTCTTACGAGTGACAGTGGTACAATGTAGTCGGTATTTTTGTAATTACATGTCTGTTGCTATATTTTCGTATTATTTTAGTATTTTGTATTCTGTTTTAGCCGAATAAGTTTATAAAAAGAGCATTGCCTTTAAAATGTATTATTCAATAATAATAATGAAGGAAAATACTCGAACAATTTTTTCAGTTACTGTATAATATCGCGACAATTTCAATATTGTATTTCCAAGCAGCTGAAACCAATAGACTATATGAAGGATTCGATAGAATCGTTGAAGGAGGTTCGGTACACGGACGAGTGCGAGCAACTAAATTTCTCGAAAGACGAAATTCGCATCAGTTCCCCGATAGCTTCCAATTTATCCTTATTTTTACGGCCAGCTTGTATTCTAGTTTGTTCGTAGCATGCACTTCGGCTTAAAGTTGACTTTGCCGTTACTTCCACCACTTGACATCGAGATAGGTCTCTTGCAATCCCGTGGAATGCACCTTCGCAGAGGAATGTACAGGAGCACTGATGCGTTATACGTCTATGGGACACGGAGGTAAATGGAGTTTGGGGACCCAGACTGAAAACAACAAACAAGAAAGACTTTTAAATTTAGTCTCACATTATCGAGGAAATGAAACAGAAAAACTAGGGATTTTCCTGCTTCGGTTGAACTTTGCGTGCTTTTTAAATACAAACTATTCAGAAATTGTAATTTCTAACTATTTCAAGCATCGAGAGCAATCATTATGCTGCTACGCTTGTATTAACCTGACGTACGATTTAATTCCAAATAATTAGTAAAATGTATACTATTCAATTCTGTTTAAATTTGTTCATACAAGAAATGGCCTTAAAAAAGAATAGATTTGTTTTACGAATACCTCATGAGGATAAATGTGTTGATTTTAATGTACAAAGTGAGTCTCGTAACATGACGATTTCAAATAACTTACAAATTATTTGTTGTACAAAAACATGTTTCAAATAATAGTTGTATGGTTTATAGGAGGATATACAGGGTGTTCGGCCATCCCTGGGAAAAATATTAATGGCATATTTTAGAGGCCAAAATAAGACGAAGATCAAGAATACCAATTTGTTGACCGAGGATTCGTTAAAAAGTTATTAAAAAATTTCAAATCACTCTCAAAAAATTATTTTTGGTTGCAGAGGTCAATTACAATCATTTTTGGTCATTACACATACCCCCGAAATCCTACGCATTTTCGAGAAAAAAATTCATTACTGAAAATATAATGTCTGACCAGACGTACACCTATTCCCTTGAAATTTTCGGCGAAATTAAAAAATTTCAAATCGTTCTACAAAAAATATTTTTGGGTGCAGGGGTCAATTACAATCATTCTTGGTGATTAAACATACCTCCGAAATCCTACGCATTTTCGAAAAAAAAATTCGAATAGGCGCTGAAATATTTCGGCGAAATTAAAACATTTCAAATCGTTCTAAAAAATTTATTTTTAGCTAGGGGAGTCAATTACACTCCTTTTTGGTCAACAGACATACCCCCAAAATCATACCAATATTTGAGAAAAAAATTCGAGTAGGGGGCAAATTTTTCGACAAAATTAAAAAATTTCAAATAATTATAAAAAAACTATTTTTGTTTGAAGGGGTGAATTACAATCATTTTTGGTGAATAGATATACCCCCGAAATCCTGCGCATTTTCGAGAAAAAAATTCAATACTGCCGGAACTTTAAATATTAATAACTTTTTATCTTCTATTAAAATACTCCTATTAAAATTTTTCCCGGGGATGGCCAAACACCCTGTATAGTACTGAAATCGGTTTTTATCAAGATATGGAAGTCCCTTGAGCGGAGCTTTATCCAAATTCTGGAAGACAGATTAATCATTCTATTTATAAAACTAAAAGTGACTTTTATATCTTGATAAAAAAGCAAAATGACCTAAAACCAATTACAGTGCTATATATTCTTCTATAAACCATGCAACTTTCATCTGAAACAAACAATTTATGACTTATTTGAGGTCGTCATGTTACGAGAGTTACCCTGTACAAAACTTGGAATGTAGCCTTATGATTGCGAAACTTGGCATCAAAAACTTGTGACAAGTGAAATTTTTCACTGTACATCGAAGAGTTAAGAATTATTCAAAAAAAGATAAATTGATGATAGATCTCCTTGAATCTCTCTGTTTCCTAATGAAGATAACCATGAATCTTTAATTTCAACAGAATAAATAAGATGCATAAATCATTTTTAAAAAGAACAGACGTCGATGTGTTACGAGTAAATATTCATTAATTAATAAAAGGCAATAAGTATAATACATTTTATGGAAAGAACAACGATGTGTTTTTAAAACATTAGTGAGTTTCGTTTGATCCAGACACTAGGCAGATGTCTCTTTCACTGTATGAGATATCGTCGCCGCACGAGGGACGCCATTGTTCGTTAAAAATGCACACCGAAAGAATGTTTTCGATGTTGCGCGGCTTTGGATTTATGCAGAAACTCCGGCGTGTGCATAATGGACGCGTAGATGGCCCGGAAAACTGTATTTACCACTTTTGTCCACGACGAGGATTACCAGCTTTGTCTTCCTTATTCGGTGACGAAGCGACGCCTCGACAAAGGGCGGCGGCCTCTGACTTCAGGTGAAATGGCCGAACCAGCACGGTCTCTACAGCTCGCCCCATCGAGGGTTCCTTTGGTCTTATTGAATTTATCGTCTCGATGGATCTAACTTTGTCAAGACTACCGCGACAAATGGTAAGAGCTGTTCATCCATGTTACTTGTTTCCCGAAGGGAGGGCGACTAGTACAGCGTTAAGACGGGCCGACAGGGACGGAATAAGGTCTGGATAAGTTTGTTCGAGCATTCATGGAGGCCCCCCGTACTTGAAAATTACTTCTGTTCGACCCGGCGACTGAAAGTTGAACGGCAGTCATGGATTAAACAAGGAAACTTACGTTACCACCAAAGGTGATGTCCCACACGATTAACTACAGAACCAACGAAGTTAGTTTGGCGAGACTGTACGAATTTGGAAAATTTGTAATTGGTTTATAAACTTTACCGACTGACTTTAATTACAATTGTATGTGTAACGAGTATCAACTACATTTGGCAATTGTTGTAACTGTAATTACAATTACATTACTGTGTTCCAATAATATTCTGTGGCTTTATTACTTTTATTATTCTGAAAATAAATATTCAAGGGAAAACTTAAAAAATATATTTAAATGATTATCAACACTTAAATCAATACTTTCTTTCCAAGAAGAGATGGGTTGGACAAAATTCGAGAATATTCAAATAAATCGAACGTTTTTAAATTTTATCGTTTGAAATGTATGCAAAGTCTCACTATTCTCGAGGAAGAGTGGAAAAATATACTGCTTATTTTTGCACGAAATTTTTTTGAGATATACTACGTATAAATATCGATTTCTGACTAGATGCATAGCATACTTCGAGTACTTACTTTGACGGATATCGTCGATAAAGTATTATAGTATAGAATTTGCATTATATTTGCAAGCGTTTTACTTCACAGTAAACTACTTAGAATTCTGCTTTCGCCTAGTTTTCTTTATAGTCACGTTATCGCTATATGTATATTAGCATTTTATATCAACCTGCATTTCTTTAGATTCTAAAGTTTAGAATATACTGTCAAGTTCAGTCTAAATCGACTAAAGAGAATTCATTCGTATGCAAAGAAAAAAACCAATTCTCACAACATATTTTTAAAATTATCCGTTTAACACCATGAAGCCGTTTAAAAGAATAATTTTCGCGTTTGAAAAATTGTAATTATTTTATAGAATTTTGTATCTGTAAATTAATATTTTCTATATCTCAGGTTTTTAATTTATCGTTTATTATTGCTGTTGCGCTACTGCAGGTTTCACTTACGCGCTAGTTAATTTTGTAACTTCGTATTAATACCCTTATTAGTTATTTAAAGTTCATGTTACCGAAGAGCTATTACGTTATAATACACAGCTCATGAAAGTTTAATAACGAACGGTTTATACGGTTTACCGTTACAACAAAACTCGTTATTCGTGAATTTAATAATTTCAATTATACATTGCATGAAAATACGAATGAAATTGAATAGCCTTTATCTTTATCGACAATTTTATACCGTTGTGAAAAATTAGAATGCGATATTTAGATATTTTACAGATTATCGTTAGGGCTATGAAAATTTTTTAAATAAAATTAGTGTATTAATTTATCTAAAAACAATTTGGTAATTTATTTTAAAGAAATGTAATTGTAATTCGCCATTTTGTTGATACACTTAGAAAAAAGTATCATAAGATATGAGAGGCAATTAAATCATCTAAAATTCTTTTATCTGAGTTATTAGAATTACTATTGTATAGAATAGCAGCATAGAAAACTGCGTATTCGTGTTAAAGTATTGTATTTTTGAAACATTTATTCTTTCTAGAAATTATCGACAAAATGTTAACGTGCATTTTTAACATTAACATCAGTCTTATAAAATATCAAAGAGTCCAAAATGTCGATGTAAATGAAAGCTATGTAAAATCAAATCTAAAATTGAATGTATTTTTCTGATAGCAAAATGTACATTTTCTCTTTGAACGAAACGTCAAAAAGTAAGATTGTAAGACCGTGACGTAATAGAAATTTTAACGGCAAGTTTCGAGTCGTATTTAAGACCAATTTTGCGCGAACCTGTATGTATTAAGTTTCCGGCTACAACGTCGAGTGCAGTATAAAGAGAAAGTTAAATGGAAATGTCAAGCGCCCTCGAAAATTTCAACGTTGCAGGGATGCTGTTAATTTTCTCTTATAAATACACCGTGATAAATAAACAACTGTTTTTTCAAGGAATGTGTGACACGCTGAACTTGCAACGAGAACGTACAACCTGGATAATTATAAATATTGCCGTATGGTTTTCGAGTATGAAATGGAAACGAGGTTAATGACTCATGTTTATATTTACTACGCAATAATATATTCATTATTGTGCATATACCTAATTAAGTAAGAGTAATAACAAAACGATTTCTTAACAATACATGTAGAATGAGTTGTTGGACTTATTGTTAACAATGGCAATATAAGGTAATAAAAATTAATTTAAAAATAATTAACGATTAAAATCATTGTAATACAATAATACTAAGAACAATGCCATTCAAAATATTATTGAAGATATGTAATATTCCTTGTATAATTATTCGACTTCTTTTACACACTACAATCATACACCAGTATGAAACCATTGTAATACAACAATATTAGCAACAATGACACTCAAAATATTATTAAAGATTTGTGAGATTGCTTATATAATTGTATTGACTTTTTTTTACACTACAACCATTTAAGCAGAATTTTATCGACTGTTTATAATAGCAAATCATTTTATAAGTGTTTAGTAAGTTTTAATACCACGATTGGTGGAAAATTAAATAAACAAATTGATGAACATCGCGTTCCTTTAACAGGTAAAACGATAGTTCTGGAAAATCTAGTACAGTAAAAACTATTGAGTTATTTTTTCAAAAAATGGAAATCATTCCTAACAAATTACTCCCTCTTTCACTCTCGTGGGCCTCTCGCGTTGCTAATAGCCCTGGCTCGTAACGTAACGAACAATAAAACAAAAATAAATAAGTTGAACGCGCTTGTTCATTTGTAAATATTCCCCCCTAAGAAATTTGAATCGTTTATCGCGAGTAAAGGCACGGTTAATGAATATTTACGCAGTCGAGCGCGTAAAAAGGAATTCGTGTAAATACAATTTACTTAAACACGTTGCTTGCTGTAAATGTCAAACATTTGCCGACGTAATTTTTAATTTGAAAGTACGAAATGTCAGTTGTCGAGAAATACGCAGCAGGGAACGATCAAACGAATCTCGGGATGAACAAATAAATTTGACAAATTACCACTTCCTCCTCCATTATTGCTTTTTATCAGATCTTCAATATTGCCTATTGGAGTTGTAGTTTAATAAATGTAATATGAATAATATCAAAGGATAGCTATTTACTTTAGAAGTATATCCATAAAGTTAAATTTATCATTTCTACAGTTAATTCGTTCTTTCAATGGTTGTCATTAAATATACATATTACGTTCATGCTTTATTTGTTACACCCATAATACCCTGCAAAGGAAGTAACGCGTGCAGATATATGTATAAATTGTCCGGTAATAAAATAATTAAAATACACAGTTATCCTACAGTTAACCTTCTATAATTAAAATTATATTCCTGAAAAAAGTTATACGACGAGACCATCTCGAAATAAACTGAAATTAAACTAAATGTAAATTTTAATAGGCATAAACTCCAAAATCATAATTGATGAAACTTTTAATTCTCAAAAAAAACTACAGAACGCACTTAATATGAAAAAATATAAGAAACACTAATTATTATATTTAGGGGTTGAGACAACCCTCAACAAAAGTGCAATTTCATAAATTCTATTAATAAAAATATGAATTTGCATAAAGAATCGCAGTCTAGTCATTACTTTGAAAATATAATTAAGACATATTAATAATAGTATTAAATGAGACTTCAGAGGTGCAAATAACTGTTTGTTAAATTGGTATGTGACTTGAAACTCGTGCAGGGTTGTAGGTCATTGAGGGAACATGCCACAAGCCACCAGCGATGTGTATTATAATTTATCGTAAATTTTGGATGCTTGGAGTTACATAATAGAGCACCGATTGAAATGGTTGAAGTTCCACAACAGACCACCGAAGAATATAACTATGGCAAAATGACATGCATGCGATAGCAAAGGATGATTACTGGGGGAAGCATACATGTATCCGCATCGCATTACCATACAGTGAAAATTACATAAGCATACGCTTTTGGTAAGCAAATTCTATGCATGACTATGTCACATCCTAGACATTTTCAGATACCATGGTGGCAGTGCATCCCGCAAACAATTTAGGCGTTTTATCTAAAACCCTTTCGCTTGTAAAAACAGTAAGCGATCGCTTCGGTTCCTTGAGAATAGGATAGACCTAGAAAATCGTGAAATATGGATGAAGAATTCTTTTAATGGCCTTTCTGGTGTCCAGAGAAGCAGAAACCAGCATTTTATGGTGAAAGCTGCTTGCATTTTAGAATGGTGTTCCTAGCTAGGAATTTTAAGCAGATTAATTCAATTTCATGAAGCCAGACACGCGGATTCAACATGTTAATCCTACGAAACGAAATTACTAAGAACAAAAAGCAACTTCTGCTCGGCGGATGAACCTCCATTGCAGGAGAACTTTGCCATTCTATCTGCTTCGCCGTTTTACTTTTCGCAGAATGGTAAGAATGCATCGCTTCAGTGCCGTGCGGTTGATAATCATCTTCCCTCGAGCGCGAATTCCACTGCCGATAAAAACTGTATGTTAATTCGAACTCAAGAAAGTATCCCCGCATTCGAGGTCAATATCTAGGTCACCGTTAGAACTCTTTTCGTCCCAAAAACTGTGAAACGTCCAATTTAAACTTTTATACAATCATTCATTTTTTCTTTTGAAGCTTTTAACCCTTTTTTTGTAACGGGGAGAAATAATCGTTTAATTAACGTGGAAAATTTCGATTTTTATATAATGTAATAATTTACTTTCTAATGTTTTACGTCGACGATCCATTATAATGTAACGAAATTCAATTCCTCGCAAATAATATGTCATATTATGCTTGAATCTTAAAGGGTGTATAAAATCGTAGTTGTGTAAGTAATAATTCCGTTCCATATCCAACCATTGCAACCATCAGAAAACTAGGATGCAAGCGTTCAACTCAGAATTCCATTCTGAATCCGTTACGCTTCCACGTTGCTCCCTTTTATTATAAAGTCCGATGTTATCTAACGTCCAGGATTGTTCCGCGATGTTATCCGAGCTCAAAGTCTTTTCAGAGTTTTTACTTCTATCCTGGAATTATTCTTCAGGTATACGCTAAAAGACCGCGATAACAGTGACGTCTTAATTAAATTTCCGACCTCGAAAATGCTTTAGATATTTGTGGAGATTGTTCTGTAAATTTCTAGTCGGCCTCTTACAAATTTTTAATCGTTTGCACGTTCTATAGAAAACTTATGAATTTACTGATGGATTCATAATATTCTGCTGTTCCAAATTCTCTGTGCAAGGTTGAAGCAATGGATCATTTTTTGCGAGTACAAAAATAATGATAATTAATTGTTACACAAATTAGATGTCGTATGAAGGAATCACCAAATTTTACACAAACACGCGTTTGATATTTGCCGACGTAAAAATACAAAAATCTCAGCTTGAAGTGTTTCATTTTTTAAATTATATCATCAGTAACATTTCTACTAAATTTAATGCAGATTTGATCAAACCTGCGTGAGTAATCATTTACGTCGTTTTAAAATTTAGAACTTGGAGTAAAACGTAGTTTAACTTCCCGGAGCTGTTATATAAGAACTTTTATTGTACTTTTAATCGGCTATTCCGACACTACAATTCTCTTTCTTTTTAGTAGCGAAAAGTTTACTGTTGTCCAAGTTCTCCAGTCGTTTACCTAAATTCTATTTCCTCTTAAAACATTTTACACTCAGATTACCGCTCTGGAAATACGTACATTCTCGATGCAAACAATATTGGGACTATGCAATAATGACTTAGATATTCCTAATATTTTAGTTTGCGTATACTGCAAATGAATTGTATTATGGATTTCTTTGATTTTTCCACTCGTGTAATTTATATAGGCCGTTCGACCACTCCAGGGAAAAATTTTAGTGGAAGATTCTAAAGGCCAAAAAAGGGCGAAAATCAAGAACATCAATTTGTTGATTGAGGCTTCGTTCAAAAGTTATTAAAAAATTCTGGAAAAATTATTTTCGGTTAGGGGGGTAAATTATAATCATTTGTTGTGAACATATATACCCCCGAAATTCTACGCATTTTCGAGAAAAAAATTCGAGAATGTGTGGTTGGCAAAATTAAAAAATTTCAAATCGTTCTGGAACAATTATTTTCGGTTGCGAAGGTCAATTACAATCATTTTTGGTGAATAGACATAACCCCGTAACCCTACGCACTTTTGAGAAAAAAATTCGTGTATGTGAAATTAACTATAAAAATCTACGTCAAGCCAAATTTGATGGCAAACACCCTTGAAGTGTAATCAGAATGGAAATGGTGCTATAGTTTTGCCCCGATTCCAGAATGTTTTTGACTTTATAAAAATCTTCAAAATATCGGTAATGCTATGGTTATGTTCCGTAGTGTAGTAATTGTATAATTGGGATATAACCCGACCATAACTCATAGTAGACAGTTAAAACTTTCGTTAGAAATGGATTCAGTAATATAAGCGACGCTTTGGACGGCTTTTGTGATATTGAATAGAATTTTAGAGGCTAGATTCCAAACAAGCGCATTATAACTACCATAAATTATTTTGACGACATGCAGCTAAGCGTCGCTGATAAGGATTATCCTTACTTAAATTTTCATACGCGATGAATAGCTTTTGTTATACGGCGATGCAAAGCTGGTTTATGTCGATAATGTGCGAATATGGCGCTGGGTTTCAACTTTCCTCCATTTACACTAGTTATACACCCTTCGAAAACAATTTCATACTTTCGCTGCTTACCTGACAAACATTTATGTACGTACATAGGCTGTATTGCTTCCCTATTTGCTTGTTCGTAGAAAATGGTAATTTCATTGATTAATTTATTTCAGCTTTACTACCTGACACTCAAGTACAAATCCAAGACTCATTTTTTGAAACCAAGTCAAGTATTTGATTATCCAAGTAGCTTGAATATTTGATCAAACTTGAGAACATTCAATCTGTTCAAATATTTGAACAACTTGATTGTTTATTAAAAATGTGAGAATTACTATAACGTACTAAGTTAAAAACTTGTATATTAATTATAAGAATTATACTTACATTACGTATTAAGATTTTTAGGGGTAGGAGTCTAAATTTTTCGACGAAAAAAAATTTCAAATCGTTCTAGAAAAATTATGTTCGGTTGCGGGGGTCAATTGCAATCATTTTTGGCGAATAGACATACCTACGAAATCCTGCGCATTTTCCAGAAAAAAATTCAGTTTTGTATTTTTGTATTTAATTGTTAATAACTTTTTAACGAAACCTCGATCAGCAAATTGGTATTCTTGATTTTCGTCCTATTTTGGCCTCTAGAATCTCACATTACAATTTTTCCCAGGGGTGGTCGAACACTCTGTATAAACTGTGAATCAAAGCGGAGAAAAACGCACTACAAGAATACAAATTTTCACATTTTAAATGTGGCACCATTTTCCGTTGTCCGATTTGCACTGAATTTTGCATACACCATTTTTTCATACAGTAGCAGAATTCTAAGGGGCGTTTCAAAGAAATTCGATTGTGGAAAAATAAGGTCCACCCAAAGCACATAAGCCATATTGCTTCCTATTGCTTACAAGTGGGCGACGGACGAAAAGAGGTCGAGGCACGCTGCTTTAGAATGAATGAAATTGTTTTGATAACGTCGTCGTAAGTTTTTCGCTGAAACCTTTCCTTCGGTAATAACTGTCAGCCTTCAAACTCATCCTCGAAAGTGCTTGTCAGGTATCGAATGAGAGAAAAGGAGTGATCAATGACGAGGAACCGGTTGCATACTCCAACGGTCGGAGAACTGTAAACTCATTCACGCTGGCCTCCATCCGAAAAAGCAATTCCCTGCATTTTATCTTCGTACCCAGTGTCATTCGTTTTTTCACTCAACGTTCCCTATCGTGTCCCGTAATAGAAGTGATAAATCGCACCAATTTCGCTCCTCGACGCGGTCTCAGCGAGACTGTAAACTGCTTCTCGAACAAAATGGATGCGAATGAAAATTTAATTCGATACCGACAACGTGGACCTTATTGGCCTCCTTTTGCAACGGTGTTGCTCGATTTAAGGCAATTTCGTTTGATATGCGCGTCAGCCGACCCTGATCGAATATCGAACTGTGGATTAATGAAAAAAGGGATTGAAATCTACGACGGACTGTACGTTCTGAGTAACCTCGCGCAAAATAGCTGGAGGATACAGTTTTGACGGACGTCGAAATGGTTCGAGAGTGGGAGTTTCGATCGCGATATTTACCAGATATTCAAACCGTGACGTTCGAACTGCCACACTTCGATTTTAATAGTTTTTGCAAAATGGTAGCAGACAGACGAAGTATATACAGTGAGTGTAAAAAGTATTCGTACACTAGTCAATTTGAACAAAAACTTTGCAGAACTTTGTTTATTACAAAAGTATGTTAGCAAAGACATACATACATATTCTTAGAAATCTCTGGAACAAATGTCATTAACAACAAATTTTTTATTTATATTTATTATGAAAATATTAACAAATTTCCAGAAATTGACCTAAAATATACGCATAATAAGTATTCGTACAGTCTTTGATTCGTAACATTCCACATAGAACGATTACAAGATAATCCATGATATGTAAACATACTTAGCATCAGTATGTCTGGAGACGCTGTCGGTATAGGTAGTATCCTGAATTCAAACATTATCAACGAAATTATCAGTAAAATGGGACGAAAACGCAAGGAAACCTCTGAAGAAGAAAGGAAAATTGTTATAAATTTACATAATACGTGTAAAACACTGAGTGAAATTTCTAAAGTTTTAAATAGACTGAGGTCCACGATTCAAGGAATCATTGACAGATATGGCGATCGAAAAACTGTAAAAAATAATCCAAGAAACGGACGTAAACGAATAATAAATGATTATACCGGCCGATGGATAATTCGAAAAATAAAGCAAAATCCAAAGATAACTGGGATGAAAATCACAGCTGAACTTAAAAATGATCTGAACATTAATGTATGTAGTAGCACAGTGCGTAATTTTTTACGGGATAGAGGATATCACGGCAGAGTAGCTCGTAAGAAATATTTCGTAAATGAAATTAATAGAAAGAAACGATTGCAATTCGCGGAAGAGTACGTTAATGTTCCTATGGAGCATTGGAACCGTATTATATTTACTGATGAGAGTAAATTTAACATATTTGGGTCAGATGGACGATGTACAGTATGGCGGAAAAAAAATACCGAGTACGAAAAAAGAAATTTGAAGCCGACCGTAAAGCATGGAGGAGGATCAGTCACAGTTTGGGGCTCTATGAGTGCGAGCGGGGTTGGTTCCCTCCATTTTATCGATGGTATCATGGATCACAAAATGTACATCGATATTCTAAAAAAGCATCTTCAGGTTAGTGCAAATAAAATGCAGTTACAGGGCAATTATATATTTTTGCAAGATAATGATCCAAAGCATAATGCTTATAATACACGTCAGTGGATCCTATATAATGTGCCGCAGCAATTAAAAATCCCTCCAAAGTCTCCAAACGTAAATGTGATAGAGCACTTATGGAGTCATCTTGAAGAAAAAATTCGAGACCATCACATTTCTTCGAAACAAGATTTAAAAAATGCACTTGTAGAGGAATGGAACAAAATTTCTAGTACTATAACCAAAAATTTAGTAAATTCAATGCTGCAAAGGCTTAAAGCGACTATACAATCTAAAGGAAATCCCTCTAGATATTAAAATAGCAAATAGACTGATTTTTGTTACGTTTATGTACTAAAATTTATAGTTTTTTTTGTAAAATTAGAAGTGTACGATACTTATTACACGTATATTTCACGCCAATTTCTGGAAATTTGTTAATATTTTCATAATAAATATAAATAAATAATTTGTTGTTAATGACATTTGTTCCAGAGATTTCTAAGAATATGTATGTATGTTTTTGTTAACATACTTTTGTAATAAACAAAGTTCTGCAAAGTTTTTGTTCAAATTGACTAGTGTACGAATACTTTTTACACTCACTGTAATTGATTGAAACCTTGATCGAAGTATATAAAATATTAAGCGTAGATATTTAATAGCTTTTAAAATATAAATAATTAAAGTTACATATGTACAGCGATGTATTTGTCATTTTCACAAAGAAAAAAAGATTGTGGACATGACTAACATACATTATAGTAGCTAATAAGTTTGCAATGTTGCACATTTGTTGATTTAACGTTTCTAGTACTATGTATGATGCTTTTCATTAATAATGATATAATGAGAACGGAAAATTAAAAAACAAAAAAGTACAGCGATCCCTCCTTAATGTTCGCTGGCTCGCGAACGTTATCGAGGGAAGCACCTGTTAAGCTTGATACACACTAAGAGTGTGTGATATAGAGAGAACTGTTCAACGTTTGTTTATTGTTCAGATTTGAGAATCGTTCAGAAAGTAAAATACATTTGTAGTTACTTTTACAAGTTGCACGATTCTTAACTTTAATTATTTATATCTTAAAACCTGTCGAATACCTAGGCACAATATTTTACACACACCAAAAGTAGTCACTACTATCATTTTGCAAAAGCACATAAAAATCGAAGTTCATGTCCTTCCCTTGCAAATATCACGTTTTAACCAATTTTTCTCTACCTGTGGCAGCATATTTCTACAACGCGTATTTCATTAAATATTCTAAAGCACTTGTTTTGTGCCTATATCCAACGTAGAATAGTTTTCTTTCAATAGTGTTTCAATTCTGTAATTGATTCGGTCTTTCAACCCTGGCATAAGTATACTAACGACGTAGATCTGCAACGAACGAGACCATAATCTGGAGTGTCATTTCCATTGCGTGGAATCATCACACTATGCATATGAATATTTAAGTAAGGTTAATGTAAGCAGGAGCTCGTACAGAAACAATACAATTACAACTCGTTCGAATAACTAAACGCAAGGAGCTGTCCGCAGCAAAACGGATGAAAGGCTTGGTATTATTTTCGTCATCCCAGAACCATAAATATTAAACCTTTTGCAAGTAAAGATGTATCTTGAACCGTTAAATGTCTTTTGTTCCCAACTTAATATTAAAACCATAACTAAGCTTGATTCATGAATGTAAATTATTGTCCAGTTTAGCACTGCAAAAACTTCAAATTCTAGAATTTATTAAATTACGCGATCGTGACTCCGACAGAAAGAGGACGATATATACTTTTTTATATCGAGACTAATTACATAAGAAGATTAATGGTTTATGTTAAAAAGTACTTTATTCGAATATTGATGGTAAAATATATTGTAAAAAGGATACGAAAAATTTATAAACTGCGTCAGACTGGCATTATTGTAAAAATGATCCAAATTACTAGTTACTATGGACGATTAAAGCAGAAAAACACGAAAATTCAAATATTAAATAACTAATAAAGCCGACATGTAACAATTTATTCATGACGTTTATCTCATACAACAGATATGTTTTCATTTATCGAATAAAAAATACTTCGTTCCAAACTTGAAAATTTAATTTTTATTCGACAAATTCAATATACGATATTTTCGTCTAAATAAAAGACTTTTTTTCCATCTCTGTTTCCAAACTAATAGTGTTCACCTACACTCTCGTAAAGGAATCAAATTTCTATTAGACATGCTTATTTAACAATTGTCGTATAAGAAAACTATTTATTAATATATTATTCATATATTATTACTATAACATTCACTTTTATTCTTATTGTTTGTTTTCTGAGAAAAATATGCAGTCTGTCTTGCCTACCACGACCGGCCATCTGACCGGTTGAATAATTTATATTTTTTTGTAAACAAATGGACAAAATTTGATACCAAATTCTGGTGTTCGGCCACCCATGGGGAAAATTTTAATGGGGGATTCTAGAGGCCAAAATAAGACGAAAATGAAGAATACCAATTTGTTGAAGGAGGCTTCGTTAAAAAGTTATTAACAATTAAATACAAAAAATTTCAAATCGTTTTGGAAAAATTATGTTCGGTTGCGGGGTTAAATTACAATCATTTTTGGTGAGTAGACATACCCCCGAAATAACACCCATTTTCTAGAAAAAAATTCGAGAAGGTGTGAAATTTTTCAACGGAAAAAAAAACTTGAAATCGTTTTGGAAAAATTATGTTCGATTGCGGGGTTCAATTAAAATCATTTTTGGTGAATAGACATACCCCCGAAATCTTGCGCATTTTGGAGAAAAAAATTCAATACAGGCGGAACTTTAAACGTTAATAACTTTTTAACGAAGCAGAGGAACATAGTTTTTCTTCATATTCTTTGTCAAATAATTCCGTACAAATATCTTTCATGCGAAGTTTTAATAACATTTCTCTAATGGTATACATTTTCTTGCATTTATCAATATATGTATGTAGAAGGATGTCAAATAAGAACATTCCTGTAATTTTTTGTCCCTTAGGTTGAGAAATGCTGTTCTAAATCCTCGTATTGCAGTTCAGAAAACACTGCATGTGTATTACAATAAGATAAAAAATTGCAGTAGATATAGTAGTGTCTCATACAGTGTGTCTTTACAGAAAATACAGATAGCTTATCATTTCAGGATTAACGCACACAGGGATACATTTTCACGAGTTTATTCCTGCTTTTGTACGAGACAACTGGAATGATTTAATATGTAATATTTGATGATTTAATATTGAATAAATATTTGATCATAGAATAATCAAACTGGAATTTACACAACAAGGAATCCAATTATTCGACATTATCAGTTTCCCGTAACTCAGTGATTGAAATTGGGGATTCGAAATTTAGTTTGTCTAATAATTATATTCATAAAAACATTTAAATCCGCACAACGTCGTCCAATGCGTTTCAAGTACAATAGAAACGTACATTTGGAGATATTGCACATGACGAGATCGTTGAACGTTGATTGCAGTCAGGTAGGTATCCGTTCTCTAGAACAAGCGGTATCTCGAATAAATCCCATTCCGATAATCGTTGTTCCGATTAAGTAACGGCTATGTAATTAATACGACATGGAACTCGCTGGACATTCGAGGAATTATATTTGCACATTATTTACGTTACGATGCGACGCTGGAATTTCTGTCAAATATTAACAGTCGAACTTATGCACGCTATCGACGAAGTTCCAATATATCAAGCGTTGGTAATATCAACATTCGTACATTTTACTTGAGAAGCGTAGGATTGGACATTTTTGTACGAGTATATGTAGATTATAATCCTACTTTAATTTTATCAGTTGTTGTATATTTTTTGCAATTTGTCTTTTGATGATCGCTTCGTTGGACATTCGAACGACGTGTATATACATATACATACATGTATATGAGCCGTTTATTTTGAAAGTGGCCTAAGTCCATTTATCTTCAAATCGAGATATTTAAAGGTTTGTATTTCAATGAATTTAAAAATATACGTATAGGATACTAATGAGTCATACTGCTTAAGTGTATCTAAGGGTGTTAAATTTATAGTTCCTATTAAAATAGTGGCAATTATTAAGTGAATAATATGCGTTTTCTTATCAAGAATGGAGTTAGGCCACTTTCAAAATTAACAACCAGATTCATTATAAAATTTGAAGGTGCCCAAGTCCATTCAACATAATTTAAGATGCTTCAAATTGAAAAAAACAATACTGAATTTATTTTACATATCTTTAAAACACTTTGGAAACATAATTTATGCCATTCAAAACATTTTTTAACTACATAACGTACAAAATTACAAACATAAATTTATTACAAAACAATTTACTACTCATCTACATTTTGTGCGTGTGAAAGGGATTTGAAGAAATCATGATGTTCCGGTGGTATATATCGTAATAGGTCAGTTATGTCCTTGAATTTTGCTGTTGTAATTTGTTTGATATTTTTATACAGTGGTGTCAATACAATATTTTCGAACTTTCTTGGTCTATCCCGACGTGGTAATAAATCCAGGACTTTTCATTCTCATTCATTGATGTCTTATAGAAAATTTTATACGGTTCATTTCTGACAAAACGCATCCAACATATTTTTAACCAGTTTATTGATTCTCCATCAGAATTCTTTACCCTTTTAAAAATTGCGTCTTCTAATAATTTTGTTGATACAAAATCTTCTTGTCTCATTTCATTTACAATAAAATTATTACCTTTCCGACACTTTTTAATAATCTTGTAATAATCTCGGGGAACGAACAGTAAATTATTTTTTTTTAATGACATTTCTACCACGCGAAAATCTCTATCATTTGGTAAAAACGAATGTCCTGATATTAAAAATTTGTGATCTATGATTTCCACGTTATTTTCCAAAGTTTGGACAATTTTTAACCACATTAAAGCTACTTTAATGTTTCTATTTTGCCAGGCGCAAATGTCACTGTAAGCTATAATGTGTCTTTCACTTCTTAAATTTTTAACATGTTTTAGGATGCATGAAACAATTTCTTGAGCACCTCTGGATGCAATAGTTTCATCCGAAACATATATGTAAACATTAAATATCTTGATTTAAGTATAAATGAAGTTAGGCCACTTTCAAACTACACGGTTCAATTATTGAACTAACTCTGAAAACTTATGTGTCAAGAATTATCGTATTTGCTCGATTGTCGGAATTAAGAATTGAGCATGTTAAAGTAGCTAGCGCGACACCTAGAGCCAATGGCCAAGTTGAGCGAGTCAACCGATTTCTACGATCGATACTGGCCAAAATGAGTGCGGACGAGATCTGGGATCAGGCTTTGATTAAGGCTCAGTTTTCTATAAATAATACGTACCACAAAGCTATTGATACCACACCCAGTTCATTACTATTTGGCTGTGAACAGTATGGTTTCACTGATGATGATTTACGCGACTATTTGCAGTCTGTCACTGACATAGAGATAAATCGTGATGAAATTAGAAATAATGCTATTTCACAAAATCGGCGCTTACAAGACTATAATAAATTTATGTACGACAAAAAGCGTAAAAAACCGCGAATCTATACTGTAGGTGATTATATAATGTTAAGAAATGTTGTAACTACTCCAGGTGTAAATCATAAGCTATTGCCTAAGTTTAAGGGCCCGTATATAGTAAACAAGGTACTCGATAGGGATAGATATATCGTTGGTGACATTCCGGGATTTCAATTAACTAATAAGCCTTTTACTGGAACCTTTAGTCCCGATCGAATGAGACCATGGTTACAATGCGTTGATCTCGACTCCGAAATTGAGTCTGGGAGTTTTGATGGTGTACATGGTCGAGCCGACCATGAGGTCAGGATGGCCGAAGCTGTAAGCAACCTTTAGGTTTGTAACGAATGAATGCGGTTATATTATGTGAGAGTTTCGATTGATGGCATTGCCAACTATGTGTGTGTGTTTCGCGTGAAGTATGTATTAGAAGTTGTTCATTTTATTAGTTAATCGTTTGTTAATAATAATTTAGTTAGTTACGTTCAAGCCAGCTTTCTGTACAAAACATTGAATTTAGATATTAAAGGGAAAATATCTTACAATATATTTCAACAGAATTGACATGTTATGTTTAAAAAAAAAACATTCACTAAATTCCTGTGGGAAGGAAGGGCAAATATTTGTCGAAACAATGTATACTCTTTTGCTGTTTCCCTCAAGAAAGGTACAAAAAATTTAATTTTCTTACCGATTCCAGTTAAGAAGTACATATTATTGGTAATCACCGATTAGAAGTAACCTGGCTCGACACCGAACCATATTTAATAAATGTATTCCAATTTCTCTCTTTAAATTGAGCATCGTTTACGCGAAAATAATGATTCGTAGAAAGGAATGCAAGTTATGGAATCAATATTTCGCGGAGCTATGGAATGCAGCGAATGCGGATAAATACTGATCGAACGAGAAAAATTACGTTATCAGAATAAAGGAAGCATGTACGTGTAAACGAAACACGGCGCGAACATTCGTTCTTTTTCGTCCTGCATTGTTAACACAGATTCCATCATCGAAATACCGCATTCTGCACCCTGTACTCGTTGCTGCCTTATCTATCCGTACGTCATAGCAAACCACATACAGGGTGTCCCAGTTTTTGCCGAGGAACTTTGCCAAATTACACCACAAGCAAAATTAAGAAAACAATGTTATACAAACATAAACTCTTAAATGCTTTATTAGGAATTTATAACTAGGAAGGGTCGGTATCTGATTCAAATGACTGTTTTTAAAATTTCGTTTAGAATTTCTAACAGATGTTATTTTAGCATAATATAAGTTCACGACTTTTCTTATAGGATACGCGCAATGAATTTTTTAATATTCACTTCTATTCTTTTTGTTTGTTTTCTGAACAAATGTGTAGTCTGTCTTGCCTACTATGACCGATTATCTGACCGGTTGAATGATTTATATGTAAACTGAACAAAATTTGATATCAAATTCTGGCTAGCATCCGATGTAAATAGGAAATATGTATACAGGGTGGTCCACGCAATTGTTTCAAGTCATAACTCCGTTATTATTGCATTTACGAAAAAATGCCAAAGGAGAAAGATAAATGGTTCGAAGAGCACTACATCTGTAGGCCTTTAAATTTTTATTAGATGCGGCAGTGCAGGTGCAATTAACAATTGCATCATTTCTTTAAATAGAAATGCATATTTTTTTTTACACAGATCGATTCTTCTATTCATTCTACGTAAAAAATGATTAGGGTACCATGGCAAAAAAATCATTAGATCTCGAGATATTTTCAAAAAATGTCTTTAACATTAAATTACAATAAAACGATTAAGGTATAATTTTAATGAATAGAATGGAAAGTTTTAATAATAAGTAGGACCTTGTTTCTTCTCTATCAACTAAAATAATGCGACTGGACATGCTCGTAATTAATTTTCTCAAAATGTCTTTGTTAATTTCATTTCACGATTCAATTGCAGCTTCTTTTGACTGTACAATGCTTGAAAACTGTCGATTGTATGCATACATACACCGTATTATAATACTCCACAGATTTTCTATCGGATTTTCATCTGCAGAGCATGCTGACCACTTCACTAAATTCATGTTAAATGTTTCATACCACT
This sequence comes from Colletes gigas, assembly GCF_013123115.1. NCBI lineage: Eukaryota > Metazoa > Arthropoda > Insecta > Hymenoptera > Colletidae > Colletes > Colletes gigas. The sequence continues at coordinate 2,191,620 of NW_025106659.1, read as the reverse complement.
TCATCGTTCTTCGATTTTCATCTGCGAGAGTGTGGGTACATTCAAGAAATGTGATTCTTCGAGTGAATAAACAGCACCAAATTATTTTCCAATATTTCGATGTATTTCAAGCTATTTATTTTGGAGGAAATCCTAATTCCAGCTTGCCACTCGAGCAATACTCAGTCCACACCATTAGCGTTTCCGCACCGAAATTGCGTTTGGAAAAATATCTTGGTACCTTTCGTAGCTCCCTCCAGTAAGAATTAAACCGTCGAGATTGAATTTTCAATCCCAATTTTTAATCATGTTTTCGGAGACGTATTCCATTCCAGTTATTTTGTGGTGTTTAGAAAGTACGGATGCAGAAATTAGTTACTAAGAAACTAAGAAACTAAGAAACTAAGAAACTAAGAAACTAAGAAACTAAGAAACTAACAAACTAACAAACTAAGAAAATTAGTTTTTGTCTAATAATATTAAGACTGTGTTTAAACACACACTGAATGATGCAACGTGACACGTCAACTTCACGTTCTTGTGCAATTTTCCGACAACTTTTCAAATTATTGCTTCCAACTTGAATAACTTGTTTCACAGGACGGGGGGACAATTTCTTTCTATGCCCACCTTTCTTATTTTTTTCCATATATCGACGAATCATGTAAAAGATTCAATATAACTACAGATCGTCCAAGCTTACGTATGATTTCTCGCATTCAAATTTCTTGTTCGTCACATTGTTCTTTTGCAGTAAGGTATTTACTTTATGCAACTATGTAGGTTAACTATACAAGTCTGCGTCAAGTCAAAATTTTAAGACAAACATCCTTGAAATGTAAGTGGAATAAACATGGTGCTATAGTTTTACACCGATTGCATAATATTTTTTGATTTTATCTCGATACATATGCAAACCACTTCAGTATGTTTCGAATGAAGTTCATTACATATTTACAATGCTTTTTCATGTTATACATTTTCTTTGAATTTTTCTTTCAAATTATAAAACTCTTAAAAATGTCAATAGTGCTGTTGTTACATTACTAATACGACAATGGTTAAATGGCCATAACCCACAATGATGGGTAGCTCAAAGAGGACCGATCCCATGAACCTCAAGATCATCAAATATCACCCCAACAGATTTTAATTTCTTAAATCGTCTCGTTCAGACACTCAACTTTTTCCCCGTGCTATTCAAAAATAAAATGCAACGAGGAAATCTCGTTAAAATAACGAGAGCTCCAAAACGAAGAAGACAGAAACATGTTTTTGTCTCAATTAAGAGGCGTTCGGTATCGTACATTATTATCCGAAAGAGATTCACAATATTTATTTACTTTAAGAAGAAACTAGTAGTCCAGGCTGCTAATCGCAGTTGGCAGTAACAAGATTAATTATCGCCTCTGCTGTTCGAGCGGTTTAAGCACGGCGGAAGTTGTAATCGGATAACCTACTCGACCTTAATCGAATTCTTGTAAATATTCGCATAACAAATAGCAGCGATTTACTAGCACGTCTAAGGAACTTTAGTTGCTCCAACGTACGGATATCGTTACTAATCTATTATCCGATCTAACGAAGTTCCCGTTTTACATGTAATAAAGTAAATCATTCTTCCAACCTCTGTTACGCGTGTACAGACAATATTGCTGGGTAGGTAATTGTATTCCTAGATTTTTGAGATAGTGACAGCCATTAATAAAAACTACCTCAGTTATCAAAATTAACGTAGATCCTAGTTGCACTGGTGGAAATAAAAATCAAGATGCAAACCATGTGTCATGGCAATGCTTCTTATTGAATAACCAAAGGTCAAACTTAATGTTGTCCTTCAGAAACCAACAGGTACAGCAATTGTTTCTAATAGTGTGTGGTGACATCTCCCGCACTCGCCAGCAGAGGGCTACGCTCTCTCACAAGTACTTGACCCGACCACCTATCCCTGTACAGAGTGTCAGGCCACCCGTGGGAAAAATTTTAATGGGAGATTCTTGAGGCCAAAATACGACGAAAATCAAGAATACCAATTTGTTGATTGAGGCTTCGTTAAAAAGTTATTAATATTATCTCGACCGTGGATGTGTATGCAAATGTATATTTTCATGAAAAACTGATAAAACAATGGGACTTGAACAGAAATATATTTCGCGACTAGAAGATTCAAAAAATATGTTTCATATTTTGCATTTCTGCATAATGCATATGTTTTGCATATTTTGATTAAACACGTACGCAAACATATATTGGATAGGACATTTTTCGTGTATATGCATATCTTTTACTCACATGAATCATCTATCTTGTTAAATTGATTTAATCTACCAATTAGAACTTCTATCCTAATCGAATAACTGATAAGAGTTCTACGTTAATATAATGCTGAATACGCGACAACAAATAATGTTGTTACAACCTCTTATTACTTATTGAATGTCACCTGTAGCTGTTAATATTCCCAACTTGAACAGTTCAATTTTATTATCGAAGCGATCTGTTAGTTCAGGTTCTTTTAAATAATCGTAAATGATAAAGTAAAGTTATATAGATTTGAATAAGTCGTCACCGGTTTTCGATGTTGTTGCAGGTAGTAAAGTCATAGAACGTCTGGATTTGGAGGGTCATGCAGATTTGAATGAATTTGATAATTAAATAGCCATCTAATGGCACTTGATTATAGGCAAAACTCGATTGTATGAAAGGTCTGACTCTACATCCGCTGGCTTTATGAATTTACTGTTACTCTGCATCACAGAATAAATCGTAATTGTTATTTCGCGTCGTAACAAAACGTAAGAAACTTTTTTATCATATAATGTAGACGTTTACTTGTAAATTACGTCGCAGAATAATCTCCATTGGAGGTTGAAACTGCGTATTGAAATAAAAAAAGAGTCTGTTATCCGAGCTTAATGAAGTATCCGCTTTACATATAATAAAGTGACGTCATTCTTCACTCTTTATTATGCATGTACAGGCAATATTGTTAGACAGGTAATTAAATTCCTAGATTATCGACTGAGCAGATGAAAACATGCGACGCGGTGAGATACGAGTTTGTGGTGGAGAACAATCTAAAGAATGATTCCAGAACGTGAGAAGAATAAGATACGGAACAAATGAGAACACTCGACAGGAATTTACAAAGATCTAGTTTAAAATAGTCATTTATAGTCAGACAGTTTACAGTAAAGAAACAAGTAATAGTATACAGTGTTAGTTTGTACTGCGTTTAAGCAATAAAGTTTTGTATTATTAAGTAAAATAAATTCAACAAATATAGATACGGTTTTTTATTCGTAAACAGTTAAAGTGAAAACTTTTTGTGATTGTACAGACTGGATTAACGGACTGATCATAGATTCGATCTTCCTTTACGAGTCTATCGAGATGATTTGCGTTTTATATCAAACTCGTTGATTGATACACGTCGCGAGCATAGAGATTGTTCGCGTCAGATTCTATATGAAGTGGTCAGTTCACTTTAATAGAGGCTTCAAGGTTTCTGAGATCCTGTCGAGCCGCAGGAATTCGCGATGGGGGATGCTCGGCTTACCACGATCGTCCACGTGGATTCGCGTTTCACACCCGCGAAATCCGAGACTGAAGAAGATCAAGGAAATACGAGTCAGCCACATCGGGGCGGTTTTTCCCTAGAATACGTGGAGCAGAATGTCCCATCGATCATTGTCGATTCTTTTTAACAGAGCAAATACAACATTAACATATTGCTTTGTCACCGTCCCCCGTAAGCATGAGGCGGAAACTGTTTAAAATTAAGGGAAATGTTGGAAAGAAGTAGAGAAAATTAATCCGTGATCCCACGATCGAACAATAAAGCTTTCCTTTTATTCTATTTAAGATAGATTTAGTCGTACAGTGACGGTTTACTCGACGATTGTCTGAGGTATTGCTACACACGGTCAAAATCAAAACAAACGCGGACCTTGACGATAATAATATGCTCGACCTGCTGCTAACGAATACGTTACAAGAATCACAAGTAAATTCCTCGTTCCGAAATCTTAAATCTAGTTTACGCTCGCCGTGTTTTCGATCTCTCCTTAAATTAACGTTTGACCTGCCGTCGAATCCCGTTTCTAAATTATAGCAGAACTCTAAGCCGTGTTGGTGCCTACTCGCTGACCGTCCTCTCCATGGCTCGCTTAGGTACAAATTACTTCGATCTCGCGGTCTCACAAGGAAACCGGTAGATGCTTAGAAATATTGACCACCAGGTTGTCGTCGGAGAGACAAAGCAGACTAGGAAAGCGATTCCGGAATACGGTCATTCGTAATTCCTGGTTTCGTTTGCTGACACCACCACGGTTTTCTTCCAACATTCGTCCTCAAGTAGGTCTCGACGGCAAGTGATCGGCACTCGCACCGGTTCGCACCTCGCTCGGGATCCTCGCCTGCGGTATGGCGGGGGAAACATCGGCGCTTGCGCCGTTGATATCACACAATCGGGTGGGGTATAACGCTTGGGCCCCCCTGGATATATGTAACCGTATCGGCGCCCGTGGCGATCGGTTACAGCTTTAACGATCTTTCTTTCAGTCGATTTTCAAACCCACTTTCTCGAACTAATTATCAGTAAATGGGGTCGATAACATAATTTGAATCCTTTTTTCATTTTTGTCGAAACATCAAAATAAGTGCACAGGGCTTATCTAGTAATTAGATTGGCAGATAAAAGTTTTATATTGTCGATAGAGTTTACAACTTTAATGCGCATGGAAAAGGAAACTACACTTTTGTCTTATAAATGGAACTATCTGATGTTTTTACACCAATTGAAAACTGAATATGTATATTTATCGTTAAACAAAGTAAAAAATATAACAATTTTCTTAATTTACAGAGAAATACTTTGTTTCTAAAGTATCTCAGACTATTAGAGAGAATTCAATTTTACATAGAAATGCGAAATAAATATTTCAGCTATCTTATTTAGTAAACAAACATATTAAGCGAAATCTTACTCGTTTCATCATCCAAAGGAACATTTTTTCAAGTAAACTGGTGTTAGAGCCATGCTTCGGAAAATATTGTGACGTGTTATTGTAACGCCCGTTAATTACTTTTTATTATAATGTTTGCTACTTAGAATAATCAAACTTCGTTCTGAACAGTACATTTATGTCTATAAATTCATAATTTTCAATTGAACTCTGTCTTTTTCGTTCCTCTTGTGAGGAACAAATACTGCAGAAGTAGATTTGCTATTACAGAGACTCGAATTAACTTTCATTAACTCGTACAATATATTATCCTGACTAATACATGCACTAATTTTATCTATTGTATGAGTATTACGAATACTGATCAGTATTTTAATACGTTAACTACCATGCCAGTTTTTCATGTCCAAAGATGTTCTCAATATTTGTTCAAATAGCGTGAAACATAGAAATATTCTATAATTCAAAGATGAATTTGTTATTTTACAATATTCCAAATTAAGGTAGCGTTATTTACAATTTTATAAGGATCGGGGATTTTCCATCGTAAACAATATTGCAACACGTTGTAGTTCAAAGTGTCGGTCACCGAGGACCACCATGGCAATGAACATGTTACATGTATCACACATACTGGATGTTCGGCCACCCCAGGTAAAAATTTTAATAAGAGATTCTACAGGCCAAAATAAGACGAAAATCAAGAATATTAATTTGTTGATTGAGATTTCGTTAAAAAGTTATTAAAAGATTGAATTACAAAATTTCAAATCATTCTGAAAAAATTATTTTCGGTTATGGGGGTCAATTATAATCATTTGTTGTGAATATATATACCCCCGAAATTCTACGCATTTTCGAGAAAAAAATTCGAGAATGTGTGAAATTTTTTGGCAAAATTAAAAAATTTCAAATGGTTCTGGAAAAATTATTTTCGGTTGTGAGGGTCAATTACAATCATTTTTGGTGAATAGACATAACCCCATAATCCTACGCACTTTTGAGAAAAAAATTCGTGTAGGTGCTCAAATTTTACGGCGGAAAAAAATTTCAAATCATTCTGGAAAAACTATTTTCGGTTGAAAGGGTCAATTACAATAATTTTTTGTTAATAGGCATATCTGCGAAATCCTACCCAGTGTCGAGAAACAAATTCATTACTGAAAATAAATATAATGTCTGACCAGTCGCACACTTATTCCCTTGAAATTTTCAGCGAAATTATAAAATTTCAAATCGTTCTACAAAAATTATTTTTGCTATCAGCGGTCAATTACAATCAATTTTGGTGAATAAACATATCCCCGAAATCCTATGCACTTTCGAGTAGAAAATTCTTACCTCAAAATAATTTTTTTCTCGAAAGTGCGTACAATTTTGAGGGTATATCTATTCACCAAAAATGATTGTAATTGACCCATGCAGCCAAAAATATTTTTGCCAGAATGATTTTAAACACATGAAATTTCAGGAAAATCATTCATTCATGATCTGACATTATATTTTCGGTATGGAATTTTTTTCTCGAAACTGGGTAGGATTTCGGGATCATGTGTATTCACCAAAAATGATTGTAATTGAGCCCCGCAACCAAAAATAATTTTTTCAGAATGATTTGAAATTTTTTAATAACTTTTTAACGAAGCCTCAATCAACATATTAGTATTCTTGATTTTCGTCTTATTTCGGCCTCTAGAATCTCCCATTAAAATTTTTTCCCACGGGTGGCCTAACACCCTGTATAATAACCATTAGAATATCTATATCTTGTTGTAATCGATAACCGAAACGTTTTTCTTACTAAACTCTGCTCGTGACTGCTACAAATATTACAATTAGCGTATTTTAATCGAATCCTGTCGATCGCACTTTTCCTAATACGTAAAGAGAGATTCCCTTTGCGAGGACGACTGCAAATACCCAGACAAAAAGCACATTACGTTTCAGAATGCAATTCGATAAAAAAACCAGAAATATGTAATCATCGACGTTGCTGCAATAAATGTTCCCAGGTGCTTCGAGGAAGAAAATCGAGAAAGAGGAACATTGAAGTACCGAATAGAACAGTTCTTTGTGGAGGGAATTCCGCGACAGTTCGAATTAATACTACTTTCTCCAATAGCACTACAACAGTTTGTTTCATTATCGAATCGCTTTTGAAATCGACGCGTAGCCAAAGGGAAATTCTATCTTGCAAATTGCGAATTACAACGAATCTCATGATTTGCATTTATCATTACTCCGATCGATTGAAATTTAATATCGTCGATTACGCTCGCCCTGGCCAATCGAATTAATCGCCGCGGCACACCATCCGACCGATACCGAGTATAGCCAATCGATATCAAGCTTAATTATTGCTTAATGTAGCCCTAAAGCTGTCGTAAGTACAGCCATGAATCAACTACGCCTTCAAAATTGTTGACCATTATCACAATACGGTACCGCGTGTTCATGGTTGTTATTTGGTGTTGGAATACCTATGGGCGCAAGAAATCAAACACGCAGACGATAACCATCTCCACTTTCAGCTTAAAGATAGACATCATTTTCAAACTTCTAAAAATAGGTGACATTTCAGAATTGTTTTACATCTACCTCATTTCTATATTTTTTATTAAATATTTGAAATTATACATACAGGTTTATTATTATTATTATTATTCATTTATTAACAGGAAGAAAAACCCTTTAGCACAAAAGATGTAATACGAGGTCTGTTAAAAAAATAACCGAACTATTTTAAAAAAAGCACTATCATTATAAAAGAATTGAAAATAATTCTCACTCTTAAATAAACTCTGCTTTTTGACGAGGTTATTAGTTTGCACTCCAGCCAATGATTTAAACTGTTTTAAAAGATCAGTGTGTCTACATCTCAGTTCTATGTATCAATTCAACGAAAACTTAATATTAATAACGCTTGTGTCGATTATATTCGCTACAAAAAGTTAACGTTTTCCAAATGGTTTTATTAAAAAATTAGATGCATTCCATGTTCAATTGTATTTACATTGATTGAAAGTGCGTTGGTGAAAGTTCATCGTCAATTAGTACATAGAAAGTTTGTCTGTGCAGCTTGCTGTTTCATAATAAACATCGACAAAGAGAATACCGTAGAGAAACGAAAGGATATTGTCGAGAGAAGGGACTTATGAAGATTCATTCCATGGGCTTTTGTTTGTTAACGAATACCGGCAGATGATACGTTTGTTCGGGAATAGGAATTATTCATGTTTGCTTTGAAACTACGAAACTCGAGACAAACCTAGCAGCAAACTTCCTGTAAATCTTTATACTGAAATTCATGCACGGAATTTGGACTCCAGGAAAGCAGCGATAAATAACAATAATAATTATTCCGCGGGCGCATCTGTCGCGAGTGGGTTTTTCATTTAATCTTCGAGCGCTCGGGATTTCATAAAGAACTTTACTTGGCAAAAATGTTCCGGCGCGCGGGATTTTCGTGAATAAAATGTTGTAAAGTATGTATCTTGAACTGGCTGTACAATTCTACCATTTTCCGTAATTGCAAACCTTACAGAACACGTGACTCATACGCTGCGATGCAGTGCGATTGTTACTCGGTATGTAACTTGTATTCTAACGTATGGGGCCCACAGAAATAATGAAAAAAGTTCTTACAAACGCCGTACTCTATTTAACCTAGTTACCGAGCTATTCTTGTACTTGAGTAAAGTACTGGAAATGGCAATCTTCTCGTACGCGTTCAGGGTTGAGTAAACAAACATTTCAGTGTTGAGAGTTTTTAATTTTAAAGACTTTATTAAAGAAAATATTAAAGTTCGTCCCTCTAAATTCCATTGTTCGAAACTATATTTAAAAAATAAAAATTTATTTATAATTTTCAACGTTGCAAAATTGATTTTTCATTCGGGACAAAATTTATTTAAAAGGCCCAATCGTTTCCAAACATAACTGAATAAAAAGAATCTCAATACTATAAATAATTACCGAGATAAAAAATTCATAAATTTCAGGGGCCTGTATTTTTTAAACAAATTTGAAATCATCAAAATGATGATTTAAAACTACCTCTAATATTGTATAGTCTATGCCATATTCAATATGGCCAAAATCCCAGACATTGAGGGAAAAAAGTGATTAATTTGACATGGAATAAATTCCATTATTCGAAACTATATTTAAAAAATAAAAATTTATTTATAATTTTCGACGTTGCAAAATTGATTTTTCATTCGGGACAAAATTTATGTAAAAAGGCCAATCGTTTCCAAACAAAACTGAATAAAAAGAATCTCAATACGATAAATAATTACCGAGATAAAAAATTCATGAATTTCAGGGGCCTGTATTTTTTAAACAAATTTGAAACCATCAAAATGATGATTTAAAACTACCTCTAATATTGTATAGTCTATGTCATATTCAATTATGGCCATTGAGGGAAAAAAGTGATTAATTTGACATGGAATGACCCAGTGACAAGATAAGAGTGAAGTAATACGTTGTAGAAATGATTACGAGTTCAAGTTTCGACCCTGATGAGGAACTCTTAAAAATCTTAAGTTTATTTATTTATTTATCTTTCGAAAAATAAAATAGTTTTTATTCATTTGAATAAAAATTTTGAAAGTGTTGATAAGTGTTTAGATGTCTGTATAAGAAAATATCACGGCCTGTAAAATTTTTTCACCGAAATTAATATCCTTGCTATAAAAGTAGAAGTAAAACAAATTCCAAACAACTAAAATATATATTCAGAGTGTTACAACACATTGGCTTGGCACGAATAAAATTTGACAAACTTTTTAAATTTAGAAAAAGGAAGAAACGATAAAATACGTTTGGGAATTTATATAAACCGATGTCGGGACTCGTGTAATGTTCCTCGTTTAGCCCGTCAGTTTGCGGGAGATTCGGAGCATTTACAGGAAATTGTAATAAATTGCATTCATCGTGAATAATTCAATGGCATACGAACTTTGCATTAAATGCTGCTAATATATGTAAATGAACGTAAATGCTTCGCAGACGGAGTATCTTCCGCTTTTAACTCTGAAACTTTCGTGTTCGAGGACAATGAAAATTCCACGTATCTACCTATCGCGCTTTGAATATTAACAACAAGCTTTCAACATTCCTTAAATCGTTCAGAGATATTTCTTTTTGATACATATCTGGTACTCGTTTTTTTTTCAGATTCCTTAGAGTGACTGTTAAGTTCACGTAGATGACTGAAGTCCAATAAAAATTCGGTTGATAAACATATTTAGGTTGAGGATTATTTTTATTATAAAAAGTTGTAAGCAATGTGGGTCCCAGATTTTTGTTGACACAACTGATGACTACTCTTACTTCCACGGAATATGAGAGACTATGATATGTGCACGTGTTGCTAATAAAGTTAAGGTTACGTTATCACGTGGGTTAACTGTTGCGAACTAAACTTAATGCTTTATTTTTTAACTGCAATAAGGATTGAGTTTAAATGTTCTTTTATGTTTAATTAAAGTATTAAATCTTTGGTTCAATTATAACAATTTATACTTTTGTTTAACCACGGCAATTGTAAACCTACTACGACGTAATACTTTTACCGTTTTATCGTTCGACTGACCAACGAAGCGACTTCCACGATCTAATCTACGTAAATAAATATTCCATTGGCGAATCGAGTTTCAATTAATAGTCGTTTGTTCTATAATTCGATGAAACTATTCATCACGAAAGTTGCTACAAAGAATGGTTTTATAGAACGTACGAGTGAAAGAAATAAAATTGTGAATACGTTTGCATACTTTCCAGCTCGCTCGAATATCACTGCTCTATAAGAAATTCCCATTACTTCGATCACTTTCGTATTCAAGACTCATAATTACCTTTCTATCGGGACTCATTATCTCTTCCCCGCGAGAATACTATTCGAGTAAGTATTCCTGAAAAAATTTTACTAATGTAGATCGACGATTTAAAGGACAGTCCCTTGGAGCGAAAGACGATATGAAGTTATGTAAATAATAATTGAACTCGTATTTATGTATCTCACATTTCTTCCAAGTTTGCATCCTATATTGTTTCAAGTTTTTGTGGCGTCGCCTCCCATGCTCGCCATCAGAGGGGTTGCGCTCTCACAAGCGCTCGACCAACCCCTCGGTTGCTATACAGCCGCAAAACTTTGTAAGGCAACACAAACATTGTAATGGATTCGGAGAACTTTAACCTTCGATAACTTCCTAACGAATAAGTTTAGGACATAAGTATGTTAGTACTTTTATATAGAGCTTAAGAAACTACATCGACTGGTCTAGTAAAAAATGTAGGTTTTCATTTTCTTAAAAAGTGCAGTTGCATTTTTCTGATACAGCAATGCACAAAAGTGCATAAAATTAGTTGCATATTACGCATCGTCTGATACCATTCAACTTTGACTTATAACATCTTTTTCTATTACCAACCGTTTAGGAGGTATAGCCTGTTCCAGTTGCGTGGGACACCCTGTATAGCAACCGAGGGGTCGGTCGAGCGCTTGTGAGAGCGCGACCCCTCTAGTGGCGAGCATGGGAGGCGACGCAACATATTTACTATAATTTTGTCTAATCAGTGGTAAAAATAGTATGTAGGAATTTTACAACGAATTCCTTGACTCGATGAACGAAATCACAGGTCGTTTTAGTAATACAAGGAAATACATTTATCGTAATTGTAAAAGTAATAGCATAGTATGAACGAATATTTCTACTGAAGAAAAATTTTGTGAAGTACTAATCGGTTCAAGTATTTTATTATATAATGTTCTTCGGTATTGAAGAAGTTCGTTACGCTTCTAAAATTTTGAAACAAGTAAAAACTAGTAGTATACTTTTCTACGTAAAAATTCCCGATTTTTGGTTTTCTATGGCGATATAAATTATGAGTTTCTTATATAAATAACTGTATACAAAAGATAAAGTTATACATTTGAGAGAACTTATAGCATAATGAAATTGATGGTGTTGTTTTATACCGTGTCAGTAAAATTTACTTACGGTTATATCTTGTAATGATGAATAAAATAAAATATTGTTATAACGATGTTACTTTAAATATCACTAGAGGTATGAATGTTATTTGCAAAAATAATGACGATAAAAGAGAATAATTTTTCATAGTACTAGAGAATGCGAAGAAATTACCGCGTCTGTTAAACCAAACGTCCTTAAATTCCATTATTCTGAGTTTGTTTTGTTAATATTAGGAATAAAGAAATACTATACAAGGTTGCATTCCTCCGTACAAATTGACTTTATTTCTGGTTTTGTTCATTATGTTAAAATTTAATAGTTGAAATTCTTTTTTAGATTAAAAATGACTGATAAAATTATATCAGTATTTATAAAAAAATGCTAAAACTTACTAATGATTTCTGATATTGTTTTTCTTAGATGATAATTATGTATAATAACACACAAATGTATTAGCGTAGTAAATAATTTTCAATCAACACAAGCAGTTGATTGTGGTAATTGAAAAGTTTTCCTATGTTATTAGGACCAAGCTCTTTGTGGCTGGAATATAGTTAAACTACCTCGTGCATTATGCACGATATGTTGTTGAAATAATGGCTGCTGTCGTGGGGAACAGTCAATTATAATTAATGAGGTAACAGGCAGCATTGTCGCGAGTAATATGGAGACCATAATTGAAGGTAAATAATGAAGCTTCAAAAATAAATTCTTCGTTATTTGATTCTTGAAGCAAGAATCTTTTGATACAGAGTGTCTATATAACAACAACTATAATCTCGAATTCTGTTTCCTTCCTTAACTTCCTTCTACTAACTACTTAGCAATTCTGGTCTCGGTCACACTATACGGCGCAGATAACGGTAATAATACTAAAATGGTAACCCAAGCTCAGTAATTAACCGTCTTTAAACGGATCCTTTACGATCCACTACTCCTCAAAGTGTGATCGCCTTGGCGCGGTTGGTATCAAATTAAAACCATTCATAATTGAAACCATTAATTCTATAGAAAATGAATGGGAATAATTTGCAATACCTTAATCCTATAATCAAATGCATTTTGACTATGAAACCCCAAAAATGTATTCTATACTGTTGGTGAGAAAAATAGAACATTTTATTGCATATAGAATAAAATGTTCTATTTTCGTTCATATCTCATTCACTCTGTTTTACAATTAATTTAACTAGCATTTAATGGTTTAACGACTACTTGTCGTCACAATTAAATAACATCGTATAAATTCCTAGATGTTTATTTTTTACACAATTAATATTAAAACCGAATTGTTTGATATTTAAGTCTTCAATATTATTCATCGAATAATTGCCAAATTTTTATTCATAATTTTTATAAAATTCTACTTCGTTTGTTCTTCAATGCTCTAAAATTGTCCAAACTGTAACGTAAATCTCAGTATGAAACATATTATATTTGAATTTAATGATTTTCATCATAGTAAAGGATATGAGGAATGTAGGGAACTCGATTGAAAATATAATGAAACTTATCAGTTTTTTTAAAGAACATTAATGTGTATAACATGATATAAAATAAGAATATGTAACTTATTGATGGTCACTCGTGACCTTAATTATTAATACAACCTTAAATAAAATAAAATATAGATTACATCTAAAGACACACTACAACCTTAGAAAATATGATATTAATAACAACACAGAATATGTATAGGTACTATAGGAAATATCTTCATTAATAGAAAATGTATATATTGTGCAGTCATGAGAACATCAAATAAAAATATTTGTATCGATACTGTATTATTAAAATAATGTAAAAATAACGATGTGATCGATGAATCCTGAAACATGCTAAAAGATATGGAGGATAACGTGCAATTATGTGAGATCAAGAAGACGACTACCGTAGTCGACCTGCATCTGCATACTTTTTCTCGTGCGCTACGTTCCAATTCATATTTATAGAAGCCCCTATTTTTCAGGGTTAGAAAATCTACTCGATCGATGCACCAGCAATCTATGAAGATTCATCTCGCGAATCGTTATTCAAAAAGTTTACTTTCCATACTTAACTTTCCAAACATTCTTCGTTATATTCTCCATTTTTACAGAAACGACTATTCTTATTCCTCGTTGTTTATTTTTTACTATTGGTCTCATCAAACTATCTCAGATATTTAATTTACATATATATATTATATAATTCAAATTAATGTACATTCGAAAATAATACCAGTAGGTGCGATTCGTTGATTTTTCTTCGTTTCTTGTCAAATCACTTCCAAAAATGTAAGTTGATACATATATAATGATACTTGTTACTAAATTGATCTCTGAACTAACACGACTTACTTAAACTTCATTTTCTTAGTTCGACTTAATCTCAATCAACGATGATTTAGGGATATTTTTTTTCAGGCGTGGCTGATACAGGTCACATTAGAGTCACAGATAAATTTCAGTCATGGAACTTTAATTTGCGTTAAAGAGATTTGCATGTTAATATAATCAGTGTGAAACGATTCATAATAAGTTTTAAATGTTGCAAAGATGTACAAGGTGTATAAAAATGTGTTGTCCTGGGTGTCATATGCGTATTCTAGACTTTCGTATCAATGGAGGTCTGCTAAAAAAATTTGTCACCAAGATCTTGAAAATCATATTCGAGGACAATTTTGCAGCAAGTTTTTTAAACAGATCTTCATCCATCCGAAACGTTAGAATACGCCTATGACTATCAGGACAAAACATTTTTATACACGCTGTACATAATGTTGCAAAGATGTAGGGAATATCCCGACTTTTATCAATTAACCCAAACAAACATTGTTTCGTGTAAGTAATGTTATTCGTCTCTATTAACTTTATCTGCACTCGGAAGCGTAGCTTATCTCGGTTTATAGAATTAACTTGTACATAAAAACGTGAAAAGTTTTTCTATGCCGAGAACACTTTGCAGGTCTAGATACCGCGCAATTACGCTTGAAATTTTCGCATTACCAAGAATTTATATCTTGAAAACATAAGAAAGATGCTCTTTGCTACTCTCCAAGTTTATTCCCAGTAAGTAACCCAATCTACGCCAAGAGCGCGAACGGCCGAGTTATTCATATTAAACGCGCGACGGAAGAACCGACTTCGCTAACAATAAGTGCCGCGAACTTCGCGAACGCTCGTCGGCGAAAGGTCTCCAACCGTGGTAATTTCTGTTCTAGGGACGTAGTCTCGCGATGGAGGATCGTCGGAGCACAAGAAATGCCCGTTCGGACGCCGAAGCGCCAACGAGCCGCGGCTGAGCTCTCAATCCCCCTGAATGGAAACCCCGGCACTTGGAAGCGGTGGGTAACTACGTGGCAAGCGGACGACAGACGCGCGAAGCGGGGGTGGCTCGAGTTTCCAATAAGCGTTCGAGGAAAAAGCGGATGAAAAATGAGGAGCTCGTGGCCTTTGTACTCGCTGATGTCGCTGATGTCGCTTCTGCTGGCGGTGGACAGCCTTCAGAGCGGCGGCCCGACCAGAGGAGGCAGCGGTATTCAAATCGGTACCAGCGACAGAGGCACCCACACCAAGGGCCTAGGTTTTGGACGGGGAGGAGGGGTGAAACTTGGCGAGGGCAGATTTCCAAATTCAACGAGGCAGAGATTCACTACTACTACGACTACCCGACCACCGCCCACGAGGATCACCCACGCGCCGCAATCATCCGAGGGGAACAGTCCGAACATCACTTACTTGAAGGTTCGTACGATTTCTGCTGTTGATCCTTTGGTATTGTTGGAATAAAAATCACCGCATTCCCTACCCTAGTT
Organism: Colletes gigas; assembly: GCF_013123115.1. Lineage (NCBI taxonomy): Eukaryota > Metazoa > Arthropoda > Insecta > Hymenoptera > Colletidae > Colletes > Colletes gigas. The sequence continues at coordinate 2,175,892 of NW_025106659.1, read as the reverse complement.
GTGTTCAGTTCCGAACAATTCGGAAACCATTCTTTCTCTTCTTAAGGCTAAAGCCCAAAAATATCGTCCGGAGCACGTATCAGCAATAAACGCGTATGTCATTCGATGTCGCAGCAATTTTTTTTTTTTTGTATTTTTAAGGCGTTGTAGAACTTTCCGTTTTTTTACGACTCGTTCGTCCTTGTACCTTATGGCTTACAAATCTAGCGACCTATGCCTTTATTGCGTACGTCTCGACCGGCACTCACCACCAGGGGGTCGACCGTCGGTCCTAACCGTGCACGCAACCCCAGAGTCACCCGGATCACCTTTCTCCTTTCGCAAACAAAGAAATTAATTTTCACTTTGAAGTGCGAAGGCGGGCTCTTCCGTCAACCAAGTCACACCCCTTAGTTTCGGCTCCCCTTCCACACTTTTCAGACAGTTAAAAACTCGGACACAGACGAAAAAACGACAGCGCAAACAAACACGACACCCAGAACAGATCTCTTAAACGCATAACAGACCATACTTAAATCTTATCTTACCTCATTGTAATATAGTGTGAATATTGTTATTATTGTTAATAAATTGAACTAGGTTCTATCTAATTTCCAGAAAAAAAATTTATAAGACAAGTCTTTTACCTTAAAATCTCCATTTTCCGTATTTAATGCGCTAGTTTCATAATTTTGATTTTTGTTAATATTTAACTGGGTTCAGTGCAAAACAGGGGTTGTTCCGAGTATTTTGCCGTTTGGTACATTCGATTCGCTTCATCTGAAAAAGACATGATTGTTTGAAAACATTTTGCAATAAAAAATTTGTATTTCTATACATTTTAAGTTACCAAAACATCGTGTAAAAGGGAAATTATTTATATCTAATCGTTTTATTTTAATAAGCCCTTACAAATAGGCTCAATCTAACTGTCTGATCCCTTTAAGTGTAAGAAACACTTATTTATACAATGCTGGCCAATATTATCAGTTCACTTTATTTTTGGCTCGTTTATTGTTATGATTAGATTTGTTGCTTTCTTCTTTTGCAGAATTACGTAAAAATACGCGAAAGATAAAATAATGGGATTAGATTTGGCAATATTTACGTAAACAATTAATTGTTACTCTTTTTAAGAAAAATGTTGTTTGTAGAATGGACAAAAGTATAAGTTCAATTATAAATAACCATTTATTTAGAAACTAATTAGAATGAAAATTGTTCTCAATAATCAGTAGCTGATCCATGTCGGTGAATTAGTTGAACAACTCTCGATTTTGTTCTGTTTACAAAATTTTCTATGAAGCCATGATCGATTTCTTGCCACGCGATGACAATTGTTGCTTTTAAGTCCTGAACTGTAGAATATTTTTTTGTGGTCCTTAAGTCATGTTTGAATACTGGCACTACGATGGGCAGGAGCATTGTCTTGTTGATTATGTTCTTCAATGTACGGGAGCAAATATGTTTAAAAAACTCTTTGATATTTTTCACAATTCATTCTTGTAGCGATAAAAGCAATTGGGTGCTTTTCTGATGTACTAAAACTCTCCACATTATTATCAATATGAATGGAGACCATCTGGTCCATCTGAATTAAACTTTTTTTCGTCGCTCCAGATGATCTGAAAAGTTGTAAATGCAAATTGAAATTTAAAGAAGGGTAGAGAACATATCATATGCACATGAGATAGATTTTTACCGTATTCCAATTCATACTTATGTTTGCACGAACAAATTCTAAACGTTGCATTTTCTGTATTTCTTTTTAGCACGGTACTTTTCTTATTTTCAACAATTTGATTATTGGACTTTTCCTTAAAACTCTTCTATCTATGCGGGATAAAACAACGTGTAATTCAAGGAGTTAATTTTATTGGGCGACCACTAGATTTTTTGGTACTATATTTTCAAGATTAATCACGTAATTGTTAATGACACGTAAAGAATGGTTCAATCCTCTCTGACAATGCAAGATATTCCAGTTTTATAAGAATAAATCACAGACTATAAAGTAGTCGAAGATAACAATGCCATCAGACTTTTCTTCTCAGTACCATTTTTTATTACGATATATTTGAATGGTAACACTCCATTTCAAGCAAGTTCAAAACAAATGATTTATCATACGTTTAGTTTCTCTTATTTTTTAAAAGTAAAATAAGCAATTAGTTCAGGTCCCAATAAACTTTTTCGAAGACTTTCAGTCGTAATTACGAGAAAATGTCATAGAATTTGATGGTTTTTGAAAAACGGGAATTTTTCAACTAATTAATCATAATGGAGCATTATGTAATTATTGCAAACGATTTTCATTGTAATTAGTTTGTAAATAAATGTTTTTTTTATAATTGAACTTATACTTTTGTCCATTCTGTAAATAGCATTTTTTTTAAAAAGGGTCTCAAGTTATTCTTTATGTAAATATTGCAAAATTTTTTTTCACAGGCTAATCTTTCGTGTATTTTTACGTAATATTGCAAAAAGAAAAAACAATAGTTTTGACTATCACAATAAAAGAGACAAGAATGAAGTGAACTTATAATATTGGTCAGCAGTGTATTTAATTAAAAAATTATACATATTTCAAAATAACATTTTTTAATTACTGTGAAAATCTTTAAAACAATCGATATATAATGGTACATTGCAACTGTCTCATTTGTAAACAGTTTTTTTCTAATTAACATTAATTTATATACAGTGTATCGTTTTAGATGTCCTTTTCCCCATAGCTTTCGGTGGATGTATTCGTATAAGAAAATTACGTGTGTATTTCGTTGATGAGCGATTAGTAGATGAGGTCCTTCTAGTCTTTTCGTTTTTACAATATTGTTCAACAATTTTCTTCGCCAATTTTTGTTTGTAAAGATGGAAAGCTCGATCGTTTCGATTGATTTGGAATATTCCGCTCTTGGTGATAAACAACAGTTATTGTGTTCGGATTATTCCACTTAACGATACAAATGGGTTAATTACTCTCCTGTCCACGAGAAGTTAGCTAGCAGGACAGCACAGGGGATAGGGGAATATAATTTCGTCGTACGACAGATCGACATGTTGGTCAATAGCGATAATACATTTGATGGGATCGTCAGCACATCAAACTTTAGTCTGGGTATCTAGACACCAGTCAGACCCGCATTCCTTTCGCTAGCCAACTTCTAGCGGACGTTACAGTACATATTGTACGTGTAAATTGTACTCGGTAATTGTCGGTAATCGCTGACCCCATTAGTTACGGAATATACAGGGAGTTCGCCCACCCCTGGGATAAATTTTAATAGGAGATTTTAGAGGCCAAAATAGGACGAAAATCAAGGATACGAATTTATTGATGGAGGCTTTGTTAAAAAGTTATTAACGTTTAAAGTTCCGCCCGAACTGAATTTTTTTCTAGAAAGTGGATAGGATTTCGGGGGTAGGTCTATTAACCAAAAATGATTGTAATTGACCCCTTGAACAGAAAATAATTTTCCCAGAACGATTTGAAAAAAATTTTTTTTGGCTGAAAAATTTTTTCTTAGAAATTCGTTTTTCATTTTTAACAATTTTGTTTGACACCCCACAGAAAAGTTATCTAATACTTTCTTGTAGGTACTCATGAGCTCTACTTCAGAAAAAAGTTTCATTGAAATATGTCTACTATTGTAGGAGTTATGGCCATTTGAAAATTGGACCATTCTTATGGGGGTTTTCTCACTTTACGAGGTTAAGGAACAACTTTTTGGATATTTTTGGAATTTCTACATATTCTGCATCAAAACACGCGTTGTTTGCATCTTGAAACGTTAAAATCCTCCAATCCGTTCAGAAGTTGTGACATTTTAAAGATACGCATGGGGAACCATTTCAGCCCTCAGATTATACTTTCGGTAAGGAATTTTTTTCTCGAAAGTGGGTAGGATTTCGGGGGTATGTGTAATGCCCAAAAATGATTGTAATCGACCCCTGCAACCGAGAATGATTTTTTTAGAACGATTTGAAAAATTTTTTTTCGCCGAAAAATTTCAGCACCTACTCGAATGTTTTTTCTCGAAAGTGGATAGGATTTCGGGGGTATGTGTAATGACCAAAAATGATTGTAATCGACTCTCGCAACTAAAAATAATTTTTCTAGAATGATTTGAAATTTTTTAATTTAATTTTTTAACGAAGCCTCAGTTAAGAAATTGATATTTTTGATTTTTGTCTTATTTTGAACTATAGATTACCATATAGAACCATAGTTAAATGGCTTAGATAAAAATATTCATAATGGATTTTCTGGATAATGAAATCTCAAATGAAATAATATTATTCTTTATTTTCAATTTGTTTTTTCATGTTGAATCACCGATGCTGGGACACCCTGTATAGCATCTTATAGTATTGTTGCCAATAACGAGTTTTCTATTGCGAAAAATTAGGTAGTCTGTTTCAATATTGTCATTATTTTTTAAATACTTATTTCCTTCTGCAAAATGATATTTTAATTTATCTGTAGTATTTATTGCTTTCGTATGGATCCTACGATTCATCAGTTAGATTTTCTATAGGATTCAATTTTGGGGATCACAGAGGGATTTCTTCCTCTTTTATTCTTTATCATAGAAAATAAAAAAAATTCTTTTCAGTATTCAAAATATGATGGGAGTGCCTTAAAAGATTTCTTCCAGATTCGTCTCAATTACTTCCTTTCTTTACAAGATGGAAAGCCAAAAGATCAAAAGCAAACATCGTATTCATTGCTTACTTAAACCAACTATTAGTTTCAACTTAAATTTAATTAAGTAAGCAATGAATACGATTTTATACAATTTATTCTACCTGGATAAAATGGAGAAACTATTATAATATAGATGGAGAAAGTACATCTTTGTACTTTCCAACTTGTAGGAAAAGGAAGTATTGCAAGCGAGAAAAAATCTGAAAGAAATTTGTTAAGAAACTCCCATCGCATTTTTTTTATTTTCCACGATAAAGAATAAGAGGGGAAGAAATCGTAGGATTCTTACGAAAACAATAAATACCAAGGATGCATTAAAATATCATTGCTTCTACAACCATCATTTTCAATTGACATTGTATTCAGTCGTTGATGTATTTGTCCCTATTAATTTTATACCGTTTCTCTAGAAATACCAGAGTAGAACCGTTGAAACGTGAAATATACTGAAAATGTTTTGCTTGGTATTTTATTTAATGCTATGTTGCGTAAGGGAATCTGTAAAACGGAAGATAACCGGCGAAAAAGATAAAATGAAAAAGAGCGATCAATTTTTAAGGCGTTAAATTAAATTACTGCCGGAGCGGGAGCAATTATCCGGTGCATTCCAAAGGAAACTGGAACGTAGTTTCTAATTGTGAAACTGGCATGATTTACATTTCTAATTAACAATGTATTTCAGCAGACGGGGGACCAAACAAAAAAGGAACGTTTCTTTAGGCGTGACCGCGAACTTCCGCTGATGTAGGTCTCTAATAATTTATGGTTTGCCCCCGCAACTCGCTGGCACAATTGCTTGACAGTTTCTGGTGGAATTTCACGGTCACAGGTGAGATTGAATCGCGGAAAGTTTGCTCGTTGGTAGGCAGAAATGTAACTTACTGTCCACTCTCAGCCTACGTTCCATTCATTCACCACGATCGATTCGCGCAACAGGTGCGCGCTGATCCATTCTCGTGCTAATAAAGTGAACACTCTGGATGCACTCTTTTTGTGCTACTGAATACATAATGGCAACCAATCGCCCCCGTCTGCATTGCGTTTACGAGTACGCGATTTCCGTTAACGATAATCGGAAAAATTGTTATGAAATCGTAATGCAATCTAAACCGATGTAGGATTAAAAGTTATCGTACGCTGCATCTACACTCCGCGACAAGAAGATGGCGCGCTAACAAGGAATGTTCGCGAACGGTACGGCTTCGATTTTGATGAAACTTTGTACACTTATAAAGCAGCTAAAAATAATCGATACGTATTTTTTTTTAGCTACTGTAACTCGAGTTTAAGGGGTGAAACCACCCCTTCATGTTTTGGCTCGAAACGGCTATCTCGAAAACGGAAAGCCATACGAAACAATTGTTAATGAACGAGGTTAATGGTTTCTTACGTACAATGACATGGTGTTCAAAAATTTAACAAAATACAATTTGTTTACAACGAAAATTTATTAACTTTATTTTCCATTTTATTGAAATTTTCATAATGACAGAAAATGACGAGCATTTTATTCCAAATCCATTGGTATGTAACGTTTTAAAATTGCCTCTTACAGTTTTGCAGATTTTGATGATTTACATCTTGCGAGCACATCCATTATGGTAGTAGCCGTTCTAACTTTGATTTTAATGAAGCACTGTAGGCTTGTATTTAATTATATAGTAACAAGCAACAAGTTACTTAACAGCAATGAAAAGATTAATTGTTTTTATTTGCCACCTGTGACATCGTGGCAAAGGTGGAGCGATTTATAAATTATAAATTGTGGTGAAAAATAAGGATTTGGGTGATGAAAATGTTGAACGTAGAAGCTGGAGGTGTCGGAACAGATAATCAAACGGGGGACAAACCAGAATAATTTGGACAACTATAAACATAAACCAGCACTTCCCGATGATGTTTTTAAAGTAATTTCACCCATTTATGAAGACTTGAGTAATGGGAAGCTATTTGAGCGATGTATTGGTGGCTATACACAGAATGCAAATGGAAGCTTCAATAATTTAATCTGAAAAATTGCTCCAAAAACATTATTCAGCGGGACAGAAAATATTGAATTTCCTTCCTATTTATCGATATGTATTTCCAATAATGACGCAAAATCATTATTAGAATTTTTGATAAATTTGGGTATCGCAATTGGACAGCACGCGGAGGCAATCTGTGAGGAATCAAATGAGATTTCTACTTTGTGGGATTGAAAAAATTGAATTTTTTTGCATTTTCTTTTAGTATGTCGTCTCGAAAATATATCTACCAAATATTATACTGAAATTTGAAAAACTAACGAAGTTATAGTCTGCTGAAATGTATAGCGCGCAGATATAACAACTGGACGTGAAACTTTAAAGCTATTTTTCTCCAAACTACATTTTTCGGCACTGCGTATGTGATAACAAAAAACTATTAAAAAATAAGATATTAACATGAAATTAATACAGTGTCTTTAGAACTGGTCTCCCTATAGCATGAACTAGAATAATTGCGATATATGCAATACTTTTTCTTTTATTAATAAAAAAGCAACCGAATATATGAAAATATTCAGTATTTTTTGGTAAAATAGCTGCCATTTTGCCATTTTTTGTTTTTTCGAAAAGATCCTAGTTCATGCTATGAAGACACTCATCTATATTAAGAATATCGGTGGTTTTTGGATTTCGGATAACTTGTTCGCAAGATATCACATACGCAGTCGGGCGCCGTTCGTAAAAACTGTTGTTTGTTGATCAACAAAAACGGCATAATCAATAGATATTATGCGTTGAAAAAATTCGTAAATATAGCTAAATATATAATAAATGTATCTACTATATAAAACTCGAAATTAATCGCTCTTTAATAACCCGCTAAAAAGATCACAAAGAAACATGTATTTTTCGTGCCTACAAGGTAGAATGGCCCCTTAAACGAATCCTAAATGGATATGAAGAATAGATCCAAAGAGAACCGAATGATAAACTCATTGTTTTCGAAAACTTGTTTTCGTTTCATTTTCCAATGTTAGCAAAAAAAAAAACAGATGTTCAGAATGACATAAAACTTTTTTTAAATACATAAAAATTGTTCCTTTATGTACTGAACCTTAGTATGAACCTGTAAAAACTTCTAATTTCCAAAAAAAAATTTATAAGACTAGTTTTTTACCTTAAAATCTCCATTTTCCGTATTTAACGCGCTAGTTCCATGATTTTGATTTTTGTTAATATTTAAGTAGGTATAGTGCAAGGCAGAAGTTATTGCGAGTATTTTGCCGTTTGGTACATTCGATTCGCTTCATTTGGAGAAGAGAAATCACTTCAAAATGAGTGCTTGTTACATGGTTGTTTGAAAACGTTTTGCAATAGAAAAGTTTGTATTCGTATACATTTTATGCTATCAAAACATCGTGCAAAAAGGAAATTGTTTATACCTAACCGTTTTTGTTTGTTAAGTCCTTACAAAAAGGCTCAATCTGTCTGCCTGATCCCCTTCAATAATTGTATCGTGGAAAACTGAAGATCTTTAATTAAAAAATATGTTGAAAAATTTATTTAAATCTCTATCAAACTTTTAGAATGGCCAGCCACATCACCAGATTGGAACATCATTCGACATAATTATTAAGATTAGTATATGCTGAGGAAAAACAATTTCAGATCGTTCAGGAATTAAATAATTGTATCGAGGAAAACTGGAAACCTTCAAGTAAAAAATTTCTTGAAGAATTATTTAAATCTCTACCAAACAGTTTATTAGCAGTTATACAAACAAAAGGTGGGGCAAAAAAATATTAAAATAACACACTTGTCCAGATAATAAATCGTTTAAGAGATAGGTGCCATCATTTTTACGCTCCCAGTTTTCATTGTTTCTCAATATCGTTGAATAAAATTTATTCTATTCGTAATAAATATTTAGAAATATACTTACATAATTTGCTATTATTATAAGACCGTGTGCTGTCTTTTTGTCGCCGGAGTCTTGTTGAACTTTCGGGCAGAACTCGAACGAAACTTGATAATTTCTGGCGCGTCTCGTTTAATAAAACAGTAACATAATTTTCCGCGATGACAGTCTAGTTTTTCATAGAAACGTATGCCTTTTACTGTAACAGGTGGGTATGATGGTGCCGCATAAGTCTTTTGGCGTGAGAGAATACACGAAAGCGGTGACGTCGGCCGTTAACACGCTTCAGAAGAGCACCAGGGGGCCAAAATTACGACTTTTCGAGCGATACGACATTCACGTGAAGGTAGCCATGAAAGCACTGACGCCGAGTCCAACCGGTAAGTTTTAGACTTTTTCAAATTACAAATTGAAACATCAAATCGAACGTGTTTAATACATTCAATTGGGCCCACAACTTGGTATGTTTATAAATGTTTGGCTCGAGTGAAACTCAGCACAATTTAGCCCAGAGGTTTCGTTTACGAATAAAGGATCCAAGAGAAAATGGTGGAACTCTATTAGCATTCCTCGGAAAATGAAAATTTAATTCCCACCCTTTTGGCGTAAATAAGATGTAATTATACGCGATTTTACAAACGTTCAATTCCGTTTGTTCGCGAAGTACCCGCAAAAGAATAGACTTGCTTTACGAATACCTCATTTATATCGAAATAAATATCGAGCAGTGGAAAATGAAAATTTAATTTTCACCTCCTTGATGCAGATACGATTTAATTATAAGCAATTTTAAAAACGTATAGTATCTAATTTCGATATTACAACATTGCAATTTCTCATTCATATCAAAATAGATATTGCGTAGTGTTTAGTATAAACGCCAAAGATCGAAAATTTTCCATTTTTCTGTTATACTCTTCGATATCTTGTGACCGTAAACACACAGAGAAGTGTTTATTTTGCAATGAGACATAGCTAGTGATGGAGAGCAGACACAGAAGAATACAATAAAAATAGTAATAACTTTAGAATACAATGAAAGAATTAAAAAAAAAATAGTAATGACTTTCGTACTTTGAATTGTCGTATTTCTATTTTAAAAACTAGTTAAACTACTGTAGGATTGATCTAAGCGGCGGTGATTTGATCAATCAATTAATCAATTTATTAGGTTTTTAACGATACTTTATTTGCACTCTCACACGTTACACTCTTTTTACTCTTTCTCTCGATACTCTCGACAATGTCTAACTCACTCGTATATTTTACTTTTCAATCTTCGTCTCTTCCGTGCTAACGTTTCTCACTTTTTGGGTTATTCACGGTTTTTTCGCCGGACGGCGAACGATTCGCTGGCCAAAATTCGCGCGATTTAATAACTTCATTTTTAATAGTTTTTATCGGCACGGTTCCCGACAGTACTTTCCTTATGGTATATTTAAATCTTTCTCGATGTCGTTGAAAGTGAATGTTGGCTCAAATAAATTGTTTCCTTTCTCAATTAGCGAAACGTCGCCAAAGAAAATTCGTCTCGATGGACACAGTTCTTGTAATTTGATTCCAACTTCCCGGAATTAAAGGTTTATACAAATCTATTCGAACAAAGACTTTCTTTTAAATCTGACGTTTCATCGTCTTTGCTTTTTGTTATTCGTTACTTCAATATCCCGATTAACGACCATGAGACAAACCAGCGGTGAATTAAGAATTCTCAGAGAGATTCGTTAATTCCATCCGCTAGATTGGATTGTGATGAATGAATTCCGCCAGAGGATAGAAAGCGGTTTCATCTTGGAACGGGTAAAAGAGATCCTTAAATATTGCTTCAACTTACGTTTCGACTTAATTATACTATTGATGAAGATTAAGGACAACGTGAAAGTGTCTGTCCAATTTCAAGCCTTCCATTATATATAATTTGAATTATGAATTGAAGATTAACACCCCGTCAATAACGAAATTATACTTTTACAATAAGAAATTATTATAAGTGTTCCCTTTGTATTTACACACCTTCTTATTTGATACTACACAGTTCGTGTTGCTAGATCGTGGAAGTTTATTCAATGTGTATTTTAATAGATCTATTATTCTTTATAAATTTATTTTTGAATTTCATAAGAAAATACAGCAGAATGAAAATACGAGAGGTAGTTAATTCAAGCCGCTGGAAGGTGAGAAAAACAGAGAGTTAGGAATGTATTTAACGTCTATTTTGAGTGGAAACTCGAGATTCGCTTTAACTAAATCCATCAACTTCAAATCAATATTTATTAATCTTGTTTTTCTTTAGCTTTGCACTAGCAGCTGAAATAATAGCAATATATTACTTTTATCCATAAAAAATATTTAATCCCGAATTAATAGTGTCCATTCAGAGAAGTAAATATCACTTTATCTGCAATTATTTTAAACGTGTGAATGTCGTAGAAGATCGTTAGCTATTTGATAATTGTACAAATGAAATGAGACCGGGCACACCATACAGCTGAATTGTGTTATTAAAAACGAGTTAGTAAACAAGAAACCATTTACTCGCAACACACTCGTGCCACACAGCTGCGAATTCTCACGCTGTATAGAAATTCGTCGAATCGCTTGGGCAAACCACACTCCAAAATTGTTTCTAAACAATCACATTGGGATATTGCAGTGAATCAAAGAAAACATATTAAAGCGTTATAGTCACTCCAAATGTTTGGACTTGCAGACATACTCTAAAAAATTATACGATTACTAATAAGTTATTGAGGTGTATTGAATAGACATAAGATAATAAATACTATATCTACTACGATAAGCTTCTAACGAAGGTTCACTCTCTTTCGAAATTTTTCTCGATTAATTGAGACGTTACAGATAGTAAGAGCGAACTCAGTAAAGTCATGGTTACATAAAACTGCATTTTAAACACGTTCTATAAAAACAAAGTTAACAAAATCTCTCGTATTTTACTCGTATATATGTTATTAGCGATTATTTTTACTTCTGTCGATTCCCTCGTGGAAAATGTTTAAAATTTTTCTCTGAACGTGTTTTTGCTGAGTTCATCTTCATTACCGGTAATGTTTGAATTATTTCTTTCTTTATGGATCGGAAATTAAAAGTTATTGCTATGTATTAAAAAAAGAAGAAGAAAATATTTGAAGAAGTATTGACAGTACACTAATAAAAATGGAATAAAATTATTCATCAATTCCAGGCATGCTATAATAAAAATTAAAGAAAACCCGGAAACAATTTTATCGTATAATAGAAGCAAAGTTGGCGTCGATGTAATATTAAATACCATCGAGATAGTTTCGTCGATAAACGCCAAAGATAATTCACCGTTTAGAGGTTTGGTAGTCCTCGAAACGTGAAATGGATTCATAATTTCGCTGATTGATGAGCGCCAGGAGATTTCTGAAGTAGAAAACGGACGTAGCCCGTCAACCCGTAGCCATTGAGCATCGTTGGCGCGTGAACGAGTCAGAAGTTAAATGTGGATAGCTCTATCGTGAATTCTCGAATAGATCGAGGCTAGGAAATCGTGCGGAGTCAGTCTTCCGGACGACGTCATTCCGAAAGGGGAAAGATAATACCGCGTCCATGGGGAAGCACACGCGACTTGTTTACGAGGCAGCCGTAAAGGCCACCATAGTTGTTTTTTGCCTAAGCTCCCAGAACACCTGTGAACCATTTCGTCCCGACCGAAAGCGTGTCCGGGGTGAAATAAAACGGAAGGGATAAAAAATGAAGTTTCTCACCGCCCCCAGTCGACGACTTCACCCGGATGCAATTAGGGTCGGAGAAAGGATGGGAAACTAGGAAAACAAGAGCTAAACGAGCGGAGCAAATTTCGAAGAAAATGAACCTCTTACTGGTTCCACCTTCGCGCCCGATTTCTTGTAATCGACCACCACCAGCGATAACGCGCGTTTTCGACGCCCTTCAACTTGATAAAGTTATTCTCTACCAGAAAATGGTAGTATTTATTACTAGGGTGCAAGAGAAAATATAATATTTCTACAGTTGAGGTTAAAAACAGCGTTTATAGTTAAAGAATATACAATGGATGTAAATAGTATTCGTACATCAGTAAACTTCAACAAAAACTTCATAGAATTTTATCGACCACGTATGCCTATTTCTACCATGACTGATCAAATGACCTGTCGTTTTCTGTTTTGTCAAGCAACGTACTCCTAACGTTTGAATTGTATGTTTTAAAGTTTATTCGTAAGATATTTCTCTCTGTTATGTCACATATTCTTTCTTAAAGCGTGTATTTTAAAAATCTATACAAAAATATTCAATAATTTTAATCTAAATGTGCATACTTTGTACTTCGTACGGAAAATTTACAGACTTCATCGAAATTTTTTAGTTTTCATCGGATAGAAGATAAAACGTCCTTGAAAACGAATTTTGTTTCATAAATAATCCAGTTTTATTACACAACAGTCGTATGATCAATAGGTATTGCTGAAACTTCTTTGGGTATGTAGCGTTAAAGTAAAACGCAAAACAAGCATAGAAGACAAAATAAATCATAGTAGTTGGTATAGTCATCGGATAGAGGATGAAGTGCCTTTTAAAATGAGTGTCCATTCAAGGCGATAGCGTAATTAGTTCCGGAGATATAAGAGTTTAAAACGTTTGTTTACCTTTCATTGTTGATATTGTCTCAAGTCATTGACCCCATGCGTAAACAGTAAACAGAACATAGTCAATTCTTTGTAATACTACGTCACTCAGACACGACTGTCACGACTCACGTGCGAGAAGGAGGTCCGAGGCGTTAGACGGAGACAGAGATAGTTGAATTTTAAAAATTATCCCTTCATTTAAATTACGATATTTCCAAAACGGAAAGTCGACATAATCCAAAAACCATTTCAAAGAGGAAGTTTTACTATTTCTAACAGTGGCACAGTTAGACAGAAAGCATGAATGGTTTTGGAACTGTGCGCATGTGTTGTATTTTTAATACGAGTTAATAGACTTTTGTAAGACGGAGAGTATGGCATAGTGGAATTTAAAAAATTACACTTTTCTTCTTCTTCTTTGTGTTTTTTACGTATATGTCTGCTTCAATGTTGGTTAAGACGTCTATTGTGGAACCATACTGCCGAAAACCATGCTGGGTTGGCGTTAGAATGCTGTTTGCTTCTAGATGCCATCGGAGTCTATTATTAATAATTTTTTCTAGTAGTTTGCACATAGTATTTGTGAGAGCAATTGGTCGGTAGCTTTCTGGTTTATGTTCATTTTTGATAAATATGTTTGCGTTGCCCGACGTGAGTTTGTCAACAAGAGATTTGCCTGCATGGTATGTGTATATACGAGTTCACATATATTGTTGATCATTATGTTGACATTCCATGGATTACCTTGTAATTATCTTACATACAATGTTATGAAACAGGGACTGTACAAGACTGATCAGAATCAAGATGTTTGTTAATATTTCCACAGAAAATATAAATAAACTATTTACTTTGAATGAAATTTGTTCTTGAGATTTCTAAGAATACGTACGCATTTGTTTGCAATAAACAAAGTTCTATAAAGTTTTTACACCCACTATTGTTGAAAGTATCCCAAACAAATCACACTGTAGTTGAATTTGTTAGAAAAATGTCAGTCATAAGAAAACTAGGAAATTTTAAATAAAAATTTTCAGATCACCGAAAGTGCTTGAAAAATCATGGTAATGGGTGGTACAGCTTGTTGTGTATACTATCCATTATATACTGAAAGTGTAACAATCGCAGATACAGTGAAATAATGATTTTCTATTACGAACATGCCCATTGGGGTTGTAGTTTTCATTTTCCTTTTCACAAAATGTTAGACATTGATACGGTTACCGTATTGACGCTTTCGCGCTGTTTTCATCAGAATGGTTTCATTGCAGTCACAGATCTCATAAAACGTACGGAAGTTACAAAAGGGATAAGCAACGAACCGACAACATTGCATGTTCCTGATAAGCCTTTATCCCGGTTCAGCTATCGACTCTTTTCAGCTTGGATATTTGCGGCGCTACCCTTCTACATGGACTGAAAATTATCTAGCTATCTGCACAATGGAACGAACCGTCTGCGCGAGAGTAGCTTCGTTAGTGGCAATTAAATTGAGGCTGAAAGCTCGACGATCTCCCATATTCCACCGCGCTATTTTGAAGAGCTGTTAAACAGGCACAGAATATTTTGGTTAAATGAACGTCTCCCGTGAAATCATGGATCGCTACTAGTTCATAATAAGATAGCAAACTGGGAAACGCTTCGTTTCATCGATGAAAATTACCTTTATTTGCAGGAAGAAGCGACACCAGTGGGAGATTCTCGAGACAGATTCTGTAACCCTATCGATTGGAGTTGGGCTAATTCTATTTCCATATAACGAATCGAAATTTTATATATAACCGATAGCACTATTTAACAACAAATTGGAAGAAATTATGTAGGATGTTTTAAAAAACTGAGGGCAAACTTTAGGAGCATATAGTATTCGTTAAAACAAGTAAAAAGGTCAGACTATTGATTCTCACATTCTAACGGAATTAGTTATTTTGTACAGGGTGTTCGGCAAACCCCAGGGAAAAGTTTTAATGGGAGATTCTAGAGACCAAAATAAGACGAAAGTCAAGAATATCAATTTCTTGATTTACGCTTTGTTAAAAGTTATTAAAAAATTAAATTCAAAAATTTTAAATCATTCTGAAAAAATTATTTCTAGCTGCGGTGGTCAATTACAATTATTTTTGGTGAATAGAGGTAACCTCGAAATCCTACGCAGTTTCGAGAAAAAAATTCCTTACCGAAATATAATGTCCGATCGTAAATGAATGATTCCCCTGAAATTTCATGTGTTTCAAACAAATTCTGAAAAAATTATTTTCGGTTTCAGGGGACAATTACAATTATTTTTGATGAATAGACGTGCCCTCGAAATCCTACGCAGTTTCGAGAAAAAAATTCGGTACGGGCGGAAGTTTAAACATTAATAACATTTTAACGAAGCCTCCATCAACAAATTGACATTCTTGATTTTCGTCTTATTTTGGCCTCTAGAATGTCCCATTATAGTTTTTTATAGTTTTTATAGCCGAACACCCTGTATACGCTGGATAGATAAGGATAACACATTACACTTGAGAATAATAATACAGAAAATTATTAAAGCTATATTACAATGCTAGATCTGAATAAAATGAGAAGATTACAAAATAAACTGTATGTATTGACTACGAAAGATGTTTGACTTCAATCAACCGTTTAGAAAACCCGAGAATTCTCTTTCCTGAGTTCCAATCGAACGGTTGAAACAATTACTTTCAAGGTTAATGGATCTAAAATCATTCATATTTTGTGATCACACAAATCACAAAAAAATCATAATTCAGGGGTGAATTGATTTTTGTCTCTTAGAGAGGCGAGTTGCAGAGTATTTCAGCCAGATAAAGTCTAGAATTAACTTTTCAGTGTATGGACGATATGAGTTTTAATTTCCGATGATTACGACAAATATTAACGCATTAGCTGATATCTTGGTTAGTCCAAAACAAATGGAGTAGTAGAAACAAGAAAGCTTCTTTTCTATATAGTACCTCGACTCTTTTCGTTACCATTAATTTGTCGGTGAAGACAAGTACAAAAGTATGATGGTACAATTCCGACAAGCAGGAAAAGAAACAGTCTGTTTGAGATACTTTTCCGTGTGGACGTGTTATTTGTCATCCCCATCACAGGTTTATTCGAAGAACAATTTGTAGAAAAAAAAACATTGAAGAATAAAGAGAGACGGGACGAAAGAACTTTTAAAGAGACTCGATCCGTTGGTGGAATAATTGAACTGTTTCAATCGTGTGCCCAGACTTTTCCAGGCGTTTCGATGAAGAGGAAAACTTTACCTTGGTTTTTTGAACTAACAAACGGGAGACCTTCAAGTGTCCTTGATATAAGAAGAATCGCATGTTGGTCTTTCATCCGTGCTATCCTATTTCACTCCCCAAATCCTACGTCACGGCGTAAATGAAGCTTATCTTAGTTCAGCTTTCCTCCAGTTCGGAATAAGGGGAGCTTGCGTGTGGTCGAGCATCGTAAATCAATCGATACTTACACAGAGTTTGATAGCTACTTAGAAAAACGACTCCTTTGTCGACGAAATCTGCTTAAATAATCGCGAGACGAAAAAAATTTGAAAATATAGTAATTCGTATTCGTAATGCTTTGTGTTTTAAAATAAATCGAATCTCCATTTCAAATGCAGTAAAATTGGACATATATTTGTTTGTTATTTTTGCGCAAATAAAATTTTTATATATATTACGTATAAATCCAAAGTAATTTTAGATAAAAGAGATGTACAATGTAGAAGTTACGTTTATTTTTATTACGATCGAACTAGAAAAGAAAAATCCTTGTGCAAAGACATAGCGGTCTGGTTTTGACTGAAAATCCCCTTGTTCTTTCGTTTCGAAATCATCGATCATATACCACCCCGAAGCTATTCTCACGGAAGAGTAAGGTTTACGATCCGGACTCTGATTTACTGGAAAAATGACAGACATGCGTATCGCCCTTGATCTCTGTCGACGGACAAGAAAAGAGAACGAGCAGAAAATCTGACTGTCGTTTACCCCAATGGGCACGGATAGAGCTTCGGATATATTTACTCGCGATAAAGGTCAAACCTGGCTATTACTATAAAAGACATCGATGTCCTCCAATATGGCATCAAACCGATCTATAGTGGCATATTTCTCTCTTTAACCTGACATTCGCACACTTGCTATAGATATTGGCGAGATTTATGACGTCTGTGTACGTCGAATCTTGGAAAAAAGTAAACTCCAAGAACAGCTATTACAGCCAAAAATATTATAATCGGGTAGTTCACGTTTACATAGATCATTCAGCTTCCTGGCAATTGACAAAGGTATGATGAAACGAAAATGAAAACAGCTTCACTACTTTCGCCAATCTTAGAATTCACTCGACACATTCGAATCCTAAATCAGGTTTACAATTTATAATTAAACTGTACATATTAATATCAATTCTATTTCGTCCTAGGTATATTTCTTTATTATATACTGTACAGTGAGTGTAAAAAGTATTCGTATACCAATCAATTTCAAAGAAAACTTTATAGAACTTTGTTTACTACAAAAAGATTCATACGTATTCTCAACAATTTCAAAAATAAATTGTTTATTTATATTTTCTATGAAAATATTAATTGCTCATTTAGAGTTATTAGTGTAGCGATTTGGCGCTATGGAAGAAGTAAGCGAGGAAAAAAAAGGAAAGGAGAGGGGATACGTTTCGTTCTGGTCCTGTTAATGGACTCATCAGTAAAACAACCATAGCAAGCCCTGTCTTAACCCCTCGAAGTACGATTTAATTTCAAATAATTTTTCAAACGTATACTGTTTAATTTTGTTTAAATTTGTTCGTATAAGAAAGGGCCACGAAAAAGTAGACTTATTTTACGAATACCACGTGAATGTAAAAATGTGTTGATTTTAATATATAAGACTTAATGTCGAGTGAGTAACTTCATGATTGTGAACTATAATATAGGAATAGGAAGTTGGTTGAGTAACTTGCGAGAGAGCGTTCCCTCTGCTGGCGAGTGGCGGAAGTGTCGCCATAGTTAGAATTTAAATAAAATGGTCGAAGCTGGAAGTTATTAAATTTGTGTAAAAATAGATATACAAGGATTTTTAAGTCAACTCGTTACAAATCTGATATAAATTAATATTTTATTATAAATAAGAAATATTATCTTGAAATACGTACAGATAAATATACAAAGTTAAAAAATTTGTAAAGATACTTTTTATTGTTCAAACCGGAAGAAATAAATCAATTTCACGTACATAGTGGAAGCCAACTGATTATTTTTCTAATTCATTGTAATATACTTATTTATTTAATTTATATAACGTATTAAAATTTACCAATTATGTGAGTGTGTGGGCTCGATGTCTTAACTAACGCAATAGAAAAAAGAATAAACTTGCTACAAGTAGAAGATACTATTATATTTAATAAACAGGAGTGTTATCGATTTCGTCAAACCCTTTCATCTTTCTCGTATTTACACCGTGAAAGTATTCTTTGGAGCTGAAATTTTCGTTTCGTACCGACCTATTTTGTACCTTTTAAGATCATGAGGCTTGGAAGGGCTTTGAAAGAAACATTTCATACCTTTTCGAATATTTACCATGTTCCTCTCTATTCTTGAAACCGCCATTCCTAACGTTCCGTTCACATTCACGCACTCAGCTCTTAACGTTTGTGCTGTTATCCACTAGCTCGGGCGATGCATCTTACTTGTGTCGCCACTGCGTCGTCGTTCAGTCCATTAAGCCATGGTGTTTTATGAAAGTCGTCGCCGACAGTCTCTCACGGGACTTAGGAAGATGAGCGGGAGAGATATCGGAAAAGTGGTCGTTCACTTTTTTCGTATGTTAATTCGTCTCGGCAAATTGCGTGAAGTAACTTCAACACGAAGTCGTAAGCAGTAAGCACGCGCAGCTTGATGCATCGCGTCGGTTCGAGAACGCGTAAAGAAAAGAATAACCTTTGGTAAGTAGGCGACGTGTTCCATTACCATTAAAATGGATATTTGTAAAAAAAATGGTTCATTCTAATGTATTTTCTTTTTTACGAGAATAACAAAAAGTGAGTCTTCGTTTAGCAGACTCTTTATGTTTATTTTAATCGTTGATTTTAGTTTCCAATAAATGACAATAATAATGATAATTAAACTAGTTAAAACAAATGATAAAAATAAATAAAGCACTTGTAAATAAAATAATTTTTTTTAAAAACTTTAGAAACGTTTTTAAAACCTTCAGGAGACCGATAAAACGATTCTACTAGAGAATTGCATTAATTTTGTGATTAAAGTGGTTTGGATTGTCCGTGTTTCAACGAATCCAGAATTACTTATTAAATCGAAATCGTTTATTCCACAAAGTTTCTATAAGAAATGCTAATGAGATTTCCGTATATCCTTCTGTAAGATGGGAATATTTAAATTTTAATGTATGCAAATGAAATTCAACCCCGAACCATTCTTTTACACTGTCACTAATCACTTGCATTATTCAAGTGGAGCAGAGCTTTTTGCTGCCACTTGTTAGATCAACGACACCCCCACGAATTCCTTTATCTTCTAATTTGTCGCGCTGCGTTTGACGGGCTCTCAACTTCCCAAATTACTTGCGAAAAACATCTACAACTTTTCTCTCCCCCGTATTTACCTCTCTATATAAATCTGAGTAACCCAACGTACAAAAATTCAATTTCAGAAAATAACAAACAATAATGTGCATGTACTCGTGTTACAGAACAAATTTAAAAATATTTCCGCAACCATTCAATTCGATTCTGTTCTTCTTGTACTAATTTACAGTATTACTGTTTCGCGAAAATTATATTTTCCAAATGTTGGAACTTTGAGCGAAACGTCCTGCACATTACAAAATCATTTGTCTTCTAAATGTACCTTCTAGCAGAGGTTTGTAGTTTAATTTATTTAATAATATTCCAAAACGATGCCTGTACAAGTATCTGTAAATTAGAGAAATATTCTTAGAATTCTATTATGTAAAATGATACTGTTTCTATTAACATTAGCAGGTCAGGCGATTTTAAGTGTACATAATAAAAGAAAATAAATAATACAATCGAAAAATATTATCTGAAACAGTAAAATGAACTTTCTGCCTAGGAAGTTCAAAGATAAAAATCTGCAATAAATTGAAAAATTCGAAGTTTCATATTACATTCCGCTGGAAATTTGTGTTGTCTGATGAAATGTGACAATGAGTTCAAAAGAATTTAATACTAAATTTGCGAACATTAATTGCAGATACTTTTGTTGAAACTCATCTTGTTGATGGTTCCATAAAATGCGGCTTTTCTTTTAATTACGAAATGTATTCGTATCGCTGTGTTAATTAAATGCAACATAGACTGAAAATAAAATAAAATATGAATGAGTTCTGTAACATGAACTGTGGAATCTGAAATTCATACCATAAATATTTGATATGGCAGAAACACCAGTGTTTACTAATTAAATAATCAAGTTACAGTAACGTTATGAATTTCCATATAAGATCTCGATTTTACACGAAGGGAAACCTTTTTCACGGTTCAGCACAATAATTCAGAAGGAAGCATGGCGAAGTTTCTGCAATCCTAAACTTGACGTAATCTCAGTTCCGATAAACTCTGTGTCGTGTCACAACCGGTTGCGTTGGATGAACTTTTCGTGATGCAACGCGACTCTCGTGACAGAATTGTATACATATGTATACCACAAGTACTGTGGCGACACCTCCCACACTCGCTAGCAGAGGGCTACACTCTCTCTCAAGTACTCGACCGACCACCTATTCCTATAGTATACGGAGGGTGTTCAGCCACTCCTGGGAAAAATTTCAATGAGAGATTCTAGAGGTCAAAATAAGATAAAAATCAAGAATATCAATTTCTTGACTGAGGCTTCGTTAAAAAGTTATTGAAAATTAAATTAAAAAATTTCAGATCGTTCTGGAAAATTATTTTCGGTTGCTGGGGATAGTTATAATCATTTTTGGTGAATACACATACCTCTGAAATCCTACCCAGTTTCGAGAAAAAAATTCGAGTAGGTGTTGAAATTTTTTGGCGAAAAAAATTTTTCAAATCGTTCTAAAAAAATTATTTTCGTTTGTACGGATCGATTACAATCATTTTTGGTCATCACACATACCCCCAAATCCTACACAGTTTCAAGGAAAGAATTCATCACCGAAAATATAATCTGAGGCCTGAAATGGTCCCCCGAAATTTCATGTGCATCTTTGAAACATGATAACTTCTGAACGGATTGGGCGATTATAATGTTTCAAACGGCAAACATTGCGTATTTAGGTGAAGTATATGTAGAAAGTGCAAAAATATTCGAAAAGTTGATCCTTAACGCTGCAAAATGGGAAAACCCCCGTAAAAATGGTCCAATTTTCAAACAGCCATAACTCCTACAATAGTGAATATATTTCAATGATATTTTTTTCTGAAGTAGAGCTCATGGGTACCTACAATGAAGTATTAGACAATTTTTCCGTAGGGCGTCAAACATAATTATTAAAAATCAAAATCGTATTTTTAAGAAAAATTGACAGTGCCGAAATTTTTCGACGAAAAAAAGAATTTCAAATCATACGCTATTGGTAATTCTGAACATACTTGCTCCTAACCCGCTTAACTTTTTGATTGCCATCGAGGCGCTGCAAGAAAGACAAGGTCTAGTGATACGTGAATGAGCGATCCAGAGTGAAACAACTTTCGCGATGTCGTGTTGCTAATAGCGGAAAACGAGGAAACGGGAGCGACACATTGCCAGCGGTTCGTGGGTCCCATAAAGCAGAAAATGGCTTGGCCGCAAAGCAAATTGTACGTCGCGGTTAAACACGGATCTCTGCAACAATTGAGGCGCGAAAAGTGAATCGCCCGACCATCCTGCGAACAAACGACGTTTGCAAGGTAATTTCCAAACAGGAACGATACGTACGTACATTTTGTTCTCCAATATTGACGCGTCGAGAAAAGGGTAAAAGTATGGTAAATAAGTATTGTAAAAGTGCTCCCAAATCAAATTCAATTTTGGACGTATCAATAGATAGGCCCCCCAAAGAAATCATTTTCTGTCGAATATTAACCCACTAGCTCTACTATGAGGGTAGTCACAAGACAAAATATAATTTTTAATTTAAGCTTCATTTCTTTCGTTGCATGGAGTAAAAAATTATGAAAGAAATCACAGATATTCTGAACGTGTACACGTTTCTGAATTTTTTCAGAATTTTTGATTCCAAAACGGAATTTTAAACAATTTAACAAGTTTAAAAATATCAATTTTACATTGAAGTCATCAAGTAACCGCGTTTATATTTTTTACAGTTTTTGGGTCTTGTTATGGTTATTAGTATGTAATTTTTTCAGAATTTTTCGATGTGGTGGAACATAGTCCAAAAAATTAAAATCCGATACTTGTTTAGATTATTGTCTTGGATATTCGATCGACCATGTTTATATTATTACAGTTTTGGCAAATTGCTATGATTAATAATGTATAATTTCTTCGGTTTTTTTTTTTTACCAAACAGTTAAACAATCTTTCAATACTTTTTATTTTTGTAATCGTAATTATACACATTTATATAGCGCCCAATAATTTGTTTCTACAACACACGCCCTATTTGTTATTGAAAAAACCAAAACTCTATCTTCTGCTTTAGATATTTCAACGAAAATATTTTAAAAAAAATATTTATATCTAAATTATTCAATTAAAATTTGAAAAACTGTCGAAACTATGGAAATGATAGTGTGACGGCGTTTAGGTAAAAATCGAAACGCTCGGAGCATGCAAAGTACTTGACTAAAAACTAAACATAGAAGCAACTCGGTTTATTTTTTGGTATCCTCATTTGCATTTAGCGTAGGACGTTATGTGATTAAACTAATCGCTGAATTTCAACAGCGAACTTTGTTACAGTATACGAAATTGCTTGCGTGGCTGGAATCATAATCTGTCGCGGTGTCCAATTTTCACACGGTTTTTCTCCAAACTACTTTTTCATGACTGACGTCCATAAAAACACAAACACCAATGAATCAACGTTCGCAAAAATTAGCGCAAGCATAAAGTGAGCTTAATGGTTGAAATCATAACGAGCATATCTGTAATCGTTCCATTTTTATTCGACAAATTGTTTCACGTATACTGTAAAACATATATATTTTCTTTCAAAGTATCTTCGTATCAATATTTTTTTACTTCGTGGTCTACAAACATTAAAAAATTGAGGACGTCGAGGGCATTGTTTTTGCATGTACTTCGAATAACATTATAATTTTATCAAATACTGTATATGAAAAATAGTAAAAAACGTCGTATTATCACGAAGAGTTTATATTTGTTCTATTTGCCCTACTATCTAGTAATAGAAAGTACTATTATAGCTTAATTTATTTCCAAAAGATCAAATTCCTTACATTTTAAGGGGTCGGTATGTTTGTGATACGCACTGTAGTATTTACAGCGAATAATCATCTAGTTGTGGTGATGCTTTCCGCACTCGCCAGCAGAGGGCTACGCTCTCTCACAAGTACTCGACCGACCATCTATTCCTATACATATACACGCTCCTCGTCTGACTATTGAATGTCCTACTAGCAGGTCTCAGACGAAACTTTCCATTCTCACTTTCTCCATACAGCAAGCCGCCACACTAAAAATAATTTTAGGAACAATCTATTTCCAATCTGATCATTTAAGGAGCAAATATAATCGTTTCCTTCACATTCTACGTTACATTAACGATTCTAATACTTAACCTTTTTAGTGGCGAGCGAAAAACGTGTGCCTATGCGAAGAATACCGAGCCAATTTGACGAGTTTGTTATGGTTAGAGAAAAAGCTCGTAAAAACCAAACTAAGAATGATATTTACAAAATTCAAAAAGCAGCATATTACGAAATAAAGAAAGAATAAAGTAATGGCAATTGCATTTCAATATTTATTGCAAATCGTATAAATAACATAATTATAAAATATGATAAAAAACATAGAAACAAGTTTCTCTTCTACAAACAATATTTAAACATAAGAATAATCATTGTTTGATCACAGTTTTATGTAGGTCACGTAGCATAAAGTATAAGTATTTGATTTTCAATGATTTTTTAATAAATAATCAATTCAAAATATGATGAGGCTTTGTTAAAAAGTTATTAACGTTTAAAGTGGAGCCCGTACTGAATTTTTTTCTCGAAAACGCGCAGGATTTCGAGGGTATGTCTATTCACCAAAAATGATTGTGATTGACTCCCACAACCGAAAATAATTATTCCAGAACAATTTGAAATTTTTTTTGCTGTCGAAAAAAGGCACCTTGGTCTGGGTTAGATCTGGGTTAGGTCTGGGTTAGGTCTAGATTAGGTTTGGGTCAGGTCTCGGTTAGGTCTGGAAGAAAAATTAGATTTTCGGTAAGAAATTTTTTCTCGAAAATGTGTAGGATTTCGGGGGTATGTGTAATGATAAAAAATGATTGTAATTGCCCCGTGTAACTAAATAAAATTTTTTTTGTGTGATTTTAAATATTTTAATTTCATCTAAAAAGTTCTGTACCTACTCGAATTTTTTTCTCGAAAATGGATAGGATTTCGGAGGTATGTGTATATACCAAAAATGATTGTAATTGACCCCTGCAATCGAAGATAATTTTTCCAGAGCGGTTTGAAATTTTTTAATTTAATTGTTAATAATTTTTTAACGAGGCCTCAGTCAAGAAACTGATATTCTTAATTTTCGTCTTATTTTGGCCTCTAGAATCACCTATTAAAATTTTTCCCAGGGTTGGCCGAACACCCTGTATAATATGACGACTCCAGAATACATACGTTTCCGCCACAAAGTAGTGTTGAGTTGCTGGTTCGCCCGAGCGGAAAAGGCTTCTGGGGCAAAGGGTTAAATCCAAAAATAACTTTTTAAACGCTTTTGCAATAAAATTAGACCCTTTATAATGTTTTACAAATTTTTTTTGAGACATAGCTTTCTCCTAATGCGAAGAATAAGGCACCATCGCATACGCAACGATATATCGTCGTTCGGTGCTAAAAGGGTTAAGATACAGCACTGGAATGAATAAAAGAATTTGTTATTAAGTAGCCTGAAAACAAAATGCAATAAAGGGAGCTGGTCAGATTCGGATAGTGATAGTGTGGCGATGCTTTCCGCACTCGCCACCAGAGGACTACGCTCTTGTCTCTCGCAAGTAGTCGACCGACCATTGACGTCCAAGGTAGACCAACACCCCCTCACCTTTCCTTTTATTTCCTCTTGGTATCTGGCTCACTTCTTTTTATAACAATAAGCCCCGTCACACGGAGTTCAATTTCATCCACTTGGATAATTTTAGGAAAGCCCTATTAATAACCGGGAACGTTTCTTAATTGTTCGCCTTCTGCGATCAATTATCCTGAAATATTCACTGATCAGGAACAGAAGTCGCTGGAACGATTTCCGAATACGGATTCCAGCCTAATACTCGTTCCAAAACGAACCGACCTCCATTGGTCCTGACACGGATCCGCGAATTTCGGCTTAACCTGTCCGCTTCAGGCTTCTGGGGCGTAATTTTACTGTTGACGTAAAAATAGTCCACCCGTCCGTTCGGCAGAGGTCAACTGTCCGAGAATAATTTGCCTACCCTAATTTCCACTTTGTCCTTTCGAATGCTCGGGGCTCACGATCGATCGATGAAATCCATTTGCTAATAAGACGTCTCGATTCGTGGAAGAATTTTGGAACATTTCTTGTTATCTTGACAGTAAATTAATTAAAATTCGCTTCTGGAGGTATTAAGGTTAAAATATAACGGGCACCGTTGGTACGAAGCCTTTGAAATGGATAAAATTAGAAGATTTTTGCTCCGAGTCTCCTTGACACGAAAGTGTCAATGTGAGAGAACTACCAGTGTCCGTATTCACGATGAATGGCTGCAGAAGGAAATAGACGCGTTGTTACCGTAGAAAAGTGATTATGGATTTCTTTCGCGACACGTACGTTTTATGAAACTATATATTTTACAGTTACTTTGGCTTTAAAAATCAAACTGTTGAAATAGACGAGGTATCTTTAACTATTTTTGCTATATTTTAATGGTGCTCAAATAATTTACGCTTGAAACGAATACGTAAAACATAAACGCGTTACTAATTTATTTATTCGTTTAATTGTTAGTTACTAAAATTCTCTAATGTAGCACAAGTACCTAATCCATTGAATTTTATATAATTCAGTACCTTTGTACTGTATTTTCATTAACCAATAAAACGTTTCACTTTTTGACGTCATAGTCCATTAAGGTAATCGGTTTAACGTTAGATAATAATTTTCACTGATTCCGTCTGTTCTTAACCAATTCCTTCCGATAATCCTAAAACAATCTGAATTACTCAGTTAAAATTAGCGAAATATGCGTTAATATTGAAAGCATTGTGAAACAGTAATTTTTATCCCTGCCCGATTGGATAAATCTTCGTTAAATGCTTTTAATCGGTCGGTAATTCCATTCCGTATCAACGTTATCTACGGAAATAACTCTTTTAATGTAAATTAATTTCATCCGCCTCGTCGAACTGTAGCTAATTCTCTTCAATATATGTATCACCGTAAAAAGTTCAACGCATTATCGCTATAATTTATTAACACCCCGGTCCGTTATAAACGCCAAAGCTTTGAGAAAACGTTGTTTCGGTTGCGTATTTATTTGTCTCGTGGATACCATGGTTCAGCGAATTTAAACGAAATCTATAGTTCCATTCTTCAACCAGGTTACCCACCACGATAACCATCGACACGAGCAATCGTCAGTTTTACGCCATCGTCCACTCTGTTACCACCTTTTCCATCCTTTTACCGGAAGAGATAAAAACGTTCCCACCCCGGTGACCTTTTCATAATCTGCTAAAACGATTCACTTGTTTTTCCTTGTAACTGGATAAGACGGTGCCGTCGTTTCGTCGTATCGTCAAGATTCATTGATTATTTAAAATCCGATTAATCGTCGGGTGGCTCGAGAATAAGGGAAGTTACCCCGGGCATAGAGGTTCTTGCAGACTGCTGCCACCTAGCGAAAACTCCTCGAACATTTTTCAACCGACTGGCAGTGTAGTCGCCCAATTTTAAAGAATACGCTTGGGAGCAGTTTCATCCATTACCCGGACAGATCAAATTGATTCGTCTGTTGGGAGAAACGTTCGCTGAATACTGTTACATGGATACTTGATATAATCCAAGTATCGTAGAACATTTCTTTTATGTATTTAACACGTTAATAGCTACCGGTGGTCGCCGGTGACCGACATTTTGAACTAACAATGAATTGCAATACTGTTTACTAATGGGAGTACTCTAGTAATTGTAAATAACGGTACTTTAATTTAGAATATTATTAAATAACAATTTTCGATGTAATCCAGGTATTGTAGAACATTTTTTTGTGTATTTATTTTTTGTGTAACCGACATTTTGAACTTGCAATGCGTTGCAATACTGTTTACTAATGGAAGAACCCTAGTAATTGTAAATAACGGTACTTTAATTTAGAATATTATAAAATAACAATTTTCGATGTAATCCAGGTATTGTAGAATATTTTTTTGTGTATTTAAGACGGTGGTCACCGGTGACCGACACTTTAAACTTATAACATGTTGCAATATTGTTTACTAATGGAAGAACCCGAATCAATGTAAATAACGCTACTGTAATTGGGAATATTGTAAAATAACAAATTCGAATTATCGAATATCTTTGTGTTTAACGCTATAATTTAAACAAACGTTGAGGATGTCTTTGGCAGTTAAACTAATACATATTCTCTCTTAGACAGAAATTTCTAACGAAGCTCAAGTCTTACCTTATTACAAATCAAATTTGTATGTAGATCATTACTTTATGAATCAATATATAATTCCTAAGTTTCATAATTCGTACGAATTCTCAATGCTGGAAACCCTAAAGTTAGATTTTTAATTTCGTCTACATACAACAATTGACTATGTATTTAAATTTAATTTATATTATTTTACTTTAATATCGTAGTCCTGAAAAGGGCCATTTATGGGCAAAACATAAAATGTTTAAATAAAAATTCGTTTATACTTCAATATTTAATTTATGATTGAATTTCGTATTTGAAAATATAGATCGGAAATAGTTTATGTAGAAACTTGATATAAAAGTAATGTTTTACTTTTGTTTTATTATTTTGACGCGTACGTATATAAATAATATGGATGTACGCAGACTTCGAGGCTAATAATTAATAAGGCTTAAAATCAACTTCTTTAATTCTTTAAGATGACCTGAAGTATCGAAAAATTGGTATTTTTTTATCATGTAGTAAGAAAATGTCTAAATTTGTTTAGTAATATTTATTGATTTCAGATTCTACGGTTCTTTACAATATATTTCAATTTGTGAGCTAGAAGAGACAACGTTCAACCTTTGAAACTGAGAGTTATCTGAGATAGATAAAGTAGATAAAATTAAACTCACAGTACACACAAATTCACCGAGTAACTTTCGTCTTAGATTTAATCTCAAATATATATAGGTGGAAAGACGTTTCTCGTTTTGTCTACTTAACGTATGATTCGTAATAGCAACAGGTGTTATAAATTAATTGAAACTATCACAGAAATCCTCTTAGAACGATTTCTGCTGCTTCGATTTAAATTCCCAAATATTTTGCAGTCGATAAATCGTTGCTCGCAATACGAAATACCAAAAGATAAGAGTGGCCATCGATTTTTATAATAAACGTTTCACCGAAAATATTATTTTTACGTATTAATAGATCGATCTTCTAAATTTTCTCGAAACTTTCCACGTCGAGCGGGGAAACTTTGATCACAAAGCAACCCTCTATGGAGCCGCCATGTAAAGTAGCACGCAGGAAACTTTATATTTTTAACTTTATGGTACGCGTACCAGCGAAAAGTGGAAGGGAGAATGAAAAATTTAACCGATGGCACGGCGTCCTCGCGCAAAAGTTACTACTTAAAGCCTCGTCGCCATTTCCTATAAACATGGAGCACTCCTCGTGAATATTCCCCATCTCGAGACGCGCATCATACACGACGAAAGAAAACGCTTTAGAGGGTTGCACGTTCCATTCTGTGCCCCACCACCTCTCGTCTCCTTTGAGGGAACGTGACGTAATTACAGGTGCACTTCGACGACGTCGTTAGCACGGCTGATAACCAATTAATCGTCGCAAGAGCAAAATGTTTCGACGTCTTCTTAAGTCTCTCTTTTCTCCAATGGAATCTTTTAGAGCCCTTTGACTAGTCTCCAGATTAATCGAACAATTTTCTTTCCATTTCTTCGTCGAGTAAAATTAATCTGCGCGTTCGAATTACGTTTAATATTATTTTTCACATATTTTTTAAATTAACACAAGTTCATGTATAATTTGTTTTTATTATCTTTTATTGTCTTCATTCTCATCGTTTCTTTCGAGTGTGTTTAATTACAATTTTTAGTTGACAACTATGACTGCTGATCAATTGTCGTTTATGTACCATATTAACGAATATACTCTGCTGTAAAATAATTATACATATACAGCCAGCAACGTTGTAGTAAAGTTACAACTAGACAAATTTTATTCATGAATGACGAATAAAAATATTAGATTAATTCCTAAACTAACCGTTTACATTTTACTCGTAAATTAATTTCTAAACTAAAATCGATTAATGAATTTTTAAAGCCGACATTCAAGCGTACGAAGCGTAGGCAAAATTTCGTTTATAATATGATTCATAATTTATCTATTGTTGTGTACGTCGATTTATTGTTACTTCCTGCTTCGAATTTAAATTCTCTAGACGCCTGATCATGAACAGCAACAAGCGAGTAAAGGCATCAAAGCGAGATGAAGGTGGAAGTAATACAGATAGAGCGTAAAGCGATGCAACTTTTCGAATGGCGAAGTTCTCCGTGGCGCGTAACCTATAAATTCCGTGTTTACGAAATAAGCGCGGGCGAAATCTCGACCGGCCATAGAAAATACGGAAGAAAGAGAGGCAACGAGTGCCAAAGCGAGGATATCGAATGGCCGTTTAGGCGCGGAATACGCTCAGTGAACATTCTTGCAAACTTCTTATCGGCGTTTGGCTACAGCCAGCGCAGATAGAAACTGACGATACGTACCAAAAGTTAAGAGAAA
Organism: Colletes gigas; assembly: GCF_013123115.1. Classification (NCBI taxonomy): domain Eukaryota; kingdom Metazoa; phylum Arthropoda; class Insecta; order Hymenoptera; family Colletidae; genus Colletes; species Colletes gigas. The sequence continues at coordinate 2,145,515 of NW_025106659.1, read as the reverse complement.
TTGAGGGGAACGTGACCGCGCTGTAGCGACGATCTTCCGCTTCCTTTATTATATTCTTGCTTCCTCTATCGGTTGTTATTCCAGTCGACCACGCCACGGCGATTTATGTGTCTCTTGCGACCCTTTCGTCGCTGTCGGCATTAATTTTGATTTAAGGTTTACGGTGTTCCGAGTCACTTCCTTGTACGGTGTCGCCGACAAACTGCCAATTAAACTACAAATGGGACAGGAACGTTGCCCTCTCCATGCCTGTCTTCTTTGATCCTTCATTGGTTGATACAATAGAATCTACAGTGAGTGTAAAAAGTATTCGTACACTAGTCAATTTGAACAAAAACTTTGCAGAACTTTGTTTATTACAAAAGTATGTTAACAAAAACATGCATACATATCCTTAGAAATCTCTGTAACAAATGTCATTAACACGCTGAGCGCCACGTGTATTTCTAAGACAATCCCGTTCAGGCCACGCGCGAAAAAATTAGCAGTCCATCTTACAAGTTGTGACAAAGAAAACATTCCACCGAGCAGAATTGCAAGAAGATCCAAAAAAGAACACAAACTCCAAAGAAAATCGGGAAAAGTCTCTGAAGTTCGAAAGTACTGTAAATTATGTTATGACAAAAATGTAAGGAAAGATGGTAGAGAGATGGCAAGGAGAAAGACCAAGCGTGTTGTAACATTTTGTAATACTTGTGAAGGAGAACCATTTTTATGTTTGCCATGTTACAATGAATCCCATTAATCCTGTAATGATACGAAATTAAGTAAATTTTAAATAAATTTTCTGTAATTCCGTAAAATAGTGTAAATTTTATAGTTCCCATGTTACACGCTGTCAGCCACCGATGGCTGACGTGGCCTAAACGGAAAGTCTAGTGTCAGCCACCGATGGCTGACGTGGCGCTCAACGTGTTAACAACAAATTATTTATTTATATTTATTATGAAAATATTAACAAATTTCCAGAAATTGGCGTGAAATATACGTGTAATAAGTATTCGTACACTTCTAATTTTACAACAAAAATTATAAATTTTAGTACATAAACGTAACAAAAATCAGTCTACTTGCTATTTTAGTATCTAGTGGGATTTCCTTTAGATTGTATAATCGCTTTAAGCCTTTGCGGCATTGAATTTACTAAATTTGTGGTTATAGTACTAGAAATTTTGTTCCATTCCTCTAAAAGTGCATTTTTTAAATCTTGTTTCGAAGAAATGTGATGGTCTCGAATTTTTTCTTCATGATGACTCCATAAGTGCTCTATCACATTTACGTCTGGAGACTGTGGAGGGATTTTTAATTGCTGCGGCACATTATATAGGCTCCACTGACGTGTATTATAAGCATTATGCTTTGGATCATTATCTTGCAAAAATATATAATTGCCCTGTAATTGCATTTTATTTGCACTAACCTGAAGATGCTCTTTTAGAATATCGATGTACATTTTGTGATCCATGATACCATCGATAAAATGGAGGGATCCAACCCCACTCGCACTTATAGAGCCCCAAACTGTGACTGATCCTCCTCCATGCTCTACGGTCGGCTTCAAATTTCTTTTTTCGTACTCGGTATTTTTTTTCCGCCATACTGTACATCGTCCATCTGACCCAAATATGTTAAATTTACTCTCATCAGTAAATATAATACGGTTCCAATGCTCCATAGGAACATTAACGTACTCTTTCGCGAATTGCAATCGTTTCTTTCCATTAATTTCATTTACGAAATATTTCTTACGAGCTACTTTGCCGTGATATCCTCTATCCCGTAAAAAATTACGCACTGTGCTACTGCATACATTAATGTCCAGATCATTTTTAAGTTCAGCTGTGATTTTCACCGCACTTATCTTTGGATTTTGCTTTATTCTTCGAATTATCCATCGGCCGGTATACTCATTTATTATTCGTTTACGTCCGTTTCTTGGATTATTTTTTACAGTTTTTCGATCGCCATATCTGTCAATGATTCCTTGAATCGTGGACCTCGGTCTATTTAAAACTTTAGAAATTTCACTCAGTGTTTTACACTTATTATGTAAATTTATAACAATTTTCCTTTCTTCTTCAGAGGTTTCCTTGCGTTTTCGTCCCATTTTACTGATAATTTCGTTGATAATGTTTGAATTCAGGATACTACCTATACCGACAGCGTCTCCAGACATACTGATGTTTACATATCATGGATTATCTTGTAATCGTTCTATGTGGAATGTTACGAATGAAAGACTGTACGAATACTTATTACACGTATATTTTAGGTCAATTTCTGGAAATTTGTTAATATTTTCATAATAAATATAAATAAATAATTTGTTGTTAATGACATTTGTTCCAGAGATTTCTAGGAATATGTATGCATGTTTTTGTTAACATACTTTTGTAATAAACAAAGTTCTGCAAAGATTTTGTTCAAATTGACTAGTGTACGAATACTTTTTACACTCACTGTATACGAACGAAAAGGACTCTTTTATCATTAAGCATACTTTTCATTATTAACTTGTTTCAAATTGCCTCGATTGAAAATTGCGTCTCTCTCTGTATTGGAGATTTGGGATTTTGGCGTTTAAATTTGTTGTATTTCGCGTGAATTTGGAATCTATTATTTTGTTAATTTTGAATTTGGTACGTAAATTCACGATTTTTGCCTATTTTGATGTTTGAAACTATGAAACGTATTTTTAGTTTCTTCGTTTTCCGACGAGGACAATCTTTCTATATAATTTCTCATTTAGATCAAGTTATTTTTGATTTTGCAAATTTTTCCTGTGGTTAAGAATTCCAAAAAAGCTTTCAGTATCTGTATAATAAGTAACTCTTAACACGAGCATAATTAAATTTGTTTGAATAAGAAAACAATAAAATGGAAGCAGAATGTACTTCGGTTAGTATTTTATTGTGTACACGCCTTGTTTATATTATCATTTTATCTGCCAACTAAATTTAAGCACGAATACGCAGCAATTGCCAGGAGCTTATCGCGCAGAAATATCCCCGATAGCTCATAAAATTCTGTAAATTTAAAATAACGACCAAAACGAATAGCAACGTGTAACAGTATTAAACACTTTGATAAACTGCTTTCAAAGAGTGCAAACATAGGCAAATTATAATTAGCGACTACCTTGTGAACACGTATTTTAACAATGAACCACATCAATATGTTCGAGAGTGTAAAAAGCGGCAAATATGGAATATATTTCCTGAATTCTGTCGAGAGTGCTTCGCAATGGAGCGTTACAACAAAGCCCCGAACATTAAAAATTGCCTTTGGAGTAATAACACTGCAGCGTCATATAAATTAAGTGCTTTTCCACTTTCGATAAAGAAGCTCAACCGATTAGAAAACTTTACTTTTAACGTGAAACGTCAGTGTTGTCTACCAAGAATCCAGGATGCCAGCGAGTTTCCACATCAAACCGTTCACGGTTTCACAACCACGTAGATAGTTGACGTACTTTGTCTTTGGCCACGATCGAAGGAATTCTAGGTACGGAGAAGCGACATTGTGGAAATTAGATCGGACTTAGATTGATTACGGGGGAATCTTGAGTAACAAATTTAACCATGCCCACGCGCGACGCGACCGCATACTGTGCAATGTTGGTCACTGCTCGATTCAATGACGCGCATAGATACGCATGTATTCGCCTACCACTAACTTGTTTATGCTCAAAATGAGGGTCTGAGACTTTGCGGAAAGTAGAAATCGTAATATTCGAACGAGCTTTTACGATAACGTAGACAGCAATGCACAATCTTTTTCGCCCGAAGGACAAAATTAAATAAAATAATATCACTTGTCGACCAATTTTGGGGTGAGAACTAATATACTTAAATTTAATATAATATCAAATTCATTAAAAGAAAAATGCATACTTGGAGTATTTTTCTTTTAAAACTTGAAGTTAGTCAAATAATAACTTGACTCCTCTTTCCAAGTAATTTCACGTAGACCATAACATATTACATTTTCGTCAAAGTTTTTGGCCTCGAAAAAGTATTCTACATGTGTGTACGTAAATAGTCTAATAAAGTCTAATAATTCAGGATACTACCTATACCGACAGCGTCCCCAGACATACTGATGCTAAGTATGTTTACATATGATGGATTATCTTGTAATCGTTCTATGTGGAATGTTACGAATGAAAGACTGTACGAATACTTATTACACGTATATTTCACGCCAATTTCCGGAAATTTGTTAATATTTTCATAATAAATATAAATAAATAATTTGTTGTTAATGACATTTGTTCCAGAGATTTCTAAGAATATGTATGCATGTTTTTGTTAACATACTTTTGTAATAAACAAAGTTCTGCAAAGTTTTTGTTCAAATTGACTAGTGTACGAATACTTTTTACACTGACCGTAAGTGAATAATAAATTGTACAGGGGGCTAGATAAATAAGAAACGAGGATACGCTTTGCAGGTAACGTTTCCCAAATATCGCGTAACCTTTGTCGCATGCAATATCGAGCGGAAGGCAGACAGAAAATCGATTTAACCATTGACAAGAAATTTGTATACCCTTCCTGCAGTCGATCCCTTAGTCCCCGTTCTCTTATCAAACTCTATCGCTGATATCATGCGCAGCTGATCGGAAAAAGTACTGCGAACGAGAATATTCCCGTTGAAAAAAGATATTTTAACGTGTTTTCCCTTATAGACAAATTTCATTCAGTCCCGTGAGTGTTTCGTGGTCGATAAACTCCGTCCTTTCATCGGCGTTTCGATCGAGACCTTGTTGGCCTTTAGAGGACTTGCCTCCATTCAAGTAAAATCTGTTTTTATCAGCGGTCATTCGGTGATACATTCAACGAAATCGAAACTCCTTTCACTATTTACAGTTAGTGTAAAAAGTATTCAAACACCAACCAATTTCAACAAAAATTTTGTAGAATTTCGTTTATTACAAAAAAATGCATACGTATTCTTAGAAATCTGAAGAACAAAATTTCATTAAAAATAAATTGTTTATTTATATTTTCTGTGAAAATATTAACCGAAGTCTTGAATGTGGTCGAAAATATATGCGTGATAAGTATTTGTATAGCTACTTGTTAATAATATTGTGTGTGTAATAATTACAAAGTAATCCATGGAATGTCAACATAATTATCAATTATGTCTGGAGACGTTATGAATATAGGTAGTGCTCTCAATTTAAATATAAGTATATTTGATACTCTTCTGTAATAGTAGATACTAAAATGACTTTTCAGAAATTCAGTAATTTCTTATGAGATAAAGGATACCACGGGAGAATAGCTCGTAAAAAATATTTTCTGAATGAAATTACTAGAAACAATAGAAAGAAGAATTTTGTTACTTGGTCAAGAATCGCTCTTTCTGTCAATTAATTGCAAGAATTGATAGGAAGTAAACACGACCAAGGTTTGCTTTCAAGCTCTTTTATATACCGATAGAACCTTCAGTTTAACGTAAATGTTTCCAATACGGAACCGAAGAAATAAAGCTTTTAGTACAAAGATTACAGTAGCTGGTAAAAGTTTAATGCTTCCAGTAGTTTAATCCAAACAGTCGATGAAATGAGAAATTAAGAGCTCTTCAGGACAGATTGGACTTCAAAAATAGTGCAAATATTTGGAAAGTAAATGACGCTCTCCAAACGAATATTTTAAATGTTTCGTAAAATATGCTGCGTATTTTGAACGAACAATGTAAACACGAAGTTTTTATTTTCAAATCCATAAAATATAATTTATCGACGATATTGTAAATATTTTATCACCAGCGTGTACACAAACGCTCGAACATTGCAGACTAAAAATTTCATATTCACTTTTTCACATTTTTCCATACATTTTCAAGTTCTATAGTATTTGGACTCAATCTCTGGACGAAGTATAATATCTTGAAAGCAAGAGAATTTGAAACGTAACTCTATTAGAAACTGAATAAAATCCATTTGGAAATCTTATTATTTGCCTGACACTCGTAATCACATGATAAATACAATTTCAACACGTTGATTGTCGCGTCATTTTTCATGTCTACAGATATTTTAAATAGTTTCTCAACTTACGCTGCGAAAAATATAAATATTCAACAGTTCAATGATATAATTATTATTTCACAACGTTTCCAAGAACTGTCGGTGTAAAAAGTATTCGTACAGCAATCAATTTCAACAATAACTTTACAGAACTTTTTTTATTACAAAAAAATTCGTACTTTTAGAAATCTCAAGAACAAATTACAGCTAAAATAAATTATTTACTTACATTTTCGAAGATATATGTGTAATACATATTCGTACAGTCCCTGTTTCATAACATTATACGTGTAATAATTACAAGGTAATCCATGGAATGTTAACATAATGATCATCAGTACATTTGGACACGTTGTCAATATTGGTAGTGTTCTCAATTCAAATATAAGTAATTATAATAGTACTACAATGGGTCAAAAATGTAGAGAAACGAGTGAAAGTGAAAGAAAATGTATTATAAATTGGCATAATAGGTACAAAACTTTACGATAGATTTCAGAAATTATGAATAGATCAAGATCTAGAATTCAAGGAATTATTGACAGATGTGGAGATAGAAAAACTTTAAAGAATAAAGTAAGAAATTTAACGTTTGTTCTTAAGATTTCTAAGAATATGTATGGATATTCTTTTTTGTAATAAAAAAACTTCTATAAAGTTTTTGTTGATATTGACTGCTGTACTAATATTTTGTACACTCATTGCACTGTATTATACATCTTTTAATAACTTTTTTGTTTTTTTCTTTTTATTTATTGTGAAGTTTTTGGTTTTGTGTTAATGATAAGACAAATCAAACTCCTACAGCTTCGCTCGTCTTTCTCCTGTGAAATAATAGCTATCACTCTAGTATTTATTAACGACTGAATATACAACCAATTTGCTATATTCTCAGACTCAAAAGTGCTCTAGAGGCCATTCAAGACTTCCAAACAACTGATACGATCACACAGGGAATCCAAACAATTTAATCAAGATGTATTAAGAACAATAAAGCCATTCAGTCTATCTGGATATTAATTAATTCCAGACCAAAACTCCCAGCAGTGAGTTTCGAGAGAAGGCCTTTGAACAACTGGACCCACAAACTAAATTCTCTAGTATCTGTGAGAGTGTCACGTAACAAAACCGAAAACTATAAAATAGATTTAAGTAAATTATGAAGAAATTACCAAGTTAAAATAACACGGTTATTAATACGATACGTTAAATTAACTCATTTCCAAACTGTAACATAAATGTCAATATGAAACATATTATATTTGAATGCAATGATTTTCATCATAATAGAGAAAAACACAAAATTAAAAATGATATGAGCAAGGTAATGAACTCAGTTGAAAACATAACGGAACTTATCAGTTTTTTAAATGACATTAATGTATATAACATGATCTCAAATAAGAATATGTAAGTTATACGAATACTTTTTACACTCACTGTATATTAACGTTATTTAAAAGTTTACAAGTATTGGGATTCGTTCGGTATAAAGAATTATATGAAGTATTTCATTTCAAATGGTCAGTGTATACTTTTATATACAAAATAACCCTTTTATGAAAAAAGAATTGGATAGAAACAATAAATTGTGTCATAGCAAGATAATCCCTATTGTGGGATTCAACGTTTTCTTCTATCAGTTTTTTCGTATCTGCGCTCGGAAACGAGTTACAGCTTGTCCCAGTTTCTAGAATCGACCTATATAGCGCCGTGTTAAAGCCAAAATAATTCTGGATTTGTGATGCTGGGTAGAGGAAAGTGTGCAATCGCGTTGTTCGGATATGGAAAATATTCATAACGATACTGGTTAGTTCTTTTTTCCCAACAACCTGCTACATTTCGCGATCCACGGCTGTATCAAGCTTATGAGATTTTATGTAAATTTACTCTACCGTTGCACGGTCTTCGTTTCCAAGCTACCCATGTCCTACTTTTCTATATTTCCAGTTGTCTTTTGCATGCTCCAAAACGTATGGCAACGATTTATTGCGTTACCTTTGTCCTCGATGCCATATTTTGTCCACGTCGGGTCTTTCGAATACTGAACTTTCATCTCACGAATCGATAATGCGAACGAGTCCTTTCATTTCAGCCTTTCTTAGTTTTGTTTCTGCATCGTAAATGCACGAACTTCCATGTTATCCCGATTTCATGTCCTCTGTTGCGATTTCGAACGAACGTTGTTTGGACATTCGATTATGCGAACGCTGAGTCGCTGGGCGCTCCAAGCAAGCTGAAGCAACAGCACCCTTGTAAGCATAACTTTTAATAATTTTCGAAAAGAGGACAAACTGTTGGCCTAGGGACAAAGTGTTTATCGTGATAGTCGAAATAAAGTTCAAACACAGCACAAAGAGTTTAAATACTTTCATCAGTTATATCACAATATTCTTATCAAATAAATATTATAACTACAAATATTTATATATTAATAAATAATTATTATTCTATCTATCCTAAGTATCCACTTTTATTACAACTTGAAAAATAAATTATTATATATTTTCTTCACTGTTTTTCCTATCACATATAAGTTTTTAATAAACTGTAAATTTTTATAAAATTAAAACATTTAGCTACATCACAAGAATAGCGATGCATACTCGAATATTTATTATTATCAAAATTCCATCGTTCCAACGTTTGTGTCGTACTTACGATTAAAAATATCAATGTATTGACGCATAGCACAAAATTTAATAATCTTTAGAAACAACTGCTAACTATTAAAATTTTAATTAATCGTAGGCATTTAATTTGTTGGATGAAATAAATAATTTCTAAAATAATTTACTTTGAATAGTACTATCGTAATAAAATTAGATAATTGTACGACATCGATATCACTGTATGTAATCAATTAGTGTCCTAATTGGCTTAATAATGTAACCTGTTCGGTTTCGCTGCACCAATACTAAGATAGTGTAGAGGTCCGTGTGCGAGTGTCCCACATGGGAGATCATTACGGAAGAGGACCCAAAACCCAATTGGATTTAGTCATTAAATCAAATTCAATACGTATATTATCCATTACGTATTTTTATAAATGTTTTTTCTTGACGAAGAATGAATTCTTATAAAGTGAAAAGTTATCCTATCATCTACTTGTAATTTTCAATTCTACAAAAATGTAGAAGATAAAATTATTCATTGAAATATAGAAGTCTCAATATTAGCCTTTGATATAATCAACATTGTAGGAGAACCCATAGGCAAAAAGTTTAAAAAATCCATTTACATATTTAGTACATAAGATCAGTCTTGAAAAAAGAAATTCCTAATCGATGTAAGAATACAATAATCATAAAAATGTATAATGAATATAAGTATCAATAGCTTAATGGTACATTGAAATTGCACTGAAACGTTTAAGACAGTAGAAAATTAATAAAGAGAAGTATTATAACTAATATTATAAAATCAAGTCAAGGTTCAAATAAATTAGATTCAAAATAAAATTAATAAGAAAAAAAACAATTTTGAGTAGAACAATCTGAGCCCATAAGTGAATGGTAAAAAAATGTTCATGATTATAACAATAAGTAGGTAGTATAATTTTAAAACTCAATTGAATATTGCACTTATGCTAATAAAACTTAGAGGCTTAAACAGAAATGTGAACAAGCATCTGCAATATCGGTAAGCAGTATTTGGTGGCGTTATCTAGCGTCAAGAGTAACAACTATTCCTTTAGAAACTTAGGCGTTTTGTTGTTGAGAAAACTGACCGTAGGTACATTTCTCACAAACAAACTTACACACATTGCTTTTTATATTAGTAATTGTTTATATAGAATGCAGAATAACCTACCTATATTTTCTTTCCTTAATGGAAGATTAGCAAATTAATCTTATTTATTATAGGTTCTTTTACAAATTGCACATTGCGTGTGGTTCATGTTTACACAGTTTTATTTCAGATTTTACAACGAAATTGCAACAGATTTCCGAGGGTGTCGCAAAGATTACTATTTATTTATTTCAACGGCGATTATTTTTATAAAAAATTTCATCAATATTTTTAGTATTTATTTATTTGAACGTAACACTGGCTTTTGCTGAACGAAAGGAAAGGAATATTAACTGCGATTATTTGTATACAAAATTTCATCAATATTTTTAGTATTTATTTATTTGAACGTAACGTTGATTTTTGCTGAACGAAAAGAAAGAAATATTTTAAAAGTATTAATAGCCCGCTGTGTTTATTGTGCCGTGTGGATGGTTTTAACAAATCCCTGCGAGTATTGAAACTGGTTATTTAATTGCAAGTACTACCAATTTATTAAATTAATTAAATGTTAAAGTAATTGAATACTATCATTCGATTGAAAACATTTTTGTTTATCTTTTCGTCACATACACTTTTAATTTAGTTGCATCGTGCGTTATTGGCAAATATTGGCCTACAGTGTATATGATTGTTGTATTTTCACGAATCGTTACATCATTCGTGAAATCAATAGACGATGGTTCATATTATATTGCCGTTATCTTCTTCGTGCTTATTAGTCGGACAATTTATAGGTCTTAATAGGGCGACCAGTTTCGCGAATTAATTAATCCTTTATAACGCCGCTGCGGTATCCTGTTGAAGAAGGTGACGTTGAATGCGTGGCACGTGTGAAAACGCAAAATACCAATTTATCGTTACCGCTATCGATCGAGTGAGAATTACGTCGATAGCCCAGAAATTATGGCCGGGTAATAAAGGATTTATGCGTAGCAGCAGAGTATCACAGAAGTATCGTTAAACTTGTATCCCATTGCATATGCGTGTGCGTACTTACGTATCCGTTTAATTGGCAATTATAATCACTGTAAATTCGTGCGTGCTGTGCGTTTTCGCGTTACCATGCACAACCGGGGAAACGACATTTCGAAACCGTATTTCAGCGTTAATTACAAAATCCATCTTATTAGACGTAGGTTTATGACCATAACAAACATTATCAGCGACGGATCTAGAATAGTATAAGGGGCTGGCAGAAAATCACGATAAATGTTCGAGATTTCGAGGATTAGAGAATACCATACTTAGATATTATTATTATTGAATAATATACATATTTTAACGGACAATGCCTATTTATACAAATTTATGCAGTTAAAACAGTATAAAAAGTCCTAAAATAATACAAAAATTGTTGAGAATAAACTTCAATAATTCCATTCTGATACATGGCATCTGTTTACAACCTGTACACGTGAGAAGACTCTGGAAGCTCCTTATTATCAGTCTTGTTCAGATAGCCAAAGTAAACAGACGGAAAAGTAAAAGTATAACTAAATTTTACAATACAAACCGATTATCCAAATTATTCGTTTATATATTAATGTTGTTTTTCTATGTTGTATATTTTGTAGCGTTCGTTTCTGTATTATTTGTATAAATATATGTATATGTATATATGAGCCGTTTATTTTGAAAGTGGCCTAAGTCCATTTATCTTCAAATCGAGATATTTAAAGATTTGCGTTTCAATGAATTTAAAAATATACGTATAGGATACTAATGAGTCATACTGCTTAAGTGTATCTAAGGGTGTTAAATTTATAGTTCCTATTAAAATAGTGGCAATTATTAAGTGAATAATATGCGTTTTCTTATCAAGAATGGAGTTAGGCCACTTTCAAAATTAACAACCAGATTCATTATAAAATTTGAAGGTGCCCAAGTCCATTCAACATAATTTAAGATGCTTCAAATTGAAAAAAACAATACTGAATTTATTTTACATATCTTTAAAACACTTTGGAAACATAATTTATGCCATTCAAAACATTTTTTAACTACATAACGTACAAAATTACAAACATAAATTTATTACAAAACAATTTACTACTCATCTACATTTTGTGCGTGTGAAAGGGATTTGAAGAAATCATGATGTTCCGGTGGTATATATCGTAATAGGTCAGTTATGTCCTTGAATTTTGCTGTTGTAATTTGTTTGATATTTTTATACAGTGGTATCAATACAATATTTTCGAACTTCCTTGGTCTACCCCCACGTGGTAATAAATTCAGGACTTTAAAATTTTCATTTTCATTCATTGATGTCTTATAGAAAATTTTATGCGGTTCATTTCTGACAAAACGCATCCAACATATTTTTAACCAGTTTATCGATTCTCCATCAGAATTCTTTACCCTTTTAAAAATTGCGTCTTCGAATAATTTTGTTGATACAAAATCTTCTTGTCTCATTTCATTTACAATAAAATTATTACCTTTCCGACACTTTTTAATAATCTTGTAATAATCTCGGGGAACGAACAGTAAATTATTTTTTTTTAATGACATTTCTACCCCGCGAAAATCTCTATCATTTGGTAAAAACGAATGTCCTGATATTAAAAATTTGTGATGTATGATTTCCATATTATTTTCTAAAGTTTGGACAATTTTTAACCACATTAAAGCTACTTTAATGTTTCTATTTTGCCCTGCGCACATGTCACTGTAAGCTATAATGTGTCTTTCAGTTCTTAAATTTTTAACATGTTTTAGGTTGCATGAAACAATTTCTTGAGCACCTCTGGATGCAATAGTGTCATCCCAAACGTACATGTAAACATTAAATATCTTGATTTAAGTATAAATGGAGTTAGGCCACTTTCAAACTACACGGTTCAATTATTGAACTAACTCTGAAAACTTATGTGTCAAGAATTATCGTATTTGCTCGGAATATAAGCAACCTGAAATGCTTTACTGATAAATATCATGAAGTTGTACATGTAACCATGGTAACCGGAAAAAATTTAAAAATGGAGTTAGGCCACTTTCAAACTAAACGGCTCATATACTCATTATTCTAAGAGGTGTGTCTGCACTTATTGTTCGAGCACATTCCGACTAAACAACTAACAAAAATAGGCAACAGACGTGCAAGTCTGAAAATATCGACGTACATTATACTTACGCCAGTCGTAATACTTTTTGGATTTTCTGATGCATGTATTGTATAATGCAAAAATTCGATTTACGCGATTATATACAAAATAAGAATAGGTGGTCGAGTACTTGTGAGAGAGTGTAAGCCTCTGTTGGCGAATGCGGAAAGCGTTGCCACAACCAGATGATTACTCGCTGTAGATACTACAGTTCGCATCATAAATATACCAACCTTTAAAATGTAAGGGATTTGATCTTTTGGAAATAAATTAAGCTACAACAGTACATTCTATTTCTAGGTAGTATTATAAAAATAAATATTCGAAAGCAGTTCCGTTAGTTTATTGTAATTAATAACTTAAATGACGAAAATACTCTTTAACCTGTGTTTCATAAATATACCAACTGTAAACAACACTCGTTTTATTTCAAATCTTATGTACGAAAACAAAAATTTAATAATTTATTACGTTTTCACTACTACGAATTATATCGAAAATTTGATTTTGCATACTTGCAATAAGGTTTTTTATAATATTTTTATCTATATTGTTCCAAGCTTCAATAATCGCAAGTTTTCATTCTTGTACATTCGCAAATTTTTAATTATTACAAAAAACTCGCCTAACTAAAATTACTGACAGCTATGTTTCATACGCAACCTCAAATCTTAATTAATTTATTGAGTACTACTAAAGGTTTCTTTTGTATTGTTGTTATCTATCAAATAAAGAAACATTACACTACATACCTCTGTACGAGTTTCAATATTTAGTACAATTTTAATGTTTTATTGAAAAAATATCGGCTGAACCGCTAGGTGTACGAGTTTTTCCTGTTTCGTAATTATTGTATTGTTGTACTATTATGATTATACTTAATAAGTTCGCGAACAGTAAACATTTTAATGAGCTGCAAAAATGGACACGTGATTCTTTAGCCATTACATTAAAGTGCATAATAATTTCAAATAATAAAAACTATATAGAATTGAATGCACGATAATGTCGCTTATAATTTTGAATGTTATAGCATTCACGTCCGCGAACGTGTTGACAGACTGTCGTTTCTCTTATGAAACACAGCAATTTTGTTAAAAAATAATGTTTCTCTCAACCTATTTTTAATTTAAAATTATATTTGTTTTCAAAATTATTTTCAATATCATACATATGCCACATATTCTCTAACGAAATCGTGACGAAACACACATTTTTATCAAATGCATTCCGTCAGCTTCAAATTGGATTCGAGTATATTATGATTTTCGTCGCTGGTTACGAAAATGAAAAAGAATTTCTTATTTCTTGCAGCTTGTTTGAACCAAGAACGTATAGAAAGAAACAAGTTCGCATTGTTAGCGAATTTTATAGAAGGTGATTTGCCGAGCAGGCGGTTGCAATCGACTCTCGCGACGATCTGTTCGATCGACGCGTAATTTCGCCGCGATAGTTCTCACGTCGCCAAACAATTTCGAGTTCATTTACCCGGCGACGCGACGCGGCGTGGCATCGCTTCTACAGCGTCGGGCTAAACGAAAACATCGATATCGCAACCCGCCGATCCTATAAGGATAAAAACATCGAGTTCCGTGCAACTTTATGACGAGCCGTCCGGAAAAAAGCCAGCTCGAGAACGCGGTTGATCTCTGGCCTGCCATAGGTGGAAATCGATTATCACAAATCGTGCCACGGAAGGAGATCGATAGCTGGGAAAGTTTCGGAAGGAAAAGTGAAAAACGCGCCATTAACGTCGCGAACTCATTTTCCTTTGGTTAAAAGAGAGGCTTACTTTTTTTATAGCGAGTGTAAGTAACAACGAATACCTTTCTATTATAGTTAATAGCGTGTGAAATTATTCTCTCCTTCTTTGAAAAATGTAAACAACAAAAAGAAATTTGTTGTATTGCGTTTTTCCCCCTCTTCTTCGCGCCATTTTAAAACACATTGTCTTGTATGTATAGTTTCAAACGCTTAATAAAAAGAAAAATAACTGCATAGTTCTTTTTAACCCCTTGACTTACGATTTAATTCCAAATAATTTTTCAAACGTATACTATTTAATTTTGTTCGTACATGGAATATAGAAATGTGTTGATTTTTATTTATAAGACTTGATGATGAGTGAGTGGCCTCATAATTGTGAAACTTGACATCAAGAATTTGTGACGAGTCAGACACGTCAGTGTATGACAAGGGATTAATATCAGAAAACTAAGTCGTGTTAGTAGATTTTTGTGAGCTTTATACGATAATATTATATTATTAATTCCATACGTGTTTCGTATTTTCGAGCATTTTTTATAAATTCTGTCATCTCGAGCGAATTTTGTTACTTTTCACTATAATAAGATAAACGACTGTGATTATACGAATTTTCGTACTGTTTGCACTTTCATTTGATTTATTTTCTATGCTAAATATTAAAAGAGGCTTATAAATAGTTTTAATGAACCTTCTGTGGAAAATAGTTTTTAAAAACATATTTAACGACTGTTTTTGATCAGAATATTTTATCGTTTTACACTTATATTTAGTTTGATAAATAAAAAGTAATTTCACAGACACTGCATGATTTTAGAAATGTATACTAAGGTAAATATGTATAAATAATAATAACAATGAAATACTAATTCAAAACACATATTTAAGACAATAAACGTACATGCAATACCTATACTAATTTATTCAATCGATATAATCCATTAATGGAAAATTGAATTACAACAATTAGACAGAATTAACTAAAATTGCAGATCCATTGAGTTCCAGGAAGAAGTGACAACAAAAAGACAGAAACGAATAGAAAATCTCAGTTTTTCATTAAAAATAATAAATTACAACAAAAAAAAACCATTATAAATGCAGTCTAATACTATACACCTCTGAATTTCGTGTATAAAAAAAAGAGATCGACAAACACAGAAAGCACTGCATGAAAAGCGCAACAGCATAGTACAAATCCACAGATAAACGAACAATACTCATACGAATGGCTCCAAAGAGGCGAGCTATTGATAAAAACCGGAAGCTTTATAATAGCCATTAGAGGTATATGGGATGACCATATTCACGGATACTTGACGTTCGGATTGAATCGAAAATTTTATTCGGGATATATGGATTCGAAAATACTGTATGCTCAATTGTTTCATTAAAAAAAACCAAATTAATTTATATCATATGTTCCATTACGAACTTTCGAAACTTCAAACGTTTAATGAATCTTTCAAACTCGTAGTATCTCTCATACATTTATTGTAAACGTATAGAATATATGAATTTTTAAATTTATACTACCATTGATTCTTTTATTAGAAGTTAACTTTGATATTTTTCATTAAAAAGTTGCAAATTAACTTATATCATACGCTCCATTACGAACTTTCGAGGCTTCAAAACGTTTTATGAATGTTCAAACTCGTAGTATTTCTCATACATCTGTTATAAACGTACAAAATATATGAATATTTAAATTCACACCACAGTAAGTTCTCTTATTAGAAGTTTTGAATTTGGAACGCGTTTAAAAATTTAATTTTAAGTTCTTGAATTATCGGAGGTCAACAGTTCCAGAATGTGGTGAAGATAACTTTGTGATAATCGGAGTGAAAAAAACGTGGCGATAGTAAAAAAAAATTCACCGCAATTGTTCTCAGCGCGATCACAATAACGGACTGAGAAGATCGATGGAACGAACAGTCAAAGCGTATTCCTCGATTCGATTAGTCATGGACGCTCCGATTGGCCGCCATATATTCGGCTGGCCTATTGTGATCGGATGAAAGACTTTCCGGTCAGGATGTCTGCTTTTGGAACCTCAGCGTGCAGCATCGAGCGTGATTGATTTTTGGAACATCCCCTTATAGATCGAACAAAACGCGCGAGAAATTAGTCGCACCCGATCCTTTTATAAATTATAATATGTGCTGCGAACAGCTTCTCGCCGGATGAATCCGCATTATCGGAAACCAGTTATGAGAGTTGGCGCGCAGTCGATCGTCAATAGCATGCTTTCCATTTTTAGTTCAAATTCGGGAAGTTTCAACCAATCTAAACTGGTGGATTCATTAAATTCACCTGAAAATTTTGAGAATTAAACAACACTCAGCAAAGATTGTAGTTTTCAACGACGAGCGTTTTATACTAAAGCTGATTTTAAATCGAGGATAAGCTTTATACAAATAACGTTCTTAACTGTATCTTTTGCCTTTTTTCAGTAAATGAATATTTGAAGCATAAAACAGCGTTTTAATAGTGCACATATACTCGCTTTAATTTTCGTTTATATTATTCTCATTCCTTCTGCTAACTTTTATAAAATTGCAGGAATAAAATTGCAGCCAAAATGTTATATAAACGTATAACAATAGGGACTGAAACGAGCTTTAATACTTTTATAAAATCAAGCTATTATTTCAGTTATTAATGAAGATTTAAAAAGAAGTTGCAAAAGTAAAATTGTTTGGTAGAGATTTCGGTATCTATTTCAGAGATAAAGTTTATTAAATGTGTAAATGTGAACGAAGTGTCGATGAAACTTATACGGAATGAATGGAAACGAACAACGAAGTTTGGACGTAAACAGTGAAGCGGCCAAATAGATTGCTTGGCTCGGGAAATTACCTCGGGAGCACAGGGCAGAGAAAATAATGTAACAAAACTATAGAAAGTTGTGGATTTAATGAATTATTCCTGCAAAGGTCATTATATTTGTCCCATTCCCTCTGCTAAACCCGCGACGAACAAAACAGAAATTGTAGCGTAGTAGAATTTACACGGATCAGCCACCTTCTGGATACGTACAGGGTGAATGTTTTTATTCGTTATTTAAATTTTTTATCTGCATTCAGTGAATTGCTCGAACTCAAATGAGTCGTTTAAATGGGCTTTTAAGTACGTTCCAGTCGAAGAACCCTAAACAGTGGTGGAGGTGATTCCGTTACAAGTATCCTTAACGAAGATTGATTGCAAGAACCGAGGATAGTGTTGCATCCTTCGTGAAAAATGGTCGTCTGCTTATAATATAATAATAGAGTAAACTATATTCAATAGTGTTGGAATATGGAAATTCCACTATAGTAATAATCGCCACATCTACGTTACTATACAATATTGGCATCATATTCTGCCATCTAGGTTATGTTAAAAGGTGCTATACACGTGGTCGACCTATCGGTCCAGTCTCTAAGCGAGTATGTCTTACTTTTGTATTTACTTTATATATAAATTCTATAAATGTACAACTGTGATTTCTTCAAACAATATCCCCCCATCCATCAAATAGTTTCTCTTTTCCACAATTCAAATTGAAACCATTATGAACCTAGCTTACATATAATAATATTTTTATCTTATTTGCATTCATGAAACACAAGGACAAAATTCTATAGTTTACTTTGAGGACGGTTCATGTTTCATTTATGTTAGTGAAGGAAGAATGTATCGTTAGAGCTATATCCTGATTCGTTTTTTGAAAAACTTTTCTACGTGCCGGGATTACGCTTGAGACCTTTGTTCTCTTTCAGAATTTTAGGTCAGTTGTTCAACGCCATGACGAGAATACAACGTATTGGGCATCAGAAGGTTGGGATTCAAATACCAGTCGACGCTCCTAAGAAATGCAAAATCTTTATCTGCAACTGCAGAGCTTTCAGTCCTTGTATTCCCCACACTGCTTATTCTTTTTCAGTTTTACCTTCACATCACTCTTCCATTGTTCCCTCTATTTGTTGGTGATTCCTTTCCTTCTTTTACCTAATAATTTTTCGTATTTCGATTTCTTCCTTCCTCTTTTGGACAGTGATCAATAAATACAGTGTCTGTAAAAAGTATTCCTACGGTAGTCAAATTCAATAGAAATTTCATCGAACTTTATCGATCACATTTTTTTGAAATTTTATTTGAGGTCATGAAGAGCAATTAATAACTTACACATTCTTATTTTAGATCATGTTACATACATTAATGTCATTTAAAAAACTGAAAGTTCCGTTATGTTTTCAACTGAGTTCATTACCTTGCTCATATCATTTTTAATTTTGTGTTTTTCTCTATTATGATGAAAATCATTGCATTCAAATATAATATGTTTCATATTGACATTTATGTTACAGTTTGGAAATGAGTTAATTTAACGTATCGTATTAATAACCGTGTTATTTTAACTTGGTAATTTCTTCATAATTTACTTAAATCTATTTTATAGTTTCCGGTTTTGTTACGTGACACTCTCACAGATACTAGAGAATTTAGTTTGTGTGTCCAGTTGTTCAAAGGCCTTCCCTCGAAACTCACTGTTGGTAATCTTGATATGGAATTAATTAATATCCAGATAGACTGAATGGCTTTATTGTTCTTAATACATCTTGATTAAATTGTTTGGATTCCCTGTGTGATCGTATCAGTTGTTTGGAAGTCTTGAATGGCCTCTAGAGCACTTTTGAGTCTGAGAATATAGCAAATTGGTTGTATATTGAGTCGTTAATAAACTCTAGAGTGATAGTTATTATTTCACAGGAGAAAGACGAGCAAAGCTATAGGAGTTTGATTTTTATTATCATTAGCACGAAACCAAAAACTTCACAATAAATAAAAAGAAAAAAACAAAAAAGTTATTAAAAGATGTATAATACAGTGCAATGAGTGTACAAAATATTAGTACAGCAGTCAATATCAACAAAAACTTTATAGAAGTTTTTTTATTACAAAAAAGAATATCCATACATATTCTTAGAAATCTTAAGAACAAACGTTAAATTTCTTACTTTATTCTTTAAAGTTTTCCTATTTCCACATCTGTCAATAATTCCTTGAATTCTATATCTTGATCTATTCACAATTTCTGAAATCTATCGTAAAGTTTTGTACCTATTATGCCGATTTATAATACATTTTCTTTCACTTTCACTCGTTTCTCTTCATTTTTGACCCATTGTAGTACTATTATAATTACTTATATTTGAATTGAGAACACTACCAATATTGACAACGTGTCCAAATGTACTGATGATCATTATGTTAACATTCCATGGATTACCTTGTAATTATTACACGTATAATGTTATGAGACAGGGACTGTACGAATATGTATTACACATATATCTTCGAAAATGTAAGTAAATAATTTACTTTAGCTGTAATTTGTTCTTGAGATTTCTAAAAATACGAATTTTTTTGTAATAAAAAAAGTTCTGTAAAGTTATTGTTGAAATTGATTGCTGTACGAATACTTTTTACACCCACAGTTCTTGGGAACCTTGTGAAATAATAACTATATCATTGAGCTGTTGAATATTTATATTTTTCGCAGCGTAAGTTGAGAAACTATTTAAAATATCTGTAGACATGAAAAATGGCGCGACAATCAACGTGTTGAAGTTGTATTTATCATGTGATTACGAGTGTCAAGCAAATAATAAGATTTTTAAATGGATTTTATTCAGTTTCTAATAGAGTTACGTTTCAAATGCTCTTGCTTTCAAGATATTATACTTCGTCCAGAGATTGAGTCCAAATACTATAGAACTTGAAAATGTATGGAAAAATGTGAAAAAGTGAATATGAAATTTTTAGTCTGCAATGTTCGTGCGTTTGTGTACCCGCTGGTGATAAAATATTTACAATATCGTCGATAAATTATATTTTATGGATTTGAAAATAAAAACTTCTTGTTTACATTGTTCGTTCAAAATACGCAGCATATTTTTCGTAACATTTAAAATATTCGATTGGAGAGCGTCATTTACTTTCCAAATATTTGCACTATTTTTGAAGTCAAATCTGTCCTGAAGAGCTCTTAATTTCTCATTTCATCGACTGTTTGGATTAAACTACTGGAAGCGTTAAACTTTTAATAGCTACCATAATCTCTCGACTAAAAGTTTTATTTCATCGGTTCTACACTGCATACATTTATGTTAAACTGAAAGTTCTGTTGGTATATAAAAGATCTTGAAAACAGATCTTACAATTAGTCGTGTTTACCTCCTATGGATTCTTGCAACTAACTGGCAGAAATAACGAGTCTCGAAGAAGTAACAAAAATTAAAGTACTGGAAACCGATAGTAAACTATAAAGTACAAGCCTAATCTCTATAATATTTCCTAAATTATATATATCTACTTGTAAACAACGAAATCGCTCTTAAAAATATGGCCGCAAATTGACCGGAAATTGCCAGACTTTAATCGCGGTCACTGGATTTCATATTTACTTTATTTCTATCGCACGATATTGTTGTTTTGCTCGTAAAATGTGTCAGAGCCTTCATCCATTTTCTAAAAATGATAACTAATGCAAAACAAATATGAGTTCATATTTGCAATTTATATTTCAGCTTGTTTATTCTTATTATTCTAATTTGCTGACATACTGAAAATTAACATTTTCAGGAGTAAATAAAAATTGAATCGTTTAAAAATATTAATTTTATTTCACTTTTTTTTTAAGTTCAATCGTTTGAAACATTTGATATATTTTTTTATATAAAAATTAAAACTAATTTCGAATTTCTGGTACGTATTACCAAATACGCGGGGATGCGAATGAAATTAACTTTAATGTAGAGAACATGACCGGCAAAAAATTATCATTTAAACATACTGTCCATACAGCACTTTTTGAAATGAATTTCAAATTGCATGAACAAAACAGACATCCAGAGGACGGTAATTTTAATTAACTCCGTTTAAGTGCTGCCAGTCAATATTAATTAAACGCAGGCTGGTTGTAAGACAGATACCATGTGACAGGTCGAAATAAAATAACGAAGTAAATATTTAATGAAATAGTTCAGGATTAAAAATGTGTAAGTGAGTATAATTGTTTTGCACAGTCTTAGTACGTAATTGTGATTTACTTATTCGTGACAAAATATTTGTTACATTATTAAATATAGTTGTGTAATATTTACTATATGTAGTTATAATTTTTTATAAATAATAGAAATTCTCTTCGGTATTCTTTGATTATAAAACGAAATATTTATTTCAAAAACTTAAAGACGATGTTTTGATTGCGAAAAATAGTCCTTTTCAAGCAAAATGGTCGCCAAAATTTAATCGATAATCGATAAACTTTTATATTAGGGTATTATTCCTCACGACGCGATACATATTTATATGCATACATACATACAAACGTACATGGTAGATATATTTGGACAATAGATGTCACGCGTCTGTTTATTTCGTACGTAGATCGCGTACTGGCTTAGCGATTTCACTTATTCATAACAATCATTATAAAAATACAGCGATGAAATTAGAATTCAAACAGTGTGGTGAATAGAATTCTTAATTTAGTGAAACAACGAAAATTTGATTCGTAACGTTTAAATTGCATGACAAAAAGATAGAAAGGTTTAAAATTCAGGTCGATTCACAGTTTAGACAAATATAAATTAAAGACTTTATATCATCGAATGTAAGAAATAATACTGAGAAAGTTATGATATAAAATAGACTAAAAAGGATTGAAAAAGTGAATTAAAGATTGTTAGTGTACTTTTTTGACAGTTTCATTTTTCATGATCGTAAAACTATGGTAGATGCACCGTGTATGTCGAATATCTCAGATGAATGGACTTATAACCGCAAACTTCAGTCTGTGTCGTGGAATTCTATCGTAAGCTTCCCGTTGGCGATGGCAGGACTGCAAACACGTTGGAGCGCTCAAAAGTCCGAGTCTGATTTCGCGTCAGCGAAATTTTCTCGAAGAATAACGCGCCGAGCAGAAAGCGTCCCCAGTCGAATCGACGTACAAAGATCGAGAGCACATTTACCGGAATTTACATTTCTATGAAGTTACATCTTCAAAGGCGTCGTTTACCCTCTTCAGCCGCGCAACCCCCTAAAAGATTTCCATTAATAACGTTGTAAAATCGATGTTTCTTTTTAACAAAATTTTTTGAAGATGCGTCTTGGAAGGCGCGCCTTTAAAAATACTTTTTGTAAATTTCGATAATAATACTTTGTTTAAGGGTGTGTAAATCCTTGATATCGAACGCATTAAGCACACAAATAGAAACATATTAAAGCTTTTGAGCATGGCAATAATATTTATGTACATGGTGGTTCGAAGTTTGTAATTGTATGCTATACAGGATAGAGAGCCTGCTATGAATATGTTAACGTCGAAGAATATTAATGTAACGTTTTATAAAATAGTGTGATAAGATTTCGCGAGTGTAGTTGCGTAACGTTAAGAAAGTTAATTTCAACATTACGATAATTTAAAGCACGTATTAAATGTAGCTACAAAACTATTGCTTTTCGACACGTTGACTCCCAGACCCCTCGAATTATCCACGAAAACGATATTATGTTTTTAGACAATTGGAAACTTGTTTTTATAGCCTCGTTAAAGTTCAAGAGACCTATCTACATTTATTTTCTTTGCCATCTAATCTTGAGAATTTATATTTTTAGCTGCTTAGTGAAAAGTTAAGACGTGACAGTGAAGCACTTAATCACTTTAGCATTATCCCAAAACAAAATATAGTTTATTTCCATTACTTTTATTTTTGAAGATAGATTTAATAATTTACAGAAGTTGTCATCTTTCCCAATAACATGAAAAATTCGATTTCTTCGAAATTTCTAATTATTCCAAATTGATGATTATTAGTAAAAATTTGTCGGACTAGTATGGCCAAGGAAAAGAAAGTGTCAAATATATTTTTGAAACGTACCGTCGCGTTGGGTACCGCCTAGATAGCCGCGTGAATTTTCTTTTAAATTCTGAGGGGTTGTAGGGCCCTCTAACCTTCGTGATACGCAGGTTCCTAGGCCGTCGCTCGCCAAATTAATATTGGGCGACTAGTTAATTGTGCCGGAAGCTGTTTTCTGCATTACGGTTGCTTCGAATGTCGAATGAAGAGTTCTTAGCGACGAGTGTTCCTGAAACGATGGGACTTGAATATTTGAAACGACTATTTCAAATTTCCGGAGCCCGTTTCCTCCTCGCGAAACGCGATTTTGGGGATTGATCAACCGATTCGTGTTGATTTGTCTGGTTCATCGATTGGCCATCGACTTGGGGGAGGAGGATCGATTTTCCTGCCTGATCGTGGTGGAGGGAAAAGTCCCAGGGTCACCCTGGACGAGAATGACCGAGGTTTTTCCCCAAGTCGAAGGCCCTGTTAGTTTTGTCGAGGAAAAAACGGGACTCCGGATTAAGACGCGTCGCTACTCGTGCGTTGCAGCTGTTTTATGGCTGTATCGTTCCACGAGTTGGCGATGTATAGAGGACCCTACCACCTACGAAACAATACCCTTCGTTGGTCAACTCGGGCCTAGCGCTTTCGGTTCGTTAAAGCGCTTGTGTAATTTACGAAGTAAATTGTGTAATTCCAGATGGGGAATATTCGATGACCTTTTCGACAAAGTCACGTTTCCGCATCTGGCAACATAAAGGAACGGAAAACCTCGAGCTGACCGAACGGAACAATTTTAAATATGCTTTGTTGTATAGACAAAAGGGCAAAAAGCAGCTTGCTGGGAGAACGAATTTTCCGTAAGATGAGATTGAGTTTTAGGCGAAAAGAGAGAGACTGGATGAGCATTCAGAAACGTTCTCCCATTCCGCTTCTTTATAAAGGCATCGATACCGGCTGAAAACGCGCCCCTATTTTCTTACGCTACCATGAATGTCCCTTGCGAACTGTTCCAAGCACCAGCAGCCCGAGGGGCGAGATTCGAAACGCGAGGCTACAGTCGATTTTCTACGGAAACCCTCGAATACTTAGAAGATAAATTCTGCCCTTAGAGGGAATTCCTTGCGGCCTGCAATTGTCTGCTTCGAATATTGCTTCTTCAACGGATTTCATATTCGCGTGGCCAATGAAATTCGAACAAGTTTGTCTCGTCACTTCGGCTAGAAAATGAAATTCTGTTTCTCTCCCTTTCGCTCTATACGGAAAAATTCAATAATTCTAGTAAGAGGATGTCAATTTTCTGGATGGAGCAGTCAACCATATTCGTTTTCTGGACCAGGGATCTTGTATCATATTATTGCCTTCTTCTTCTCCCTGAAATGTACAGCTGGAATTTCCTTCGAAACATAGTGTTTCGTACTTATTAAGTTTCGCAAGTTCACCAATTTATTTTAAACCATCCATTTTGTGTAAAATTTAAAATTCAATATGAATAAATGGTATAAAACATTATTGACATTTCTTAGCGTTGTTAGGAATAATTGGTAACATTGTAATAAATATGACTGTAAGAATAAATGTTTTTCTATTTTATTATGCGATTAATTTTACGTTATCGCGTAAAACAGACGTGTCACATTAAAATAAAAGGATCCTTGTACAAACATGTTTATCACAATTTTACCCCTTCTAACAAAAGTTAGAAACAATTTGTTTCCCAAAGTTAGCGTTTCATCGTAGGTTGGACTCATTAGAGAGGTTGTCCAGCAAACCCTGTCTAAACATGACCAGGTATTGGGAACTCGCTAAATTTCGTATCGGGTTTGTCAAACAGGTCGGTTCCTTCCGGAAGCCTTCCTTCCGAGGTACAAACTCGCTCGAACGTTAAACGACGCCACGAAGTCGAGACGACCGCTTATTACATTAACATAAAAATGGTTCTCGCATAAAAATGCGACAGGGAGCAGAGACGAGTTTCTTCCATTGGATTGCCAACGCCCACTCATGCAATCCACTACATCAGTAATTTAATGTATCCGTAATCTAGTTTAAGGCCGATCTTAACGCAGAGAATAGCAGATGAAACCGTTTTTATTCCCTTTCTCTCCGAATGGTTGCCCTAAGCATTTGAAGAAAATTCTACTAGACTTTGATAACTACGTTTTTAATATTATATTTCTTTACCTTACTTAAAATATTGTTTCCTTCGAAGAGATTATTTCATAAACGATCGGCATTCTGTATAAAAAAGACCAGATCACTTATTTCACAGTTATTTCATTTTTTAAATACAATTACGTTAACTTAGTTCAATTACATTATTTTACATCAACAACTTAATTTTGTCATTGACTGCTATGTTCCCTTCACTTAAAATCATTAAATCCTACGAAGACTATTTAATCTTTGCAAGGATTTTGTCAAATCCTTTGTAAACGCTACTGTAACAAACATGTCACTGATGCTGAATCATATATTCCTCTGATAATAATAAACATATGTTATACATATGAAGATAACATATTGATGGATACTTTATCGGTAGCAAATGTTTTCGATAAATAAATAAATAAATTTGTATATTCAGAGGATATTGATCATGATAATCTAGCCGATTGTAAATACCCTTCCAATATAAATATCTGAAACGTCTCCCTTGATATTGATGAAATATTTACACGCATTAATGAACTTATAAATAATTGAGGCCCGAAATATGACCGTATTCTTCCTACATTTTTTAAATCGTGTAATTTTATTACGTACAGAGTCTTATGGTTGACATTTAATAAATCCTTATCTGCTGGTATTTTTCCTAAGTTATGAACAAAATGTAAAAAATCTCCCGCGAAGTGGTCGACCACAGAAATTAACAGAACGAGATAAACGAAAAATTACCAAGATTGTAAAAAAAAATCCTAAACTTGCCTCTACAGAAATACCGGCACAAATGAAAAGTGAAAATAAGGTAGATATACATCCTATAACTATCCGGAGAGTTCTTAAACGTGCCGGGTACAATTCAAGAGTGGCTAGAAGAAAACCATTGATCAGCAAAATAATCGAAAAAACAGATTAGAGTTTGCAGAAATGTATGTACACAAAAATTTAGAATTTTGGGATAGAATACTCTTCTCTGACGGAAGTAAATTTAATATTTTTAAATCTGATGGTCAAATAAGAATATGGCGAAAATGTAATACCGAGTTGGATTCACATAACATAGTCTCAACTGTTAAACACGGGGGTGGTAGTGTATTAGTGTGGGGTTGTATGAGTTCCTCCGGACTTGGAGAACTAGTTTTTATAGACGGTATTATGGATAAATTTGTATATTTAAATATTTTGAAACAAAACTTAAAAAAAAGTGTGGAAAAATTAAATCTTGGGGAAAACTACTATTTCCAACAAGATCATGATCCCAAGCATACTGCTTATATTGTCCGCCAATGGATCGTTTTTAATACACCCCATACATTGCCAACCCCTCCTCAATCGCCGGATTTAAATCCGATTGAACACATATGGAATGAGTTAGAAAGAAGGATCCGAAAACACCTTATTCAGACAAAGGAATAATTAAAAGATGCACTTATGAAGGAATGGAACGAAATAGGTTTAGAAGTAACACAAAATTTAGTACATTCGATGCCTAATCGGTTACAAAGTGTAATAAGACAAAAAGGATTACAAACAAAATATTAATTTGAATATTGTATTATAAAATAGTAAGTGTGCCAATACTTTGGTTTCGTCGAAAACTGCCCTGTATGTGTTTGTTATTATTTTTTATTATTACAGGTCTACTTAATCGCTTTGTTTCGCGAGATACTTAAAGCACAGACGAGGCATATGAGTAGACCTTTCACCTAATGTAATTTTTCGGCCGGATTTTCTGGGGTCCCGGGACCCCATTACCATTTTCGTATCACTCGCAACGTTATCAACAGATTCAGAAATTAACACGAGAGGAAGTGAGACAGAAAATAAAATTACATAAATTTTATTATTTTTGAACGGAATTAAAGCTGTAGGGTCCATCATTGGACATTAATCGATTAATTTCATTGGAATAACCAATCGATTGAGATTATTTAAAGATTTCAAAATTATTAAAATACGTAAGTATCTCATTGATAAATACACCGCAAATCCTCTATTTTTTATTTTAAATTGTAATATATTATTTATTTAAAAACTAACTCGGCAAAAACGTATTTGCGACTCGAAATCAGTGTTATTAGACCGCACACCAGGACGAAGAAGGTATGTGGAACTATAAGAAGAACGCAGCCATTAGCTCATATTATTTGCTATGTAATTAATAATTATATTAATTACATAGTAAATAATATGACCCGGGTCTCACCGCGTGGAGGTTGCTGCGACTGGAGACCCACCCTAGCCTCGCCCCAACCACCCTTCCTTTGGCGAGGAATTCGAATACCTATCTAAGGGAGAAGCTATCGAAAAGTTAGAAACGAGCTAGAAAAGGAGAGTTCTTAAAAGAACTGCCCAATCAAGAGACGAAGAACCTAACAAAATGTCAATACATGTGAGATGATACACATGTTTTCTAAAAACGAAATTGAAATGTGCAACTGCACGCACAAACTCTGACCGATGAAGAGATGAAAAACCTAACAAAATGTTGATACATGTGAAATAATCCATCACATGTTTTCTAGAAACGAAATTGGAATGTGCAACTGCACGTATGAATCCTGATTACTAAATGATCAATATGTACTTTATTATTAATTGTTCCTTCTTAAATAAATACTTGCATTATGACAGTGCCTAACAAGACACTCGTACAAAACGAAGAAAGGATCCTGACGATCCAACCAGAAATGTGCAACTGCACGCATGGACCTTGCATATTAGAATACTAATATGTATCTTAATATTAATCATTCCCACTTAAATTTACGCACACGTTTCGGTAATATTTAATAAACGGCAGGAGAACGCTTTTTTATCTTATAATCTATATACAGTTGTACTTATATTCTAACGCAATCTGTAGAAACATGAAGAAATATGAGGAAATATTTTCTTCTTGGTGTCTTCGTCGATCCCACGATGTTTTCCTGAAACAAAAACTCATATCCAATAAAATATATAACTCATATAAAACAAATAAATATGAAAAAATATTTCTTCTTGGTGCCTTGAATAATCCCACGATGTTTCCCTGAAACATAAATCAGACACTAAATAAAATTGTATGAAATATTTCTCTAAGAGCGATCAAGATGGAATCCGTGTACCATTTCCAATTCCAGTCTTCGATGATTATATATTCTGTAACAAGAACTTGTTCAAAGGATTAAAAGCTGAAACGAAAGTGTATTAATGAACACAGAAAAAATTATTATATACCGTCAAGATAGACTAATAGTAATCGATCATAGAAAAAGTGATATTATGAAATTGATATTTGAGCTTCCACGACTAAAAATTGATATTAAAAAGTTTAAAAACATAAATATTACGTGAAATTGAATGAAAATTCGCCTCGGTGTTAAGATAAATACGAAATAGATTGAAAATTTTATTCATTCGTTACCCATAGATTTTATTTTTCGTTTCCTTTATGAAATAAACAATTTTTCAAGACGTATACATTGCAATTATTATATTTTACTGTATTCAAAACTAAATTAGGTTCGTACAGAAAAAGCAATAGCTAACGAAAATGTCGATTCTACGCGGCAATTCACTCTCAATATGAAATATCGAATTGCAATTTGCATACCCTTTTGATGCAAGCATTCTATTTTCCATCAATTAAAACAATGATCACGAATAAACTTTGATTTATGCAAAGAATACAGAATATTTATTAAAAATTCGCTATTTGTAAATAACAATTGGATTGCAAACGTTATTATATCCCGTAAAAATTACCAACTCTTAGAATGAATAATTAGTGATATAGATATCTATATAGCAATCATAAATTCAATCTACAATAAAATTAATCATAATATAGAATGTTTAAATGCATCACAAATCTGTGATGAAAATACATTCCCATATATTACAGATTTTAACACGTTATGAAGAATAAAACAATTGGTCTATTCACAACAGTACTTTCAAGCAGTATTTCTTTTGAGAATAAACTCATAATTGGAATAAACGTCCACTCGTCTTAAATTCAAACAACCCGTGAGTGGACCATTCTTTCTTTCGCAACGCTAATTTATAAAATAAAAAACTATACGCGAATGGTGTTCGTTATTCGTAAAATGAACCATACAGGGTTCCTTTATTAATTAAATCGCGTGCACCCATATTCAATCATGCGCAACACTAATTTTAATAATGACGTTGAGCCATTCGAGGCTTTGCAGAATCCCAGCTTGCTTCTCGATGATCCTGGTACAGTGAGCAGCGTTTTGACCAGCTTTTGGGCATTGGATCTCAACTCTAATTAATAAAAAACGCGACAAGATCGCAACGCTAGTTTATAATAGAAAAATTCCAAACGCGATTTCTAACAATAAAAGCAACCGCGAATGGTGATTATTCGCAACGCTACCCTGAAAAGTAAACGCGAAAAATAATAATTCGCAACGCTAAGGACAAACCGACCAGTACGTTCGCAACGCTATTCTTAAATAACAATAAAAGCAATCGCGTATGGAATTCGCAACGTTACCCTGAAAAAGAAACGCGAAAAATAGGAATTCGCAACTCTACAAGCAAACGCGATTATTGTATATACGCGACTCTATCTTTAATGGAAATACATTTATGTTTCGCAACGCTAATGCAAATCGCGTTGCCCAAAAACGCTGGATCAGTTGCTGACGTCTTCGGTTGTAGCTATAAACATACATGCACGAAATAAACTAACTACATCAAGCTACTTCAAACTACAATAGAGTGGCACATATGGGGATGAAGTTAGACGTTTTAAATATCGCAACACTACGGGGCAACAACGCGATAAATCAACAATTGCAACGCTAATTTATAATAGAAAAATTACAAACGCGATTTATAAGAATAAAAGCAACCGCGAATGGTAATTATTCGCAACACTACCCTGAAAAGCAAACGCGAAAAATAGTATTTCGCAGCTCTACGAGCAATCACGTTTATCAATAATTCGCAACGCTAGTTTTAAGCAAACATTCGGTACCTAAGTTTGCAAAAAACCAATCGCGTATCGTGTCAAGGCGCAACACTACCCTGAAAAGGAAACGCGAAAAACAGTGATTCGCAACTCTACAAGCAAACGCGATTATTGGATATTCGCAACTCTATGTATATCATAACCGCGAGTTATGGGGAGGGGGTGGCTGGCATGTATGGTGCAATCATGTACCATCAGGTACATGAATACGTGAGCCAGCCAGAAAAATAAACTAACTACAACTACAGACGAGTTAAGTGACAAAGTAGTAACAAGAATGACTTTCCATTCTCATCCGAGGATGAAGATGAAAAGCCATTTGTTGCAGCCCACTCTTGAGACAGTTTGTCAGGGCCTCTTCGGCTCATTGAGAGCCTTTTCTTTCTTCGGCGGTCCTGCCGATGCCTGAAACTTACGAAAGACCGGGCTCGAGATTTTGTGCAATACGTAGTCTTCCAACAATATACGAATTGTTGCAAGAGCATACGTGGTGAATCTCAAGCGGGACGAACGTTTCGAAAGGGACCTGATCACGACCGCGAGCGCGAGAGAGCGACTTTAAGAGTCGCGCGATTCGAGGAGTCGAAAATAAAGCCGAAACAAACGGCACGAGTGCACCGTTTGAATCAGCAAGATTTCTACTCTCGAAATCGTAACTACAGAAACAGAACTGCCACGCGAAAACGCGCCTACCCGAATTACTAATGTGGGCAGTCCTGCCCTGACCCTACCTACTTAGGTTTAAACACACACACCAGAGAATAAGTTACCTACCTACCTAACCCTATATTTAAAAAATTGCAAAACTCAGTCTCTCAAATAAACACTCCACGGTTCTCATTCTGAATGTCCGGGAGCGACCTAAACTAGAGAAGACTCCCCGGGGTTCCTCCGACACCCGGACACAACCTCATTCATACTCTAATTGTGTACGTACCAGTTTTTGCAGTGGACTGACAAAGCTAGTGCCCATTGCGTACTTTTATTATTTATGTAAAACATTTTAGTATATCTGATATAGTCTTTATTAAAATATACTCTATACATACAATATGATTATATAAGATTGAAAAGCTAATTCATTATGCATTTAACCATATCATTGACGTATATGCAATACGAACAATTGCCAAGTAAATAATAACTATAAGTTTAATATTATTATTACGATTGTTATAAATCTAATGGTAAAAAATTCTGTATCTGAATTGTGATGAACTTTTGATACGATGCACTTCCACAACCTAACCACAAACACACATATGTGGACAGTACATCGTGCACAATACACTAGCATTGTCAGTCGCACGGATAAATTATTATTGTAAATGTTACAAACTAAGTCATCGTGCCCCGTTGCCTTCGCTCGTGCAAATAACACTTGGGCATGTGCATGAGCTTGGGCAACGAACACGGAAAAGTATCCTGAAAATCCTGACTAGAACAACTGGTTATTAATAATTAACTAAACGGTATCTATTCTCAATTAAAATGACTCGACTCGTTATATGTAATATATCAACAACAGAGTACGTTAATATTGAAAGATATTATTATTCAAGAAAAATTTGTGATTGAAATTTAATTGTTCAAAATGTAAGATTTTAATAAAGATTTCATGATAAAATAATTTACTTTGCAAGTTGAAATAAATTTGTTAAATTACTATTCAAAATACTCAATTAACCATGGTCGATTCTGTCGTCAAAGTAAATTAAAAAAAAAATAAAATTAACATGCATGTTCCTTTGAGTTGAAAATCGACCAGTCGCGAAACGCCTTCTTGCACATAAAATACATCATATGATGTATTAATTGATAAAACGAATATTTAATAATTATATTAATGATGTAAGATATTTTACTCAATCGTACAATTAATATAATGTTTTCACATTATATTAATTCATATTCTACTCGATTATATAATTCATATAAAGATAATAAACATATTTCATATATTTTATCAAAATTGTGTAATAATCATATTGTATAATATTTATTGATAACATTAAAAAACGCGAGTGCAAGAAGACCCTAGCCTGCACTAAAAAAATATAACTCATGGGTATTTTTTATACCCGCGGTCACTTAACTCGTCAAAAATACCAAGTATACAACTGGTCACCCGTGTTGATTCGGATCTTTCATCCTACAACATGGTTGGGGACCAGAGGAACACAAATAGCATGCGACTCACGAGTGATGAACTTGTGCCTCTGGGATGACTGCATAATGATGCTGCTGCTGCCCGGTGGAAGTCATCAAAGCCCCCTGCATGCTCCTGCTATAAAGAATAAGAAAGCAATTATAATCTATTGTTAAAATTATAGAGATTTTTAATTAACAAATTTCAAAGTATAAATTTATACTTACATTGTTTGCTCGTGGAGCATCGGCTAATAGTCCTCTTCGGTGATGCACTGACTCTAATTCCGGTAACGAGGAGTTTAAATTTCAAATTAAAAAAATAATTAATTTGATTGGAAAGTATTAAATTAAATTACCGCGACCGAAGATTGAAATCGGCGAACAAATGATTCTATTATCGCGATTCAGAAAGAGCCACGATGCTCTGTAAATCATTTAATACCGCGTAAGAAACACTGCTTCTATTCTCGCGTTTACCTAACACCGTGAACGATAACGTACTCGGGGTCACTTTGCCCCGAGAAACAAACTTGTTATTACGTACAATCACTGAATCTACTGGCCGCATTGCGCGCGGCCAACAAATTTCCTGAAAAGAAAAGAGCTGGAAAGAAAGGGACAGGAGACAAGAAACACAACAAGCACACCTGTGCTTAGCCTACTGGTTTTCTTTTTTCATCTTCTTATAAGAGTTCGTCAACAGAAATACTGCTTTACTTAATACTACTGCATAATACATAATTTGCCACGTAAAAGTTCAATGCCACGAAGGCGAAATATTCTCAATCAATGAGAATTTCAACGATAAAATATTATCTACGAAAATAATTACGTACAAGTAATTATTCAATTTATAAATATTATATCACTAAATTTCATAGTTAGAGTTGTAAGCATGATTATGTTTACTTCATCGAATGTGAGAATATCCGATAATTTTTATAAATATTCCGAAATTTGCAAAAATTAAAGTTCGTTAATTATT
This sequence comes from Colletes gigas, assembly GCF_013123115.1. NCBI lineage: Eukaryota > Metazoa > Arthropoda > Insecta > Hymenoptera > Colletidae > Colletes > Colletes gigas. Next base: position 2,111,629 of record NW_025106659.1, on the reverse strand, counting down.
TATGCTTTAATAGCATATTCCAACTACGTGGTTTCTACATTTTCTTAAACTTGCATCGAAATATATATGCAAATTGCAATTACAACAATTCATAAAGAAATATAAACGATCAATTTAATAAATAACACTCGGAAATATTCAATCGCGATCAGAATACAGTTAAATATAAACTATTCCAATTTATCGTCGATATCTACCGACGCCATTTCTGTATACTTCGATATATGTATATCGAAGTGGATAAAAAGTTTATCAAAGATTTTCATAATTTATCTTAACAATGGCCGATTATAAAATTATGATCATGCTTGCATCGAATAACGTAATAATCAGATAAAAATATATAAATATTGGTATGGATATTAATTTTTGTTATAATTGTTTACAAGTTACCAATATTCCCTCCAAAATTTGTCGACTCGTCTGCCATCTGTTATGGTGTCGTTTACGCGCCAATGAAACTTTCCATGGCGTCGAATTTCAATCCGAGACTGCAACAGAAATGAAATACAAATTAAATCATAATTAAACAATAATTGATAATAATGAAGAAATATTAAAAGGTTAGAAACACGTATGTACCTCGTTGGTCGCGAAACGCTGACACGTCTTGGCAGGTTCCAACAAGTCTTATTATTTCTTAATTTCGAGTTCCAATAAGAGACTGTAACAGAAACGAAATAACGATGCATTAAAGTACGCAAACGATTATTACAATTAAGTAACGATTAAATCGAAACCGTATTACAAGAGATCGTAAGTAATAATACGCGAGTAGTAATAGTGGAAGGATAAACAGGTTAGAAATACGCACCTCGGTTGCGAAACGCCGATACGTCTCGAGACGTCTTGCTATGTTTATTTTCAAAGTATGAATGATGGCCGTCCTCTGTGCTCGGCAACGCTCGCGAATTCTGCGGCGGGGTGGGGGAAGCTCCGATGTCTCGCGAAGCTTGTATTACGAACCCGAGGGATGCCTCAAATAGAAACCGAGGATAGACTGATTTTAGCAAATTATTTACAACTTTAACTAGTCAAGGAAACGCGAATAATTCGTACTTTTCAACTCGTATGCATTTACACGCAACTAGTCTGTTGCCTATCACACTAATTTAGTGAGTTTCTCAACTGACCGCCATTCATGAGAAGAGGCCGCTAAAATCAGCTCCGAATTTTCAGGTCGGTATGGCAGTCAGATTCAGCCGCGAAAGTCCATAAGGTGAAAAGTCTACTCGTATACCTCGTCCGTGCTTAAAGTTCAAACCTCAATCTTACATTTTATACCAAAAATAAGGAAGATATTATGCTTTGTTCACAGTTACATAACATTTTATTTGAAAATACGCTCTGTGCCAATACTTTTGTTCGGCACTGTACAAAACACTGGACAAAAGTGAAAATTACACGGTTCAAAGAATTTCAATGCATATCTTTTCTCGGTACATCGAATATAGAAGACTCCGTTTTCATCGATAAATTAATATTAACAATTTCGGTGGAATCGTATTATACATATAATTCGTTGACTAGAAATCACTTTTTCGTGAATTCTCCATGAACGTATGAATCCGAAAAAGCAATTATGGCCAGAGAAATTGTGTTTTCCCAGAATTTGTTGTTTTCCAATATCCGAGGTTTCCTATTTCCTTTTGACCCTTTACTCTTTTAAAATTCTCGACAATCACGAGCGTTTTCCAAGCAAAATAATGCTGTTTTCGATTAATCGAGCACAATTGCTAGTTACGGTGCATGATTCGTTCAAGACTCGTAAGAAGTTCCCGAGAGTGGCACTAAAGGGATTTCGTTGCGTCAAATATCACCCGGATTATCGAAGTTAAGTCGAAGTTCGACCAAAGTTAAACGATATTTTTTGCCGAGTTTACTGCAACACCGTTTGTTTCTTCGACACAATTACTGAATTAGTCCACGATGTTCGAGTAAATTTTAATTGCGAAACTTTTATTCGGTTACCCGCGAAACTGCTCCGCTTGAGACTATGTTTCCCATTTCTGCTGATACAGAAAACGACACAGTCGTATTGTTGCAACTTATTTTAAGCGGATTCCTTTTCTATTAAAAAAATACTTTTAAACTAATAAATTTGGGTAATGTACTTATTAAAATTTATCAGGTCAACTGCAGTGGTAGATTGTTGTTGGTGAACTTTTTTTAATTTTCCTCTGCATACCTTTCTGAAATGATTATTTTATATTTTTCACAAGTTTTGGTAGATAAAAATTCCACATCATTCCACATTAAAATTATAATCTCGTATCTGATTTTTTTTAATTATTTAGTAATTCTTTTTTTGTCGAATACGATATTTCGCAACGATTTTATTTTACTTATAATTCTAAAATTTATTAATATATTAAATTTTTATATAAAAATATTAATAAAATACGATACGCTTACAACGATTTAAAGTATTTACATCACGCGGTGTCGAAAATGTTAAACCGCCAGAATCATTGAGGGAATTAACGATAATCACTTTAAACGCTTCAAATAAAATATACACATTGCACCGAAACAAGTTAATTTTATTCAATTTCTTCTGTCTCCTATAAACTATATAAAGTGTCGTGAATTGACATCCAAAAAAATTATTGCTCATCAGAATATTGCTTTTAACGAATTTTCAAGAAATAAAATCGCTGATATTCTAAATGTTCTTATTAAAAGAACCATCTAATATACGAGGCAACTACTTAAGGGTCCTGTGAGAGTAAGTTTCACGAATAGTCTCCAAGTTCGAGTTTATCCGTAACGTTTCATTAAAATGAAATTCGAATGTGTTAATCGTCAACAGATAATAATACTATGAGTATAAATGGAAAATTAGCAGCGCAATTACGGGTGCATACTCCTTTTACGGGAAGTTCAAAAGAAGTGTTTTAATGGAAGCAGATGGTACTCTGTAAGAAGTCGTTTCGTCCTAGATTGCTGGTGATTCAGCAACCTATTTCTTCGGATGGAATTTACACGTGGTTAAAAATAACTTCTGTACTGGCTGATTCTACAAAATGGAATAACCTGCAGCTCTTTTTTAAGCGATGATAAAAAAAAGAATGAAATACAGAAGAAAATTAAAGCTCACGACAAAAACCATCCTTTTCATGATATAGTTCTCTTTTATGCAACGGTGCATGCATCACAAATATAAAAGCCCAAAGCTAGAACCATTTAAAATGTAATATATTACGTTATAAAATTATTTTATTTCTGCACTCATTCAAACGTTTCACCCTGAACGTTTAAAGCTTTCATATATTTCTTCGTATATTGCTATTACATGTTTAAAAATTTATACTAATTATACTTGCTCACTTTATTTTAACATGATCAAAAATTTTGGAACTTTTTAGAAATGAGCGATAACAATTCTTTTCGTGATATGGTTCTCTTTTATACAACGGTGCATGTATCATAAATATAAAAGTACAAAGTTAGGACCATTTAAAATGTAATATATTACGTTATGTAGGGGAGTGGGGGTGAAAGAAACGCGATACTGAGAAAAGGAATTCCTACAGTACCAGGGAAGGGGTGTAGGAGAGATCGAGGTTCACCAAAGGATACCTTGGCTATTTTGCTGGAGTAAGTCCTGAGAAGAACTGATGGTTTATTGAGCTGCGTCTGTCCTTACAGGAATCCAGGGGAGGTTTGTCGTGGGAGAGCTCTCAAGGTCGACTGATCGGCTGGGCCTAAGGGCCGTGTCGTTTGCTTATTCTTAATATTAAACTAATTGGGGGTGTTACAGTTATAAAATTATTTCATTTCTGCAGGTATTCAAACGTTTCACCCTGAACGCTTAAACATTTCATATATTTTTAAATGTTATACTAATTATGCTTGCACAATTCATTTTAACCCCTCGACGTACAATTTAATTTCAAATAATTTTTCAAACGTATACTATAGAGTTATCCAAATTGAGTGTCACAACATTAAATTGAAATAAAAGACAAACTATTTGAGATATTTCAGGTTTTCTTTATTTTAATATGAAGTCCACTTCATAACATTAATCGTGGAACACAATATTATTCAAAAGACCGCCTTTCTTTCGCGAGCAGAACTTGTTTTATTCAATTTTCTATTACACTATTACATAATTGAGGTTCTATTTCATTAATGGCGGCTATAACACTGTTTGTTAGCTCGTCTATCGTTGTGGTTTATTGGCATAAACTTTACTTTTTAAAAAACCCCATAGGAAAACGTCTAACGGAGTTTGATCGCATGATCTTGGAAGCCAGTTGATGTCTCCTCCTCGACAAATCAAGCGTCGAAAACAAGCTCGAACAGAACTTGAATATTTATAATAATATTCAATAATTCATACACGTTGTTGCACGGTGTAGTCTTCCATGGCGATTTCTTCATGTTTAGTGATGACGTGTGTGAAATATAACAAAGAACAATCAAACCATTTAGCAGTCCCATCTGTTAAAAGATGTGATACTCAATTTGGATAACTTTATATTTAATTTTGATTAAATTTGTTCGTACAATTGTGAATGTTGGCTTTAGCAAGTAAAAAAGAAAGCAATACTTATTTGCCAACACAATAATTTATTAACAATTCGAATATGTAAACATCAAAGGAATTAACAGAAATGTTCAGTACGGATATATAAACGGTTCAATTCGTACAAGTTCTTGAAAAGCTGAATCTAATCCTTTAAATATTCATGGTTAAGTTGGAAATTCCTTAAATTTAAATAAGCCCGGTAAATTCTGTACTATTAAGTAATTTAGAGGGTCGTAAACCCTCCTACTATTAATATTTGAAAGGAATAAAGAACACGTCCTAAGCTGTTCGATAATAACAATGTTTGGAAGTCCAAACAGCGAAGCTTGACATCAATAACTTGTAACGAGTCAAAAACTCGTCATTGTTAAGGCAATGGGTTAATATTCATGACGTCGACTTAAATAAAAGTTTCGGTACCTCTCGCGAAATGAGCAGAGAGAAAAAATACGAAAATAATATTTTTCGAACGCTTCGTCTGTACGTCAACATCGAAGATTGCCGGTCGAGTTACGTTTCCTGTTAGTAAATATTGACGTCGTTCCTAGAAACTACTCGGTACGTAAAATGCAGAGACGCTGAACGCCCAGGGAATAGGAAGGAACGAAATAATTTTAGCTGGAGAAAAACGGTTGAAATTGTCCGCGGTGCGTTTACTTTCGAGCCAGCAAATCATCCAGAGCTCCACGCAATAAAGACTAGACCGGAGCTCTTGATCCTTACCCACCGTCGAGATCAACCGCATACTGCATCAACACGAAAACGTTTCTGCACTTAGGTGAGAGGGTAGGGTGAGCCAGGACGCTGAGAGTTGGCTGTCACCCGCATGGGGTCACCCTCGTTACGCCTAGCGATGGAAACGACGCGATGCATAAGTAATTCCCGAGGCAGCCAGGCATCCGGGCTATTTGCCTAAACGAGCTCCGCACATCCTCGATTACTGGATACCTCTTGACTACTGTCCTCTATGCAAGTGTCTTACAAGCTTGATCGAATGTTTGAAATGAATTGCTAATCGAGCAATGCGGCGATTAGCCACGTATCTCGCTAATGATAGCTTTCGAGGCAACCAGTACTAGAGACAAGTGGACATTGTATTCGTGTACATCCACGTATCGATCACATATTCAAAATGGCAGCTACTTAAGACCGCTTATCAGTAAATGGTATATACTGGATGTTCGGCCACCCCTGGGAAAAATTTTATTGGGAGATTCTAAAGGCCAAAATAAGACGAAAATCAAGAATACCAATTTGTTGATTGAGGATTCATTAAAAAGTTATTAATCCAGCCCAATTTTCCGGGGCTCTAGAACTCCACTAATACGCATTGTTTGAATTTTGAATCATTAAAATTCTTCAATCCGTCCAGAAATTGATTTTTTCGACATACGGAAACATTTCTGACCATACAGTATATTTTCGGCAAAAAATTTTTTTCCTCGAAAGTACGTAGGATTTCGGGGGTGTGTATATTCATCAAAAATTGTTGTAATTGACCCCCGGAATCAAAAATAATTTTTTTAGAACGATTTCAAAAACATCAAATCTCAGGGGAATAATTCATTCGTGGTCAGACATTATATTTTTGGTAAGGAATTTTTTTCTCGAAAGTGCATAGAAATTCGGGGGTATGTCTATTCACCAAGAATGATTGCAATTGATCCCCACTACCAAAAATAATTTTTCCAGAACGATTTGGAATTTATTAATTTTGTCGAAAAATTTGCCCACTTACTGAATTTTTTTCTCGAAAGTGGATAGGATTTCGAAGGTATGTTTATTCACCAAAAGTGAATGCAATTGACCCCTGCAACTAAAAATGATTTTTCCAGAACGATTTGAAAATTTTTTTTTTAGGCACCTAGTCGATTTTTCTTAAAAATTCCTTTTTGATTTTTAATAATTTTGTTTGATGCTCTACAGGAAAGATGTGTAATACTGTTTTGTAGGTACCCATGAGGTCTTCTTCAGAAAAAAGTTTCATTGAAATATATTTACTATTGCAGGAGTTATGGTCGTTTGAAAATTGGACCATTTGTATGGGGTTTTTCTAGCTTAACGAGGTCAAGGAATAACTTTTTCAATATTGTTAGCATTTCTACATATTCTTCACCAAAGTATGCGTCGTTTGTCGTTTTAAATATTAAAATCCTTCAATCCGTTCAGAAATTATGATGTTTTAAAGTTACGCATGAAATTTCGAGTGACATTTCTGGCCAGAAATTATTTTTTCGGTAAGGAATTTTTTCCTCGAAAATGATTAGGATTTCGAGGGTATGTCTATTGACCAAAAATGATTATAATTTACTCCTGCAACTAAAAATAATTTTTTTAGAACGATTTGAAATTTTTTAATTTAATTTTGTAATAATTTTTTAACGAAGTCTCAATCATGAAAGTGATATTTTTGATTTTCATCTTATTTTGACCTCTAGAATCTCTCATTAAAATGTCTCCTAGGGCTGGCCGAACACCCTGTATTTCATAAATTGAATATTGCGTGTATCAAAATCAAACATAATATGCATTCAGGTATATCGTAACTTAAAAATAATAAATATTATTAACATTTTCTCACATCTTGTCGTTATAACACTGAACTTAAAACTAAGATTAATACAATAAAGCAGATAAAGTTAAGCATTTGATTACTTTCAAACTCTAATATCTTGTAATTTATTAATCTACCTAAATCTTTGATCGTTTGTTGTACATAGCCTATTTTATTAAAATTTGTATTCTATGAAAATAATTATGGATCAGTCTGTCGAAGTCCAGTGACGTTCTTTGGCGAATTGTAAACACAATTTTGTATTTTCGAATTTGGGCACGGACGTTTAAAAAATATTATATCCCATTTGCTCGAAATGTAACTTCACGCTCTGACCATTTTAATCCTAGATATCCGATTCCCAAAGCTCATCCGACCCCGTCCCATAGAGAAAATAACCATTAAGCCCATGACACACGAGCGTCCGCGTTAGCGTTTTTCTACCGAATATTTCAGCACTGCTTTCAAAGACTGCAAGTAACTTTCAAGCGAAGAATTTTGATGGTTCTATCGTTTTTCAACAATCTATCGTTCCTAAAAATCCTTCAATAGTTGAAATAATCTAATCAAATAACGAAAAACAGCGAAATTAATTCCCACAGTTTCGAAACTTACTTATGAGAGTGTGAAAACTCCTGAATTCTATTTTTTAAAGAACTATTACAATGTTTTGTTTTTGATAACCATCGATATTATCGGAATTCTATAGTTATGGACGTACTATAAAACTTATTAAATTTTGCACGAAGAATGTAGAACATATTTTTTCTATTTGTAATAGTTTCATCGTAATTTAAATTACAAAGTATAAATAATTCTTATTCGATATGTAGGCTCTTCGAAAATTTACTTTCGATTCTTGATAGTGTTCAACAAAAAGCTTTTGGTACTAAATATAATAACTATACAAATTTATTTGTCTGTGCTATTAATATTGTGCATAATTTATGCTTCGAAAAGAATCTTGAACGAGTTCCTTATGATTGTACGTCGGCTCGAAACGTGATATTTTCTGCAATTGATCATTTTCAGAATCACTGCACTCAGGTATAGCAATTAGTATAGAGTGCTGCGATCTCTTGTTTCATTTCATACATCACACTTGATTTCATGCATGAAATTTTATGACAATGTCCACGCATTGTTGAACATTTTAATATACCTTTTCTTGTATTCAAACGCAGAAATGCAATTTTGTTTGCATTTAATCATTGCATAATTAATAATGACAAGTATTCTGGAGCAGGAGCCTTCAATGTTGTAGACACAGGTGGAAATGTGTCATTGAATCTTTTCCAATTCTAAAGGCTGAAAGATGTTTTCAATTCTCGTCAGATTTGGATTTAATGGTGTATGTGAAACAAATGTTGTTGCTGAGCCAGTAATATGAGACAATATACATATATAGATTTTCAAACAGATCTTGTAGAAAGATAGTACTTGTGTCTATTTAACTTTTTTTATCAGGATTTTTCACCGAGTTTGCTATAGTTTGGTACTGAATTTCTCATGTGCTGGAACATGCACTACCGTTCATAAATCACTGGATATTTTGCTCGTCCTGAAAAATGCAAAATAAGGTACAGATAGAAATTCCTAAAGCAATTTTATTATCTTCCTTTGTTACATTTATTCGTTTTAAGTTACTACTTAACCATAAATCTGATAAAGTACGTATAAAATCAAAATAAATATGCGATAAACAAGGATGGTGAACGCGTTTAAAATGAAATAAGGTTTGATAGAATATATTACAGGAAGGTTGAAATTAAATTAATGAAAAAATTGTAAAAAACAATTATCGAGAGAATTCGACCATTAATTTGAACAGTAATTGCTGTTACACTCATAAAACAAAAATTTTGCATTGTTAATATTTCGATACAATTCATGACATACGATATTCATTACATTTACTTTACAATGTAATGAATAAATTTTAATTTTGTAATGTTACTTCGCAGTGTTAATTCGTTTTTATTTCACATTCATTAAATGCCTGGTGATTTATGGACGAAAGCGTAAGTACGTCCAACTTGCCTTTGCCAATCGACTAGAAGACAACGGTACTATGTCATGAAAATTTTGAAAATGAACACAAATTCTTCTCAAAAAGAAAAAAAAAACACCAAATAATAAGCAATAATACAGAATGCAATTAAGTTTACTACGACTGTAACTCTTTTTTTATCATATTCGGACCATAATTTACGTCACGAGTACCTACGATCAGCAAATATGATAAGGTTTTAGACGAATGGTACACAAAAGGAAAAGTTGTACTCTAGCATGAATAATGTTTTCATGAGTCGCACTTCCGTTATTAAAATTCTCGAACATTTTATGTATGTAAAGTAGTTGCAATAATTTTCATAGCGCTTCAACTTGTCACTCTGGTAAAGACAATGCATTGCATCAAAGAAAGGCATGTGCAGATGAAATATTTTCTTTTAGTTCTGTACGAGATTGTAACTTACATGAGCTATGAATTCTACCTTCGACTTTTTCTTTGCCTGGTTTTTACGGCGTAACTAAATTTTTTTTTGTTAAAACAGCCACGAATATCGGGAACTCTATATCTTCTCGATCAACTGGAATTTCGCTATTATCCGCAATTTCAATTGCCGGCCTGACGATAAGGGTGTAGGCGTCATTTATAGCCCGTTTGATAGTAAATCTATCATTTGCAGCGGACCGCCAGCAGCGTACGCGTAGGCAACAATAATTCACTATCTCAGACGTACATTTATTAATTTCAAAATGATTTCTTAAGTAAACTGACATACTGAATAATTCTTATACCGGGGAAGCAATATTTTGCGAATAACGATTAAAATCGACAATATTAGCGAAAGTTTTAACGATAATTACACAAATTAAATTATTTGAACAATTCACTTATTATAAGGACTGATAATTCAAAAACGATTATTCATCGATGCAAACTACCTTCTGATTTCAATAATTTTAAGATATGTTAACTACATAATGAAAATGTAATTTTCTACGATTCCCTTATTTTGTACATTATCTAAGAATCAAATATTCCTAGAGGTCGCCTATGGAATCAGACTTACAAATTTTTTTGTACTTGTAGTAGAGATCTGTCATAACCCCAATATACCAATTGCATTTCTGAAAAGCATTATATCACTTAAAAGTTAACAACACCTTGAGCAATGTTGTAAAGTTTTTAACTTAATATAAATATTATGTAAATATTCGATATTCGGATATAAAATCAGATTCTTTACACATCAATGAAATATTGACTGTCAATACTACTGAAAGTGACAATGAAATAAAGCATAGGCGGAGGAGTATCTCTGTCACTTTTTTTACCACCCTGTGTATCGGGAACATAAATTACAAAATTTGGAAACAATGGACGTTGCTATTAAATGAACAAGTAGTGAAAATGAAGATTAATCAAAATAGTACTAATGTTATATAAGTAAACTTTTATTTATTCTGTATGGTATGTAGATTATTTAATAAGGAATTGAAAGAAACATTTTCATTTTTATACAAATGAATTGCATTTAATGACTAATGCAAACAATTGTGAAAAGATAAAAGTAAGTGGACATCTTACAAAACACGTGATATAGAAAAATTGATATTTTGTAACGTCATCTTTTACCCTTATTTGCTGCCTCTAAATGCCGTGGCATACTATTTATTAAGTTTTCAATATAATCTTTGCTTATAGCTTCAAATGCCAACTACATATTGTTAAAATCGTGCTTTTCCGTTTTTCCAATGGGACTAGGCGTTTTTTGCTGTTCACCATAAATATGTTCAAGAAACTCTCGATACGATCGAACAGCTTGCCTTAAATATTAATCACTTAATTAATCATAACAATTTTCCCTTGCTGTGAATAAATCATCGTGAACGATAATATCAATAAACTGACGAATAGTTTGAAAATTATCAGACTTTTACGATGCCAAAAATCGTTCGTAGTATGATAGTAAATATGTTTATTTACATTTACAGATTTCCGCATGCTTTCGTCTCTAAAATTTCAACAGACAACAATTTTTCGTTTAAATTTAATTTTTGAATTCATCATTTCGAGGACATGTATTGTACATATCTGAACGTATTTTTATATCAGCTAAAAAATTATGCAATTATACGCAAAAGAACATCGATAACCTTGTAAACTCCGAAAAAAAATATTTATTGCAATACTATGGTACTTTTAAACTACTCAAACAGCATACAAAATATTTGTTATACCCCCGCAATTAGAGAAGATATTTAAGTGGACTATCATGTATAAAAATAGTATTATGTCGTAAACTTTTTTTCTTTATTAAGCATTTGAAACTACAGATACAGTTTTATGTGTTTTACAATGGTGAGAAAAGATAGCACAGAACAACGAAGTTCTTAAATTTGTAATTTACATTCTTTGAAAAGGAGGAAACTAATTTTACAATTATTAGAAAACTTTCTTCGTTTCACTTTACTCTTTATGAATGTAATTATGTTTGCTTTAATTAGTAATTACCTTTGCAGGTAATTGAGATTGTTGTCTATCTAGATTGGAATGTTTAGAAAATAGAAGAATAGAATGAAAAGTGTTTCTGGGGCGGTCTAGTCGTGTCTCTTGAAAGCAAAATAATTCCTACGAAGGATTCATTAATTTTTTCGTAATTTTGTTTTACCTTTTGAACACTTTGCTTTAAATTTTCATTTAAAATCTTTAAATACTGCAGTTTGCCCACACCGTGATAACTAATACAACCCCAAACCATTATATGACCGTCCCGTGCCTATTATATAATAATATAACATTCAGGAGGCTTTCGAATATAGTGTTTCGCGAATTCTATTCTTTGTTTTTTGTTAATTTCGCTTATATGAGGTTTTTTTTGTGTTCTTCTAACTGTTTCGTCGGAAACTTCTTTTTCACTCAAATTTTTCAATTCTTCTAATGAAAAATAATGATTTTTCTAACTTCCAGATTTGTTTCTTTACTTTTTCTACCCATGATAATGAAGTGTTAAAACGAGAAGTTATACATAAATGAAAATTAATGATTCCCGATCCCTTGTCAACGTTATTCTATTTTCGGCGATAGTCAGAAACAAATGCCCATCAAATTTATAGATTGCATTTGTTTTAGTTGGTTTGTAGCGTGAGCAAATAATTTTGTGACGTGACAAAGCATAGATTTGTTACAACTCATTTTTCTGTAATTATAAATCAAAACTTTATAATTTTATATTATAATTTTGTTACATTGATCTGTAAATTATGTATATCGAAACAAAAAAGCTTTAAAAAACATTTGTTATCTTAATATTTCATTCGTCCTTGTCACATTATCGACTGGGCGCATAACTTTGTGACCCACTGTACGTTTGAAAAATTATTTGGAATTAAATCATACGTGAAGGGGTTAGGCAAGGAACTGGGGAATAGTTTTCCCAATCGCTTGCAAACAATTCATTAATTAATCGTAATTGACGACTATTTCCATCGTCCGTCAACTTGTTTTTGTCCCCGACCGTACGCCCGATAGGAAAATGCAAACGCAGGTGCTAGCGTATCGCAGCCCTCATGTTTTCCCAGTGGGACACGGTCAGTGGAGCTTTGCTAGTCGATGACTCGGACGACCAGAGTTAAAGTGGGCCGTTCGCGGCGGTTCGTTTCGAGCAAGGGGGATGGAATTGTGTCCCGAGAGACTTGCACGCGAGGGTATCGGTGCCATCCGTAGAAAAGACCCGTATACCCCGATGCGCGGCTTACGAAAGTTTTAGGAGGGCAGTAGTGTGATCACGAACCACCAGAGTGACAGTTGGCGCGCTTGGGCGCGGTAACCAAGGTTACGTGGCGCGTGCGCGCTTAGAGGATTCGGGACATCCGTTGCGAAGCACACCACGGGGGTGGTTTTTCGCGTTGGCACACCCGGGCGGCTAGTTGGGCGGTGTCTGCAGCCTTCACTTTCCTCCTGAAAATCGAAGGCTACGGGGGTGGTGGCCGTTCTTTTTTTTCCACTCTACTCCTGTCTCTTTCTTCTCCCGCTGTTGCTCGCTCCCTTATTCATCGGCGTTCCTTTGTTCGTCGTCGTCCCATCCGTCGATCGTTTCCTTTCTCGCGTCCACCCTTCTCGTTTCTCCTTTCCCTTTTTCTTCGCGGAGCGCGGTGACACGTGTCACGCGGTGAACGCAGAACCGAACGACACCCAGCCAGGTGCACGTGCGGGCTCCGCTATGCACGGCGCCAAAACAAGAAAAAAGTGAAAGTGCTTCGCTTCGGTTCGCGTCGCCTCGCCTGGATTCGCCCCGAATCGCCTCGAATCGCCTCGAATCGCCTGGTTTCGCGGGACGCGTGCCACTGTTGGTTTGGTCTCGCGGGGTACCGTGGCGATCGCATGTCGTGACGGTTGCCCGATCGCCAGAACCTAACGACCAGCGGGACGCTAGCCACGGGCCCGCGGAAAAACTGGAAAGTGGATCGGAGGAGGAAGTCCTTCGGTTCCGCTGCGCCAGTGAGACTTCCCGGTCACGTGATCGCGAGGGGTTGCGGAAGAAGGGGAGAACGGAGTGTACCGTAGTCAGCGGTATTCCGAGGTGACGAGGGGAGCCTTGTTCCTCGTGGAACAACCTTAGAACGCGTAACCTCGATTCTCCCGTCAGTGTATTTTATTTTTATGGTGATCTCGGCGTTGCGTGCTTCGGCGATGCTTGTTTACCGTGTGCGTGAGGTCCAGTTCGAGGTGAAGCAGAACTAGAGCAGAGAAAGGGAATCAACCCTTGATGTTCCAATATCGCAAGATGATCGCGACCATCGACTGCGGAGCAAGATCGCCCGGGTCCGAGGGGAAATCGTTATTCGCGAGACTCGCGAACACGATGGACACTTTTGGTTGTTTTCGTCGATAGGAATGGTCCTGTTCATCGATCGAGCCGCGTTTGTTCGAACAACGATGAGAAACCAATGCGAGACAGGCCAGTGTTTATGTAGACTCGACCGATGATCGGGGAGAACGTGCAAGTTTCGCGTTTCGATCGTGAATCGGGATGACCTGATTTCGTTCAGGAAGAAGAGGATCGATCCTAAAACTGTTTGACCCTGCCGCGAACCTAGACGAATGTTTCGAGAAGAGGATCCCTCTTGACGACTCGCATCCTCGCGCGATACCACTGCCAAAACTAATTTGAATGGGGTATGTTGTGCGATTCAACGACGACAAGGTATTTCCTTACGACGGGAGCCAAGTTCCGACCGAACGCGGCGTCGTTTTTGCAACAAGTTTCTACCCAATGATCGCACGTCGATCGACACTCAGGTGTGGCTCAGTTTCCTGTTTGTTTAGCGCGTACGTTGACGGTTGGAGCCTCGAATGACAGCGCACGCGATGATTCATTGTCCCCGTGTGCAAAATACCCTCGTATTTTGCGGCAATCCGTTCCAAGATTTACGAGACATTAATGCCACCGATCGTTACAGAACTCTATTAAATCGTCTCGCGTTCGATTTCCCTGTTTTTTTATTGCACATTAATCGAGAAATACGATCGGAATTCCCTGAATATGAATTTTATTCGCAGAGGGCTCTCTCGGTTTTACATGAATTCTTATCGCTCGACGTTTGAATTTTCCTGGCAGTTTTAACTGGAAACAGTATAAGAGGTTGCGCCTTTGCACGAAACGCGCGCAAAAACGTCCCCGGAAGCTGAAGTGTTCAGTATCAAGCTGCGCTGACCGTCACAAGCACTTTTTTCTAACGCTGGGTACACATTTGAATAAACCACGCGAACAATTTGTGCATCAAAGCGTGTAAATCGTGTCGCGTAAGCGCCCCGGAAAATACGAGAATTTTGTGAAATTTTTTCCTTCCTCGACCCGGAAGAACCGCGGTAACTCGCCGCAAGACAGAAATTCTCCGCGTAAAACGAAAGAAAAAAAAGCGTCGAGCAGACGGTAATGAAACGACGCGGAGTTCGTGTTACACCTTCCTTTAATCCGAACACGCACACGAAAATTACGAGTGCGAATCGTTAAATGGTCGGATTTAAGCTTATCGCCTCTGTATATCACGCTCGAACGAACGGAAGTAGCTACACACCCAGTTAAAAGCACTTGACCCTTAACTGCGCCGTATAGATCCCGGCTATAAATCACCCTCGAGAGCCTTTAGGCATCTCAGTCACGCTCCAAAAAATGTTGCCAAATTTACATTAAAAGGGGACGGCCTTCGAATTTTTGATTAGAATTAAAAACGCGGATAAAAAGTTTCGGATGCACGGGACGTGGAAATTTTCCCAAACATCGAAGAGCGCATGAATCGTTAGGAATCTGTACTTTAGGGAACTATCATAATCAACTTTGTGGTCCTCTCAGGGAATGATTCAACAAACAGAAATAAGACGAAAGTCAAGAATAACGAAATTCTCTTAATTAAAACTGTAAGGTATTTTAATTAAGAGCATTGAGAAAGTCCGTACTTTAAGAAATTGTTGTAGTAAACTTTGGAAATCGTATTACGCTTATGCACGGTGTTCATTTCAAAGCTTTTAATTTACATATCTCGAAAACAACATATTTTAGAGAGAAATATTGAAGACTTATATTTTTATTTACAGATTCTTATTCTACGTATAAACAGAAAAAAATCTTTGTGTGAAACTTTTGTATTAAATTGAATCTCACAAGGATATTTATAACATAAAAAATTTATTTACTTATGAAATTTCTTTATATTTTTTTATGATTGAATACTGATAAATCGATAACAATTACATTTTTTCACGTGGCTGGTTTACTCCATAAAGAATCGCAGTAGTTGCTTACAGCTCCAAAACATACATAAAATTTTGAAACAATAGATTATCATTATGTTTTCGAAATGCTCTCCCACTGTATGTTAAGCATTTTTCATTTTATTAAATGTCCTTGCAAGACAAAGTTTGATAAAAAAATGTCTCAAAATCAAAATTTATTCTTTTTTTGCGTAGAATAAGAATCTTTAAATAAAAGATTTCCATTAAAAAGGAATGTTACCCTTCAAATAACCTTGAAAGCATTTACAGATAAAAAGTAAATAAAATAGTTGTACTTAGATTTAATTTGAAATGAGCATCTTGTATGCCCTTTCAGCGAATGATTCGACAAACCAAAATAAGACCAAAATCAAAAATAACGAAATAGCATTTTCTAGTTTCTTTAATTTTCAAACTGTAATGTATTTTAGTTAAAAGTATTGAGAAAACAGATTTTAGGACCTCGTAATCACGCTTTGTTTACTAAAGAAAATAATTGGCTGAATGTGCGTTTGTAAGTAATATTGGTCCCCAGAAAAGTATAAAATTTGTTTTTATAAATGGAAGCTTGTCATAAGTTTGCCCTAAAAGTGTCGAAACGTATATATGGAGGGAACTTTAGTGGATATTTTATATTTTACAGCAAAAAATATCTTTACCGTTTCAAGCATTCAGACATTTAGTAGAAACTGTCGTAAATATATTTACTGCGTCGAGTTCTAGTTACGTTTCACGGCAATGGCTGGTACATTTTAGTCGATAATTGAATTTAATCTCGAAACGATCGATAAATCGTTATCATGTACAGTTTCTATTTATATTATCCGGACGATTGTTTCTGATGCAAAGTTACGAACATTTTATTTTTCAAATTGAAATATCCTGTGAAACATTTACATTTACGTTATTCTTGATTTTTGTCTTATTTTGTTTTGTTCAATCATTCTCTAAAAGTACTATTATTAGTAACTAAATACCTCGTACATACAAGGTGTTCATTTGAAAATTTTAAATCTAAGAAATACAACTATTTCATTTATTTTTTTGCCTATGAAAACTTTCAAGGTTATTTTAAGTATAACGTTACTTTTTAAATGGAAATTTATATTTTCATTCAGAAATTTGTTTTTGTGTTTCTATTTGCATATTTTTATTGACAACATACTACCAGAATATGTAAATCCACTAAAAAAGAAAATAATTGAAGTTTCTAACAGAAAACATTTGAAAAGTTAACATATACAAGTATAGTTTTATCAGATTAAATCATAACTCTTCCATTAATACCTTACAATTCTATCTTCTGCAAGTCGTTCAACTGAACTTGATAAAGATTATTAATATTTTTCAGTTGAAATTAAGTGAAAGGAAACTTTGTATAAAAAATAATCTGCATTAAAAATATGCTAAAGAAGAATATACCATTCAAAATATTGCAAGTATTAATAAAAATTCATCATTAAATATAAATTTAAATTAAAACATTTGAAGACCAGTCGCACAATTAGGAATACGATAACAAGGATACGCTAGTCGCGTTCACATTGAAACGAAATTATTTTAATTGAATGACACAAATTATATTTATACACATATAATAATTTTACTTCGAATAGTGCAGCCAGCCGATAACATTAAATTAATTGAATAACACAAAAAAATCGAACAAGATGGCTATATGCATATACAGGGTGTTCGGCCACCCCTAGGAAAAATTTTGATGGACAATTCTGAAGGCCAAAGTAAGACGAAAATTAAGAATATCAATTTGTTGATTGAGAGTTCGTTAAAAAGTTATTACAAAATTAAATTAAAAAATTTCAAATCATTCTAAAAAAATTATTTTCAGTTGCGGGGGTCAATTACAATCATTTTTTGTGAATACACATACCCCCGAAATCCTACGTACTTTCGAGAAAAAAATTCTTTACCGAAAATATACCGTGTGACCGGAAATGTTTCCATAAATGTTTAACGAAGCCTCAATCAACAAATTAGTATCTTTGCTTTTCGTCTATTAATATTTAATATACACGTTTATATATTTTGTCTCGGATACAGTTTACTTGAACATAAAAACGTAAAGATTTCCGAATACATAAAATATTTTAAAATTTCTCTAAAGAATGTTTCATACGCGTGTACATGATTTCAATAACTGTATTCGATCGAATATGTAAATGTTTCGCCAAAAGGTAAATTGGAGAATGTTTAATCACAGCAATACAACCACCTAATGAGATTTCTGACGATAGCGCGATAACATTTCTGCTGGCCAACGTTTCGTTTCATTGCTACCATAATTTCTCACTTAACAGCGTCATCCCTAATGCTTTCGTGTCACCCACCAGACATTCCTATTATCTGCATGCGTAATATAAAAGTACTGGGAAAGTGTTGGAAATTATTATTCTCATTGTTCTGGCTGATTCAATGATTTCACGTCACAGTCAGAAGCGTCATATTGTTTTAGCAGCAATTTACGGTCGGCCCGTCATGCTCGGCTCTACGTTCGAGCCAAAGGAAACGTTTTAATATTACGTCGTTCTTCCACAAAATAAACGAAGACGGACACAAAACTTTCATGGAATCGTCAGGAAATTTGCTTCTGCATAAAAAGACGAGTACATAATGCAGTTGAACTTAAATTTCCTGCTTTTCTTTCGATCGGATCCAAAGGATTAATGGGCGTAAACTTCTCGGAAAGTAAAACTTGAAAAAAAATTAATAAGAAAATTTCAGAGAACAAGTTTCCTTGGAAAATACAATTATACTAGATCCGATTGTAATATATTATTTAAAATGCACAATAACATTAGAATAGCTACCACTCGACAAACTTCTGTTCATATCATAAAATTACAACAGCAGTAATATTTTTAAAGACGCATTTATTAAGTAAAAATGTCTAACTATGCTTTCACTGTTTTAATTTTCTGTTCTGTCATTCTTTTAAACATTCCTTAATGGAAAAAGCAGTGAAAGAGGGTAAATAATCAAGCGAGAATGAAATTAAAAAGGTCGGTCGGTCGTTAAAGGAAAAAGAGGACGTTAAATTAAATATTTTGGTATTTCGACGCAGAATGTTTAGGAGCGTTTAATAGTTTGTGTCTCGCCATAATTTGTCCACCAAGAGTGATAAAATTTTTTATTTTACCTCGTTGTAACCTTGATGAATTCTTTATGCATGTTTTGTTGGATATTGAACATATACATATAATGTCTCTCCAGAATAGCTTGATATTTATTTTAAATGAAAGACAAAATTATTTCAATGAATTTATTTTACAATAACAGGCATCAACATAGTTATTGAAAGTATTTATTTTCAAACATAAATGTATGCATAAATATATACTTAGATATACATACGTCTAGATTTTGAATAGACGTGGAAATCCTCTGATCAGTGAATATAATATTTATAAAATTAGGCATAATTTTAATTTCAAATTTTCGAAAAAATGACACTTAAAAATAATTGATAGAAAATGTTTATAGAATACGTTTCTCTAGAAATATTTTCCCAGATCTGAATGGAATTAATTAATAAAGAAGCTTAATATATGTACAGATTAATCTTCTATAACCCAAATTATGTTTAGCTTGTAAAAAATACTAATAATGAGATATAAAATAAATTATTTTTAATTGTTTCTATTCTGGTGTGGGATACTATAAAATAGTTGTATACTGATTGTTTGTAGGTCATACTATTGTTTTAAAGTCACAGTTGAAGTGTTTCTAATATTCCTGGCGAAATAAGAAAATTCCAGAGGAAAACATTAAAAATGAGAATCTCTAGAATCCCATTTTCTTGAATTGCAAAATACACGGTAAATGCTGAAGAGATCCAAGAAATATAATACCTAAAACATTGGAAAATATTAATCGTTTAATCGAGGTGAATTCTGAACAAAATAAATTCTAATAAACTTTTGAAATTTAAAAGCCTTTAAAGTTCCTTCTTTCCTTCGCATCGAATTCGAAATTAACACGGTGTTAATTAACGGGCACTGATTAAGCAAGGGCCTCGACGTACAGGATGGTAAACATCTTTAATGGATCGTACTTTGTTCTTGATTCGTTTTCATCCCTCCAACCCCCGTCTCATTATTTCCTTTATGTCGTCCGCGAGTGGTGTCAGCATTCTTTGTTTACGGATGAAAAGTCGGTCATGTGGTGCGCTACTGTAAACCTCCGTCCACTTTTGTGCTTGCAGGTGAATTAACGGAATTCTTTTCTCATGGAAGGTAATTAATTTCGATACAGAAAACGGCGTCCTGTAAGTTGTCCATGGTCAGTAACCTTTCTGCCGTTAAAACGTTTTTATGACAATTTCCTTTGACTGAAGAATTTTGTATCGAAAATGATCATTTTAGTCACTCATCTGTCCATTCGAAGCCAATGATTTCCAAACTTGTTCAAAATCTAAGGAAGGCAAATATTATATTGGAAGAACATCTCGAAAATAAACAATTTTTTATGGAACAACACGTTTCACAGCTTTTGATTAGATTTTGATTTTTTATAAATACGTTAGACTAAACGGATTTCAATGAAACTTTATACTTTAGTTATACAGGGTGTTTGGCCACCCCTGGGAAAAATTTTAATGCGAGATTATAGAGACCAAAATAAGACGAAAATCAGGAATATCAATTTATTGATAGGGGCTTCGTTAAAAAGTTATTAAAAAATTAAATTAAAAAATTGCAAATCATTCTGAAAAAATTCTTTTTGGTTGCAGGTGGCAATTTCAATCATTTATGGTTAATAGATATACCCCCAAAATCCTACGCACTTTCGAGGAAAAAATTTGAGTTGGTGTGAATTTTTTCGACAGAATAAAAAATTTCAAATCGTTCTAAAAAAAATATTTTTAGTTGCAAGGGTCCATTACAGTCATTTTTGGTCATTAGACATATCCCCGAAATCCTACCCATTTTCGAGAAAAAAAATCCCACACCGAAAATATAATTTCTGGCCAGAAATGTCCCTATAAAAATGCGTATCTTTAAAACGTCATAACTTTTGAATGGATTGGAGGATTTTCATGCTCAAAAATGCAAATTACGCGTATTGTGGTCAAGAATATGTAGAAATTCTAACAATATTGTAAAAGTTGTTCCTTGACCCCGTAAAGTTAGAAAACCCCCATAAAAATGGTCCAATTTTCAAACGGGCATAACTCCTGCAATAGTAAATATATTTCAATGAAACTTTTTTCTGGAGTAGACTTCATGGGTCCCTACAAAAAAGTATTAGACAACTTTTCTGTCAGGCGTCAAACAAAGTTACTAAAAATCAAAAACGAATTTTTAAGAACAATCGACAGGTTACTTAAATTTTTCGACGAAAAAAAAATTTCGAATCGTTCTAACAAAATTATTTGTAGATTCCGGGGTCAAATACAATCATTTTTGGTGAAAAAATCCCGGAAATCCAGCGCAATTTCGAGAAAAAGATTCAGTAAGTGGTCGACAAAATTAAAAAATTCCAAATCGTTCTGGAAAAATTATTTTTGGTCGTGGGGGTCAATTACAATCATTCTGGGTGAATAGACATACCCCCGAATTTCTATGCACTTTCGAGAAAAAAATTCTTTACCGAAAATATAATGTCTAACCACGAATGAATGATTCCCCTGAAATTTCATGTGTATGTCGAAAAAATCAATTTCTGAACGGATTGAATAATTTTAATGATTCAAAATTCAAACAATGCGTATTAGTGGAGTTCTAGAGCCCCGGAAAATTGGGCTGGGTTAATAACTTTTTAATGAATCCTCAATCAACAAATTGGTATTCTTGATTTTCGTCATATTTTGGCCTTTAGAATCTCTCAATAAAATTTTTCCCAGAGGTGGCCGAACACTCTGTATATTCTGGCAATTTATTATTTATGGCTCTTGTGGTTCCATGACATTTCTGATATACATTCGTTAATTGTAACGTTCTGAAAACAGTTTTAAATAAATCTTAGTAGGAATTGAATTTTACATAAGAAAGTTAAAAAACATTTTCTTTACTTTCTATAGTAAAGGAAAGATATAATGAAATCTTATTCCGTTGTGTACTGAAATCATGCTAAGTACGTGCATAATAGATATTTTACTATATTTATAAAAATATTATTTGTTTTAAAGGAACATTTTCAATTAAAGTAGTATGAAAGTGATATTTCGGACAATATAGGGACGTATTAGTTTTTGTTCATTTTTTTTCAAGTATCAAAAATGGCCATTTTCGAGCATTAGCCATCTCAGTCGTGCGGAAATCGATATCTTCTCATGTCATTTACTTCATTTATATTCAATTAGAACTGCCTGCTCTGTCGTGAACGCGGCAATATTAGCATACGAATGGACGATTTTGTATTTTGTTTTTCCACGGTTCGGCAAAACTTTTCAGATCCTGACCCGAATCGAAAGTAGAACAGAGGAACAGTTTGCTACACAAAGGCATGCTTTGATATCTCCGCGAAACTTAATTTACAGTGTAAAAATTATATATAGATCGTAAACGTATTTCAAAAGCTGTTGCTCAATTATTTAATGGAGATTATGGCTTAGGAACGTTTCAGGGTATTTTCTACCAATTGTTCCATATAGAAGACCGTTAACAATTCTTGTATTTTACGAATGATATTTTTTGTATGATGAAATTTTGATTTACTGCAAAGATTTCGATGTTTGAGGCTTAATACATTCGCGGGCGTGAATGATATAATATTCAAATTTATAAGCCACATTATCACGCATTTTTTAAAATTATTATGCACTTTAATGTAATGGCTAACTGGTTCATCGAGTAGTTTCATTTTATTTTGTCTTTGTGTATTTAACAATGTTCTTTAGCTAGCACATTGCGTAAATTAAGTAGAATTGTAACTCGTCTGGGACTCCCAAATTCTACTACTAAAGTTTACTAGCTTTTCGTATTTGACAAACACAGTAAGTGTATTCAAAAAGCCATTACTCAATTATTTAATAGCGAGTTGAGTGATGTCTATTAACGATTATGACTTGACAACGTTTCAGGATGCTTCGTACCAATTTTTCCGTATATAAGATCGTTAATTTTCATATTTTAAGAAAGCGTTGGCAGTTGTAATGATAAAAATACATTTTCGTCAAAACGTCACGATCGACCATACATTTTTGATCGAACTAAGATCGTTATCGTTTCAGATAATTCAGATGGTCCAACCATGTTAATCCAGCAAGTAAATTACATTAACTTTGATTGAAAGCTTGACCTGTAAAAGGCGACAATATTTGATGCATTCTAAAACCAAAAAAATTCCACTAGAGAGTTGCTAGCTTTTAGTATTTGATAAACATAGCGAAGCTCGCCTTTCTGTGACAAACTGTACAATCACGAGCAGTGAGCTTTTCGCGACGCGTTCTTAATTTTCTATTTTTTCGTTACCGTCGTTCTATTTGCGACGACGCGTCTCTCTCATATTTGACAACGGAAAACATCCTTTGTTAGTCGCGTGCAGCGTCCCCGAAAAAGCAATCCCAGCTCCGTTCCGGCTCTGGTAATAAAAGAGCGCCTTTGACTATCGAAAATTAAGAATTTCTCACAAGCACCGGAACAATGTGTCGTCTTGGACGTACAGCGTCTCAACATTGATTAATCCCTCAATACACGAACGTGCGACCGTTCCCACATCCACGCATGGTTTTTTGTTCCCCCTTCTTTGACCCCGCCTCTCTCCCTCAGCCACCCGTCACTATCGCGTGTTTCTCGTAATTCTCGGGATATTCTAGACGGTCTTTGTTTACCCAGGAAAAGTGTCCTCGTGGCCACGGCTGAAAAGCTGATCTCGTTTCGCCGCCATTCTATCATGATTTACGAATTAATTTTCTTCCCCCTTGTTTCCCGCCGACAGGAAACGACGATTGACCCTCGCTGAATAACAATGCAACTCAACGTGTCATCACTTTGAGGGAGAATATCAATTACATTAGACGGAATTCACCCCTTGCACATTTTTCCAGCCTAATCCGACAAAACTGATCACAGTTTTCTGCATTGCCGTTGTTTCTAGGCTTAACAATGGGTTTTTTTTTGTTAATTTCAGTAATGTATCTTAAGTATTAGAATATTTAAAGTAGTTTTTGTCCCTTAGTTGATCAGATTAAACAGAGATCTTAAGGACTTCATAGAATATTAGAGATACTATGAGAAGGAAGCGTATGTGTGTGTGTGTGTCTGCAAATCGTGGATGCAGATGTAATAGATTTACACTCGTACGCCATTACAATGGCTTAGGTCTGCCCTGGATTAATTGCAATCGAACACAATTCCAGTAATCGGTGAAATATGTGGTTTGGCTGCGTGTCGTGCGTCGCGAGAGATGAACTGGCACTTTGCGATAAGAAAACTAATATTCGACTCCTTCACCCAGATAGCTCTAAGCCGGTTGAAATGACGATCCTTGAGAATTGCTGTGTCACCAGGAAGATCCGGTGACTATTCCTAGGTATTGCTTATCGACAAGCGACTTGAAAATAATTCTTTACTCGAAAGGGAACCATTTTGTTCTACTTTTATTTGTTCGCACTGTCGTCAACTGTTTGGAGCACTACTTCGTGATCTATAAAACTAGATCTTTCATAGATATACTGGGAAAAATTTTAATGGGAGATTTCTAGAGGCCAAAATAAGACGAAAATCGAGAAACATTGTTGATTGAGAGTTCTCAAATTTAAAAAAGTTATTAAATAAATTAAATTAAAAAATTTCAAATCATTCACGGAAAAATTATTTTCGATTGCGGGGATCAATTACAATCATTTTTGGCCAATATGTATACCTCCGAAATTCTATGCTCTTTTGAGGAAAAACTTCATTACCGAAAATCTAATCTAAGCCTAATGGTATGGTTCCCTGAAATTTCACGCGTATCTTTAAAACATCACAACTCCTGAACGGATTGGACGATTTTAATGTTTCAAAAGACAAACAACGCATATTTTGGTGAAGAATGTGTAGAAATCGTAAAAATATTCGAAAAGTTGATCCTTGACCATGCAAAATGAGAAAACCACCATAAAAATGGTCCAATTTTCAAACGGTCATAACTCCTACAATAGTGAATATATTTCAATGAAACTTTTTTCTCAAGTAGAGCTCGTGGGTACCTACAAAAAAGTATTAGGTAACTTTTCTAGAGAGCGTCAAACAAAATTATTAAAAATCGACAGGGTGTCGAAATTTTTCGGCGAAAAAAAATTTTTTCAAAGCGTTCTGGAAAAATTATTTTCGGTTGTGGGGGTCAATTGCAATCATTTTTTGTTAATACACATACCTCCAAAATCCTTCGCACTTTCGAGAAAAAAATTCAAGAAGGTAGACAAATTTTTCGACAAAATTAAAAAATTTCAAATGGTTCTGGGAAAATTATTTTTATTTTCGGGGTCAATATACTGTATATCTGGAAATGTTTCTATAACTTTTTAACGAAGCCTCAATCAACAAATTACTATCCCTGATTTTCGTCTTATTTTGGCCTCTAGAATCTCCCATCAAAGTGTTTCACTGGTAATTCTACTATTTCGTATTAACATTATACTACGTACTAAGATTTGATACCAAATATAAACTGCAATTGATAAATATTTTTTGAAAATTCATTATAAATTAAAAAAATGTTTATTTTTCATGGAAACACCAAGTATGGTATAATATTGTTTCTTTGCGATCATTTTTACGGATAGCGTGTCCTCCACTACTTTTAATAATATTTCTTTATTGTGTATTCTTTTTATTCTTTTTATTCGAAATAATATTCGAATATTCAATTATTCGAACAAAGTAAGGTAAACGTTTCAAATATCGACACATTTTTGGACGTGACTTTCAATGATAATGACAGATTCTGAGTATTATTATTTTCCTGCAATATTAAACGAGTTTATTCGCCACAATATAATTTTCCTTTCTTTCATTTTAAGTTGCATGCACTCTTTGATAGTATTACCACATGTGTGTGATTTATTTTACAAGTATTGTACATACTAGATCGACCTCTAATCTATCCATAAGGTTTATAATGAATCATGAAATCGGTCATTCGTACAAGGCTTACTGGATTCCTGCTTCTGTTAGAAATTATCATTTCATTGGTAGTTTTTGGCTGGTAGAGTTTATTGCTTGTTATGTAGCAGCAGCAGCAGAGAAACCAAGGTGAAAAGGCGAGGTTCAGCGAATTGCTGTTTGCCAACCTAACTCTCAAGTGGTTAACCCTAATCCTACCGGGATGTGACTTTGGGTCACATTCCAGGTTTCGGTAAATGCAGGGTCTGTAAATGAATTTATATACTAATGCCATTTTATGTATTGTTAAGTCATAAAACAGTTACAAACTTTGTACATTTGCTTTGGGATTCCACAGTTACTTAAACTTGGTATGCGACCCAAAATCGGAGTTGTCGAAATATTGAAGATGGCGAAGATCATGGCAAAGAACATGCACGAACTTCTTCGTTACTATAATTATGAAAAACACGGAAATATGAATATTTACACAATAATTACTAAATCTATCTCTAAAATAACTATTCTTAAAAACTATACAATCCTAAAACTTAATATGATGGTCCATGAAATTTCTGTTTACTTCAGTCTATCTGAGTTGACTATAACAAGACTAAAAATTTTGATAAATATTTTAAATAAGTATTTAGTGATTTATTCAACTTTGTTCGTGGGCAACTTAATAAATATTGTACCACAAGATTGAATTTTACTATTTGTTAAATACATCACTTCTTAAGGAAAATCACTCGATTTCGTCGTTCTATCGTATATAATAAAATTTCGTAGTAATGTTATTTTCATGTATCATTACAGTATTATAAAAATTTCACAGAGAGAAGGATGGTACAAAAACGAGGCGATTCATTATTTAATGCATAAAGGATATTGTTAATAATATTTAAAGAGATTTCATTTGAATTGATATGTTGATATTTCCTAATTTTCAAAAATATCGATGTTTGTTATAATCCACGTAATTCTATACACATACACAGTTAAAGTTGTTTTGACTTCGTGGAATCGAAAGCATTTTTTGAGGAACATTGCTAAAAATTGTGTAGACACTGTGTTACCAAAATGTATGTTGAATCGAAAAAAACAGATGTTGAGAAATAATAGTTTCGACTAATTTGCGAACTAGTTTCCCCGCAAATGAATATTTGGAACGTTTCCGAAAGCACGAGTGGAATTTAAATCTGATGGGGCGCGTATATGACCAGCAAACGTTTTGGCAAATATTTCAACACCTCGTTAATGGAACGAACAGTTATTAACAGATCAGGATGGTTGTATAGAATAACTCGATGCGCACGATTGGATATCTACATTAACAACCCTTCCATTGAAGCTCCATGAGCGTGCCAAAAAAGAATTCCAGCTGAAAAATATCCTCTCTGCATTGGACCATGATATCAACCACGAATCAAAGAGAATAATTGTTTCATTAACAACGGATTATGAAAGAGACGAAGCATAAAAAATTACGCGAGTTTGACGATAAATGGATTAACAAAACGATGCAATGAAAAATACTCCAACGCTTTAGAAACAATTATCAGTATTTTTTCATTTGAGATTTTGATGCTGATAATGATTTAGAGCAGTGTTTCTCAACCTGGATTTACGTTCCAAAAATGGATCGTGAACGTGAGAGTCCATCTGTCAATAAGATGTCAGGTTTTTACAATAATAAACACCAGTTTTCTCTGTTTAGGGATATTCTCGATATTTTTTCATATTATAGCATAACAAATAAAAATATTCAGTAGTTCAATGGAGTATTTATTATTTTATAGTATTTCTATTGGCAACGACATTTATTATAAGCGTTTTAGGAACAGGTTGTAGGATTGAAGTCGATCACCAGTAACCATCATGGCAGTCAAAAGTGTTAAGAATATTAATTAAATTTAAATTAAATTTGAATTTTTTAACAAAATCATATCTCCATAAATAACTTACAAAAGAACATTTTGAAATGCCCATTGGTTATGTTCCATTGTTTTCAATTTAGTTTACGTGTGTTTTCAAATATAATACATCACACTTTATGCATTGAAATACAACATTGTGTTAATAACAAACATCCATTCATAAAACTGTAGTTGCATTGAAAGGTTGAAAAGTATCAATTTAGAGTATGACATAAACATTTCAATGTTACATCTGTTAGAGCACCGTTTAAAGAAAAAAAATGATGTAAAAAATTGTGTCACTTTCACAGATTTCTGTCAATTTACAATAATTGTCGGGGAAAGAAATGCCGAGTCGCTATTCGACTGAATTACTAACATGTTGCGAAGTAATAGCAATCGATTGGAACTCGTATGGCGAGAAATTAATGAAATGTCAGATTTGCGTGCGATAGCTAGAAATACCTTGATACGCGATCAAATCACTTTTAATTTTAAATTGCTTTTTTCGCAACGCCCGTGTATCTCTCGCTGACAACGAATGCTGTCAAGACATCGTTCAAGTTTCTGCCTGAAATTAAACTGACACTGTACTGAAACGATATTTCCGTTTTAAAGTCGGCGTTGTAGCTCCGACAGTTGAGTTCTGTAATTTTGTAACATATGAAACCCCAGCTTCCAAAACATTCGTACAAATCTCTGCAATTCCATCGCACAATAAATTAGTAACGTTGTGCTAAATCTTTCCTGCTATTAATTTGGAACTCGTTGAACTTCTTACTTAAAACTTCTAGTCAACCATTTTAATTCAAATAAGTATTCCAAAGTATTCAAATAAAGTTGTTTAGTACGAAAGTATGGGTGTATTAATGAATATCCGTAAAATATACAGCATGTTCGGCCACCCCTGGGAAAACATTTAATAGGAGATTCCAGAGGTCAAAATAAGACGAAAATCAAGAATATCAATTTCTTGACTGAGGCTTCGTTAAAAAGTTATTAAAAAATTAAATTAAAAAATTTCAAATCGTTTTAACAAAAATATTTTTAGTTGCAGGGGTTCATTGCAGTCATTTTTGGTCAATAGATATACCCCCGAAATCCTACGCATTTTTGAGAAAAAAACTTCCTTACCGAAAATCTAATCTTAGGCCAGAAATGCTACCCTGAAATTTCATGCGTATCTTTAAGATGTTATAACTTCTGAACGAATTGGGGGATTTTAATGTTTCGAACGGCAAACACCGCGTATTTTGGTGAAGAATATGTAGGAATTGTATCAATATTGAAAAAATTGTTCCTTAACCCCGTAAAATGTGAAAAACCCCATAAAAATGGTCCAATTTTCAAATAGCCATAACTCCTACAATTGCGAACATATTTCAATGAAACTTATTTCTGAACTAGAGCTCATGGTTACCTACAAAAACGTATTAGACAACTTTTCTGTCAGGCGTCAAACAAAGTTACTAAAAATCAAAAACTAAGTTTTAAGAAAAATCGAGAGGTGGCGAAAAAGAAATTTCAAATCGTTCTGGAAAAATTATTTTCAATTGCGGAGGTCAATTGCAATCAGTTTTGGTCATTAGACATGCCCTCGAAATCCTACCCACTTTCGAGAAAAAAATTCAAGAAGGTGGACAAATTTTTTGCCGAAAAAAAAAATTTCAATTGGACTTAAAAAAATTATTGTCGGTTGTAGGGGTCAATTAGAATCATTTTTGGTGAACAGACAGAGTCCCGAAATCCTGCGTATTTTCGAGAAAAAAATTCAGTACGGGCGGAACTTTAAACGTTAATAACTTTTTAACGAAGCCTCCGTCAACAAATTGGTATTCTTGATTTTCGTCCTATTTTTGCCTCTAGAATTTCCCATTAAAATTTTTTCCCAGGTGTGGCTGAACACCCTGTATGGTACAATATTTAAAACATATAATGTTACTGTATGCAGTAAGACCAATAGCATCCTGATATTGCAATACATTGCTCTCTTTCAGATTGTAAAATTATAAAAGGAATCGTAACCAAATAAAAATAAAAAGGAGAATCCACTGATTGATTTTGAAATATGTGTAAACAAGAGCTTATCATTTATTCTAAAATTTATTTTTGTATTTAGAAATACAAAACATTAAAATATTTCCAAGTTATTGTTATCTGAAAATATCTGTACATAGAATGAAATAGAAATACAATGCTACAATATCGCATCATCTTCTCAAGAAGTGTTTTAAAAAATTTTTAATATTTTTGTAAACTACATAAAAACATTATAGAATCTTTTTATTTGTTTTTATTTAAATTTCTGGAATTAGAGCATTCTAAAGCATCGAAAAGTGCAAAAAGCAGTGAGGATTCAATTTCAAACGATAATGATGCTTTTTATCTGTTATATTCAGTAACAGAAAGCAGAATTACGTACGATATATGGAGCGATGGTGAAGCTTAATACGGAGCGTGATTTTGGTATACGTATTATATTCTTGCAAAGGAGATGAAATTGTTCAAAGTGAAACGAGAAGAAAATACACAAACCGCTGAGATGGAAATTAATTACAAATTCCTGTTGGTCGTAAATTAATCAAATGAGGCCCACGAAAATCTAATTACTGTGCAAAGATTGTACGTTGCCAACGAGTCAAATTAGCTGTTCCATCTTCAAGTACACGTACATATGTACCATAAGTACAGTGTGTAACGAAGGTCATGAATAGGAAATATCGAGTCGTCAGATCGTTTCTCTGCTCCTGTGTCGAAATGTCTGTAGGTACTCGACAATTTACGATCTCCGTACAGTACTTTCGAATCACTTTGTTATCAGAGAATCTCATAGCCTTCTCCTTGGACAGTCGACCATACAAATAGAATGGATTTATGGTGTCCTACATGGTTAATCTAATGTTCAGTAATTCCAACTGAAATTAGTAAATCACAATCAGAATCATATAATGCATATCTGTTTCTACTCTACAAAAATGACTGAAACATAAAATCAATGTTAGTACAAAGGCTATATAATATTTTCGGGGAAACCACGTGAAGCATTACGAAAGCAATTAGACGGACGATCGTTTAACCATACTCTCAATATACGAGCAGTTAACGGAAATCATGTCCGACCCACGATCGATGCAATTCTGTGGTCGTTATTGATCGTAAATACACTCAGATCCATATAACTTTCACATCATATTTCATTTTTATAACACATAAAACGTCGCTCTATTACATCCTACTTTCGCACCATCACTGATCACATAAGCAAGCACACATTTTGAGGAACAATAAACTAAACTGAGAAACATAAAATGGAGGTTAATCCTTACGTCGATGTAAATAAAAAATATGCGTTAAAATTTATTCGTGCGAGTTGTAATGTATTGCTTATTCATATACATGTTGTTTTTATTTTCCTATATACTCAATTATAAATATTCATTGCAGGATAATATTTTAACACTTTGATAATGTTTGAAGATAACTTTTGTATTATTCATATTCCATATACATATATTATAATTATCTCTTTATTTTTCTTTCTTTTTATAATTCATTTTTAAAGAAAATAACGAAAAGTCTAGTAATAGAAATTGTTTGCATGTGTGAGCCTGTACTTAGAAACCGCATATATTAACTGTACATCCGCCGAGACGAGACAGCAAACAAAAGTAAACGTCCAAGTGATGAAATGGATCCAACGCCAATATTAACTGTCGATGAATGAAGACAGAGCCATCCGTTTGCTGCCTCGTCTTGTTTGGCAAGATACAGTTCCCAGCATACGTAATTGTCATATATGTCGCGACAATACTGGAATGATTGAATCACGGCGGGGAAAAAGTATATAAATATTGGTTTTTGATTACAGTAAAGTCGTGTAGATATTTATTCCTGTTGTGATATCACAGAACACGTTAATGACCAGTGAAGCGCGGTATGTCAATAATGATGATTTTGGTAGCTTACTTACACTGATTGGTCATAGCGTTATAGCGACGCCTGTTCTCATACGCATTGTCATTATTGGCTGAGCCGATCACAACTACAATTCCATCGGGTGACGAAGGACGTGAATGAAACGTATCAAGCCAGAGTTGGACAGTACCATATTGGACGACATTGGCGTAGCCATAAGCTTAGCGTATTAACCATGAACCCAGTTATCCGAAATGTCCGAATGACCGGCATATTTATTCCGACTATACTTCAGTAAACGTTACGGACTGTATCTATTTCACACAAAGAAGTCACAGCTGCATATATTTTATTTTTTATTAATAAATTGTATTACTACATTACCCATGATTGTGTTTATTAAAAATGAAAAACGAATTTTAAAAAAAATTCGAAGAAATTAATAAGTGTCAAATTATTCTAAAAAAATTATTTTTCGTTGTGGGGGTCGATTACAATCATTTTTGGTGAATAGACATACCCTCGAAATCCTAACCATTTTCAAGAAAAGTTTATTACTGAAAATATAATGTCTGACCATAACTGTCTGTCACCCTAAAAATTGAAAAGTTTCAAATCATTCTGGAAAAAATTATTTTCGGTTGCGGGGGGCAATTACAATCATTTTTGGTGAATAGACATACCCTCGAAATTCTAACAATTTTCGAGAAAAAAATTCATTACTGAAAATATAATGTCTGACCATAACTGTCTTACCCTAAAAATTGAAAAGTTTCAAATCATTCTGGAAAAATTATTTTCGGTTGCGGGGGGCAATTACAGTCATTTCTGGTGAATAGACATACCCTCGAAATTCTAACAATTTTCGAGAAAACAATTCCTCACCGAAAATATATAATTTCAGGCCAGAAATGTCACTCCAAAATTTTGTGCGTATCTTTAAAACGTCGTAATTTCTAAATGGATTAAAGGATTTTAATGTTTTAAAATGCAAACAACGCGTATTTTGGTAAAGAATATTTCGAAATTCTAAGCATGTTCGAAAAGTTGTTGTTTAACCCTGTAAAGTGAGAAAACTCCCATAAAAATAGATATAAATATAGATCATTGGATCTATATCTTGGCATTTCCTTGGTCCCCACTGGATCGCTGACCTTGATGCGAACCTCATTGTTGACCATCTATGACCATAACCTAACCATTGTTGATCATCGAATAACCAATAACTCATTAAAACCATCACGAAGCCGAAGATTAAAAACTTCTTACAAGGATCCCCTTAGAATTTGTTGCACTATCTTCTTAAGATTTTGTTTCACTTTGGAAGAGTCTATCTGAAGACCAGGAAATAAAAGAATAAATGTTAATCGGACATTCCGAATAATCAGCACAGTAAAACATACATGCACATAATTTAAGATTATACTTATCACTGAATACTGAATCATCAAAGCAGTACTACTCCAAGAATGATAGTTAACAGAAACTGTGATGATGTCTAAAATCATATTTAATCATTTTATATTTCCAATGAAATTAATCGATTGATGTACAATTTTGGACCGTACAGCTTTCATTTCGTTAAAAAACAATAAAATGTCTGTAAGTTCATTTTCTGTTTCACTTCCTCTTGTGTTCATTTCTGTGACACGAAAATGGTAATGGGACTCTAGAGCCCTAGAAAAATGGCCCGAAAAAATATCTTGTCTGTGATTATATTCCACGTTTGTATCACTTCATATATAGGTATAGTCCAATTATCCGACATATTTGATTTTCAATAATCGAAACTTTACTGTTCTATTGTATGTAGCGTGACGTACGAGTGGGGTTTTCTGGTGAGAATTAGGAAGTGTAAAGATCTAATATTTTTGATTTTCATCTTATTTTGGCCTCTAAATTCTCCCATTAAAATTTTTCCCAGGGGTGGCCGGAACACCCTGTATAATGAAAAAGTGTGGAAGATGAAATACAAATTAGGAAAAACTTTATGGTCAGAGATAACATTGTGAGTTCAAAGAAATTTTTGAAATATGTAGTCGACGAGAACGACCGAGGCACTCGTCGTCATGTTCCGCCATTTTTTCTACGGTATGCATGGTACCGTAACATTAGTAACTTCCAATAAAATTCGTTGTTAGGTAGCCTTGTGATGACGGTTGTTTTGATGCCTTAGAAAATAATATTATGAATATAGCACGAGTCGGTGTTCGAATAGGATTGGCTAAGAGGTAGCCGAAAAATCGACAACGTCGCCACAGCAACTGCTTACCTCTCAAAGCTCACCCTAAAATAATCCTAGTATAAATCACGCATTACGTCGAAGCAGCGGGATCGAGGATTTGCGACGCAACAGTCACATCTTGCGTATACGCCTGCTGGAAGAATGCTGTAATGTTGAACTAGAAAACGTTTCGTCTTACCATTGATCTACTTAAAATATTAAAGAATATTATATTTTCGCAAACTTATATTACATTTATGTTATAGTAAATCATATCGCTGAACCGTAACCATTTTTAACGATGATCATGCATTCTATTTTTTCATAAAATGCTGAAATATATTTTAACCGGTCGCTCAAAGTCACCAAGCAGCTACACCCACGATAATTTTCCAGCGTCTCCTTCCATTGCTCGAGTTTTTGAATAAATTTACAAACAGATGGTCCCCAGTTTCTGAAAGGAAACATAACCTATCGCGACATAATAATTACAGTCGTATAAGTTACGGTAACGACTCCTAAAATTTAATGAAGCTCCGTAGAATGTTTCCGAAATTTATGTTCCTGGAAACATTCCAATTCTTGTCTAATGCCAACGATGGCTGAAGTGTTCGTCTTCCATTGCTGTTTTATGGAATCGAATTTTGTTTCGCCAAGTTGCCGCGTAAAACAAGGAATAGGCGCTGAGAGTAACAAGAAGAAGTGGATGAGAAAGTTTCTGAAGTTCGATTCAAAGAGCCCGCAAGGAGTTTGAAACGAACGCTTTGAAAATCTGCCGTGAAAACACTCGAACTATGACCGAGTGTCAAACTTAACGAGGAATTCAACCGGGGCTGTGAAACAGTTTGGTGCTCGATAGAATTAAAAAATAAACATCTGGAAAGATATAATTGCAAACATCGATGAAACTGGTTTCTACTGCTTGATCGTTGTGTATACATATGAAAGTTGAACAATAAAACATTGATTGACACTTTGACTGCCACATCACTCGTACATGAGTGATAGTACTTTTTACTTTGGAACTAAAACATTTAATTCTCAAGTCGAAATGTTAAAGGAAATAAATTTGAATATGATTCATAAATTTTAGCGAGGTGACGAAAATAAGTACTAAGACAAATTTTAACACTAAACCTACCGACACTTCATGTACACCCATTCCTACCATGACCGGTTAAATGACCAGTCTTTCTTTTTCTCTTTTACGAGGCAACGTACTTCTAATTTTTGCATTATATGTATAGAAATTTGTGTTTTGAAGTTTATTCGTAAGATATTTTTCTTTTTTATGTCTTGTGCCTTTTCTTAAAATATGCATTTTATAAATCTGAACAAAAATATTGAATAATTTCACGTAGAAACTTGTTAGTTTTCATCGAATAAACAAAAAAATGCTGGCCAGTAATTACGCAAACATTCTGTATACAAATTTGAATTCAATTTCAATGAAATAAACAATTTGCAATCCAGATTTATCCCACACCAATCATATAATTAATAGGGATTGTTGAAACTACTTTGGGTATACAAGGTGTTCGACCACTCTTGGGAAAAATTTTAATGGGCGATTCTAGAGGCCAAAATAAGACGAAAATCAAGAATATCAATGTCTTGACTGAGGCTTCGTTGAAAAGTTATTAACAATTAAATTAAAAAATTTCAAATCGTTCTGCAAGTCTTCGTAATGTTCCATGGAAATTGTTGATTTTACTAAAGATGGTGTGTTTAGTTAATACTTATTTCGTTAACAGCTTGAAAATGTGAAGAAGCAAGATAGTAAACAAAAAGTAAGCCCGGGTAAGATTCATTGAAGTCAGGCAGCGCTAAATTAAAAATTACGAGAGGATAAAACAAAGAACGGAAACATTTAGTTCCGACGTGGATAAATTTAATGAAAGCGAAACGGAACAGAGTCAGGAGATGAAATTACCCTAAAGGGAAACGGCTGAACATGATGGTCGATAATAATTGTCTGGTTAACTGACGCTGTTAAGAGCGAATCCATTACAAAACCAATTTCATCAGCATCATTTTACCATTTTATATAACGTCAGACATCGTTCTTATCTGCTATTGAATAAATTAATTACAGTAATAATGAATCATTTTCGGGAAAACATCATCTGTACGTCATTTCGTTCCAATTAAATAATATTCATAAAAGGAAATAATATTGTTTCCGATATGAAATACTATTTAAAAGTCATTAATTCAAATTTGTTAAACTTTTATTAGTGTGAGCAAAAAACATCCACGCTCTACGTCAGACATTCTGAAAACACTACATTCACAATTTTTTTAATTTAAAATGAATTCATTTTTCTTGCTATACAGGGTGTTCGGTCAACCCTGGGAAAAATTTTAATGGGAGATTCTAGAGGCCCAAATAAGACGAAAATCAAGAATATCAATTTCTTGACTGAGGCTTCGTTAAAAAGTTATTAAAAAATTAAATTTAAAAATTTCAAATCGTTCTAAAAAAAATAGTTTTAGTTGCACGGGTCCATTACAGTCATTTTTGGTCAATAGACATACCCCCGAAATCATACGCATTTTTGAGAAAAAAAATTCCTTACCGAATATCTAATCTTTGGCCAGAAATGCTACCTTGAAATTTCATGCGTATCTTTAAGATATTATAACTTCTGAACGAATTGGGAGATTTTAATGTGGCAAACGGCAAACACCGCGTATTTTGGTGAAGAATATGTAGGAATTGTATCAATATTGACAAAATTGTTCCTTAACCCCGTAAAATGTGGAAAACCCCATAAAAATGGTCCAATTTTCAAATGGCCATAACTCCTACAATAGTGAACATATTTCAATGAAACTTTTTTCTGAAGTAGAGCTCACGGGTACCTGTAAAAACGTATTAGACAACTTTTCTGTCGGGCAACAAACAAAATTATTAAAAATGAAAAACAAATTTAAAAAAAAAATCGACAGGTGGCGAAAAAGAAATTTCAAATCGTTCTGGAAAAATTATTTTCAATTGTGGAGGTCAATTACAATCATTTTTGATCATTAGACATACCCTCGAAATCCTACCCACTTTCGAGAAAAAAATTCAAGAATGTGGACAAATTTTTTGGCGAAAAAAAAAATTTCAAATGGACTAAAAAAAATTATCGTCGGTTGTAGGGGTCAATTAGAATCATTTTTGGTGAATAGACATAGCCCCGAAATCCTGCGTATTTTCGAGAAAAAAATTCAGTACGGGTAGTACTTTAAACGTTAATAACGTTTTAACGAAGCCCCCATCAACAAATTAGTATTCTTCATTTTCGTCTTATTTTGGCCTGTAGAATCTTCCATTAAAATTTTTCTCAGGGCTGGCCGAACACCCTGTATCTACCATGATAATTTTAGTTCAACTTTTCGGTAAGACATATGATTCGAAGCTCGTTTTCATGCTTCTCTGCTTTATCTAACCCCAAAGAGTCATAAACATAAGCAACAAATTTTTGTTAATCCATTACTTAACGTGTTTTTTACGTTATCGTGTAAAGAATGATTTACGAACGATCATTTTATTTCGCGCTTACGTCGAATTGTTTCCGGCGCTTCCGCGATAAAATTTCATAGCGTTCCGACGGTGTTACTCGAATTGACGGGAAAATTCAGTCAGTTAGCTGCGCAAACAACTTAAAGTGGAAGTACTCTTATCAGAACATCAGTCGGCTGCACTCCGCGAAATTGATTTCGCCGGTTAAACAGCATTACCGTTGCTCGTCAGCGTTTCCGGACGAACAGCTTCGGTATCGCTAATTCTCATCGGACCTCCCGGGGTGGAGTGTTAAATCTTTTCTTCGAACGAATTCCCGCCTCCGGCGCGACTCGTTCGTCACGAACGCAACTGGATTTAATAGACTCGTCGCGTATTTTCGAACGAGTCGAGGCGACACGCAATCCCGGTAATTGGTACGTTTATAAACGAACTTTACGCGCACGCGTGGCACGCTAATTAGTAATTTATATTTCTCGTTGTGCACGGGACGAGAAAAGTGTCATCGAAACAAGAAAGGTACGATGACTTTATTAATTCTAGCAGGATGAACAGATGCAAGATTTTTTCATTTTGTGTAATTCTACGTGGAACAATGATGTTCTTGTTTAAAAATAAAAATGGTTTAGCAGGTTAGTTACTTTTTTCAATTTTTATTATATGACTGTAATTTCTTTTTAACGAGTTTTATTTTATCTACAAAATATGAGATCGATTGGCAGAACTTAAAAAAATATTTCCTGACTTTGAAGTAAAATAAAAGGGCTTTCCTAACCGATTTCAGTAACTTTATGTTTTGACTCTATATTAATATAGTTTTCTTTTGCAAATGAAACAATCTACAGATTCCCGCTGAACTTTAAAGGCTATTGAATTAATTGATTAAACTTAAAATATAATACGAGGATTATGTCGTACAATAATTCAAGGCAATTCGTACGTTTTCTAACGTCAAAAATGGAAAATAGTCGGTACAGGAAAAAGTTGAATGGTATGAGATAATCTATCTTCCGATAACATAGTTTTCGTCATAGGTATAAGTATATAATTATATATTTATTCTAAATTTTAGCGTATTTTTGTTCGTATATGTCAATTCTTCTCGTTACCTTGCGTATAAAAGTATTATCGGGTGCTCGAAACTTGGATATTTCAAGGGATACTTTACATTTCTTAATAAGGTGTATGTTTTATTCAAAGAGAATATGCTTTATTCAAGATTCCGCTAACGCATGGCGAGCAGTATCTGAACCATTTATTTACGACCTCCTTCGTCTGAAATGTCTCATTCGGTATGCAGTTTTCGGAACATCGTTTCTTGATACTTTTAAAATTAATCTATACGTCGACCAGTGTGTTCGGGAAGATGTGCTATGAAGATTAAGAACAAACATATTCTTTGCACTTATCAAGAACGAACTTATATAATTCTATTTCAATTTTAATTCTGTGAATTTTTCACCTGTCAATCGTACGAATGACAGAATCCGTGGACTTCCGTTTCTATCTTGTACGATCCGATCGTTCGGAATACTTGGTTTTCAGTATTTCTAAGCACTTTTATATTAATTTTGTTGAATGGTTATGACTTTTGTATTATTTCTTAGTTCCTTCGAAGAGAAATGGAACGTCAAGATTTTTTTAAAAATAATTACGCAACTTAACGATTTATACAACGTTATTTTTTGTAAACGGTAAACATTAAAATAAAACGAAAGAGGAGGAAGTTATAGTATATTTTACTGTCAATGTGATAGCGTGGTTCAATTTATTGTCTTTTTAATATTTTTCAAGAAATAAAATTTAACGTCATTTTTTTAAATGAATTGCTACATATGTTTTTATATCGTGTGAAAGCGTACATTAAGACGAATTCAGTCATGTAATGTATTTTATGGTCTTGAGAGTCACACAAGGGCAGAAATGACAGAAATATAGAATTTTTAGAATTTTTTGAAATTGAAAAAATTATATAACTGATACATGTTTTTGGGAATATGTGCACCAAATTTCATTAAATCCGTTTGATTGGTTTTTGTAGTATGACGCCACTTCCTCCGTTATAAGTAGACATAAACGTTAAAACGAAATTAATTTAAAAAGTTCAGGAAACGTTTCGTACATGGTAAACAGGTCATGTCGACTGAATGGACACATTTCCTGTAAAAAATTCGTGAAAATATAGTTCGTTTTCGATCAGTCACAGTTTGAAGGAGTTCTTAGAGAACCAGAATAACGACTCCCGGGGGCGCTGAAATAGAATAGCTCCGAGCAACCTACTCAAAAACCGAATTCGGTTTATGTTACTGACTACGTTGGTCGCAACGGACGTCGTTTTAACATTCCTCAAGCCTAAATCGCAATGAAACGACGTATCCAGGTTCAGAAAATCCCACGCTACTATCGATCCTCCCCCAAGAGGTCGATGGTATCGTCAGAAGATTTCCTCCAAGTAAAAAGAAAAAGATATTCAAAGCTCATGGTGGTTCTCGATAGCGTCTGTTAGATTTCCTGCCTGTTATCGTCGAAATGGGGATTGCTCCCGTTAGGGTGTAATCTAACGACGCACAAGGGTCGTTTGGACAAGCGTCGAGGGGCGAGGCTCGAGTGTGACCAACAAGTCTGCAAGTGAATAGCGATTTAGTCGAATAATATTGATGAACGAGTAAATGTTTACTCGTTAAACGTATAATTCGTATGTCGTTCTTACTTTTACAAGACATAGCAAGAGAACTCATTTCTACAGATAATACAAAAAGTAAGACTATACCATAATACAGTCATGAATCTCTAGTGCTAGTTCTCTAAATTTTGCTTTCCAGTCGCGTATGTTTTTTTTTTAATCTCTCCTATTTTGTTAACACTTCTGTGTTTTTATGATTATAGTACGTTTCTTTCGTTGTGGAGATATGTTAAACATAGACCAAGTTGTCTCAGGGCACACACGTAAATTGGAAACTACGTAGTAAATTAAAATATACCTTACAGAGTAGGACAGCAGAGTAGTCCTCTGTTAAATCATTCAGACAGCCGCTGGAAACGTTTTAACGAGGAATGGTAGCGAATTTGTTCCTGGAATCGACCTTTTTTATCTCGATCTGAAGCTTAACGTCGCGTGTATCGCCCAACGAGGAAAGCAAATGGGATACATCGAGGGTAAGCAAAAAAAAAGCCAACAGCCAGTGACCTAAAGCGTGTGACGATAATTAAAGGGAACTTCTGAAAAAATGGGTCATGCTCAGTAATTTTCTTTTGTTTAAAATATTCAGTACATCGTTTCTATATTTTATAGAGACATTCATTCGTCTCCTCCCTTGCCACGCGTATATTTTTAACTGAAAGTATCGAATATAAAAAAAACCATAGTTTGCTCTCTATACAGAATGTTTGCGATAAATTGTAAAAACAGTTTTCTCGTAAACGGTAGACATTAGAAAAAGTGGAAGAGAAGGAAATTCTAGTACATTTTATTGGCAATGTAACAACGCATATATTATTCAATGTAATAAAGATTACCTTCATTTTTTTAAATGAAATCATTTATATGGCGTTCGGCCACTCCTGGGAAAAATTTTAATGGGAGATTCTAGAGGTGAAAATAAGACGAAAATCAAGAATATCAATTTCTTGACTGAGGCTCCATTAAAAAGTTATTAAAAAATTACATTAATAAATTTCAAATTATTTTGAAAAATTATTTTTGGTTGCAAGGGTCAATTACAATCATTTTTTATGATTACACATACCCCTGAATTCCTACCCACTTTCGAGAAAAAAATTCAGGTAAGGGCTGAAATTTTTCGGCGAAAAAAAATTTTTCAAATCGTTCTAAAAAAAGTATTTTCGGTTGCAGAGGTCGATTACAATTATTTTTGGCCACTACATATACCCATACAGTTTTACGAATTTTCGAGAAAAAAATTCCTAATCGAAAACGTAAATGGCCAGAAATGTTGCCCGAAAATTTCATGCGAATCTTTAAAATGTCATAACTTCTGAACGGATTGGAGGATTTTAATGTTTCAAACTGCAAACAACACGTATTTTGGTGCAAAATATGTAGCCATTCCAAAAATATTCGAAAAGTGGTTCCTTGACCACGTAAAGTGAGAAAACCCCCATAAAAATGGTTCAATCTTCAAACGTCCGTAACTCCTACAATAGTCAATGGATTTAATTGAAATTTAGTGGTGAAGTAGAGCTCATGGGTATCTACAAGAAAGTATTAAACAAAATTTCCGTACCGCGCCAAACCAATTTATTAAAAATGAAAAACGAATTTTTAAGAACAATCGACCAAAAAAAAATGTCGAATCGTTCTAACAAAATTATTTCTAGATTCTGGGATCAAATACAATCATTTTTGGTGAATAGACATACCCCGGGAATCCAGCGCATTTTCGAGAAAAAAAATTCAACACGGATGGAACTTTAAACGTTAATAACTTTTTAATGAAGCATCCATCAACAAATTGGTATTCTTGATTTTCGTCTTATTTTGGCCTCTAGAATCTTCCATTACAATTGTTCCCACAGGTGACCGAACACCCTGTATATACCCTGTATATATGCGTGTTTCTAATAAATGTACCATAACTCCTACTTACGTTGTTGAATCGTTTTCAAATTTTACTGGCATAATCTTAAGACTTCCATCTTCCTATTGACATCTACTTGTTTCAGCAAATTGCTTTAATGTACATTATTTCGGCCATTCAAGTTTGCATATGTAAGCGTTCGAATACTTTCGTGAGCCACTGTAAGTCCAATATCTGAATTATTTTACTTAATGTTGATTTTTACCAAATTAGTAAATAGAAATCAGTTTCCCTTTAAAGCCTTTAAAAATAATGTGATTATACATATATTGAATTGACATGTATTAAACAATTATTAGTTTAAATTTGCGAAGATCCACAGCGGCCCAATTAATCCACTGCTATAGTTTCTACAATTTTTTGAAATTCAAGTGTTCCTGCGCGCGACTGATCTGGCAGCTATCGAAGCATTCGTTCGAGCAGAAAGAAGCGCAGGAACGTTGAATTCGATCAGCATGAAGGGGCTGGGAAACGTCGTTTTTCGGGGGGAGTGGGTCACCTCCCTCGTCCGACCCGACGTTTCTATTCCCGGCAGGATTCGAGGGCGGAAAGGAGAAACGAAAACATGGCCCTCCCGATAATTGAACCCTTCGAATCGACCCGCGATCATTATCCTTCGGCAGCGTGATCCGGCGCGGCCACGGTCAGAATAACGATGGGGAAACCATCCTCCTCTTTCTTCGGAGCGATGGGCGAAGAAAAAAAAGCCGAGCATCCAACCAGGAGTACATTAAAGGGGATTATCGCGAACAACGGGGCTCGGTTTGCGTTGGTGTACAAGCTTTAGAATAACGTGACACAGCGAATGAACAGCCGGTCAATTTAGAGATTTAGAGTGGATTCAATCGAGATCTATTGTGGCCGATAAAGCGCACGAAATGGTACATTTGATGTCATTGGAATTTCTCTCGATCTTCTTAAATTCTGTACCTCGGGTCTGTTAATACGGTTACATTTAAATAGATTTTAATGAAATTTTATATTCGAGATCTATAGTCTTATCCATAGATTTGGTTCAATTTTTAGTAGTGTCAGTTCGTGCTATTTTCTTTTGTAATAGTCGTTGGAAACTCTTTCATTTTTTACTTAGCTACGAAGCATTTTTCGATTAACAGCTTTGTTAGGTAGTAGAAATTCTTTGTGGTTAACATATTGACTGCCACGTCACATATGGGTGACATGATTTTTCGCCGAGATGCTAAAAAAATTAATTCTCAAGATTAGATATTGAAGAAAATAAATCTAGATAGAACTCTTGAATTTTAACGAGGCTGTAAAAACAAGTTCTACGACAAATTGTAGGTATGCTAGTTTCCTATTGTCCAAACAAATTTCGTTTTTGTGGACTATTTGAATAGTTTAGTCTGACAGTTAACGCGTCAAGAAAACGTGGTTTTCACTCTTCACATTCTTCCTTTTTTTTATTATGACAAGGTAGATTCCTTCCATCGTTTAATCACAATTATCTCTTTAAAATTGCGTTCCATTTTTCAGACGACAGGACACTCAAATACCTCTTTACATGAACCAACTTGTATCATGATTAAAACAATGTTTACAATTTGCATGTAGATAGAGGGAAAATTAAGCTTCGCAGCGTGCGGATGTAAACGTTGTTACCAAGAACGAAAACAAAATTATACGCGAAACTTTATCTTTACACGTCGTGTAACGCGTCATTGATCGAGCGGTTCAACGTGAAACTATCACGGAATGGTTCGAAAGTTCCTAGAAAAGTCGGGGGTTGAAATTGACAAAAGTTTTACCAGAGTTCTATCGGAGCCTATATAATTTGCTTCGTTCCACGGTGTAAATAAAACGAGACTCAGCATTTGAGGTCGCTCTTCGTCGGTTCCCCCGGCACCAGGGTCGCACTTTATCCGATAATCCTGATGGGAAGTCGAAACGTCGAGCAGCCGGCCGTCGACGAGAATCCTGCCCAGGTATCAACGACACCAGGGATATTTCTACGAATCGTATTATCGACACTTTACTCGAACGCGGATAGATCCAATCTGATCTATCCTAGGGAAATTGCGTTTCGTGGCCAACCTGGTGGGAATTTCATTTATGAGCATGGTACGTGAGGTCTCACGTTCGAGCATATCAACCTGCGAAAAATGAGCACTGCGACAGACTGGATAAATTGATCATTACGTGGAAAGATTAGCCCATCGATCGACGTGTACTCGTTGAACAGTTTCGACGGCAGTTGTGGAAGCATTGGATACTTCCGTTCGAAGAACTGACAAGTCAATTTTAATCAAATTGGAACAAGGTGGTACGAATCAAGAATTACGTTTATCAGTTATACGTTGAAATCTTTTGTAACGATAGGCTTATGGTGTTTGGAACGAAATTTGACTTTTCATTCGGTCTTAACACAAGCAAGTTCTGAGAAATTAAATTTTAAGTTTTAATTTCATTAAAAATGTTTGGACCTTAGTTACTAAATAAAGAAATATACAGGGTTGTTCGACCACTCCAGGGAAAAATTTTAATGCGAGATTCTAGAGGCCAAAATAAGACGAAAATCAAGAATACTAAATTGTTGATGGAGGCTCCGCTAAAAAGTTATTAACGTTTAAAGTTCCGCCCGTACTGAATTTTTTTCTCGAAAGTAGGTAGGAATTTAAGGTTATGTCTAATGACCAAAAGTGATTGTAATTGTCTCCAGCAACCAAAAATAATTTTTTCAGAATGATTTGAAATTTTTTAATTTCGTCTAAAAATTTCAGTACATACTCGAATTTTTTCTGGAAAATTCGTAGGATTTCGGGGGTATGTGTAATGGCCAAAAATGATTGTAATTGACTCCTGCAACTAA
Organism: Colletes gigas; assembly: GCF_013123115.1. NCBI lineage: Eukaryota > Metazoa > Arthropoda > Insecta > Hymenoptera > Colletidae > Colletes > Colletes gigas. Next base: position 2,066,716 of record NW_025106659.1, on the reverse strand, counting down.
ATATATTTTTTTTAGTATGATTTGGAAATTTTTAAATATAATTTTTTAATAACTTTTTAATGAAGCCTCAGTCAAGAAATTGATATTCCTAATTTTCGTCTTATTTGGGCCTCTAGAATCTCCCATTAAAATTTTTCCCAGGATTGACCGAGCACCCTGTATGGTATAAAAAGTTGAAGATAAATAGATAATTAAATTATCTATTCTAAGAGTGTTTCTGTAAAATTGTTAATATAAATAATGGTATCGGGAAAAAAATTTTTCAATATGAAGAGAAAAAGAAGAAAGAGGTTCTATAATTATAGCTATGGAGAAAACTAAACTATACTGAGTTATCAAAGATTTGTTTTTATAAAGTGTAAAATATATTAACTTACTAACGAATTGCATTTGTATATCGTAATTAACGCGACTGTCGTAAGACTGTAGTGTTTAAATTCTTTTCATTTTTCAGTCTGTACGATATTCTCGGTAAAGGTATAAATTACACTGTTCGATCGAATAAATATTCGGAACAAATTGTTAGTTATCTATTATTTGAATAAAACTTTGCCAAACACTGATGGTAAATTTTTTTTTTTAATAAAACCGAGATCGAAATTTTGGAAACTGCGCTGGATTAATGCGTGTTATAGGTAATCCTTTGACAGAATTTTGTTTGACGTGAGTACTTGAAGGGAAAGGGGAAATGAATAAATTCACTAAGCCTTTGTAAGTTGCCCAGCACTTGTTATTCCCGGTTTTTATTTTAAAAAAGCAGAGCCGTGACATCTACATATATCTATCAGAAAGATTCGAAACAACAAGGAAGTACTATCGATGTAGATAAATTTCGTTAAAGGTGAGAATAATGACAAAGTTTAAAATATATTGGGAAAGCAATATGGAGAAATTAAAGATTCCCGGCCTTAATCGATGGGAAAGTCTCCCTGATCGATCAAACGTCACAAAAAGGATTATGTACATAGTGTAATCCATATTGATAGAACCTGGAATTTGTTATCCGCGACTTTGTCCCTGTTGACAGTATTTTTTAATCTATTCTGTTAAATGTATTGAAAATGTGTGTGGAAGAAACAAAGTTGTTAAACTTAATTTCTAACAATTTATGTCAAAAATTTTTTCTATTAAAAATATACATGTTCTTGTTGAGGTCCCAGACCATCCTCTTTCTCGACAGGAATATTTAGAATGTTACAGATATTTAAAATTGGCCTCTCATCATGAAAATGACCTGATTAACAAAATAAGCTGAACTCCTAGTTGCTTCCTGGAAAGTTCAAATCCACGTCTAATCCGCTGACCGTATTAACTGCAAGTTTCCATCGTGATCCTGCGCAACTGCAAGCCGAATCCTGTTTCTTAACAAACTCCTTTGCTATCTTTATCCATGCTATTTGAGCCCCCGGGGTTTCCATCGGCAATTCCTCGAGTACGTCCCCGGGAAACTTGTCTGAGTTCCGAGCAAACAGACTGCAGGATATCCTTGATACCGAGCACTGTCGTGTTAATGCCAGTTGGCCAGCTGTAAACTCGGATGAGCTTTATACATAACATACAATTTTCATTTAGGGTATTTGTGTAACTAGGGTTCCTCCGTTTGGCAACCTTGCGGAATACTTCGGTTCGAAATACAGCACGTCGCGGTTCTGGTTTCCTTGATTATTTAGCGTCCAAGGATAAGCATGGCATTCTTTTTAAAACCAAGTTCACGTTCGCTCGTAAACTAGAGTTACGAACCCACCGCTTTCCACGCGACTAATCTTTATCTTTCCTCTCTTGGTGCGCTGATCTAGATTTGATTCTCTTACACCGACCAAGGGGTTACAGAATCGTCAGTTCCTGCAATAAAGTGCTTAATATATGCTTAAATGCTTTGTAATCGTTTAATAAGAGACTCGAGACGCGAAAGTCTTGCTTTTTTTGTGATTTGAAACTCGAGTAAATAGTGATTTGGAAATTTATTTATTTATTATAACATATATAGCATTGAATACTATAACATTCATTTATAAATCACATTATCATGCATTCAGTTCTATAAATTTCTTTGTTTTTTGAAATTATTATGCACTTTAACATAATGGCTAACTGGTTTATTAAGTATTTTCATTTTATTTTGTTTTCGTGAGCTTAAAAATTGCTTTTAGCCAGCACATTGCAAAAATTTAGTAAAATTGCAACTCTTGACGTAAATTATCTGTCTACTTTTGCAGCTCATTAAAATTTTTGCTGTCCACGAAGGTATTAGCGGAAAAAACCCTTTAGTATAAAAAGAAGTTAATATGTATGGGAAAAGAAAATAAAAATTACGCAAGAGAAAATTTAGATAGTAAAGTATAGTAGAGATTTTTAGAATAGACAGAATTAAAAAATGGTGACGAATAAATTTAGAGAATTTCATGTGAAACAAGCTATGTGAGTATAAATATTGTGGATCTTACGAAACCTATGAATTTTTTGCTTTTTCTAAATCGTTACAAAATCGGTCATCTGGAACATAGGGTGGTAATATGATACAGCATTACCTTTATGGGAAATAAGTTTTGAAACTGAAAAGATTTAATAACATACAAGTCTAAAATACAGCAATACAATTATAGTCTATGTAGTTTTACAATAAAAACATGTTTAGAGTCTTCTGTGGATCCGTGACTTAGACGCTTATCTTCTACTCTTGAGGTTTCGAGCTCGTTTCTCGAACTTCGGAAAAATTATTTTTATACCGTTGTTTCCGACTAGAACAACCTTAGACCGTGTCTATAAAAGCAATTATACTGTACCCAGATATTAATACAATAAATAATCGCATATATACAGGGTGAGTTCCTTAACGTTAGCACCTCAAATATCTTTGTTATTTTTAAAGATACGTCAAATCTCTTGAGCACAAAATTGAATGGTACAATGGCCCTCACACGGTGCTAAAAATATTTTTATTTCTATGTTATGTTTTTTAAACACCTACAATGATAATCCCTTTCATTAGCAATTCAGTGACTATAATTATTCAAGGTCATTAACGGTCACGGTCGGAGAAAATGTATAAGATTTAAAATATGGAAGCAGAACACGTTTATCGCAAGTGAGACTTGTGGTAAACATACTAAGGTCCTTCAATGTCGAATTCATTTTTGTCAACGGGGATTACATCAAAATCGTTCAGTATTTTCTAACGTCTTGTTTACGGACGAAGCTACATTTAGTAATCATGGCTCAATTAATCTACGGAACGCCCATTATTGGTTTGTTGATAACCATCAACCAAACTCAAAACCATGGTGGATTCTGTCAATCATTTCGGGAGTAGTCAATTCCACTGGACGTCCCGAACGACGTTCATTATTTGTGGATTTAAACTCATTTACCCAATTGTAAATATGAACTTCATCGAACTCAGCTTTGATCTCTTTCGGTGTTAAGCCTTTTAAATGCAAGTGTTTAATCACCACTCGAAACTCACTTTTCTCCATTTTTCTAAGTAAGCAAAAGTTTCTTGCTTCAATGGACAATAAAAATGAAATCGTGCGGTGGATATAACTGAGAATTTGATAGCTATCTAGTGAGGCATGATGCTTACTAAAAACAAAAGTTTTCGATGCTACGAGCACTTTGAACGACCCTCGTATTTACACGAAAACAAAATCCTCGTGCACTTTAAACAAAGGCATCGAATCGAATTGGAACACTATCGCTAGGTTCAATTAAACCCTTGACAATTAAAGTGCTAGAAATGGTAATCTAACTCATTTGTGGGTCGCAGTGCCCTATAATACAATACCCGTTGCATACCAATAACAATTCGCGTTGTTCTGCGGCGATCCATTATCGCGACCCGCGTCGAATCGAATCCTTTGTAAACGCGGACAGTTTAAAATTAAATCCGGCAAAGTAAGACACCGAATGCCCGTTCTCAACGGGAATTTCGAAAATAAATTTAACCCTACTCGTAAACAAGTTAGAGACGCCTCGTAGGGGCGAACTGGTTTCCAGCATACACTGATGGCGTATGGAAATTTTCCACGTGACTGGCATTTTCAACATATTTTCGCTTGCCTTTCGTATGGCGAGAAATGGGTTCCACGTTGGGAAGCGTCACGACGCTGATACCGAAAGATTTTCATCTACAATTTTACGGAACCGATAACTTATTCCATGGATCGTTTCGGGTCTCTTGAAAAATAGCAACAATAAAACCTCGTCGACGTTTCGCGCGATGGTGCAAAGTCACTTTCGCTATATTTTTTTTCTTAGAATTGTAAATAAATTAATAATAGAAGGTTTATACTTGATATTTTCTTACGTTTATGTATGAAAATGAAAAAAGGATGCTTGAGATGCCCATTTTTGGACGAAAATTCATACAAGATCTTTCAGAGCATCTCCCAATAAACAAAAATGAAAGTTGTCAAAAACGAGTCCCAAATATAAACGTGATCGCGCAAATATTTGGCTTCCAATTCAGTTTCACTTTTCCTAATTGATACATTACAAATGTAATTCTAATCGTCTGACTGACATGATTGTATTCTAATTTTGTTTTTAGTAAAAGTCGGGATTGTTCTAGTTACTGTAAAACTACAATAATATTTCTTTACTATGATTTTTCACAAGTTGTCATTATCTGAAAAATATATAAATATATCTATTATATGTTACGTATTCAAACAGGTTTAAATATTTTGTATATAATATTAATTAGGAAACGTGAAACTGAATTGAAATCCATGTCTGTGCTATCATGTGGATGCAACGTGATATTATCCCCATTTAGCAACAATTATATAGTACTTTAATTAGATTTCAAGCCTCGATTCATCCGCCCGCTGATTTTGTGGTTAATTATTTCGAGGATTGTTCAATATCCCAAGAAGACAATAAAATAAAATATAGCTGATTTTTAACAACTTTCCCATCATTTTTCGTGGAAGTGGTAACGACATTTTTGTTCATCCCCCTTTGGTGGCCTCAATTATTTTGATACAGAATTTCGAGAAAAAAATCAACCGAGCGGGGTAGCTAGCAACGAACAACACAGAAACGAAAGTTTGTAAAAAGTTAAAAACGGAGGGCCACAAAAGCCATCTTAAGCGCCATCGCTTGATAGGTTTCCGTAATTACCAATTAATGTGGAATTACACGGGGAGGCAGGTCCTGTCAGCCTGCCTGACGAAAATCTCAATAATTAGCTTCGTTGTGATTCTGACGCTCCAGATCCTCGCATGAAATTATCGGGCGTCGGCTTAATTGAGGGCCCCGTAATTACTTCCAGCCAATCTTATCGGCGTTCCGCGAGGGGCACAGTTGGATGTACCAGCGAAACTTACGACCGAACATTCATAATGAGTTTCCTTCGATTTCAAATCGAATTTTCAGTTGTTGCCCGGAAACTCGATCGCTGAGGTTTCCTAACCGATCCCGACCGAAGTGTTTTATTTCTGAGAGTACGATTCCTGGTTCTAGAATTTCCGGAATTCTAGCTCGTAGATAGATGCCGATATTACTCGGAATCGATTTGCAGCTGAAAAGGACGAGGGAAAGAACCTTATTCATAATCGATGAAATTCCACCTTCGTGGATCTGTTCCAACTTCTGAGCAATTGTAGATTTCCGGTGGCTGTTGTCGATTCCATCTTGAGCTTGTAGGGGTTGAGGCAAACGAAAGTGATTTTTGAACTATTAAAGATAGTCCAATACGGTTGCATGAAATTCCAAACACTTTATATTACAGGACGCGTTATGTATTTTCAATATTACATAAATTACTTAATTTGGTCATCTGGCAGATGTACCCTTTTTTAACAATATGAATTTCCGTACCCTAAAGCCATTAAGCCATTCAGCATAATTAATTAGTTTCACCATAATTTGGGTCCATCTACCTGCCCCTTGGAACCGCGGACCCCCACCCCCGTACAACCCTCAATAGGTGGGATTTGGAGTCTCCGGAGGACTGGCCCACGCAGGATGGGCAAACTTCTGATTTGCAAATAGAATCACCGTCTGTTTTTGAACTTGATATACAGGGTGTCTCACCCGATTTTGACATCTTGATTTTCTCGCTATTGTTACTCGTAACAAAAAATGTTTCAGCGGAGGCTTGAATGGTATCGAGTGGAGCATATTCTGATGTTATTAGTTTTTTCGTGAGTGGACGCGTAAAGGTCATATAAAGGTCAACTTTGTTTTTTTAAATGGAATGAGGTATTTTTTAATACATCGATCGATTCAGCTGGACAATCGTTATAAAAAAAGTACTAACTATGTAACGTCGAAATATTAGTAGTTCAGGGGATATTTCAAATTCCTGTTAACACGTTATTTTTGTATATATATTTGTTAATAAATAAACGTGATTGTAAATAGTTATTGTAAATATCTATTTGCTACATAAATCGGCTCCACGAACCTTTAGAAAAATTGTCAGATATCCAATGATAATTATCAGTAATTAAATATAATTTTTAATTTACTTATTATTTATAAAATAATTATTAATCTATAATTTATCTTTTTTTCTATAATATAATTAATGGGAGTCAACAACGGTATTAGGAAATGGTAAAAGATCACTGTTTCCAGACGGTATATGGTTTTCATAGTGTACTGAATTGATACTAATCGTTATACAGGTTGACGCTATTACTAGCTAGCGATTTTTTCGTAAACTATTATAATTAAAAAAAAAATAGGAGAGGAAAAAGTTTTTTATGATTAATAGAACAGTGTATATCAATATTGCGTATTTACATTATTTTACGAGAAATGAAGGTAATCTTAACTTTTTTAAATGGAATACTATTTGTTGCTGACATAAAAAAATATATGGTATTCCATTTAAAAAATTGAAGGTCACCTTCATTTCTCCCAAAATAATATAAATATGCAAAATTGATATAAAACTATACAACTTGTTCCGTTTTCATTTTTTCAAAATCACTATAGTTTTCGAGTAAATCGCTGGCTAGTGGTAGTGTGAACATTCTGTATTCAGAGAATAACTTCCTAGATTATAGAAATGGAGAACAAATAGTAATTATTCATAATTCAGACGAAGAAATTTGTATGTTAGGATTGAGAAACCAAATTGTATTCAATATACCTTTTCTCTTTGATATATTATACTCTTTTACTTATCATTTCGTGAACATTTTTGCACACGAATTTAACATTTTGACTGTCTAATTAGTGGCATTGGTATAACTGAAATATGACCTACACAATATTTTTGTACGCTGTCAAATAATTGCCTGCGGTCTACAGTATATCAAAGTGGAAGTTGGCCCGAGGGTTGAAATGAGTTTGACGTGTCTATCACGAACCATGAATTTCCTCAATTTACGTTATCTGGAATCAAATTTAAGGAAATATAACTAGATGTCAGTTTAGTTAGTAACTAGTAGTATAGTTAATCTATGTGATATAGTAAATCAAATATACAAAAAAAAAATATATATATATAAAACAGGGCAGACTAAATAATCGAAAAAGGTGAAACGATGTAAAAATAAACAACTTATAGATGAAAACTTAAAAGTAGTAAAAATAAAGAAAACTAAAATCGCCAAAAAAGGAGAAAAATATTTTAAGGAAAAGTCAATTAATTTATTAAAAAAATAGCTAATTATTTATTCTGCGCGAAATTATTAATATAGTAAGTGTTTCATTGTAATTTGCTTGTTTTTGTCTAAACTTTATTTTTTACTGGTGGCCGGTGCTTCATTCCTACAACATGTTTTTAAAACGTTTACAATAAATGAACCTTGATACTTATATACTTCTTAATAATATCATTGCCATTAAAAATACTATAAAATAACAAATATTTTATTGAACCATTGAATATTTCTATTTGTTACGCTATAATTTGAAAAAATATCAAGAATATCCCTAGACAGAGAAAACTGGTATAATAGTCAACGTGTTAAAATCAGAAACACTAAGTGAGTCTATAACTAATATTTACTAATTCTATGAGGCTTTGTTTAAATATTCTAAGTAACGCGATAAAATAATCAAAAATTTCTTTCGATCAATTATGTAATTAATGGAATAAAATGAGAACTTCTATTATTAGAAAATCAAAAACAGAATCGCTTTATTTCGTTAGCTGGCGTGAGATACATTTACGTGTAAACATAATTTATAATTATATTTGATAAAATATGTATCATTATTTTCTTGGGTTATAAATAAATACACTCAACCACAAATAGAACCTACAGAGAAGAAATGTAACGATTATCGAACTCATTCAACACGCTAATGAATAAACATCTAATAACTGTGACGGATACAGGTTGTTCACGCTATTATAACTGTAACTTAAAAAGTTTTACAATTTCTCATGACCAATAGGACAGTTTATACCAATTTTGCATATTTGCATTATTTTTCGAAAAATGAAGGTGGCCCTCAATTTTTTAAAGTGTGTTATATTTTTTTATGTCATCTAAAAGCGTTTACCAAGATGAATTCAATCATAGAAGATCGGGAATGAAAGAAAGGTTTTGAAAATTTCATACCATTGTGTTTATAAGAACTCTTTATTAATGTGATTACAAAAGATGTTCAATATGTCTTCCTTGTACACGAAAACACATGCTTGTTGTATTTTAGTTTTCGAATCATTTATATCCGTGGATCAAGTCGTATCAAGAAGAAACATTCATAAATACAATGTTATGAAATATTCAAACTTTTTCTTTCATTCCTGATCTTCTATAACCTCGAAAGTCATCACGTAGTACACAAATGAATTCGTCCTGACAAACGCTTTCAGATGACACAGAAAAATGTGTGGCATTCCATTTAAAAAATTAAGGATCATTTTCATTTCTCGAGAAATAACGCAAATGTGGAAGATTAATAAACACTGTTCTATCGATCATAAAAAACTATAAAACGTTTTCCTCTTTCACCGTTTTCGAATTAGAATAGTTTTCGAAAAATTCGCTAGTAATAACATGAACACCTTCTATATAAATTAGTTTTAACAATGCGATACCCTACATATTATCTTAATTGGAACGTGGTTCCCGATTAAAAGCGATTTTCTTCTTGCTTAACGCATTATTCGAGGCTCCACCGACTGCGTAAAATAACAAATAGCCAATCAACAGAGGTGTAAGGAAAATGTAATTTTCTTTTGCAGTGTCTTCCAAAACATTAGTTACCTCGTGCGATCGAACGAAATAGGGAAAAATGGCCCAAGTTCTACGTGTATAACCAGCAAATAATTGTCACAGCATCGTGAAATCAACCGTTGTCTTCCTCCGTCTAAACATAGAAGTTGTTGTTTAGGTAGTCACCTGAATAAGTACACACGCATATGTACCGAGAGAATATCTTCGTTAACAGTGTCTTATCGATCTCGTGCTATATACTCGTGGAGTTATTCAACGAGCACATTTGGAAACCTTGGAACTGTCAGTGTTCAGAAGATGACGCACAACAGACAGGATTTAAATCTCGCAATGCCATCCTAAAAGAGTAGAAAGAATTGCAATAATTTTAACCCAATATCGTCGTCGTCGAGGCGTTTAAAAATAGCCAGACCGCGAACAAAAGTTTGCAAGCTCTTGCAAAACTATGTCCTCCTTTGCTATACTTGTCACCTATCCTCGATATAAAAACTACTTTCGTCGATGCGAAGAAAGAAGACTTTGTAGACTAAACGGTCTACAATGATTTAATATTTTCATCTTGATCGACGATTCAATTTTCAAGAATCATGACTGTTTCTCCAATCCACTGAGTAGATCGGTCCGCGACAGTGCGTCGAAACACAAGATGAAAATGGTTACTTCGCTACTTGGGTCGCAAAGCGAATCGTGGAGTAACCAAATGGTACGTGTCTGAAGGACGAAGAGGAGGAGAAAAGATGCGACTCGAGGCTTTCTTGATCCTCGGCGCGCTCGTGATCTCCACCAGTGGAGGGTGGAGGTCGACGATCGAGGAGGCTCATGAATCATCGAGAGGCCACAATGGCTCTAGGCCGGAGTTGACCATCGGACTGCTGGTACCGCACACTAACTTCGCCGTTCGCGAGTACAAGAAGGCCGTGATTCGTTCCGTTAACGGTCTACAGAAGGGTCACACGAGACAGAAGGTCCAGGCGAAGTTCAATTTCCTGGAAAAATACAATTTCACGCATAACCAGGTCAAGTTGGACATGATGAAGCTCGCGCCGAGTCCAACAGGTACTTAAAATAGAATAAGTATTCTCCCGATAAATGTGAAAACAATTTTTTATTTCCCCTGCAATGACTAGTCTGCCCCGTCACAAGTCCTTGATGCCAAGTTTCACAATGATGAGTATATTGCCGATGTTTATGCATTTATGGGAAATTTTAATTCTCAAAAAACTACCGAGTACACTTAAGGGCAGTCAGATTGAGCCTCTTTGCAAGGGCTTATTAAATAAAAACGATTAGGTATAAATAATTTCCCTTCTACACGATGTTTTAGTAGCTTAATGGGAGATTCTAGAGGCCAAAATAAGGCGAAAATGAATTATACGTGTAAATTAACGTTTAAAGTTCCGCCTGTAGAACCGCTATCGCTCACACAGAGCTGTATGCAGGTTGCCTATCTACAGGCGGAAATTTAAACGTTAATAACTCTTTAACGAAGGCTCAATAAACAAATTAGTATTCTTGAGTTTCGTCTTATTTTGGCCTCTAGAATCTCCCATTAAAATTTTTCCCAGGGCTGGCCGAACACCCTGTATACGAATATAAATTTTTTATTGCAAAATCTTGTCAAACAACCATGTAGCGGGCACTTAAACAAATACAAGTTATTTTCATTTTTTGGTGATTTCTCTTCAAAATACTCGGAATAACCCCTGCTTTGCAGGGAATTTATATATTAACAAAAATTAAAATAATGAGAATAAGGATTCTTAAGCGAAGTATCAGAAAATGTAATAATAAATAACGTAGTTCTTTAAAAAAAATTGATTAATTTCTATGTCGCTCAAAACACAAACCACGAAATATTTTTCACCGTTGCACAGGACGAAATTGCACTGCTTATGTTTGCCCATTTCAGAAACGGAAAAATATTGCCACTTTTCCCGTGCGTCCCTCGACGACGCACAGCTACACACCACTCACAGAAAGGATACATTTTCTTCTTTCACCGTCGAAATTAACGTCCTGGGAACACGTTCCTCCAAAAGTCTCCTGTCTGGTCAATATGTGGGGCTTAACATTCGCCCGCAAAAGTCCATGATAAACCTCCCCAGTTGTGTGTATGGGCACGTGTGTGTGTGTGTGTGTGCGCGCGTGCGTGTATGTAAGCTCACAAAGGGTGAACGTGATTTGAAAATGCGAAGCTTCGGGTGACGAATATTCTTCTTCAATTCTGTTTACACGCTGAGGTGACATTATTTTCGACGTGCCAGGACGTTCCTGCGTTCTACCATTCTTCCGACATGGTTTACGTCGCCTGGTTCTCTGAAAATAGTCACGTACTCAATGTGGACGTTCGATTTAAAAAAGGATTCCCTATTTACATTCTGTGACGGAAAAGCAGATATGAAATTTTGTTAATTCTCGCGAACGTAATTAAATAAAAATGATTTTTACCGTGGGTAAATTTCAACCAAAACTTTATAGAACTTTGTTTATTCTTAGAAATCCCAAGAACGAATTTCATTAAAAATAAATCGTTTATTTATATTTTCTATGAAAGCGTAATAGTAATAAATATTTGTACATTTTCTGTTTAATAACATTGTATGTGTAATAATTACAAAGTAATCCATGAAATATCAACATAATTATCATCAGTATATCTAGAGACGATGTCTATCGTAGTGTTTTCAATTCAAGTGTAAGTATATTTGATACTTTACTATGATAGTACTAAAATGGGTCAAATAGGTAAAGAAACGACTGAAAGTGGAAGAAAAATTATTATAAATCTGCACAACAGGTGCAAAACGTCACGAGAGATTAAAAAAATTGTGAATAACCAAGGTCCACGATTCAAGGAATCATTGACAGATATGGAGATAGAAAAACTTTAAAGAATAAAACAAGAACTGATAAAATAAAATCCAGACAAAATCCAAAGATGTGCAGTAAAAATCGTAGTTCAAGTTCCTGAGAGGTAGGAAACATCAAGATTTCGAATATAATGTACAGAGATGTATCGTGAGATTGAATGGATTCTCAAATATTTTGTGTTAGGTTTATAAATATTATTCACCTTCGTCATCTTTTAGATACGAAGCAAGAATATTATCGAAGTAAGGAATCCTCACATAAAGTAGTATTTATAGGGTACAAAGAAGGTCAGTTGGCAAATATATAGTTTCGATTCTGTATGTACAGGTAGCTTTACCTGAATAAACCGGATGAAACCTCAGGTAAGCTTCTCTTTTATCAGCGTAAACTCACCCAGAAGATAATGTCCTTTGAAAAATTGTTGAATGGAACTCCAATGCCGCAGAAGAAAACAGCAAATCCTATACATTATCCATAATGAGAGTCATCCGTATCGTGTAGTATGTTTCAGTGGTTTTCGCTGTTGGAATTTCTCATCTTAAATTTAACTATGGTATCTCAGGGCCTTAGAATGTTCGATATTGGGCTCCGCGATATAAGAATCGACTCTATATGCTTTTACGTCCAATGGATCGTTATCGAAGGTTTCGCAAGTACATATATCCTCTGAGCATTTCGCTAATGTCCTACGTTTGTCAGATCGGATTTATCGTTATGGTACTATTGGAACGTAATGGCCGTTGCTTTTGTTGGTTCGTTCTCTTTCGTTGCAATCTCATGGTGACCGAGATCGAAGTCAATTTACTGTGTGGTAATTAACACAGACGAATTCGTTACTTTTCCACACATTATCGCAATACCATTTTGATCGGAGAAAACAGTTTTCATTGAAAAATATTACAAATATTTTCTTTGCAAGAGACGATAGAAAAAAAGTTTATTCGAGTCTTTTGAATTAAATTCAATACTCTGTAAAATTTATTTAAAACATTCTTTTGAGAGACAAACATTACTATTTATCGAAAGGTTTTGTTCACAATGTAATTGGATTTAAAACAATTTAAATACGAAGTTTCATTGGAATCCATTCGTCCGTTCGCACACAATAGTGTTGAAAAGTTTACACACGTACGCACGTTCAAAACAAAATATTGTTTAATAGTCAGAATGTGATCAAAGGATTACAGAAACCGTTTTTTTCTGGAAAATGTATTTTCGAAATGTTTCTCAATTACGACACTTTCCTTTCTTGTAGATTAGAAAGTAAAATTACATGTCCGTGTTTTAGAATTTTTTTATTTTTTTACGGTTTCACCATATATGAGGTTGGGGATAAAGAAATTCATTATTCTCACGTTTATTTCAAGACTTTGTTTAACATGGTTCGGATTGTCCGACTTGGGTGAAATATGTACCATTTTGTTTTATAACTTATTTTCAATTTTGTTCCATTTGGCTAAAGCTTCACAGATGGAAATTCAACCTATCCATTCGTGTGGCACCCAAACATCGAGCTTCTTTTTGAATCCAGCTTTATGCAAACTCTTTTGTGGTCGATCTTTAACCCCTGGACGGTGCTACGACTACTAACACGTCGATCTACTTCGATCATTTCCATAATTTTATCGATATTTTCGACATTGGCTGTGACAGTATCGTGACTATAAACACCATTCACAATTTCACCCTTCTGCCTTGCATTTTCGCCTTCATCAAAGCAGCATTGTAAAATATACGGAATTTTATCTTTGCTAACTTCCGTTTTTTACATCATATAACTCACAACTGAATCGACCAACCAAAAAACGAAAAGAATTTTTTTTAGTACGAAATGCCACTTTTCCAACGACCACAAGTCTCAATTTGTTTGGTCAATACTTTACAAGATATACAGTGAGTGTAAAAAGTATTCGTACACTAGTCAATTTGAACAAAAACTTTGCAGAACTTTGTTTATTACAAAAGTATGTCAACAAAAACATGCATACATATTCTTAGAAATCTCTGGAACAAATGTCATTAACAACAAATTATTTATTTATATTTATTATGAAAATATTAACAAATTTCCAGAAATTGACCTAAAATATACGCGTAATAAGTATTCGTACAGTCTTTGATTCGTAACATTCCACATAGAACGATTACAAGATAATCCATCATATGTAAACATACTTAGCATCAGTATGTCTGGAGACGCTGTCGGTATAGGTAGTATCCTGAATTCAAACATTATCAACGAAATTATCAGTAAAATGGGACGAAAACGCAAGGAAACCTCTGAAGAAGAAAGGAAAATTGTTATAAATTTACGTAATAAGTGTAAAACACTGAGTGAAATTTCTAAAGTTTTAAATAGACCGAGGTCCACGATTCAAGGAATCATTGACAGATATGGCGATCGAAAAACTGTAAAAAATAATCCAAGAAACGGACGTAAACGAATAATAAATGAGTATACCGGCCGATGGATAATTCGAAGAATAAAGCAAAATCCAAAGATAAGTGAGGTGAAAATCACAGCTGAACTTAAAAATGATCTGGACATTAATGTATGCAGTAGCACAGTGCGTAATTTTTTACGGGATAGAGGATATCACGGCAAAGTAGCTCGTAAGAAATATTTCGTAAATGAAATTAATAGAAAGAAACGATTGCAATTCGCGAAAGAGTACGTTAATGTTCCTATGGAGCACTGGAACCTTATTATATTTACCGATGAGAGTAAATTTAACATATTTGGATCAGATGGACGATGTACAGTATGGCGGAAAAAAAATACCGAGTACGAAAAAAGAAATTTGAAGCCGACCGTAAAGCATGGAGGAGGATCAGTCACAGTTTGGTGCTCTATGAGTGCGAGCGGGGTTGGATCCCTCCATTTTATCGATGGTATCATGGATCACAAAATGTACATCGATATTCTAAAAGAGCATCTTCAGGTTAGTGCAAATAAAATGCAGTTACAGAGCAATTATATATTTTTGCAAGATAATGATCCAAAGCATAATGCTTATAATACACGTCAGTGGATCCTATATAATGTGCCGCAGCAATTACAAATCCCTCCACAGTCTCCAGACGTAAATGTGATAGAGCACTCATGGAGTCATCATGAAGAAAAAATTCGAGACCATCACATTTCTTCGAAACAAGATTTAAAAAATGCACGTTTAGAGGAATGGAACAAAATTTCTAGTACTATAACCACGAATTTAGTAAATTCAATGCCGCAAAGGCTTAAAGCGATTATACAATCTAAAGGAAATCCCACTAGATACTTAAATAGCAAATAGACTTATTTTTGTTACGTTTATGTACTAAAATTTATAGTTTTTGTTGTAAAATTAGAAGTGTACGAATACTTATTAGACGTATATTTCACGCCAATTTCTGGAAATTTGTTAATATTTTCATAATAAATATAAATAAATATTTTGTTGTTAATGACATTTGTTCCAGAGATTTCTAAGAATATGTATGTATGTTTTTGTTAACATACTTTTGTAATAAACAAAGTTCTGCAAAGTTCAAATTGACTAGTGTACGAATACTTTTTACACTCACTGTATGTATATTTCTACATCCATCTAAATGAAAAATAATGGATTTCTTTTTCCCCAACTTAATATTACACGATCGAGGATCGAAACAGCAACGATTATTCCTGAAAATGTCAACACGATTAGTCTAAGTTACCGAGTTAGGGTACACAACAACGTATCGGTATAACGGTTGTTTGTTCGATTCCGTTCGTAATCCAATCTCTCTTTGTCGAGATCCCCTTTGTAGCAACAGTGTATCAATGCTTCTACGGGTACCTACTTTGAGTTCATTATATTAATTGATGTCTCTGGGATTAAACTGTCGATATACGCGTCCGTCGATTAATAAGACTCGTCGAGTTAATTTATACATCACGCTTGCGTTCGTGCCACCGTAATTACTGGTATTATTTAGGTTGCACTTTAAGCAAGTCTAATCAATTAAAAATACACAAACTGTAAAATACAAAACTGCCTCGATTCACCAACCTAAATTTCATGTCAACTACGCTTTCGTTTCAAAGTATTTCCTTTGATCAACTTCGTCGTTGATCCAACAACTTCTTTCCCAGAGATTTTTAGCAACGTTTATTACTCTTCTAGGTTTTAATCGACTAGCTGCCTGTTAGACGCGCTCGCTTCATCCGTGTTAATTGGCCCAGAGTTTAATATCCGCTCCAGTCACGTCTCGTGACCAAGTGACTCCCCTATTTACTCGAAGCTCATACATTCTGCATGCGGACAGCTCGCAATAGGTACTCACAGCCAAGATACAAAGAAGTTCCTTAACTTAAACGTTCGCGATATCTGTAAACTCTGACCTGCAATTAAAAGCTTTGTTTTCGCATAATAAGTGTAAACAAGTAATGGAAAAAGGGCAAACATAACAGTTATTTGTGACAAAATATAACAATAACATAAGTATTTTACAGGTGCACAACTATAGCATCAATACACTTATAACAATATTAAATTATAATTTGAATGAATAAAAAGGAGAAGTTTAATAAAGAATAGGACTTTGTTTCTTCTCTATTAACTTAAAAATACGATTTGTTCGTGAACAGTTTGCTCAAAATTTCTTCGTGAATTTCATTCCACGCATGTTTACAAATGAACGTCTCGAAATGACAAATTCGAGATATTTTTTTACTCAAATCTGAATTTTATTATTTCCTATTTCAGTACAAGATTTTTTTATTGACTTTTCGCATTATTATATTTGTAAGTTGTTTATTCGCTATTATTTTATTCATCACTAAACTTTTCTTCTGAATACCGAGAATTTTACGTCGTTAGAATGGCTATTAGTTTACGATTAATGTTTGGGAATAACGGATGATTTATTTTATCGGTCGCTTTTTCCCCGAGCCTCTTTTATAATCGACTTGTATATGTATGTATACCTTATCTCGATTCATTGGGGATGCGAAAATTCACCGTGGATTATATTGGATCCGCGATCCATGCAGTCAATATCACTGGATTATTAATATGGATTCTCGGTTATTGCTAAGAGAAATACTGAACACACAAAATGAGTTATTAGAGCGTTGCTATACAGGCTTCCATAACTAAATGAATATTGGAAGGTTACGTACGATATTACACTGATACTGTTCGCTCAGATTCCATTAATTTTCTGTTCTGTAAGTTCAAAGTCAAGACATGATTATATTCGTTGCAAAATAGCACTAACCAATTACTTTGGGATTAGCTAATCTTGAAACGCTACATAGAGACCCGCTCGAAAAAAATGTTTATAGTTTCAACATTCAAATTTATGCAATCTCAAGAATTGAAACATTGATCTTATAACAGCTGTACGAGGTCAACACAATATTTCCAATGAAACGTTTGTAAATGTATCCAAATGTTTCTTTATTTTAAATTATTTTATTAAATTCCGATTGTATTTTTGATTTTTACAATCTTCATTCATTCAACAACCCGTTTGTTTATACAAACTTGGTGCAACGAAGACATATTTATTATTATTTGTTTCAGGGATAACATTCTTTAGTAAATTGCTTAGGAGTATTAACAAACTTTAATTACGGTATACATATGATAAATTTCGATACTTACCGTTATGCAATCAATTTTTCTGGTTCACGTAGTATCACAATTCTTACCAAACATGCTAGTCGTTGACTACGTTTATAAGAAACAACGGCTCCATGAAGGTAAATGCCTTTGATCAACAACTACATTATCCCTTGTGCACGGTCGACTACATCTTCGATCGTGCGTTCCTAATTCGAAGGTAGAACGCATACTGTTTACGACATAGTGTTCTAAGAGCAGATCGAAGCAGAATTCGTGAACAGGTAACGCCTGAATCATGGACATTGCAGACCTTCGGTGCATAACGTCCGGAGAGTACACGTTAAAGTAAAAAAGGAACAAAAATTATTGATTTAACAGAATATGTTTTCTTATTAGTTTGAATAATGAGGATTTTACTGCATCTCAATATGGAGAATGAAAGGAAAGATGTTCAAAATCTAATAGAGGATTCCACGATAAAATCATTTTGAAATAGTACAATATACAGGGTGTTCGGCCACCCCTGGAAAAAATTTTAATGGGAGATTCTAGAAACCAACACAAGACGAAAATCGAGAATATTCATTTCTTGACTGAGGCTTCGTTAGTAAGTTAGTAAGTTATTAAAAAATTAAATTAAAAAATTTCTAATCATTCTGAAAAAATTATTTTCAGTTGCGGAGGTCAATTACAATCATTTTTGGTCATTAGACATATCCTCGAAATCCTACCCATTTTCGAGAAAAAAATTCAGGTAGATGCCTAAATTTTCCGACGGAAAAGAAAAATTTCATATGGTTCTGAAAAAATGGTTTTCGATAGCAGGGATCGATTACAATCATTTTTGGTCATTACACATACCCACGAAATTCTACGTATTTTCGAGAAAAAAATTCCATATTGAAAATGTAATTTATGGCCAGAAATGTTGCCCGAAAATTTCATGCGAATCTTTAAAATGTCATAACTTCTGAACGGATTGGAGGATTTTAAAGTTTCAAGCGGCAAAAAATGCGTATTTTAGTGCAGAATATGTAGACATTCCAAAAATATTCGAAAAGTTGTTCCATAACCCCGTAAAGTGAGGAAAACCTCATAAAAATTTTCCAATTTTGAAACAGCCGTAACCTCTACAATAGTGAATATATTTCAATGAAACTTTTTTCTGAAGTGGAGCTCATGGGTACCTACAAAAAAGTATTAGACAACTTTTTCGTCGAGTGTCAAACAAAATTACTAAAAATGAAAAACGAATTTTTAAGAAAAATCGACCTGGGGTGAAAAAAAAATTTTCAAATTGTTCTGGAAAAATTATTCTCAGTTGCGGAGGTCAATTACAATCATTTTTGGTCATTAGACATACCCTCGGAATCCTACCCATTTTCGAGAAAAAAATTTCTTACCGAAAATATAATGTCTGACCATACCATTGATATGTTTCCCTGAAATTTCATGCGTATGTTTAAAACATCATTACTTCTGAACGGATTGAAGGATTTTAATGTTTCGAAAGGCAAACAACGCGTATTTTGGTGAAGAATATGTAGAAATTCCAAAAATATTCGAAAAGTTGTTCCTTGACCACGTAAAGTGAGAAAACCCCTATAAAAATGGTTCAATCTTCAAACGTCCGTAACTCCTACAATAGTCAATGGATTTAATTGAAATTTAATGGTGAAGTAGAGCTCATGGGTACCTACAAAAAAGTATTAAACAAAATTTCCGTACCGCTCCAAACAAATTTATTAAAAATGGAAAACGAATTTTTAAGAACAATCGACAGGATGCCTAAATTTTCCGACGGAAAAGAAAAATTTCATATCGTTCTGAAACAATGGTTTTCGGTTGCGGGGGTCAGTTACAATCATTTTGGGTGAATAGACTGTTACTAGCCAGGGCCGTGCAGCGCGTGTGGCCTGCGAGTGCGAGAGAGAGTATGAATTATGGTATCAATTTGTTAGTTAGGTGCACGGACGAACCCGATGCGAAATCGGGGAGCTGCTAGGATTGTTGATAACGAGGACGAACCTGATGCGAAATCGGGGAGCCGCTAGGATTGTTGACGCCGCAGGCGAACCTAACGCGAAATCGGGGAGCTGCTAGGAGGTTGGAACAAACGCAGACGAACTCGATGCGTAATCGGGGGATGCTGGGAGGTTGGATAAATCATCGACAAACCTGATGCGAAATCAGAGAACTGTAGGATGCGGACGAACCTGATGCGTAATCAGGGAGCCGCTAGGATGGTAATAAATTGCGTGGACAAACTGGATGCGTAATCGAGGAGCCACTAGGTTGTAAGAATTCGTATTTGGATTCAGGATAAGTTAATTGACCTCGTAACCTTCAATTAATAAATATAATACATATAACTCGAGCGGTAAAATTATATTATTGTGGGAACGTTTAACTAATAATAATCGCTTTGTGTAATGATGGGTTAAAGAAGTTGGGTAACTCTGATTTAATAATGAAATTCGATATATTCTCAAAAACAACGAGTACTTTACAAATATTGTGTCGCGTTCAGAGAATAGTTATGATTACCTAAAATGATCTTGCACGGTGTTGACGCACTGGCGATGCGGGGGTAAGTCGGTTTAAAATAAAGTTCACGGATTCTATATGGTTTAAAATTGATACGAAAGGATACTGTAGCCCGATCTCACGAGATGAAACTGTATATCGAAACCGTCGACAGCGTATCGAGACGTGATGTTAACTATAAACGTAACTTTACGATTCTGATCCCCCGAATAAGGAAACCAAGGGGTTTATATACCCAACAATCCGTGGGAGTTGATTCAGATGCACGTTAGACATTACTATGTTTGGTAATATCCGAACTTCGTTAGTTACCGGGTAGCTGCATCTCGTGGGAATTGATTCTACATTCCAAAGGGTGGATGGACGCAAGTCGTACGGAAAAATTGGGGAACGAAACGTTCGGTATACGTAACAAAACATACCCCCGAAATCCTATGAATTTTTGAGAAAAAAAATTCCTTACCGAAAATATATCGTTTTCCGTATCTTTAAAACATCATAACTCCTGAACGGATTGGACGATTTCAATTCCCCACAATACAAATGACGCGTATTTTGGCGGAGAATATGTAGAAATTCTAAAAATATTGGAAAAGTTGTTCCCTGACCCCGTAAATTGAAAAAAAGCTCCATAAAAATGGTCCAATTTTCAAACAGCCACAACTCCTACAACAGTGAATGTATTTCAATGAAACATTTTTCTGAAGTGGAGCTCATCGGTACCTACAAAAAAATATTAGACAACTTTTTCGTCGGGTGTCAAAGAAAATTACTGAAAATGAAAAACGAATTTTTAAGAACAATCGACAGGTGCTTACCTTTTTCGGCGAAAAAAAAATTTCAAATCGTTCTAAAAAAATTATATTCGATCGCGGGAGTTAATAACAATCATTTTTGGTCAACAGACATACCCCCGAAATCCTAACCATTTTCGAGAAAAAAATTCAGTACTGGCGGAACTTTAAATGTTAATAACTTTTTAACGAAGCCTCTATCAACAAATTGGTATCCTTGATTTTCGTCCTATTTTGGCTTCTAGAATCTCCCAATATAGTTTTTCCCAGGGGTGGCCGAACACCTTGTCTAAAATTCAGCGTTTAGAATTTGCTCGTGAAAACATGAGTATAAATTGAAATACGATAAACCTTTACTTTATCTGTATATGATTTGTTTCTTACCTTTTCTTTAAATTTAAATGAATAGTGAAGAATATCAAAGAGTTTTAGAAACATATTTGCTTCCGTACATTGAAAAATATAATATAATAACGATTAAATTTTAACAACACAATGTCTCTATACATCATATTGCCAATACTCAAACATGGCTTAGAGACCATAATATTTCAAATTTCATATGGTCAGATTGTTCTCTAGATATAAGTTCCACGGAAAATATATGAGGAATATACGTTAAACGAATTTATCAAAATAATAAAAAATATTCTACAGACCAGGAATTAAATTAAATTAAGCTTGATAGAAAATCTTGTAAGCAATATGAAATCGAGAATTTTTCAACCAATTCACCGTCAGGGATCAGCTACTGATTATTAAGAACAACTTTCATTGTAATTAGTTCATAAATAAATAATTATTTATAACCAAACTTATAATTTTGTTCATCCCGCAAACAGCATTTTTCTCAAAAAGGATAACAATTCCTTGTTTACATAAATATTGCCAAATTTTTTCCTATTATTTTACCTTCTCCGTATTTATACATAATTCCGCAAATGAAGAAAGCAACAGCCCTAACCATAACAACAAACGAGTCAAAAATGAAGCTTATAATATTGGCCAGCAGTGTATTGTAGTGTTGTGATATATTGTTTTATCGGTGCACTGTGTCGATGTGGTATTTTATCACCGTGACACTTGTTTGCTGTGGCATTTTGGCGACGTGGAATTATAGCACGAAACCGGCTAAACAGTTTGATACTTTTCACTTTAAAGAGTTAATTTTCAATTGCATTCTCTTTGCTAGCATTCAGTTTGCGCCACTATGGGTATTTCCTAGATGTAGAAGAACGAAGAATTTCTCAGTCATAAACACGCTGCAGGAATGTACGATGTGTTTGGTCAGACGTAGCATCGTACGAAAAATCAATATTATAAATCAAGAACAGAGTACACAAGTGAAATACCATCAAACTTCAAAGATAAAAAATGAATAATTAATATAATTTCTGAAAATATTTCTTTCATTTGGCTTTAAAAAGCTGAAAATTTGAAGTATTCTGTAGAGAATATTTTCTAAATCACTTATCGTATTTAAACAAAAATTACACTTTTGTTAATGTGGTGCAGCTTATAAATATAAACAGTGTTTCTAGATAGTTTATTGCATCCATACGTTTAGACCATTTTTCCTTCTTAAGATAATAAAATCGGAACAAGTAGAACGTAAAAAAAAAGACAGCAATGTGATTAAATATGTATTCAAACGAGTGATGGCGTTTGAACAAAAAAAGAAACTATCTACGTGGTACGAATGCAGAACATACATTTAAATAATTTCAGAGTTAGAGTTTGAGGCGCATTAAAATTTTACCATACTTAATACTGCGTCTCCTATTCCACTTGCATACAAAATGGCAACTTACTTTTTCATTAAAATGTTTGCCGCTTAATAAGTCTCGCCTACCGGAATTTTCGCCGTTAATAAGAAGTGAAATTAAGAAATCGCCACGAAGAATAATGCAGCAGGGAGGGGAACGAGGACATGGCAAAATGGGGTCACTTGAATATCGTGGTGTAAGCATCATGTTTTGTAGGACAGGTCAGGACACATCCATAGTTGGAATAATGGTCGCGATTTTATGTTTTTTTCACTTGTACTTCACGACTCTCAAAATGGAACTCGTCGTAAACAGAACTAGATCGATAATAACGATGGAAACAAATTCTAAAAAAAATGGTTTCAAATATTAACAAACTAAGAGCATTCCAGGAATTCTTTTTTTTACCCGCGAATTAACTAGATATTCCTCTTTCTTAGCGCAGAAAATAGACTCGGACTGAGAAATCGTTTATTTAATTTAATTCGGGCATATAACAAAAAGTTTATTTTACACAATTGTACCTACAAAATCTGATCGTGTAATATAGAACATCGTGCGAATAAAAATTTATTTATTTCAATGATCAATTTGCGGAATTAAATTTAATTCTTTTTATGAAAAAGGCTCATTCAAAAATCGTTGAAACGAAAGGCGTGAAATCAGTAACAGTATAAGTCAGGAAGATAATAATGTGAAATAAGTCATTAAACTGAAACTTGGAGGTACTCTATTGTTGCCAGTAATAGTTGGGAGAAAATGGGATTTGGAATTTCTAGCATTTATGAGTTAAAATGCGACTCGGACGAGGAAGAAATTTCTTACTCTTCGCCGTGAAAATTGCTGCTACGACGCGTAACGAATAAGAACGACTTGCACTCGTTCTCCTTCCATCTTCGTTTATTCTTGACTGATTGCTTAGCGCCAGGGGCGTCAAATCCGTCGAGTAACCGTTTCACTTTGCTGTAAAATTGATCGCCGTTGATCAACCGAGACAGCGTAGGCGTTCCAGCATCGATTCATTTTATTTCTTTTCGGTCGCAATATTTATTGAAACTATTCGTAAAATCACACCGCGTGCAGAACGGTTTCGGAGAGACAATTTAGTCCTCGTATCGTTAAACGGCCGCAACTAATGTGCTGATATCCACGATAACTTGAACTGCATCGATAATACGAGTAATTAACCACGTGAATACGTTTACCATGATTGTTGGTAACCCATAGTGGCGCAAACTGAATGCTAGCAAAGAGAATGCAATTGGAAATTAACTCTTTAAAGTGAAAAGTATCAAACTGTTTAGCCGGTTTCGTGCTATAATTCCACGTCGCCAAAATGCCACAGCAAACAAGTGTCACGGTGATAAAATACCACATCGACACAGTGCACCGATAAAACAATATATCACAACACTACAATACACTGCTGGCCAATATTATAAGCTTCATTTTGGACTCGTTTGTTCTTATGGTTAGGGCTGTTGCTATCTTCATTTGCGGAATTACGTAAAAATACGGAGAAGGTAAAGTAATAGGAAAAAATTTGGCAATATTTATGTAAACAAGTAATTGTTATCCTTTTTGAGAAAAATGCTGTTTGAGGGATGAACAAAATTATAAGTTTGGTTATAAATAATTATTTATTTATGAACTAATTACAATGAAAGTTGTTCTTAATAATCAGTAGCTGATCCATGACGGCGAATTGGTTGAAAAATTCTCGATTTCATATTGCTTACAAGATTTTCTATCAAGCTTAATTTAATTTAATTCCTGGTCTGTAGAATATTTTTTATTATTTTGATAAATTCGTTTAACGTATATTCCTCATATATTTTCCGTGGAACTTATATCTAGAGAACAATTTGACCATATGAAATTTGAAATATTATGGTTTCTAAGCCATGTTTGAGTATTGGCACTATGATGGATAGAGACATTATGTTGTTCAAATTTAAACGTTATTATATCATATTTTTCAATGTACGGAAGCAAATATGTTTCTAAAACTCTTTGATATTCTTCACAATTCATTTAAATTTAAAGAAAAGGTATGAAACAAATCATATACAGATGAAGTAAAGGTTTATCGTATTCCAATTTATACTCATGTTTTCACGAGCAAATTCTAAACGCTGCATTTTAGACAAGGTGTTCGGCCACCCCTGGGAAAAACTATATTGGGAGATTCTAGAAGCCAAAATAGGACGAAAATCAAGAATACCAATTTGTTGATAGAGGCTTCGTTAAAAAGTTATTAACATTTAAAGTTCCGCCAGTACTGAATTTTTTTCTCGAAAATGGTTAGGATTTCGGGGGTATGTCTATTGACTAAAAATGATTGTAATTGACTCCCGCGATCGAATATAATTTTTTTAGAACGATTTGAATTTTTTTTTTCGCCAAAAAATATAAGCACCTGTCGATTGTACTTAAAAATTCGTTTTTCATTTTTAGTAATTTTGTTTGACACCCGACGAAAAAGTTGTCTAATATTTTTTTGTAGGTACCGATGAGCTTCACTTCAGAAAAAAGTTTCATTGAAATACATTCACTATTGTAGGAGTTATGGCTGTTTGAAAATTGGACCATTTTTATGGAGCTTTTTTTCAATTTACGGGGTCAGGGAACAACTTTTCCAATATTTTTAGAATTTCTACATATTCTCCGCCAAAATACGCGTCATTTGTATTGTGAGAAATTGAAATCGTCCAATCCGTTCAGGAGTTATGATGTTTTAAAGATACGCATGAAATTTCAGGGAAACATATCAATGGTATGGTCAAGCGTTATATTTTCGGTAAGAAATTTTAATGATGTATGTGTAATGACCAAAAATGATTGTAATCGACCTCTCCAACCAAAAATACTTTTTTTAGAACGATTTGAAAAATTTCAGCACTTACCTGAATTTTTTTCTCGAAAGTGGGTAGGAATTCAGGGGTATGTGTATTCACCAAAAATGATTGTAATTGACTCTTGCAATCAAGAATAATTTTTTCAAAATGATTTGAAATTTTTTAATGTAATTTTTTAATAACTTTTTAACGAAGCCTCAGTCAAGAAATTGATATTCTTGATTTTCGTCTTATTTTGTTCTTTAGAATCTCCCATTAAAATTTTTCCCAGGGATGGTCGAACACCCTGTATAATTTCTCTTATGTATGACTTCTACTATATTTCTATGTTTCACTTATACAGGTTACACACTAATGGTTCTGTCCATATCATTCAAATAGTAAAAGATAGAGAAAGATTTCATTAGGAAAAATTAAGTATATATTTTTTTTACGCGGCAAAAAAGATTAGCTTACTAGGGTTGAAAAATATTCAATTTAAAAGACATTTTATGCAAAAAGTTGGGACTACATACAATGATGAAAAGCTACACGTAAAGTATCCTTTATATTATACTATTCATTGATCAACTCTAATACAAATACGTTTCCTAAAGTAATTTTTGTCCCTTTTACTATTTTAATGGTATGCCTCGACCTAGTTGCGTGGAAAACTCTGTAGTATTTACCGCTAAAGTGGGTCATAAATTGACCGAAACGTCGGGCGTAATAAATTTATCGTGGTCTGGAAGCGACTGTTCTCTTCAACTAACAAAAATTCACGTTACCATCTGAATTTTAAACAGTTTTTAAACAACAAGAATGAAGATATTATTTCATTACCCTTTTAGTTTACTCAGTCCCCCGAAGACGTAGTGCGTAGATTTATAGCTTAAAGTTTCCTCGGCGAGGGACTAATGAATAAATATATTCTCGAGATTTCAGGAAAGAAAAATGAATTTTAATTCACAGACATGTTTCTCATCGTTGCCGACTGACGACTTTAGATGGTGCACTTATGTTTCAGCTATACTGAACTCGCTCTGCAAAGAGTTTCTGCCAACGAACGTGTCAGCCATCTTGTACCTGATGAATTACGAACAATACGGCCGTAGTACTGCCAGTGCTCAATACTTTCTGCAATTGGCTGGCTATCTCGGGATCCCGGTGATTGCATGGAACGCCGATAACTCGGGATTAGAACGGGTGAGTCGATGCTCTACAATCAAACAACTTCTTTTGTCCTGTTATTCGCGTAAACTGCATTGAAACGAAGCGACCTCGTGTTCAGAATACGTCAAAAGATTTTATGAAACTTTGCAAGTCGTTTTCCACGAACCAATTGGAAAGAAAATAATTATTTGCAGATCATCATATGTTATGTTGAAATTTGTTTATAGTAAATGAGAGGTTGATTGTTAATATAGATAAGAGAGAGGTTTGAATTTCGGTTGGAAATATTTGTTTTTGAATTTTTGAATTTAGTCTCGTTAAACTTGTTTTTTCCTCGCGAAGCAAAAAACGCCGTGTTCGCTCGTCAGTAATTTTAATTTGGGGAAAATTCCCAGGTTTTAGGTTTTAATTTTGTTTCCTCTCGCAATAAACACGATCGTAAAATTTTAGGTAACCGCGTAAGTGCTTTTCGTGGAAGTATTCTGTTTTACGATATCGACGATAGGAACAGTGCTTATAGAGTGCAAAGGAGGATTTAACCCTTTTAGTGCCAGCCCTCATCAAAGTCTTCTTTACGAATACAGTGGCCGAAATAATGATAGGTTCATCTTATTAATTATAATTATACATTTTTGGGATAAGTAACAATATAATATAGTTTAATTTAACGTATTAACTCCTTTTAATATTACTAAAAAATTTTGTGTTATAAATAACTGATATTTCTGTATGAAATAAATATCGGTTCACTTTATATATTTTCAATAAATAATGAACAAATACTTGAGAAGGTAACAAAAGAATAACCCTAATACACAATACCAAATAGAACTTAAAATTTACTATATTTTCTTTTATTTAGTATCACTTGAAATATTTTGTTAATTTACGTACAGTTTCCAATTCGATTTGAGACCACGATTGTCGGATGTCATCTTCCAGCTCACTCACGTTCGAATACTGTTCCCCATTGGCATAAATCATTCTAACTAAAATTCCCCTTCAATTGGGTTCAGGTAAGGGCTCCTTTGATCCAAAGATAAAACTTCCATCATTTATTCTTTGAAACTAATTCTTAACACTATAAGCGCTGTTGAGGAAAGTACTATTCTTGGTCCATCAATAAAACTACAAAAAAAGCGGATAAATTGTTCAAGTTGTCATTTGTGTTTAATAAAGAGACGTTTCTTTCAAATTAGCCAAAATTGTAATAAAAATGTATGTAAAGAACATTAAAAAATAATTTGTAGCGACTGTTTAAAATAAGGAAGCACTGTATACCCTGTGTTTGACATTAGTTGTAAAATAATCCCATTTAAATCCAATTTAATAATCTACTTTAGTTCTCAAATTTTTAATATCTTTATGTATTTCTAAATTTATTACACTATAAAACAATTGGCATTTTAAAAAATCTGTTGCATGGTAAGTGGTGCAGCATCAGCGATAGGAACAGAAAACTTACGACTGCGAATAGTGAAAGCTAATATTTTATTATAGTTATATTTGGAATGCTCCTTTGTTAAATTTTTTTCCATCCAGGAGAGACAACCGCTTCTTAATCTCTCATTCGGTTCGACAGTTGAACGAATTCAATCGACTTTGGTTCTTCAACGAGATCCTTGAGGAACACCTTTAAAATCCACCCGACTCAGTTCCTTACTAACTCTATCCATTTACTCGAAATAGAATGATATTGAAATCCTCCCCAGCGCCATTGAGTTTCAATTTAAATTTGTCAAACAAAATGTCTTTGACAGTCTCCACCCTTCTGACTAAACGCAGCAACCGCTACGTTCGAAGAAGGAAAACAAAGTCGGGACAAATCAATAATATTTTTAATCGATTAGTCAAATAATTCAAAATTTATTGAATCGAATTTCAATTGCAAGAGAGATTCAGTTGTTAGTTTTTAATTACGTTGAACAAATTGTATTTTCATAATAACGGTTGAATAAGACGGAAAGAAACGCGCCACTCGATTAACTATTATACTACGTGTTCGGCCACCCCTGGAAATGTAATGGGAGATTCTAGAGGCCAAAATAAGACGAAAATCAAGAATACTGATTTGTTGATGGAGGCTTCGTTAAAAAATTATTTACGTTTAAAGTTCCGCCCCTACTGAATTTTTTTCTCGAAAATGGTTAGGATATCGGGGGTATGTCTGTTGACCAAAGATGTTTGTAATTGATTCCCGCGATCGAATATAATTTTTTTAGAACGATTTGAAATGTTTGTTTCGCCGAGAAATGTAAGCACCTGTCGATTTTTCTTAAAAATTCGTTTTTGTTTTTTAGTAATTTTGTTTGACTCTCTATAGAAAAGTTGTCTAATACTTTTTTGTAGATACCCATGCGCTCTACTTCAGAAAAAAGTTTCATTGAAATATATTCACTATTGTAGGAGTTATGGCCGTTTGAAAATTGGACTAGTTTTAGGGGGTTTTTCTCACTTTGCGGTGTCAAGGAACAACTGTTTCAATATTGTTAGAATTTCTACATATTCTCCACTAAAATACGCGTTGTTTACATTTTGAAAAATTAAAATCCTCCAATCTGTTCACGAGTTATGACATTTTAAAGATTCGCATGAAATTTCAGAGAATTTCTGGCCTCACATTAGATTTTTGGTAAAGAATTTTTTTCTCGAAACTCACTCGACAACTTCAATATAAAAATCGGCATTTTAAAACTACTAATTGTTTAAAATTCCGTTTTGCAGCTAAAAATTCTAAAAAAATTCAAAAAACGCTTACGCTTTCAGTTAGAATGTCCATGCATTTTTTTATAATTCGATATTCTATATAACAAAAGAGATGGATCTTAAACTGTAAATTGTGTTTTGTCTTACAACTAACCTAATAGTAAGGATAGTGAGTTAACAAAACAAGTAGTGAGTTATTGAAAAACAAATTTTTAAGAAAAATTGACAGGGTGTAGAGGTACCTAAATTTGTCGGCGACAAAAAGAAATTTCAAATTGTTCTGGAAAAATTATTTTCGGTTGCGAGGGTCAATTACAATCATTTTTGGTGGATAGACCTACCCCCAAAATCTTACCCACTTTCTAGAAAAAAATTCAGTACGGGCGGAACTTTCAATGTTAATAACTTTTTAACGAACCCTCCATCAACAAATTAGTATTCTTGATTTTCGTCTCATTTTGGCCTCTAGAATCTCCCATTACAATTTAACATTCGGCAGAAAAAGTTTTGTTACTGGGGCCTACCTATTCATACGTCCAAAGTTGAATTTGGTTTGGGAACACTTTTACCATGGTTATTCGACTATACCCTT
The DNA here is from genome assembly GCF_013123115.1 of Colletes gigas. NCBI lineage: Eukaryota > Metazoa > Arthropoda > Insecta > Hymenoptera > Colletidae > Colletes > Colletes gigas. Next base: position 2,036,690 of record NW_025106659.1, on the reverse strand, counting down.
TGAATATTTATCATAATTGCAATACTTCCGTCATTGGTATGCATACTGAACACTTCGGATTTCTCGTGCTTCCAGAGGGCTTCGCAGAGTAACCTGCAGCTGCAGCTGGCGCCATCGTTGGAGCACCAAACGGCCGCTATGTTGAGCATACTCGAGAGGTACAAATGGCATCAATTCAGCGTAGTCACCTCGCAGATCGCCGGGCACGACGACTTTGTCCAGGCGGTCAGAGAGAGAATCTCGGACATGCAGGACACCTTCAAGTTCACGATATTAAGTGCCATTTTGGTCACCGAGCCCCACGACCTTCTCGAGCTGGTCAACAGCGAATCCAGAGTCATGTTACTCTATTCGACGAGGGAGGAGGCTACTCACATTCTCAATGCTGCTCACGATTACAAGATCACCGGAGAGAATTACGTGTGGGTGGTCACGCAGAGCGTCATCGAGAACTTGCAGACCTCCAACCAATTTCCGGTCGGGATGCTCGGTGAGTTTACGCCATTCGTTTTACGACTCACGGACAAATCTCTTTTGATAAATTGCTGGAAATTCATCCGTGTAATTTCATCCGCGGAATCGTGAGTCAAATTTTCAGAACGAGCGACCCTACGTCCTAATTATATCCGGTTCGATAAGAATTGACAGGAAACCAGAATAGTAAACAGTAGGAAAGTATTAAAAATTTAATATGATTTTATTAATTAAATATTAGTATATAATAATGTAAATAAGGAGGCTAATGAAAGTATTGATTTGACAACTATGTAATTGTGGATTTCACTGATAGATGGCTCTAGTTGAATTGTTACGTGTTTTTATGTATTCGAAACGTCAAACCCATATTGTTGTCTGATAGTTAGTACTTTAACTGTGATTCAAAAAAAACATTGTATCGATCGATTGTGTAATTTCTGTTTGGCCTCGCGTTTACATGAGCAAAGGAAAAAACGGCGGCAGTGTCAAAATTGGCTCGCTAAATTTTATTCCGGTGATTGTTCACTCGAAGATAAACAACGTTCAGACCAAATCAAAGCATTAATCGATTCGGATCGCGATAGTACAACACGCCAGAGTGCAGAGAAGCTCGATGTATCGCATATATGCATTGAAAAGCGTTTAAAACAACTTGGCTACGTAAAGAAACTCGATGTATGGGTTCCTTATGAGCTCAAAGAAATTCACTTAACACAACGCATTAACATCTGCGATTTGCTCATGGAACGTAACGAAAATGATCCATTTTTAAAAAGATTGATAACTAGAGATGAAGCATGGGTTGTTTACAACAATGTCGATCAAAAAAGATCGTGGAGAAAGTAAGATGAACCAGCTGAAACGACAACCAATGTTGACATTCGTCTAAAGAAGATTATGTTATCAGTTTGGTGGGATTACAAAGGAATCGTCCACTTTGAACTTTTACCACGCGACCAAACGATCAACTCAGATGTGTACATTCAACAACTAACCAAACTGAATTATGCGATTCAAGAAATCGACCAGAATTGGAAAATAGTAAAGGTATTGTGTTCCACCATGACAATGCAAGGCCACACACATCTTTGGCCACTGGACAAAAATTGTAATCGGAGATTCTTGAGGCCAAAATAGGACGAAAATCAAAAATACCAATTTGTTGATGGAGTCTTCGTTATAAAGTTATTAACGTTTAAAGTTCCGCCCGTACTGAATTTTTTTCTCGAAAATGCGCAGGATTTCGGGGATATGACTATTCACCAAAAATGATTGTAATTGACCCCTCCAATCGAAAATAATTTTTCTAAAACGATTTGAAATTTTTTTTTTCGGCACCTACATAACCCTGTCGATTTTTCTTAAAAATTCGTTTTTGTTTTTTAGTAATTTTGTTTGACTCTCTATAGAAAAGTTGTCTAATACTTTTTTGTAGATACCCATGCGCTCTACTTCAGAAAAAAGTTTCATTGAAATATATTCATTATTGTAGGAGTTGTGGCTGTTTGATTATTAGACCATTTTTATGGTGTTTTCCTCAGTTTACGGGGTCAAGGAACAACTTTTTCAGTATTGTTAAAATTTCTACATATTCTTCACCAAAATACGCGTTGATTGCACTTCGGAAAATTAAAATCCTTCAATCTGTTCAGAAATTATGACGTTTTAAAGATACGGAAAATTCGTTCTCGAAAATACGTAAAATTTCGTGGGTACATGTGATGACCAAAAATGATCGTAATCGACTCCTGCAATCGAAAATAATTTCTTCAGAATGATTTGAAATTTTTTAATTTAATTTTTTAATAACTTACTAACTTACTAACGAAGCCTCAGTCAAGAAATTGATATTCTCAATTTTCGTCTTAGTTTGGCCTCTAGAATCTCCCAGTATATTCTAGAAACTTCTTGAATGATCAAAATTTAAATAATGATCATGATATAAAATCACAGTTTTTGTCAATAAAAACTAATTTTGATGTTGCTTGAAAAATGGCAAAAGGTCATTATTAAAAACGGTAAATAAATTACTAAATAAAGTTATTTCGTTCCATAAAAAAATTGTCTTTTATTTTATTACAAAAATCCGCAATTACTTAGTTGCCAAACCAATACGAATTAAAATATGGAAAACTATATTTCTACAATTTATGCTAATTTTGTGTTTGAACAAAGCACAATTATTAACTTCTGCAATTTGGCTCCAGCAAATATTAACTTCACATTTTAATCTGTGGGACATGCATACACAGAAAGAGGTTGGATCCTGTTAACACACACTCTTCAAAAGCTAAACAAATTTACTGCATCCAACTTTTATTAACGGATATCCTTGTTTGAAAAGTGAATAACGTTCTCTTAAATTATTTGAAATAAAACGTTTTGAATTTGCAGTTTTAAACCGTCTCTTTTAATAGAAATTAAATTTTTTTCCCCCGGCCATGATTTTAACGACTTCGTCAAATAGTTGCACAGAAATGTTCCCAATAATTAATGCCTTCTCCTCGGTTTTGTTTCAAACAATTACAAAGCAAATGATGAAAAATAGTTTTTGTTTAATCGATAAAATTTTAATTTTGGAACACTAATGCCTTCGCTACAAGCAGTCAAAAGCATATTCTCATCCGTCTATTAATCCAATAGTTATAGCTTTTTAAAGAAAGGTAGCACTCAACTTTACACGTCTGTAACTTGAACGATTTACAAAATTTTGAAAAATTTTTCCAGATACGTTTAAACCTCGCTAAATAAAATATTCAAAATTGAACACAATTTGAAAACTTACTCCAAAGGTCTGATTTCGCGTAGAATGACCCCACTGATTGTCAGTCGACGATTATAAAATTTCTTATAAAAATTCCACGGTACGTCATCCGTGATAAAAATTCTAGTAAAATTCATTGAACCGTCGTATTTAAAGCTTTCTGCCTCGAAAACGCAAGAGATCCGGAAAAGCACGTAGGTTTCGATGTATTGAATATTTCTGTCAGACAGAATTCCATGAATTTATTCGTCCTCGGAGGGCAACCAAGATGGAATCCGAGGAAGGCATCAATTTCCGATTTCCGTGATTTTCACCGTGCTTCCGAATGTCCTTTTCAACGGCCGGCCACTCGAAATATCGAGCGGCTCTCGTCCGCGATAAAAACGAAATTCCATTCCCTCTTCGGCGATTAAAATTAATTAGAGGCGTAAACGTTTACGTTTCTATCGTTAGTGGACCGCACGTTCGAGGATAAACAGCTAATAAATTATTCGTTTCCACCGATTTATTTACAGAGGCGTGGTTCACATATCCGTGTCTCTGACGATCGACACTTTCGTTTTACCAAACGATCGACGACGGTGAATTGTTTCAAAAGGAATTTAATTAAAGTCCCTCGAGTCAGTCTCGTCTGTCAACTGGCGTTCCTTGTGTCAGGTTTCTGTGCCCTCCGACGTACTGCTCGTATTTATTTCTAATGGAAGCTTGTTCTCGTTTAGCTCATGCGTGTACACGTTTTCAGTTTTAACGCTTCTTTTTTCAGGTGTCCACTTTGACACGAGCACGGAGAGCCTGGTGAGCGAGATCACAACCGCGGTCAAAGTTTACGCGTACGGTGTCGAGGACTTTTTGAACGATCAGGATAACGAAAACCTCAGCCTGAATACTCAGCTAAGCTGCGAAGAAAGCTACGGTGAATCTCGCTGGAACACCGGAGACCTGTTCTTCAAGTAATTATTCTTCGATCAAACGTATTTATGTTTTCATTATTTATTAATCAATTTGGTGATGCAAGGAAATTACTGTTTTACAGAATATTCATGGATTTATATAAATATGTCCATGGTACATAAGTAATATTATCTATTATATTTTTACGAGATAATATCACAGTTTTTTAACGATGCTATTAATGTGCAATTCCTTTCATTCCACGTTAATTAATTATTTTCACCATCTGTGCTCTAAAAGTTACAAAAAAAATTGCTCGAGAAGTTGCTCGTTTAGTTGGAATTTTATAATGGAAAAATTAAATCAAGCAAACGTAGAAATTATTTTCTGGATATATGTATGTATATTCTCCAATTCCTTCATTTATCCGATAAATGAGATAAATGAAGAGAAATGTAATTTTCAACGTATATTTTCCGGAAAATTGAAAAACTGTCTTTTTCTCCCGAGTTGCTAATAATACGTAACTTTCGAGTAAAAAAATTTAAGGGAATTTATCTTTTCAAATCTTTTTTAACACGTTGACTGCCAAACCAAAATCGTAATATTTCTTAGGAGATCAAAACTTTGCCTTTACGCAATTGTAAACTACATGAATCAAAATTTGTCTTAGCACTTATTTCCGTAAACTAACCGAAATCCATGAATACTATTCAAATTTATTTCCTGTAACATTTTAACCTGACAATTAATTATTTTAATTCCATAGTAAAAAATTCAGTCACTCATATACAGCGTGTTCGGTCACACCTGGGAAAAAATTTAATGGGAGATTCTAGAGGCCAAAATAAGACGAAAATCAGGAATATCAATTTCTTGACTAAGGCTTTGTTACAGAGTTATTAAAAAATTTCAAATCCCTCTGAAAAAATTATTTTTGGTTGTGGAGGTCATTTGCAATCATTTTTGGTGAATAGACATACCCCTGAATTCCTACCCAGTTTCGAGAAAAAAATTCATCAACGAAAATATAATATCTGATCATGAATGAATGATTCCCCTAAAATGTCATGTGTTTCAAATCGTTCTGAAAAAATTATTTTCGTTTGCAGGGTTCAATTACAATCATTTTTGGTGAATAGACATACCCCCGAAATTCTATGCAATTTTGAGAAAAAAATTCAGGAAGGTGAACTTTTTCGACGAAATTGAAAAATTTCAAATCGGTCTAAAGAAATTATTTTTAATTGCAGGGATCAATTATAATCATTTTTAGTCAATAGACATACCCCCAAAATCCTACTCAATTTCGAGAAAAAAATTCAGTACGGGTGAAACTTTAAAGGTTAATAACTTTTTAACGAAGCTTCTATTAATAAATTGGTATTCTTGATTTTCGTCCTATTTTGACCTCTAGAATCTCCCACTACAATCTTTCCCAGGGGTGGCCGAACATCCTGTATGGATGTGGCAGTCAAAGTGTTAATCACAAGAATCTTCTATATTTCCTTCGTTTGCATTTGGATGTGAATCGTGAAAAATAAACTGCACAGCGCTGGTACGCGATTTTCAAGTACAAAGTGCGTTTCCTCTTTGTGGGCAGGTACTTGAAGAACGTGTCGGTGGAGGGCGATCAAGGAAAACCGAACGTGGAGTTCACTCAAGACGGCGTTCTCAAAGCAGCCGAACTGAAAATCATGAATCTTCGTCCAGGCGTGAGCAAACAACTCGTTTGGGAAGAGGTGAGTGCAAACGTTCCACGTGTTTTCTATGTTCTCCTCGAAGACGCCCCCCGACGTTTAAAGTATTGGCGATTCCTGCGAAGAAATTGTTAACTTCAACGTCGAAAACGTCGATACTCGAACGAAGCGGTCGGAATGTGCACCGCGTTCCAGGAGATCAGCATAAAGCGTAATACGAATGTTGAAAGTTCGGGAGGGATCTGGCATCTAAATGTGGGCTAATAGGGGATTCGAGTCTCAAAATATCAGATTTATCCAATCGCACGCGAACGTACGGATGGACTGGTGTAGAGCGACAAGGAAAGTCACTGGCTTAAAACGGATGAATAAGATTCGTTAACAAACTGCATAACTTTTCGATTTGTTTCTTTTTTGCATTGGATTGGTACCGTTTTTTGTATCTCTGGGAAGGACAAACGGGCTATGTCGCAACTGGAATGCGTTTAAATGTAGAACGAGGAAACAAAGAATAGACGAATCTCGATTCTGTCTAATTCTATTCCAGGTATTTTAAATTATTTAATTAATTATCACTTTTTAAATCACATGTTGGGATAGGATTTTCTGAATAACTAGATTTATGAAATGTCAATACGATACGACATACAGTAGGTGCAAAAAGTATTCAAACAGTTGTCAATTTCCACAAACATTTTATGGAACTTTATCAACATCATTTTTGTTTTTATTTTATTTAAGGTCACGAACGACCATTAATACCTTACATATTCTTATTTTAGATCATGTTATACAGGGTGTTCGGCCATTCCTGGGAAAATGTGTAATGGGAGATTTTAGAGGCCAAAATAAGACGAAGATCAAGAATATCAATTTTTTAGCTGAGGCTTCGTTAAAAAGTTATTAACAATTAAATTCAAAAATTTCAAATCGTTCTGGAAAAATTATTTTCGGTTGCAGGGGTCAATTACAATCATTTTTGGTGAATACACATACCTCCGAAATCCTATCCACTTTCGAGAAAAAAAATCGGGTAGGTGCTGATATTTTTCGACAAAAAAAAATTTTTTAAATCGTTCTAAAAAAATTATTTTCGGTTGCGGGGTTCAATTACAATCATTTTTGGTCATTATACATATCCTCGAAATCTAACACACTTTTGAGAAAAAAATTCCTTATCGAAAGTCTAATTAGGTGCATAAATTCGACGAAAAAAAAAACTTTCAAATCGTTCTGGAAAAATTATTTTCAGTTGCAGGGGTCAATTACAATCATTTTTGGTGAATACACATACCGCAAAAATCCTACGTACTTTCAAGAAAAAAATTCTTTACCGAAAATATACTGCGTGGCCGGAACGAAGCCTCAATCAACAAATTAATATCCTTGATTTTCGTCTTATTTTGGCCTGTAGAATCTTCCATTAAAATTTTTCCCAGGTGTGGCCGAACACCCTGTTATAGTGTCATGAAACAGGAATTCAAGACTTTCGTTAATAGTTTCATAGAAAATATAAATAAGCAATTTATTTTTAATTTTGTTCTTCAGATTTCTGAGAATACATATGCATCTTTTTGTAATAAACAAAGTTCTATAAAGGTTTTGTGGAAATTGATTGCTGTACGAATACTTTTTACCCCCGCTGTAATTACAATTATGAATGGATCGTTCCACGATAAATCGTAAGATTTTCTTATTCTCCTTAAATTTGATACACTGTAGCGTGTTCGTTGACATTCCGAGTATTCGTTTGGAGAGTATTCAATCCCCGGGAAATGAAAAGTAGAGAAAAAACAACAAAATCAAAGCCCGCGGAAAATGAAGACAATGAGAGCAACAGATTTCTGAAGTTGTCCGACTGCGTTCGCATCGGGATAATCCGTCGGATGTCACCGTCTCTCGCAATAAAATGGACATCTTTAATCGCGACTGACCCAATTTCTCATGGTCGATACGCAGCAAAAAACATTTCCTGGCTGGCGAACGAAACGAAGTCATTACGAAAATGTCACGAGACCCTCTGAAGAGAATATTACCTTTCGACACGCGTGAATCGTATTTGATTAAAGGTGAGAGAGATGACCTCGTTAAACTTGGCGTTAGGAATTTGAAACCCACCGCCGAGCCGTGCTTGTGTTTGCTCTGAGTATATTAAAAGAGGTCCTTTGGTCTTGCTGAATTTATGAGAAATGAAAAATCTTTAAAAGCATGCACTGACGTCTGCACAGAAAATCAGGGACATTATTTGTGCGAAATACACGCTCCCGACGACTTTAAACTGAAATTACAGTAACACTTTTACACGAAATAATAACGATCTTTGTAATCGAGTATTGTAAATGCATCCCTTCTGAAGGAATACGTATTTTGTCTGTAGAAGCTCTTGCCTCATCGAAAGGCGTAACAAAATTGCATTTCTTGCAATTTGAAAAATATTAGAAAGAACCAAATCTGGCGAATAGCGAAGGTGGATGTTTCCAATGATTGTTTATTATCACTAGTAATTATTGCCTTTTATTTCTGTAATTCGTAAATATCTATTTTTTTAAATTGGTTCAATTTTCTGTTACTTTCTCTTTCGTCCTCTTTTTTTTAAGTATACAAATTATTTATAGTGTAGTGATTGTATTTTTTAATATTAAGAAGCAAAGTGCATACGACGATATTTGTAAGGCTGTTTACAAATTACATGACGTTAAATTCACCTGACTCTTACTCAGTTTACTATTCCACCACCTTATTATCACTAGTTGTCACGTTCGAAAATACGCTATATCTTTTGAATAGAAAAGTAATGCACACTAATGGCGTAGCTCTTTGCTCGCTTGTAATATAGCACACATCGATACTTACCAGTATCGCATCGATGCCATTAAAGCCAAAGTGTAAATTGCAAGGAAAGCTGTTCGTCGTGATATCAGACATTCAAAAGGCTTCGAACATGTCTTCTTGCACCATTTTATGGAGGGCGGATCAAAGGTGTTGCAAGAGCTTCCACAAACATTGTAAATCACGTATTTCTTCAGAAACGATGCTCTTCCAATACCTTATTACAAAAATGATTATCCGTTTGTGAAAAAGTGTTGGTTTAATTTAAGTTGGGACAACTTTTGGAACGGACCATGAATATGATTTCGCACAAATTACGATGTTCCTGACTTTCTGCGCAAGCATGGCCATTCCCGATTTTAATGATATCCGTTTCTTGTGAATTCTGAGGGATCAAAGGCTCGCTTTTAATATACCAGCGTGAACTCTTTGTGCGTTAAGGAATTCTTTGCATAATTGCGTGTTTAGAAATTACCGCAGAAGAATGCCTTACACCAATACCTTGGCGTGTCACTACACAGGGTGTTCCGGATATTAATGGTGATTCCTTCCAAGAAGTGATACTAGTAACCAAAGCAAAACTAAGATCAATAATGTAATGTATTTTTTTTATTAGCAGAAAAGATAGAGATAACATTGATGAAAATTAATCGGAATCTAATCAGATTATGGGGTAAGAACGCTAACTTAAGTATGAAGTTCCGTTGAAATACATTCAGCTGTTTCAGCTGAAATACTTAATAGGTATTTAATAATCAAATGTTTTTTTATTACATTATTTCACTTTATCCTATTTTGGTTTATAAGTTTATTCTCTAAAAGAATTATCATTATCGGTCGAATACTCCGTTTTCTACTTGTACTAATGGTATTTCAATTTCAAATCGGTACAAACAATATGTTTAAAAAAAAGTCAAACTCGACATATTGATTAAAGTTTAAGAAAAGAAAAACAAACTAAGGTGATCTTACTTTGAGCATATTCCACAGGGTGCTCGTCCCTGGGAAAAATTTTAATGGGAGATTCTAGATTCCAAAATAAGACGAAAGTCAAGAATATCAATTTCTTGATTAAGGCTTCACTAAAAAGTTATTAAAAAAATTCAAATCATTCTGAAAAAATTATTTTTGGTTGCAGGGGCCAATTACAACCATTTTTGGTAAATACACATAACCCCGAAATCCTACGCAGTTTCGAGAAAAAAATTCATTACCAAAAATTTCATGCCTGACCATCCATTGACATGTTTCACTGAAATTTCATGGGTATGTTTAAAACATCATAACTTCTGAACGGATTGGAGGATTTTAATGTTTTAAAAGGCAAACAGCGCGTGTTTTAATCAAGAATCTGTAGAAATTAGAGAAATATTCGAAAAGTTGCTCCTTAGCCCCGTAAAGTGAAAAAAAAACCATAAAAATGGTCCAATTGTTAAACAGTAGTTAGCATAACTCCTACAATAGTAAATATATTCCAATGAAATTTTGGGAGGAAGTAGAGTTCATGGATACCTACAAAAACGTATTAGACAACTTTTCCGTACAGCGTTAGACAAACTTATTAAAAATGAAAAACGAATTTTTAAGAAAAATCGACTGTGCCTTTTTTCGGCGAAATTGAAAAGATTTCTAATCATTTTGGAAAAATTATTTTTGATTTGGGGCGTCAATTGCAATCATTTTTGGTGAATAGACACACCCCCGAAATCTCACGCACTTTCGAGAATAAAATTCGAGTAGGTGGACTTTGTCGACAAAATTGAAAAATTTCAAATCGTTCTGGAAAAATTATTTTTGGTTGCGGGTGTCAATTACAATCATTTTTGGTGAATACACATACCTCTGAAATCCTACGTACTTTTGAGAAAGAAATTCAGTATCGAAAATATACTGCGTGGTCGGAAATGTTTCTATAACTTTTTAACGAAGCCTCAATCAACAAATTGCTATTCTTGATTTTAATCTTATTTTGGCCCCTAGAATCTCCCATTACAACATGCTGTATATCGGAACCTTAAAATAAAAGTTAATTACTGCTGAAAGAACAGTTGTTTCGGATCTAGAATAATAAATACATAAATGAGCAATAAGAATGCTAAGTCAAAGACGTTTTAATAAGAAGCTTACAGAGACTGTAATGAATTTTGATGCAAATTACGTTAATCTATTTATTACTCAGTCGATGGTTAACATGTTAGGGTTTTAAAGTCGTTAGTAAGCGGTCGATCGATTTGCTTTCGACCACTCGGAAACGTTCCACGTTCAAGTTTGGAAGACTGACGGAAAGCGAGTAACCGACACTGACGGGAGAATATCCCGCACTTACACGCAGACTTACCACGCGTTTGGAATTGTGGTGATGCCGTACTAGCTACACAAAGTCGTTTACAAAATTCCTCTTGAAATACACGTTCTGACGCGGAAAGATTTACCGAAGACTTCCTTCGAATTTTTAGCGTTCGTCACTTGCTCTGCAGTTAGTTCAGTCATGCAAAATTTCATATTTAATAAACTTATTATCATTGCTCCCATAGTTAACAACGCGTTGACATCGGCTTGTCTTAAAAAAAGAACATGTTTTGTCCATTAAAAGAAAAATACCACGAAAAAGTAATCATGTTTTCTTTATTAAAATTTTGCGAACATTCATATTTCTTTTCACGAATATTACCAAAATTGTAAAACAGTAGTTAGAATTGTGAATTCAAACATTTTTACAAATATTAACAATTTTCAAGTAATAATTGTAAAGCTAATTTCCCCCATGTTACAACTTCTTTAAATTTATGATTCGCGAAACTTATCACGAAATTTTATACTGGTAAAGTTTTAGAGGCTGCTTCGATATTCTTTTTCCATTACGAATGTTCAGAACTTCGTAACTTTTAATCGATCTACGTGTAATAGTTTCTGGTTCATCATTTTCACGTAATTCTTTATGAACGTTGTTTCTGTTGGATCGGTGAGATCGATATTCGCGTTGCGACGCTAGAGCCCCTGGCGGTGATTTTTGCTTTTTGATTATTATTGTCGTTGACGCCATGAAGATGCGTGCACTGCGTGATACTCGATGTATTATTAAAGTACATGTATATTTTCCATACAGTGCAAAAGGATTGTCATTTACGCGCCCTCCACCTATGAAATCTGCTGCGATTTTTCTAACAGTTTCATTAAGCACTCTTTTATTGTAGGTGCTGATAACTTCCTAGTTTACGCAGCTTGCCAACTTTCCTCGATAATATAATGATTTCACGTTTCAAACATTTTTTATCTTCGTTTCAAAACTTAATTGGAAGTTTGAACCACAATATTAAGTTACGTACTTTGATGAAGATTTTGTGAAAGATGTTCATCGGTCGTTTATATTCCACCTTCCACCTTCTACATCGAATTTATCGTTCAGAAAACTTTTCATCTCTCCTGGCACTTAACTATATTCAATTCTATTATAGATATTTAAAATGTACTTTTCTGATCTTTCAGTGTAGCGCGAAATACGTCTGACCTAATAGAATCAGTAAATCAGAAACGTTAAGGAGAATATTCCTTGTAAGGTATCAGTATTTATTTTGCATTAGAACATTTTGATTCTACAAAATATATTTTCAAAGATAAAACATAAATTTTTAACTAGAAAGATACAAATTAATATGTAAGTTTAAAATTCAATTTGGCAAATTTATTTTTAGAAGAGAACGAGCCTATATGAAAAAACAAATTTAACAAAAGGAATAAAGATTTTGTTATCCGAATCCGAATATTTAGTACGAATTGCTCTGACATGTTTGTTTATTACCCACTCTTTTTACTTGTGCAGTCAAAGTGAATTTATTGCACGTATGCACAATGAATTTTTAAAATATTTTTCGAATGAAAAACATGTATTTTTTATTTTCTATTTGTTCCATCAATGTTGGAATACCCTATACGTATTCGTTATGTACAGTTTGAGCACCACTGTTCTAAATCGTGCACGTTAAACTCGCGGTCCGCTTAATTATCTTAGTTATTTTATTGCGCAATGTTTTGTTGGTTCTATACTACTTATATTTTAGAGTATCTACATTTGGTTTAATGCACTTGCCCGTAACTTTAAAACAAGGCCAAACAGGTGTTTATACGAACATTTTAATTACATTTAAGCGACGACTTTCTACCTTACATCTATACATGTATTTCGATACACCCTTCATATTTGATGTTCATTGATCCGATTGTCTATAATCGGCGAATCGAATCACAGTCAACGCTTAATGCTTCTAATTAATAGCGTCCCATTCACGTCCCTAAACCACTCGCATCAGGCTTGGTTATTCGCGTTCATTGGATATTCGCCCGGGCAGCTTTCGACTTCCAATTTCATCGTCCGTCGATTTCCAATCAACAGCGGGTGGTCCAGAAATCGATGTTTTATTCCGTCACCGTTCGTCGAGATCGCGTTTAACCGGGGAAACACGGAAAATCTGCGACATCGAGCGGCATTTTCAGTATCGTCGGATAGGACACGACTAATTAAATCTGAAATGGGATTTCCTACAGCTCTATCAATGAGTTATTTATGGACCATCGATAATCGCGCGAAACCAAAGTCGCGCTCGGCTGTTGGAAATGTTGTAATCACTGGATGTACAGTGGCTCACGAAAGTATTCGAACGCTTACATATGCAAACTTGAATGGCCGAAATAATGTACATTAAAGTAATTTGCTGAAACAAGTAGATGTCAATAGGAAGGTGGAAATCTTAAGATTATGCCAGTAAAATTTGAAAAGGATTCAATAACGTAAGTAAGAGTTATGATACATTTATTAGAAACACGTATGGTAAGTGACTCACAAAAGTATTCGAACGCTACATGTATTATTAAATTATTTAATATTAATATTTTGTTGGACCACCTTTAGCAGCTATAATGTTCCTTAACCGACGTTCCATACTATGAAGTATGAAAAAAATCTCTTTTTCAGGTTACATTTGCTTCATCAAACAATACAACTTCTGTCAAAAGAATGTTCTCATGTTTTGTTAAAATTTGATTGATAGTGGCGTAAATTATTTTCTTCCCCTGTGTCTGGCGATAAAAGAAGTAATATAAAAATATAATGGTCTCTACGTACACGAAGAATATTATAAATTAATAGAAAAATGCCATAGTAGATTTAACTTTGCTATCAATCATATGGTGCAATAAAATTCTCTCTTGTCGAAAGGACTAGAAAAATCAATGACACAAAGAACGAAAACACTGATGGAAGACCGACTAATCGGTTAAAAATACAGTGGATACGATTCGTAAGAAAGGCTTCATATAGAATGTTTTATAAATCTTCAACGAAGGAATAAGGTCAAGAGAGTTATACGAACTTTTTTATTTGTGTTCTCAATCTGCTATTGAAATGGATCCCGCATGATAGGATGCACCTGTACGTCCCTGTCACGGTGATTGAGTTTCGTGTAATCGCTTCTTGTGGTTCCGTAAACCGCGAAATGCAGCCACTTTATACGAAACGTTCAAATACCTCCAAGCGCGGATGGAGAATCGCAATCGAGATTATAACGAAATCGAACATCGACGAATATTGGTCCTGCGTGACGTCAGTGAAATCAGAAAAGGGTCTATAGGAAAAGGAGAGAATTGTTTTTCAAATCGAAACTCCAATTGTCTCGTTCGATCGTCGGACGATTTATTTGCCGCGAATGTTCCTCGGTGATATTGTGGTCCAGATAATTAATGGTTGGCTGATGTCTTACGTGTCATCGGTGTCTAGACTAGCTGAGGATTCCATATAAACATTATAATTCATACGAATATTATTTGATAATACACTGTTGGTGTTTCGAAAAAAAACGGAGGGAAAAATTATTGTGGTTATTGGAGACATTTCTTGGAAACATATGCGTGCTTCAAGAATACTTTTGCAATTTATGTACAGATATACTGTGAGCGTAAAATGACATAAAATTTAGAACTTGTTCACTAAATTCCCATTTTGTCGATAAAACGGATATAAAATTTCTAGTTAAAACAAACAATTGATAAATGTTATTACGAAGCAACATCACAGGATACGGTAGCTTTGAAACTTGAGCCCGATTTTTGGGAAAATCTCGTTGTCCATGGTTCCCAATATCGACAGAAACAAGCGCTGAATAATGCGATTTCTGTCAGTGGAGAACAAAACGTAGTCGATTAAATGCAATTTCATGTTTCAGGATTGGATAAACAAAGTTTGATTGGCCTCGATTCATGACACATTTCAACCAGTCTCCATATTTAACTTTTTTTTTATTGTTGGCTTTATAAGAATAACTGCCACATGTTATGGATGCTTATCAGTTATTTTTATATTAATAATCATTTTCATAAACTAATTTCCGAACTATAGAAGAAGATTATCTAAATGTATAGTAAGAACGAAAGAAGTATTGTACTTGATACAATAAAATGTTTGCTGAATATATAGCTTTTGTATTAAAGTTTTTAAATTTGATCATGTAATTAGACGACGATTTCTTTTACCAAATGATCTAGTATGCCTATTGGATTATAAATTGATGTAGTTTAAAAATATCTCAAACGTAAAATTTTTTTCTGGCATAAAATATTGAGATGGTAAAAAAAAAAATGATGTAAAAGCATTGTTTACATGTGTCATAGTATGTACGTCGTAACGAGCAAGGCGTCGAGGCTATGTCACGAACGCGCTAAGAGAATCGTCAGTGAACGGAAATCCAATTAAGACACAAACACAGTATCTCCTCGAACTTCCAGTTTCCAAGTTGACGGAACAAAGGATCGTAAACAAGCGTCGATAGGAAGTGGAATATTAATTGGTATCGCCATGGTGCTATTTAAACGAGACACCGAGCGTTGGAAGTAAACAAGCTATGCTTTACAACGGCTTGTTTTCTGCAAACCGATTCGCGATTACTGAAATGTAATTACTTCTTCTTCTTCTCCTTTTCGTTTTCTTTTACGTCGCGTCGACATCTGGATCATTAGCGACGATTAACGGCGCTGCTTCTCACATTTGTATCGTTAAATTTTGTGCTATAGATTTGAGACGCTCACGAATTTCAATGACCTGACGCCATAAACCTGTCTTTCTTGATCGAATTCTCTGCATTCGTACAGAATGTGGTTTGTTGTCAATGGTGTATTTCCACAGGAGCTGCAGTTTGGTGGGTCTCTTTGATGGGTAGTGTTTTTTAAAATTTGTTTCCATTAATATCCCATTGTATTATTTTTCCATTATTGTGTAATTGTAGTCTTTACTTTTCTTTCGTTTTTTACATAATATCGGAGTCTGATGACAAGTCTGTAGTATCTGTAGAGTCGTATGGTGGATTGGGAGTTAGATTTTTCAGTAATCTATAGATTCTACTTTTAATACTACGTTCTCTTAGCGAAGAATAGATTTTTAACAGCATTTTTATTAAGGCAGGTGTGTCCTCTGTAAATTTTTTAGCTGTTTTAATTGGGTCAGTTGCTTCTGTTGAGTTTTCTATAAAACTTTTTAATTGATTATAATTTAAAATGTAATTTGCTTCTGGACGTTCAATTTCTTGTTCGACTGGATTTAACATTTTTCTTACAAGATGTCAAAATCGGGTGAGACACTCTGTACAGCAATTTTCAAAACTTCTTTCTGTCCGGATAATTAACGATTGGAATCTGGGAACAGATGTAGAATAAAATGATAAATGAAAATTGTAATGATCGTACAAAATAAACTTCCTTTTTACGAACAACAATTGTAAGTTGGACGCATGGGAAAATAGTGTAAAGTAATAAATTGAATTTTCTACGGTTTTTTTCCTAACGATTGGAAAACGGAAACAGATACGAAGGGAGCAAAGTGATTAATTACCACAAAGACCAAGGAGGTTTTTTTATCGGATCATTCAGATTACGGGATCGATTCAACTGGAATCCAGATCGCGCGTAAAATCGTAATCCGCTGTAGATTAGCGGACAATCGACCATTGAAAACAGATCGAGCTGGCTTGGTAGCGCCGATATTAACGATTCTGCTTGACATTCTCGTGGGTACGTGAAGGACCTCGATACCAGTAACGCTATGCGCCTCTATTAGGGATTGGTGCACACACACACACGTGTGCCGAAATCTAGTATGGCCAGAACGCAGGCACGTAATTCAAAGTGCGTGGGTGACGTGCACATGGATCGTCAGCTAATTAAGGAAATTGTTCGCATTGCGTTGGTGCAAACAGATGTTACCACTTGACCGTTAGATTTCGATGCTCGTGGAACGGTTCATCAAGTCGAAAATGAATTTCCATCGCTCTGGGTTAGAATAATATTCTCATTGTAGCGAACAGGCTATTCCACACATCGGTGGATCCTGGAAATGTTATTTGATCTATTCAAATATTATCGACACTATTTCGCATAAACATTCAAGCATTTTGAAAAAGATAGTTTACCTTTTCTAGAGAAAATGGTATCGTGATTCTTTCAACGACATTTGAATATTTTATTTTATATAAATTTTACCTTTTAAATTATTTTTAATTATTTTCAATTATTACTCTTCCTAACGGATATATTTGTATAGAATGTAATTTTTTAAAATTTTTAAATACCAGAAATACAAGAATTTCTGAGCCCCCAATATTCACAAGAGATTATTTACATAGTTGAAACCAAGATTATTACTTTACTTTTAAGAAACTTACCATTATGGGGTCTGTAATTAAATCGAAGTAACTTGAACAAAATAAAAACGTTTGCTTTCTTGCCAGTATAAATATTGTACAGTATATTATTATTCTCCTTAAGGTATTTTTACTAATGTACCTAATTAGCTCGTAACATTAGCTCCTACATTTCACACAATTCTTAGAGCACAGAAAAATTGTTGAAAAGACTTTTTTACCTTTAAAAGTTACATGTTTCGTCGTTTCCGTGTTATATTTGGTGCCTTTTCAGTCTACGCTTAATCGTCTCGTATTAAAATATCAATTTTAACGAGAATTACAGTTAACACGACGCTGCAACGTTTACTGTCGTCTTGATTATATCGTATAATATTCAATGAATATGATACGATTAGGAAACTTCAGATGCCGTGAAACAATTTCTGCATAAGGTATCAAACCATTCAGCCTGCCATTAGACTCAGCCTGTTTAGATTACATAGTTACAAAGCGGACAAAGGTCTCATTAATAACGCAAGTCAGAAACTTTAGTCAGTTTCATTAACACTTACTATCATATTTGTGTCATTATCGTGACTTTATTAATGAACCGCTTCTATATTATATTTAAGGGTTTAAAGTAACAGCTGTGAAAGAAAAATTTCAATATTTTTTATCATAAGGATGGCAGGATGGGAAGTTTATTATACAGATAAAATTTCATTGTCCCTTGTCTACAAGGGCTGATCGTTAGTTAAGTTTCGTTCAGTTTCAGTAGATTTAGTAGCATTTAAATACTTCTTTCAGTTGTAAAATAATTTAAAATAATTCTTTTTAGTAATTACATATTAAGAAATATACAAACCTTTAAGAAAGAGTTTAAAAATTTAGAAAATAGTACTCGCTAGGCCCTGCTTAGAAATTTGTTGTTCTGTGGAAAATTTGGACATGGAGCCTTTTTGTCTGAAATAAAAATACAAATATCTTATTCGTTAAATTAAATTTTCTAATTATACTTACTGTATAAAAGAAGGAGCCTTAATTACGGCATTAGCATAACATAAATTATTTGCTGACTCATTTATTAATGACAAAATTGATAACAGCGAAAATCTTTCTTAATTGATCGTTGATTTTAAATAATTTTTTACAATTTTCAACTTTGAGAATGATCTTCAAGCTAATTCCCCTTTAACCAGTGTTGTTAAAATTATTTTGATTACTATATCAAAATTTGGATGTATTTCAGAATTATGGTTATCATAAAGTAATGTTTCAAACATTGTGAATTTCGATGGAATTTCATTGAATAAGTCAATTAACAAAGTCACTTCCTGAACTTGACTCATGACTATTTTTCAAGGCCTCATTTTCATCTAGAAGTTTTGCAACCATAATCTTAGACTTACAGTTAAACTTTCTTTACATCCCAACTTTACTCGCTAACTGAACCGACTGAATTAATAACCCGGAATAAATGCTACCAAAGTTTCTTGAGACTATAATCTAAGAATCTTGGAGAAAACCATTCAACCATTTGTTTTCATCATCTTCGACGTCATTAACAAAGTAAATAAATGACGAAAGGAGTTTAATATTACAAATTAAACTTCAAGAATTCATTTAAGTTCCACGTATACATATTTTCTATTAGTCTGTGTCCTATACCATTCATTATCTTTTGAAACATACAATTTTAATTCTTATCTCAAAAGTTAGAAGCATGTAAATAACTGGAGTATACTAGTTGTATTTTAACAATAAAGTTTTGTCAAAGTTGATATATTCATAAAGAATAACACAAACATCAGAGATCTCGTTTGATAAATATAATCGAATTTACAAGCAATGATTAACTCTTTATTGTTGATTGTATATCCAACAGTTTAAATTACTCATTTAATTAGCTTAATTGACATCATATTTGTCTCGGTAAATAGAGGCAAACAGACTATCAAAGCAAACAAAATTTTATAAAGTTATCATTGTTAATAACGTCGCAGCATTTAATAGAATTGTTAAGAATGAAATTATCTGAACAATTTACGTACTGGTTGTAATATTATAATAAACAGTCCAGTAACGAGTATTGAAAGCATTAAACTCCTGTTTTCTCTAAAACTGTACCGCCGTTAGAAGCTATAAAGCTGATTTTTTTTTTAAATGACTTGTGCTTCATGTCGATCTGACTTTCCGGCCTGGAAATATCGTAGTTTAAATGAAGAGCTAATTTCTAAAACTCTTAAAAAAGTATTAAAACTTCAGACGCGTGGAGTTCCGAAGCTGCTAGTATTTTCTCCATAATTGAACCACTGTATAAAGCGACAAAGCTTCCTATTAAGGGTTTTTATTTTATGTCGATTCGATTTTCCGCTTTGGGAATGTCGTTGTGTAAAGAAAAGCGTAATTTTTTATATTCCAGTGTCTCTGTCTTCGTTTTACGGTTCGGACCTTTCTCTCGCTCGCGCGTCGTAACCACGTGACCTGCGCAGTAGTCAGTGCGCGTAGTTTTTTTCAAGAATTCAAGTTCGAAGAAAATTTGTTATATCTTCGGAACTAATTACGCTATCAGCTTGAAACAAATTTCATTTTAAAGGGTGTTTTATCTTCTATCCGACGAATATGTCAATTATTATAATTTATGCTATTTTTTATATTTATTTTGAAATGTATTTTGATGCTCTGGATAACCACTAGATTACAGATTGTTTATTTAACTGAAAATGAGTTGAAATTTTTATACAGGGTGTTCGCCTCAAACAAAGTATCGAAACTATTACTAAAAACGTTCAAATACATATCTATGTTCGGGCATAAAATGATTATGCTAGACACTTTTATTTATTTCTTATTCTATATTTCTGTGCATAAACATTAATAAATATACGTATACGCAACGAAAATTGATAGGAACAACTATTTCAGTGGTTATAAGCGATGTTCCCATACTTTTGTTAGCCACTGTTTATCTCCAATCCTATTGCTTTCTTGAGAATATTAAATTGTACTTTGATACTACATCCAAACAGTTTCGATTGAAGCGAAAATCACAGTGGAAACTGTAGACACTCGAGTAATCATAGTTATCGCAGTTCCGGCGATAATCGAATCGTCAAACAGGCCTGTATGCAAAGGCGAGGCAGGGGCTTACGATGTCGTTCGCGTCGTTAAGTATTTAGTGGAACGCTTCCGGCAGTCACCGATGCAACTTGCGACATTTGGCAGCGTTCCAATCGCGGCAATGTCCCCCATAAACGCTCTGGAAACGCTCTAGAGACTACATTGTTTCTAATCTGCAAAACTTCCGCAGGAACTTCCCGAAAGACTGACTTGGTGGGATGGATCTAGTCCCCCAGCGACATTTTATGACACCAAATTCGAATCGAGAACTCGATTTGAGGGGGAAGAAGTCAAACGCTACGGGCAAATAGGGCGAAACGAAGCTTTCGCGTAGAATTTTTTTGGATACAATTTGGCAAACTTGACTGGATCTACCTTTTTAATTCAATGAAAGGATAGTTACAATTTTGTCGCATCTTAAATGGCAAAGATAACTTATCGATGTGGAAGCAGTTCTAAACTGCGAAGTAGGAAAAATATATTTGAAAGTAATATGATACGGCGCGAAATAATCATTAGAAACCATCCCCTACACAAGATTCAAGTGGAGAAGCACCGAATCAGAGGGATTCATCCCCATCGTGACACCTCTACACGAAATTATAAATGAACTAAAACGTCCAAGAAAACGACAGATTCAGATTTACACTTATATTCGACGATTAAATTAAATATAAGTAAAGTTATTGGTTGTTACTGTTAATCAACTGATTGTGATTAGCGTATAACTTTCATATTCTACAAACTATTCATTCGTCGTTAAGTTGACGTGTGAAGTTGGGCATACCTGAAAGATTCCTTTCAACAGATTAAATTTATTTGCTCAACCCTTCAACGTAATATGTGTAATAGAGTTACATAAAATTAATTTTTCAGATACTGTTGACTCCCGTAGAGCAATTAAAATAAACACATAGACATATCTGAGTTCAGTAAACGAAATAGTTCAAAGTTCAATAAATACAATAGTCCAATCATTTAAAGTTCACTTCCGAGAATATCGTCTCGTATTACTAATTAAATGCTTCCGTTGCAAATCGTGTAAAAAGGTGCTGTTTCCAACGTGACCTCGTTTTTCTTGAATCTATCCTTCTAAAGTATCTTAGGAACTTCGATGATTCAATCTTAACTTGACGAAACTTAAGCTATGCTACGCGATCCGTGCGTATGACACAGCTTCTTATGCTGTGTTCCGTTCCGTAGTACTCGAAGAACCATCCAAAATACTTTGGGGAAAAACCAATGATGTTGGAAGCCTGTTGCTTGCCAGCAAGAGCCCATTGCTCTTTGAATTACGCTTGAATCCTGATATTCTCGCGGAGACTGTGTTGAAGTTCTAAGCTCGTCCAAACAATCTAAACTAAGTTCTTAATTTTACCCTTAAAATAAGATCGATTGCCCCTACCAAGGTGATAAGGATGAACATCGATCACCGGTGGAAGAATTGGTTAAGGGGGAAGTCTCATGTGAGACCTCAAAAAAATCATTTCTTTTTTTATTTCAGTCATTGAAAGTATACAGGGTGTTCGACCACGCCTGGAAAAAATTTTAATGGGAGATTCTAGAGGCCAAAATAAGACAAAAATCGAAAATATCAATTTTTTGAATGAGGCTTCGTTGAAAAGTTATTAGAAAATTTCAAATCATTTTGGAAAAATTATTTTCGGTTGCGGAGGTCAATAACAATCATTTTTGGTCAATACATGTACCTCTGAAATCCTTCGTATTTTCGAGAAAAAAATTCAGGAAGGTGGAGAAGTTTCTCGACAAAATTAAAAAATTTTGAATCGTTCTAAAAAAATTATTTTTAGTTGCACAGGTCAATTACAATCATTTTTGGTCGATAGACGTACTCCCGAAATCTTACCTGCTTACGAGAAAAAATTCCTTACCGAAAATACAATGTCTGACCATACCATTGATATGTTTCCCTAAAATTTCATGTGTATCTTTAAAACATCATAACTTTTGAACGGATTGGAGGATTTCAATTTTTTAAACGGCAAACTACGCGTATTTTGGTGAAGAATATGTAGAAATTCCAAATATATTCGAGAAGTTACTCCTTAACCCCGTAAAGTGAGACAAACTCCATAAAAATGGTCCAATTTTCAAACAGCCATAATTCCTGCAATAGTGAATATATTTCAATGAAACTTTTTCCTGTAGTAGAGCTCGTGGGTACATACAAAAACGTATGAGACTACTTTTCTGTCGGGCAACAAACAAAATTATTAAAAATGAAAAACAAATTTAAAAAAAAAATCGACAGATGGCGAAAAAGAAATTTCAAATCGTTCTGGAAAAATTATTTTCAATTGTGGAGGTTAATTACAATCATTTTTGGTCATTAGACATACCCTCGAAATCCTACCCACTTTCGAGAAAAAAATTCAGGAAGGTGGGCAAATTTTTCCTGTACCTACAAAAAAGTATTAGTCAACTTTTCTGTAGAGTGTCAAACAAAATGACTAAAAATCAAAAACGAATTTTTAAGAAAAATTGACAACTTTGTCCTGATTTCTAATTAGTTTCTTGAAGTTAAGTCGTAAACACTTACTTTCTCTCGCCTGAACAAAACTGTCGATTATAAAAATAGAAATTTCAATTATGAAACAAATACATGACGAAATTTAAACAAAAATTTAATTGTTTGATGTTATATTGGTTACCTACTGTACATTGGAAGCAAATATTGCCCATCTCTGCTTTTCTGTCACAGCAGAGCGTCCATAACGTATTTGGTTAAAAGTCAGCGACAACTTTATGAATTAAATCATCGCGTAAATTTAATATTATACCGTGATTGATTTTGCTTGATCCTATCGGTAGAGAAATACCCGACAAGATTGGCTTCCTCCAGAAGTTGAAAGTTACCTCGTTATCGGCCACAGTTAACATGTCATACTTAATTGAGGCACCGAACAATTTGAACTGTCTACACAGACGGGAGAAGAACTTTCCTATCGCGTGTATGTATAACGGAGAATGTGCTGCAACGTCTAGTCATAAACTACCTAACAAGCTGTAATACCGTCTCCTAATGTATGACTGCTAATGGATCATAATTAACGGTGGTTTCCTAACGAGATCGCGCAATGTAAGGGAGTTTCCAAGTTCCATACAACAGGGGTGGCGAATTTGGGTCTCGCGAAT
The DNA here is from genome assembly GCF_013123115.1 of Colletes gigas. Classification (NCBI taxonomy): domain Eukaryota; kingdom Metazoa; phylum Arthropoda; class Insecta; order Hymenoptera; family Colletidae; genus Colletes; species Colletes gigas. The sequence goes on along the minus strand of NW_025106659.1, from coordinate 2,013,090 downwards.
CAGTTGTGGCTATCTATCTTGCAATTTTTATGCAATTTCATGAATTATTATTCTTTTGGTAAAACAAAGAAACTCTCGAAAAACAGAAAGTGAGTGATATCATTTTTACTCATAAATCGTCTCATAAACAAAAAAGGCTTACGTAATTCGGTTCGCCCTTTTTGTTTCTTACAATTATACAGTGCGTAACTATAATTAAAATTTTTTAATTTATTGGACTTTTAAGTTCGAATGCAAGAAAATTAATTACATAAGTTTGAAGAGTATGTTAAACAATGATTTTCATGTAAACATTACTGAAGCAATTTTCAGCTGTTGCATAACTACAGCACCAAACGGTAGGTGTGAAATATAATAATAACGATGATACAATTGAGGTATTTTTTTATTTTTCAGTAATCAGTAGAATTTCAAGGAGGAATCTTTTAAACAGACCGTAATTATTTTATAACATACAACTGTCTTCATTATTCGTTATTTCAAAACACACTTTACAAAGGAAAAGTATATTTTAATAAATATATTATTTTACACTCCTCCAATTCATCACGAATTTTAAAGCTATTCATTTTTTTTTTTTCAACTAATAAGATATAGTATTAATTTTGAAAGTGGCGTATGTCATTCCACTGTCCAAAACACACATTTTTATACAAGTTATCCATGAAAGATCTTAGTTAAATTTCACATTAAGGGAACATTTAATTCTTGATACGATTTGCATTACACTAGAAAAACATATAAGTCGAAATCAAATTACAAAGTCGGGAAATTTGAATTCTGACAGAAGTCATATCTTTTGCAATATTACATGATATGTCGGATCGTATAATAAGTTTGTGCCATTTTTATTTTAATTCCATTTCTTCTCCACAATTTGCAACAGAAAACTTTAGAATCCATTTGAATTTTAAATGAATTTAACAACGGAGTGCCAAATCAACAAAAACGAACATCTTTCTTTGGTAAACGTGTTCTGTAGAAACAGTCGCGGCAACATTTAGATTGACAAGCAAAGATACCTCACCGTTTTCTCAATTTTCTGATTCATGAGCGGAGCTTGTTTAGTTTACGACGAACAAATCACTGAACTTCTATCAAAATTCCGCGTCTATCTTGGTTATATGACAGGAGATTGGCGAAAAGACGATTCGTTGCTACGCGATCGGCTTCCCTTGCGTTTCGTTTTCGCGATATCCCCCTCAATGAACTCTGAAAATTGATCGTGTTCATTATTCACGCTCGTGCATCTCTCGCGTGTTCCGATAGCGGGATAAAGCAGCTTGTGTTTACATGCAATACGATTCGTTAATGCCGTTGCTGGGATAACGAAGACCATGATTAAGGAGACCATCATTAATTTTTCTTTCATTAGATCGCGTTTCGCGAACGAAATTCATGAACGGTTGAAGATAGTACGATGTTTGCAGGGGAAAAAGTTCCATTAAACTACTTTACTTGATAATGAATCCCCATGGAATCGTAATCACAATCACGGTAGATAATTAATTAACGTCCCTTTGTGTAGGAAAGAATAAACATCATTTAACGCGCAATTATAGAATAACGGAATTTAAAAAAAAAATTTCAACAAATTAGAGAGATAGCCTTTTATGACAAGTTCAAATGTGAAAAATAATTATCATGTGGGATGGTATGAACATTTCTGAATTTCTTCTACTAACGTTTATTTCGCTAATGAGATTATTATTCTGTTTAAACCCTTACCAGCTTTCGAAGCATAATAATTAATAACACAAGAATTAAGTTTCGCATCTTTTCCATAATATTTGGGGAGCCTTTGATGCTTTGTCACATTATTATTTTTATTATTATTATTAGTTGTTGGATTTCATAAGATGTAAGCTGGATAGAAAAATCAAATATATATTTTCTCTTTCTGTTTGCTTAGCCATGAGTTAGATTGGGACTTAATAAGAATTGGTCGTCAAGGCGAACAGTGAAGTATTTTTTACTTCTTCGGTTGGTGTATCGTTGAGTCGAGTTACTCAGCTTGAAGATCTCGTAGAGAACAAACTTATTGTTAGATTAGTATTGACTGTATCGACATTTCATAAAGTACTATGAACTATTCTATTAAAAACATATGATAAAATGATAGTATATATGCTGTACATATGGGTCAAAGTGACCCAATTGATACTTCTAGGTTGTATATTGAAAAGTTCCGATTTTGAGAAAACATAAAAAATGACTAGGAAATAATGTAGTTACTTTGTTCACTCTTGACAAATTTATTGTTAAATTTATTCTATTTCAAGATTTTGTACTTTAAGACACTCGTTTTTTTGTAATTAGTCGAAGCGGATCTTCTTACCCCGTCATGGGGCAAGTTGTTATCGCTCTGGAGTAAGTTGTTTCTAAGAAATAAGTATTACTTTCTAATGAGACACTTCAATCTCTGATAAAGTAAAAGTTAAAGACATAACTGTCAGAACAACTTACCCCTGGAACTTCTAGCCCTAGTCTCCCCTAACATAAGAATTAAAAAAATAATTTCATACTGTTCAAGATAGTGCAAACCGTTCAAAGAAAAAAGGTATGAAATCCGAAAATTTCAGACGTTAATATTTATCAGTTTCAAATAACGGATGAAGTAAAAAGATATTGTTCGTGGGATCGATGAATCTGTCGGGTATGGCGTCGAAAAAGATATCTCAATAATTCTTGATGTTTATAGCCGTTGCAATCTCAGATATATCTAGGGCCTGGTGTATCTCGGATGAAGCGTTTGAATGAAACTAGCAATGGCAGCCGACAGCATTAATCATAGACCAGCGACGCGAATGACTCGCTGCACCGACGCGACGTGCCCCACCATTTCCTCGCTGACTCAGTAATCTATTTGACAGGAAACATTACTTACAAGTATTGGGTATTTCTCCGTAGTCGCTGTCGTGCCGTTTAACATTATTTCCATTAATCTCATTGGACGGAAGATTCGAACATGTCGGTCCGTAAATTTGAGACGGCATGTCAATCGTAACGAGATAGAACGTCGCAGAACTTGTAGCAACGCGTTGCAACATCCCAGCGAAACGTAACACAGATAACTTTGAACTCTATGAATCGATACAGAATAACTTTGCATCTCTGAAACGTGTTGACTCGGTACGATGTACGATCGGAACGGTTTTAAGTTTTGGTGGCTGAGAATAGACACACAACTCGAACGACAGTACTTTGTTGGCTGAGAACAAACGAACAACTGTAAAGGGTTAAAACGCCCATACACAAATATTTGTCTAAGGAACATTGATCGCCATAACTACCCTCGACATTGCCAAGCGTTTCGTTGGTCGTTTTCCCAAGTTCGAGACAAAGTCTAGTATTTGCTTTTCGTTTCATCGTATTTTGTAACGGGAACACCAAACCGCTAGATCGTCAATAACTTTTGATTATTCGTGTTTGGAACTTTAACAGCTCGAATAAAAGACCACCGACAAAATTAATGCTCGATAGATGATGAAGACAAAATTTGAGACGAGGATTCTGCAATATTTAGTACTCGATATATTTCGTGTCATATTAAACACGAATAATAATAACATTTTTATCAAAATTAATGTGTTTGTGGTAATTAAACATATTTTAAGCGTTTTATAACTAAATGTAGAATACAACTGTATGCACTAAAGGATTCACACGGTATAAAAAAGTATCAAGAAAATATACATACATAGTACATGTAATACTTTATTAAAAAAGACTGTATTTAAAATTATTCGAAGTACTAAAGAAGTACCAAAAAATGCAACTTCCCTTTACAAACCATTGCTTCAAGATGGAATTTTTTTTCTTAAATGCAACATTTTCAAATGTAATTGTTACAGCCTTATTTACAATATATTTTCCTATACTGTGTATTTGTACTTTCCGTGGAATTCTGATTCATTCTTTAGTCATTATATTAAAGTGCATAATAATTTCAAAAAATAAAAATTATATAGAATTGAATGCATGATAAAGTGGTTTATAAAATGTTATAGCATTAACATCCGCGAACGTGTTAACAATGTATGGATTAAATCCTCCATTGTAGTTTCCTGAGAAGATTTTCTTGTGTGAGTTTTTGAAATCTTCTACGCTTTGTATCGCGAGTCTTGAACCTCTTTAGAAAGTTACCCACTAGGTAGAGAGTCCAATAACGACTTCTCCTTAGAAAGTTACTCGCTTGTAAGGGAAACCAAAGGTAAAGAATATAATACAAGATAGAGACGTCGATATTATACCACATGTACCCAGGTGCAAAGATTGTATGTCATTATTCGGTTCCAGAGCCAAGAAAAATAGAAAACATAAAATGCGATTTCTATTACCGTTGAACAGATAAGATATATTTTCAGTTACTAAACCGAATCACTGAAGATTACAAAGCTATAAAAGCTTTGACATATGTATGTTTGAAACAACTGGACATTGCTTGATATGAAATATTTTTATCACTAGCATCCCTCTGCATCCAAAATTTGTTTAAAGCACTTTAACACGAGTTGAAAGTTTTTCTTGTAAGAACAAAACATTGTAATACACCTTTATTATAAAATCCTAAATTATTTCATTACTTCGTTTTAAAATACACTTCTTACAAAAAAATATGCAACATATAATAAAAAAATACCTAGTAGGCTTTGAGAGGCAGTATCTTAATGTTGTGAATCTCCCTAAAAACAACAAGAAGTATCGTATTGACAAAATTTCAACAATATACTATCTATATTAAATGTTATACAGAGAAAAATTTTAATGGGAGATTCCAGAGGCCAAAATAAGACGAAAATCAAGAATACCAATTTGTTGATGGGGGCTTCATTAAAAAGCTATTAACGCTTAAAGTTCCGCCCGTACTGAATTTTTTTCTCGAAAATGCACAGGATTTCGGGAGTATGTCTATTCACCAAAAATGATTATAATTGATCCCCGCATCCAAAAATAATTTTTTCAGAACGATTTGAAACACATGAAATGTTAGGGGAATCATTCATTCATGATCAGACATTCTATTTTCGGTAACGAATTTTTTTCTCGAAACTGGATAAAATTTCGGGAGTATGTGTATTCACAAAAAATGATTGTAATTGACCCCCACAACCAAAAATAATTTTTTCAGAATGATTTGAAATTTTTTATTTTAATCTTTTGAGTTCTTTGCAGGAATTCTTTTAACTTTTCTCGTGCACGTCCTTTCCGTCCGGAAACCCTTCTTGTTCTCTTTTCTTTTTATATATTTCTTTTTTTAAACGTTCCGGTATCCAGACAACCAACTCGACAAAGGCCATATCCAAACGTCAACGCCAACCAGACGTACGTTTGCGTTTTCGATTAGGGCCAACATAATTTTATTTATTCAACATGAAGTAACGTGAATTTCGATAATAAAAACTTTCTAATGGATTACGACGTATATATAAATACTATAAGAAATTAAGAAGGAATACAAGCAAATGTGCAAGATTACCATAAACAAGAATGATTTAACGGTTTTCTCAAATAATATTATACTGAAATTAACTGTTACATCAAATTACGTAACTTATATTATATTTTTGTTCAATAATAATGCACTAAATTCTATTTTATATAGTTTATATAACATATTAAAATATGTTTTTGACTTACGATATATGCAAGAATGAAAGATAATTTAATGTAATTTACTCTAAAAAATAGTACAAAAATCACTTCTTTCGGCGGATATCCGGTTTTTACATTTTTCAATATTTTATAGAAAATAAAAAAAGCAGATCAATAAGAAATTTCATGATAAAAAAAATAGAGAATATCGAAGAGAAACAATGCAAAAAATGGGCATGTTTCGGTTTCCTCGAATACTACAGAATATTTATTTTCATATACACGTTATTCGTTATATAACCAGAAAAGAAACGGATCATTGTTGATATATAAATGGAAAATGTAGAATAAAATTTTTTGTATAATCCTTCGTTTTTGAAGCATTATTTTGTAACTGTATTTGAAAAGTCGGATACAAATGCGAATGAATAAGATTTCCTTAGCGCGCCTGACCAATACTTCCCACTTCTACTTTCTGTCGCACGTGTAATATATAAATTTTTAAACTCGGTTTTCTCGGAAACGAAATTTTGTACGAAACAATTTTATTCTTCCTTGAAGAATGGTTGATCCAGTCATGACATCACCAGTCGAAGATTGATGATAACAATAATAATAAATTTATTCAGTAAACGGGAGAAAAAATCCTTTAGTGTACAGATAGTATTTATAGTCATTGGTAGACAAGATGCAAATCAATAGATGTTATCACTCATATACGATTTATACAGTTATATTGGCCATATTGGGTGCGGGTAGTTAATATGAAACAGAGCCAAGATTCCAGAGAATACAATACTGCTATGTAGTACTTTATATGCAAATAAAATATCATGCATCACAGGTCTCCTTTCGAGAGGCACCAAATTTAGTTCGATTTTAAGTGGTGTAGGGTTGTGGTCCAATAATGACACTAATCAAATTATTCTAAAAAATGTTAATGTTAACTCCAACTCACCTTCTGTTACACCTTTATTTTTCAAGTGTACACAATCAAATTAGCTCCATCACTATTTGCATATAGTGTCACACAAACGGGTAGCGATCGGTTTATAAAGAAAATTCGTCGAGTCTTATAATTAGACTGCGGATGTTTATGCATTTATGGGAAATTTTAATCCTCAAAAAACTACAGAATGCATTTAATATGCAAAAATATAAGAAATACTTAAAGTAAGATACGAATTATTATATTTAGGGGTTGAGACAGCCCTCTACGAAGCTTCCGTTTCATTAACTCTATTAATAAAAATGTGAATTTGCATAAAGATCCGCAGTCTACTTATAATGAATCCCGATTATCGGGTCTGTGTTTTTAATAAAAGCGGACCGCGTATCTCCGACCCGGTCGGCAAGCACCCTGTCAAGCTTAATCAAAGTTCGACGCGAAAAATTGGTGTCCCTCGGTCCCCGTCCTCCTTTGTTTCTTTCTTGTCAGAGGGGAATGAAAAATTGCGATTCCCTGTCAAACGATGACGGCGTCAACGACGAGGATCGACCCGAGGGCGCGGCGGATGAATTTTCATCGCAACACATTCGACCCGTATCTGTATCCAATATTAAAATATCGTACACAGAAGACCAGATCTCTCTATCCCACGTCCTATTACATATTCGAAACCTCGATGAAGTTGCAGCGACCTGGCCCTTTTTGTCTCGAACAAATATACTGCGAAGGACCAACGTGCTAGATTCAAAAAGTTCATGGATTTTTAACACGTTGAATATCACGCTAATTTTACATGGATTCCTTGTGGCGCCAACATGAATGTTTTATTATGTTGAAATATTATCTACGATAGATAAATTAAGATGTATAAATACAGACGAGGTATAAAAGTAGACCTTTCACCACAGACGAGGTAAACGAGTAGACTTTTCATTCGTACACCTCGTTTGTGATTGTGCTAGCCATGTTTGTAGCGGCCATTGTTTTAAGCTTTCTATTTTTCCATTTTCCCAGGGTCTCGTGCGAGCCTGGTCGTCCTGTTAAACACTTGGCGACCAGAGCCGTTCGAGGCGTCTGTTTTCCTTCAAGGTTTCTTGACTTTTATGACTCTCTTTCGCTAAACTTTTCCTACGCTAAATATTTTCCAGTTTCGTTTTTCCGTCTTTCTGTCCTATCTCTTTTTCTCTGCCTTTGCTATTAGGGTAAGAATGTGTATATATTGAAGGAACGCTTGAGGAAAGGCCCCAGTCTGTTATAGACGGCCCAGTCCGTAAAAGACGCGTGCACGTACATTGTAGTAACAATGATAGTATTGAAAAATTTATAAGTATTGACATTTATTCTAATTATGGCGTCGCTGGTCACCGGTGACTCCCATAACATTAAACGTCTTAACAAATGCTTATCGGTCACCCAACGCCAGTATAAAGTGATCAAAGAGGAAAAACAAATTCTATTCCGGTCTCTATTTCTAAAGGGTTGAAAAATCTGATAAGAATAACTAGCAGAAAATGTGATTTCGAGCGAAAGGTTAGAAATTTCTCAACGATGAAAATAAACTACACTACTGTAGCCGCGACTCATCAATCTTCCTATTCCATTTGTGTTAACAGATCGGCGTGTGGAAATCCTGGGAGAAGGAGGGTCTGGACATCAAGGACATTGTCTGGCCGGGAAACACCCATACGCCTCCGCAAGGAGTGCCGGAGAAGTTTTATTTGAAAATAACCTTCTTGGAAGAGCCGCCCTACATCAATCTTGCGCCTCCGGATCCTGTGAGCGGAAAATGTCTAGTGGATCGTGGTGTTCACTGCCGAGTGGCCAAGGAGTCCGACATGGTCGAGTAAGTCGAAAAAATTGCCCACCCTTTCGTCGATCGAATCGCTTGCTGCTCGACAGAGCCCGAGGGATTCTCGTGTTCGCTAAACAGGCCAATTTCGAGAACCTGATGCTTTCAGCTCTGTTTTTTCTCTCTTTGCCCTTCCCTTCGACAGGGATTCTCTCCCATCGGAGAAAAGAAAGACAATGGCCGTCGCTAGCATACTTCAAATAATAATATTCAAACATTTTTACACCAAAACTAGTTTCTCCTCGGAGCATAATCTTCAAATATAAAAAAATATTGTATAACATGAAAGATTACTGTGTAAGAAATTGCAAAATTTTCTCGTTTTTGATAGTCGAACTTCCAAATGGTAAGTATTGAAGCTAAACAAATACAAAAATATAAGATTAGTATATTTATATACGTACTAAATATATCGATATTTCCCAATCTTCTGATCAAAGTTATTGTAAAATTCAATAGCAACAATATCACATACAAGGTGTACATTTGATAAGTTTAAATCTAAATATTCAGGAAAAATGTTAAATACAATAGCTACTTGGTTTCGAGTGAAACATATCTATTTTATTTATTTTTTATTTGTTGAATGCATTCAAGGTTATTTGAAGAGTGACTGGTTTTTTTAATGTAAACCTATATTTTTATATACAGATTCTTATTCTACGTAAAAAGGAACAAATTTTTGTATGAAACATGTTTTTATCAAATTTTATCTTACAAGGAACAATTTGTTTATTTATGAAACTTCTTTATTTCTGTTACGACTGAATGATGATAAATCAATAACAATTACATTTATCACGTGGCTTGTTTACTACATAAAGAATCACAGTAGTTGCTTACATCTCCGAAATATATTCAAAATATTGAAACAATAAATTATCGTTTATAATACGAAAAAAAAATCACAGTACTTCTCTTTCCATAAAATGTTGCCAAAAATACTCTCCATGTTAAAGCAATAATGCAACCTGTTGCGTAATCGTTATTGGTTTGTCATCATAAAGAAATTTCTTAACTAAATAAATTTTTTATTTTATTAAATATCCTTGTAGGATAAAATTTGATAAAAAAATGTTTCATACAAAAGTTTGTTCTTTCTGTGCGTAGAGTAAGAATTTGTAAATTAAAACATATTCTCCGTTTTAAAAAACAAGGTTAGCCTTCAAAATAACCTTGAAATCGTTCAAGAAATAAAATGTAAGTAAAATAGTTGTATTCCTCCCTTGAAACCACGTAACTTTTACAACTAACATTTTCCTCAAAAATGTGTTACTTTCGAACTATTTAGATTTGAAATTTTCAAACGAACACCCTGTATTTTCTCATAATGTATTCCTGATATATGAAGCATAAAGAAACATACCATTATTTTTTCAAAAATTCAATGGCATCTGCATTCTGATTATGTTTCTTTTAAAATCATTTAATTCCTGTTTGAAGCATTTTCTATACAATGATTTATGTCTAATTCACATTTGTGTAATTTGTGTTGAACAATAGTTTTATTTCAACACTCATTTGACCTGTGCTCGACTTTTATTTGTGAAGTTGTATTAACTAAATCGTGTATTCTGAAGAAATTATAATATAAATGTTGAATAATTAAATGAAAAAATTTGTTTGATAAATTAAAACAGCAAAGCATGCTAGAATGTGTTCATAAAAATATAATTACAATAAAATTGTGTATTCAGTGAAGCGGGTAATATTTTCAACAATTTCTGGGATAATGGAAATCGTACTTGAATATCCTGTTTTATTTTGTATTCTCAATTACTCAGTACAAAAATTACCTGTGATTCGATAATTCAATACATATTTTAGTACACGCGTACATCGGCGAAGAAAATTTCAATTAATAACTTTAATAAATATTTTAACTCGATTTTCTCGAAAAGCAAGCCACGCGTGAAAAAATATTCTTGTACGTGTTCGACTAATTTAATCATATAGAATCACCCCTCTCCGAGTTGTAAAATTCAAGTTAATCTGTCGCACAACTTAACATTGTTCTCCCTCGAGTTCCAGCTCGGAGGAAATAATTTGAACGTGCCAAGGCTTAATAAAAAATTAAGGCGCGAGTTCGCCAAAGCAGTCTCTTGCGAGCGTGAACCAAAGAGGCTCGAGTTCGCGTGTAAAGGGCTAACAACGTTAAACGTGCCGGAAATTAACCCACCGGGAAGCATTTTCCGACAGTAAGGTTTGCCTTTTGGGAAAGACAGTTTCGGCTTCGCGAGAAATTGCCTCCTATTCCCACGAAAGGGACTTTCGTCGCTTAGGTAATGATTTTGCTAATTCTTTTGCAGTACAGGTCACAGCGAAACGAAGCAATTTTCAAAGCGTGCAATATTATTCGGTACGATATTGGAACCACAGAGGGGATGATTAATTTCGTGGTATGCTCGATTGAGATATTTAATGACGTTCGTGCTGTATATTTGGCAAATAAAGCGAGACATTTTCGGTTTATCAAAATAATAACAAAAGTGATGTAAGTCACGAAACCAACAAAATTGAGACTTTAATTTCGTATTATGTCTTATCGACTATATTTCGTTTTTATGAAGGAATTGTCAAGTTGCCATGAAATAAGGAATAAAATGATGTCATCATTTTCATTAATATCTGCTGCAGCTTTATGTTTATTTTGATAGTGCCGTGAGTCATTTTTCCCCTATGCATAGTGATAGAAGAAGTTTGTCATAAAAACGTAATTATTAACTTAGAATTGTCATTACTATTCATTACTTCGAGACATTCTTTACGAAAGAAAAGTAAACAAATTTAATGAATTTATTATTTTACATTCATCCAATTCATCACGAATATTTTAAAGCTATTCAAGAGTGCAATACAGAAAATCTTGTAGTTGAAACAGAAACTGCATAAATATTCATTGAAATAACAATTACAAAGTTGCAATCATAAAATAAAAAATACAATTCTAAAAATGAATTTTTCTTTTTAAGTTGTTTTATAATTTTTTTGTTATCGTAGGTCAACAAATAAGATATATTATTAATTTTGAAAGTGGTACATGTCATTTCATTGCCCAAAATGCGCATTTTCATACAAGTTTTTCATGAAAGATTTTAGTTAAATTTCACATTAGCAGAACATTTAATTTTTTATACAATTTGCATTACAGATTCTGTTCTATTACACTCTTGTATACTATGTATCTGTAACTGTTCTCTGGTCTATTGTAAATTGTAAATGTTCTGATTGTCACTGAGTTTTGTTCTATAACTTGTAAATGTTCTGATTGTCAAAAAAGGTACTATTGCTGGATGACCAAATTAAGTAATAGTAATGAGCATCTTCTTCGATAAAGACATTTTTTGAAAATATCTCGAGATCTAATAATTTTTTTGCCATGGTACCCTAATCATTTTTTACGTAGAATGAACAGAAGAATCGATCTGTGTAAAAAAAATATGCATTTCTATTTAAAGAAATGATGCAATTGGTAATTGCACATGCACTGATGCATCTAAGAAAAATTTAAAGGCCTACAGATGTAGTGCACTTCGAACCATTTATCTTTCTCCTTTGTGCATTTTTCCGTAAATGCAATAATAACGGAGTTATGACTTGAAACAATTGCGTGGACCACCCTGTATATCAAAAAAGAGAAAGATAAACTTGGACATTATGAAAAGAATACACGTGGACGTCTCACGGCCAGGAGACATAAGCCCGCTCTCGAACGGGGAAACCCCATTCGACCTCACTACCATCGGCTACAGGCCCGCCAACAATGCCGACATTGACCGCATTTCCAACAATGGGAAATAAATGACGTGTCCGATAATATAAAATGTTGGAATTCCCAACAACGATAATATTATTGTTTAGGATTTTGAGAAATCTATTCCAGTCGATTAGACAAGAACCGGGTGTTTTTAACGTACACGATACCGTGGACAAAGACAAATGCAAACCCTTAAATTTATATCAGTTTCAAGGAACGGCTCAATTCATAAGAAACAATTTTTTTTCATTTATAACGAATCACCATTATAGTATACAAATACGAGTAGAAGTAACTGTATTTATATCATTTTTGTCCCGAAGACCGTCAGCGTATAGTAACACAGAGGACCGCTCGAGGGTTAAGCGAGCAAGATAAAAGAAACATAGGATTAGGGGACACTAATATCGAAATTATTAAGTGAGCAATATTCCTGGACAGTTCATAAGGTGTCGTCGTTACAATGCCTGTGACATAGAATTTTCAAAAGTATTCGAATAATGCAAAGTACCAGAGAATTTCTGGAGGTATTCGCTCAGAGTGGGTCTTTCGTACACGGTATAAGAGCTTTTAGTTCCGTGCACGGCGAAAAGGTTAATCACTTTATGTACTCGCCTCGTTTGCTATTCTCTCTATTCTCCCGACTAGAAATAACTTTCTTTCAAAGCGGACTGCAGCCGACAGTACCTTTATCGCCACGTATTCGTCATCCCCAAAGTTCCCTTATCCACATACATCGACAAAACCGCGTTCTTACGGTTACCACTCGACCACTCGAACGCCAACTTGAAGCATTGTTACTGAACAGTTTCAGTCATAGTGCCTGTCAAAAACGTCTACACGTATATTATATTCTATCGATAAGGGAAATCCGCGAAGCGTTCTACACTCGTTTGGATAAAGCTTTGCTGGTTTTTGCGGATGCTAAAAATAATACGTATCTAGGGGCGAGTCCTAAAAGCTTGGGGAGGATCCAAATATGGACGAGTATATGTTTTCTATCCTCTTTTACACGACTCGATATTCGTTTATAATGTATTTAATAATATTGTAATCGTTCGTACACATTTATTTGTACAAATTCATATTCAAAAACACTTCTAGAACGTAATATAAAAGGAATAATAATTATATAACTTTAATTAATTATGCCTTTAAAATTGTTAAGTACGACTGATATTTCTCACTTGTCATTAGAAATATGAATTCTGTTACCCTACTAACGATCGTTAAAATAGAATTGATTTTGATCAAAGAACTTGTTTGGACTTCCAAACAGAATTATCGTCGAATAGCTTCGGATATTCTTTATTCTTTATTCTTTTCAAGGAATTGTAACTTTACCACCTTTCTGCCTTGCTCGACAATAGGAAATTAACATACACTAAAGCCATTTAAATTTGACAATCAAGACACCCCCCATAGATGAATTTTTCTATTTAAACAACTACCGAAAAGGACGAGCTCAAAGTGCAAGATTTCAAGGATTAGATTTTCAAGAACTTGTACAAAATTGAACCGTTTATATAAGGTGTTCGGCCATATCTATGAAAAAATATAGTGGGAGATTTTAGAGGCCAAAATAAGACGAATATCAAGAATACTAATTTGTTAATGGAGGCTTCGTTAAAACGTTATTAACGTGTAAAGTTCCGCCCGTACCGAATTTTTTTCTAGAAAGTGGGTAGAATTTCGGGGGTATGTCTATTCACCAAAAATGCTTGTAATTGACCCCTGTAATTAAATATAATTTTTTTAGTATCCTTTGAAATTGTTTAATTTTGTCTAAAAATTTCAGTATCTACTCGAATTTTTTTCTCGAAAGTGAATAGGATTACAGGGGTATGTGTATTTACCAAAAATTATTGTAATTGAGCTCCGCAAACAAAAATAATTTTTTCAGAATGATTTGAAATTTATTATTCAAATTTTTAATAACTTTTTAAGGAAGCCTGAGTCAAGAAATTGATATTCTTGATTTTCGTCTTATTTTGGCCTTTAGAATCACCCTGTATATCCGCACTGAACATTTTCTATTAACACGTTTTATCTTTATATATTCAAATTGTTAATAAGCTATTATGTTGGCAAATTTGTGTTGTTAAAAAATACTTTTGTTTTGTCGAAAACTGCCCTGCATGTGTTTGTTATTATTTTTTATTATTACAGGTCTACTTAATCGCTTTGTTTCGCGAGATACTTAAAGTTCAAACCTCAAACTTAAATTTTATACCAAAAATAAGGAAGATATTATGCTTTGTTCACAGTTATATAACATTTTATTTGAAAATACGCTCTGTGCCAATACTTTTGTTCGGCACTGTATATATAGCAACCGAGGGGTCGGTCGAGCGCTTGTGAGAGAGCGACCCCTCTGGTGGCGAGCATGGGAGGCGACGCCACATGATCAATCGTAGGCACGGTTCGCTTTAAATCCAATAAAACGAAATTATTTATGTTGTATAAATAGTTACTAAAATAGTAAAATAGTTACTCGTAGTGTTAGGCCAAATTGTCCTTGCTACGCTTTCGTGTGTTGTCCTTCGCGGATAAATGTGATTTTCTAAGGCGTCGTTATTAGTAATCAGAGTTGCCTGGGTTGGTGACGCGTGACAACGAAATCGAAACACGTAAATGGAAATACAGAACGGGGAACAGTTTCGCGCCGCGCGGGAACATAATTTCCAAGGAGCAGCTTCATAGTTTCCGTCGCGAAATTCCACGACGAAAATTCAATTTCGGGCGGCAGCCGTGCGAGCCTCGCTATTATCCATTATTCTTTCCGCCCCACTTCGTCGGAAAGACCTCTCGTCGCTGCCAACTGTTCCCAGCACCGTTGTTTCTTCGCTTGACGACATTACGAGCACGTCTCCACCTCGCCGTAACTCTCGTCTCTTGGACGAAAGTTGGAGTGGAATTTGCATCGTTCGATCTTGATCAGATTTGTTAAATCCTCGTTGTAGGTAACGCAATTACCGCGCGACCCAGAAAGTGTAATGCATTTCGTTAAGTGCGTATGTTTTTTTCCTACGTTTGTTTTTGAAGACAAGTGTGCGCAACGATAATAACCTTTATTGAATTAAAAGCATACGAATGGAGTTATTGACATTGCGTTACGCATGGGAACGTACATACGCGCAGCTTATAATATCTATAACGCCATAGTAGTACAATATCTCAGCGATTGTCAACACCATTGATATACAAATTTGCATTCGTAAACATCATTCATGATATAGGGATTAAACACAATGATAGTTAGTTCTATTACATTAAAAGCATATATCCTATTGGCACTAAGTTACACATACAAACGTCCACAAACGAAGCATATAACACCTGCAATGTTATACGAGCACAATTATATAGCGGCTGTCGCCCCCATTGGCATATAAATGCGAATTAATACGATAACTGTCACATTCGAACAAATTCAAACATATAGAGGACACGGTTATCGTAAAATCTGGCAGTATTGTTTGAGAAGAATGGCTCCTGAGATTCGAGAACCTTGAGGAGGTCGTAAATAAATTTATAGAAGCCTGCGAATATGTAGATTATTTTATGATAGCTGTTAAACTAAAATAAATCTTTCAATTTAATGTCTTGAACTCGCCACTATGTCTTGTACAGAGAAATTACAAACTTTCATAGCTGAGCTGTTGATATGGAACAGAAGTGTAGACGTCTTTGAAAACCTTGAAATATAATCACTCAAGTACTTATCATTGATAAACGAATTTTGCAAACACCTGGAGACACCACAGAATTCTTTTAACAACTATTTCTATCTCAAATTCCATCGAAGATACAGACCCAGCCAAAAATAAACTCCTTAATCGTAGAACCAAAAATTTATTGTAGTTGAAACTAGAAATATTTTAGAAGATTCTGCTGTACTCTCTAAGCTTATCTTCATCCTGTTTGGTGAATTAAATCTGAGCCTGTCCGAATTTTCAACTCCAATTAAAAACCATTGGTTTAACTACTATTTAAAAATGTTACATTTACTACAATTTTCCAGAAAACGTTAAAATGAAAGTAATGAACTCATTTCGAGTAGGAACTTCGAATACGAGCGAAATTACGTTGATCCTCTAATTTGATTGGGAACGCGATCGCTGGCAAATCGACAAATTATACGAGCCACGCAAACACCGACGTTTGTAAGAAATTCGATTTGTAACGTCGCCGACATCTATAACGAATCGGCTTTAGGAACCGTTCTGCATGAAGGGATAAGAAAATCGAAGCATCGCGAGCATCGGAAACGACGTTTGGCGTGCTGTACTAACTGCTTAACAAAGCCAGAACGATCAGATATTGAAATTCTTCTGGAAACAAAAGCGATTCACGTGTGTGGGACTAAAACGAAATTCATGACGAGGATTAACTGCGAATCAATTATCCATAAATTCAACGCTCTACCTATTGACATTCCACGTGTACCCATTACTATACCATGATTGATCGAAATGATCAGCTTTTCTTTTCCTCTATTACGAGGCAACGTACTTCTAACTTTTGCATTATAAGTACAATGGGTACAAAAAGTATTCGTACAGTGAGTAATTGCAATTAAAATGCTGAATAATAATATTTATTAAACAAACATGTTACATATATTCTCCAAAATCTGTAGAATAACAATATCAAATAAACAAAAGAAATACTTATATTGTTTACATAAATATCAAGAAAAATGAACAAAATGACAAAAATGAACGCGTAGTAAGTATTCGTACAGTTCTCTTGGCATTATCAAGTGTACAAGTAATTTAAACATTTGTAATAAAAACAACAAATAATTGTAAAATTAATATTTATAATTATTATTTAGTAAAAACCTTAAAACACTTGCAATATGTGTGTATGTACACAATGTTTTGGCATCAGATTGACAGGTGCAGTAGTAACCATTTATTACTTCCTCTAGTTCTAGTTCATTTTCGGGAATGTGAGAAATAAGATCTTGATGTTTGGTACAATTCCGAAATTGTGAATAAACTTTGAGTCTTCTAAGATATCTTCTGATATCTACCAACGAAGTGTCAATCTGCAATTCATCGTCATCATCTTTTTGCAGCGGAGGGGCTCTACTTCTGAAAAAATTTCATTGAAATATATTCACTATTGTAGGAGTTAGGGCAGTTTGAAAATTGGACCATTTTCATGGAGTTTTTCTCAATTTACAGTGTCAAGGAACAACTTTTTCAATATTGTTAGAATTTCTACATATTCTCCACTAAAATACACGTTGTTTGCATTTTGAAAAATTAAAATCCTTCAATGTGTTCAGGAGTTATGATTTTTTAAATACACGGATGCAGGGGAATCGGAATGTCACTGTCAGACATTATATTTTCGGTAAAGAATTTTTTTCTCGAAAATGCGTGGGATTTCGGTGGTGTGTCTATTCACTAAAAATGATTGTAATTAACTCCCTTAGCTAAAAATAATTTTTTCAGAACGATTTGTAATTAATTAATTTAATTTTGTTAATAATTTTTTAACGAAGCCTCAATCAAGAAATTGATATTCTTGATTTACGTTTTATTTTGGCCTCTGGAATCTCACTTTAAAATTTTTCCCAGGGGTTGCCGAACACCCTGTATAATATATAGAACTTAAGTGGATAATAATTATAAGACTTCGATTAAACTTAATTCATACTTATTTTCCCTACCTTTCCACTTAATTTTGTCCAGAATTGTGTCCAGAAAAGATGAATTAAATCGATTTCGAGGGAAGCGTTTTATTTTTAACGCGGGTGTCGTAATGAATCTTTTCACCGAGGAACGGAAACGATTAATTCTTAAGAAGAGACATTAAAGAAGATAAATCTAAATAGGACTTATTAATTTTAAAGGAGGTGACGAAAGTAAACAATATATCAAAATTTCGGTCACGTAGTTTCCAATTATCGAAAAACGAAGATTTCGACTCGTTGAATATTTCACATATTTGATTTGGCACTCGACGTGTTAAATAAATTGAACCATTGCTGATTGACTCTTCGGTATCTGACTAAATATAGGTTAAACAGAAACAGCCATAATCACCTCGAGCAATTTCCAAGCCTCCAGCTATTTCTATTGTGCCGTTTGAAAATTGGACCATTTTTATGGAGTTTTTCTCAATTTACAGTGCCAAGGAACAACTTTTTCAATATTATTAGAATTTCTACATATTCCCCACTAAAATACACGTTGTTTGCATTTTGAAAAATTAAAATCCTCCAATCTGTTCAGGAGTTATGATTTTTTAAATATACGGATGCAGGGGAATCGGAATGTCACTGTCAGACATTATATTTTCGGTAAAGAATTTTTTTCTCGAAAATGCGTGGGATTTCGGTGGTGTATCTATTCACTAAAAATGATTGTAATTAACTCCCTTAGCTAAAAATAATTTTTTCAGAACGATTTGTAATTAATTAATTTAATTTTGTTAATAATTTTTTAACGAAGCCTCAATCAAGAAATTGATATTCTTGATTTACGTCTTATTTTGGCCTCTGGAATCTCCCTTTAAAATTTTTCCCAGAGGTTGCCGAACACCCTGTATACTAGAACATGGCGATACTAGACCATTGTTTATTCTATTCCTGCTATTGTTCATATAACGATCGTATATCGTTTCACACTTTAAAGACATCGCTACTGTCCGGTACTAGGTACTATCTGGTTTTAAGAGAACTCCCCTACATGTTTTTCTCTGAAAACAAACAATAAGAATAAAAGTGAATATTGAAAAATTCATTGTACGTATACTATAAGAAAAGTCGTAAAGTTAAATGGCACTATAATAACATTATATGTTAGAAATTCTAAATGAAGTTTCGAAAATTGTCATTGGACCTGTCGTGGTAGATTCAGTGTTAAGCGTAAGAACTCTTCAGTAGGGATTAGCTTCGGGCCGAACAACGCTCCATTCAAATCGTTTCCCGTCGCTGACGCGAGCATTTTCCTTTCAAAAGTCGCGATTCATTTCGAACAAAATATGACAAACCTCCATCGGAGCCATGAGAAAAATTGTTTTCCGGTTTAATCCGCGATTATCCCTACAATGGAGATAATACCAAAGCATCGATAGTAGGGAATGGATTATTTGCATTTTTCCAATACGTATCATGAAATTTTAACGTCATATTGCTAGATTAACACGTTAACTGAGGACTAAATATAATACAGAATAAATACACTCCGTACCAGTGGTTTGAAAGACTTTCGTTTAAAACAAATGAAATAAATTTGAATGAATTATTTCATTTCAATTAAAATATGCAGCTTCAAGAGTAGGGTATTAGTTAATTTAACGACGAATCAACAAGTGAAATGGAACAAAATTTAATAACGATTTATCAACGTTTCGTTCTCGATGTGGTTTATTTTCAATCAATACAAATTCGTGGAAGGATACAAAATTAGTTGTTAACAGACAGTAAGTTCACAAGCAATTCTGGCATGTGAATTTACTATTTAGAAAATGGGTTTCACTTTCTTTTGTCGTCGTACAGTTTAAACCTCGTTATCGAATCTTTAAAGAGGATCGCGTTTTTCCATGACTGATTACTAAACGAGGGAAGGAAAAAGTTCGTGACCCGAAGGAGATTACGTCGTTCAAAGTATAATTAAAAACTCAAATTGTCAAGGGGAACCCTACCCTGCGCAAGATTACACAAAGACGGAAAAAATGGTTTCGCTTTACCGGAAAAATCGTGGATTTATTCAAACATGAAATGTTTTCTCGTTGCATGGATACAGCGACGGAATCGTGCAGGGGGATTTTAATTGAAAAAAGGCACAATAGAAATAGCTGGAGGCTTGGAAATTGCTCGAGGTGGTTATGGCTGTTTCTGTTTAGCCTATATTTAGTCAGATACCGAAGAGTCAATCAGCAATGGTTCAATTTATTTAACACGTCGAGTGCCAAATCAAATATATGAAATATTCAACGAGTCGAAATCTTCGTTTTTCGATAATTGGAAACTACGTGACCTAAAATTTGATATAGTGTTTACTTTCGTCACCTCCTTTAAAATTAATAAGTCCTATTTAGATTTATCTTCTTTAATGTCTCTTCTTAAGAATTAATCGGTTTCGTTCCTCGGAGAAAAGTTTCATTACGTCACCCGCGTTAAAAATAAAACGCTTCCCTCGAAATCGATTTAATTCATCTTTTCTGGACACAATTCTGGACAAAATGAAGTGGAAAGGTAGGGAAAATAAGTATGAATTAAATTTAACCGAAGTATTATAACTATTGTCCACTTAAGTTCTATACATATATTATACAGGGTGTTCGGCCACTCCTGGGAAAAATTTTAATGGGAGATTCTAGAGTCCAAAATAAGACGAAAATCAAGAATATCAATTTCTTGACTGAGGCTTCGTTAAAAAATTATTAACAAAATTAAATTAAAGTTTAAGAATTTTGAAAAATCAGATTTTTCTCTTTTTTCTTCAAATTTTAAATATAAAATCTATTGACCAATGGATTGTAGGTATACAAAAAATTTAAAAAATTGTGGGGCATTCAATTAAACTTTATATAGGGCGTCCAGGTCGAGCATCTAAAATATCTCGATTACTTCTTGTAATAGAGAAAATGCCAAATTTTTAGATTAACGAAGGAAAATTTGTTTTAAAAATTGTCCCTAAATGTATAATATTGTCATACAATTTACATGATTCTTCTGTAAGAAATCGGTCACCAAATCGGACAATTTGTATTTCTACCCTTGATCACCAAATTTATTTTTTCGCTATTTTTTAAAAAACGAGTACGTTTACCACGGAACAATTTCCATCGTCGTGAACAACAAAGCCAATTTCCAAGATGCGCGGGAACGAATTAACGTCGTTTTCAACGCTGGGATTGAAAGATCTTGGTGTCTTTCTATTAACTTTATCACTTACCGAGATCTGTATTTTTCCAAGCGCGCAGCATTGTGTACCAAGCTTTTCTAAAACACTCCAGTTCGCGGATATGTAAGGAGAGAAGTGGCCGAATCGATTTTCCTGTCGTGACACGGTTATGTCTCGCAATGATCGAACAAGGGGGTAAGCTTCACGATTGTCTCAAAGGAACTCTCAAAAAATTCAATGCTTCGTTCATAGAAAATGAACTGGGTCGTTAAACTGTTTTCATCTTTCTTTTTATTATATTGAATGGAACGTCCCGATGCTACTCCAGTTACAAAGCTGGTCGCCATTTGGATGATCATTCATAATATTAACTTTTCGTAGCAATTTATCGCATTCAAGATATTTCAAACAAATAACGCGTTTAAACGAAATCCTTAATTTTCACTTCTTTTCTGGAACAGAGGAAGTCCTTTCTTGTTTCGATATAATAAAAAAATATTGATATGCTTATTTTACATTTCTGTAATCTGAGGCAAGTTTGAAATATTTATTATGCTTAAATGAAAGAAGCTTTTTATTATCTGCAAATGGAATTACATTACTTTTAAAATAAATATTTTTCAGCCCTTTATCTACAGCTGCACGGTTCTATATATTCGATAGTATTTTTAATTTGACACTTGGCAACATGGAAAATATTCTTAAGACTGCAGGCTTTCAAAAAATACAATTTATATAACCCGAACAATCAGAAAGGCCTCTTAAACGGAAGATCTTTGAAGTATTCCAAGAATTCAAAGCGAAAAGTACGTCATCAAGAGTCGATGCATTTCAGAAATTTTTCGTTGAATAAATTAATTGCAAAGTCCTACTAATCGTATAAAGTATCATTCCCAAAATTATGCCGAAGCGCGTACTCAACGAATTTTAAGAATTGAAAATATAAAATACTTGAAAGTTTGGATTAATTTTTTACGCAAAGAATCATCCCCCTTTCAATTTCTTTGGGATCCCCGTCGCACCTCGCGCAACGAAAGCTCTGCAATTCCTTCTAATGCTCTTAGAGCTCAACCTGCAGTTACGAAGAATAAAGACGAAGACTCGGGGACGGTAAAGGATCATCCTTGACGAAGAACAATCGAGGCGATCGAGCGGGAGAAAAAAAAGCAACGGGCTCTGGATCACGGAGCTCTGCTACGTGCTCGTCCTTAGATCCTGACAGTCGTTCCCGCGACACGTTCCCACAGACACTCGCGGATTAGCATGAGCTAGGAGTAGCAGACCATCGAACGTTGCCGCGAGTTCGAGCCCCGTGCTGTGTAAACGATGTACAATCCTCTTGGCGGTGCTTTCGCGAATCGAGTTCACGGATTATCCCAACGAGAGCACCCTACCAAGGATTAAAACCTTCCCGCGACCACCGGTCGCTATGGAAATGAGCGTAATGCTCGACGATGATCTACTCGTCGTTCGTTTCATCCGAAGTTTTTCAACGACCGCCATAATAATTGGAAATCGAAGTGGCCGTGGAACAATGGCTCACAGGTTTTGAACGCAAAAAGGTGTAAACCAGCGTTTCCCAACGTGGGGATCACGCCCCACAGGGGGGTAATTCGATTGTTAAGGGGGGCGATTCGAGAATAGACTCGTTCAGAGTTTAAGTTATGTGCAGCAAGTCTTAATTATATTTGATTCAAATAATGATCAGGTACAAATGATTTAGGAGACCATAAACTGTAGGATAGTATCGTATAAATTACTTAGCTACAAAGTTTTATTTAAATTGTGACTGTTTATTAAATTGCAATAAGTGTATCGCGAGTACTATTATCAAATATATTTGTACTAAAATTTCTAGAAACTTTAATATGTTTATTTTCTCGAGATATGTATCGACGAAAATTAAAAGTAGTAATTAGAATATTATAATAGACGATAGAACGAAATTTCGACTATACATATATAAGGTGTTTAGTAACTGGTAGTATTGCATAAAAAATATAATTCGAAAACATAAAACAACATTTTTCCATATGAAGTCTGGTTCTCGCGAAAACACTTATTACACCGTTTTTTAATGAATTCTTCATGTTTTATGACTTCTGAAACGCCTTTTTATCTACGGTCTTCTAAATTCCTCAAAAGGAAGAACAATTTTTTTTTATAATCGTATCTCTCCTAACGATTGAAATAAGTTTAGTTACAAAAAGGATATGTTTCGTTAAAGCTGCTATTGTAAAGAAAACAAGTGAATCTTGTACAAAATTATAAAATAAAACCTCAATTTGTCTAATTTTGGTAATAGATCCATTCCGTACTACTCTAAAATTCTCTAGCAAAAACCATAATTTCCCAGAGCACCAGTAAACCAAATTAAAGGATGACAAAGACGTTAGAGCTATGCCACAATACTTCTTCTTCTTCTACTTCTGGTTTCCTTTTGCGTTGCATCGATATCTGGGTTATTAGCGACGATTAACGGTGCTGCTTCTCACATTTGTATCGAAATACAACTTTATATTGAAATACAACTTGTTGAAAAGCCGAAAACAAGAAAATTCTCGATGCAAATGGGTGAGTCAACTTATAACTTACGTAAGACATATTGATAAAGGTGATTTTGCTGAAGAAATGTTGTACTGTAAATCATTAGAAAGCGCCACTACCTCCAAAGATTATATAGAAAAATTTTAGTGGGAGATTCTAGAGGCCAAAATAAGACGAAAATCAAAAATGTCAATTAGTTATTAAAAAATTAAATTAGAAAAATTCAAATCATTCACGGAAAAATTATTTTCAGTTTCAGGGGTCGATTACAATCATTTTTGGTCATTAGACATGCCCTCCAAAATCTTACGCAGTTTCGAGAAAAAAATTCCTAACCGAAAATGTAATGTCTGACCATGCCGTTGATATGTTTCCCTGAAATTTCATGCGTATGCTTAAAACATCATAACTTCTGAACGGATTGGAGAATTTTAATTTTTCAAAAGGCAAACAGCGCGTATTTTGGTGAAGAATATGAAGAAATTCTAAGAATATTCGAAAAGTTGCTTCGTAACCCTGGAAACGAGAAAACCCCCATAATAATAGTACAGGCAGAACTTTAAACGTTAATAACTTTTAAACGAAGTGTCATTCAACAAATTGATATTCTTAATTTTCATCTTATTTTGGCCTCTAGAATCTCCCATTAAAATTTTTTCCAGGTGTGGCCGAACACACTGTATATAGTGGGTGTAAAAAGTATTAGTATAGCAAAAAAAATTCTATACAACTCTGTTTACTATAAAAAAATGTGAATAAAAGAATGCATACGTATTCTTAAAAATCTCGAGAATAAATTTCGTTAAAAATAAATTCCATATCAAGATCTTAACAGTGTGATCAAGTGAAGATTTTTGAGCAACTGGATCCAAAATCTAAATTCTCTAGTATCTGCAAGAATGTCACGCAACAAAATCGGAGAGTATAAAATAGATCTAAGTAAATTAAGAAGAAATGACCAGGTAAAAATAACACGAATATTAGTAGGAAACGGTAAATTAACTCATGTTTAAACTGCATCGTAAATCTCAGTATGAAATATATTATATTTGAATACAGTGATTTTCATCGTAGTAAAGGAAAACATCAAATTAAAAATGATATCAGCAAATATAATGAAACTTATCAGTTTTTTAAAGACCATTAACATATATAACATGATCTAAAATAAAAATGTGCAAGTTATTAATAGTCGTTCATGACTATAAATAAAATAAAGAAAAAAATGTGGTCGATAACTACAAAGTTGCAAGCTAACAAAAATGAACATCTTTGTTATACTGTATTCTACGAATTTAATTCTAAAGTTGCTAAAGATGCTTGAAACATTTATATCATTTAAGAAGAAGACTATCTTGCTCACAAAGCAGCATATGAATAGTTCCCACGATTTCAGCAGGTTAATTTTGCCATAAATTCTCGTGCGTAAATTCGTGAATAGAAGGTAAAATTTCCGAGTGTACGTTATTTCAAAGAGCAAAGAAACAACTACCTAATTACGAACAATAATTACCTGCTTTCATGAAATTGAAATGCCGCATCGAATCGACAATTTAATGAAACATCGAAGCGTTAAAAAGAAATGAACAGATTAAACGAACGGTAAACAGAGAATTATGGGGCACAAAGTAGAAACGTGGAGAATTAATTAACGTGACTGCGATACAGTGTCGTATTGGACATATTTCAGTGTTAAAGAATAAAATGTCCACCGAACGGAAAGCAATTAACAGCACGCGACGCTGTTCCGCCCTGATTGCATCGTGTGGACCACAAAACGCAGCCGAGGCAGCAAGTGACCAAAGTAGTTTAGAACGATGGCTGTAAGAAACCCGTGACAGCCCGGTCCCAGCTGCTAGAAATTGAAGTTTAAGAGATGAAACTTCTTCCCTATTTCGACGCCGCTGTCCGACGCAATTTACGTTGAGGTGTCGTTGGACGTCGAGTAAAAACTAATCGAAAGGAAGCGCCGAAACAACGCGTACTCTCGCACGGAATTCGAAGTCAATATGACAAAATGGCCTTTTCGAATTATCAAAGTCGAATCTTTTCGTTCAGACATACTCTCGACATGAAACCGTGTCATGTTAACATTTTTCCACTTCAAATTAAAAAAACAGAAATATACAGGGTGTTCGGCCACTCCTGGAGAAAATTTTAATGGGAGATTCTAGAGGCCAAAATAAATAAATAAATTGAGGCTTCGTTAAAATTAAATTATTAAAAATTAAATTAAAAAATTTCAAATCATTCATGGAAAAATTATTTTCGTTTGCGAGGGTCAATTACAATCATTTTTTATGAATAGACATACCCCCGAAATTCTACGCACTTTCGAGAAAAAAATTCCTTACCGAAAATGTAATGCCTGACCATATATTGACATGTTTCCCTGAAATATTTCGGCGAAAAAAAAAATGTCAAATCGTTCTGGAAAAAATATTTTCGGTTGCGAGGCTCAATTACAATCATTTTTTGTCATTAGACATACCCTTCAAATCCTACCCACTTTCGAGAAAAAAATTCAGGAATGTGGATAAATTTTTCGACTAAATTAAAAAATTTCAAATCTTTCTGAAAAAATTATTTTTAGCTAAGGGAGTTAATTACAATCATTTTTTATAAATACACATACCCCCAAAATCCTACGTACTTTCTAGAGAAAAAATTCTTTACCGAAAATATATTGTGTGGTCGGAAATGTTTCTATAACTTTTTAACGAAGCCTCAATCAACAAATTAGTATCCTTGATTTTCGTCTTATTCTGGCCTCTAGAATCTCTAGTCAAAATTCTTTCCAGGGGTGGTCGAACACCCTGTATATGTTGTGTTGTACGTCCTTCGTTTCCCAGATAGAAAAGAATCAACTATGAATTGAAACAACGAACATATCTTATAATCACATAATTTTTTTATATTGATTAATTTGGCCTTAACAATCTGATAATTATAATCAGTAAATTAGATGCTTTATGTCTTCGAGGCAGACATGTTCTTTTGATATTTATCTCATTCCCTTTTATGCAGCTATAATGTTATAAGTTACATTCGATATATAACGAAAATAAATAATTTGTTCAGAAGTTACAACAAAAAAATATGATATGAGGAAGGTATGATAACTACGTGAGAAACTTATTACCAATTCGAATGGTACAATTTTGTAAATTATCGTTACAGTAAACAGAAATAGTCTTATATTTTTTGAACACATTAGAAATTAGTAAAGTTATGTCTCAAACATTTCCTAATTTCATACGGACTACAAAATATTTCAATTTCATAAAAATCCCCAACTTCAAAACCAAAAAAGAGACACAGAAGCAGGGAACGTGGAGAAAACGGTTTAAAGAGCAACAGAAGAAAGTCGAACAAACAAGGATTTCTTTTCTCTGTTTCTTTCTGTTAAACGACATTTACTATTGTGCTCGGTAAAAGAAAGATTTCACTAGTTTCTGTCGATCGTATGCTCCGCTTCCGTGCTCGTAACTTTGCACATCGACTGAATTTGCAATTTTCCGCGATGCGTAGCACGGTGAATGTCAATCATTCTTTGTACGATCGTTCAACGAATGACGTGTGTGTAAAGTTAAACGTACGCCGAATCGTAATTAGGGACTTGGAATCGGTGTGCGGAATCAGAGTCGACAAACATCATTAACGGAGAATAACGGAGCAAACAGGGCAAAGATCGAAAGGCTCCCGACGTTTGCTCGCTTTTAATTGTTTCCACGTTGCATCGATTCGAGAAGAGCACTCGTTATGGCTGTTGAGCACGCGGGAATTTTTGCTCCTCCTTGCGGTCGTTGAAAAATTTGAACACGCGGATGAACGGCTTTTTCGGCCGGAGCCGTTTATTAATATCGCGTAATATCTGGTCGGACGCGTCCTGACGATGTAAAATTGCCGTTTTAAACGTTGATAAAAAGAACGCTCTACTTCCAGCAAATCGAATTTTGTTTAATGGTATTAAATATTGCGGATTCGTGGCAGCTCGATAAAAACTGAAATATATTGTGGTCGTTTGATGGATATATTGAATAAATATGAACACGGAGGTAAGTGGTCATACTTTGATAGCATATTGAGCTCTCCTTAGGGATGAAAGGAGATAAAACATATAAATTCACCCTCTGCGGGAATATTTTATTTCTTCATTTATCGTCTTTGTTTCACTTGTCATAACGGGATATGCAGATTAAAAAACTGTTAGAAAAATCTAAGTAGAATTATAATAACCTAATCTCCAGTGTCTTAATGTTCGATTATAGTAAAATTCGTTTAAAGGGAATATTTTTGTGGTACTGGTTGTCAAAGTGTAATGATATAGTATGAAAATGAGTGTTGCTTGTATGGAAGGATGAGTGTGACGCGTGTGTATGGTCTAGATGATGATTTGTATATGACATGATCCAAACGTGAACGAGAGCGAGACGAGTGTGTAATGGCCACTGTAAAGCAACCATCAAGAGTGACAAGACGTGTGAAATAAGAGAGAGAGAGAGAAAGCTGTTCCAGAATAAATTGAAGTGACAGTGCTATATGCGAGCAAACTGTTCCTGTATTACCTTCTTATATAGTAGTATCTACCATTTTTGAATATAATATTTAACAATCAACTGTGGCTATTCGATTGATCCACCCACAATTTTGAATATTATTTTTAATAATCGACGTTCTACCTTAACCTTATTATAATCTATTTATGTCTTTTGGTTGAAATTGAAACGATGAATTTAACACTAGAAAGACTGAAACTTAGTACATATTTATATTGCCCAAAAGCAGTCAAAATGGCTGCATTGTGAAAGAATAACTAATGTGTAAAGAAATTTGTTTAAAATTAATTTTTAATATTAGGTTTTAATATTATGAATTTAGGGCGCAAAAGAAATAAAATAAACAACTTGTTAGAACAAGTATCATTGCATAAAGATTCGAATAACAAGTTCTACTTTAGCTTATTGAGAAACTGCAATTTATCAAGTATACGCCCAAATCGACAATTTATCATGTATTTGTATGTTATCATGTATTGGTAATCGAAAAAAAATGAAAACTGTTATTTCAATACAGAACCGAACTGGTCATATAAGAAATTTACTCGATTCAATAATAAGAGTCATTTGATTATTATTATCAAAATGACTGCTTTTGGGTAATATATATTTATATATATATACCGGAAATGAAGGAGGGGGGAGGTAACTACAATTACTAATAAACGCATTTATATGTTGTACAAAAAGTCACAAAATTCTAAGAAATTGTGTCATTATATACATAATTGTTTTTCTAATTGAAATTAAAAAGCAGTCATAATAACTTCCTTAGGCAATCTAATGTTAAACGAAGATTTTTACTTGTCGATAAAATTTGAAACATTTAGGGGAAATCAGACTCACTCTTCGACGTTTACTCTTCATTTTCCGTCATTGTACGACATAGAGAATAAAATGCAAATCCAATGTAATGTTTTGTGGCCATCTTAAATCTCTCGTGTAAATTGCACGAAAATGGAAGAACATTTGCGTTTGAAACGCTCGTTGATATCTACTTCCAAATCCCAGGATTATCCTCATTGTACGAGAGACAGCGGAATGAATCACTTGTAACGAGAGAAATTGTTTGTCGCATCAATATAGGTAGTGATGAATCATCAATGTCATATTACGATGGGATATGAAATACAAGAGCTGGGATTATTTCATGAATTCTATGATACGTATTGGAGACAATCATACGGTCATTCGAATCCACGGGGAATCAGAACATCGTTCATTTCATTCTATACATTTCAGTAAACTCAAACGTTCTATCGACAAGGCAAACTTTAGATGCAATTTTTATTGTTTAAATTGCCAAAAATGAATTTTACTTAAATACTTCAAAGTCTTTGAAATATCAAAGATCGATTATGGTAAGTAATTACCGTAATTTTCACCGGTATAACCTTGAGTATTGCACACTTACGAAGTTCATATCAAGATTACTTCCAAGCTCTCATTTAGGAACTTCATTATTCCTAACTTGCATTATTAACTTCAAACACAGACCACGAATGTGAAAATCATCGTATTAAAATCATTTATTGCATATTAGATAGTATAAAAATGTAGGTGAAGTGCAATAGTTGGAAAGATATTGACTCGTAAACCAAAAATGTTTTAAACCTCGTGGTTGTATTCGTTTGGTCACGTTTGAAGCGGAAAGAATAGAAATTTTTATTCGGATGGTCGAACGAAATCACTCAGCAGAGAAAATCAGTTCGTGCATGAATTTCGAGATTTGTTTTGTGCATGTTCGGAATCGACCGCATTGTTTAGAATCGTATTCTGGGATAAAGAATTCTTAAAAGTCCAGTCGTATCAGTGGTATACGCGAATCTGATCGATCGAAGAAGTTGTAGAGTTGCCTTGACAATTTCTACGACTGTGTATCGAATAAAAATGGTCCTCGATGCGGGTGGTGTCGCAGAGAAGCTAGGAAAACGGTACAGAAACGGAAAGAAGAAGTAACCCGATACGTGCATAACCACGGAGTTGTGGTTCCGTCTATGACGCGGAATGCGAAGGCAGGAAGCACCTCGGGGAAACCATAAAGGACCTCCTGTAAAATTGGAGAATGGATATCGAAGAACAGTTTTTCCAGCTAGAAAGGTACCGAAATATCGAAACGGTATTTAACGCGCGAGGGTTCTCATTTTTATTTTATCGTACGATCACCGTCGAAAATCTTCAGATTAAATACATGCATTGCTGCAAACATTTATCGAGTCGCTTAAACATTTTATTTATGATTCAAAAATTTCATGAATCCCGTTTGAAAATTGTTCAGTGTCTCGAGAATTATTTAAATAAAGTAACGTAGTTCCGAGATATAAATAATTAATTAAAGCTTTTACTTTTTTTCTAACTTTGTCGACATTGTTTGTGTGAATTGACGCATTGTAAAGCAGTTTTTGTATACACACGTGAAAATCGCATCAAAGATTGAATTTGAACGTTCTATAATTGTTAAAAACACATAAAAAGACAGACTGAATTGGATAAAAAAAAACGAATCAACAGGGATGTTTTTACCCCTGCATATAATTAAGCACTGAAATGAATTTTCTCATAAAATAGACGCTCAGCTTCAATGAAATTAAAACGTGGGTGGGAAGAACCTTTGAACGCGTAATATCCAGTCCAACTGTAAGGGATTGGTTCGTTCTAGTGAGATTGAGCACCGTAAGGATCAGGGAAAAGGCACTTCTGACAAAGAAAATGAAGAAAGTTCACTTTTAGTTGAATCAAGAGCATGCTGACTTGACTGAACAACCGCGAAAAGAAGTAATCCTTTTCAGATCCAACCTCACAGGAAACGATGTTTGAACATTTTTATCGGGCGTTGGAAAAGTAAAAAACTTCTGTCAGCGTGTTCAATTTACAGAAACTCAAATCGCCTAGATTTATTTTTCTGTAAATGATCACCAACATCAAACAACATTTTGGATCTACAAGAAATTGTATTCCCCAAGAAGATTTTTTGCCATAATGGTATGTGGATGTCTAAATTTATTTGTTAACCGTAGATGGAATTTCCTGATATTCATTTAACGCTTTTAAAGATTTTACGAATGGTAGAAAATACTCCTGCAATTATTAATCTTAGGCTTGAAGCGTGGGATATTAAAATGTCCCCTTGCAAAAGAGACGCGTCTCCGCGATGTATCGACAATCTGATTTTATTGCCCAAAGTTCATGGCGTCTTCAACCCGTACGTTTCAACGGCAATCTATAGGTTCCGCTGTTAACACAAGTACTTCGCTGTATTCGACGTTTACGAAGTTTGTGGCAACTTTTTCGTTTTACGCAAACCAGCCTTCTTTGGAGTTTACAACACAGTTCTACACGAACTACTACGAAAGTGGTACATAAACGTTAACCTAGAAACAAGTATCCGTTCAGTATAGCGATTAAGTGCTTATCCGACTACATTGATTAAATTACCTAGTTGTCGGTTTGTTCGCGAGTACAAATGTAACCGTCCGGTGCAACACATTTTCGTACGAAATTTTGTAGGAAACCATCGTACAAATTGACTCTGTAACTGCAATTTTAATTAAACGCTAAACAATAAGTACATTGTAAATCGGGAAAAAGATATTAAATATTATCGACGCGAATAATTGATCGATCAAAACTACTCGCCTAACGTGCAAACTTAAGATAATTAACACAAATTATGTCTCAGACATGGATAAAATCAGGAAACACCATTGGATTTCCAATAAATACAAATCTAACTACAAAACACTGGATCAAATATAAATTGTTTCTGAGCAGAATAGTTGAATATGGTTGAGTGTCTTTGATTGCACCAAAACTCCGTCAGACTGTTGAATTTAAATAAATCCATCCGCACACGATTAAATTTCCATATATTCTGTTGTCTATGTCCAACAAAACTTTGTCAAACACTATCTTATCTCAGACGCATCCAGATCTCATCTAACCACTTTAGAATTAATTGAACCTTCTCAGAAGAGTTTCTAGAAGAGTTATTGTAAGATTCTACTCGACTTCTATTCAAAATCTTGCTAGATATCTTCAAACTCTTTTCAGCTCTTTTAGACTCTACTGTACGTCTTTAGATTACACCAACTCCTATGGACCTGACCTCTTCAAATATCTCTCGTGATCCTATTTGACTAAAATAAAACTTACCAAACTCATACCTCTTCAAACTCCATTAAATAACATCGAACATATAATGACTTCACTGGACTGAAAGCAATCTCGTCAAGCTAGACCAGAATTCTACAATTGTCTCTAGATATTCTGCATTCTGTCACACTTCTTCGAACTGTGTCACGTTATATTGAACCCTTGTACGGTCTCGCTAGAATAACATCGATATCGTCGAACCATTTTGAATTTGAACGGATCTGGTTAGATATTCTTATTCCTGCTAAACTTGCCTAGCTCTAATCGAATCTACTAAACCGCCCTTGACATTATAGACTCTGTTGCATCTCAGACATTATTGGATATCGTCTTAGCAAACACTAGGGCTTAGGAGTTCATTCTAGACCAATGTGGTTAGGTGGGATTGTGCCGAGTTTAACAACGAGATTTGTTGAGGTTCTAAGTGCTTTCACTAAACTCTGTCAAAGTTCAACGATTACTGTTACATCCTGACAAACTTCTAGAAATGTCAGTTCAAGATGGCAGCTTCGGTTTCGTGTCAGTAACCAAATTTTGGGCGGATCGATTGTGCTTTGCCAAGCATATATGTACCTGTTCAGTGTCAGTGTAAATTACTACTTCGTAAATGCGACTAAATACTTTCACAATTGCAATTATACCTGTCATTAAATTATATCTATGTAGACAATATATCAATTTCAACTTCTTTACTTCAGTTCAAACGTATTTACATCGAAAATAATATTGCATAGACGACATCTTCTCTGGTCGATATTAGAGAATTGATATTAATACCGTAATGCAATATCTGTTCATGCATGCTCTAATATGAAACAAGCCGCATTCGAGAGGATTCAAGCTCTATTAATCAGAATCGTACAGAACCTATTCAGTTTGATTCTTTTCGTGTCATGTTACTTGATACGTGACCAAACAATAAGCCATATGAAAAAATATTGATGTTTTATATTTGAAATATTGACACGTTCAATTTCTTATCTTTAACGTATAGTGATGTTCACTTTTATTTGTTAGATTAGCAGACATTCACTTGTGACAAAATTAATGATACAGAACAGATCTATAAAATGATACTTGTATAAATATATGCAAAGACAATCGTTTCTGTCAAAGTTGGTGCTTTGCTAACCACTTTTTTAACATTTGATAATTTCCCAAGGGTGATTTCATTTATTTACAAAACAATATGTTTTTCTTCCATAGTATTATTTTGTATGCTTTCTAGCTGTAAAAAAAGTTTCTACATTGTAGACATTTACAACATTATACATGAATTAAAAACATTACTTCAGACATAATATTTTCGAAGTTATTATTATTACGTGTAACATATTATCTCATTTTAATTCATACATAGACTACACAATAATTAATCTCTTTTCTATGACAAATAGATCCAGAGACGCTATGCTTTCCTATTTAAAATTGAAACTTGTACTAATAATAACTTGATATTTCGTTTCACAAATGGTTTCATAGATATAAGTGATTCTACCAATAAAAATGTCGAGTGGATTGACGGCTTGTTTCATTTTTTAGAACCTTTTGACAATATTATAGAATACAATTTTGGTTGGACATATTTTCGATTTTGGATATTCTCGTGTCTAATTTATCTGTAGTACATCTCTCCTTATCTAAGAAAACAAATTTGAAATCATTTACACCTCTCTCTCTGATTAATTAACAATTATTTCTACCTACAATGTCTTCATTATCTAACTCTTAAGTGTCAAGTATTATCTTGGTGGTGAGACAAACAATTCTCTGGAAATAAAGAGCGCAATGGCGATAGAATCTCTTTGTTCTTTGAATGAGCACGATATGGCAGAGCGCCAACAGAAAAAAAACAGGTAATTGCTTTTCATGTTCCGCGATAAAAGTGGACGGAGGGCTAATTACACAGAAACAGCGATCAAGTACACGAAATAAGAAACCAGAAACCTAAATTCTGATTTTCGTAGTTCCCGATAAGAATGCTGTCAGAAAATTAGCGCGATTGTTTTTCAACAGCTTTTCAAAACAGTTTGCACGAATACCCCGAAATAAATTGCGACGCGTGCACCTTTCTTCGCGAAAGCACAAGACCGAGAAGAAAGAAATTTTCAACTCTAATCAAGTGTCGTTGAAGCACTTTTCGAACACTCTGCTTCTATCCATCAACCGGAGAACTTCGGTGAAACTCTCATGCGGGGCCTGGTAGATCTGAATCACATTTCTGGAATTACCGTGGAATGAAATTTCAATTTGGAAAGTAGTTCAACACGCATTTGCCAAGAGGTATTTTAGATGAGAAGAATTTCAGAGTTGTATTAAGGCTTTTGCATTAAGAATTTTGTACGCGTGCTCCCTTTTAAAGATTTCTTGTTAAAACGTAGAAAAGTAGATTTAAGAAAGGGAGATTGTAAACTATTGCATAATTTCTCAGTTCCCAAAACACTAGAAATAACCAACTTTATTGAATATACAACTGTCATGTAACATATCCATGTTATTTCTTTTAACACTAAACCTATCGACACTTACTGTATACTCATTCCTACCATGATCGGTCAAATGACCAGTCTTCCTTTTTCTCTTTCACGAGGCAATGTGAAAGTTGTGCTTTGATGTTTATTCGTAAGATATCATTCTCTTTTATGTTAAAAGATTTTTTTAATTTTCATCGGATAGAAGGTAAAACGCCCTTGAAAACGAATATTGTTCCAAGTCGATACCGTAGTTAGTTCTAGAGAAAACAACTATTTAAGAAAAAGTGCTGACTAGTAATTACGCAAACATCCTGTATTTAAATTTAAATTCATCTTCGATTAAATAAATAATTTATAATCCAGTTTTACCGCACACCAGCCGTATAATCAATAGGAATTGCTGAAACTACTTTGGGTATGTAGTGTCAAAGTAAATGTGAAAATAAGCATAGAAGACAGCAAAAATTATAGTAGCTGGTATAGTCATTGGATAGAGTGAAAAATTACCACTTCACATAAACTTCGACATAAAATAAAAGCCATTTTAAAGAGGAAGGTTTACCGCTTCCAACAATGGTTCAGTTATGCAAAAAACATGAGTAGTTTCAAAACTGCACGCGTCTAAAATTTAACTATTTTTAATACACGTTGTTAGACTGTTCTAAGACAGTGGAAACTGAAGATTCTCTCCTTTCGTCTTTGCTATACATATATTTCCTATTTACATCGGAAACTAACCAGAATTTTGGTACCAAATTTTGTTCAGTTCAAATATAAATCATTCAACCGGTCAGATGATCGGTCGTGGTAGGCAAGACAGGCTACATATTTTTCTAAAAATTCATTGCACGTATGCATACTATAAAAAAAGTGGTGAAGTTAAATGGCGTTAAAATAATATTGTGTGTTAGAAATTCTAAACGAAATTTTAAAAACGGTCATTTCACTGTTCGCGGTAGATTTAGTGTTGATCATATTATTTGTAAATTTCCATATCATCTTTTACAATTTAATCACTTAAATTTTATTTAATAGGTTGTGTTTTCTAAAAAATTTATTGGCGTAAAGAATTCATTTTTATTTCTTCAATAAAGGGGGAGTCCTATTAGTATACAAAGTAATAGAACATAATAATCAAAATAAGATTACAAAGGTAATTTTAATGCGAATGGGGCAACCAACATAAGGACAAAATCTTAAAGAAAAGTTTAAATACACAGTTTTTGAATGATGCAATAATACACTTAAAAAAGACCCAAGGTGTTACTGTGAAGTATTAGTTGTACATTATTTGAAAGTTTTAATTCCTTGTGATCTTGCAAAATTTTTGCATTGCATTTTAAGCTTTTACAACGTAGTAATTATCTGGTTGGTGGAACTGGAATAGATCCTTTGAATTTTTACGAACAATTTTTCGTTAATAGAGCAAACACGAACGCGTGAATGATTTGTTAAACGGAAAAGTACGGATTGTACTATGTTAAAGCTTAAAATACCTACGACGGTCCACTCTTTAAAACTAAACTACCGATTCACCGTAATCTGTTAAATGTGCCCGGTAAAGATTTAACAACTTCTAAAAACGTTATAAAGTTTTATGACGCGAACAAAGAAGAACCTATAAATGAACCTGTGTTGTGTAGAACCTATGTGGTAGGTGGTGTAGAACCTATAAACGAAAGAACTTCCTGACACAAACTTTACCGTACCAATACATTTATCACGTTGCCTCAATTAACGCGGTTGAATATTGTCCAAAATAATTAAATTGGAAATTCCGAAATTCCATTCCGTCGAAATGCGTTTTATCATTACGCCGATGTAGTTGTCCTGCCAGATGTTTGTATAATCCTATTAAAATTCAAATTTTGTCAGACTTTAAACGATAAAGTCATAAGGGTGGCTGAAGTAATTCGGCCAAGCTCCAAACCTGCTCTGAGCAAGAGTAGAATAATATCATATGGAAACATTTTGCGTGGTTTAACAATCACTATTATTTTATGATACCTAGCGTACATTAGGACCACTTTTTAAACGAAATAAAAAAATATACTTAATTTTGTTCTGTCATTGTTATTCTTGTTCAATGTATTTTCAATTTCTCGTTCCTTTCGTAATTCGTCATTAATTATTTTCCTCCTATTTTTTGTCGGCATACAGTGGGTGTAAAAAGAATTTGTACAGCTGTCAATTTCTACAAAAATTTTATAAAACTTTATTTATTAAAAAAAATGCATATGTATTTTCAGAAATCTCAAGAGCAAATTTCATTCAAAATAAATTGTTTATTTATATAAATTTGTTATATATAAAATGTGCGTTATATATAAAAATGAATAGTCTTTGTTATAAAATTAGAAGTATACGAATAGCTATTTCTCGTATATTTTCGACCATATTCGAAACTTTTGTTAATATTTTAATAGAAAATATACGTAAACAATTTATTTTAAATGAAGTTTGTTCTTGAGATTTTTAAGAATATGTATGCATGTTTTTGTTAACATACTTTTGTAATAAACAAAGTTCTGCAAAGTTTTTGTTCAAATTGACTAGTGTACGAATACTTTTTACACTCACTGTAATTCTATTACACACGAGTGTCTCCATTTAATACAGTTATAATATTACTTGTTTATTACAAATCTTTGTACGTCGTAAGTTTGTACAGGCTAGGATATATCCTAGCGGCTGTTGTTATAATATCCTGCGAACGGCATCCATGTTCGTAGCTACACTCTAGCATAATAATGCCAGAGGAAGTGTTTCTTCGTTCCTCTAACACAACCGTCATTAGAGACAGTTTCCCTCTAAATATATTCAGCAATGACGCCCGCTACGGTCGACTAATTAGGATATATTTGGACAGGTGTCTTGCGGTTAACAGTCATTGAAACAAATCTTGTACAGATTCCCATTGAAATCTATTGCGATATAAATCATACGCCCAGCGTTTCGATAGAAACGAAACACGAAGCAATAAAACAGGAAATTGTGAAACTGTAGTAATTTAACACGAATTTGGAAAATCAACAGTTAGCGATAAAATGAAACTACGCTTAAATTACGAAACTTCCAATCAATTTATTATTAGTAAGAACTGATTACCGGGTTTTGTAAGCCAATTAGTACGAATGCTCTACAATTCGACTCCATATATTCGCAAGGAAACAGTGTATTAGCGCAAGTGTAATCGTAATTATATTCACTGTTCTAATTATGTTGACTGTTGTTTGCCAACTGCAATTACAAACGTGTCACGATAGTCATCGGGTCTGGCACATGCAGATGTAGCCTGACCTAACAATGCGCCTAGATTGCACAACTTGGCGAAACACCATTGCAAAGTTAACGTCTTGACGTACGATTTAATTTCAAATAATTTTTCAAACGTATACTATTTTATTTTGTTCAAATTCGTACAAGGAATGGCCACGAAGAAGAATAGATTAACTTTACGAATACATCGTGAATGCAAAAATGTGTTGATTTTAATGTATAAGACGATGACGAGTGTGGTGATTGTGAAACTTGACATCAAGAACTTGTGACGAATCAGACTCGTCATTGTACGGGAAGGGATTAATTCTTCCTGCAACCGTCTGAACGGAAATCGAATCAACTTTGAGAATATAAAACGAACGAGACATCACTATGACTCTTATGGATGTTGGCATCATATGAAATATCGACAGTGACAGCGTTTCCCGCTGATGGTGACCCAATCCGTTCGACAGAAAGAAGCATTGCAAAGCATTGCACGCAACATCTATTCTGTACTACATCCGTGGAAACAAATAAGATTGGCTCCCACAATGTTCGTGAAGCCGATTTATTTAGCAAATAGACAAAATTTTATTTACAAGTGCAATATAATTTAATTATTAAATTCTATGATATAAATATGTACAAATAACTTAAAAAGAATATGCCCAATGTACTAATTATCTTAAAGTAGAGCTCAATGGTTTCTTGCAAATTCTAACTCGTCCAGCCCAGGAGATTCTTAAATATCTATGAGTTTGCAAAATTGGTGATTGCTATCCTCTATGAATCAGTCCTCGCTGAACCAGCATTCACATTTATACTCTCCACTTATACACACTAAAGTGTTAAAGTGTGAAATAATCTTCGAAGTCATGTAACTGACACAGTTAATTTACAGGGTTTGCTATGTTTCAGGATGGATATTCAATCGGCGCAGAAGAACGAGAGCTTCTACCAGTGTTGTAGCGGGTTCTGCATCGATCTGCTTCAGAAGTTCTCTGAAGAAATCGGGTTTACTTACGAGCTCGTTAGGGTGGAAGATGGCAAGTGGGGCACGCTAGAGGTAAGTTCGAGCGTTATTATTCGTACTAGACGATAATTATCGAACATTCGCTGTCAGACAAAATTATATCGATGAGCGGTCTCTTCTTCGGTACAACGTTGTCCCACATTCTTCCAATTAATAAATTCATCTTCAGCTTATGAACAGTCCTCTCGGAAACATCCCCTGGAAATTCACGCTCAAGCGTTTTATTGAGAAACCGGATAAGCGTTAATTGATCGTGCGATCGTTTCCTATAAAACCAATTAGTAGGTGATCTTGATTCTCCGAAGGAAGGATTTACTTTCAATAATCGCTATAGCGAGTTACGAGCGTCTTGAAAGTTCCAACGTCGACGCAGCCACCGGCATAGTCCATTTAATCCGAGCTCCGAGGTTTTAATTCCGCGAAGCGATATCGACGCGTCAGCGATATAGATTAATTTCACGCGTAATTGCGCTTGCGTCCATTAACGGTATCCCATTATTTGCATCGACAATGGATTTTCAAGGCGTAGCGTTAGAGTGCCGTACCGACACCGGTAAATGCACACGTTCGACTGTCTATGCATTTACGTTCGTACGCGTACTCGTCAGATTTAATTTTGTAAACGACGCGTCTAAATTTATCATGGCCGTTGATCGAGTCAGCTATATAGATCGTTATAACGCCACGCGAGTATGATTCGTAGCAAGGACTAAACGTAAATATGGACAGAAGGCATTGTCGCGTACTATTTGTCCGTAGAATGGGAAATGGAATGGTCTAATTGCGGACCTGGTGAATCGCAAGACCGACATGGTGATGACGTCTTTAATGATTAATTCTGAAAGGGAAGCCGTAGTTGACTTCACTGTACCGTACATGGAAACTGGAATCGCAATTGTGGTAGCTAAGAGAACCGGTATTATATCTCCTACTGCCTTCCTTGGTAAGTGTTTATGCTCAATTTTATAAATTGAGCGTCTAACTCTTGATTTCAGATATATGACTGTAACGCTATAACTGCTACGTCGTCCATGTGCAGGGTAGGTCGCAATCCGTAGCGCAACCGAGCAAGGAGCGATTCTACATGACAAAAATAGGAATAAAGTTTGGTACAATATTTTTTTATCCGTTTTCGAGAAAATCGATTTTAACGTTTGTTTATCTTTGTGAACCATTTAGTTGTCGTCCATTCATAGTTATAGTTTATTCAGATAGAATTCGTTGAACAAACTTGTGCATGCTGCAAAGAAGAGGACATTTTCAACAATACTTGGTAGTAGTGATAAAGTATAGAAAATTAATTATCAGTAGGAACACCTTGTACTGCTTTAACCACGTAATAAATAATGTTTTTAAACAATATCTCTGGTGGTAAATCGTTCACAAAGCCAAACAAACTTTAAAATCGATTTTCTCGAAAACGGATAAAAAAATGTTATACAAAATTTTTTTCTTATCTGTTTCATGTAGAATCATCCCTTGCACGGTTGTAGTACGAATTTCGGCCCACCCTGTATAAGTGACAGGAGTTTACTAAAAACAATTAATTCTCAGGTTGAAATATTAAAGGAAATACATTTGAATAGGATTTATGAATTTTTGGAAGATTACGAAAATAAGTACTAAAACAAATTTTAAGTCGTGTAATTTACAATTATGTGAAATCAAAGTTTTGGTCTCGTAAAAAATTTTACGATTCTGGTCTAATTAATGAGAAAGAGCGAAACTCTTGTTATTAATAGTAGATCTGACTTTCAGGTTGTGAAATCAAATTACTTTTGGAAGCATTTCGTGACGACACGATAAATTCATTCCACGAGTTCTTGACATTAGCATAATTCTGTATTAATTTTTAATATTCAGATTTAGTCGTTTACGTCGAATAACTTACTAACTTTATTTAACGTTGATCGAAAACCACGGAACTTTCATTACTGTTATCATCAATTTTAACAACTTTGCAGGACTACTATATTGTCATAATGGTCATTTAACATGTGCCTCCCACCCACACTCATTTTACTATTGTTCGGAATATTACTGAAATTATGAACTCAGTTTTTACAAAACAGAATCAGTAATTATACGCTGTTATTTAATTTCGCTCGGTATTAGAACATGTACTTGTTATCTATTATAAATTACTTTTATATTTTAAGAACAACAATTTTACCTTAAATGACAGTTTTATCTACTAAATTTTTACCATCTTACTCGAGGTCTCAGTCATAAACACGACTCTCAGTTGGCGCAGGCCTACCAAAAAATATTGATTATAGCATTAGAAATACTAACCCACAAAAGATTAATGACAATTTAAAAATGTGTACAATAAATTAAATCATTCAATATTCTTCTCATTTGATATCAATCCAAGTTTTAATTCACCAGAATTTCAGAGTTTTCTTTAGATATAACATGAAAGTTTTAATGCCATAATAGAATTATTTCTCATTTTTTTTTTTGTTATACATCAAGTATTTCTACAATTTTTAATACTATAATTAACTAAAAAGTAATGATTACTTTTAAATTCACACAATGGGGGTCCGAGAAATGTGTGGATTCTACTTTATATCCAAATATTCGATCCTTATTGTTCCACAGGATCATTTGGCAGGTCGTGCTGAGATTTCATTTTGTATGACAGTAACTGCGGCATTTGTGTCATCCGCTTTGATGCAACGGAATCGTCCCCGCCATTGATATTGTTTATTCGGCTCGAAAAATCCGTTCACACGTGCAACCGCAGACAAACGCGATTCTCGTTGTACGCGATATCGAATTTCGTTTATCATTGAAAATTAAAAGTGGACTTATAGTTATATTGTCACGAGACTATGCTCAATGGATTGGCGGAGTTTACCAGGTGAAAATAAATACAAACACGATCACATTTGGATTATTTTTAAACATACATTGCTCCCAGAGTTCTCAACCTTTGCAAAAATATGTACCACAAATATCAAAATTCAAAAATTTCGCTGCCTCCTATTAACACATATATATTTATTAAATACAAAAGTCATATAATACTCGACTAATAAAATAAAACAATAGTATAATGACGGAAGTGATATCAAAAACTAATAAAGCACCAAACTTACTAGAAAGAGATTTGATTGTTTCATTCGTTGTAAACTGTCATTTCATATACATTATTTTATCATGGATGATCAAACTCTTGATAAAATTTTGGTAAATATTTACTTTCTTGACGCACTTTTCTAATAACTGTTTTCTACAGAACTGTTAATAGTTTATATAAATTTGAGATTAATCGATTTGTGAAGTATTTCTATTATACATTCTTGAAGGTACCTTTTATCTCTGGACGTACAAGCGTAAAACTTCTCTTAACACTCCTCGAATAGGACAGTGTACGGTAGAATAATGTGTGAAATGCACTTAAGTGTGATAACAAGATATAGCAGAGCCTTGATTATTGCAGCACCAGGAATGTTCTTTCAATGATTGAGGTTCATGCAATTACCTACGTTCGCTATTACCAGTTCCAGTTCATCCAATTTCACACGTTAATACACTGCTGACCAATACTATGAGTTCACTTCATTCTTCAGTCTCGTTTATAGTGATAGTTAGAACTATCGCTTTTTTCCGTTTGCAGTATTACGCAAAAATACACGAAAGATAAATCTATGAAAAAAAATTTGTAATATTTACATAAAAAATGATTTGTTAACCTTTTTAAGAAAAATGCTGTTCGCAGGATGGACAAAATTATAAGTTTAATTATAACAGAACATTTATTTATAAATTACTTGTTTACGTAAATATTGCCAAATTTTATTCCATCACGTTTTCTTTCGTATATTTTTACGTAATTCTGTAAAAGAAACCAATAACTCTAACCATAACAATAAACGAGCAAAAAATGGAGTGAACTTATAATATCGGCCAGCGGTGTATCTGACAATCCATCCCATCCATTTGTCGACACAATACAATGAACGAGACTCCCGAGCAATAATCGAGGTTACACTGTACCGTGTAAGACATATAGTGAGTGTAAAAAGTATTCGTACACTAGTCAATTTGAACAAAACCTTTGCAGAACTTTGTTTATTACAAAAGTATGTTAACAAAAACATGCATACATATTCTTAGAAATCTCTGGAACAAATGTCATTAACAACAAATTATTTATTTATATTTATTATGAAAATATTAACAAATTTCCAGAAATTGGCGTGAAATATACGTGTAATAAGTATTCGTACACTTCTAATTTTACAACAAAAACTATAAATTTTAGTACATAAACGTAACAAAAATCAGTCTATTTGCTATTTTAGTATCTAGTGGGATTTCCTTTAGATTGTATAATCGCTTTAAGCCTTTGCGGCATTGAATTTACTAAATTTTTGGTTATAGTACTAGACATTTTGTTCCATTCTTCTAAAAGTGCATTTTTTAAATCTTGTTTCGAAGAAATGTGATGGTCTCGAATTTTTTCTTCAAGATGACTCCATAAGTGCTCTATCACATTTACGTCTAGACACTGTGGAGGAATTTTTAATTGCTGCGGCATATTATATAGGATCCACTGACGTGTATTATAAGCATTATGCTTTGGATCATTATCTTGCAAAAATATATAATTGCCCTGTAACTGCATTTTATTTGCACTAACCTGAAGATGCTCTTTTAGAATATCGATGTACATTTTGTGATCCATGATACCATCGATAAAATGGAGGGATTCAACCCCGCTCGCACTCATAGAACCCCAAACTGTGACTGATCCTCCTCCATGCTTTACGGTCGCCTTCAAATTTCTTTTTTCGTACTCGGTATTTTTTTTCCGCCATACTGTACATCGTCCATCTGACCCAAATATGTTAAATTTACTCTCATCGGTAAATATAATACCGTTCCAGTGCTCCATAGGAACATTAACGTACTCTTTCGCGAATTGCAATCGTTTCTTTCTATTAATTTCATTTACGAAATATTTCTTACGAGCTACTTTGCCGTGATATCCTCTATCCCGTAAAAAATTATGCACTGTGCTACTGCATACATTAATGTCCAGATCATTTTTAAGTTCAGCTGTGATTTTCACCGCACTTATCTTTGGATCTTGCTTTATTTTTCGAATTATCCATCGGCCGGTATACTCATTTATTATTCGTTTACGTCCGTTTCTTGGATTATTTTTTACAGTTTTCCGATCGCCATATTTGGCAATGAT
Organism: Colletes gigas; assembly: GCF_013123115.1. NCBI lineage: Eukaryota > Metazoa > Arthropoda > Insecta > Hymenoptera > Colletidae > Colletes > Colletes gigas. The sequence continues at coordinate 1,968,826 of NW_025106659.1, read as the reverse complement.
TCCTTGAATCGTGGACCTCGGTCTATTTAAAACTTTAGAAATTTCACTCAGTGTTTTACACTTATTATGTAAATTTATAACAATTTTCCTTTCTTCTTCAGAGGTTTCCTTGCGTTTTCGTCCCATTTTACTGATAATTTCGTTGATAATGTTTGAATTCAGGATACTACCTATACCGACAGCGTCTCCAGACATACTGATGCTAAGTATGTTTACATATGATGGATTATCTTGTAATCGTTCTATGTGGAATGTTACGATTCAAAGACTGTACGAATACTTATTACGCGTATATTTTAGGTCAATTTCTGGAAATTTGTTAATATTTTCATAATAAATATAAATAAATAATTTGTTGTTAATGACATTTGTTCTAGAGATTTCTAAGAATATGTATGCATGTTTTTGTTAACATACTTTTGTAATAAACAAAGTTCTGCAAAGTTTTTGTTCAAATTGACTAGTGTACGAATACTTTTTACACTCACTGTATATGGAATTTTATTGACTGAATCACCAGTGGCTGTTGTGGACGTCGACTGTTTCTAATACTCATTGTAAATAATTTACGACTATAACATTGTTGCTTTCAGAACCGTTCGACACAGCATCTTGGATGCTAGTTGGCATTGTCGCCATACACGCGGCCACGATAATGATACTACTCTTCGAATGGTTATCACCATCCGGTTTCAACATGAAGGTAAACCCTTCAGGCCCTGCGCGGAAACTGGTATTATTAATTTCGCTTCTTCTTATTTATGTATGGTTTCTCACCTCCGAGCACCATCTTCCCGTTCAGCAAATTAGTCACCGGACGATACCGTTAATCTTAATGACACTCCACCGTCTGACACTGTAGCGAAAAAGGAGATTAATTATATTATGGACCGACCGATAGCGTCCCTGCTCTTTAATGTACATACAACGTCAGCTGCATTACTCGTTTCCTTTTTCCCAATTTCATCATTTTCCTTTTTATTGTAAAACTGCTACTTGGGAAGCTTGTAATTTATAGCTGAACGTTATTAGTCTGCAAACGTAGTGCTCGCAAGTTTACTTTTATTTCTTTCTTCATACACAACAGTGCATGCTAAATTAGGACGTTATTATTACGAAACACTTATTTGACAGTTTGAAGTATAAGTTTGACAGGCGAGTGGTGTGAATTTTTCATGCATTTGCATTAACATTGAATGCACCTATGGCGTTTTATAGTGATCATTTGTTCTGATTTTATTATTGATCGAAGACATCATATTTGCTTTGTTATCGTAGATAAGATAATCATATAAAACTTGTAGGATTATTGGTTTCTTCGGAATGGTACAACCGCGCAAGAAGTAATCCTACATGTAAAATGTGTAATGCTTAGTTTTCGAGATAATTGAATTTGATGATTTTTTGAGCTATACTTGTTACCGAATACGATTTAACTGGCGCATCTGATCATTATTTACTGTTTCTACTTATGTGTTAAATATGTTTATATATTGTGCACATGTTTACGTTTTAAATTTTTATTTAAAAAAATAAAGTAACCTATTTTTTTTAAAAAGAAATATTCAAAAGAAATATCAATGTTTGATCGTAAATATGGTTCATAGTTCAGTCTATGATGTCCTACCGCCTTATTTCATTTTTGAATATTATACGATTATATTATCCATTCGTCTATTTTATTCTACGTGTAAAAATAAATCGAAAAGGTGGAATAAAATTTTTGGAAATCCTTTCAATACGTGAGCAATAGGAATTGAGCATCAATGCAAGTAGAAATAGTGAATAATGGTCAGACATACCAACTACATATTTAATCGCGTACCTAGCGAATTTTTTAATTCAATTATCTCGAAAATAGAATATTACACAACAAAATTTTATTATTAAGTTATCATATGAAAATTTATGCGTAATCATTATTTTACAGTATTTTCAATTATATTGATTTAGAAGTTCACAACTGTTGCGGTTTATGTATTATACAAGTAATATTTTGCACGTATGTAGCTACTATTTTTACAAGATATATGTCTAAATAGAACAGTTTCCTAAATACATGTATGTACCGTTAATTACTGCTAACGACAAAATGTTTTATAATACAGATTAACCGTGTCTGTATAAATTAAAGAGAACTTGAATACAGAGTTGGAAATGTTTCGTTTCAAATATACAGGGTGTTACCGGATGGTTAGTACTATCGGACAGAGAATGATTCTACGTACGAAAATAAGTCGAAAAAAAGGAACAAAACTCTTCTGTTAGAAGTTTTGTTTACGAGAAAATCGAGTTTGAGAATTGTTTCAAGCCCTCACGTAGCATGATCATTTTCGTTTATATTTTTATATTCGTTGTCCTCTGTAATGTTTACATTCCGTCTCCAGTAGTACGACTACCGGCTACTTTTATTATTAGTCTGTTTGTATCAGTCGAATTGTAACTATGTCTCGCTACAGCAATCGTGAATAGGTTGACATGGCGAAAGCGTTAGGAGCGCAACAACAGGAGCTAATTGTAAGTATTACAGTCGCCATCCAAACAAAAGAGTGATACAGAAAACAGAGCAGAGATTAATTGAGTGCGGTGCATTTCATAATTACCATAAATCTGTTGGTCGTAAAAGATCTGTAAATTTTGATACAGCGGTTCTTAATACCGAATAATAATAAACGTATTATCAACACATTTTCAAACTCGATTTTCTCGTAAACGAGGCTTCAAATGAGCAAATTTGATTTCTTTTTTCCGACTTATTTTTGTAGGTAGAATCACCCACTACCCGACGGTACCACCCGTCCAGTAACACACTGTATAATACTTGAATTGACTAAAATTAACACTTGTCAACTATCTACCAGCATGCATTATTCGAATTATTAAATTTAGAGTCCCCTGAATTTCGCATGAATATGTGGTTGGATGCACTTGAAAACAAGTTAATTGGAACGTATATTTCACTGGAGCGTCTTACGAGACAAGTAGGTACATACATATATGTATACTGAAATTTACAACGCTCATTACTGATATACCGTGTCGTATAAATAAAGCGTTACAAACTGTTTTCTTAGATACCAATTAAGACATAGAGTCAATTTTTTTTTTTTTAATAAAATGGTCCAGAGGAACAAATATTTTTGTGCACAACAAATTCTTTTCACGAAGTTTTTAAGTATATTTTCATATAGCATACAAAAGTATTAAACGCTTTATTAGAAAAACTAGAGGTAGCTTTCGTTTCTCGAAACATGTTTGTAACATGGCATACGTTGTTATGAATTTTAATAATTATTGATGCTTCTGCCCTCAATATCCCCCACGCAGAGTAAAACGTTTTCTTATTATTGCATTGTTCTCGTTACGTTACATTCCGTCAGCGATTAAAAGTGGAACCTTGTTAAAACGATTCGTTTCTGTTACTTCCAGAAGAATCCGTCGCCAAACCATCGATTCTCTTTCTGTCGCACGTACTGGCTGGTGTGGGCCGTATTATTTCAGGCAGCCGTCCATATCGATTCTCCCAGGGGATTCACCGCCAGGTCGGTAAAATCTTCGTTATAAATCATAATCCACGAATGGACGGATAAGGGTGAAAGAGATCGCGAAATTCGGTTAATGCGTTTACATGTCTCGCGACTCGACTTTATTTTCTCTGAATCTCTAATGCAATAAAACGGTCGTAGACAGAGCACAATCCTTTGAAACGGTTCTGGTTACACGTTAAATCACACGATACTCGGTATCGCACCGTTTATCAAGAAAATAGCCTTCCGCGATCTCATGAAACTGTAAGTCCAACAATAATTTGGCTAATTAGATTTTGCACGGCAACGCGGGCGCCAGTAACTCGTTCCGTTGGCCCCGCAACAACGCGATATAATTTACGACAAAAGTAAGAGGAAGTCGTTTAAATCAAAAAGTAATATCTTAGATTATAGCGTGCGAATTCTCGAGGCATAATATATTCCCGGCGGTGGTATACTTTCGTTTGTGCCAAGAAACTGTATCTACCCCTAACATTATACGTGAAAAATGTGCATCTCGTTTCTTGAATAGCGAACCGTGAATTTAAATGTGCTCGTTTCGCGTTTTACTTAATCTCTTTGAACACGATCAATTATTTAAAGGTGGCTTCTTCGAGAACGTTGTCAACCATAATTTAAATGCTGAACGTTACTCCGTATCGTATCGTATTGTTTCGCCGTTTCGATCGCTGTTTTGACTAACAAGACGCGTTGCAAAAAATAATAATTGGCCAGTCTCGTTCGAAACGTCGATAATAGTAATCGTATCGATGCGTGCATCCTAACCCATAAAAATTTCCCCGTCGATGAGAATATCCCGGTTTTGCTAACTTGCGCCGATATCAGATCGGATGTCGTACGTCAAATTAATGTCGATAGAGGTTATCGAATAACGCGACGTTTGTCACGGATAACAAGGGGTTATAAATACATTTTAGAAGCAATTTAAAAAGAAACAAAATTGTTGAACATTTGAGGATCGTATACAAAATGTTTGAAATTACAAATTTAATATTCGCTCTGAAATGTTTCTTGGATACGTAGAGACACAATTCAAAAGTCGTAAGTACTGTGGCCGTTTTAAAAGAGTGGATATTTTTATTAATATTTCACGAAAATTACTGTCTGATGCACATAATCATAATTGTAAATCTTTAAAGTGCGTAATAACTGTTTAATTATTATGTGATTATCACACGATTACATAGTAATAATAAAAAAGAAATCAAATATGAGTTTAAGTTAATGGACAATCTAAGAAGTAAACCAAATATTACAGATGAGATAATGTATATATGGTACAATGTTGACATTATTATATAAATTTTATTTATTAATGAATTATAATTATTGATGTAGATGTACATATAAAGTTAAATTGTACTTTAATTTAAAATTAATGATAATTTACTTAATTTACAGAAAGTTAAATATAATAATTTTAATTTTATTAATAAATATTATATAATGGGATTCTTAAGTAATAATAAATATTTATAGTTTATATATGTAAATATTTCATCAATATGTAAGTAAAAGGAAAGGGTAGAATTTAAACAAACATACTTATATTGGAAAAGTCAAAATGGCCGCAAGATTTAATCAATTAGGCCGCGCGTTTGATTGATATAGACATTCGATTCCACAACACTATCATTGAAATCTGGGTTAGACAGTCTTGACACTTCCCTTGCAAGAAGTTGGGTTCAAATCGATATGATACGGTCGAATTGAAGTCAACACGTCGCTCACTGAGGGCGTTATCACTTCGTATTATAGTAATTCCTCAGCTGTCTTATGATATAGGTATGTATATAGTGAACAATGATTAAAATTGATAACGATATTAGGCAAACGTAACAGAACTTAAAAAGGTGTGCAAATACTATTACCTAATTTAATTCTGTTGAATAATACAGGGTGTCCAAAAAGGTTGGGATCAAACATATATTACATGTTTCAGAAGTCAAATAAATGAACAAAATTCATATAAACTTATGGCAAAAAATGCATTATTGAAAAGATATTTATGATTTGTTGTGACAGTTATAAGAAACGTTCAATCGGGAATGTATTTAAAATGTATTTACTATTATTTTCAATACAGATAAAATATTTGAAAGAGTTCGACATTCATTAATTCGACGAATGGAAGCCTGCATTATTGCAGAAGAAGGAATCTTCAAACATTTCTTACAACTGCCACAATAAATCATAAATATTTTTAAAAGCTCATATCTTTTCAATAAAGTATTTTCGTGTATAAGTTTATATAAACTTTTTTTATCTGTTTGACCTCAGTAACACGTAGTATAAGTTTTGGTCCCAAACTTTTTGGACAGCCTGTATATTCATGCGAAAAAAAAATATTCGTACAGCAGCCAATTTCAACGAAAACTTTATAGAATTTTGTTTATTGCAAAAAATGTATATTGACAACGCCTCCAGATATACTGATGATAACTATGTTAATATTCCATGGATTATCTCGTAATTATTATATTTTCGACCACATTTAAGACTTCTGTTGATATTTTCAGAGAAATTATAAATAAACAATTCATTTTTAATGAAATTTCTGAGATTACGTATGCATTTTTAATTGACATTTTGTTATAATAAACAAATTTCTATAAAGTTTTTGTTGAAATTGATTGGTGTACGAATACTTTTTACAGTCACTGCGTATATCGAGGAATGTTTCTACCAGAAAATGATTAGTCTATAAGTAGATATTATTGTCTGATGATACAACGTTGTTTTAATAAGAGAACATTCTCATGAAGTTGGTTTTAGTATCATTTTTATATATCATTCAATATTCATTGACAAAACATGTGGCATTATGCACGTAAAATAGTGAAAGTGCTGTTTACAAATCTAATCACAATCATATGGAAAGTTCTATCGTACCTCTGATTATAAAATAAACGTAGGATACCGCACAATACCGCAAATCAAACATCAACGTGTCACGCATCAAAACAGACAACGGTGATCCAACATGGTAAACGCATTTAACGATATTGATTCATTAATTTTGCACAGTTTACGGCGCACATCATTTCCGAACAGTATTTCCACGGGTTTTGCATCGGCGTAGGACGTCGTATCGAGTTTGAGGTGAAACTTATCGCCATTACTGGAATATCTAGTTTGAAAAACTCAGAATTTTATACTATGAATACTACTTAAAATATTAGTTTGAACGAGTCCTACGAAATATTTTGTACAAAAGTATATAATAATTTTATAGACATTGAATCCTTAAAAAAATTAAAAAATATTAACTTGTACAAGTTTAGTTGCAACTTGAGCAAAGAGAAACGAAAAAATACGAAAAATCAGCAAAATAGTAGTAGCATTTTGGAAACGAAACGAAAATTTTGTTCAAATTTTTCAATGTAATATATATAATATAACAAATAAACAATATTAAATTGTACATATGCAGTGCTTTTTAGGCATATACGCCAAACTGACAAAAAATATTTTCGATAAAAGTTATTCAATACTTTGATGGGAATAAAGTGCAATAATATAAAATATTATTTATTAAAATATAATTATATTATTGTTTAATAATAAATTGAACGATAGTATTATTTTACACTAAAGGAATTATAATTTCACCAAAAAATATCGGTTAATAAATTTCGAATAATACGATACAAGTACGTTCGACTCCAATGCGAAATCGTTAAAATTTCAAAACTTCAATTCAAATGCAGCACACGTTCTTCTCGTCCAATCACGCTAGAATTGTATGCAAATAATTTCTTCATCAAGTGTCACAATATACTGGGATGCACAAAAGAAATTGAAAAAAAATGTTGACCCCTGTAGCTAAGGACCACCCTAATGAACACCCTGTACACGCAAATATTGTAACCCATTGCGATTTAATTTTCTCGACTACTAAAATGTTTGGAAGTCGCGAATCAAGGTTTACGTTTGCTAATTTCACGCAACGTAAATTTTTTTAATGCAAAAGAAGTTGTACTTTGCACGAGTAATTGGATAGTAACGATTGACTATAGTGATATCTTAAAATGAAACATAATGAAATTCTTATGAAATAGCCTTATGGTATAAAAAAAAAATTATTTAATAACAAGAATAGTTAGTTTTTATTTGGATAGTAAAAATTGACTATAGTGATATTGTGAAATGAAATACAATGAAATTCTTATGAAATAGCCTTATGGTATAAAAAAAGCAATATAATAATAAGAATAGTTAGTTTTTATTCGGATAGTAAAAATTGATTATAGTGATAATTTAAAATGAAATACAATGAAATTCTTATGAAATAGCCATATGGTATAGAAAAAGTCGATCGTAATTGTTCAGATTCATGACGAACGTATGGGCGCTGTTCGCGGTGGTGTTCCTGGCCATATACACTGCTAATCTGGCTGCCTTCATGATCACGAGGGAAGAGTTCCACGAGTTCAGCGGAGTGGACGATCACCGGCTGGCCAAACCGTGGTCACACAAACCAATGTTCAAATTCGGCACCATACAGTGGAGCCACACGGACAGCACACTCGCGAAATACTTCAAGGAGATGCATGCGTACATGAAGGCCTTCAACAAGACCAGCGTCACCGAAGGAATTGAAGCTGTTATCAGTGGGTAAGCGGAGAAACCTGATCGCTCTAAGTTTGATAACAACACGGCAATTGCCCAAATTACGAACAGTTGTTTGTTAAACTCGAACAAACGACGTTGAACTGCATTCGCCGTTTAATGCATACGTACACACCTCGTTGTCCAAGTTTCAATAGCTTCGTCGTCGCTAATCTTCGAATAAGTTTGCTTGGCCCGCGATTATAATTAGCAGCCGACTGGTAGACGGTGTTTATTAGATCGCCGTACAGTTTGCCAGGAGTAAATTTCATGGAAAACGGACGCGTCAAACGAATTTTTGCCCGGGGGCGAATTTGCATATTGCAACCAAACATATATTTTGGCTAATTTTTCAATCATTACTCATCGTTACAGTGTAAGCAAGCTGGTGTAGAATTGGAAAGAACATAAATTTTCACAGGGGTAGGCAATAGAATACATGCGAGGGTCGTTCAATAAGTCCTTAGAAAATCCAAGACCTGACACTCGTAGCATCGAAAATGGTTTGTTTTTAGTAAGTATCATAACTAGACTGCGGATACTCATACATTTATGGGAAATTTAAATTGTCAAGAAACTATAGAATGCATTTAATATGCAAAATGTTACCAGGTAACAACATTAATTACAGCGGGGTTTAAAGAAACCCCCCTGACCCGTAGCAAGAATAAGTTTATGAAGCCATCGACCATCGGTTGTCTTCCACGCCGTTTTATAATCCGCAATTTGGTTCTCTATTTTAGGCTTAAACATTTTTCAGTTTTATTTCGTCTTGCATGCCTTAGTAAGGTCAAGGCGCTTCATAAAAATTATTACCTGCTACGGTCGAGGCACGCGGAATTTCCCGGACGTCATTCGATGGTGCCCTCGGTACCTAACGGTGACCGATGGCTTGGAGGCGGTCACCTGTAATATTTTCGACAAATACTTCTCCAATCAGGGAAAAACGACCGCCTTCCCTGACAAAATTCAAAATACCACAGCAGCCAATCCGCATGCCTCATCCCCGTCAGAACCCAAGGCCGATTTGTATTTAAGGGTAGCTTTTCTGACGGGGACAAGCATAACAACAAAAAGTTAGAATCGGTTACCATCAAATAAACATTTTTTAAAACCAGCTAGCAAGGTTAAACAAGAAAGGTGAAGACCGCAGTAGTAGACTAAGATAGATTATTAAATATTAAAATAGTTAATTGTATCTCAATCATTACACCAACCACCAAATATTCAAGCGCTATTAAGTTACCGCTTGAAGCGCATCACAGAATCGAAAAAGATAAGTGTGCGCGCTGAACACAAAACTATAACAAAAACTCAAGTAAGATAAGAATTATTGTATTTAGGGGTTGAAAGAACCCTCTACGAAGCTCTTATTTTATTAATTTTATTAATAAATATATGAATTTGCATAAAAATCCGCAGTCTAATCATAACTCACTAGACAGATGTCAAAGTCTCAGTTATATCCACCACATGGTGTCTTTTTTATTGTCGATTGAAGCAAGAAACTTCCTCCTGCATCAAGACAATGCGCGGGTGCACACCTGTGCAGTTTTGATGGCCAAAATCATGGAATTAAAGGTCGAATTATTACAACATCCACCGTATTCACCGGAGTTGACTCCCAGTGACTTTTTCATTTCCAAACTTAAAAAAGTGGACAACGATTCTCGTCGAACGAGGTCACCGCCCAAACAGATACCTATTTTGAGGACCTTCCGAAATCTTACTTTTTAGATGGCTTAAAATAGTTGGAGAAACGCTTGGAAAAGTGTATAAAGCTAAAAGGAAATTATGTTGAAAAATAAAAAAAAATCTAGCTAAAATAATTTATTTTTTTATCTTTTTCTAAGAACTTATTGAACGACCCTCGTACGTTTATTATGTGAAAAGTTGAGAAAACATATTCTTGTTTTGAAATTAATTCCGGAAAGATACCGAAACATAGTCAGAAAAGACAAACGATTAATCAATAATGTCCGACCTGGAGCCAACGGGTTAAATCTTGAGAAGTTCCCTTGGATTATTTTGTCGAGAAATAGAGAAAGCTTCGAGCAACGCAGCTGAGATAAGACTGAACTTTGTCATTCCAAGTAAAGAGTTTTGAAAGCCTGGATCGATCGATCGGTCGCGTGGTTCGTTCGATTCAACGATTCCCTTTGAATTTCTTTTCTTTGGTTCTCTGAGAAACATTGTTCCTTTTTTGCGACAGAGAAATGGACGCTTTTATCTACGATGGAACGGTTTTGGACTATTTGGTAGCGCAAGACGAAGACTGTCGATTATTGACCGTAGGTTCCTGGTACGCCATGACAGGATACGGCATCGCGTTTTCAAGAAACTCCAAATACCTACAGATGTTCAACAAGCGTTTATTGGACTACAGAAACAACGGTATCGATGTCTATTGCAGTGTCACTCTAAATATATTTTATAATATGCTGACCTACGAAAAACTCTATAACACGTCGTGCAATTATTGTACATCGTATCAGCTATTTATAAATTGTTATTGATTATAACGAAAGCCTCTCAAGAAATTTCGTTATTCTTGATGTTTTGTCTTATTTTCGTAGAGTCTACCCGAGACATTTTCTTGTCTGCTTTATATAGTAGAAGAAACGAATCAGATCAGTCTTGCTTGGTTTCAAGGTGGATATAATTATTATATAGTTCTATAACTTCGTGCCGTTCAACTTTCTTGAATTGACATGGGTTAAAATTCATAATTTAAAACCAAACGTATCAAAGTGTCCATCGCTAGTTTCGATTAAATTTGGCAAACTGGCAGAACGACCAAAAATATTTGACCCTTATTCTGTTTTATCGTCCATGTTGAAGGGATGACATTTAACCTCAAAGTAGAAGCAGTAAAACGTATTTACTTCAACATGTCGCAAACTATTGAAAATATTAGAAAGGTATAAATGGATGGATTGATAAGAAATGCATTTGCTTAAATTATATATTGAAAAATGAGTTTAAGAGGAATAAGTTCTAGTACAAAACTCGGGACACGAAGTTATGGGACGAGCTAATAAATTCTGTAAATTACGAGGTTTCGAAGTTGATCAAAATGCTATTGTTCAGTCTTTCAATTCAAATTTCCCTGTTAAAGCCAGAGTTTTAAATATTTCAGGGGACTTGGAACGTCTCAGAAGATACTGGATGACGGGCACGTGTAAGCCGGGGAAAGAGGTTCAAAAGAGCAGCGATCCCTTAGCATTGGAACAGTTCTTATCAGCGTTTCTCTTACTGATGATGGGAATTCTGTTGGCCGCAGCTTTTCTACTTCTAGAACATTTATATTTCAAATATGTCAGACAGCATCTGGCGCGAAGCGACGGTGGTGGCTGTTGCGCACTTTTCAGCTTGGTAAGCTTCCAGCCTGCGTAATCAATTTCACCCTTTAGAATATCGATCGTGTCACACCCGACGTTGTTTATCTAATATTCGTATCAGTATCAATCGTATATTCAGAAGCATTGCATGGGAGCTATAGTTCGATTCAGCGAGCAAGCAAAATTCTATTGAAGTAATGATTGACCGATTAAATCGATGTACTATATACTAATTTATTCGTGATGTTTATTCGAACGGGTTAAACTTTTATCTATTTCATTCAACAGAATGTCACAGAATTAAACAGTCCAACCAGTACATAAAAAAGTCCTATAAACATAATTGTAATTATTATTATTATTATTGAATAATACATTTTAACGAGCAATTACCTCTTTTACAAACTTATACAGGTAAAACAGAATACAGAGTACTAAAATATCACAAGAATATAGTAACAAACATGTAAATACAAAAATACTTGGATTTTTCTTTGGAAGGTGGCTAGTGATACATTAAAAAGATGTATTTCATCCATATGAGTATTGTATAATGCAGAAATGCGGGGTCGCTAACAACCACCTACCATCATCCTCCCCTACCCCGCACGTAACATAGCAATATATAGTTGATTTTTCTACACTCGTTGTATTCTCAGATTTTTTATTATAATTTTAATTATATTAATCGTATATGTACCAAATTAATTTATGTTGAAAACACGAGTCAATTTATTTTCTGAATGATAATTTATAATTCTATCATAAAAAAACCACTATTATTCTTTCCCTATTAGCATATACAATATTCCGTCACCTCAGATTATGCTTACACGTATCAAAGAGTTCTCCCGTAACGAAATAAATATTCATAAAGGAAGCAACTTAATTCTTTTTAAATTACTTCGTTTGAATACTTTTTCTAATACCTTTTGGAATATTTCTTTTTAAAGAGCATGGGAAAGTCTTTGACGTTCCGTGGGGCAGTATACGAGGCGCAGGACATTCTGAGGTACCACAGATGCAGGGATCCTATCTGCGACACTCACTTGTGGAAGGTTAAGCACGAACTCGACATGGCGAGGATCAGGATACGGCAGCTGGAAAAGGACCTCGAAGCGCACGGAATAAAACCGAGCCAAACTAAGTACGTCATTTATTCATATAATTCGCTTTAACGTCGTTATAAGTTCGAAATTACTACACCTTGTGTGTCGCGATCGAGACTCCCCGGTCCATCCGAGAGGATTCCAAAAAAACGTTCCCCCGTCAGCAACGAAATTGCAAAAGTTTCTTTACCCACCCGTAATAACGCGTGGGTTATTTAAACGCGTAAATTAAATGTTGAACACCTACCACTCGTCGGCTTGTTGTTCGCACAGAGTGTTCCATTTGAATCGACCAAGTCGAACATCTTCGACGCCACCGATGGTGCTGAAGAAATGTTCCAAACGTGTGCAAAATATATAATTTCGATAGTTTGGAAACTTTGGGATCCGCTCGATGAACGGCGACAGGAAAAATGTCAAAAGCGATTCGAGAAACGAAAAGAACCGACAGTCGGGAACTATACTTCGCTATTCGATATACTCCTCTTACATCGTTTGCTTTCACTCGAGTATCCATTCGCTTTCGGAACGAAGTATTTCGCAGAGTGCTGCAGCTTGTTTTCTGCGAAGTTCCAAAGAACCTTTGTTCTAGAGACATATCCACCCTTCCCCGACGCTCGCTACACCCTCCAATTACGATGGTATTTCACAAAGCGGAAGTGGACCCGTAAAAGAGTGATCTACGCATGTCACTGCATATTTACTTCACCTGTCTTCCGTAAAATTAGCAAGAATTTAACCTCGGTTCACGTCGCAATATCGAAATGAAAACTCGGTCCTAAAAAAAATTCTTTAGTTTTTCATAAATTATTACAAGATTTCAAAAACAATTTTTTAGATTTTAAAGAGCTGTAGATTTTTAGCATTCGTCTAGTTTTCACAGGTATAAGAGACTGTAGAGTTCTATATAACTCGTGAAATTCTATCTCTATAATAATAATTTTATGTAACGATCAAATTTTAAAAATAATACTACACGATGAATTTGGTGTAGAAATCGCTTTACCTAACATTAGGGATTTTTATAGGTAATAAGATGGTATTATATGCTCTTTTTGTAGAGTTTTATGTGAAAATTAATGGATAAAGGTTAGTTATGATATTAAGATACAAATTTAAATAGACGCGTTTGCCTTACCCAAAACGTGGAACGATTTTTTTCGATAATTAACGCTCGATTAATTAACGCCACGATTGGCAGAGTATCCAGGCAATAGAACGTGAGAATCGAGCTTAAATCCTGACCTATTTTCTGACGTCACTTGGAGCCTGGCTCGCACAGCATGCATCTATCTACTAATCTATATACATTTGTACACGCAAATGTGAAATGTATATATAATATTCACATGTATATATATATATATTTATTCATATATATATAGGTACATTAATATCATAATATCAGCACAAGCATATTGTTTCTTTCTAATTTTTTTGTATCTATTTGCGCCGTTTTTCGTACACTGTCGATCGCAAGTTTAAGACCACACCGTTAATAAGTCAAAGACAGATTGTTTTATAGACTATCGTGTGGAAAGTTTTTTTATGAAGCTTAAAGGGTTCTGGAAAAGGAACGTTTAATTGTTATTTTTACAATAATTGATACATATCTTATTCCACCTCGAATAATAAATCAACCTTTTATATCTTAGGTTTTTATATTATTTTCTAATTACACACTGTGATACGTTGCACTTTTTTAGAATTTGGATACATGCATGAAGTTGTGCAAATCATTTCTTTAATTCACTACTATTTTATATTATTATAGTGTAGGGGGACAAGCGATATCTTTTTCTTTCTAAATCGAAAGGAATTAATAAACTGAATTAACGCACGTTGCATGTTTTAATGGGATTTATCTTTCTCTGGCTATATTTTCTATGGAAGTGCAACTGTATCTAAAAAATACAAACATAAATCTTTTTATGTAGAATATTAAACAAAATCATCGATAAATGAATACTTTATGATAGGCATGTCAGACTCGTCTTTTCTGATGGATCAGGTTTCGTTAGAACTTGAAACGTCGAGTGGAAAGTTAACCGTGCAAATTGTAGCGAAAGTTAATCGTTACTGTAGTATGTAAACGACAGAAACTTCGTATAATAAAAAAGTTATTTATTTATTTGCACCAAAAACTTGAACAATGAATGAATTATTATCGTATTCCTTCTTTTTAAAACAATTGAAAGTATATGTCATTTAATAATTGAACTTGAGTTTTTAGAAAAATGTCAAATGTTAGCAAACGTCTTAAAAATCTATGATACAAATGCACTATACTTAAACCTAAAATGAGTCGTAATGCATACTTTTCTACATTTACAGATACTTAAGAACTACATATTAGTTATACGATTTTGTACGTACATTAATATAACATGTTATACTTCTTATGTAACATAGAACATTAAACAATATAGTTTCATTCAGTAATTCGAAAAACCTTTCTTTTTCATAGGACGTTTCAACCATTTGATCGTGTTCCAAAATGGATCTATTAAATTTTGAAATCTAATATTACACGTTAAGTTTAAAATTTGTATTGTTAAAAAGTTGATATACTTGAAACTGTTGTATAAAAGTATTCATTCTGGTATTGTATATGTAGTCAGAAGAAAACATTTCAGGAAAGATGTACATCACATTAAAATATGCAATATTCCCTTCGATCGTTTTATTTTATTTTCATATAGAAAGAACCGTAGCCTCTTCTATTTACTAGCGTCATCCTGCACACTTGAGTTTAATGCTCCTGTAAATAGCACGAACACTATAGATATTGTAGAAGTAAGTGATTCTATAAAGCAGTTACCGAAGCATCCTTTTACATACATTGGGTCGGTATACATACATGCATAAGTCTTTGCATAAGTTTGTTCAAGTGTATTGTAGATCATATGTACAAATTAAACAAAAATATGATTCATCCATAGACTAAATATTAGCTTGTGTGAATATTTTCTGTCACTGAATTCATCCATCGATGCCTGTTTATTTTTATAAATTCATACAACATGAATTTCAATACATCCAACAAGTCGTTAAAATTATTTGGTTAATCTCATTTTTAATTAAAAAATATTATTTGTCTTGTGCTCGAACTTATTTTAATAACTGATAGAAGACTAAATATCAAGTATCGATGAACGTTCTGTGATTTAGTTTAATAGCAAAAAATTTTGGATAGATACTCAAAGACTTATGAAATTACCCAATAGAATAAATGATAGTTTACGAGTAGACACAGCTAACTAGCAATTAGTGCCTTCTGTGAAAAGTAACAGCGAATTGGTGGTCCAAAACTTATGGCCGACAGTGTACTTTTCTACTGTTTCGCGTAAAAGACTCGTTCTGCGACGAATTGGCTTCGAATTTCCGTCTATATTAAAAAGTTACACGATAAAAATGGACGGAGAGAAAGAAACAAAGGGGAAATGTACAGAGAGAATAAGAATGTGCGCTGATTTAAAAAAAAAAAGCAAGTTTTCTCAACGACACGAGATCTCGACGAACTTCCGTGGCCAAGAGTGGAAAAACTTTCTTTGGTAAACTTTGTTCAGACCAGCCAGGAAATGTTTGCAGAGTATCCATATATTATACATTGTTTCGACGAATCTTGAACGCTATTTAATCGGACTTTCGTTATAAACATACCAATAAGATTTTGTTCTACTTTCGAGCACGCGAACGACAAACATTCAAATTTCCCGCGCTGAATAACTTCGTTAATAAAGCGAGAGCAAATTAATTCTAAACTTACCATCAAAATTGGAAGTCTGTTAACATTTTCTAAACAATAAAATTTCTATCGTTATGTTTTAATGATACGTTAAGTATTCCGTGTATAAAATAATTGCAAGAACAAGGAGCATGCCAAATTGTTCGATTCTTTGTATCTACATGGTGAGGCATGAATTATAGGTCACGATTTTTCAGCCCCTTTCGATGGTCTGACAAAAAAATGTTTCCTATCGAAGTTAATCAGTATTGAAGCGACAAGAAATTCCAGTTGCTTAAATTGAATAACAAATTGTTTTTCGATAAAAAATTAAAGTCACTGTTATATTTTTAAATGGAACTAAGTATTTTTAACCTCATAATACTGTAGGCAATACAATGAACACATCGAGACGAACTCAATAACCTGCTACACTATGACCTTTGGATGACATTGAAAGAAAAATTGCCATGAATCGATTACCACAGTATATGAAATTATTCCCAGCCCTGGGAAAAATTTTAACGGAAGATTCTAGAGGCCAAAATAAGACGAAAATCAAGAATATCAATTTCTTGATCGAGGCTTGGTTAAAAAGTTATATAAAAAATTACATTAAAAAAATTTCAAATCGTTCCAAAAAAATTATTTTTGGTTGCAGGGGTGAATTACAGTCATTTGTTATCAATACATATATCCTTAAAATTCTAACTATTATCAAAAAAAAAATTCCTTACCGAAAATATAATTTCAAGCCAGAAATGTCACTCCAAAATTTCATTCGTATCTTTAAAACTTCATAACTTCTGAACGGATTGAAGGATTTTTATGTTTAAAAATGCGAATAGCGCGTATTTTAGTGAGGAATATGTACAAATTCTAATAATATTGAAAAAGTTATTCCTTAACCCCGTAAAGTGACAAAAACCCCATAAAAATGGTCTAGTTTTCAAACGACCATAACTCGTACAATAGTGAATGGATTTTAATGAAATTTTTTTCTGAAGTAGAGCTCATGGGTACCTACACAAAAGTTTTAAACAACTTTTCTGTAGAGCGTCGAACAAAATTATTAAAAATCAAAAACGAATTTTTAAGAAAAATCGACAGCTGCTGAAATTCTTCAGCTAAAAAGAAATTTCAAATCGTTCTGGAAAAATTATTTTTGGTTGCAGGAATCAATTACAATCATTTTTGGTGAATACAAATACTCCTGAAATCCTACGTACTTTCGAGGAAAAAATCCTTTATCGAATATATACTGTGTGGCCGGAAATGTTCAATCAACAAATTAATATCCTTGAGAATCTCCCATTAAAATTTTTCCCAGGGGTGGCAGAACACCCTGGATAACACCAGAGCCTCGCAATTTAGACGTAAACAAATGAACATAAACATTACGAATATTTTATTAATAGCATAACATTTATTCAACTTCAGAACTTAACTCGCAAAATAAAAGGAAAATTTATACAAAATGCTTAGAAATGCACAAAGAAGTTGTTTAACACTTTCTTTTTAACACGAGTATTTTCATTATGGTTTTGTATAAACTTTTCTCTTATTTTGTGTGTCAAGTTCTGAAGTCGAATAAATGAGGATTCGTAATGTTTGCATTCATTCCCTTATATATCGCCAAATAATTTGAAATACTGTGGCAATCGATTCCTAGCAATTTTTCCTTCATTGTCATCTAAAAGTCATTGTGTAGCAGGTTGTTGAATTCATCTCGCCTACAATACCATGAAGTTAAAAACACCTGGTTCGATTTAAAAATATAACAGTGATCTTAACTTCTTTGGAATTAAATACTGATTAACTTCGATGGGAAAAAATTTTTTTGTCAAAAGGAGTTTGAAAAATTGTGGGGATTAATTCGAGCCTCAACCTGTATAGTACGCAGCTGTTCGAATATTTTTCCGTTTTCAAAATACTTGCCATCGGATGACAATTTTGGCGCGAATAAGACTGTCCAGCACAGTCGAATGCGAAAGAAAGAAACTGTCTAGAAACTCGAGGAAGGAAAAATAATAAGAGCAAGGGGATGAGGTCTCGTGTCGTGGGATGCTGTTGGCCCCTATTATGAAATGGTTGGTGGCGGAACGATGGTGGAAAAGAAGCCTGGCACATATCCATGTCGGCTTTTTTAAAGGAGGAAAACCGGAAGTCTCGGCTGGTGGCGAGGATGCTTTCAAAGCTCGGACCGCCATACACCACCGGAGCCATTGGCGGTGGAAGCTCCGCATCCGCTACCGCCATACTTTGATTCGTAAGTCAGCAACGTCCACAACACGTAAGAATGCTCAGTGACGTAGGAACCGAAACAAATATTTCTTTCGATCGCGTCTAACTGTCGGCTGTCGAACGAAATCCAAACGTGTTCAGCCTTTCCGATCCGACAGAACCATCTTCCGTATACTAACTTTCGTCGTTCCTTCGCTCGTGACGCAACGAATTTGTTTAATCCTACTGGAGCAGTAGATAGATTAAATAGATTTAATTTAATACGTTCCAACAATTTTTTCTCGCCTGTATTCAGGGTTCTTTTTTACGCGAGATCTCAGGAATGGATAAATGAAAATTTATACCGACGAATGTGTGTGATTATTGAGTTATTAAGGTAAAAGAAAACATGACAATGAATATTGATTTACAGAACTTTTAACACAGTCTTCAATTTCTTGTGATTTTTCATGTCACAACCAGCTGCCTTGTAAATTCCATATTTAATTTCTAATTTACTCACGGTTTCACCACGTTTTAATCTATTTATTACTTCACGTTTTGTTTCCAATGATAACACTTTACTTATAAATACTAACTGAAAATCCAACGATATCGCGTATGACAATGAATGTTAATTTAGAGAAAAATAAATTAGTCAATGTTTCGATAGTTTATTGTATTTTAAATATAATAAAATCATACGTTATTTCATATTATACTAATTATTGGGTCGTCCCATAAGTTTGTGCCGTTCGATATTTTGAAATTGGCAAAGATAAAATTTGCAATTTAATAGACAACAAACAAAGTTTGTCAATTCAGGAGATTTCCGAAATTTTAAACTAACATAAACCATTCATAGAAATTTAAAAGAAATAGATATTGTGAACCTTATAAGAAATAAAATACAACAATCTCCAGACTAATTTGTGGGTGAACAATTTGAAAACGTTAACGTTTCAATAAACTGCATTTAAATAAAAAATCAACGCAGTTGCATAGCGGTGATATACAATGGTGGGCACAAGTATTGACACAGCCCGCGATTTCGTATAAAAACGTTAAAAACTATTGAAAAAATTGTTTGCTTCGCTTCTTTTTTGTACGTATCTTAATTTGCAATATCTCATTTACCTATACACAAAGGCAGAACAAAATTAATAAAATAGAGAACATATAATCAATGAAAATCTGTTCTATTATCGTCTGATACCTGGACAAAAGTATTGGCACATTTTACACAAGGTGTTCGGCTACCTCTGGGAAAAATTTTAATGAGAGATCCTAGAGGCCAAAATAAGATGAAAATCAAGAATATCAATTTGTTGATTGAGGCTTCGTTAAAAAGTTATTAACGTTTAAAGTTTCGCCTGTAGAACGGCAATCTGCGAACAGCTGCGTACGCGTGTTAGTTGTTCTCACTCAGAAAACTGTAAGGCTGTCGATACAACAGTAAGTAGAGTTTCTCATGCTGAATGAGAACCACTATCACGCCCACGCAGCTGTTCGTAGATTGCCGTTCTACAGGCGGAAGTTTAAACGTTAATAACTTTTTAACGAAGCCTCAATCAACAAATTGGTATTCTTGATTTTCGTCATATTTTGGTCTCTAGAATCTCGCATTAAAATTTTTCCCAGGGGTGGCCGAACATCCGGTAATAACACCGTATTAAATTCCAATTTAACATTTTGTAACATCCTCTTCGTTTCACTATACCTTTTAATCTATTTGGCATAGAATAGAGCAATTTCTTTGTTAAATTATTTGTTTTAATTCCGATTTATTCGAAATGTGGTGTTTACGAATATTTTTTCCCAATTGACACTAAATATTTTCAATTGAATTAAGGTCTCGACTTTAGTAGGAGGTGTGCTTAAAGTGTGTGCTGTGTTGTAAACAATCCATTGACGAGCTATATATGCTATATGTGCAGGTGCATTATCTTGCTGAAAATAAAAATTTGCCAGTAACTTTAATTTTTCTTCTATAAATTTTCTTTTAAGATATTTAAATAAGTTTTGGCATCTACTGAGACTTTAATGAACACTAGCTCCCCAAGCCCGGATGAGGACACACCCCCATATACAGACTTTACCACCTCCATGTTTGACAGTAGCTTGGAGGTTCTTCACATCCAATTTGGTATTGCGTTTCCTCCATACTAATACCTGATCATCTGATTTGAAAATATTAAATTTACTTTCATCAAAGAACAAAACTTGGTCCCAAAAGTCATTCTCTTTATTCAAAAATTCTTTTGCAAACTCTAATCGTTTCTTTTTAATAAACAATTTTTTCAATAGTTTTTAACGTTTTTATACCAAATTGAATATTGTACCAATAATTATGTCCACCACTGTAATAGCTTTGCCAAAGGAAGGGGGGTCGTCGAACGAGAAGAGGTTCGCTGTTTTTCATAAAATTCCATTACGTATTCAAAATATTGTTTTAAGTTTTAGTACAAAACTCGGCATGAACATGTGGGACGACACAATATTAAATTGCTGTAAGATCGATAAAGAATACACGACTAGTCATTGTACGACAAAGAGTTCATTGCTCCGCAAATATTGCTGCGGAATTTCATCGCGAAAAAAAATGAAACCTGAATCGTTGATTCGAGACTTTTTTCCTTAACTTCGTAAGAACGCGTAGCCGTTCTAAGCACATTTCTTGCAACGCGATTGCGCCCGCGGGATGTGTTTACTGGGTCACGGATACTGAAACTTGGCACAGGAACAATGACACGCCGAATTCGCTGCCAAATGTCCGAAAAATTCACGCTTGTTTGTTTGCCAGCTGGTGTCGGTTTGAGGCGACGAGTGTACGCCATTTAAAAACGAAACGAAAATCAAAGTGTCGTGTAACATATGGTACAGGCATAAAATTTGGCACGTCAGCTAAACAGAACACGATATTGCCCTCTGCCTCGAACATTATCGGACGGGCACATCTGAAATTTCAAATCGAGCCGAGCAAGAGAAATCCCGAGAGTAACCCCCCTAAAATTTGTTAATTTATATTCGAACAGGATGCTGGAAATACGCACGTTCCGTAAGGAAATCTTCCTACGTCACTGGGAAATGCCTCGGGGCGCAAGCAAGAATCGACCTAGTCGATACTTTATATTCTTGGCTGTTCCGCGTGGTAGGCGGGAAAATTGAAAAGAAATCGAAAAGTCGTCCGGAACGCCGATGAATCTGTGCACAGAGAGAATAAGATTGATCTCGTGCGACACGTTTCGACTCCAGCTTTATATTACCCCTCGGTGTTTTCTACAAGGAACATACAAGATAATCCCCACCTCCACCCGCATTCTGACGAAAGTATTGAAATTCGTAAGGCGACCGAAAATGAGAAATTTTTTTTACCAGTGGTAATGTAAGCTTGAAAGGTAAACCTATCCTCCAAATTTTCAGGACACCAAAATAAATGTATCTTTACTTACTTAGAGTAACAATTTTACAACATATTTTTTTGCGTATCCCTTATTAGTGTATTCACTATACAGGGGATTCGGCCACCCCTGGGAACAATTGAAATGGGAGATTCTAGAAGCCAAAATAGGATGAAAGCCAGGAATACCAATTTGTTGATGGAGGCTTCGTTAAAAAGTTTAAAATTCGGCCCGTATTGAATATTTTTCTCGAAAATGCGTAGGATTTCGGGGGTATGTGTATTCACCAAAAATGATTGTAATCGACCCTCGTAATTAAAAATCATTTTTTTAAAACGATTTAAAAAATTCTTTTTTCGCCAATTCAGCATCTACTCGAATTTTTTTCGCAAAAGTGGGTAGGATTTCGGAGGTATGTGACTTCACCAAAAAAGATTAAAATTGAATCCTGCAATCGAAAATAATTTTTCCAAAATGATTTAAAACTTTTCAATTTCGCTGAAAAATTTAGGCACCCCTATCGATTTTTCTTAGAAATTCGTTTTTGATTTTTAGTAATTTTGTTTGACGCCCTACAGAAAAGTTGTCTAACACTTTTTTGTAGGTACCCATGAGCTCTATGTCAGAAAAAAGTTTCATTGAAATATATTCACTATTGCAGGAGTTATGGCTGTTTGAAAATTGGATCATTTTTACGGGGATTTTCTCATTTTGCGGGGTCAAGGAATGACTTTTCGAATATTTTTGGAATTTCCACATATTCTACGCCTAAAAACACGTAGTTAGCATTTTTAAACATTAAAATCGTCCAATCCGTTCAGGAGTTATGACGTTTTAATGATTTGTATGAAATTTCGGTGGTATGAGATTTTCGGTCAGGAATTTTTTTCTCGAAAGTGCGTAGGATTTCGGGGGTATATATAAAGACCAAAAATGATTGTAATCGACCCCCGTAACTAAAAATAATTTTTTTAGAACGATTAGAAAAATTTTTATTTCGCCGCAAAATTTCAGCAACTACCCAAATTTTTTTCTCGAAAATGGGTAGGATTTCGGGGTACGTGCATTCACCAAAAATGATTGTCATTGATCCACGCAACCGAAAATAATTTTTCCAGAATGTTTTGAAATTTTTTAATTTAATTTTTTAATAACTTTTTAACGAAACCTCAGTCAAGAAATTGATATTCTTGATTTTCGTTTTATTTTGGCCTCTAGAATCTCCCATTAAAATTTTTCCCAGGGGTGGCCGAACACCCCGTATATGTATTACTTCATTATTAGTATGGGAAATTTTAACTTTCAAAAATCTACAGAATTCACTTAATATGCAAAAATATAAGAAATACTTAAAGCATGATACGAATTGTTATATTTAGGAGTCGAGACAACTCTGTACAAAGCTCCGATTTTATTAATTTTATTAATAAAAATATGAATTTGCATAAAGATCCGCAATTTATTTATTATATATTTTGCTATATTATTATTTTTATTAACGAACAATAATCATGAGAAATCATTCTGAAGTTAAAAACTGTTGAAAATCACTGTTCCAAATGAAATTTTTACAATAGCACATTTTATATAAAAATATTTGTGCAATAAATTATGGAATCGAAATAAAAGTAGTTTACTATATCATTTTTTCTTTTTATTTTGAGATTTTCTGACTGTTTTATTAATACTTCAAACTAGTCTTCCGTGAAAAACACTTAAGAATTTACCGAAGAAACTTGTATTTCCACTAGATTTCGAAACAGAATTGGAGGTGAAAATGTATTTCTTCTTAAATTCTTACTGCTGCTAATAAAAATGCATATCCCTTATTTTTGGTCGCTCTAGAAGCCAGTAACATTTCCTGAAAATTTGAGGGTGGAATATTTCGTTTCCTTGTTGTCTTAAGAATCCCTACAGCTGCCTCACAGATTTGTACGATATTTAGAAGAGCAAATTTAGAGGTCGGGTGATAACGTTTTATTGTATTGTACTACAACCCTTATTAGAAAATTTTTTTGTATACAATTTATACGTAAAGGTTTATCTATCCTAATTCTACCGAATATCTATCAGTCTTCCAGGTATGATAAAAATGACGGGGCAGCTGGGGGGTTGTGAATCCACAACAGTATCCAACGAAAACGAAGAATCTTAGTTCGAGTGTCAGGGTGATCGATGATGACATAGAAGATCAAACGATAAGGGTAGATGTAGATTAGACGCTTCGCTTAAACCTCCGAGAGTTTGAATTCACGCACCGAAACCTCTTTTTTTTCTTTTTCTTTTTTCAAATCGTATTTCTGTATCGTATCGATCTGCCCACTTTTCATACGCTCGAAAGCATGGCATGCGAGTTTCAACGACGAATTTTCGATTAGTTCGTGGGGAATGTATCGGAAATGCGTAGGGGGCGATAAATTGTCTGCGATTGGCGACAGGCTGACAAGGCGGAAGAGCAATTTATCTTCGTCGAGGAAATTGCTGGAAATTAGTGAAAACCAGGGAAAGAAAATAATTCGAATTCAAGCCATTCGCGGTGGAATCTAAAATACTTCTTTTGCTTCTGATGACGTGAGAAAATATCCAGAGGAATGTATGACTATTTGGAAATAGTCAGTGTTACGATAACAGAACATTTGTTGTCTTCTCAAATTTTTTGCCAAATGTTATCTTCGTCCTTGACTATACTCTTGATGATGTGTTTTTGTCGATGAACGTGTTCGTAATCTGGTTGTCTAATTTTTAACAAACAGTTTAAAGCATATTCCTTGCTGGTCACTATTTTGTTAACATTTAGACAACCACACGACATTTTCCTATTTAAAATACCAAGTTTCTTTAGCAAACATTGATGTTAATGTGGGCTTTAGAGATTTAATTGCATAAAATTATATTACAAAACATTTCATAATAAAAATACTCGATAAAATCAAAGAGTATGTAACTGTTTATGTTTTTCATATGTAATTAACTTTAACCCTAAATTTACGAAAACACATTAATTTTACCAGTTTCAGATTCTGTACTTACTATTACAGAAATCATAAATATTACTTGTTAACAATTTATATTGAATTTGATTAATATATATCCTAATTCAAAAGAAAACTGCATTTTAATGAAACTGATAACATGACGTGTTTAGATAAAAGTATGTGCAATGTCCGTAAATCTAGTGTTGAAAACCAACCAAAATATGAAAACAAAAGAAAGTATGTTTTAAAAGAAGAAAATAAATAAATGGAGATGAATAATTATAACAGATTACAATAAGTCATTTCATTCGTATAGACTCTATTTAGTATCGCTATAAGTTTATCGTCCGATATTCTGAGGCAATTTAAATTTTATGTGTTAACGAGAAATTTCAGAGAACGTGTCTTGTTTAATTTGAAAATGCATCGCACGCAGTATGATGAATTTAATTGCATTAATCGTATGGGCATGCTCGTTAATAATTTCAACACATTTTTCGACCTTTTCTTGCGACTAATTTCTCACATTTAATCATTCTCTACTTCGAACTTTTTATTAACAAATCGGCGGAACTATTGTGTAAAATTTAGCATTGTGATATTTACTATAAATTTGTTATGTACTTATATGTTTTTTATTCACTTTTTGGTGCGTGTTAATTTGTATATTCTTATTTTCTTCCAGCTAAAGACTGTTTCTGTTCTAACAATAAAGAAATAAATTTTTTAGAACCTCCAGGATATTGTACAGTGTACTCAAGTATAATGTAATAAACTAAGATAAACAAATTCTTCGTGAAACAGAAAATCGAGAAGTTTTGGACCATCTTACAGTCTAAAGCTTCTTTTTCAAGGTATTAATAATTTGCAAAAGTCTGTTTGCTTATGTTTTGAAAACTAAACTTCAGATGCAAAATGGAAAATTTTTCTTCCATACTATACGAAAAATTTTTTTTTTTTATTTATTTTTCAATGAAAATACCGTTCTGTTAAGTGCTCAATAGTTTATTCGTCCTTGATAATTGGACGATTTTCCTATATTGCCTAGAAACATGTTGATTTAATCATTTTCATCGGTGTAATACACTTCTGTATTAAAACATTATATTGCGTTCCTTATTACAAATAATTCTACGTTTGTTCAGAAGACAGAATTATAATTTTTCGGGAGTAGAAGTCCTCATTGAAATATAATTTAAGAAACAATAATATACATAATTGATTTCTCTGTCAAGTGTATTACTGTGATAACAAAAATACATTGTCCAATGAGAAACAATACCGGCGATTTGCGATCGTAGAAAATAAATGTTCTCTATTTTGGTATTTGCCCTTTCGTATCAAGTTTGTCCTCTCTCGGATATTTTCTCAGACCAACTCGAGCATCAACGGTATCTTAGATTCAAATGTTAACTCATTCGTCCTGTGTAAACTGTCTATCTATAGGCGACACGTGATATTATTTTCGAGGAAATCGTTACATGGAAACTTTGTTATATCCAGATTCATCGACGCCATCGATGTTGTCAGGCCTAGAGACATGACCAGGAATCACGTCGTCAGCACGGAGTATGCTGGAAAATTTTTGCCACCAGAGATCTACAGGTAAAAGAAACGTAGTTGTAACTTTAGGAAGACTTAGTTCGCTTGAATTATACTAGAGTTGTCCCAATACTTGAAATCCAGACCAAGTCAATTATTTGATTATTCAAGTAGTTCGAATGTTTGATCAAACTTGAGAAAATTCAATCTGTTCGAATGTTTGAACGACTTGACTATTAATACAAAAGTGAGAACTGTAATGTAACAAGTTAAAAGCTTATATGTTGATTATAATTAAATCCAAATCAAGTATTTGATTGTTTAAGCAATCTTAATTATCCAAGCAAACTTGATTATGTATTCCTAATCAATTATAATATTACATTTGAAAAATAAAGTTCACTTGGATAAGACTTGAATAAGTTTAGACAAATTCAAAAATAATCATGATAATTTTAGAGATTTAACCAAAATATATGTTTATTTAAATAACTTGGAGTAATTTGGTATTGATAAAAGTTTGCTAGCAAGTTAGTAAAAGTTATAGAATAATTTAAAATGTTTAATTTCTTTGAGTTTAGAATATAAGATTTAATTCATAAAAATAATATTCATATTAAATATTAAGGTTTCTATCCTTGATCCAAAATCATTTTATTTTAAACATGTGTGCTATCTTTAATTTCTCACTGACACACGTACAATTTTGGGTTTGTAACGCATAATATAGTAAGCTTACGAGCTCAGAATATGCGGATCGTTGCAAAGAGGTCGCGGCATCACGGTGTTTTGTTTACAAAATAGAAACAGTGTTGTATTCTAGGAACGAAATGATAGCACACTCCGTCTACATGTTTATAAACTGCTCAGTATTTCGCGATCTCTTAGGTATTCAAGACGCGAAAGTATTGCCTAGTAATTTACAAGAATGGGACGGGGGGAAAAATTAACGACATCAGAAATAAAGCATATTCTTGAACTGAAAAGGCAAAATTTATCAGTATCTAAAATTTCGAAAATAACTAGCAGAAGTCGAAAGGTAATTTATAATTTACTTAAAAACGTGGAAAATTATGGTAAAAAGAAGAGTAGCGGAAGACCATCATCGTTGTCACAACGGGATAAACGAACTGTTTTGCGTATAGCTTCCAATACCCAGTGTACAACAAAACAAATCATGCAAAAGGCTGGCGTCAATGCAAGTGTTTCAAGTGTTCGTCGTGTATTACAATCATGCAAGCATATTAGAAGACTAACAATGAAAAAGAAACCTGCATTAACTCCACGGCACAAACAAGAACGTTTACAATTTGCCAAAGATCGAATACACTGGAAGAAGAAGTGGCGAAAAGTGATATTTTCCGACGAAAAAAAATTTAATTTAGATGGACCTGATGGTTTAAACTATTATTTCCACGATCTAAGAAAAGAAAAATTGTCAAAAATTCGGCGAGCAATGGGCGGTGGTGGAGTAATGGTGTGGGCGGCCATCGATTACTTCGGTAAGACGGAAATAAAATTTATTTATGGAAAAATGAACAGTAAATATTATTTGGATTTGATAAAGCAACAAATAACAATGCATGCCCTACGTATATCTGGGTCTGGATTCATATATCAGCAGGATAATGCAGCGGTACATACTGCAAAACTTGTAAAAACCTATTTTGAAAAAGAAAAGATACGTGTTTTATCATGGCCTGCGCGCTCACCGGATATTAACACTAAACCTACCACGAACCGGTCAAATGACCGTTTTTAAAATTTTGTTTAGAATTTCTAACGCACAATGTTATTTTAGCGCACATTTAGCTTCACGATTTTTCTTATAGCATACGTACAATGAATTTTTCAATATTCACTTCTATTCTTATTGTTCATTTTCTGAGAAAAATATGTAGTCTCTTTTGCCTATAACGATCGGGCGTCTTATTTTGGCCTCTAGAATCTCCCATTAAAATTTGTCCCAGGAGTAGCCGAACACCCTGTATATAGTCCAGTATTCAGTTTCCATTGTCTTAGGACAGTCTAATAACGCGTATTAAAAATACTAAAACTTTAGATGCGTGCAGTTCCGAAACTACTAGGGTTTTATTAATTATTAAGGTATTGCTAGAAGCGGCAAGGCCTCCCCTTTAAAACGGTTTTTGGTTTTTGTCGATCGGACTTACCGTTTTCGAGATATCGTAATTTATGTAAAGGGGTATTTTTCTTAATTTGACTATCGCTGTCTTCGTCTGATGCGTCGCGCTGGACCTCTTTGTCGCACGTGAGTCGTGACTGTCGTGACCTACTTCGCGTAGTATTTCCAAGAATTTACTACGCACTGTTTACTATTTTCACGCGCGCGAGTTCATTGATAATCAATGAACGTAAACAAAGGCTTCGGACCCTCGTATCTAAAGCCGCGTCCCCACTGGGTCGGCATTTGCCGTTCGGCACGGCCGATCGGCAAAAGCCGAGAATTGCGTCTACACTGCGTCCGCATCTGTCATCTAGCACGGCCGATCGGCACCCTAAGTACTTCTCGGCAAAGCCAAACACTGCATCGTCTTGGATAGCATGGCTTGAAAAGCCGAACGGCATGCCGACGAGTCGATCGGCACGATGTCGGTAACCATCAAAAGAGATCGTGCCAAGACACGAGAGCACGAAAGTTTCATGTCAATTTCGTTCCAAAACCATCATCGAGATACAAAGATACAGGAACTTTAAACGTTAATAACTTTTTAACAAAGCCTCCATCAACAAATTGGTATTCTTTCGCGATCGAACGGAAAATTTCACAGCGTGACGATTGCTACCTCCAGTTCTGAAAGGCCCAGGCAGCGCCATAAAGCCTCGTCTTGTAACCAAATATGGTCATAGGCGAAAGATTTTTTCCTCGTACCCATATTTTTGCATAGTCGATAGCCTTTCGTTCCATTCAACGACGGAATTTTCCGCAACCCCCACTAACTGTTCATCCCCTGCACTAGTCGACGAAGTTAGTGTTCCGTTTGATTAGCTCAGGTTTTTACGCTTTTTTATGTTGCCAGATTTGGAACCGTTACTTCGTCGCGAAAGTCCTCGAATATTCCGCATCTGGCAAATTTTGTTGTAAAATAATTTAGTGCTTTGTCGAAACGAAAGCGCTAGGCCCGAGTTGACCAGCGAAGGGCTATATTGTTCCGCGGGTGGTACGGTCTTCAAGGCCAAACGTCGCACAATGTGACAAGTATATGGGAGTTCGGGACAAAATTAATAACTCCTAAACTATTCAATTTTCGACTTAAGGCCTCTATACTTTTTTTAAGAGGATACAAAGATGCATCGATTTATGACCAAAAAAATACAATTTTACAAAAAAAATTAAGGTGATCTTAACAAGTAATAAGTAACAATAACAGTAACAAGTTTCTTAACGGCAATGAAAAGATTAATTGTTTTTATTGCCCACCTATGACATCGTGGCAAAGGTGGAGCGATTTATAAATTATAAATACATACAGTTTGTATAGCAATTATTCTATGTGGTTTCGACAATAGTGGTACTCGTCGGAAAACAAAAATCAAGAATATCAATTTCTTGACTGAGGCTTCGTTAAAAAGTTATTAAAAAATTCTACGATACGGTCTTTTCTACGATACGTTTGCTTTAACGGTTGTACGAATTAGCTTTTCTACGATTTAATTCAACGGTTTTACGGATTGGTCGATGTTTCCGGAGCCCGTTTCTTCCTCCGATACGCGATTTTGGGGGTGTCAACCGAATTTGGTATTAACTTTTAGCTCGACCGATTGGTCATCGACTAAGGGAAGGAGGACCCATTTTCACACCCCGTTTGGGAGGAAAACTCTTTCCTCATACCTGAACGTGGTGGAGGAAGACTTCCAGGTCACCCCCAGAACGAGGGTGCCCGAGGTTTTCTCCCCAAGTCGAAGGCTACGTTAATTTATCGAAGAAAAAACGGGACTCCGGATTAGGACGCGACGAGTGGCCGCGCGTGTTTAACAGCTGTTTTATGGCTATATTGTTCCACGAGTTGGCTCGTGGTCACTGTACATTTTTTGTGTACTGAAATGGCTTTGCCGCGGTGCATAGCAGTGGCACGGCCGTGCCGCCTTGTGCCGCCTTTTGCCGAACGCTGTGCCGATCGGCAGTGCCGATCGGCAAATGCCGAGCCGTGCCGACCCAGTGGGGACGCAGCTATCGGCAAATGCCGAGCCGTGCCGATCCAGTGGGGACGCAGCTTAAGAAACTAGCCACCGCATCGACTTGAAATTAAAATCGCTATATCTCCGAAACTAATAAAGCTATCGACTCGCACAAACGCTCATTTTAAAGGGCATTTCATCCTCTATCTGATGACTATACTAACTATTATAATTTATGCTATCTTCTATGTTTATTTTCACATTTACTTTGATGCTACATACCTAAAGAAGTTTCAGCAATTCCTACTGATCGTACGACTGTATATTATACGATATAATGCAAAAATTAGGCGATTAGAAATCATTTGACCGGTCATGGTAGGAATAGGTATACACGAAGTGTCGGTAGGTTTAGTGTTAATATTATCGAAAATTATTTGAGTCAACTCAGTCAAGCAGTTTACAAACATGGGAAACAATACGAGAATGTCCACGAACTAAAAGAAGCTATTGTCGCGGAATGGAGCAATTTAAATCAAGAAAATATACAAAAATTATATAAGTCGTTACCAAATAGAATGATTGAAATCATAGAAAATAAAGGAGGATGTACTCATTATTAAACAATTATATATTAATAAATAAATGTTTATTGCTTTATAAGTGTGCTATCATTTCGTCCTTCGTATACAACACTGTTTCTGTTTTGTAAACAAAACGCCGTGATGCCGCGACATCTTTGCAGCGATCCACATATTCTGAGCTCGTAAGCTTACTATATTATGTGTTACAAACCCAAAATTGTACGTGTGTCAGTGAGAAATTAAAGATAGCACACATGTGCTATCTTTTTGGCTGGGAGTGTACATACGTGCGAGAATGTTCCGAATTTTCCGAATGGTCGATGCGCGGCGTAATGTAACGAGAGAAATCGATTTCTGGGCACAGGATCCCGGACGACGGCGCCGCCAGGACGGAAATCGCCGAGATGGAGACAGTTCTGTGATCGTAGAATACCGGCGCCGATTGCCTAGACCCATCAGATGAAAGGGAAGCGCGTCCGTAAGGGTTCCCAGGGAGCGGATCGGGTCGCTTCCCCATTTTGGACAACGAGTTTCTTGCCTCGCAGCCTCCCCTCGAGACTTCCTTCGATACGAAACATCCGGAATTGGGATGTTCGGGTGCCGACTGAAGCTTGCAAACGAGCCCGCCGAGAAGATCGAGGAGAGAACCAAGTTTCACGCGAAAAAGGAGACATAGGAGAACGTTATTCAGTGCCTATGAAGAAAACTGGGAAATAACGAGTTTCGATAAATTTTCCACTCGCTGACGCGTGCTCAACGGCCGTCTGTTTCTGGACATTATTGTTCCTTCGCGGAGAACGAGGAAGCTGTGTGGGTTCCCATCGTGAACGTGCCCAATCGTTTTTGGACGTTCCGTGACACTTTATACAGTCTGTGGTGTTTATCGTACTGTCCAATCGAACGTTCGATCATCCGTTTATCGAACGGGCGTAGTAGCACGATACAACGCGGTAGAAGTTTATATTTCACACGCGGAAAATCGGACTGCGTGGCCTCGACCAGAGCCTGATCGAGAAAATTCTAAACATCAAACACACGTACTTCAGGGATTTCGCTGAAACAACGTCTAACGCCGTGGTTTCAATCGTACACGGAACAAAGAACGGGTATATAAATTGCGTTTACAATTAGGAGCAAATTGTTTGTATTCGTCTCAGATTCTCCGGTATTTCTGAATTCTTTGTTATTTTTCGATTTTTCTCGAAGTCGAAATTTTAAGGTTGAAAACGGCGATTTGAGAAACTTTCTGCTGTTAAAAGAAGCTTTCGTGGACCCGGTAAGAAGAACCCAACAGCTGGAACCAATGTAAACCGAAGAATAAAAGAGAAAAAGTAAGTTTATTCAGGCAGCAACAATGCAATAGATAGTTTATTGAAATTCCTAAGTCTTTTGAGAACTCATTGAACTTTGTACGAAACTTCGGCCCGTTTTCAAAAATAGGGACGAACTTCGAGCCAACGGACCCGTTCGTTAAAACGAACGCCCAGGCGAACAAACTAAAGAAAAAAAGAAGAAACCAATCGATATCTTAATGGGAAATGTCAATGTCTATCGTACGAGATAACTATGGCATTTAAGTATATCATACATATACATATATATTTAATACGTAATGTAAACACGAGCTACCGTTACAAGTTAAGTATGTATATTGTGGTAAACAATGAAATATTCTAAAAGAAACCTACTTCCAGGACGTAATATGCTCAACAAAAGTACATGTATATTAAATTCACCGGGTGTAACGATTAAATAAATACATCATGGAGTGTCAGGAGTCGCGTGTCAAGTTTTTAAGCGGAAAGGCGTTCCGGTAACGATTATCGCCCAAAATATCTTTGATGGTACCAAAAAGATTGTCTTATAAGAGTTACAAAATACGAAAGAAGACATTCTACGAGCATAATTATTTGGGTATCATAATTCTTCAAACTTCAATTTATTATAGCATTTGAGTAATGTATGGTTCCCACTATGTAATTCTCTATTATTATTATCTATTCATATTCAAGGGGAACTGAATAACTGAATATACAGGTTGGTCCACGCAATTGTTTCAAGTCGTAACTCCGTTATTATTGCATTTACGCAAAAATGCCAAAGGAGAAAGATAAATGGTTCGAAGGGCACTACATCTGTAGGCCTTTAAACTTTGTTTAGATGCAGCAGTGCATATGCAATTAACAATTGCATCATTTTTTTAAATAGAAATGCATATCTTTTTTTACACAGATCGATTCTTCTGTTCAAACTACGTATAAAATGATTAGGGTACCATGGCAAAAGAATTATTAGATCTCGAGATATTTTCAAAAAATGTCTTTATCTTTCTCCTTTGGCATTTTTGCGTAAATGCAATAATTACGGAGTTATGACTTGAAACAATTGCGTGGACCACCCTGTATACTTCTCGAGAACGTATCACAATCGAAAAGCATGTTTATTACGAACATTATGCTTCTAATTTTACAATCAACTGTGGTCGTGATTTTATAGAAACATTAGGTGCTGAATAAAAGCAACGAATAGTAACTTATTTACGTGAAACAAAGTCACTATTAGACATCGAACAGCTACTCAGATAACTTTTTATTTGAATAATAATTCGAAAAATATTATTATAAAATATTGCATGGATCATGAAGAATATAAACATATTTTATTTTTCAAACTACATTAACCAATTAAGAGAAAGGCTAGTAAAAATATTTCAAATCATTCGAGATTGTTATATTGCTCATGAATATATTAAATAATTATATATATTTGGAAAACAATGCTTTCGCGAAAAAATGAACTTCTGTAACCTGTTCCTTTCTCGTTACAATTAAAAAGAAACCTTCCCATAAGCTGCAACATTTATTAAAGAAACTTTTCTCTGCTATTTATTTCGAAGACATTTAGAGTCATAATTGTCATCGGAGCATTCTGTATCGGGAACTTACATATTTCAACGAAACGGTAGAAAGAGCTATGCAATCAATACGGAACTGAGACAACACGGGTAAATCACGAACAAATCGAAACTAACTGTTTTACAATACGCAACGGTGCCTGAGGCAGTGAATTTCAGCGTGTAATCTGTAAAGTAATATTTTTTAGATATAAACAAAGCGTCGATTTCATCACATAACCGCGAAGATAGACGACCGAACCTATTCGACCATCCTGACACTCCACAAGTTTTGCAAACGAAACTTATCTTCGTAAAGAGTAGATGAGTTGGAAGTCTTTTTTGAACCCCCGCCAAGAAAACCAAGAATTTTGTGTGTGTAGGAATCGACAGAGATAGGATTAAGGTTCTAAAAACTACGTCCGCTGTATATATTACGCATTGTACCGTATAAGCCACAAAGTGAGCTACGGAAAATCAGTCTCGTTTACGCTATTTTAACGTTCCGTTTGACGATTTGCTGTAAAAATGCCGCGTCGATCCTGATGATCTTTTAACTCGATTATACGCCGCTTGTAAAGTACGAGCAACGGAAGAACTCATGGCTGTTTCGAGGAAAACGTTAATTTTGCTTCGTAATTGACTCGGGTAAGGCTGAGTTTACTTTTCATTTTATTTTTTTAATCAATTATGTTTTATAACAGATTTTAGTGGGGAGTTTCAGCCGTATAACAATAATCGCTAAAACGAGCGTTTTTTCTGAAATAAAAATTCTGGGAGAAATATCAGCCGAACTGGGTTAATTGAAACGTGATTTTATAGTTCGAACGTTATCGAGTATTTGTTTCCTAGAGCTCTTTTGTGACTTACATTGCAGGAAATTCCGCTGGAAAGCACTTGTTTCGACTCCTCGAGACCGAAAGTAGCGAAACGAGTCACGCGAAATTGTAAACGTTCGGATCGATAGTTTTCTCGGTAGAATCCGAATCGGGATCGAGATTATCTTTGGAACGGGGATCGAATAAAATCGACAATTTTCTACCAGTTTTTAACGCTTTCTATTGGCAAATTGTTACACGGTGTCATAAATTACCGCGAGGACGAGACACAAGTGCTAGGCGCGGACACGATCCTAATAATAATACGTTACTGTCGGAGAACATGTTGTTACTGTTGTTGTTAAAGATAATGGAAGTGTTACAGTGTTAAGTCGCGAGAAAGAGAGAAAGAGAGAGACGTAGTTAAAACGAAATTATTAGTTACTTACCAGAAGAAAGAAAGAAAAACATTGATTAGGCGTAACGGCTACGTCTCAACTAAATATCTTTATCTACTATTATTAAGTACTTCAGGCGTCTAAAGCTTTTCGCCCCATTTCTCGATCAGCAGAGACGAACGCTATTTCCATCCGACACAAGATGATTTCTTTCTATCGTGTGCGCACTCGCGACTAAATCGTTACTATTAAGTATAAACGAAAGAATTCTACGCGACCGTTAGATCATTAACTCGATGGTGGTTTCGGACAATAGATCTATTCGAATGAATAACAATCTCATTCCGAGAAATCACAGCTATACAACGAACATACTTCTCAAAGGGGATTGGATATTCTTACTCTGAAATACAGTGAGTGTAAAAAGTATTCGTACACTAGTCAATTTGAACAAAAACTTTGCAGAACTTTGTTTATTACAAAAGTATGTTAACAAAAACATACATACATATTCTTAGAAATCTCTGGAACAAATGTCATTAACAACAAATTATTTATTTATATTTATTATGAAAATATTAACAAATTTCCAGAAATTGGCGTGAAATATACGTGTAATAAGTATTCGTACACTTCTAATTTTACAACAAAAACTATCAATTTTAGTACATAAACGTAACAAAAATCAGTCTATTTGCTATTTTAGTATCTAGTGGGATTTCCTTTAGATTGTATAATCGCTTTAAGCCTTTGCGGCATTGAATTTACTAAATTTTTGGTTATAGTACTAGACATTTTGTTCCATTCTTCTAAAAGTGCATTTTTTAAATCTTGTTTCGAAGAAATGTGATGGTCTCGAATTTTTTCTTCAAGATGACTCCATAAGTGCTCTATCACATTTACGTCTAGACACTGTGGAGGGATTTTTAATTGCTGTGGCACATTATATAGGATCCACTGACGTGTATTATAAGCATTATGCTTTGGATCATTATCTTGCAAAAATATATAATTGACCTGTAACTGCATTTTATTTGCACTAACCTGAAGATGCTCTTTTAGAATATCGATGTACATTTTGTGATCCATGATACTATCGATAAAATGGAGGGATCCAACCCCGCTCGCACGCATAGAGCCCCAAACTGTGACTAGATCCTCCTCCATGCTTTACGGTCGGCTTCAAATTTCTTTTTTCGTACTCGGTATTTTTTTTCCGCCATACTGTACATCGTCCATCTGACCCAAATATGTTAAATTTACTCTCATCGGTAAATATAATACGGTTCCAGTGCTCCATAGGAACATTAACGTACTCTTTCGCGAATTGCAATTGTTTTTTTCTATTAATTTCATTTACGAAATATTTCTTACGAGCTACTTTGCCATGATATCCTCTATCCCGTAAAAAATTACGCACTGTGCTACTGCATACATTAATGTCCAGATCATTTTTAAGTTCAGCTGTGATTTTCACCGCACTTATCTTTGGATTTTGCTTTATTTTTCGAATTATCCATCGGCCGGTATACTCATTTATTATTCGTTTACGTCCGTTTCTTGGATTATTTTTTACAGTTTTTCGATCGACATATCTGTCAATGATTCCTTGAATCGTGGACCTCGGTCTATTTAAAACTTTAGAAATTTCACTCAGTGTTTTACACTTATTATGTAAATTTATAACAATTTTCCTTTCTTCTTCAGAGGTTTCCTTGCGTTTTCGTCCCATTTTACTGATAATTTCGTTGATAATGTTTGAATTCAGGATACTACCTATACCGACAGCGTCTCCAGACATACTGATGCTAAGTATGTTTACATATGATGGATTATCTTGTAATCGTTCTATGTGGAATGTTACGAATCGAAGACTGTACGAATACTTATTACGCGTATATTTTAGGTCAATTTCTGGAAATTTGTTAATATTTTCATAATAAATATAAATAAATAATTTGTTGTTAATGACATTTGTTCCAGAGATTTCTAAGAATATGTATCCATGTTTTTGTTAACATACTTTTGTAATAAACAAAGTTTTGCAAAGTTTTTTTTCAAATTGACTAGTGTACGAATACTTTTTACACTCACTGTATTTCTTAACGCAGGAATACAAACACACAGTGGAAATGAAGGATATAACGACAGCGGTCCAAACAATATTACGAGCATGCTGCATATTAGGTCGAGTAATAAGTTCGTTCAGATATCTTTGCAGAATTGCAAATATTTATTACGTTCTTATAGACAGTGTCTAATCAACGACATACAATGCAATAATATTACCGATCGCCATTTTTCGGACCAATCTTTTATTCTGTTGGCTTGGGAGAGTTCGGTTTCATTGATAAAAAACACTCACTTTTTCATTAACCTACTCGGTTCTAAATCTTTTTCTTTGTATAGAGATAAGTATTTTTCATTAAATGCAACTGAATTATAAATTTACAGAGAGAGTTTTAATAATTACAGTGATATTTATTTATTTTTAAATCATAAATCAAACTTTTGCTGATTATTTATATAACGTTTGGCTGTAACGTCCTTTTTATGATTCGCTGTGTTATTAGTGCCAAACCAATTTGTAATGTTTTTTTTTATTAACGTCACTAAAAATACTTAATCAAAGATCGCCTATGTGGGATTTGTTATTTTAATAAATTAAATATTTTATATCAAAGACTAATCTTTAAGTCCATATTTCTATGTACAACAAAATTAAATGAATCCTGTAAAATTCAAAATAGATGAAAGTCTATAATAGAGTTAGATATGATTAGTAGAACATACAAATATCGATCATTTTTATCATACAAAAACTGATTTAAATACTTGGAAATAAACTAATGAAATAATCTAATCTATTCATTTAACGAAATGATATACGAAATGTTTAATAACCTGACAATATCACACGTCGAATATCGTAAACTATATTCAGCCAACGTACACGTCATCTTTCTCACTCTAATCTACTTTTACGTTTCTTTAGACCATTTAAATAGTTGTCAATTGCATTAAAAACGATAACGATAATCACATCTTTTATTCCCAAGAAATAAAATTGTATTCAATAATGAAAATAATACAAACATATTAAAATATACACATTTACTTCAATTCAGAAGCACTTGGCTATACACTAAGCATAATTGTAGCTAAAGAATTAAACATCTCTGATTCGATTTGTTTGTGTGGTCTTAAAAGCAACGTTTTGACTTAATACAGTCAAACAGTTGTTCTTCAATTATCTGAACGAGCTCATTATTAGAATTAATGTATCAATTTTACCAAAAAATGTTCTTCGAAGACTTTTGTAATAACAAGGAATATCTGCAATGTGACCCTCTTGATGAAACATTGCAAGTTCGTAAAATCAACAAAAATATGAAATTATTTTGTAATGATTGTAATTCATGTTGAAGGGATACAATCAAGGTACGCTTCAAAGTTTCAATCTTTGGATACTATCTTTAAAACTAATGGATTGAAGAAACCCTTTTATCATATACTGTAGAGATTCGGCGGAAAATAACAGCGAATATAATTATTTGGGAAAATGAAAAACTCACTTGTAAACAGTGTCGCGTGTATAAAATTAATAAAACTCTACTGTCTAAAACGGATTTTCGCGATAGCAAATTTTATATTTTTAATTGTTAATATCAGTGTTCATCGCTTTAACTTTTTAAATAATCATGATTACAAAACGCCTGCTAGTATAATAAACACATATACTTGGTGGTGATTTTTTAACTATATTGGTAATTAAAACACTGATTAATATGTATACAGTACCGGGATGAAATAAACGTACTCGATGCTTACTGTGAATTCGTAACAAAAATATTTTATTATACCGTCTTCTAAAAAATTTCAACAGTGTGTATGGTAAACGTAATTTGTTGACTCTCTTATTAATTGATTTACAAAAACATTCGTGTATCTTAAATCATTTTCAAAACAATGTTATGTTAGGAAGATTTGGAGTGAAATCTTGAAAGACAGTTCCATCCCTTGAACATGAATTACCGTCAGAAAGGAATATTTCTGACCGTTCTACAAATCTACAGAGTTTTATTAAAATCGTAGGAAGATATTTCATGGATGTTTCTTGCGAATGCAATATTGAAACAGTCCACGGTCGCTTACATCGTCAAAACATAGTTCGTTAGAACACTGCCCGATAGAGTAGGTACTAGTAAAAGGATCGAATCGACTTCAATCGTATAGAATATTTATAGTCTCCGTTAAACGAAAGGTTTCTAAACTTCAGTTTTTCTGCGATTGTGAATTTTCCCTTTAAATTAACCTGTAAGTGGCGAACATCGCGAATCGCTATGTTCGTCAAATATATTTTTTTAGTAGGACATGTGAAAAGATCGTGCCAAACTTTCTAATCGGTACGACGAAAATAATAATCGGATCGAAACAAATTGGAGGCTCAAGGTCACTAAGTAACTAACACAATTGATTATAACTTTCAGCTAATACTAACAATTTTAACAAATAATTTGAAGTAATTATTTCGTATAAGATTATAGAATCTTAATCTTACGTAACTACTTAATAATTTATACAATTCTATAATTATCAATATCCAAAGACAGAGGCAGAAGGGTCCTTCAGAAACATGCTTATCCTTAAAATTAAACAAAAATTAACCGAATTAACGCTTCACCCATTTGCATGTTTCGCCTAAAACCTTGGCATAATGAATTTTCACAATCGATTTTCTCGAACACGAAGTTTCAAATGAAAAAATATTACTCTTCATTTCATATTTGAGCCGTTTATTTTGAAAGTGGCCTAACTCCATTTTTCAATTTTTTCCGGTTACCATGGTTACATGTACAACTTCATGTTATTTATCAGTAAAGCATTTCAGGTTGCTTATATTCCGAGCAAATACGATAATTCTTGACACATAAGTTTTCAGAGTTAGTTCAATAATTGAACCGTGTAGTTTGAAAGTGGCCTAACTCCATTTATACTTAAATCAAGATATTTAATGTTTACATGTACGTTTGGGATGAAACTATTGCATCCAGAGGTGCTCAAGAAATTGTTTCATGCATCCTAAAACATGTTAAAAATTTAAGAAGTGAAAGACACATTATAGCGTACAGTGACATGTGCGCCGGGCAAAATAGAAACATTAAAGTAGCTTTAATGTGGTTAAAAATTGTCCAAACTTTGGAAAATAATGTGGAAATCGTAGATCACAAATTTTTAATATCACGACTATTCGTTTTTACCAAATGATAGAGATTTTGGCGTGGTAGAAATGTCATTAAAAAAAAATAATTTACTGTTCGTTCCCCGAGATTATTACAAGATTATTAAAAAGTGTCGGAAAGGTAATAATTTTATTGTAAATGAAATGAGACAAGAAGATTTTGTATCAACAAAATTATTCGAAGACGCAATTTTTAAAAGGGTAAAGAATTCTGATGAAGAATCGATAAACTGGTTAAAAATATGTTGGATGCGTTTTGCCACAAATGAACCGTATAAAATTTTCGTTAAGACATCAATGAATGAAAATGAAAATTTTAAAGTCCTGAATTTATTACCACGTCGGGGTAGACCAAGAAAGTTCGAAAATATTGTATTGATACCACTGTATAAAAATATCAAACAAATTACAACAGCAAAATTCAAGGACATAACTGACCTATTACGATATATACCACCGGAACATCATGATTACTTCAAATCCCTTTCACACGCACAAAATATAGATGAGTAGTAAATTGTTTTGAAATAAATTTATGTTTGTAATTTTGTACGTTATGTAGTTAAAAAATGTTTTGAATGGCATAAATTATGTTTCCAAAGTGTTTTAAAGATATGTAAAATAAATTCTGAGGGGGCTGGAGGTTCCAGTGACAAACCTCAATCTACCCCAACAATTATTAAAGAGTTTATTTCCGCGGGTGTCGGGGGTGTAGCCACACGTAGGTCAAAGTTAATAACACTGGCTTCGCAAACGCGCGACGTCTTAGCCAGACTCGGGTCTAAAATAGACTGGGGGTCTTTCTTCTCACGTCCCCTGAATATATACAATTTCTTACCCTAATAGCAAAGGTAGAGAAAAAGAGACAGGACAGAAAGACGGAAAAACGAAACTGGAAAATCCTCAGTGTAGGAAAAGTTTAGCGAAAGAGAGTCATAAAAGTCAAGAGGCTCGCCGGGCCCGGATCAGGGTGGTCCGAGGCCCAGGCGAAACCTTGAGGAAAAACAGACGCCTCGCGCGGCTCTGGTCGCCAAGTGTTTAACAGGACGACCAGGCTCGCACGAGACCCTGGGAAAATGGAAAAATAGAAAGCTTAAAACTATCCTTACATTCCATTCCCATTCATACTCTGGCAAGGGCGTAGTGGCTATACAATGGCCGCTACAATTCAGTATTGTTTTTTTCAATTTGAAGCATCTTAAATTATGTTGAATGGACTTGGGCACCTTCAAATTTTATAATGAATCTGGTTGTTAATTTTGAAAGTGGCCTAACTCCATTCTTGATAAGAAAACGCATATTATTCATTTAATAATTGCCAGTATTTTAATAGGAACTATAAATTTAACACCCTTAGATACACTTAAGCAGTATGACTCATTAGTATCCTATACGTATATTTTTAAATTCATTGAAACGCAAACATTTAAATATCTCGTTTTGAAGATAAATGGACTTAGACCACTTTCAAAATAAACGGCTCATTTGTTCTTTCATGTAAAATCACATTTTTCTCGATCGTACCATCGAAAGCTGATTAGAAAGACGAGCTAGCTCTGAAGAAACGAATCGTATTTTACGCGATACACAGTGTGACGAGTGGCCTTGACCAACCAATCGAATTTGCTTTGACCTCAGTCAGAAATACCTAATCTAAAAAATCGTGCGCACACATGAAATAGCGGCCTTAATGATTTTTCAGCGCGGTACTCGTGATCTCCGGAAACTCTTGTACCCGAAATTGTAAATTAGTCGTTCCGATACGAACGATTGGCTTCCTTTCGCCATTTTCACCTAGAATCCACGTTCTTCATACATTTATTCGATGCCGAGACTCTTCCGATTGGGAAGTATCGTTGTTCCACTTGTCGAAGTAAATACACGATAAATTGTTCCCGATCCTCGTTTCGAATACGATGTGCCAACAAATTTTGCAAATAGAACAAGAGAATGGAATTTGTTAGCTAAACACAAGCATATCAATAATATTATCAAAATGATTCATTTCCTTTGAAACGTGAATTCAAAACGAAGAGAAATTTCCAGCAAGTTTCAGACGCATCTACGAAAAAAGCATCGATCAAGGTTTCGATAAATCCATGCCTCTTTTCTCTTGATTTTTATCACTTTAAATGTACAACGAAATACGAATGATCGCTCTTCTATGGAGCACAGAAGAAGCACACGAACTGTCCGACTTCGATTTTAGTGTGATTCTGCAGAATGATAGTTATCCCTTTTGGTGTACGTAAAATATTAGACGTAAATACTCAACACTTTTTAAAATATAAATAATCAAAGTGGGACAATTATGAGTTAGCTCTGTATAACGACTATTCACAGGACATGTTGTAAAATTTAATATTAATTCAGTTCATAAGTTTTTGTGTATTTTTATACCGAAAGAAAATATTTACCAAGTAGGAGTTTATTGATGTTGCAATACTGTAGCAATTAGGAGAATTGCTTTCATCAGAGTTTAATGACGCTCATATAATTATAATCACATATCGAATCTTCTGTAAGTATCGTAGCCTGGTGTAGACTGCAGGACACTTACAAACAATTAATCGCATAATATACACGAACTTGTAAACTGAATTAATATTCAATTTTACAACACATCCTGTGGATAGTATTTATACGGAGCTAACTCCTGATTATCCCACTTTAATTATTTACATCTTAAAAAGTGTTGAGTATCTACACCTAATATGTTACATACATCAAAAGGGATTGTTCTACTATCATTCTGCAAAAGCACATTAAAATCGAAGTCGAACAGACTGTAAAAAATTATTTGCTTTATATATTAACTTCTCTAAAACATCATGAAAGTAGACGTTTGGTTGATCTCTAATTCGAAGTTTATTCAAGAACAGTAAATACAAATTTTAAACTCATTCGTAAACTGCTACTCCCGTTATTAGAGAAATTATTCATATACAATTAGTCTATTAACGATTTTTCTTTTAACTCAAATCTTAATTAAAGCCTTAAATAAAAACGCTGGTACGAATGAATATAGAGTATTTATTTGTTATTTACGAATAAATTTTCCCCAACTCGGTTGACGATTTATCAGAACTGAAGTATCGCGAAAATTTAAATAAAAAGATATGAAGTTCCTTTAATTGCATTCGTTAATGCAAGATGAGAGGGCGGGTAATTAACGAGGAGATCGCAAGAAAGGCGGTCGATTGGATAAAATACAATCCTAATTTCGTAGAC
Source organism: Colletes gigas (assembly GCF_013123115.1). Taxonomy (NCBI): domain Eukaryota; kingdom Metazoa; phylum Arthropoda; class Insecta; order Hymenoptera; family Colletidae; genus Colletes; species Colletes gigas. The sequence goes on along the minus strand of NW_025106659.1, from coordinate 1,925,046 downwards.
AATCGTCGATGTCTAATCGCAAGGCGTGTTCGTGCTGAACTGCCTTTTCCCGGCCTGGGAAAGTCCCCACGCAGTCCTCTTAACGAAGGCTTTTCAAGGGATTTCCAACATTAATGTATCTAATGTGTTCAAAAGCTACGTTAAATCACGTGTACGAATAAAATATTTCATCTTCAATGTCGTTTGTCGTCAGCTTTGCACGCTATCCATTTTTGCGTAGTATGAAATAAGTACCAATACGATAGTAAAAGATTGGAAAAATAATGTTCGATTAATCGACGCGGTAAATTTTGACCATTGCGTTGATTGTTCAAAGCAAAAAAAATCGGAAGAGTCCAGGCTCGAGTCTAAAACTGTATTCTTAAGCTACATTAGTAAGTATAAAGCGAAGCAACCAAAAAACCATCGCCGTACGATGGATGACTTTGTACCGGAGTTGTGCTAATTCAATTACACAATTTAACTACGCTGTATTTCAGTTGCCTCGCGATTCAATTACGTTACAATTAAATTACATGATTCAAACTTTCCAGCTAATTTGATTACTCATAATTCTAATAATTAGTATAATTGAAGTACAACGTAATTGAAATACAGTGCAATTGAAGTACAATGTAATTAAAATATAGTGTAACCGAATTACAACTGTCTGAATTACAGCTTACAACGTTGACAAGCTACGATTAATATATTCCTATGATTACGTTACGAATGTTCGTTTCTTGACTATAGAGCGTGTTTTCATATTTATAATATGAATTTATCATCAGTTAATGTGACTATTATCAAGTGGCGATAAGCTAAAAATGTTCTTTCTCCAGTTTGTCCCTATTAAATAATGTATTTCATTTCGTTTATATGTATATTAATTTTGTTAAATGAGTGGCATCGTGCCATTATTCTTTTCCTTTAATATATATTGCGAGCTTAATAAATAAGAGTGTATCGTACATTATTTATTTTTCATTTTTCCAATGTTTATTTTAGAATTTAGGGAAAATACGATGCAGTCTTTATTTCTGTTGTGATATTATAAGTTTATAAATAATAACCGACACAGTAATTACTTTCTGTTTAAAGTTCCTATCTATTAATTCGCAATTGTAACTCAATTACATCGTAATTTACAATTAACGTAAATTAATTACATTCTTTTTGTAATCACATGCCAATTGGAATTACGAATTATATTGTAATTTAATCGAATGAAAAATCTGAATTATGAATTGCGATGTAATTCAATCATTTTGTAATTATAATTCTTGGGAGTAATTCAGTCGTAATTCTGCACAACTCTGCTTTGTACCAACCAACCAGGTTGAGATATTGTAATTCTCGAGACATTGCGATTATGGGTATGATAACGAATGCGTGTGCCAACGGTATAATAAACTAGCGCGTGTATACTCACGCGCCGTGTACTTGTCTATGTACATAAAGAAAATGATAAGGATAGGACGAGGCGATTTTCGGGAGTCCTCGTTCTTGCTTTTCGTCTTCACCATCGAGGATAATTTAGCTAAAAGAAACCTAGAATTAAGCGTAGACCAGCAAATAAGTTTAGCGACGAAACCTCGCCAACTGGAATCTTTTTCAATGGCCTCGGGATCGAGAGGCGTCGTATTTGTGTCAGCGTACATTTTTAACGGGGGAAAAAAAATTACCACTAAGGATAACGATAAACATTGATAAAATAAGCATGCGAAGATAACGAAGTTCGCGAGTTCCGCGATGGCAAAGGGATGGAGATGTCGATAGAAACGAAGCCACTGCAAGCATTTCTACGATAAGAGGATCGTGTAAAAATCGTTTCGCGGAACGTGCGAACCGATGGCTTTTAAGGAACATATGTGGCACATGATTGTATGTTGTTTCAAATAAAAACATTGTTGTTTTGTATACTATACCGTCGCCGAGATTTTCGTGCAATACTATACAGGGTATCCCATGGCACGTGGGACCCACTTCAAAAATGGATTCTACACAAGAAAGTAATAACAAAAGTTCATATAAACATGTGTCCTATTTGACCCTGTTTTGAAGTTACAGCGAGTTCTGTGTTGAAATACAGGGTATAAACGATAACTTTGGCAAAAATCATAGGGTAAGTAGAGGTCCCATAGGCAAGTATTTTGAGCATGGGAACCCGTGTCCGGAAATGCACCAGTAAAGCATTACGGCGATCTTTAATTTTGGTCTTTCGCGCCTGATGTGGCATTCCATTTAAAAAATTGAGGGTCGCCTTCTGTTTCGCTAGGAAAGTAGAAACCGGGCCGGATGCAAAAATCAATATAGCGGGCACGTGTCGCAGGAAACACCGTTCTCGAAGGATCAAGAATGTTTGCACCTGGCTTGAAGAGAAGTAAAGGACGATCGGGAAGAATAGATGTACATACAAAGACAGGACTCCGATCGCCTGGGGCTACTCAGAACAGAACCGCACGAGACAGTCAGAACGAAGTCCATCATTCAATTCATAAAAAATCAACAATTATTTTAAAATTAATTTAGTAAAATAACGCGCCGCGAACCCGTATGGTGAGCTAGAGATTTACAAGCCCGAGTGAGGAAGAAATCTGGGCGATCACGAGTGATGAGGTCGCGATTACGATCGGGTCGTTACACCTTCATTTCTCGAAAAATAATGTGAATATGCAATTGATATACACTGTCCTATTAGTCATAAGAAATTTCATTTTTTTCCAATTAGAATAGTTTTCGAAAAAATCGCTGGCTAGTAATAACGTGAACACTCTGTATACTTCATACAACTATAGAGAACAAAATTTGGTATTAAGAAACTTCCAGTATATTTGGTGTTCATAAGTTTCGATGAAACTGTATAAATCTGTACATTATTGATAAAATTTTTGGAATTTGAAAGTTAACTATATATTTATATATAAGTTTATAATATAGTTCTAATAAATTAATTGAGAATTACTCAAGATAATTCTTTGTTTATACAAAATTTTTAAACAAGTTTTGTATTATTTGATATAAATGTAACGATGTATTAAATTTTAAATAGTTATTAATATGCATTAAATGCATTTATAAAAGACTTTATTTATTTATGCAAAATTTTCAAGACATACTGAAAGTTTCAAAACCTATGAAGAATTCCAGATCCGCTAAGACTTTCAAGACACGTGAAAACTTTTAGGATTCATAAAGACTTGCAAAAGTGCCTGGATTCCAAAAATAATGTTATTGTATGCCCAACACGTTTCAGAGGCTAAAATCTGCTGTTCCGAGCATAGCAACCACCTTATATCCTCATGTAAACGACGAAATTAAAACTATAAAGTATAACTGGATTATACGGAGATATTCGCTTTATGGAGATCGATCATTCTAGATAAATATCAATAACGGAAATGAAGAATATAATGTAAAAAAATAATTCATTTAATCTTTTTAATCATGCACGAAATTTTTAATTAAGAACGAAATGGTATCGCCTACAGGCAATGCTATTCAAGTCGACAGCAGTACTAACAGATACAAAAATACATTTTCATTGAAAATAATTATTGACTCACTTTGTTTTAAATTACGACCCTACGACGATATTATTTTTATAATAAAAAAGAATTCACTGCTTGTTTATCGAGAAATAGTTCGTCGTTCTCAGCACTAGATGGAGAAACAAGTTTATTAGGAGAGTTTTCGGCATGCGATTGGTAAGGTCACGTTTGTACGTTGCTCGTGTTTCTGCAGTATTTATTTAATAGTATAGTGATATATTTAAATAAATATATTAAGAATTACAAGGTATATGATGTAATCTTCACTACTGAAGTAATTTGATTTTATTAGTCTTCAATTTGGTCTATAATACTATTGTATTTATAAAAGTGAGGTTAAGTAACCCACACCACGTTTTTGTCCGCAGCGAGAGACGCCTTTCCTCCGGACCTGATGAAGTGTGAGAAAAACGAAGTTAAAATGATAGACTGGGATCAAATAGAGTGTACGATACTAAAATCAAAAAGAAATTTGTTATTAAAAAAAGAAATTTCAAGATTCTTAATAGAATAGAAACTATGAACTCAATACTAGATCAGTCTCCTCGCCGGTAAATGTTTATTTTAGTGGCTTTGCCATAAATTTGTTTATTTTTGTTTGGTTCTAATAGTTTTTTCAAAAATTATTCACTCTAGGTTTCGAGATGCACAGTTTTTGTCTTAAAGGTCTAGCTAAAGCTAAAATTCAGTTTGATAGCTATATGGAAGCAAACAAGCTACTCAATTCTGGCAAGTTAAAGGATCTAGGCATCTCTGTGTATGTTCCCAGATGTAAATTAAAGAGAAAAGAAGCGTTGAAAGGTTCAACAAAGAATTTGACACTGACGACCTATTAAATCAAGCAAAGCCACCCTACAAAATTTTATATATAAAAAAAGCTCAATAGGAAGATCTTTGATCCTCTCATTAAGTTACATACTTGGGTTCAGAGTAACACAATATTCACCATGTTTGAAAGTTCGACTCTCCCGCAGAAAATACAATTATATAGTTTGCTACATCAGGAAATTACACCGTACATCAAATCAGTCAAGGTATGTATAAACTACTTCAGATATGGACAAATTACCAAATACAAGTAGCCCTACTACAACACATCCTATAATATGATTTCTCTATAACACGATTCATAAATTGTGAGAACCTTCCTACAACACGGTTTCGCTTTAACATAATAAGAAAATTGCAAAAATCTTTGTATAACACTGTACTCCTACAGCACTGAATAACATGATTTTTGCTTACCATAATTAAAAACTAAATTACCTTAAAATAATGACGCGAAGGAATAATGAACTATAGTGGCCTTACATGAAAATATATAAACAAATTATAATTTATTAAATTAGGGTTGTGTTAAATTAAAATAATATTTTTTGTCTTTTTTTTTGTTTTGTGTTATACATACATTTATATTTTTCATAAAAATTAAGTTGTTTATGTAGAATTAAAAAAAAATATTTGTTTTTAATAAGTTTTTGGAACGTAACTTCTCTTTTTATACTGGCTCTGGGTCTCATGTAACATGGTTTCACACAAAACGGTATTTTCTAGGTACCTAAGAGAGTTACCTGTCTTGAGAAGTTCAAACACCTGCTTTTTTTTTATAGGTTAACCATTCATGACCAAATTCATTCCTGCAAAGTAACATGTCTCCTGCTCTCACCAACAAAAATAATGGCTTTTGTATGGATCACATTCAAAAGAGGGACCTTAACATCTTCTTCTGGAAGTGTAGATAGACCCTAACAACAACAGAGGAAATGCTTGAATATGCTCTACATTATAAGGTAACAATTTATGTAGAAACTTAAGCCAACTTCTTCTTTTTCTCTTTTCTGGGCTTAGAAAGTACAATACTATTATATGCAAATAATATTAGTTTTGTAACTGAATCTATCGATTCACCTGAAGTCTAAGATCTTTAATCTTAACAATTATTATTATTCTGTTGGGACCAGTTGAAGCTTTTATAAATAAGTAAATTGATTATTATTATATTTTTATATTAATTATAAGTGAAAACATTTTTTTCCATTACTAATTAACCCATTTGCATCCGCTAGTGGATTATTCCGCACATGATGGTCGTCTCTTATCACCGCGCGAACTATTCCGCGAATCGTGACTTTCTTTTATCACTGGTCGCGAACTATTTCGCATATAACACGGTTCGCGTATTGTTGCCAATCTGTGAACATTTCAGCTGTTCTTATTGTGTTTGTTTGGTTTATGACACGGAACAACGTTTAGTCAAGCCAGCAAAACTATAGGATTTCGTTAGCAAGTACAAAGTGTCATAAACTTAGTCAGCGAAGGCAATCCCGGGTGGTTGCGATCCCAATGAATTGTTAAATAAATGAGCCATATTAAATAAATTCTATGAATTATTCTGAAGTCATTTACTGTAGAAGTTAACGAAAATAATTAAATTCCCAATATATGGCCGTGCGCGGTGATATGGGTCAAGTTTGGATGGCACTGATGTTTTTGTCGTTGAGCTCAACAACTTAACACTACATCTACCGCGATCGGTCAAATGACCGTTTTTAAAATTTCGTTTAAAATTTCTAACACACAATATTATTTTCGCGCCATTTAACTTCACGACATTTCTTATAGCACACTTACAATGAATTTTACAACATTCACTTCTATTCTTATTGTTTGTTTTCTGAGAAAAATATATAGTCTCTCTTGCCTACCACGGCCGGTCATTTGACCAGTTAAATGATCTATATTTTTTTGTAAAAAACTGGACAGAAGTTTTTTCCATAATTGAGCCACCGTTGGAAGCGGTAAACCTTCCCCTTTAAAATGGCTTTTAATTTTTGGCGATCCGGTAGGTTCAGTGTTAAGTAGAGCCATGATACAAATGGGTTAAGAATTTTATACTTTCGTAAGTCCATAGATACTATGTATCAGGTACAATAGTTCAGGTACATATAATAGTAAAATATCATGTTATACAAAAATAATAGTATGACAAAGTGTATATTTGCACTTGCATTTCTTTAATCTGTGGCTTACAATTTGATCTTATTTATATTGTATTATGTATGTCTATATTCTTTTGTTGGAAATGTTAAATGCTATACATATTTTCACATCGTGCGTCTTAATATATACATATGCACATATGTATACAAAGAGGTGCTTAGGCGGCACGTCAGAAAGCTATAAATATATTGAATGTAAATTGTCTTAAGGGTTTATAGATTTATGTCATATGAAGCATAGAATATTTTTTAGACTTTGATATTTGGATCGTTAAGAAATTTTGTGATGTTACGTGGTAGAAATCAGTTGACTTTTTTCATGTTGTGGACCATAGTGTCTCATTGGTTAAACACTAACCGATATTGGGCAGTTCCCTCGAGGTAGCGCAACACTCCTCTTGCTGCGTTCCAATGTGTTCGACTGTAACTATTATTAAATTGACTCAGATAACTTATTGCAAATGTTATATCCGGCCGAGTCGTCACTGCTAAATACATTAGACATCCTAACAATTCTCTATAAGGCAATGTTTCACATTTTCTCGATACATTACATTTACTTAATGTATAAGGGACCGCAATAATCGACGCCTACAGACTCGAACGACACGATTTTTTGGCAAATCTCCCATAATCGCGCTTACCGACGAAGGGCGCGCCCGGAAACAGGTAGTGCAATTTCGTATTATGTGCCGCGTGGTATTTTTGCCGTCGATGACCCAGTAGGTTTATCTGACCGCGTTTAACGTGGTCTGTATTCCACCATGATATGTCTTAAGATGATTTCCCCGAATAATCAATTTGGTGATGTGTTGAGCACGTGGTAATAGAATAGGATGCCTTTGCTGAAACTCTAGCTCAGAGTTATGTAGCCGGCCACCTACACGTAAAATACTCTGCTCGTCCATAAATGGATTTAAATTTAGAATTTTGCTGGTTTTGCTTATTTGGTTACGCGTCTTTAACTCATTTATTTCTTTAGCGAAATATTGCTCTTGAACAATTTGTATGATACGGTCATGAGCGCGGTTTAATTCCTCGACATCTAAAGCCCCCTTTCGATCTGCCTTCCGCGTGGCGTTCATATAGAAGCGAAGACAATAAGCTACGACCCGTTTCAATCGGTTTATAGAGGAGAAGCGACTAAATATATCCATATCGTATGTTGTTTTGAGTACCGTAACGGGACGCAGTTCCGGAATATTTGTTAGCGAGACGCGAGTGACGGGCCATATTTTTTCGGTTTCGCGTAACCAGAAAGGACCTTGGTGCCACAGCGGATTTCTCAAAAACTCAGCTGGAGTTTGACCCCGCGATATAGCATCGGCGGGAATATCTAACGAGGCTACATGGAACCATTCGCTCGGTTCAGTATGCTCTTGGATGTTTGACACGCGATTTGCCACGAAGGTTTTGAGCGTATGCGGTGGTGTATTTATCCAACACAGGGCAATTGTCGAGTCTGTCCAAAATCTTACGGAATTGAACTTCAACCTAAGCGCGTTTTTTATGCTAACATATAACTTGCTTAATAAGACGGCCGCGACGACGTCCTCGCCGGCGTGCCATGTTGTTGCAGTGGACCCCCCCAGACGGGGATCCGGCTCGAAGGACCAGCTCTTTCGTGGTTTAGATGTGAATGAGACTTGGTGTACAAGGTTATTTTGGGCAGGAAGAGCCACCACCCAAATATGCTCGCAATCGGTGCAACGATGCACAAGTTATTCGAAAACGTGAATTCGACTAGGAAACTACCTTACCGACCGCGGTAATAATCGCAAGGAAACAATGCAAATTAGCGAATGTGCGCACAGTCGAGCCCCCTCACCTCGACAAGGTTTTGCATACGAGGGGGGTACGACCCCCGAGGGGGAAGGGACGCGACTGATCGTTTTTCAACACTACTCACTCACTGCTGTCCGTGTGAGGAGAAACCGAACATAATTTATCGAATGTCAGAATGTCCCGTAATTTATATAAATATTCTGAAATTTATGCAAAAATTGAAATTTATTGATTATTCATGATTGAATAGCATATTTCAACTACGTAGTTTCTAGGGTTTCTTAAACTTGCAACGAAATATGTATGGAAATTGCAATTATAACAATTCATAAAGAAATATAAACAATCAATTAAATAAATAACACTCGGAAATATTCAATCGCGATCAGAATACAGTTAAATATAAACTATTCCAATTTATCGTCGATATCTACCGACGCCATTTCTGTATACTTCGATATATTGTATTTACATATATCGAAGTGGATAAAAAGTTTGTCAAAGATTTTCATAATTTATCTTAACAATGGCCGATTATAAAATTATGATCATGCTTGCAACGAATAACGTAGTGAAGAGATAAAAATATATAAATATTGATATGGATGTTAATTTTTGTAATAATTGTTTAGAAGTTACCAATATTCCCTCCAAAATTTGTTATTATATATCGAAAAGGGTAAAATGTTCATCAACCATTTTCATGAATCTTAACAATGACCGATTATAAAATTATGATCATGCTTGCAACGAATAACGTAGTGAAGAGATAAAAATATATAAAAATTGATATGGATGTTAATTTTTGTAATAATTGTTCAGAAGTTACTGTTAAAAATAAACACTAACGAACGGTCTGTTGCAAAGATTTTATTTTATTGATATAATACACCTCTTTTCATTTTATAATATGGTAGCACAGCGTGGTTACGATCCACGGACCTCTGCAGTTTTTGATTATTGCCTTATTGCTAACAAATATAACCCTTTTCTCATTTTTAGTCAAAGTAGCTACGGATAGTAAGTACATAGATTTGTCTTTAAGGGGGTCGTCTTATGTGACGGGTGATTTTTTTCGCTTTTTTGGGGAATTTTTTTTGACGAGCCATGAAAACACAATATCTTGGGGGTTGTACTATATATTTATTAATATTTGAACAGTTATTCAGAATTTTTTGAAGTTAAAATATCCAGTGGAATTGACTTTACAACTCTCGAAAGAGACAGGTGCGAAACAAAAGTTGGTCGACGGCTGACATGATTCCGGCTGTCCTGTTCATCTGAAATCAAAAAATCAAACGGCACATTAATTTGTAAACTTGTGGCTATAGCCGGTACCAGAATGAAGTCAAAATATTGTAAATTTAATGTTTAGCACAGTTTTGAATATGAAATTACGATTTTCGTTACTTTCTATTGAGTTCTTTAGCTTGAAAAAAAAAATTTGGCAGATATCGCAATGATTCTGGTACGGGCTGGAACTATGAATGTACTGAACATGCCATAAAAATTTGAGCGATATTGATTCAGTATTTTTTGAGATATCGTGTCAGGTAATGTGAAAAATGCAGTTTTGAGAAAAACGCGATTGAAAGTTCAAGTATGCATTACACAAAGAAAATGTTAACTCACTATTAGTCTGCTATGCCTGGTCCATATAATTGACCTTCCTCTGCCTCGTGGAAGTCCCGCAAAGCCGCTTGCTCCTCCCTGCTATCAATCCTGGCTTGTTTTGCCAAATTACTCGAGCGTCGCTCGGACCGGTCAATGCGGGCATTGTCGCGATGCTGAGCATAGGGTAGAACATTGAAGCCAATTTGCAAGCCCAATGTATGCATCGTCTTCAAAATTGATTGAAACCCTTCATTAAAAATAATCACAGCCAAAAAGCAGGCAATCTCAACGATCTTTGGGCCAGAATGAAGGTGTTTCGGTGCAAACGTCCAGATGAGCGAATTGAGCGACTCATTATTATTTTGAGTTTCCGCTCCCAAACATCTGGTCAATAAATTTTCCCTGGATAAATCTTCGTAGATGGGTTTTATTACATTCTGCACTTCTTTTGACAATGGCGCCTGGTCGTGATGAAAATCTCTTCCCTGAGCTTCTGCCTTGCGCCACTTACACCAACTGTTTTCTCCTGCTGGACAATATTCGTGCTGTGGATTATTATTTGTAGAGCACTTGTGATAGAATGTTGCCCATATCTCTTTTTTCATTTCTTCAATGGAATCTGCATGCCTACGAATTGCCAACCCATAATATTTTGTCAACTCGCTTATGACTTTATCAGTCAATTTGCCAGATCCCTTGCCGCCAATCCCTTTATTGACTTTTTTGGCAGTTCGGAGACGCGACTCCATCCTTTTTTCTACGTGCCCAACACATTCCTTTTTACTCAGTGGGCATTCTGTTCCGTATGGCTCAGCTTTCAAAATCCCATGAAAGGTCTTACTATCGCCGTCACCTATGTACGTAACGTATTTCACATCATATTTAGATAATGATCGTGAAAACATGGTGACAATGGCATCAATTTCCATTTTTCCTGAGCTGCCGGTGTGATTGATAGTGCACTTGTCTTTATGAGAGATATACCATTCCTCATAACCGATTGGATCACTCTCTTTTTTTATTTTCCACAAATTGCATGCACTACAAAAACTGCTCATTACACACGCGTCTAGAACTTTGTTCGAATATTTCCCAATTAATGTAGAGACACCAAACAAAGATGAAAATCCACGCTTTTTCCATGTGCCGTCTCCAGAAATTGTAAATTCCTCTTCCGGCTTTCCTGCTTCTTTATTTAAATCTTTTTCCTGGGCAACAGCGTGGGATAATACAGATTCATACACGGCAGATACTGCTACGTGAATATTTTCCAAACATGCGTAATATGCACTTTTGCTAATTCCTTGACACATATCCATGAAGCCGCAAAAAATATTTAGTCCTTCATGACCTATCCCTAATAATCTCATCACAAAAATCAAACGACAGTTGATTTCAGCTGCATTTTTAATCATTGGACAAGAATGAATAACTAGCGGCGAATCACATTTGCACGTCATAAAAATTTTAAAACTGTCGCCCCGAAAATTTGACGATTTGAAATCCACTTCACCTTTACATTTTTTGCATATTACGGCTGCAGATATACTAGGTGGGGTGAAAAGTAACCTCCTTGGGAATGAAAATTTTTTTTTTTTTAAAATGTTTTTTTATTTTATTCAATATAATCCCCTTTTAGCTCGATACACTTATTCCAGCGATTTTCCAACTTCTTGATCCCGTCCGAAAAGTAATTTTCCGGAAGGTCTGCAAAATACTCCTCCGTGGCGTCGATGATTTCCTCGCGTGAGCTGAATTTTTTATTGATGAGCCATCTTTTGAGGTTTGGGAAGAGATAATAGTCCGAGGGAGCCAAATCGGGCGAATACGGTGGATGCGACCGCAATTGGAGCCGTAAGTCATTGATTTTAGCCGTGGTTGCGATGCTCTTGTGCGCCGGAGCATTGTCTTGCAAAAACCAAATTTTTTTTCGCTTCATGCGAGGCCGTTTTGCAGCGATTTCGGCCTTCAATCGCTCCAATAATGCACAGTAATACTCGCTGTTGATGGTTTTTCCTTTTTCAAGGTAGTACACGAAGAGTATGCCATGACAATCCCAGAAAACCGACGCCATAACCTTTCCGACCCATTGTGCCTCCCTCGGCCGCTTCGGAGCACTCGTGCCGGTTTCAGTCCATTGCCGGGCACTCATTCTGTTCTCTGGTGTGTAATAGTGGATCCAGGTTTCATCAACAGTTACCAATCGACGCCAAAAGTCCGCCCGATTCCGCATCAGCAAGTCCAAACACTCTTTCGAAGTGCTCTCGCGTTCGTGTTTTTGGCCAGGAGTGAGCATGCGCGGCACCCAACGGCAGGATAACTTTTTCATATGCAGAATATTGCCCAAAATATGGCGTGTGCGCTCAGTACTAATCTTTATGGTATCTGCTAGCTCGCGCACCTTCACTTTCCGGTCAGCCAACACCATTTCATGTATTTTTTTGACATTGTCCTCTGTAACCGCATCGGAGGGCCTGCCGCTGCGGACTTGATCGGTAGTGGAGTTGCGGCCACCACGAAACTCTCGAAACCAATATTTGACGGTGTAATCTGACGGAGCATTAGCCCCATAATATTTATCCAACTTTTCTTTTGTTTCCTTCGCCGTTTTGCCGTTTCCCGTTTTCCGCGGGCCGGAATAGCGTTCAGGATGTCGGTCGAAGCCTTCTGGATGGTAGGAATCGTACTGTACGTACTTTTAGACCACACAAAAATGCACTAGCTCTGCAAAATACTGAATATTTTTCACAAACGTTCACTCTTCTGGTTTCTGTTTTGTACTGATGCATTGTTGGCACTTGATACGTAAACAGTTCGGTCACCATAGCAACAATGGTCAAATATATAAGGCACCAGTTAACACAAACTATGCGAATCGTTAGAATTTACAAATGTCAACATAAATATCGACGCGAGTGTACATACTATTCCAACTTGTATCCACGTCTCGCATTAATTTTTGTTGCGACGTGCATAGGCCCTCGCAAATTGTAAACACCCCGTCCGTCTATGGCGGTGTTAGCTGGCGGCAACCAAGGCCGACGATCGAACCGATGGCCGTGCCTGCGGGCGACTCTTGGTCTTTTGTTGTTAAGAGTCGCCGTTAACACACAACTTTTAGTTGCTTTCTTCTTTGCTGCTGTCGATGATATCTTTTTTATAAAATGTCTTGCTGTCAGTCTTTCATTGGCTGAAGTTTTTCTTCCTGATTGAGGGGATTGAACTGATTTCCCATAAGCGATATAGTAATAGAAGAGCAAACATGTAGACTACTATTAGTTCAATGTAGTTATCTTTTTCCGAAAAATTTAGAAAAAGGTAACTAACTGGACATGGAAGAATCTGATGGAGCCAGAATTGCGTGGAGTGATACCTTTGATAGTTACTCTACAAAAGGTATATAAGTGCTAAACATACTGCAGTGACAATTTCCCTCATCTCGAATTTTACGGAGATATTGAATGGGCTGCGCCTTGGGGGCAGGAGCCACGTCCATGCCCTCCAGTGCACGCACCCTTGAGCGAATGAATGACTGAATTTGTGTCAGTAAGGGATACTCCGTCGTGGCGCTAATCGAGTTCTCCCACGCTTCCCTAGTGGCTCGATCCAAGTTGCGCACCATGCTGTGCACTAGCATTTGGTTTAGTTCTTCGCGGAGTGCGAGCTTCCTGACTGGTGACAGGCGGTACGGGGGAACTGCGATTGGGGCGTTGTCGCCCGTCTCGATCCGATGTTCGGCGTGGTTTGTAGGGTCCCCATGGTTTTCGAACAGGTCCCGGTGCTGTTCTAGGAGGGTGGCCAGCTCCTGTCTGGATTCCGAAGGGAGAGTTTGGGCCTCGTCCGCTCTAACCTCGGTTTCAAGCATTTAAATTTTCGGTGAAGAGAAACAAATTTCCAAAACCAAGGGAACAAAAGCATCCCCAAACATGGACCTTAACTGGATGTTTAACAGTTCGTTGTAGCATCGGATTATGTTTGCTGGTCCAGACTTTCTTTTTAGGTACCCACGCTCAAAACGAGGATTCGTCAGAAAAGATTACATTGTCCCAGTTGCAATCAATATTTTTCTGGGCCCAAGCGTATCGCATACTGACGTGTTTCGCGGAGAGCAAGGGCTTTCGCAGCGTGCTTCTATATTTTACGTTGGAATCTTCTAATCGCCTTTTTATTGTTGAAACGGCAAGCTTGATTCCTTTTTTTTCAAGCTGTTTTTGAGCTTGTCGTAATGACAGCGACGGATTTTTTTCGAACAGTCTTAGAATCACTTTATCCTGTCGCTCTGTTGTTCCACGTTTCTTCCCTTTTCCTTCAAAGTCATCAACGTTTTTCACTGCTTTATATCGATTCACCCACTTTCTAACAAACTCTGTGAAAAAGCTTAATTTTGGCCCTTTCGGATGCGTACAAAGAAATACAGCTTCGTATCGCCTAGCGTACGCCGCACTCATTTTTAAGCATTCGATCGCTCGGGCTGACAAACGAATACTGCTTGAGTATGGGACGCGAGTCGAGTAACGCGATACTCTTTATAAACATCTGAAGTAGATCTGATAAATGTTACCGCTCTTCTACTAGCTCCGTCATTCGAAAAATCGCTCCAACGCTCTTATGAAACAGACTGTACTCGCTGCAAATTTTGCCAGGCTTCATTTGATGTTTCTGCCCTTTTTACATGGTTCAACTGATTTTCCTCCACGCTCAGCAGTATCAAGGCCAGCGCTTTTTCATCCTTTTTTAACCAGTCTCGTTCATTTTCGTCAGTTTTTACTTCTGTTCCATTCGTGTACTGCCATAATTCATTATACACTAACAGGCTTCGTATTTGAATCCTCCAGGATTCGTAATTTTTCTCCCCTAGCTTCTGGATTTGATTCGGATTCATGCTGACCACGTGGCGTCACTATTTCTCGCGACACTTTTAACTACGTATTACTTTTCTTTCTAACAAGGAACCATCGCGAACGGTCCGGCTTCGATTTTGATGAAACTTTGTACACTTATAAAGCAGCCAAAAATAATCGACACGTATTTTTTTTTAGCTGCGGTAACTCGAGTTTAAGGGGTGAAACCACCCCTTGAAGTTTTGGCTCGAAACGGCTATCTCGAAAACGGAAAGAGATACAAAAAAATTGTTAATGG
The DNA here is from genome assembly GCF_013123115.1 of Colletes gigas. Classification (NCBI taxonomy): domain Eukaryota; kingdom Metazoa; phylum Arthropoda; class Insecta; order Hymenoptera; family Colletidae; genus Colletes; species Colletes gigas. Next base: position 1,909,979 of record NW_025106659.1, on the reverse strand, counting down.
GCGAGGTTAATGGTTTCTTATGTACAATAACATGGTGTTAAAAAATTTTTAAAAATACAATTTGTTTATAACAAAAAAAAATGTATTAACTTAATTTTTCATTTTATTGAAATTTTCATAATGACAAAAAATGACGAGCATTTTATTCCAAATCCATTGGTATGCGATTTTTTAAAATTGCCTCTTACAGTTTTGCAGATTTTTATGATTTACATCTTGCGCGCACATTCATTATGGTAGTAGCCGTTCTAACTTTGATTTTAATGAAGCACTGTAGGCTTGCACTAAATTATACAGTAATAAGTAGCGAGTAATAATAACAGTAACAAGTTTCTTAACAGCAACGAAAGGATTAATTATTTTTATTGCCCACCTATGAAATCGTGGCAAAGGTGGAGCGATTTATAAATTATAAATATATGCAGTGTGTATAACAATTATTCTATATAGTTCCGACAATAGTGGTACTCGTCGAAAAAATGTTTGAAACATAAAGATTTCTTACACCATGCGCATTTAATTATTGCCACGTCACCGCAAATATGACATGTTGGCTCATTTTCAACAGAATAGCAGTACTCAACAGGATTCTGGAATGCATTTGGCTTTTCATCTATATATCCGGATTTATACCAGGAGTATTTAATAAAATTTTGGAACCTTGGCGATGAAAATTGATTGTGGACCAGAGATTGAAGTTTAATTATATTATTCCTAGCGTGGAGATTAATGTCGTGATTTAAAACGAGAACTATATCGGAAAATCGGCGGACGAAATTTTTCCAAGTGCGGAAACCGTAAACATCCAGTGGTTGAACATACTTTGTTCCACCTTTTGGTATTATAAAAAGTTTTACATTTTTACCCTCGGGAGTACTTCCCTCCGCTCGTCCCAAACCCACATCGTCCCATCCACCATAATCTTTCCGTAGAACACCCTCACTCTCCTTCCCTTCACCAGAGAGGAGGGGTAGAGAGGGAAGTAAGGGAGGGGAGTAGGGAGGGAGGGAGGAGAATGGAGGGACAGGTAGAAAGTAGGAGTGAAGAAAGAGGGGGAGCAAAAAACTAGGAGGAAAAGAAGGGCGGTAGAGAGGGGAAGGGAGAGGAGGAAAGGGGGAGAGAGTTTAGGAAGGAGGGAGGTAGGAAAGGAGGAATGCATCCTCCTCTCCCTCCACGTCATATCGTCCTCCACTCTCTCTTTCCTTCCCCTCAACCTCCCTTTGTTCCTCATCACCTCCCTCTTTGCCTCCGTTGATTCCAACTTCACCTCCAGCATCACCTCCTTCCTCTCCTGCATTCTTCCTCCTACCTCCCTTGCCCCCACAATTCCCCCTTGTACACCTACAATTGCCAATATTTCTCTAGCCCTTTAGCAAAGGAATAGTATAATAATATAGCCATTTGTTGTGTAAATAGTAAACGGTTTGCAGAAAGATGTCTTTTTTTGGCCGGAATAAGATTTTCTTTGATATTCATTATTTCTACTTTTTTTCGTGCCGGACATACGTTCCATCAAATATTACAGCTAGTGCTGATTGTTTCAAATGAAAAAGTTTTCTTGCAACGTAGACGGTTTCATTCATTAGATCATCCCTCGTTTTTGCATGAATACCAAAACGGCTGGATAAAATATTATTCTCAAATTAATTCTTTGATGAAAGTATTCCGACACTAGCTGTTCACGTTCTAAACCAAACGTACTTTGGATTACAGCATTAGAGGCACCGCTTCTTAATTTAAATAAAAATACAATTAGGGCCTGCAGCACAGTTCGCGATTCACTATTACGCATGCTAACTATTGGGTTGTTCGGAAAGTCATTTCGTTTTTTTTGGGGAACATGAAAGACAGTTTTCGTATAATGAATAAATATTTTATTAAATTATATATTGGCCATTCTGGTCCAACACCTTTTGCCATCTTTCTGGCAGTAACATAATTCCCCTCTCATAAAAGTTTTGGTCCTTGCTGGCAAAAAACTGGTTCAGGTGGTTTTTGACATCTTCATTTGAGGTAAAGGTTTTGCCATCCAAAAAATTTTGCAGGGACCGGAACAAATAGTAGTCGGAAGGCGCCAGATCTGGAGAATATGGTGGATGTTGCAGTACGTCCCATTCAAGCTGTAAAAGTTTTTGGCGAGTGACCAAACTTGTGTGAGGTCTCGCATTATCCTGGTGGAACACTACACCCTTCCTGTTGATTAATTCGGGCCTCTTCTCTTTAAGTGAATCATTCAATTTGTCCAGCTGATGACAATAGACTTCTGAATTAATCGTTGTATTGTCCGGCAAAAGCTCAAAAAAAACGATTCCTTTGACATCCCACCAAACGGAGAGCATCACCTTTTTTTGGTGAATGTTGGCTTTTGACACGCTTTGAGCCGGTTCATCTTTTCTGCTCCATGACCTCTTGCGTTTAACATTGTTGTATACAACCCATTTTTCGTCCCCAGTAATAATCCGCTTCAAAAATGGATCATTTTCTTGACGTTTGAGGAGCGAATCACACGCGTCAACGCGACGACACAAATTTCGCTCCGTAAGGACATGGGGCACCCACACATCGAGCTTCGAGGTTAAGTCCATGCCTTTCAAATGGCCATAAACAGTTGAATTCGACAAATTTAACCTCTCACCGATCTCTCGTGTGGTTATTCGCCGATTTGCATCAACTAATGCCTTTATCGCATCTTTGTCAGCTTCGACCGGCCTTCCAGACCGTGGTGCATCTTCGACATCAAAATTGCCGGATCGAAATTTTGCAAACCAGTTCTGGCACTGGCGTACTGTTAACACGCCTTCTCCATACACATCCGTCAATTTTTTTCTCGCTTGGACAGCATTTTTACCTTTTCTGAAGTAAAAAAGTAAAATATGACGAAAATGCTGCTTATTGCTCTCCATATTTAAAACGGCACCAACCAAAAACTACTGTGTAGAATTAATAGAACTTTTTCACACACAAGCCTTGCAATATCAGCTCTCAAGACATATAATGGTTATGCGGCTTAAGTGTGAAGTTGGTTTCGAAAAAACGTAATTAAGTCCTCTGACGGGAAAAAACGAAATGACTTTCCGAACAACCCAATATAATAATATAGCCATTTGTTGTGTAAATAGTAAACGGTTTGCAGAAAGATGTCTTTTTTTGGCCGGAATAAGATTTTCTTTGATATTCATTATTTCTACTTTTTTTCGTGCCGGACATACGTTCCATCAAATATTACAGCTAGTGCTGATTGTTTCAAATGAAAAAGTTTTCTTGCAACGTAGACGGTTTCATTCATTAGATCATCCCTCGTTTTTGCATGAATACCAAAACGGCTGGATAAAATATTATTCTCAAATTAATTCTTTGATGAAAGTATTCCGACACTAGCTGTTCACGTTCTAAACCAAACGTACTTTGGATTACAGCATTAGAGGCACCGCTTCTTAATTTAAATAAAAATACAATTAGGGCCTGCAGCACAGTTCGCGATTCACTATTACGCATGCTAACTAACATGTCTCGTAGTTTCTTAATATTTTCCCAGTTCAATCCACTAAATGATAATATTTGGTCTTCATTCAAGGAGAAGTCTGCTATTTTATGAAATAGCGACGAGTCAACGTTCATCGATAATTGCTCCAAAAATAAGGAAACATCTGATACTTGTTGTGAAATTGTACAAAACTTAGAAAACGCATTGGATATGAGCTCAAAATATATATTTGATTAATCATACAAGTGTGGTATCATAACGAAGTACTTAGATTTATGGAATTTAAACGATCACTGCAAGTTTTAGATCCTCGTAATTTACTACCGAAAAGCATGTTGCGGGCGACGCAAGAGGTCGCATTGCATCGTCGTATCAGGATAGCCAACAATACTTCTATTAAACTAGATGCGGAATGAATGCGTAGTAACTGCAGATCATCGGTGTAAAATTGGTTTCTAATTATATGCGTGGGACAACACCGATTACCTTTCGATATATAAATTCTTCTTTGCGTAAATGCTTGAAGGCGTGCATTTAATGGTATCACAACAAGTTGATTGCATGCCTGACACAAAATACAATATTTATGTGTATGCACGACTCTTTTAAAGGGTAATTCCACTACGGCTTCAAGAGAGTTGCTTCTTCCAGCATGGAAATCCGGGTCCGTTGCATTGTCATCAGTATCAGTACTGTCATTTTCACTCGGTTGCTGATTTCTATAAGTATGTACATTATACCGTCTCGCTTTTTCTGCTGTCGCTCCTTCCTTGAGCACAGCTTCCCCATTTACGTAAGGCTAACAGATCCATGAAATAGACAGATTCAATTATCTCCATTTAATCTGTCTATTTTTCCGGCCTTTGAGACACTCGCCATTTTTAGTTATGCACGTGCTAGGTTTTTTTTCTAGAATTCTAACCTAGGCGCGATTTCTGGGCCCATAACCTTGTTGGCGCAGTGAGTAAAAACAAGCATACGAGGATTAAAAGAGATAGTATATTTAGTATAAACACATAGTAGGAAAAGCGAGCTTGGTGGTCTTGGGGCTTTTGTCGTGGGGAAAATCTTCGAAAGACTCCCTCCCACCTGTTTGAGGTGAGGCGGGAGGGGTGTGTGGGATTCCCCGTGCCCAATAACGGGCACTTCGTCCCGCCGCCATCCGTCCCGGGGCGTAGTCTTGGGGATTCAGTTCTTGTGTCAATTGGATCTTATACGGATGCATGCCTAAGTCTTTTCGTAAAATTCGCCAAGCTGAGGTCGCAGAAAGACTAACTGTTTGTGCTCGACGAGGAATCGAGAGATTTGGGTCTTCAGCTACACTTTTTCCATTGACTGCGCGTTTCTGCATCGTACAGGGACTGCTGGATCAGCAACCGAACCGCTTTGCTGGAATTTCGCGATAATTCGTTGAATTGATCGCTTGGTTGGACGATCATTTCGGACGTAAATATTTCGTAGCTCGCGAAAAGTTTGGCGAACAGTAACTATGACAAAACACAAGCGTCAAAGAATGATAGCGCTGCCACTTGAAACGTCACAGCAATATGCTGTCAAAGTTCGGCGAAGCGGTTTTTTAAGTCTGTTGAACAGGAAAAAGTCGCAGGGAGCCAGATCTGGTGAATTTGAAGGCTGCTGAATAGTGTTCGTGTTGTTTTTGGTCAAAAACTCACGGATAAGGATCGCATTGTGCGCCGGTGCGTTATCGTGGTGCAAAATCCACGAGTTGTTTGCCCACAAATCCGGTCTTTTTTGACGAATTGCTTCGCGCAAACGTCTCATAACACCCAAATAATACTCTTTGTTGACTCCCTGTTTTTCTGGCAAGAATTCTTGATGCACAACACCATTGTAATCCATGAAAACCGTGAGCATCGCCTTCTTTCTTGACTGAAAACGACGTGGTTTTTTCGGCCTCGGCTCTTTCGGTGTACGCCATTCTCTCGCTTGATGTCTGGATTGTGTGTCATACTCATAAATCCACGTCTCGTCTCCAGTGATGATACGTTTAATAAATGTTAGGTCGGATTCGGCCTTGGAAATCAATTCATTCATCAATTCATCAATCAGTTCATCCGCGTCGTTAAACCAATAACAAATGCCATTTGAAATGACCTCCCAATGGATGATTCCGCTTCTGTCCCACCACACACACCACATAGCCTTCTTACAGTGGACATGTTTCGGTATTCCTTTGGGGGAAACACCTGGCGAAACGCAAACCTTCTTTCTTTTGACGTTTTTGAAGAGAAGCCATGACTCATCCCCAGTGACAAGATTCTTCAAAAATGGTGTTTGTTCGTTTCGCTGCAGCAACTCGGTGAAAATTCGAACGCAATCGGCTCTGTTGTTGTCGGAGAGCTCGTGGGGGACCCATCCAGCGATTTTCCACACTTTTCCAAGCTTTTTGAGGCGACGAACGACCGTGGATTGATTGGCATTGAAGTCTTCAGCCAGCATTCGTGTTGTCAGGCTCTCGTCCTCTTCCACGGCTGCCAGAAGAGCCTGATCGTCGAAATCCGATGGCCGATCTCTTCCTGGCTTATCCTTCAAGCTGGTATCACCTGATTTGAAACGGGCAAACCACTCCCTATACTGACTTTCGCTGATTGTTTCATTTTTCTAAAACAATAGAGAAGATTATTTTCATACAAAAATAATAAACAAAACGCTACTTTTCACTGATGAAAAACGCGCCGATATAAACGCCGGATAATTATGCATCAATCTTATATATTTGTTTCCACTCCAGCTTTCTTAGCGATCTTCCTCGCAGTGGCACAAGAATTGGAAGCAGCACGTATTATTGCCCGTGTATCGCGTTCAGATAATGCTGCTGGCCTTCCTGTACTTTTCTTCTTTCCGTAAGCACTTGTATCTTTCAGCAAATTATATTAGGTCGTCCCATAAGTTCGTGCCGCGTATTGCTCTGCTATTTAAATTAATGTATGAAACATACCTTCAAAGTTTATGAAAAAATGTAATCACCCTCTCGTTCCAGAACCTCTTCCCATCTTTTTGGCAAAGACATTATACCATCGCTATAAAACTTCCGTGGTTTTTCGTTAAAATACTTTTCTATGTTTGTTTTTATGGACTCTACATTATCAAATTTTTTTCCTACTAAAAAATGTTGCATTGATCGAAATAGGTGGTAATCAGATGGAGCGATATCCGGAGAATATGGTGGGTGTAATAAAATTTGCCAACCGAATTCACGTATCTTTTTTTTGCACGTTTTGTGCGACATGTGGTCTTGCATTATCGTGATGAAAAAACACACTATTCCGATGTGCCAGTTTTGGTCGTTTTACTCTTATTGCTTCTTTCAATTTATCTAACTGAGCACAGTAAGTGTCTGAATTAATTGTATAAATACAGAATTCCTTGATAATCCCACCATACAGAGAGGAGAACTTTTATTATTGCTTCGCATAATTTCGGCATCCTGTTCAATAGTTTTGTGAGTGTGAGTGGTTCTATTCTGGACCATGCATCTTGTAATTGTTGCCAGAGGGTTTGTGTAGATGTTGAGGCTGCTTTTCGTACCTGTCGGTCTAGTTCTTCCCATAAAAGCTCAATGGGATTCAGGTCGGGGCTTTGAGGAGGCCAGATCATATGTACAATTCTTTTTTCTCGTTCCAATTGTTCTAAATACTCACGACATAATTTGGAAGTGTGTTTGGGGTCATTGTCTTGTTGAAACACGAAGTTTTCTCCGATTAGTCGCGTTCCAGATGGAAGGGCATTCGTCTCCAAAATTCCTCTGTAACGTTCTTTATTCAATATGCCATCTATTAGGTGTAGAAATAAGTTCTTTCCGATTTTTTGGTTAAATTTTATTTAGAAAAAAGTATAGATAGTTAATCATCAAAATATTCGCCATTGTTTTCTATGACCTTTCGTCACTTTTTGGGTAAATTACGAATTCCCTCACGATAAAAACTCGGTGGCTTTGAGGCAATGTATTCGTCCAGGTGTTTTTGAACGTCTTCAAGAGTTTTGAATTCTGTATCAGTTAGATGATGCTGTAACGGGCGAAACAGGTGGTAGTCTGAAGGTGCCATGTCAGGAGAGTACGCCGCATGTGGAAGAAGTTCCCAACCTAATGAAAAAATCACCTCTTTTGTCCCTGCAGCCGTATGCGGACGAGCGTTGTCGTGAAGCAATATCAATTTGCGTCAGCGTTGTCCAGATAATGGCCTTTTTCATTCGATCGCGTCATTCAGTTTCAGAGGTTGCTGTTGATAGCGGTCTGCAGTCACTGTCTCACCTGGATTAAGCATTTCATAATACAGAATTCCCTTCATATCCCACCATATGCAGAGTAACACCTTTTTTGCATGAATATCAGGCTTTGCGGTTGATGTTGTTGGTTTGCCAGGGTCTACCCACGATCTTTTCCGTTTAGGATTCCTATACAATATCCATTTTTCATCACCTGTAATGATCTGATATAGGAAATCTTTTTTATTGAAGCGACTTAATAAGTTTAGAGCCGTCTCGTATCGACGAATTTTGTTTTCTCCGGATAACTCATGCGGAACCCATTTTCCGAATTTCTGTATTTTTCCAATTTTGTGTAAACGTATAGACACTGCTTTTTGTGTGACGTTATTCGGCATATTATACCAGCTGTACGGCTGTACGTACAAATGGGCAGTCTCGTTGCAATAAATGCCAAACTTTTCAGAATCTATTGTATGGCTACTATTTATTGTTTGTAATATAACTGAGAAACGATGGATTACATTTTCGTCCACCCCTGTTATTTCCGCTGTTAATTTTGTGTTACTGAAAAATCTACTGGAGGTGTTTCCATCGTTACTGGTACCCATGCCCTGTTTTACAACATCCACTTTCAGTCCCATTTTTTTTATGATTTTTTCTTGTATTTGTTTTTTAGTTTCAAGTTGTTGTGGTTTGGTGCGTATATTTGTTCTCCAACTTTTAAAGGATGAGTTATATTCAATGTGCAGAATGCATTCCATAAACTTGATTCGTGCATGTAGAGGTGATAATCCCAAGTTAAGGGCATTTGCAGCTTCAGGTTTATTTCTTATGGCATCTAAATTGTTCATTTCCGATGGTTTCGTTTTGCATATATAACACACTGCCATGGATGGTGTATTGGTCACTGCTTGTGCAATTTTATCATCGATCATGGTAAATAAGAGTTTATGGTTTACACTATACGAGGGCGGTCCGATAAGTACTTAGCCTACAAAAGAAAAACGAAAATTTTGGAAAAGTGGCGATTTATTTACTACATAGTCTCCTTTCAGCTCGATACACTTGACCCAGCGATGCTCCAACTTCTTTAACCCGTCTGAAAAATAAGTTTTCTGGAGGTCTGCAAAGTAGGCCTCCGTGGCGGCGATAACCTCCTCATTCGACTCAAATTTCTGCCCGGCGAGTGACTTTTTCAAGTTTGGAAACAAAAAGAAGTCGCACGGGGCCAAATCTGGAGAATACGGTGGATGGGGCAGCAGTTCGTAGCCTAATTCGACCAATTCGGCCTTGGCGACGGCGGAGGTGTGAGCCGGTGCTCACTCAGCCGGTTTTCTATCGGATTTGCATCAGGGGGCTGGGATGGCCATTGTAATACGGTGATGCCGTTTTTCGCTTTCCACTCGGTACAGATGCGACTTCGATGTTTTGGGTCGTTATCTTCTTGTAAAATCCATTTGTTCTCAGTTTCACTAAACCACCGTTTCACTGATGTTAGAAGCCCCCTTTGGTACAATTTTAGCATTTTTTCTGCATTAAAATTGTATGTGAAGATGCACAAGGTCCCAAAACCCCGTGCGTTAAAACAACCCCAAACATGCACTTTTATCGGGTGTTTTACAGTTCTCTGAATTAGTGGTTTTCCATGGACAGACCAAGCATGTCTAATAGGATACCAGGCCCAAAAAGAAGACTCATCACTAAACACTACATCACTCCAGTCACGGTCGATATTTTCATGAGCCCACACCAGCCGACTTTCGACGTGTCTTTTTGAGAGTAACGGCTTGGACATCGTACTACGCCATTTGACACCATGTTCTTCCAAACGACGTTTCAATGTCGTTATGCCGATGTTCACACCCTTTTTTGCCAAGAATGCTTGTCCTTTCCGTAACGAGTGTCGGATTTTTTGCAAAAACTCGAAGAATCATTTTATCTTCCCTGGTATCAGTACTTCGGTTTGAACCGCGATTTGGAAGGTCATCGACACTTTTGGTTTCTCTATACCGTTCCACCCACTTCCTAACAAACTGTGGCGACTTATGTAGGTATTTAGCAGCACTTGCAAAACTCATTTTCGGCCCTTTTGGGCGACAACACAGGAACACCGCCTCAAACCTTTTTGCGTACGCAGCACTCATCTCGGAAAGTTCTGTTCTCTTCAATGACACAAATGAATTTGAAAGAAACTCAGCCAACGCGTACTCGTGAGGACTGTATACGTTTAGATTATCATTATCTCCCCTTCATTAGGTTTCAAGTTTCGAAGATATCGCCGACACGCTCTTGTGGGACAGACTGTAGTGTGTAATAACGTAGCTCTCTCAGCGCGCAAACGTGTACGACAGCGACGAATAGTTGTTTTATTTATTATCAAATCATCGACATTATGGTTCAGAGCTTGAGCTGTTGCTATTATAATTGCGACTGCATCACGATCACTCACTTTACATTTGTCCATGGTCGCCACAAGTTTGGGTGTTATAAAATTGTGCTTGCCGCGTTTCTTTTTAGGATTACTCGGACCTGGTTGGTCCTCCATGGAATCCTCCATACGATGCTCCACAGGATCCTCGATTACCTCGTCCTCATCTTCAATTGATGATGAATCTTCTAATTCCGCTAATTCTTCTTAATTAAATGATACATATAAGAATATATTAGTAAAGAAGCATTGGTAATATTGAATAAAACAAATTACACAACTATATAAAAATACATACCATGTATATTTGCTTCATAGTTTTCTCGCCTCGACTTTTGTTGTTCCTCTCGAAGAATTTTTCTGCTTTCTTTCTCGAATAAGTTGCGATCGCTTCCTACTATTGAACCGGTTCGTCCTTTCTTCCTTTCATTTATAAGCAACGCTATGTCTTCTGCAATGTTTATCATTTCCAAAGCGTCAGCATGAGCAATATCGAAAAGGTCATCCAATGCTTCCAGAAAATCATGCTCCCGTTTTTCCTGCAGTGGTGTTCGGCGTTTGCAGGTCTTCTGTAATGTCTTCCAGTTTTGGTATAAAGATTCCACTTTTTCAATACTCCGATCTAATTTTCGGGTTGGAATTCGCGCTTTCTCCCACAGAACCTCGACTTCTTTTATCACTAAGTGAGCACTTGATCGTAAATTTAATTTCACCTTACGCAGATTATAAAATAATACGCGTAAAACTTGTCCATTTGACGGTAACTTTGCACCAATAATTTGAGTTTCGTCGTAGTTAAGAAGGAATAATTTTTCTCTTCTGGTTTCCATTTTTTATTTGAACTGAGGTGTGATTGAGAAATGAATATTTTAATACTCGCAAAATGGTGATTCTCGCTGATTGACGAATCAAACGAATATACAGAATAAGGTAGACTGTTAATGATGAACTTCACGACACGGTACCTCAGAGGGCTTGTTCAAGAGTGAGAGATCCCGAGACCTTTGGAGGGTTATTTATACAGCCCTCGCAGAGCATCACGTCCCTCTAGCGACACCGAAAACGCGCGAGAAAAGTCGGCATGAAAATGCGTGGACAGCGGAAGGTACCCACTTCCGCACGCCGAAAAATATTGACCTGGGCGAGTCTGAATGTCAGATGAGTAACGCGGCCATAGCCTGACTCACCCAGGCCCACGGGGAAAGACCCGAGAGTACCTACGCGTAACGGGTTCTGATTCAGGACTTACGAAGGATCCGAGTTCTATACCTGGGCACCTGTGACTGGATTTTCAAGACTAACAAGCGTCTTTCAACGTCTATTCAGTGTCCAACGTTGTACATATGTCATATTTCGGTGCTGCTACGGGTCAGTTAGGCTTAGTGTAAAATAGTCTTATATTGTACAAATGGAACTTGGGTTTTAATGCACGTACGAACAGAACAATACTAAATAAGTAAAGAATTATGTTATAGTCCTCAAAATATGAAATATTTCATTGAAATTTTCAGAAACACGCCACTCCTTACGCTTAGCGCGCGGTTACTTCTATTTCAAAACTTCGCATGCGATGTGCCACGTCTTCCCGACCTTCAATCGATCTCAAATTTTGCACAAATTATTTTTTCATGAAATGGAACAAATTTAGGGGACGGCGTGCAAAAAATTTTATGGTCGAAAAATAAGGACCACCCTAGTGCACATACACTGAAAGAGCACAGCCATAGATTGTTAGCTAACACACGGATAAATTAAGCGCAGATTGCAATTAACGCACCAAAAACGATTCACGCACTTACGCTTCGATGCACACCTCCCCTACCTCCGAATAAATCCCCAGTTGATGGCTCTGCACGCATGTGCTTGAAGCGCCATTTGGTATTGATGGTAACAAACTATTTCTCGACAAACTTGGACGTTCTGCCATAGATGGCGGTGTAATCATACGAACAGACGGGCATTCTTTTTTATTATAAAAATAAGCTTTGAACTACATTTTTAGAGAGACGGACATATATAATGTCAAATTAATATACATTACGCCTAAAACGATGTGAAACTATGTATATGAACAAAAAAAAAATAAAAATTACGGATGCAGTGTCTGAAAGTAGAAGTTAACGGTGTTTTGTAATAACGGGAATAGAAATTGTTCTCTGATATATTTCGGCATTTTGCCGTTGAAAGCGAAGCTTTTATAAATAAATCAAATTGATTAGCAAAGATGGTAGATTAGGAGTATGATATCTGTAATAATTAGCACTTGTGAGATTTGAAATGTACTAAATTCGATCTTGCAAAGTTCTATTGTACTTAGACATATAAATATATTTTTATACACTAGATCTATGGGTTCCATGACTAAGCCTAAGATCTCCATTTTTGTTCTATAAATACAATACTCCTAAATGGTAATTATTTGATTCGCTACTAATAACTATTTACCAAAATAATAATAATTAATATTAGGAATTATGTATAATTATTCAGAGTATATCATAAGGATAATACAGGTAAATTAAGTTATGCTTAATTCTTGTGTCGCAAAAATATTAGAACATTAAACAAATCTTACTAATTTTACATCAATTGTACATATGTACACTACAATTTTATATATGTATTTGTATATTTAATATGAATTCATTATTTATTTAATGTTCAAGAATTTTAAATATGCAAAAATTAAACAACAAACAAAGTTCGAGATATAAACTTACGAAATGCACATTTATAATTTATAAGTTTAGTTCTCTTTTGTTTTATTAAATTCTATTTTTCTGTTGCGTTTGACATTTATTTACATTTATTTGAATTTGCCATTGCAATATGGAAGTTGTGGAGATGACGTATGTTTGAAAGCGATGTACATATACTATCCTTAACTTTAAGCGCGTACTTCCATTGCCGATATGTTACGCACCACATGTACAAGTTTTGTAATAAAATATTTCTTCCAAGTATTAAATAAGTCTATCTTTTACAATCCTTTTGAAAATATATCCAATCCTAATAGATTGAAGCTCCACTGGAAACAGGTTAAAACAAAGACAATAGATCAATCTTATGAATGTTATTATGGAATTTAGTGTTGCACGAACTGAAGCATCGACTTCGTAAGAAATTGATAGTTATAGAAGACATCTTCGTTTAAATGAGCAGTGTCACCAATACCCATTTAATCATTAGAATCGATAAAGTTAGCAAACGTAGAAAAATCCATCTCCCCTTGTATAATGTACAGGGTTGTTATTATTAACAATTTACATAACACGTATTGTTAAGCATTACTATAGCTATTGTCTAATGTAAATTATAAATTGTTATAATAAAAATACGGACAATCTTCGATAGATGAATATTTTAGACAAAATAATATTTGTAACTAACGTTTACATGATACGTATTATTCAGCATTATTGCAACTATTGTCTATTTTCTTGGATTGTACAGGTCACTGAGATATAATTTTGATTGCTTCCATAATAATTAAATTCTCCCAATATTTAGTTTTAATTCTAAACACTAAGAGTGCTAAATTCGAATTCCAGTACTAACCGATAACGAAGGTAATCGACTGTTGATTATTAATACGATGAAAGAAGCATGTAACAAGCACAGATGAGGTATTCATTTCCTGTCTCAGTTCCTCTTGTGTTCCATTTTGTACCCTGTTGGTAACGTTGCGAGTGACACTAAAATGGTAATGGTGCTCTGAAGCCTTAGAAAAGTGGACCAAAAAAATACATTGCATATACTGTCAGGTTGTACACTGCGTCAATATTTCCTGGAGTTGACCTTACAGGACATTTTAATTATAAAAGGCAATATTTAAAATTGTCAAAATACTTTTCTTCGTTAAAAGAATTAGCCTCACGTTAGATTCTCGGTAAAGAATTTTTATCTCGAAAATACGTAGGATTTCGAGGTATGTCTAGTTACCAAAAATGCGTGTAATTGACCCCTGTAACTAAATATAATTTTTTCAAAGTGATTTGAAATTTTTTAATTTAATTTTTTAATAACTTTTTAACGAAGCCTCAGTCAAGAAATTGATATTCTTGATTTTCGTCTTATTTTGGCCTCTGGAATCTCCTAGAGTGGCCGAACATCGTGTATAATTTGAAGAACGTTCGCCTTCCCCTAACTAAGAACGTAGCAAACCTCGTACTAGAAGTACTTAATTACAGTGGAAAGGGAATAAAATAAATCTGTAAGTAAATCCTCTTACATTCGTTCCATTCTATTTCAACTTCGATATCGTTCCATCGATACTCCCAGGGTAGTTCTTCTGCTTACTCCTGGATTACCTTTCCCTTCGTGTGCAACGGTAATTACGCGATCCTCCTTGAATCGATACTCTCCCTACGAGGCGGTACGTAATCCTGCATACATACGATATTCTCTTCGAAGCGCTCTATCGTGATATGCATTTCTTACCAAACGTCATCCGTGGCCATAATTCCTTCGACGTGGACAGTTAACACGCAGTCAGTCGATGATTTTTCTCGCCGACAGTCGATGATTTTATTGGTCACTAGCCAGGCAGGCCTCCGGTACGTGATATTGTGGCAATCTTATTTGAATTGTTAATATGCAAGGAAAAAATCACGGCACGCCAATGGGTGTGCGCGATTCAGGCGATCGTGAACCGACAATTCCTCGAGTGCGATCTTCCGTCTGTTCCTCTTCCCGTAATTCGCTTCCGTGTCACTCGATCGAAATTCTACGACGAAAACGCGCCATCGAGTCGTCGACTTCCAAACCATCCCTCCTTTCGTACGACGAGACGATTTACGGAAAGCATTAATTTTTTTAGCCACGGTGTACAATATACGATATCGTGATACAGCTCGAATCGTTCCAAGTGCGGTAAACGTGCATAATAATGTCGTACGCCCTTGATACACAGCCGAGTGATTTTCCTGTGATAATAAAAAATGGCGGTAATTTCGCAATATTACAATTCCATTGAACTTATATAGATGTGCGTTCTAGTGCACGCCATCTGGAACGGTCGCGTTACTGGAGATTTATTTTCGAGATACCGTACGTAATCTGCATAGAAATATATATATATTGAATTTTTTCGTACGTAACCGACGTTAATTATTTCGGGCGCCTAGGGTCACTGTACATTTATCTGCTAATCGATTGCAATCTCCTTCGTTGGTCAACTTTGAATCGGTATTTTTCATATAGTTCGCTCTAGAATTACCGATTTGCTCTCTAGATACCTACATAATTGGCATAAAAATATACATTTATTTAAATGACTAGCAATTTTGTTTCTATTAAAAAAAACAAACAAATGAATTATAGATCTTGCAAGCTTACACGTATTCATTGAAATTCAAATTGAATTTTCTACGTAATCATTTCCAACGACAAATAAGTATCTTTGGGCAAAAAGAAATCCACCATTTTGTAAACATAAATCGCTCTAAAGCGAACGGTACGTTTATGGAAAAATTCCGGTTCGAAGTTGACGATCGATGAAGATTGCAATTTACCTGATAAATCCTACAAATCCTATCTTAGAATTTAATATTCGAAAAATAAATATAGATTGCAAAATAATAAAATGAATTAAATTGTATACGAGAGTTGCGTTGAAATTGTAAAGTGATTATATTTTGGGAATTTCTCTTTTGGAACGAGTACATAATTCAGATAAAAATATATGTATACTAAAATTAGTAAGAATTTTCCTTTTATTCTTCACGTACCATTTGAAGACAATCGCATGGAAAAAAATAAATAGATGCATCAAAATGTTGTGAAATGATTAGTATAAATATTACTGATACATACCCCCACACACACACAGGCAAATGTCAATCTTAAAAATTTTTTTGTCCGTGATTCTATGTGCAAATGATTCGAGTGAGAAACTTGGATGTAAAAGATATGGCAATCTTGGATCATTGTTTCGGGAAGGCTTTGCAATCCACCGACTCGAAGTTTCCCGCGTTTCTGATCGCGGGACGTTAACGGCACCTGTTGTGGAGTCGATTTAACTGATCGAATTCAACCTTGTCTCTCTATGAAAGTGGGATTGTCATTGAACGAAGCACTTTCATTGTCTCGCACGTTATAAGAATATGCATCGTGAAAACGTTTGTTCGTCATGCGTCTAAATATAGAATAAAACCGTGGATAATAAATTACTAGCACGTGAGAGAACTATAGTCGGAAGAACGACGGGCTTATGATGGATACCGTTAAAACCATATCCCTGTTGTATGTAGAACGGTGACACAGGGTGAAAAAGGACCACATAAGTTAAGGGTGTTCTTAACGATCGGCGATCGATATGCGTCATAATGGTTCACGATGAATCAGCGCTGCTACGTAATTAATCTTGTGGATATTTACTACCGATCGCGGCACGAATTAAACTTGATTAAACCGAAAGCCAATTAGAAAAGGATTGCAGTTAAAATTTTAATTAGTCTCGAACAACGTTTAGATGTTTCATATCGTTTCTGCAGACATTCTCATGGGATTTCACAACCTGGAATCGCTGACAGGATGATTCACACTGGATCATACATCATTCATAACAAATCCGGAAATTTATAGATCAATTTCATTGGAAAATATAATTTCTTTGATTCTTCTGTATGGTGCACTAATGATTTCGTTTTTTTTGCTTAATATACTAGCGGGCAGTAAAAACTTTAATGAGCTGCAAAAATGAACAGGTGATTTATTCTTTAGCCATTACATTAAAATGCGTAATAACTATGCCGGGTGTGCGGCCACTCTTGGGAAAAATTTTTATGCAAGATTCTAGAGGCAAAAATAAGACGAAGATCAAGAATATTAAATTTCAAAATTTCAAAATATACTAAAAAAATAGTATTCGGTTACAGGAGTCAATTACAAGCATTTTTTGTGAATATACATACCACGAAATCCTACGCACTTTCGAGAAAAAAAATACTTTATCGAAAATCTAATGTGAGGCCAAGAAATGCTTCCCCGAAATTTTATGCGAATCTTTAATCTTTAATCTTCGTTAAAAAGTTATTAAAAAATTTCAAATCATTCTGAAAAAATTGTTTTTGGGTGTGGAGATCAATTATAATCATTTTTGGTGAATACAAATACTCCCGAAATTTTACCCACTTTCGAGAAAAAAATTCGGGTAGGTGCTGCAATTTTTCGGTGAAAAAAATTTTTAAAATCGTTCTAAAAAAATTATTTTCCGTTGCAGGCGTCGATTACAATCATTTATGGTCATAACATATACCCCCAAAATCCTACGCATTTTCAAGAAAAAAATTCCTTACCGAAAATCTAATGTGAGGCCTGAAATGCTTTCCTGTAATTACATGCGTATCTTTTAAATATCATAACTCCTGAATGGATTGAAGGATTTTAATTTTTCAAAATGCAAACAACGCGTATTTTAGTGGAGAATATGTAGAAATTCTAACAATATTGAAAAAATTATTCCTTGACACCGTAAAGTCAGAAAAACCTTCTAAAACTGGTCCAATTTTCAAAAGGCCATAACTCCTACAGTAGTAAAAGTATTTCATTGACATTATTTTGGGGCAAAGTCCATGGGTACTTGCAAAAAAGTATTAGTTAAATGGTATTAATTACATTTCAATTCAATTATAATCATTTTTCGTAAATAGACATACCCCCGATATCCTACCCACTTTCTATAAAAAAATTCGAGATTTTCGAGGTTTTCTATACAAATCGTTTTGGAAAAATTATTTTCGGTTGCGGGGGTCAATTACAATCATTTTTGGTGAATACACATACCCCTGAAATCCTACGTATTTTCGAGAAAAAAATTCTTTGCCGAAAATATAATTTCTGGCCTGAAAAGGTTCCCCCAAATTTTATGCAAATGTTTAAAATATCATAACTTCTCAACGGATTGGAGGATTTTAATGTTTCAACAGGCAAACGACGCCTATTTTGATGAAGAATAAGTGGAAATTCAAAAAATATTGAAAAAGTTGCTCCTTAACCCCGTAATATTAGAAAACCCCCATAAAAATGGTCCAATATGCAAACAGCAATAACGTCTACAATAGTGAACGTAACTCAATGAAATTTAGTATGCAAGTAGAGCTCATGGATACCTACAAATAAGTACTAAACAAAATTTCCGTAGGACGTCAAACAAATGTATTAAAAATGATAAACGAATTCTTAAGAAAAATCGATGGGGGGGGTTTAACTGCTGAAATTTTTTGACGGAAACAAAAATTTCAAATCGTTGTGGAAAAATTATTTTTGGTTGCGTGGGATAATTATAATAATTTTTGGTGAATAGACATAGTTCCGAATTTCTACATACTTTCGAGAAAAAATTCGAAGAAGTGTGAAAGTCGACAAAATTAAAAAATTTCAAATCGTTCTGGAAAAATTATTTTCGGTTACGGGGGTCAATTACAATCATTTTTGGTGAATAGACATACTCCCGAAATCCTGCGCATTTTCGAGAAAAAAATTGAGTACGGGCGGAACTTTAAACGTTAATAACTTTTTAACGAAGCCTCCATCAACAAATTGGTATTTTTGGCTTTCGTCCTATTTTGCCCTTTAGAATTGTAATTGTAATTCCCATTACAATTTTTCCCAAGGGTGGCAGAACACTCTCTATACAGGGTGGTCCACGCAATTGTGTCAAGTCATAACTCCGTTATTATCGCATTTACGAAAAAATAGCAAAGGAGAAAGATAAATGGTTCGAAGAGCATTACATCTGTAGGCCTTTAAATTTTGTTTAGATGCAGCAGTGCATGTGCAATTAACAATTGCATCATTTCTTTAAATAGAAATGCATATTTTTTTTTACACAGATCGATTCTTCTGTTTATTCTACGTTAAAAATGATTAGGGTACTATGGCAAAAAAATTATTAGATCTCGAGATATTTTCAAAATAATAACGGAGTTATGACTTGAAACAATTGCGTGGACCACCCGGTAGAGTTTTCTTATAAATTTGAATGTTATAACATTCATGTAATTTTGCATAAAAATGAAATGATTGCTATAGCATTCACGTCCGCGAATGTGCGAAGAGGGTGGATTTATTTTCAAAATATATGTTCTAGTAGTTAAAACCGAATAAGTTTGGTAATCGTTTCACTAAAAACAATGTAAATGATATTTCTCTTGTCGAGTGAAGACGATATTTAAATATGCGGAACAAAAACTCTCTTTCCAAAACTTCTACGTTTTAACTACACAAAATTGAGGCACCTTCTTTCTTTTCATTTTATGCAATAAAAATGTCTGGACGTGGAATGCAATTTTTGTTAAGATTATCGTGACAGTTTAAGCACGGGAGATTGAAGGGATTACTTATCGAATAATTTCTTAGGTAGAATTATTTTTGGCGTTTTACGAGCGAATTTTGGTTCGCCGTAGGATGTTCGGGCGATTTCGGTAAAGTCGTCGGGACGGTTGCAGAAAATGCGTAAAAACGACGATAGAGGTGTGGCGAAATAAATGCCTTGTATTGGTATACCGGCGGCGAGATAAAAATCTAGCCTTGTGTCGCAGGTGTGGTCTAGTATAGTATAATTTTTACACCGGTTTCGCGTCGCTGCAATATGAGTAATGACGACTTTATGGGTCAGCTGTTGCTCATTAGGAACAATAATGCTGAAATTCTGCACCGTGCCATTCAACTCGAGTGCATTGTACGCAAAACGTCTATTTTTCACAATGAGGGGAGAATTCCCATTAGAAACGTTTAAAAAAATCAACCTTTTTCTTTAATAGATTCTTTGAAAATATATGTCTTTGAAAATATGTTCTACGAGTGATACACCGACCTATGGAAAATTACCGAAGCTACGATAGTTTGCAGAGCATAATTATAGCATCACTGACATTTTTCAATTTTCTGTAATTTAAAAGAAAGATTCAAAGAACGTAATTGTATAACATGAAGATGTAAATAACGAACCTTAGTCGAAACGTACTAAAGTGGTTTGCGTATGTATCGAGATAAAGTCGAAAAACATTATGCAATCGGTGCAAAACTATAGCACCATTTTTGTTGGAACTACAGATTTTTACAGTTAATTTACACAATTCCACGTGGTAAATAGCTCGCTGAAAAGGAGCAAGGTGCAATTTTAGCATCTAACGAACAAGAAATGGGAATTGAAGAAATCGCACGTATGCTTGGCCAATCCGATAAAGTTATAACCAATTTGTTGATGGAGGCTTCGTTAAAAAGTTATTAACGTTTAAAGTTCCGCCCGTACTCAATTTTTTTCTCGAAAATGCGCAGGATTTCGGGAGTATGTCTATTCACCAAAAATGATTGTAATTGACCCCCGTAACCGAAAATAATTTTTCCAGAACGATTTGAAATTTTTTAATTTTGTCGACTTTCACACTTCTTCGAATTTTTTCTCGAAAGTATGTAGAAATTCGGAACTATGTCTATTCACCAAAAATTATTATAATTATCCCACGCAACCAAAAATAATTTTTCCACAACGATTTGAAATTTTTGTTTCCGTCAAAAAATTTCAGCAGTTAAACCCCCCCATCGATTTTTCTTAAGAATTCGTTTATCATTTTTAATACATTTGTTTGACGTCCTACGGAAATTTTGTTTAGTACTTATTTGTAGGTATCCATGAGCTCTACTTGCATCACGTGACTTGTCTACCATATATGTAGAAAAAATAAGAAAGAAGTACATTGCGTACTGGAAAACAACTTATTCAAGTTGGAGGCAATACTTTAAAAAGTTATCGAGAAATCGCACAGGAATGTGAACTTGACGTGTCGCGTTTAACCATTCAGCGTGTGTTTAAACGCAAACCTAATATTATTAGACAAAAACTAATTTCTGCACCTATACTTTCTAAACGCCACAAAATAGCGAGAATGAAATACGCCTGCGAAAACATGAGTAAAATGGGGATCGTGTAAGTTAATATTAAAAATTAATAAATTGAAAGATGACTTATATTATTGTTTCCCACTTAACGTCCTTTATTAGTCAATATTTTCCAAAGAGAACAAATTCA
Source organism: Colletes gigas (assembly GCF_013123115.1). NCBI lineage: Eukaryota > Metazoa > Arthropoda > Insecta > Hymenoptera > Colletidae > Colletes > Colletes gigas. The sequence continues at coordinate 1,888,805 of NW_025106659.1, read as the reverse complement.
ACCTCGAGGGTTTAATTTTTACTGGAGGGAGCTGTGAAAGGAATCAAAATGCTTTTCCAAACGAAATTTCGATGGAGAAACACTAATGGTATGTACTTCATCCGGAATAACTTAAAATACATCAAAATACTAGAAAACAATTTGTTGCTCTTTATTCGTTCGAAGAATCACGTTTCTTGGATGTATCGACAAGAAGAACAATGAAGTGATGTGAAACATTTAACATGAAATTAGCGAAGTGGATAGCATTTCAAGCATTTCGACGAAGAAATTTTAGGAAAACTAATCATGAGTCATAGTTAATAGAAAAGAAACAAGGTCCTACTCGTTATTAAAATTTTCCATTCTATTCATTTAAATTATAACTTAATCATTCCATTGCAATTTAAGATTATTATTACGTTATAATTGCATTGGTGCTATAATTGTGCACCTGTAAAATACTTATGCTATTGTCATATTTTGTCTTAAATGTTATGTTCGCTCTTTTTTCATTACTATAATTTCACTTTAGCCTGATCTGCGTAATACTATTAATATTTAGAAATCATTAATTAATACTCTGAAACTCTCGAAAATTGTAGTGATGCTATAGTTATGCTTGGCAGTGTACTTTTTATGCTCTTAAAATTTTAAGGGGAAAACTGGACGATATTTGGAAATTTTGTTTTAGAAAAGTTCGTGACATATTAAACTGAAACTTGCTGTAGTAATTAATGTACTAATATATTTCTTGAATTTTGCCATGCAATTTACTCGAAAAATAAACAAGTTATTAATAATACATTATGTGTCATAAATTTGTAGTTATTTTTACTGATTGTAGTTGGTAGCATTGGAACGGAGGTATGAGGGGGAATCCCATGATAGAGTGCCCGATAGGGTGCGTAATGGCGTTGTGAGAGAACACGTGTAGAAATACCTGTATATGTTCATTGTTAAAATAGAAATAAATGTGTTGAAATAACAATGAGTTGTTTAGAATTCTTTAGAATGAACCAAACACAATCCCAACAATAAACGGGTACGATTGCGCTCCAATAAATAACTGAAAATTAAAAATACAAAGACATTATTCTGCATGAGCTCTTTCCTGAACCACATGAAACGAAAAAAAATTATATCAAATTTGACATAATGCCGATGTCTTAAAGAAAAAAGCATTTACCTTAAAACGCTCTCATTTTAACAATTTTAAAATTTCTTTTAATTCGAGCAGTAATCATACTCACATAGTTTAAAAATTTCGTTTGTTTTTTAAATTCTGTTTCCGTTTCTCGATAATAGCTGCATAAACAGATTATGTCGTTGAAATTATTTTTACATAAAATTTTTCATATAACTAAATATGTGTTAGTGGTTATCAAAATACTATTTTAAACATAATATTTTGCTTGTTGCTTTTATAAAATTCTAAATATGTTCCCATTTTTCTACATTTAAACTAAAGTACCTTCTTAAGGAATAAGTATAAAATTAATAGAAATAGTTTACAAAAAGTGCAACCTGAAATAGAAAAGATCATAGTCGTATCATCAATAATTAATAATGCTTTTTATAAATCATTTCTCTTAATTTTTGGTCTATACTTTCCAAACTTTTCATTTAAAAAAATTGAAAATGGCGTCAATACGAAGCAATATAGTAGACAATGAACAAGTTTGCGAGAGCAGCGTTAATCAAAAAGCAACAGTAAGGAGTTATAAAAAGAGAACACAGTTTCGTAATAATATTGCCCTTGTTCTTTATAGTTGTTCTTTATTAGCAATATGCGTTCAATCACTAGCAACAATGGAGGCCAAACGGCTGTAAAAGGGGGGAAAGCATTTGTCTATAACGTTGATCGAATGATCGTTTTGAATCAGCGATTTGAAATGTTCGCGCGATTGGAACATAGAAAAATTAATTGACGAACGATAGTTTCGTTGATAGCTGAACATATCGCGATACAGAGATAGAAGGCCATTCAGTCTGTCTTGTTTCGAAGTATCCAAACGAACATGGGACTAATCCGTGCATGACGATCCTTGATATAATTAATTAATTATTAATTAAGCTGTCTATTTAACATAGGAATTTAGGTATATAGATCCTCCCACGTGTGAATGTACAGGACAAGCTGTTCATATAGGTTAGAAACGTCGAGGTCGTTGATTATGTAAAATAAACGATAAAAACGATCATTCAGCTTCAAGGTGCGAGTATTTAGACGTTGCGATTGCTGCGTGCCGACTCGTTACCAATGTTGCAATTAATAACGTTCGAGAATCGGTAATTTCGTAAACTCCATTTGCTCGTTAAAGATGGTCTCCGTTCGTTAAACCGTTCAAAACTTTTGTTCTTTACAAAGACCGTTGGCGACAGTAAAATTACTCTTCGCTTTGTTTCAAAGCGTATGGAATATCAATATGTTAATTTTAATGTTATTAGAGTGTTAAGAGAAAGCAGAACGTCCCAGGTGATCCATCACCTGCGTCGATGAATCATTAAACGAATCATTAAACGATCAGATTACGATACCCTGCGGTTTACAAATTACATGAAACAAAGCCGCCACAATTGCTCGAATCTTTAAATAATCGCTCGAAGCAGCCACGTTAATTAAAAAGAAAGAAAAGACAATGGAAAATATAATACTTTGCTACGATATTATCGTTGGAAAATTTATAATTGATTCTACGTTACGACGATCGCGTTCGCGATCGTTCTGTTACGATTATTTATTCGTGGCGATTTCATTAAGTGAAATAAAGACACAGAAGTCCAGAACGAGGTAGCTCGAGCGTCGAAAAGGGGGAAAAAAGAACAGAGCGACGATGAAAATTAATTATGCTAACTGCTAAAGTATTCACGTAACGTGCAAGAGCATGCATAGTTGTAGCGATTACGATCGTGTATCGCGGTTTATATCGTTCCTCACGTGATGTAAGGCACGCAATACTTTTCGTCGCGCACGATAAAGGAACTATGTAACTTGTTAGATCTTCCAGGTAATTATACGGTGTACGTGACAATCTTATTGGTGAACGTCGTTACAAACGAGCACGCAGACAGTGACGGGCGAATTTAAACGTTTTCACCTGCATTTTCCCCAAGTAAATGCTCGGAACTATAATTTAATCGAATGTTTTTTCACTGAAAAGTCTTCAGTTTTGTCACGGAAGATCTGCCCTTATCAAAAATTATTTTATATTATTACTTTGCCATTCAAGGTAGGAATCTTTTAATTCTTATCATTTTATTTTAGTTTTATTTAATATCTTTTAAAAAGCTATGGAATATCTGAATTTACAAACCTTTCGAAATTTATGCAATACGTCAGAAATTAATATAAGAAAAATGGTATTAAATCTAATTCAGTTATTATAATGCAACAATGGATATGTTTATGTAAATTTTTTCGTTTCAAATAATAATACCACACATTTCGAGAGAATCAGTACTTAAAAGTCTTTACGATATGCAAGACGATGAAAATTTACGATCGTGTACTAATTATAGTTTGTTAGTTTCACGCAGGCAGTAAGTTAATAACACATTATCTGATACGAATCGTAAAACTGGCCGAAGTGAAATTTGCCAGTATATTTTTAGAGAGAGAAACCTATTGCGTATTTAGTTGCAACCTCGACATCAAGTTCGACATAATAGCGACAACTATTTTCACCTGATTTTTCTATGAACGAGAAGGCAAACTGCCTACGTTTCCCTCGTTGTTCCGCATCTCCGACGAAGACTCAATGTTTTTTATACTACTCAAGGACAAGCGTAACTTTTTTACACAAGATTAGGCAACTTCATTAGTCCGTGCCAATATTATTTGAGATAATATGAATTCTCGTGTAACAGCGTCAAAAATTAAAATATCCTTTTTTATTTCCCCGTAAAAAGTTCTATTGCACTAGACATTTAGGAACACGAAGAGAGACCCTTAAATTATATCAAAATATTCTTTTAGTCCATTTTTTGTTATATTTTATTAATTATTCTAAACGAAAATTTCTTCTTCAAAATGCTATAGTTTTTTAAATTTTCCATATCTTTTGTTTAAAATAGGTTCAGTATCGATGGAAACCAACCAGCTTTAAGAAAATTTTTCGTTTGTTGCGTTCTGATCTCTATGATGACTGTACATCAACTATGATAAACATCGTTGAATAAAATTAAAAGACTTAACTACTATTTAATAAAAGATAATAAAAAACAGACTAAACAAAATTTTCGTATAGTTTAAGGGTCTCTTCGTGTTCCTAAAAGTCTAGTACAGTAGAACTTTTAATTTTTTACGAAAAAAAAAATTAAACTAAATTTTAAAACTGTTAAACGAGAATCACCCCTTAATAAAAACACAGTTACTCAATATAAACAAAAAGAAACTTGTTTCTTATGAATTCGTACCATTTATCTTTACCAAATGTTGTTTATTACACTGCACTATTACTATTTACAGAGCAGTTGTTTCTCATCTATTGGAAAGAACAGAAAATATTGCACAAGTTTTCGTCGACAGTCATCGATCCATCGATATAACGAGAGAAATGAAATATGATTACGAATGAAATTTTACGTAAATACAGACAAATGTACATAATTTTTGCCAATGTTTGGCAAATTCACAAATTGTCCTCGCGGTGTTTACTTGACATTGGCTCATTCCCTTTCCCCGCGTACCGTACCGAGAGTGATTAGGCGTGCGACACATAGCTCGTCAATTTCAAGATATTCGCCTAACGGTTCGTGCGCGTGTTCCATATTTTGTGACCAGTAAATATAAATCATCTGACGATAAAATGATTCCACTCATCGGGCTGGTAGCGGCGATTTGTATGGCAGCAGTTTGCGTTGGGCAGATGTATTGCTACAATAGAATGAGGAAAAATCATAGTGAGTCGAAAATAAAACCATTATTTATCAATTTCAGCGAGCATTTTATGATTTGTTTAAATACACAAATCAATACAATAGAATATATTTAACTCTTTGTACTCGAAAGGCGACCCCCAGTTACTATTTTATTCGATGCAGCAACTCGAATTGTATTTTATATATTGTTTAATATTTGTAACTTCCGAAAATTGACACTTTAAATCTTAAAAAAACATTCTTTTAAATTTTATGTAGCCGTTGGTGAATCATTCCTTTTTTCTCTACATTATGTACCGATGTATTGAAAAGCATTTCCAGCCGCTACAGCTTACTTGGATGACCGCATTATTTTATTTTGACTTTTTGTGAACAATCGGTTTAGTCACCTTCTTTTAAATTCCGTGCGTGAAAGTGCTGTTATAGCTGTCTAGAAACACTCCATTATATTATGTATAATATAATTTATTAATTACGATCGAACAAGGAACTGACAGTAAAAGTAGCGGAAAGGAAAGAATCACCACGTATCGGATTTATATTATTTTAGCGAAATAAATAATGGACACTCGATGAGAGAAACTAATCCTGGAACTTAATATTTAACTGAAAGTGCTATTATAATCGTTGGTCAGTGTCAATTACTAGATTGTGAATCTTTATTCAAATTCATATATGTATTAACACATAGAATTAATGAATTCCTATCTTACTTTTAGTATTTTTTATATTTTTGCATATTAAGTACATTCTGTAATTTAAAAAAAATGTAAATTTCCTATAAATGCATAAATATCCGCAATCTATCAGTTACTGATACATTTACCCTGGTTACTAAAATATTGGTAAAATAAGTTTTCTATTAAGCAATATTCGCGGAGCTACTAAGTAATTGTAACATTTTTGTATAATAACTTCTTAAATTTTAGAACTGCGTCTGCATTTTGTATCTCTTTATCGTTCCGTCATAGAATTAGTCACCGTATGGTTATAAACCATAAATTAAATATAATAACGATTTATTCGAGAATAATATTAATTGATATAAGTTATATAATACTCCTTTTCATTATATATTCTATAATTAATAAATTTTACGTAAATAGTGGCGTTTTGTCCACAGACGTTGAACTTTTATTGAATTAAGTAAAATAAAATACATACTTTATTACATAATAAACTACTTGTTTGACACACCGTTGTTCTTTGTTTATTAAAATAATAAGTATCAAGAATATAGGAATGTTGTCGTACAATTAGGTGAATGGAGTGGGAGCAAAGTTTTAGACGAAAACGAACAAATGGAGAACGATTTACCAATTGTGCGCATTAAGATATTACAAGCCAGTCCAAATCAGTTCGCGAACGACACCTGCAATTCCGATGACAAACGACCCGACTTTCGACACAGGTACTAATTTTTTAATTTACAACACGATTGTATTTGTGTTTCGTTCAGTCGGAGTTCGGCATTAATCGATTAAAACGTTCGAAATATAATATTAATTTAAATTGTTCATATACAGTGAGTGTAAAAAGTATTCGTACACTAGTCAATTTGAACAAAAACTTTGCAGAACTTTGTTTATTACAAAAGTATGTTAACAAAAACATGCATACATATTCTTAGAAATCTCTGGAACAAATGCCATTAACAACAAATTATTTATTTATATTTATTATGAAAATATTAACAAATTTCTAGAAATTGGCGTGAAATATACGTGTAATAAGTATTCGTACACTTCTAATTTTACAACAAAAACTATAAATTTTAGTACATAAACGTAACAAAAATTAGTCTATTTGCTATTTTAGTATCTAGTGGGATTTCCTTTAGATTGTATAATCGCTTTAAGCCTTTGCGGCATTGAATTTATTAAATTTTTGGTTATAGTACTAGAAATTTTGTTCCATTCCTCTAAAAGTACATTTTTTAAATCTTGTTTCGAAGAAATGTGATGGTCTCGAATTTTTTCTTCAAGATGACTCCATAAGTGCTCTATCACATTTACGTCTGGAGACTGTGGAGGGATTTTTAATTGCTGCGGCACATTATATAGGATCCACTGACGTGTGTTATAAGCATTATGCTTTGGATCATTATCTTGCAAAAATATATAATTGCCCTGTAACTGCATTTTATTTGCACTAACCTGAAGATGCTCTTTTAGAATATCGATGTACATTTTGTGATCCATGATACCATCGATAAAATGGAGGGATCCAACCCCGCTCGCACGCATAGAGCCCCAAACTGTGACTGATCCTCCTCCATGCTTTACGGTCGGCTTCAAATTTCTTTTTTCGTACTCGGTATTTTTCCCCCGCCATACTGTACATCGTCCATCTGACCCAAATATGTTAAATTTACTCTCATCGGTAAATATAATACGGTTCCAGTGCTCCATAGGAACATTAACGTACTCTTTCGCGAATTGCAATCGTTTCTTTCTATTAATTTCATTTACGAAATATTTCTTACGAGCTACCCTGCCGTGATATCCTCTATCCCGTAAAAAATTACGCACTGTGCTACTGCATACATTAATGTCCAGTTCATTTTTAAGTTCAGCTGTGATTTTCACCGCACTTATCTTTGGATTTTGCTTTATTTTTCGAATTATCCATCGGCCCGTATACTCATTTATTATTCGTTTACGTCCGTTTCTTGGATTATTTTTTACAGTTTTTCGATCGCCATATCTGTCAATGATTCCTTGAATCGTGGACCTCGGTCTATTTAAAACTTTAGAAATTTCACTCAGTGTTTTACACTTATTATGTAAATTTATAACAATTTTCCTTTCTTCTTCAGAGGTTTCCTTGCGTTTTCGTCCCATTTTACTGATAATTTCGTTGATAATGTTTGAATTCAGGATACTACCTATACCGACAGCGTCTCCAGACATACTGATGCTAAGTATGTTTACATATCATGGATTATCTTGTAATCGTTCTATGTGGAATGTTACGAATCGAAGACTGTACGAATACTTATTACGCGTATATTTTAGGTCAATTTCTGGAAATTTGTTAATATTTTCATAATAAATATAAATAAATAATTTGTTGTTAATGACATTTGTTCCAGAGATTTCTAAGAATATGTATCCATGTTTTTGTTAACATACTTTTGTAATAAACAAAGTTCTGCAAAATTTTTGTTCAAATTGACTAGTGTACGAATACTTTTTACACTCACTGTACTTATTCCTCTCCGTCTAAATGTGTTCGTTTCTTTCGATGTGTCGTTAACGCGACAAATTGTTTCAGAACATCGACAAAGATTTGGTCATCGCCGTTGAGAAAGCAGTTAGAAAGGAGCAGGAATTTATCCGGTGGTACGTGTCACAGTACTAACAGAGTGGTGCAAGCTCAAATCGAAACCAATCCTATAGCCTGTGTGTCAAATAACAATCAGGTTTCTGAATTACTGCGGCGTAGATCATTCCGACTCGATCACGTTGATTCGCCCAGGCAGGATACAAACCTGAGGAATGCGAACGATAAACCGCCAAGGAAACTGTCGTCTGTTGTCTATAAGAAATGGAAGAAGCTGAAGAAGATGATAATTCCATCGAGGTTTGCATAGCTTCAGAAGTCGTTGCATCAGTGTCCTTAGAAACTCACTATATTGTAAAACCTAGAATTCCACGCAAATTCAATAATCGATAAATTTCGACTGTTTCATTCAGAGTGTTCATTTGCAAACATTAAATTTAAATATCTCGAAAACAACACATTTTCGGGGGAAAATGTTAAATGCAAAAGTTACTCGGTTTTAAGGGTGAAACGCAACTATTTTATTTGATTTTCATTTGTTGAACGCTTTCAAAATTATTTTTTAAATGAAATCCTGTATTTTTATTTAGAGATTCTTATTCTACGTAAAAAAAATTGTTGTATGAAACGTTTTTTTATCGAATTTTATCTTACAAAGATATTTTATTTTTTACTTTTATTTTATTTTACTCAACCATCGTTAATATTTAGTTGAACCTCGTTTCTAACTCGCGAAGAAACATTAAACAAATAATTTTATTTCCTAAGAGAGATTTGTTAAAATATCCACCTTAGAAAAAGGAAGAGAAAGAAAAATGATGAATTTCTAAAATTTCGAATTCGAGTTTCGTAATGAAAAATCAGATTTGGTTCCATTTCCAGCGATAATGAAAGAATCTGTTCACAGATCTAGAAACTCAGTGCCATTCGACGACGTCGTGATCGATGATACCCAAAGATTAAATCTTCCAGGCACCGCTTCTGATCAACCATCTAGTCCGGCGAAGCAGTCGACGATGCTCCAGACAAATCAATCTGTAGACGTATCGACTTCGACTAGAATGAGCGTGAACGCTTTACCAATGAGAAATCAGACCGACGAAATTGTTACGAATCAGTGTAATGTGGATGAGAATATCGAAACTCTATCGAAACAAGGGACGAACGATCGCCAGTGTTCGAACGCAGAAGCGATGCAGGAAGCAGTATCGCTGATAAAGCGTCAAACCTTCGATGGAAAGTCGGTTTGCGACGTCAGGATCACTGGTCTTAGCATGAATCAATCCCAACTGTTGGACCTGTTGGAATCGACGGGGAGTCAAACGCGATCGGCGTCCATCGTCACAACCGAAGAGGCCTCGATTATTTCCATCAAGTTTTATCATCGAAGAGACAGTGGTGAGACGATACAGACAAAAGACAATTCCTCTTTCGAAGGTCCGTTCTGGAAATTCTACAAAAATTTGCCAGAGAGACTCGAGGATATGTCATTTTCCAGTTTTTTTCGATCGCAAGAACAACCGAGAAAACTGAATCCTCCGTCGATTTACGTCTCTGATCATTCGAGGACACCGAATGGCTCGAGAAACAATACCTCGTACATAAGATTCCCAGAAGCGAGACACGAAATCGCTTTCGAGAAGTGTTAGATTTTTCGAAGACCCTTCGAACAACGCCGAATTCAAGACCCGTATTAAATAAAAAATAAAAAAGTAAATTTCCTTCCAAATCTGGGAATCGTAATAAGAATCGTTACCAGGATTCTTAATTCCGATCGCAGAACTAGAAATTATTGTTACTGATATAACGTAGAAATTTTTGCAACAATTTCTGCGACGCGTTACGTAAATATTCAGTAACTAATAAAGAAACGGAAATTTACGAACAATTTGCATTTCAAAATTCGAATTTTACCGATCATATCGATAAAAAAATCGTGAAATACAAATAAAATGGAAAATTGATAATTTAAGTTTCTGTAAATATAGGTTATAGTTATTACAATGTTGATGTATACTTTTAAATACAAAGATCAGATCGATAAAAAATTGATGATTTCATTTAAGTTTCTGTAAATATAAAATATAGTTATTACAATGCTAATGTATACTTTTAAATACAGAGAATTAAAATTATTAATAATCGTACGCTTGAAACTGGTCACCTGAATAACTCGTTTACTTTTAACAATACATAACAAGTTTCAGACAAGACTAGCTTTTAGTTTCGAGATACGAAGGTCAAATCTGTTTTTATATTTTTTATTTTAGAATCTTATTCTACGTAATAAAATAAATATCTTTTTAAGATATCGAGAGAACTACAAAAATTAAAAATTCCTAAAACATTATGAGATGTGTATGTATCAAATAGGCCACATGATATGTTTGATTGTTATTCCGATCTACGTACCTGCCTGGTTTCGTTGCAACTATGTAATTAAAACTGAAATCTTGTTCTCTGCCACGATCGCAAAACAAAGTCTCGACAAATTGTTATGTAAATCGACTCGTAAGATCCGACATAGCATACGCGGCTGAATGAAGTTTAATTATAAAACTTTTCTAAGAAAAATTGTCAAGAAGAATCGTTAGTGTCGCAATATGCGAAATACGAATCTTCTCGATCTTTTTCACGCAAAGTCATCCCGAAGTGGACAGCTAATTCAGTGAAAAGTATCCTCCATGTGCTGGCATTGTTTGTAAATTTGAAACACACATTCCTGCGGTAATAGATTCCCGATTATGCTCGTTATTACTACACAAATCCGTGTACTATCTTGATCGGTGAAGATCCAAAGGTTCTCGCGCGGTGCACATTGACACGATCAGATAATGTGCCGGCAACGAGAAAGAACAAATTCCTGACACAATACCGTAAACACGGTTGCTTAACTTAATCGACGTCTATTAATCAACGCGCATAAAGCTGTCCCTTTATTACGCAATTAATAATTGTTCCGTAATGAGACTTTTAGTGTTCTTTGCACGAAAACACCTTATCGACGCGTATAATTAAGTTGCTCACTGTTTATTTATTGCAATCACGCGGGAGCGAGTGAACGTATCCATGACTTTATGCACGTAGCCTCTTAAGCCGCGTCCCCACTGCGTCAGCTTTTTTTTTTCACGAGTTTAGACACGCATCAACAACAGGGGTTATTAGCGACTATTATTGGCCCGATTTATCTGTGTGTGGTAGTTATTTGGTTGGAAATTTGTGGAGGAAAATTTATAGCATTAGCGAGGGTGGTGATCTTCATAGATTGTCTAGAATTTCGTTTTGCAGAATAATAGTAGTCTGTTCTGGAACAAGGGTGAAGTGGCCGCTTCGGTGATGTTGTCCATGATTTTCAGGCCTCTTCTAACTTGATCGAACTTCCTACAATCGAGGATGATGTGGTTAACAGTTAAGGGTGTGCTGCATGTTTCACAAAACCTGGGTTGACTATTATTTAAGAGGTGCGAGTGAGTTAATTTGGTGTGTCCAGTTCTGATTCGGGTTATCGCCACTTGCTGTTTCCTATTGAATTTTGTACTTGTTGTCAGATCGTAGAAATTGTCGATTTCTCCAGTCCTGTTTCCACAATGATTTAATGGGAGATTCTAGAGGCCCAAATAAAACGATAATCAAGAATATTAATTTTTTAACTGAGGCTTCGTTAAAAAGTTATTAAAAAATTTCAAATCATTCTGAAAAAATTGTTTTTGGTTGTGGAGATCAATTTCTGGTGAAATCATTTTTGGCGAATACACATACTCCCGAAATTTCACCCACTTTCGAGAAAAAAATTCGGGTAGGTGCTGAAATTTTTCGGTGAAAAAAAATTTTTAAAATCGTTCTAAAAAAATTATTTTCATTATTTATTGGAATTGAAACGATTACAATCATTTATGGTCATAACATATACCCCCAAAATCCTACGCATTTTCAAAAAAAAAATTCCTTACCGAAAATCTAGTGTGACGCCAGAAATGCTTTCCTGTAATTTCATGCGTATCTTTAAAATGTCATAACTTTTGAACGGATTGGATGACTTTAATTTTTCAAAATGCAAACTACGCGTATATTAGTGAAGGATATGTGAAAATGCCAAAAATATTCGAAAAGTTATTCCTTGACTCCGCAAAATGACAAAAACCCCATAAAGATGGTCCAATTTTTAAATGTTTCTAACTCCTACAATAGTGAATATATTTCATTGAAAGTTTTTTCTGAAATAGAGACTATGGGCACCTACAAAAAAGTATTAGACATCTTTTCTGTAGGGGGTCAAACTAAATTATTAAAAATCAAAAACGAATTTTTAAGACAAATCGACAAAGAGGTAAGGGGGAAGGTGTCTAAATTTTTCAAATCGTTCTGGAAAAATTATTTTCGGTTCTGGGGGTCAATTACTATCATTTTTGGTCATTAGACATACCCTTGAAATCCTGCGCATTTTCGAAAGAAAAATTCAGTACAGGCGAAACTTTAAACGTTAATAACTTTTTAACGAAGCCTCCATCAACAAATTGGTATTCTTAATTTTCGTCTTATTTTCGCCTCTAGAATCTCCCATTAAAATTTTTCCCAGGGGTGGCCGAACACCCTGTATATGTGAGTTCGGGACAAAACTAATAATTCCTAAACTATTTAATTTTTGACCTAAGGCCTCTAATACTTGTTTAAAGAGGATACAAAGATGCATCGATTTATGAAAAAAAATATACAATTTTACTAACAAAATTAAGGCGATCTTAATTTTTTATCGAATAAAAAGATTTTTATAATGAGAAAAATCAACACCGTTTACGAAACAGATTTTGCGTTTCACTATTGATGGAATGAAACGCAATTCTTATCTTTACAAGCGCATGACTGCAGCTGATTTACTGTCGCGAACAAAAGAAAGTTTAAAATTGGCTTTTGTCGTTTTATAATAAAAAAAAAAAGGAAACATGAGCCGTTTATTTTGAAAGTGGCCTAAGTCCATTTATCTTCAAATCGAGATATTTATGGGTTTGCGTTTCAATGAATTTAAAAATATACGTATAGGATACTAATGAGTCATACTGCTTAAGTGTATCTAAGGGTGTTAAATTTATAGTTCCTATTAAAATACTGGCAATTATTAAGTGAATAATATGCGTTTTCTTATCAAGAATGGAGTTAGGCCACTTTCAAAATTAACAACCAGATTCATTATAAAATTTGAAGGTGCCCAAGTCCATTCAACATAATTTAAGATGCTTCAAATTGAAAAAAACAATACTGAATTTATTTTACATATCTTTAAAACTCCAATTTCTTGGCGAACCTTTTCCGTTTGTTGGACGTCTTCGTTCCACAATTTTGCGCTCGACAGCTTCGTAAAGCAATACATTTTGTTTGTTAAAATCTCCCAAACCCCAAAACTTCTCAAAAATATTCTTTCTTTCTTCTTCGTCGTAATTTTTTGTGCAAGCATTCCGACAACGGCAATCTTTGTTTTCGAAAATCTTTTCAAGTACAATATTTCCGGTTTGAGTACAATATCTTTTTCCTGAATTCCGTTTAATCTATCGCACTTTTTGGATGTATGATTCATCAATCTTTTCTCCATTGTTATACCTATCTTCATCCCCTGAAGACGAATATTGTTCTATAATTCTGTTTCTTTTTCGATTTTTTTTTAAATCATTAGTTACTATTTCTTCTTCACTATCTGAACTAAATAGTCTTATTCTGTTCTTCTCCATGGGTGAAATAATTTCTAAAATTTAATATTAAATTTTAAGTTTTATATTAATTAAACGTACTGGTTATTCAACTAACGCAATTGTCCAAAAACTGAGGTTAACTTGTAAATACTAATTAATTAAAATTACCTTCATCACTGCTTTCCGACATTATCAATAGTAAATATCTTGATTTAAGTATAAATGGAGTTAGGCCACTTTCAAACTACACGGTTCAATTATTGAACTAACTCTGAAAACTTATGTGTCAAGAATTATCGTATTTGCTCGGAATATAAGCAACCTGAAATGCTTTACTGATAAATAACATGAAGTTGTACATGTAACCATGGCAACCGGAAAAAATTGAAAAATGGAGTTAGGCCACTTTCAAAATAATCGGCTCACATATTTGATTTGTGCATGGACTATGCGTTTGAATTATAAACTAATTTCAAGCAGTGAAAAGGAAGGTTATATTGTATCTTGTAATCCCTTCAACTCTTAGCGAGGCTGTTGGATTTTTCCCTGTTTTCGATCATAAAGATATCGAGAACACCTAAACAACCCTTTGTCGCACGATTGCCCATAGTAAATCTTCTTTACGCTCGCTGTTTGTTGCATCCTTCGATAATCGACACCCTTGACATGCCATGAAACGCTGGACGTTCGAACGTTCCACGTCCGCTCGCGATTACGATAAGTACGCACCGATCGTTATGACCTCAGATTGACGAACGTTTCCGGAATGATCGCGAGTTACGGTGGTAATTTTTCTTAGATAATGATCTCTATCTGCAACCGCGTCTGTCTATAGCCACGGGCTTCAGGCGATCGGTTGCTTTATATACATACACGCTTCGTGACTAACCAGCGTTCCTTTATTTCTAAGAAGAGAACATTGAATACCAGAAGTTCGATGTTAAAGAGTTTGTATTTAATTGGATCGCGATCTGTTCTAGAATAATGGCCAGCCTGTTACAAGAACAAATTTTTATTTTAAATGCGCCTTGATAGATTTATCGAGTGATTTATACTCGACGTCGACGGAAGTACATACAAAGTCTATGCGTTTGCGAACGAGCTGGTGCTGTGAAAAATTAAACGATCATACTTGTGCAAATATAATATTATTTTAAGAGAGAAACAATTCCTTTTAAACTAGTGAAATAGTTTTAATTTTCTTTACATGGGTAGCAGAATTCACAATATGGTCGACAATTTTTTCTGCATAGATACGTTTTTTCAGAAAATAGATAGATTTAGATACACTATTCTGTATGATTGCCACGTGAGGTTTATGATTATTTTTAAGTGTTTATTTTATTTAATCAAATATGAGCAAATAACGTTCACATTGTATACACTTCGACAACTGTGATTAATTCTTCATTACAAATCTTGAACTGTGCATAATAAAAAAAAAAATTGGTTGAAATAAATGTTACCTACTAAGAGCTATCTAAATAACGCAAAAATTTATACTACCTTCCATATAAAAAATTATAAAGGGCTCCTATTTTTTTTTCTTAGAAAAAATTAATTTCTAAAACCATTTGATTAAAAAAAAAGAAAACAATGCAGTCGATGTCTGCATTTATTTCTGAAAAACTGCTTAATTGTACCAGTTTATTTGGACCATACGGTATAGATTACAAAAATTGTTTATATTTTAAAAGAATTATACATCGTATCGTCTTTATTTTATTCGGAATATGTTGAATGGGTGATATTGATCGTTCTTATATTGTCGTACTGGATTTCCTCCGTCGAAATTTTTAGTCTCGAAAACAGAAAATAGTCTCAACAGTCAATATCGAATTCAAGAAGTTTTTGTTCCTTCGAGCACGTTTTAACGATGTCCTTGCAATGTTCCGCATGAGCTCTTTCTTAGTCAGCGATTGTGTTTCATACAAATCTAGAACAGATTTTTTATCTGTTTCAATTTCACTTAAAGCTTTAAGAATCATATTTTAGAAGGATCTTCTCTATACGAAAATAGAAAAATTTTCGTTAAAAATTACTATGTAACAGAGAAAAATTAATACGTATTGTAACAAGTAATGTAATTTTCTTTAGAACAGGGTATCCAATTTTTCACAATATAATATAGTATTTATACCGTTTTCATTTGCATCAAATTAAGTATGTAGTTTGGAAATTTTTAATATACCTACAAGAGCTCAAAAGACAGAAATTAAGGAATCTTGTTTGCTCACAGTTTTTTCCATTCGATTCTGTGGTTGCATGCTTCAGCGATGTTTCCTTTTCTGGTTCTCAGTGAAACAACAACCTGTCAGCCGATTATCAATAACCCGGAGGCACACGATTATAAATTCATTTTCGTATAAATATCGATGCTTATGAATGTGGCCTTCTTGCAAACTCATTAACGTAATTTTCGTTCAAGCGAGACAGGAAGTCTGTACGAACGGTGGCATTAATCCCACACAGCTTCGCGTACACATCTACACCTACCATTTTTTGTTAATAATCGGAACGTAATTAAGGAGTCCGAACGTTAAAATGTATTTTTTTTGAATGGAATATTGTTCTTGCTTGTAGGTCCGGGAATAAAAATTTTGTTTCACACAACTTCATGAATATTTATCCGTTTACATTATCGACAGGTATGCTGTTTATTATATCAGAGATAATTACTCTATAAAATCGGAAGGATCTTGTTTCTTGCTAATACAAATTCATATGAGAATTGAAGAGAATAACAAGATTATGTATATGACTGCATTGGAGGCTCGTTTCGCTGATAATTTGCGTTGAACTTGTCGATCGGTAACGATCAACGCGTTACATAATTGATTTATTTCATCCCACCGACCGATAAGGATCACACACACGGCTACTCTTTATCAAGATATTTTCTCTTTCCTTCTCTTCCTTGTTTGATGCATGTGGTTTCACGACAGGCTGGTCTCGGAGGTGGGCAGACCTGTCTTGCAACTGTACGAACAGGCCCCTCGCAAACCTTGAATTCTCTTATCCCGGTTAGGCACTTGATCTCCCATAAAGATATAGTTATCTGCATGCTGCGCATTTACTTAGACAAATACTAATTTATGCTTTCAACGAGTCCCATAACGTGTTATACCGCACCGAGGAAGCATTAACCATATGAGCCGTTTATTTTGAAAGTGGCCTAACTCCATTTTTCAATTTTTTCCGGTTACCATGGTTACATGTACAACTTCATGTTATTTATCAGTAAAGCATTTCAGGTTGCTTATATTCCGGGCAAATACGATAATTCTTGACACATAAGTTTTCAGAGTTAGTTCAATAATTGAACCGTGTAGATTGAAAGTGGCCTAACTCCATTTATACTTAAATCAAGATATTTAATGTTTACATGTACGTTTGGGATGAAACTATTGCATCCAGAGGTGCTCAAGAAATTGTTTCATGCATCCTAAAACATGTTAAAAATTTAAGAAGTGAAAGACACATTATAGCTTACAGTGACATGTGCGCCGGGCAAAATAGAAACATTAAAGTAGCTTTAATGTGGTTAAAAATTGTCCAAACTTTGGAAAATAATGTGGAAATCGTAGATCACAAATTTTTAATATCAGGACATTCGTTTTTACCAAATGATAGAGATTTTGGCGTGGTAGAAATGTCATTAAAAAAAAATAATTTACTGTTCGTTCCCCGAGATTATTACAAGATTATTAAAAAGTGTCGGAAAGGTAATAATTTTATTATAAATGAAATGAGACAAGAAGATTTTGTATCAACAAAATTATTCGAAGACGCAATTTTTAAAAGGGTAAAGAATTCTGATGGAGAATCGATAAACTGGTTAAAAATATGTTGGATGCGTTTTGCCACAAATGAACCGTATAAAATTTTCTATAAGACATCAATGAATGAGAATGAAAATTTTAAAGTCCTGAATTTATTACCACGTCAGGCTAGACCAAGAAAGTTCGAAAATATTGTATTGACACCACTGTATAAAAATATCAGACAAATTACAACAGCAAAATTCAAGGACATAACTGACCTATTACGATATATACCACCGGAACATCATGATTTCTTCAAATCCCTTTCACACGCACAAAATGTAGATGAGTAGTAAATTGTTTTGTAATAAATTTATGTTTGTAATTTTGTACGTTATGTAGTTAAAAAATGTTTTGTATCGCATAAATGATGTTTCCGAAGTGTTTTAAAGATATGTAAAATAAATTCAGTATTGTTTTTTTCAATTTGAAGCATCTTAAATTATGTTGAATGGACTTGGGCACCTTCAAATTTTATAATGAATATTTTTCAATATTATTTGTGTAAAATGTTCATATGATCCTTCATTTTTTTAATTTAACCTGCTAATTTTGTAGGAATTTCGTATTATAATTCCTTGGATAATTTGCATACAATAGTATCAAATGTTTCAACATTATTCGCGTAGAATATTCACATGATCTTTCATTTTTTAAATTTAATCTGTTAATTTTGTACGAACTTCGTATCATAATTCCTTAGATAAGCTGTATGCAATAGTATCAAATGTTTCAACATTATTCGCGTAGAATATTCACATGATCTTTCACTTTTTAAATTTAATCTGTTAATTTTGTACGCACTTCGTATCATAATTCCTTAGATAAGTTGTATACAATAGTATCAAATGTATCAATATTATTCGCGTAGAATATTCACACGATCCTTCATTTCTTTAATTTAATCTGTTAATTTCGTAGGAATTTCGTATTATAATTTCTTGGATAATTTACATACAATAGTGTGAAATGTATCAATATTAATCGTGTAGAATATTCACATGATTATTTATTTTTGAAATTTAATCTGTTAATTTCATAGGAATTTTGTATTAGAATTCCTTGAATAATTTGTACGCAGTAATGGCAAATTTAGACCTAAATCTATCAAGAACATCGAAACTCGACTCATTACCAGTCCCATTACTATATAAAGATAAAAAATTTTCGCGACTTTGTTTACTTTTTTATATCGAACCATTACAATTTATATTGTATATCGAATCATTGCACATTAGATCATAACACTTTCGTATATCAACATATGTAGCTTACTCGGAAATATTTCATCTTCCAGAAAAATGTTCATGAGATCATGGCCGTGCATAGTTGCGATGCACTTATCCACCACTTATTAATTAACAGGATCGCCCGAACATTCCTCCAGCGCATTATTTCATAAAAAACATGTTGCACTGAGTTTTGCAACGTTTTCGATAGATTTGAAATTCTATTATGGGGTATTTATGAATTTGTATCCCCATTTTTTCATGTATCATCTTTTCTGAATTGAGTTTTTGATCCTTGGAGGGATCCACTTTTTGTCAGCAGAAGCCAAAGTACTCTTTGTTAACCTTGTTGCACGTCGGATTCCTCGAATAAATTTTAGTACGAGTTAATCACGAATATCTAGGAATCGAGGGGATACGCGGAAGAGGCAATTATACCAATAGAATTCACCTGTCCGACGAAGTCTGGATGACATTAGCCGTCGTCCGATCGGGATTGCTCGTGACGTGTAATCCGATTTCTCAGAATCGGTTGTAATTTCCTGCGATTTATTCGTTTGCCAACGCGATACAACGCGACGTTTGCATGCCAGGCAACACGACAAAATATTTTATCATTAACGATAATGGGATGCTCGTACCGGTTAGAGGCAAAGGTAATATTATAGCACCTGGGAAGGAAGATCTTTGCTCAAGTGTATCGCTACGGGATTCCCCACTGGGGGGCGTCGATGACCCATTTACGCGAGATGCCCTTTCAGGGGATTACCACGGGAAATCCCATACATCGATGAGTAAACAGGTTTACACTCATGGACTATGGTAAAAAGTATTAAATGCTAATAAATAATATAAGGATCGGAAAGGATGTCTCTATCTCCGAGAATTCTTAATATTTTTAATATCATTCTCTATGAATCTCGATTTATTCGTAATGTGGTAAGCGAATGTACTTCTCCATTTCTATTTTTTCATTGATCTATGGATTTCCACTGGCGTACAGAATATTCCAGAAAATATATGGGTGACATGACTTTCCACTGAGGAACTTAAAAAATTAATTATCAAGCTTAATCCAGACAGGACTCTCGAATTTTAACAAGGCAGTAAAAAGTTTCGTTTTCGTGTACAATTTGAGGGGTTCGGTCTGTCAGTGAACGCGTTAGTCATGTCGATAAATAAGAATTTCGAAAGGAATTAAATTCGAGTATTGAATGAAACAACAAATTTCGAGGTGTGCCTATCTATGGTGTTTCTATTTGAGGTTTCTCGAAATTTTATCCAGGCCTGATACGAGCGTCCAATTTGTTAACCATCGGATATCGAATGTGTCGATGACAAAACATTTCAACTCGTACTCGGTCCCATCCGGTTGACTAGGCTGTAACGCTCGCCGATTACATACATTCTAAATAATTGCAATAATTAACGATCAATTTGCATCTCTCACTGTCTTAGGTTTTACTCGAGATCCACGCAAGGTCGCCAAGCACACGTAGCACGCGTGTCTAGTTATATCACAATCCTGATACCGCGGGTACACCGCACGAACAGCGTGGAGGTTTGTCGTGTCTTGCACACTGTCTGTCCTTACTTGTCAACTATGGCTCGATTTAACGTAACGTTAAACGATAACGTCTCTGATAACTATCGATAATCTGCATTGTCGATTATCATCTTCATGCGTTTCCTGGTCATCGGTAAATCGAATTGAAACTCGTGACACTGACAATAATCTTACAAGTTTGAAGTCGTGGCAGGATCAAAAGACTTATCAAGGGGATCATGCACGAGAAATTTTTTTACGCTTGCATTTATACGTAAGTGACAGGAAATACAATTCGATTCGACGTTGAAATGCAGAAAATTGCGAGATATTCCGAACATTTATGAAGCTTTATTGGAATAATAACAATTTTTAAGCAGAAATGAGACAGAACATTCCTGATGCTTGCAGCTGATAAATTATAGTAATATGTAGCCGAATAAAAAAAAAAAAGAAACCTCAAAATTTTGATGATTAATGGGGGAGGGATAGGTCTTTCAGTTACGTATTTCATTTAATAAAACGCGCTTATAGTCAAATATGTTACGATGTAATGAACAAATAATAAGCAAGGTATTTTTCCCTACTTTTCATTTCTCTAATTTCTTTTACCTTTGGAATCGGTAACCTGCCTTAAAAATCTGTTAACACTAAAATTATCGACAATCATGGTGTATTTACTTATACAAAAAAAATTAAAACGATTGATACTAAAAGAAATGTATAATGCGATGGAAATAAGTGTTTATTCATTCCCTCGTAGAAAACTACGGTTTTTCAATAATTCGGTCGATTAAATTTTTTACAATTTTTGTTAGAAATTACGAATCATTTTGGCCACTTCCGACAGTTCCAATGTTAAATAAATAAAATATTTCATTTTCATGGCTATTTACTAATTGAAATAGTATTTTGTCGAGCTCTGTCAATTACAGATTATTAACCAACGGGTTTAATGGAGAATCGGTCATTTTTCTCGATTTCATATCGGAATTACGTGGAGTCATTTACCTTTGCATCGCGTACAAGTATCTAACAATGATATTATTGTTGGAAAAGGCATTTCATGGAAGTCGCAGTGAACGATAGTATTCTAAAAGTATTGGGTCATTCGATATCAATTGCGTCGCATTATAAAAATGCAGCGCAGTTGCTAGGCCTCTTTGTTTTCGAATCAAGGATTAAAATGTCTGCGTGCGATATTTGTGCGCCTTTTACCGCTAAGTTTTCACTGCGAGCAAAAACCTATCGCAATAGTGATCAACATATTAGTCATTGATTTTAACATCGCTCCTACTAATGTATTCTCTCTTTTGCAATAACTTCACGGTACTTTTTTATATCGAAAGCAAATACACTGAGTTGGTCGTTAACTCATTGCGGATTTATCACTAAATGTAGTTTTTATTGCTTTATATTAATGCCTACTTAACCTATATTTCACTTATTAACATTCATATTCTAAAATTACTTATAGAATTATATTCTTCTAACAAGAAAATTGTTTAGTTTTTATAGCTATAAACGATTGAAAATGATCGTTGTACACGACTAAGTACGTCTTTTTATTTATACAACGGAGTAATGCGACACGAGCTATTGCAAATATTTCTTAAGTACAAGGATACCACGAAAAAATTTCACGATGCAAATAACGACACATTAGTTACAAATAAACCATACAATACAACGCATAAAATTGTAGAAATACAGAAAATATTATATAAAATAATTATTTCATATTTATAGTCTCGACATAATAATTAACAGATGTGATTTTTGGCGTTGATTTAAAACAAAATTTAATTAATTTCAAGATAATCGTGCAACGTCTTCGTTTTCATTTTTACTCTGCCCGTTTGTCCATTTCAACGAATTATCAGTTAATTTCGTAACGCGATAATGATGAAAAACGCTAACCAGTTTTCGTCAAGATGCCATCAGGATTCGGAAATCTGAGTTATAGTTCCTTATCCGGTATAAGTGGACCATGGAACTAGTGGATCCCTCGCATCCGTATGAAATATGTCGAGTCTTAGCGAGCCATCTCGACCATAAAATGTGGCGACGTTCCACTGGCTCAACCCGCCAGCGACTAGAATTATCGTCGAATCATGGAAACGTTTCGTGAAGATTTTCCGCCACGCATTCGGAAATTTACATTTTGCTTTCCTATTTGAGTCTTCATCTGGTTTTTCGTCACGTTACAAGCTTATTTTCTCGTTATAAAATCTCGAAATTTTTCTCGATGGAGCTTCTAAAAAACACAACTTCTCATTGATCCCAACGATCAAGTAAATTTCCATTTCTCATAAATATTATGAATTCTATGATATGTAAAATTGTGTTCCTTAATATAAGCTTGTATTTTTACGGTAACACACATGCAGATAGGATTGGTGAAAAAACATATAGCTATACAGGATGTTCGGCCACCCCTGGGGAAAATCAAGAATAACAATTTGTTGATGAACGCTTCGTTAAAAAGTTATTAACAATTAAATTCAAAAATTTCAAATCGTTCCGGAATAATTATTTTCGGTTGCGGGGATCAATTACGATCATTTTTTGTCATTACACATACCTCCGAAATCCTCCGCACATTCGAGAAAAAAATTCTTTACCGAAAATCTAATTAGGTGTCTAAATTTTTCGACGAAAAAAAAAAATTTCAAATCGTCCTGGAAAAATTATTTTCGGTTGCGGGAGTCAATTATAATCGTTTTTGGTGAATAGACATATCCCCGAAATCCTACACACTTTTTATACAAAAAATCGAGAAGGTGTGAAATTTTTCGACGGAAAAAAAAATTTCAAATCGTTCTGGAAAAATTATTCTCGGTTGCGGGGCTCAATTATAATCATTTTTGTTGAATAGACATACCCCCGAATTCCTACCCACTTTCTATACAATAAATCGAGAAGGTGTGAAATTTTTCGACGGAAAAAAAAAATTTCAAATCTTTTTGGAAAAATTATTCTCGGTTACGGGGCTCAATTACAATCATTTTTGGTGAATACACATAACCCTGAAATCCTACCCACTATCTATACAAAAATTCGAGAAGGTGTGAAATTTTTCGACGGAAAAAAAAAAATTTCAAATCTTTTTGGAAAAATTATTTTCGGTTACAGGGGTCAATTATAATCATTTTTGGTGAATAGACATACCCCCGAAATCTTGCGCATTTTCGAGAAAAAAATACAAAACGGGCGGAACTTTAAACGTTAATAACTTTTTAACGAAGCCTCTATCAACAAATTGGTATTATTGATTTTCGTCTTATTTTGGCATCTAGGGTCCCCCATTAAAATTTTTCCCAGGTGTGGTCGAACACCCTGTATAATCTCGAAATTTTCTTCGATGGAGCTTCTGGAAAACACAACTTTTCATTGATTCCAACGATCAAGTAAATTTCCATTCCCCATAAATATTATGAATTCTATGATATGTAAAATTGTGTTCCTTAATATGACCTTGTATTTTTACGGTAACACACAAGCAGATGGCATTGTTGACGAAACACGTAAGAACGAAAGCACTTCCTCTTCCAATTAGTCCACTATCGTTTCTTTCACTCGCGGATCGATCATGGAGTCAAGGACAAACATTGGCAACAAATCGACGCAGATGAAGCCATGGATCATTGGCGGAACCCTGACCACGTTGAATTGCGTGTTGCTCGTCGTGTGTGAAATATGTAAGTGTCCCACATTGAGGCCGTGAGCTACGAGATCACTGATCATTTCTTTTTGCACGAAACGGTGACCGAGATATGAACGACCAATAAATGTCTGCATCGAATAGTATTTAACTTTCTATCGGCAGAATATAGTACTTGTTACGCAATTGGCAAGGTTGGGTTACTTTGATTCTGATAAAGAAAAATGTTAATTGATGAAAAAATTGTGAAATTTTATATCTACATATGTATACTAAGTCATCTCATATGTTCGTGCCGAGTTTTGTACAACAATTGGAAGCAATATTTTAAACACCATGGAATTTTATGAAAAACAATGAATCTCTTCTCGTTCGACAAATCCCTCCCCTTCCTTTGACAGTCATTGTATCGTTGCTGCAAAACTTCTTTGATTTTTTATTAAAATATAGTTCAATGCATTTCATTAAAACGTTAACATTTTCAAATTATTTACTCACTAATAAGTCTGGAGATTGTTGTATTTTATTTCTTATAAGGTCCGGTTTTATTATAAGTTAATAAAAATCAATCAATTCTAAACTTCGAACTTTGACGCAATATATATTTGTTTAAAAATTTGTGCAAATTATCGATATTAGTTTCAAATTTCAGGAAACCCCTGAACTAACAAATTCTGTTTGTTCTTTTATTAAATTACAAATTGTATCTTCGTTAATTTCAGAATATCAAACGGCACGAACTTATGGGGTATTCTAATATTTATGAAGTAAAAAATTTGTATTAAAGTTAATTTTGTGTAGTCTGAATTATTTGAACTCGTTGTGATAAATATTTTTCAGATATTCTGTCGACAGCCTTGAGAAACTTGGTTTTGAGAAATGCACCTCCCTTCTAAGATCACTTTCAGTATATGTAAAACGCGCCGCTCCCTTCAAAGTATTATAGCTTCGGTAATTGTTTATACGCCACTATAAAATTCACAAGATACATTTTCAAGGATACATACTTTCAAATAAAAAAAAACTCGATATTTTTAATCTTCTTAATGAAAATCCGCCCTTTGGCGTGTTGACTGTCAAGTAAAAGTGAACTCGTAGCTGACAACCTGTCATCGAACGCCTGTTATGGGTAATTAATGAATAGTTTGTGTTCGAAAGGAAAGTAATACAGTATACATTACAGAACTGAATGTTTATTCATTTGGAAAGAATAACAAGTATGCTTGCAGTTAACGCTTGTACGTGGCACTCAACGTGTTAAAATAATAAGTGGGGTGTACATTTCAGTTGACTAAGCATGATACGTATGATATGTATTTCTATTAAACGAAGAAAAATTTCTATCAAAATATTATTTATTTTGAATTATCAACATGAAAAACTTTTCATACGTACTTTACGGGGAAATAATTTTTTCAACAAAATTTACACATAATTTTATAGACCTCAAGAAACGGTATAACTTCTACTTCAACTATATTTTTATATCTTTTGTTATTTACGACTTATAAGCATGTATATAGAAAGGGCGGTTGGGATAAAAGGGTTGATATCTTCCTCAAAGTGCAAAACGGGCACGAACGAATTACACCTGTCTTTTTAGATAAGTCTAATAAATATTTATGCAAAGTTTTATCAAAATTGGAGTGTGTCGGTTCGCGATGTTCCCTTGTTAGTGTACTATATTTTTATCGCGGAGTGTAAACATGCCCGAATATTTTTGCGATTCACTGTACACGATGGAAGTTCATACGGATCGTCCACAGAGCCACAGGTCGCTCGTTTTCGAACGTATCGTGGGTGTCGGTGCGCGAACACCGGGACGGCGAGCCCTCGTAATTATTAAAATCCTCTCGGTGCCCTGACAGAGTGGCCCTCGTGCCATCAGCACGCTTATTGTTAGCCCGTCAATCTCAGGGCAATTTCCAGCGTTGTAGGACCGAGCGTTCGACTTCGATCGTACACCCAGTATCGACCGTAAAGATGTTTCTAACAACGAAAAAAAGGGAGAGAAAAAAAGTAGAAAATTTCCATTTAGAAACAAATTCACGATAATTGATACACCGAACGATCGAACGAGGACACTGAGATTTCAGTCTAGCCGATTCCCAAGGGACGTCGGCGAAAATGTCCGTTACGAGTCATTGAAAATTCACGAGATCGCAGCTAATTTAAATATGTATAACGCGGTGGAAAAGGTGATGCAAATGTCGTCTGCGATCGTCTGGATTGCAGGGGATTTACTTACAACATTTTCTCGGCTGTTGACCAGCACTAACATTTTCCTCGACGCGAGAATTACGAGTAAACTGAATGCACGATCTAGCCGTGGCTATCCTCAACAAGAATCATTAGATTAGAAGGGCAAGATTACTAATTAGCGTTCTCTAGGTTTCTTTCCGATCGATGTTTTTCTGTTACAATTATCTGACGCTACGTTGATGATTATTTCCAAATTTTTAAAGAAGCATTGTTTATATTTTTATTCATTTATTCTATATACAGTCGCCGCGGAATGTATGTTGACACGTCTCAAAAGTGCATATTTTCTATTTCAAATCAATAATTTAGAAATTAATCGAAAGTATATATTAGGTATGTTATTTAATATAATACTAACTATTATGTGTAGCACCAAAGAGGACATGAAGTTTATAATAATGACAGAAAAAATTAAATAACTTTTTTATCGATTGCGGAAAGTATGTTGACAGCATTGAAAGATTCGTAATTGAGTGTATACTTAACAATAAAACAACATAATTAATATGAAGTTTGATACTCTTTGTTTCTTATGACCTCTTTAAGTCTTCTAGGCATACTTTCAAACAATTTATTTATAACATTTTCATCAATACTGTTCCAAGCACTCAGTAGTGCTTGTTTAAAAACTGATTTATTATTTCGAAATTTCTCACTTACATTTCGATCTAAGTGATCCCACAGATGTTCAATTAAATTCAAATCCGGACTTTGAGCAAGCCATGGTAACAATTGAATATCATTTTCATTGAAATATTTCGTCGCTAGTTTACATTTATATTTGGGATCGTTATCTTGCTGGAAGATATAATCACCGTGAATGTTCATTTATAGTATCGAATCTTGTAAATTCTGTTGCAAAATATTTACATATCCTGCTCCCGTTAATATCCCGTCTATAAAGTGTAAATTGCCAACACCATTTGCAGAAAAACACCCCCAAACGCATACTGATCTCCCACCGAGCTTTACTGTAGGCGTTATCACTGTTGATTTAAAGCATTCACTTTGCTTTCTCCACACATATTTCCTTCTACTACAACATCGAAGTTCAAATTTTGATTCGTCACTGAATATAACCTTCTTCCAGAAATCTGGTGATTTATTTTTAAACTGTTTCGCGAACGCTAAACGTTTTTTAGCATTAATTTTAGATACGAATGGTCGTTTTCTTGATATTCGTCCTGCGAATCCTGCTTCTTTTACGCGTGCACGAATTTGTGTTTCTTGAATCGGTAGATTTAAATCAAATTTCAACTGTTTGGCCGAAACAAAGGGGTTTTTCTTCGCTTCTCGTACAATCACCCGATCCTGTTTACGAGTTGTCTTTCGAGGTCGTTCAGATTTTGGTTGATTTTCTGCAGTTCCATTCTGTTCTAATCTATGTACTATTTTCCTTACACCTTCTGCAGAAATGTTGAAATCAACAGCAATTTTTCTTATAGAATCTCCTCTTATTCTTCTGCTAAATATTTGTGACCTTTCTGCAGGTGTGAGTTGTCTAGTTTTCGGCACTATAAAGCAATGTTTATAATTTAAAGTGGTATTATATGTAGGATATTGTTCAACATTGAGAAAAAAACAAATAAATTATTAATTAACACCTATTGTACAAATATATTATAACAAAATAAGCTCAAAATTGCGTGTCAACTTACTTTCCGCGTGAGCGTTTATGCAAACTTAAAACTATACGTCTGTTATTTACAGTTTTTTGAACTGAACTGAACAATAAGCTAGTAGAAGTAAACAATAAGTGATATATAAGTTCAGAGCCTGGTAAAAATGTAAACACTTGGCCTTTCATTAGAAATACATACTTCCGAAACATGTCAACATACATTCCGCGGCGACTGTACATATAAAAACTGTTATATAAAAAAGAACGATTTACATCATAATGTAGACTAAATTTGTTATTCTATTATTAGAAAAAGTGATATTTCAATTTTCTTCTACATTATGGAATTAAAATTCAAATCTTAGGTTCATTAATTCGAAAAGACTTAGTTATCCCTCCATAACCCAACGTGATTTTAAGGTGACATACCTATTACTTACATTATTTAAGTTTGATTTAATTCTATTGTTAATATGTATCAATTAAAGTATCGAAGCAATAATATAACCTACAAACAATTAATATAAAACAACTATTTTATAATATCTCGCACCAGGGCGAGTACAGTGGAAAATTTGTTTTTACTGAAACATATCTTCCAATTTATATCTCGTTGTTAGTATTTATCAATGGTCATACTGTATAATTTTTTTAGAGACCAAACATAATTTGGGTTATAGAGGGTTATAGTTTATATGGACGACGTATTGATCCCGTCGGATACCGTAGAAAATAATTTATTAGTGTTAAGAGAAGTATTGCTAATTTTAAAATCTTACCGTTTTGAATTGAATTATGCTGAGTGTAAATTTTTAAGGAAGAAAGTCGAATTTTTAGGATGTATCGTAAGCAAGGGTAGTATAACGTTAAGCCCCGTCCACACTGAGGCGATTCGGAAATTCCAACGGCCAAATAGTGTGATCGATGTACAAAGGTTTTTAGGTCTAGCCAGCTACTTTAGGATGTTCATCAAAGATTTTGCTCGAAAAGCAGCTCCGTTGCATGCGTTGTTGCGAAGAAAACACAGATTTCAAGTTTGATGTGCGATGTGAGAACGCGTTTGAACTACTGAAAAGAGAATTAATTAACGATCCGGTTTTAGCGTTGTACAATCCGGCAGCCGAAATTTTACAAAAATTGTAATAATGATTTTGTCATTATTGAAAATACATATCGATAAATAGGCTGCAAATTCAATGTTTTGTGTTCCGCTAAATAATGTTTCTGAAGCAATTTTCCAGACTGAATTATTAAAGCTTTCGTTTGCATTCTGTATATAGCCACCAATACATCGCTCAAGTAGCTTTTCATTGTTCAAGTTTTCATAAATGGGTAAAATTACTTTAAAACCATCATCGGGAAGGGCTGATTTATGTTTATATCTGTCCGAATTATTTTGGGCCTTTGCTTTGTTCGCCGCTTGACTAACTGTTCCGACACCTCCGACTTCCGCGCTTGACAATTCCATCTCCCAAATCCTTATTTTTCACCACAACGTCATGAAACTTTTACATTTAGATTCTAAATAGCATTACTTTCGAAAACAGGAATAAAAAAAATCGATTTTCCGACTGCCTGGTCTCCATAAAAAACAAAAGAATTCCTGTAATTTCATTTCCTCCTTCGTTTCTAAAGCCAATTGGTAACGTTGCTAGTGACACGAATATGGTAATGGGGTTTAGAATCCCAGAGAAATGGGCCGAAAAAATACATTGGATCACGGACGAGGTGTATACCTGGTCTGTGACGTTGCTTTACCTTAAATGGTCACACATTTTTGGAACTTTGTCCCAGTGTGCAGCGGCGAAACGAATCTTTCGTTAGATATCAGCGACGGTGAGATCGCAAAACGATCTACCAGTCGCTGGATAATTGATCCTTGAGTTTGGTTCCGGCCGAGGTCGAATTGCTTTCTGTTTCGCGTTAATCGCCTCGCCCGGACATGAGTAATCGTGGAGGTATCGATGCATGTGTTGGATGAAAAGAGAGAGGGAGAGGCATTGAACTCACCCAGACCTCATTCGATGAAAAAGTTTCGTTTCTTTTGTAGAAAAGTCCACAGGCAGTCTGGCGTTCGTTTTGCATACGTGCACCATCGGGTGTACTTTCTAGCCGTTCCGCGTGGTTTTCCTTCTTTCTCTTCTCGGTCCGTGCGAGCAATCGATTTGCTTTTCCGCGCGATCGCGGATACCGGCGATTCGCCGCTGATCGGTTTCATTCTCCGTCCAACGCGCCGCGTGAAATGTGATGTCACACAATGCACGAGCTCGCGATGGAAAGCTGGTAGAATTCAGCGCGGAATGTAGTCTCGAAGATAACATTTCAGGTTCGAGCTCGTGAGCATGTTACATTTTATCGTACAGTTCCGCTTCGATTTAATTCGCAACTCAGTCGTTCTACGTGCGATTACAATTATTTCCTCTCTCTTTTCAACAGCATTATTTATTCTATCGAAAAATAATTGATTTTTTGTTACGTTTCCTCGAAGAATATCATTTGAAAAATATACAGTGCCGAACAAAAGTATTGGCACAGACTGTATTTTCAAATGAAATGTTATGTAGCTGTGAATAAAGCACAATGTCTTCTTTATTTTTGGTATAAAATATAAGTTTGAGGTTTGAACTTTAAGTATCTCGCGAAACAAAGCGATTAAGTAGACCTGCAATAATAAAAAATAGTAACAAATACACAGAGGACAGTTTTCGACGAAACAAATGTATTGGCACACTTGTAAATTTAATATTTCTATGAAACACTTGTGTAAATATTTATAATATTGGCATGGCTGTTGTATCCAGGGAAGTCCCGAGATTCAATTTGATATTCATTTGTTATTTCTTACTAAGTTTGCCTGTAATAAAGTGAATAACACAACAATGTATCGAAAAACACGAGAAGTAACAATTTCAGAGAGAAAAATTATATTAAAATTATCAAAAGAGGGAAATTCATATTCTACGATAGCTAAAATAGTAAATAGAAGTCGTTTCACCGTAAGAAATATCATTAAACGGTTTCCTGACGAACAAAATGTAAAAAATCTTCCGCGAAGTGGTCGTCCACAGAAATTATCAGAACGAGATAAACGAAAAATTACCAAGATTGTAAAAAAAAATCCTAAAGTTGCCTCTGGAGAAATAGCGGCACAAATGAAAAGTGAAAATAAGGTAGATGTACATACATCCTATAACTATCCGGAGAGTTCTTAAAAGTGCCGGGTACAATTCAAGAGTGGCTAGAAGAAAACCATTGATCGGCAAAATTAATCGAAGAAACAGATTAGAGTTTGCAGAAAGGTATGTACACAAAAATTTAGAATTTTGGGATAGAATACTCTTCTCCGACGAAAGTGAATTTAATATTTTTAAATCGGATGGTTAAATAAGAATATGGCGAAAGCGTAATACCGAGTTGGATTCACATAACATAGTCTCAACTGTTAAACACGAGGGTGTTAGTGTATTAGTATGGGGTTGTATGAGTTCCACCGGACTTGGAGAACTAGTTTTTATAGACGGTATTATGGATAAATTTGTATATTTAAATATTTTGAAACAAAACTTAAAAAAAAGTGTGGAAAAATTAAATCTTGGGGAAAACTACTATTTTCAACAAGATCATAATACCAAGCATACTGCTTATATTGTCCGCCAATGGATCGTTTTTAATACACCCCATACATTGCCAACCTCTCCTCAATCGCCGAATTTAAATCCGATCGAACACATATGGAATGAATTAGAAAGAAGGATCCGAAAACACCTTATTCTGACAAAGGAGCAATTAAAAGATGCACTTATAAAGGAATGGAACGAAATAGGTTCAGAAGTAACACAAAATTTAGTACATTCGATGCCTAATCGGTTACAAAGTGTAATAAGACAAAAAGGATTACAAACAAAATATTAATTTGAATATTGTATTATAAAATAGTAAGTGTGCCAATACTTTTGTTTCGTCGAAAACTGCCCTGTACGTGTTTGTTACTATTTTTTATTATTACAGGTCTACTTAACCGCTTTATTTCGCGAGATACTTAAAGTTCAAACCTCAAACTTATATTTTATACCAAAAATAAGGAAGATATTATGCTTTGTTCACAGTTACATAACATTTTATTTGAAAATACGCTCTGTGCCAATACTTTTGTTCGGCACTGTATATGCAAAATCCAATATCCAAACTCCTCGACTACTCTGTATCTGGTGAAATTGTAAATCGCTGACAGATATTTGCGGATGATTTTTATTGCCTGTACTAGAAAGCAAAAATTTTTGCTATTATTCGAATATTCTTGCAATCGTTTTCTTCGAGATTAATAATTTTAATGTTGTCTGGTTTTGTTAACCGTTTTCAAAATGAACGCGTACACGAGAGGTGATTTTATGATCTTTGAAAAGTTTTCTTATTCGACAGACGCCCATTGATCGAACAATCTGCATATAGATGCCTTGCATCGGCTGAGTTACGTTCGACGAGTCCATAAATTAAATGCATGCCTGTCATTTCCTGGTTCGAATACGATTCATTATCGCTTCTAGCACGCAACAAGTTATACAAATCTCAAATGCTCGTGTCAAGAAAATGAACTAGATTGATTCATAATAAACAATATTGTAACAATCTCAAGGACTTATCGAATATTGTTTCAATATCATCATTCGATCGGTCACACTATCTCAAATTGCGATTAAGGATCATCCGTGGACAAATATGACTGTAACTTTGGAACAAATTCGATTAACGCGCGTGTTCATATACCCTATTTGCATTGTTTTTGTATTTTAAATCATCCACTAAAGTGAGCCCTACTCATAAATTGTATTCACATAATAGATAAATAAACAGTAAGATTTGATAGAACAGAAGATGAGACGACTGAAGCAACACCGGAATTTATATCATATATATTTGAAACATATGCCCAATATTAGGGGTAGAATCAAGTTTAATATGTACTTAAGAATCCGAATCAATTTCAATAATCATATTTTGAATCCTATACAGCAACAATAATGTTTCAGTGATT
The DNA here is from genome assembly GCF_013123115.1 of Colletes gigas. Lineage (NCBI taxonomy): Eukaryota > Metazoa > Arthropoda > Insecta > Hymenoptera > Colletidae > Colletes > Colletes gigas. The sequence goes on along the minus strand of NW_025106659.1, from coordinate 1,855,798 downwards.
ACAGTTGAAATGTATTCATTCTATACAAATAAATACAGAACCTAGGAACTAGTAGGTGTTAGTTTCGGAATGGTACGTAGTGTGCGTCTGCGAGATGTTGACTAGTGAGCTCCACCTATCCCCACATTCGTCGTACGACACATCGTCCTTTCGACCAATAGCGACTGTGGGCTCGGCAAACTCAAATAGAGTGGAGAACCAATCAGACCCGTATTCCTTTCGCTAGTCAACTTCTCGCGGACGCATAGCATTTATAAATACATGGATGTTATCGAGATTCGCGTCGTGGAAACCAGAATTCTGTAACAGTTTTCAAGTAACATATTCGACATAATACTTATAATTATATTTATATCGACAATTTGAATTTATATACAAATAATATTTTATTTACAATACTTGGTTTCAGCCTATTTATTTTTTTATTAGCAATATTTTCTGCTTTTTAGAGCAAAAGTAGCCATTACGCAATAGAATTTCTTTTAAAAGTATCCAAAAATATGATTAGGAAGAATAAGGAATTTCAAATATAATAGTTATAGAAATTTTTATCCAATTTCGTGTATACTTGCAATATACTTGATCCCATCTCTATTCAATATTACAAAAAACGTTATTACGCAGTTTCTCGTTCTCAATACGCAAAGTGACATATACATACACAATGTACTTTCGCACGCATCCTCGTTCGTGTGAACCTTCCAGCCTTCCGCTGTCAATTTTCACATCTTTAGTATTTTGAGTTACGCTTATATAATAAAAAACTACATATCTCACAAGATTAATATATATCAATTTGCTCGTTAAAATTTTAATTTTAATTATACAAATAACGAATATGCGGTCGTTTAACTTTTATTCTTTATTAGAAATTTCAATCGAGATAAAATTTTAGCTTACCTGTGAGATCAAATACATCGATTGTATCACTTTAGTACGATTGTATCAATTGACATTCACTTGCCTCCGTGTTCCGGATAATCCTGTTCAACAAGGGTGAATTAAATCAACGATTTATGAAACGGTATGACGTTGCACATTGATTAACTAACTATCGAACGATATTACCATTATGTACTGGATCGCGTCACTTACCTGTGGGTAATTCTCGAATACATGTTAATCAGCCACTTATGAATCTTGCCGGTTTACACACCCACGGTAATGAATATTAATACGATATACATTAACTGCAGGCATTAAATATGCCTAACGGATACGGTACACATACGCATACGTACAGTAGTGTAATGAGATTTTATCTGATAAAAGCGGCCGATTAAGAACACGAACCGCCGATCTACAGGTTGAAATTATTGTCTGCGCGCGGCGCATGGTACTTCATTATATTTCGTACTTTGCTCGGTGCGCCATAATGAAAGTAATTTACTAGCCTGAACAACGCGAACACCACCTTAGAAATGCATATCGCGTCGAACAAAGTAGTATGCCGATTGCTCTATCGCGCCGCACGATTTCGCGCGCAAGATTTAATCGCCTATCAACGTTTAACCCGTATTACGCCTAAACGTATGATTACGGAAAAACGTAATTTAGTTACGGTTTTTAAATTTACAAATTGGCTTCCCGAAAGATTATAACCGATACGATAGAATTTAATAAAATTAAAACTCAATCACGCAGATAGCGTAGCTACGTTCGCGCGCGTGCGCGGACATTAATTTGTCGGCGATATTTGCTTTTATACAACTTCGGTATTTTTTTGAATAATTTATAACGTATCCCCTTTCTAATAATAAAAAAACAGAATTGCATTCGTGGAATAGATTTAAACAATCGGTTTTTCACTTTTCTTTTGTAAAGCAAAAGTACATTTCAAAAATTTGGCGCCCAAAATTGTAAAATCGAAATCGCGAAAATAATGAAGTTACAGACTATGTATTGTGTAAGACGTTTCCCTCAAAACAGTACTTTTTAAATTGGCATTTAGGATAATTAAAAAAGTTATTGACTCATAAATTTTTAATACCGCTCATATTCGTGGTTATACGTTTCTTTTGGGACTGGATCTAAAATTTTAATTTCAAGTTTTATTTATAATATTTTTCTCATTGATACGAAAAGATAATTTATCTGAAGAGAATTGGCAATTTTTCTTTAGAACGCTATGAAAGTGTAAGTTTTTCATTTTATGCTTTAAAAATAGGTTTGACACTAGCGTAGACTATGTAGTTTCAAGAAAATTGTTTTTTGAAGATGTTAACTTGATATTACGTCAATCAATAATTAATAAAAAGTATCGACATAAAAAAATTGTTATCTGTAATGTAAAGATGTCTCCTTATTCTCATCGAGAAGTTAAGTTTAAGTTAACGACTGTTTTACCAAAAAAATTCATGAATATCAGTTACTTTTGCAGTTGTTACACGAGAATCCCTCTTTAAACGACGACAACACTTTACTGGTATGTTCTTTCTTCGATAGTGAAGTACAGTTAATTAAGATTTTTCACATTCTTCTTTTTCATGCATTTCTCTATATTAATTAGCAATATTGTAATAGTATCGAAATCTTGAGATTGCGAGGCCATTGCAAAATTCTTTCACGCTGCAAGACATGTGCTTCGAATCATTGTTGGCTTCTAGAATCCATCTTTCTGACATGTCGAATACAGGGTGGTCCACGCAATTGTTTCAAGTCATAACTCCGTTATTATCGCATTTACGAAAAAATGCCAAAGGAGAAAGATAAATGGTTCGAAGAGCACTACATCCGTAGGCCTTTAAATTTTTTTTAGATGCAGCAGTGCATGTGCAATTATCAATTGCATCATTTCTTTAAATAGAAATGCATGTTTTTTTTTACACAGATCGATTCTTCTGTTTATTCTACGTAAAAAATGATTAGGGTACTATGGCAAAAAAATTATTAGATCTCGAGATATTTTCAAAAAATGTCTTTATCGAAGAAGATACTCAAACACTTCGTGACTATGTTGTAAAGGTAAACAACCTTTCGACATTGTTATCATAACAGAAACTGATTTGTACGAGTAAGCATTTCATCATTCAGTAGCAATTCACATATCGTAACTCGAGTACGAAAACTAAGAATTTGAAAAAGTGCGGTTTCTAAAAAATAAGTTTTGCAATAACGTTATCGCAACAAATACATCAATACGTTGGCCAGCCCGTTCACCTGATTTAAGTACCCTTGACTTTTTTCTGTGGGGTTATTTGAAAGATAGAATTTATTCAAATCCCATTGATTCTGTAGAGAATCTGAGAGAAAGAATCATACTGGAATGTGCAGCAATAACTGCAGATAATTTAAACGCAATTATGCAAACAATAAAAAAATGTTATCAGAAATGTTTCGAATGTAATGGAGAAGCGTTTGAGCATCTTCAATAAAGACATTTTTTGAAAATATCTCGAGATCTAATAATTCTTTTGCCATGGTACCCTAATCATTTTTTACGTAGAATGAATAGAAAAATCGATCTGTGTAAAAAAAATATGCATTTCTATTTAAAGAAATGATGCAATTGTTAATTGCACATGCACTGCTGCATCTAAACAAAATTTAAAGGCCTACAGATGTAGTGCTCTTCGAACCATTTATCTTTCTCCTTTGCTATTTTTTCGTAAATGCAATAATAACGGAGTTATGACTTGAAACAATTGCGTGGACCACCCTGTATATGATATGTAAAATGTAATCGTAACGTCCTAGTCTGGAAAGCAATAATTTGTGGCGAAAAGTAGAAACAACATTATATTGACGTTTTTCAACAGCAGTTTATGTTGTATAATATCATTTGCATATTTGCAGTAACATTACAGTAATAAACTTATAAAAAAATTAACAAACTTTAATTTATTTATAAAAAGGACACTATTATTTAGTAAAATTTTGTTATACCAACGCACAATATACATAACTATATGTATATATAATATTTTATCTATATGAAATATAATAAATCAAAAACTTTATAATTATGAGAGAAAATGTATATACAATATTTTTAACTTATATACACTGCGAAATATTGCACGAAAATTTTTCTGCACAGCTAAATTGATCGTCTGATTGGTTCAGTAAAAGAGTAAACGATGAGGCTGCTTGCTAGACTAGGAAAAATCAAATGTTTAGAAAAATTAACATATACTAACAGCAAAAAAGGTTTACAGACTGAAAACAGTCCTTAAAAGGTTCTCGAGTCATGCTATGCTCGGTAATTATTTCATGAAATTAATGTAGAGTTATAAGTGGCAGGAGGTGACAGCTCCAATTGATACACTATTTTTAGTAATATTTAAACATTCTATCACTTTCAAACATTTTTTTAAAAACTGTCTTAAAATTGAAATATTTATAAACTTAATGTTGCTTATATAGAACTTCCGAAATGCTTATGAAATGATTAAGTAATTAAAATATAGGTACTCACATACCTGCAAAAATAATACAAATTTACCTTTTAATATTTTATAACGAAAAATTAATATAATTAGCGTTAATTTCAGTTTCACGATTTTGACTTTACAATGCTACCACTGATCATAAAGTTCTTTGAGAGACCTAATATTTTAAATTTCGAAGTTTCAAAAAGTTGTCACTTAATTGGGGACAAAATTTATTGTAAGTTTGAAAAATCGAATATGCAGTGGAAGAGTAGAAAATGAAAAATATTTTACCCCATATTTTTGTATATACTATTTATACGAATTTGTACATGTTTTCAGATTATTTGACAAAAACAAATGAATTTCTAAGCACCGAGTTGTTTCTTGTTAAAAATACATTTTTAATATAAAAATCCTAGAAATTTTATAACGAAAATAACCACATATAGTGTTTTAATTTTAATAAATAACTCAAAACTTTTATGGAATTTCTAGAATTTGTAAAAAAACCTTTCTTCAATATTTAAAAAAATCCTGATAAGGATCAAAAACTGAGAGATGAAACATCAAAATGAAGGTTACTTTATAATTATCCTGAAAACTTCAGAAGAAAGTTTTTCTCACAAACTGCTTGTAATGCAAAACAGAACATTTCTTCGATTATTATTTAATTATACTCGTAACGATCCTTCTGTGAAATTTTTGATATTACCTTTTGCGAGTGTGACTAAATTGATTACCAACATAACATGACGAAAAAATTATGTTGGTAACTATGAGTTCGTTTTAAATATGTTGGCCCGAGTGAAGAGCGGCCATTGCAACTCGAAACGTTAAAGTGTACGGAGTGAATATGAAGTGTAGAGCATTGGAATAACGAAAAATCCGTTGCCATTCGTGTTATGATATATTTTATATTCAATAACATTAAATAAATTCGTACATTGTTTGAACAAGTTCCTATTGTATGATTCATTTTATCCACGTACTTAAACTAGTAATAAGTTGATAGCAGAGCGTCGATGCACGATAGAAGTGAAGTTATAACGAAGTGTGGCGTTTTCGTTGAAAGTGTAGCTATGATACAAATGTAGCTCACAAAAGTACAACTTTGTGAGAAATCATTTTTAAGGAAACAGGGCAGTTTACAAAGTGAAATTATAACGAAACGTAGCTTTTCGTTAGGAACATAGTTTGCAAAAAGGAAGTTCCTTGTGAAAAAGTGTGTTTAGTAAAATACATGGTTGGCAAAAAATAATATGTATTAAAATATATAAAATAACGCATATTTTTAAAAAAGAAAGACGTGTGTAGAGGAAGCTTGGCAAAATACAAAGTTGACAAATTCGATGGCGGCTTTAGTTTCTGGCGAATTAAGATGGTGGATTTTTTTTTTTATTGAATGCCGTGTAACCCTCTACAGGATTATTAGCAACGCATATAAATGCGTAATACAATTAGGCTATATACCTACATTGAGATTATCTTAACAAATTATAAATTACAGAAAATCAGCAACTGATTTAGATTAAATATATATACAATGCTTCTCTAGGAATTTGAAAATAACCATTAGCGAGGAGATACTTGGTCGAAAAAGAAAAGTGTTAACCGTGTAAAGGGGGACAAAATTTAATGAACATAGTCTGGCAATCATTTCACTTCTGCCAACCTCAAACTGTGGACATTGCCAGATAATACGATTAGGCTTCTGTTCAGGATACACATATGTATGTACAATTTTTATTCTTTAATTTCATCAATTTTAAAATTAATCATTGTATTATAATTTGTTGATTAGGTGCAACAAACACAAAATGATCCCATTTTTTTGATAACATGCTGGGCAACACAGAAGAAGGACCAGAAACGTTTACAACGCGTAAAAATAGAGAAATACAGACATACTTCGCTGAAAATTTAGTACCGCGGAAAACAAATATTATAGACTGGTGGAAATCAAATCAAACACGATTTCCAATACTGTCTCGAGCAGCTAAAGATTGTCTTGCTGTACCAGCAACACAAGTAAAAAGCGAACGCTTATTTTCTACTGCCGGAAACATAGTAATGGAAACACGAGCGCGATTGCTGCCAGTAAATGTACAAGGACTATGCTTCTTACATGAAAACTTAAAATAAAATATTTCTACATATATGTTAAAAAACATATTCATATGCTTTTACGTTTTTATTACTATCAAATACCCAACAAACAGTCGAATCGTAGCGTCGAGTTGGTCGCTCAACTTTCTCTAGCTCGATCTAACGACTCGTTCGTCCGACACATGAGACATCCCTAAAAATTACCTAAAGATTCGGCGGAGTATCAAAAACATTAAATTGATCAAAAGGCATAAAAAAAAACACAGCTAGAAGACTGTAATTAAAGTTACAAATGTTATATATGACAATGGCTGTAACAAATAGACTTTATTTAAAGTAAAGACTCTACACATTTGCGATAAAAAGCACACAACAATTTTCACAAACTAATTGTCGATTTGAATTAAGATGGATCGAATGATTGACGTTATTTTCGGCATTGAGGGCCAAAAACATCATTTTGTTATACTTTTTACCCTTTTATGATAAACATCTTATTAGTACAATGTTTCGTAAAAAGGACACAATTTCTATAAATAATGTCTCCATAAAACTCCCGAGATTTAAAGATGTCCTCCAGTTGTTCCGAAGAAGAGAAAAGAAGGGAGACCTTCAAACCAAATAAATCCATAACTGGATCTTACGAAAATTCAAAATGCTACTACTGTCATCGCAACAGATATATTTGTTAAAATTCATCGTGTGCAGCTATATTAAAATAAACTCTTCAGATGTTGAAAGTGTCCTCTCAGTCGTCGGTAATGATGTCTCCATTGGAAAACAATGGATGCCATTGTCCGTGGAAAAAAACATTAAAAACCACTGTTCCAAATAATATAACACTGATATGGACGGACTTACAGTAGAAAACTAAAAAAAAAACGTAGTAAAAATGCCAGATGTCTTAATAATTACGAACGGAGGTTTACGTCGTAATAGTTGCTATCTACGTAATTACGCGTTGAGTTTTTTATTAATTACAGGTGAAAATCACATGTATCCAACAGTTATCGTTCGCGTTCCATTTACACCCAGTTGCGTCGCGCGTCAACACACTGTGACGTTCAAATATTTTTCTTGTACGCGACTTTTACACATTTCCCAGAATCGAGTGAAAGACGCCCAATAATTATACGCGAAGCGAAAGTGTGATTAAAACGGTTCAGTCTCGGCGTACACCTATCTTCGGAGAATATTGCTTGCCAAGGAAACAACGTTGTGACACAATTCAGACGCCATCGAGTCCATTATATTGCGTTATAGTTTGAAAATTGGTTGTTCCATAGTTCGATATTTCGACGAGCTTTCAACGAGCCCTAAATAATATTTTATTTAGTGAACTTAATAAACTCTAGTCTTCGTAATGAAAGAAGAGATACAAGAGCCAGTTTTAGAAAACATGATATGTAAGAAATATGAACAGCATAACCGAAATGGAGGTGAATTTCCATTAAAAAATAAATTGAAGACGGAATAAAATTTTACCATTTACGATTAGTTAAGTACATACGCATTCGATAAATGATCAAAATCACTTTCTAAGTATATGTATATCTATATAATAGATTTAAGTATAGACATCTATGTAAATCACGATAAGATAATAACTTTTTAAGGTTAATTCTATTAAAGGAATTGTTCAAAATACTGTTACGTTGTAATATACAGAGTCATACTATGCAGAGATCACAAGTTGCCAACGACTCGTATTTTCTCCCGTCATGGATTATCAAGAAACATCGAGTTTGTGTGATCGTTAAGAATCTGAAGGTGACTATTTCTTGAGAAGATTAGGCGAACCGAGTAGACTATTTCTTTGTCCCTGTACAAAAAAGTTACACAGTACGGGAGACTTAGAATTAGTTACAACACAGTTAGATCAAACAAAGAAATTGTATTGTATATTTTCGACTCGTGTTCTATGATTACCCAAAAATTTATATACGTGTATATAATACATGTCTTGAATTATTAAATGTTAAGAATTATTTCTTCGAGTAACGAGGATAGACATTTGATAAAACATTCATAATTTGACATTATCTACATAGACTTTTTGTTAAGTTTTGTTTGTTTTCGATAGTTACTTTCGTCAGTTTAGCTTTAATATTCGCCTATAAAGAAGGACGGTAGAAAATGGTCCAATTTTAGATAAGTTTTGGTATAATTGTTTAAAAAAAACAAAAATCAAACAAAACAGAAGTGCCTGCAACAAAAAACTAGAAATAGTTAATTATCATAACATCGAAATGAACGCATAAAGTGCACAAATTTTTAGCTATTTTTAAGCACAATGTACTTATCTCTACGCAAACTTTTGAATACAATTTTTTTACAAAAAATAAACAGTACAATGATTTAGACAAAAGGAGTTCAAATGAAAGTACAATAATTAGCAAAATATTATTTGCTAAAACTATTTTCAATTTTACAGGTCATCGTATTAATTCGGTCACGTTTGTAAAGAAATAAATAACAGTCTTTGAGGCAAGGACTTTATAAACAAGGTATTAAAAACGTAAAATTTCGCATATTCACCAGAGATGGGCAAAATTCTTTGTTCGTAATTCGTTAAATAAAAATAAAAAATTCGATTATACACGGCGGAGCACCAGTGACATTTTTAAAATTTTTATAATTTAAAAGAAATATTCAAAGAAAGTAATTGTATAACATGAAGAAGTGAATAATGAACTTGAGTCGAAACGTACTGAAGTGGTTTGCGTATTTTTGTTCTAATTACACGTCAGGGGCATTGATCATAAAATTTTTACTCGACGTAAATTTTTATTGTTAATTTACACAATTCCATGTGGTAAATTGCTCGCTGAAATAGAGCAAGGTGCAATTTTAGGTAATGTAACGAACAAGAAATGTGATTTGTCGATATATGGAAAAAATAAGAAAGAAGAGCTTAAAAAGATATTGTACTGGGAAACAAATTATTCAAGTTGGAAGCAATGATTTAATACAAAAGTTGTCGAGAAATTGCACAGGAATGTGAACTTGTCACGTGTCACGTTCAGTGTGTGTTTAAACGTAAACCTAATATTACTAGACAAAAACTAATTTCTGCACCTATACGTCCTAAACGCTACAAAATAGCAAGAATGCAATACGCCTGTGAAAACATGTATAAAAATGAGAATCGTATAAGTTAATCTTAAGAATTAATAAATTGAAAGATGACTTTATATTAGTGTTTCCCATTTAACGTCCTTTATTAGGTAACATTTTCCAAAGAGAAAAAATTCAACCTCGAGGTAGCTGCAAAAGGAATCAAAATGCTTTTCCAAACGAAATTTCAATGGAGAAACATTAATGGTATGGGCTCCGTTTTGCCCGAGTGGCAAGGAGCATAAATTAGCGTTTCCTTCATCCGGAATAGCTTAGAATGCATAAAAATACTGGAAAACAATCTTTATTCACTCGAAGAATCACGTTTCTTGGATGTACCGACAAGATAATGCTCAGATACATAAAAGTCGAAGAACGATGAAGTGATGTGAAACAGTTAACATGAAATTAGCGAAGTGGACAACATGCTTTGCAGATTAAAATTCGATAGAAACTCTGTGAGACATTATGGTGTATTTATGCACGCAATCGACAGTTTTCAAGCATTTAACAGTCGAAAGAAAACTAATCATGAGCATGCCCAGTCGCATTTTTTAGTTAATAAAGAAGAAACAAGGTCCTCCTCGTTATTAAAATGTTCCATTTTATTCATTCAAATTATAACTTAATCGTTTCATTATAATTTAATATTGTTATTATAATTGTGCACCTGTAAAATACTTATGCTATTGTTATATTTTGTCTTAAATGTTATGTTCGCTCTTTTTTTCATTAGTATAATTTCACTTTAGCCTGATCCGCGTAATACCATTTGTTGCGTTAGCACGTGGTTCAAATAAATTTCAGATCCCAGAATTATCTTTTAACATAAATAATACTTTATTAAATTCAATAAACTTGATTAATACATAAACAATTATAAGTAATATTCTCCTTTCTGTTTGAATTCTTCTAGTACTCTTTAACACTTTTTACTTCCACGTTCCTATCTACATTTTACGCCTCTTTCAGCTCCTCACCTACCACACTTTTTACCATACATACATACATACATACACATCATTGCCAACTTACAAGAAGATTATTCCCTAACACTATTAATATTTAGAAATCATTAATTAATATTCCGAAACTCTAAAAAAATTGTAGCGGTGCTCTAGTTATATTTCGCAGTGTAGAATGAAATATTTCATGACGAAGTGGTAAAAATATAATTGTTCGGTGCAATAAACATTACGAATAAATTACTGCCCGTTAATTTCGTTGGTTATGTATTATTTGAATGAAACGTTGCTCGACTGAGATATTCGGTCGGTGAAAATGTTGAAACAGAAGCGTAATGCGATTGAATTTACGGGAACAGTAAGAAAAACGAAGAGACAGCCGTATTCTCGACAAACGGGACTTGGACTGATCGCGCAACCGAACATTGCAATTAAAAGTAGGATTCAGAATGGACGAGTTTATTACCAGTGTAATTACCATAATCGAGCCCCCACGTAGCATTAGCAGTTCCGTCGCGTTCAAGGCTCGTTTCTAATTGATCGATTTGCATTAGGGAGCTAATTACACGGCTATTGCATAAGTTATTGTCCATGTAGAAGCGTTCGCGAGTGTAAAATCTGTGTGAAAAAGAGACGGAGCGAAAAATCGTCTGCGAAGAATCGTTGGTATTGCGAATGACGAGGTGTATGGCAGTTATCTCTGTCCATATCTGCTACAAAAACTGGCTGGATACGTGACAAGCAACGCGGGAACAGACTCGTTATCGATGAGGGAACATACTGGAGATAAATCTTACCGCCTCGAAAACTGTCTTATCCGAACGAAGAAGGGAAATCGATGTTGTACTCGTAAAAATGAACAAAAAGTGCTTAGTAATTACCCGATCCGGAAATCATACGTTTTTCGAGCCACTGAGAGTTTCGTATGCTAGATAACATAAATAGAAAATAAAAAAAAACATATGTCAGGTGTGATATTGCTTGTATAAACAAATTTGTAGCTAGCAAGGGTCGAAAGACAGTAGTTGAAACGTTGAGAAAGAACATGCATTTTTAATTGTTCTGGAATGTCTAATAAAAAGGTTTGCCTTTCCACATTCTCGATGATAGTACAGAACGAGGCACGAGCACTGTTTTATTGTTTACATTATACCAATAATAAAATTACAAAGTAGCTCATCGAATACTGTGAGATTTATATAACAGCTTTCATACACTTCAAGGTTGTCTTTCACTTCTCTAAACGTTGTTTCATTTGTAACATTCATGATCGCGAACGCCTCTCATTTTTCGAACGCAAACTTGGTGTAATTCTCCAAACACCGCGAGAAACATCCAACACTTGGTGTTCTGAGAATATGCTCCCATGACGCACGAGCCAAGGTCTCTTTTTTTAATCAAACGATGCGCATAGGAAAACTTTTGCACTGTCCCTAAGAGCAACTAGCGTTTCGTAGACTCGTCAATCAGTGGTAATTCCGAGCGTAATAGTGAATCACCTGATAAAAAATTGAGAAATACCGCGGGTAAGAATCGCATTCTCGAGAAACACGCAACATGTCGCTAATTGTTTTTAATTTCTGCCCGTCGCCCTTAGCACGAGGATGTCTCGTTAGACGTTGTCCTTCTTGGATTTTTGATCGATGTCCGCTTCCTATAAGAAAAATTCGCCTCGAAAGAAACGTCAATTAATAGAGACTATTAATTGCGAATAGCACGGGCGAGACAGAGAGAAAAAGGGTGAGATAGCGAGAAACCGTCCCTTACTCCACGTACGGAGAAACAGGATCGTTGCGACAGTGGCTGCGTTGACTGCAATAAACAGGTAAATTAATATGCTTGTAGCGGGAAATTGTAGGAACGAGACAAGACGAAAATTTCCAGGAGCTCTTTATTTACTCGTTGTTAAACGTAGGAGGAAAAATTTAATAGTGTTAAAATTACGTGGAATCAGGAGGACGCTTAATCATAACTCGTAGCCAGATTCGTCGCGTTATTACGTTTCCACAAACCTCAACGAGAACGTCTATTGTTCCATGAATCGTGGGACGTGCAAATCGAACAATAAAAACATTAAACGCACAGGATAATTGCATACCCGCGGTTCGTTTCCTTTGAATTTCATTTTTTAGAACAGGCTCGGAACGCTCGATGCGAATTATGCTCCGTTGAATTCGTTGAACATGAGGATCAAGGTCTTCGATTTAACAGGTAAATCGCCTACATACACGGCGATACGCATTATCGTATATTTTCATCGGGCAATAAATCTTAATGCATGTAACTTGAAGATCTCATTAGGTGTATTAACAGGTAGTAAATGATAGTGTGTTGGGTTGCCAAAAAATTAATTTCGTTTTGCAATACATTGTAACAATGCGTATTTCAAAAGTGATGTATGTTATGTTGCCTTGTGCAAAGTGTACACGTGCATTCTAACGGAAATTTATTAGAAAATATTTCAACGTTAATGTTTTGTAATGGTTTTGAATAAATCACGTTTCATAAGTAGGGCATACGTTTCACGAATTTCGTAAAAATCAAAGTTTACGTTTGGAAACGGTTTTGAAACGGAGAATTCGATCTTTAGAATATTGTCAATTGATCGGGGAGATCTTCTTAACATTAAGTATGTTTACTGATATAATGATATTAATAGGTAGATAAGAATTAATTTTCGAAGAATAAATGTATATACGTACTTAAGATGACGTATACTACTAGTATCTTTTTAATTTCTATCGGAACACGGTCAAGTACAATTTGCAACTTGCATGAAAGAAAAACAATTATATATAAATTAGAAAAAAATAATTTTCGGTACATTAATAAAATTATATGCAAAGTCTCGTATATAACTACAACAAATATTACCGAGTACGTATTTTTACAGTCAACAGAAAAGATGTGAAATTTCAAGAAATATTTTCCTTATTAAGTATTTTAAAAAATGTCATACTATAAAACTTCACGATACAGGAGTTATGCAAATTTAAATTAAGCTATGTTATTACGTGAAATTTGTGACAAATGTGCGGTTGGTAAAATATTCAAAATAAAGTAGAAATTGTAATGTTGCATCAAGGGATTTTGTGGTGTCAAATTGACGATAGTCTACTTGAGAAATGAATAACGTTTTCGAGACCTTCCAATCGACTCTCCAAACTCATCTTATACAAATGGATAAAGTCTTCGTCTCAAGGTGTTTTCGTTCCAGACGAGTGGACAGTAATTTAAAACCATATCGAACCAATCGTTGATTCGTCTCGAAGCAGAATTTTTTCTAACAAAAATTGTAACCGGAAACAAAACCACGATTAATATGAATTATTTAATAATAACGTATAATAGTTCCTAGCGTTTACAAAAGTTCAATTCTTTGCTTTACCAGTAACTAATTATTGACAGAGTCGACTATATTTTAAAGTTCAATAAACTAAATGTATCAAATTTGACGGCGAAATATAATTTAAACAAGTACATTAATTTCTTGACAATTTATTTTAATAACTTATACACGAACACAAGTGACACCATTCTTGCGACCAGACGTCACATAAAAGTTTACGTTGTGCACATTGACGTTCGGTGTGCCATAAACATTTTTCCCCGTTGAAGAAATTTTCCTGATAAGTTCGCGGTGCACGCACTTACGTACTATCAATCTTGGATTCCTAATATCAAAGAATCATGAATAAAATATTCACGCTTACTTTATAAAGATAGTACGTACACCAAGTAAAACCACTTAGGCAATTAACATTTCTTGTGGAGAATTTTGCTTTTTGCCGTCTGACGCACGCGCGATATCTAGAATTTTTCGATATATGAGAAAGATGTGCTCAATTCCTCCAGTCTAATATTTCTAATATTATATATTTTTAAATATCTATCCAGTCAATTTGTCAAATGTCACGTATATTTTAAGTCTCAAAGGTACTTGAACCCTGTAGTAAATTAAAACATAAAAAATATTTTCTTAGTCCTATTTCTCCAACATTGTATATATTTTAATTTATATGACAACTTGTAGTTAGTTACTCGATTCAATTTCTATTAACATATAATTATTACTTTTAATTTATTCGAGATAAAAAATATCCCATGCAAAATTTTGAAACAATTAGTCAATACTCAACACAAAAATATCGAAATCCACGTGGCCTAAGTCGAACTTGCATTTAAATACGAGCATCTTTGTCTACGAATAACGACAAATGTTACGTCCTTGCGTCGACGCTATTTCGTTTCGATGGATGATTTATGAAAGAATCCCGCATATACTGGATCAAACTCGACCGGTTTATCAACCGGTGGTTGACGAAATACAAGATTACGTGTGTACGTTCTTATTACCCTGACGCACAGCAAGTGCCACTCAGTTTCCGTGCTATTAGTGTGGCCTTGATGCATGAAAGTAAAATCTCGTCTCATTTAGAACAACGACGATGAAATCAAGGCGCGTATGATCGCCGTATACGTGCCCGTGATATCGCCTAGATCTATGGGATACTCTACTCCTAACGCATGGTCTACGGAGAAAAAGAAGGTCACTATGGAACTTCCGGTTTGCGAGTCTGCAGCCTAAACGATGTGCATCGATAGACACGTTTCAATAGTGTTTCAAACTATGTACTTCGTTAGAGGCACTTAAACTAGCGATAACTCCACCAATCAGAAATTCTTGAAAACCTATTATTTATCCTGTAAATATTTTCAAATAATTATTTATTATCGTTTGTATATTTAGGATCGATGTTTAAGAATAGATTTTACTTCAGTGAGAGGTACGTTCAAATTTCTATTAAAAAAACGTGAATTACAAAAATATTTAAAAACAGAACCGGGAATATGAGAAGTTAAAAAGTTTATGACGTATTATCTTGTATAAAAAAACGAGTAATTTTCGTATATAATATTTTTTTATACAAACATTCATTTCGGAGATATTTTATAAAATAGGGTTTTCACTCCCTACTTTAAGGGCTACTATTATAATTTTAATATTTTTTTTATTCTCTGTTTGCGTGCAAAGTTTCATTACTTTGAACAATATTTTAAAATTGAAAAATGTAACGATATGTAGTACAAAAAAAAAAAATAGAATATCTATTAGTAGGAAAATTTCATTGTTTCTCTAAACACTTGAGTCATGTTCACTGTTCCACGTACGGAAAGTCAACGTGTTAAGTGTTCACCTCGAACTTAGAGCCGAGAAACGGATACGAAAGAGCAAGATTCATCAATATCGATTATTCCTTGTAGTTCCAACCAGTATCGGAATTCCCGTAACCGCGTAACGACATTGTTTCGCGAATGATCCAGAACGAGCGTGATTAACGAGTTCGCATGGATCACTTACGTAGGTAGATCGAACGCGATACTCCTCCTCGCGCGGAAAGAGTAGGGACATAGGGGCTATACGTATGTCTCTTTCCAATGGAACTGGTTTCCAATGGTACTTCGGTAAACCTGAGCTCGGGGAATTCCCGATCAAAGTGGAACGAACCACTAAGGAACCAAGGGAATTCATGTGCGCATGCAGGAACCCCTAGCGGGCCCCGCGACTGTCTCGTGATGCGATCGTGACGTGGATCGCGGTGATTTACCACACGGAAACGACACCCGAGGAAAAATATCCTCCTGTTTCGGGAAAATCACGTCTTGACTGGTTGATTGCAATTACTTACGTTAGGTTATTTATAGAACCGACTGCCCGAAAGGACTTTCCTCGTTCCTGCGCCTGTGTCGACGTTAACCTCCGCTCTAATTGCTCCTTGTCTTTTACGACATTCGCAATCATCTGTATTACGGAACGAACGTTTGGTACATCTTTGTTGCTCGTATCTATGAAATCGAGATACGGTAAAACCTCGTTTATCCGAACACCTCGGGGGACAAGGCAGTTCAGATAACCGAGGTGGACCGATAATAGAGGTTCAGTGTTTATCCCTCCTACCATATTTTTAGTCATTCGGATAATCAGGGCTGATGGTCGAATAACTGAAGTTCTCTTGAGCTTAAAAAAACTTGCATGTCCAAAGATTGTGAATACGTAAAAAGTAATTAACTAGCTAATTATTTTCCTTAGTAGATTTATTATTTTTCTTAATGCAAACGATTTTCATAATTTTTAGTATTATTGTTAAGGGTTATTATTATTTTTCTGTTCTTAAAAATGATTGTTTTATGCTACTAAAACCTAATTGTTTTGTTAATTACTTCGTTTTGCAATTTAATTATGCTATATTCTATGTACATACTTATAAATGTTTTCAAATAAATCACGAACAATATGTAAAAGTGATCTACAAATTTATTAATTGTACTAAATTACGTTTTAGCTTGCATCAAATGTTAGCACCTATTATACACACATATGTATAACTGAGAATAGGCTCGACCACCGTTCGGATAATAAAAGTTCAGTCATGAGTCTGTATATCTGAGGTTCAGCAGCATTTCGTTCGGATAAACGAAGTTTCACTGTACTTGTAACAGAGTCGTGACTATTTGTCCAATGAGTCTGTAATAAAAAATTTCAACGTTTGTCGCAAACGAGGATAATTCCGATCGAGTGGATTATGCAACAGAGAGTTAAGAATCGAGAACGATTATCGGGGAGGCGTGTGACCCGGAGGGTCGTACCGAGAATCAGCACCGACACAGGAACGAATCATCGAACTAGCATCTCCGGTGTTCGAAAAGTTGGTGTACGCGATCACTGGAAGCGGAGGTGCTGGAGCGGCGAGGACGCGGTGGTGGTGGCGGCGGCGGCGGCGGCGTTGGTGGTGGCGGTGGCTGCAGCCGATGGACCACCCGAAACGAGGGTGGGGTGGGGGCACCCCTGACCCCGACATTAGCCGGCGGTGAAGGGAGGCAACGTTTATATGCGGCGGCAATCCGCCCCGTAGGCGCATTCGCTCGTACGCTTCGTCCAAAGCGGTCTTAGAGGAGTCACCTGTTGTTATCGTCAGCGTCGTCGCCGTTGTTGTTGTCGTAGCCATCGAAAAACGTCAGACTAACGGATCGAGACACCGGAGGAACACGAACGCCGAAGCTTGGAGTACAGAAGTTACCGGACAGCCAACAGAAGAGAAACATACGCTCGAGGAAGCTGTTTCCGTGGTCGGTGTTTGCCCAGCAACGTAACGTCGTATTACACCGGTGATCCTTCGTCGGTGGACTCAGCAGACGGCAGTGCAAAAGCTCCCCTGACAAACAGGACAGCCCGAAACGCGTGCACCGCGTTCAAGCTCCAAGAGTTTTCGCAAGAAGAACAACACGGCGGATATGATGGCTGTTGCAGCGGCGCAAAAGAACCGCGAAATGTTCGCTATCAAGAAGTCCTACAGCATCGAGGTGAGTACTTTATCGTTCAGTGTCCACGAATGTTACAACAGTTTTTAAATCGTAGGATCGTGCTAAAATAATTTCGTTGCCCGTTCGATCTTGGAACAGTTGGAAGATCCCTGAACTTAGTCATCCTTTTATAGTTTTATTTCATTTAACCACTATCAAATAACACTTGCTAGATTTTAATACTTCAGAGATCTTATTAAACCACAGTTGTGAAATTCAAGTTACACGAGATAGTCTTCCTTTAAACAGATGACACTCGCTAATTTTTCTAAATTTACTATAATTATCTCGGGGATATCGTTGAACTTGTTTAGCTATAGTTTCGTAGACAATTGCGTCGGGAGACGCGAGGTGTTAATCCGCGATAGGGAAACGCGAGAAAGCGCGGGAACTTTGCCGCGCGTTCGAATTGCCAGAATTCTCGCACGTGACGTCGCCATTGCGAATATTCTTCCATGCGTGCAATTATTTCGCTTTCCCCGCTTATTATTAATAACGCGTTACACGACAGCTTTCAAACGCGATCCCTCGGCGTCGGCTGCGAACAAAAATCTCCGCAGATTTCAAACTTTTATCGTTATCGAATGCACGCAAGTGAGACATTTGTGACGTTACACGCAACGAATGCCCGAGTCCCGTTTGTTTTTTAAGCATTGGTTAATATCAGTAGCACGTGGTCGAAAGATGCGTTGTTGTCAGTATGTCGCGAGAAGTAGGTTTCGAAGAGCATCCTCGGAACTTTCTTACACGGAAGAATTCCCCGTCTTGCTTGCCTACGTGACTTTCGTGATAAATATCCGGTATATTTCGTAACAGGTGTAAAAAAAATTACATCTCGCGCTCACGAGCGCTTCGAGTGAAATTCACGAGCTGGAAATGAAGAAGAGACCCGGTATAGAGAAAGTACACGCGATCGGTTATTATCGTGGTTGCGTAATGTTAAATGACCTTGCCGTTACATCGTTTCGCATTGTAGTTCACGTGACCGTTTTGCGAGACGAAAGTTTTCGAGAGCTTCTCGTCGACGTTGAGAAGTTTCAATGAAAAACAATAAAATCCAAGCAACAGAACGCACTGTGACTCGGCGGTGGAAAATCCTGCGACAAGATAGACGCGATCGAGGACAAACGCGCGCGAAAAAATACATTCCAAGGAGAAAGACAGATCGGTCCTGATTTAAGAGAAATTTCCTACCACCAGAATCGAGCAATTTTTTTCTAAATTTCGAGACTCATGAAGAGTGACTTGGACTTTTCGTAAGTTTTTAACAGTTACTTCGACGTCGAGCCTCGAAACTTTCGAGACGAATTCTTATTTTTGAATCGCCCACGGAAGGTCAATAGCTCGTCTCTTTTCGCGGTACGTTTATTAGGCCACGCAATAATGGCTCTCGATCGACGCGTCCTCGAAATAGTAATTGTTTTCTTTCTCATTCACAACGCTCGCGGGAGCTCCGCCTTCGTAACAGGTTCCTTCGCGGCATTAGAATCGCAAGGACGTGTCCCTGTGTTTTTTCACGCGTAACCGGCGTTTTAAAAATCGCACGGTAAAACGGTTTAATTGGCATCCCCGCAAGGACCGTCGGGGAACTTTTTCATTCATGCAATCTCTGATGCGACGCGCGCGGCGACTTGACATTTATTAAAAGATTACGACAGTGTTACGAGCTGAAAAAGAAGATAAACACTTCGAAATATTTTTTTGAAGTCGAGCAAGATGTTGAATTTTTATTCTCAAAATTGTCGCACTGATTATTGCGACAATAATAACAATCATGATGATCGCATTTAAATTCTAAAACAATGTTGACAACATGTAACTGCCTTTAAGACAAATAGAAATTTATTTACAATATTGTTAATTATTTATATTCGTTATAATTAAATTTAATTATGTCATCTTTATATCGTTAAACTTTTATTGAATAATTTTCTTCACTCAGATGATGATACGAATTCGATTGGAAAAATTACATATATAAATTCTTATTTTTTATAATATGAAGAGACGGGGCTAACACTTTTTGTTCAACAATGTTTCACTGTACAACGAGTCACCGTAATAACGTCTATTCTTTTCACTTTCCCCATACATTAGTGCACAAATGAGAGCTTCTCTGTTTAACACCTTCTTGCAACGGATGACGTTGATCGACTGTCAGTCGCTAGTATGCGCAACACATACGAGTATGTCTCCTACTCGACGAGAACAAAACATCAATAGTGATCGACTCGAGATGGTCAATATTCTTGTCTGAATAAAAATATCGAATAACTGGCAAAAGATAAATTTATTTGATATTCGTCAAATAAAACTTAGACGTGCCATAATAACCATAATCTTTTTACTAATGCTGTTGAACACAAGCACTTAATCTGGTTAAAAAGTTCCTTTAAACAGCCTTATATATTCTATGATTAAATTAACAGAGGCAATTACCTCGCAATACTTTTCAATACATGTTGAGTATTATTTAGCAGAATTAAACTAAAAAAAGTTATTATAACAAATTTGTACGCCATAAGTGTGTCAATTAATATATTTATGAAAATGTTATTTTGTTTAAATAATTATTTCCTTAGAACAAAGTAGGAACGTATTGCAACGTATGTATCTCTGTTCATTCCTTTATTAGAGAACACAGAGGAACTCTTCAAGATTTGTTTCAGAAACTATAAAACATTTTTGCAAATAAAGAATGCACATTAGAAAAATTCGAAATATAAAATAGGTAACCAACGTTGCTCATTGAAATACTCTGAATAATACAGATCTTCTTAATAGTTATAAACTGATTTTACATCGTATTCAAAGCTCATCACGATCACGATACTTTCTTTCCTTATAGATCGTAATGTAGAAATTCAACAAATCGATAAGTACAATTTTGAACGTTCTAATGTAAGTTTGTTTCCATAAATATCATGCATAGAAATTTTTCTTTATTTAAAAAATTAAAAAATCGCTGCCTCACGGAGCAAAGTACGTCGGTGAGCGTTCAGCTTATGTCGCGGCGACGGATACTCGCGATTAGTTCCTCCTTCGCGAATAGAAAGGAGCTAGGCGAAGCGCGCGCGACTTTCCGGGAACGAAAAACCCGAATCTTCGCTCGACGACGTGGAATTTCTCAGTTGCGCGTTTCACTGGCGAGAAGCAAAAAGATGCGTGCCCGTCGCGTTCCTGGCTGTTAATCCGTTACTTTCTCCGCATGTCACGAATTCTATGGGCCCGGTGCTTATGGGCCCAAAGTATATTGACGCGCAGTAAT
Organism: Colletes gigas; assembly: GCF_013123115.1. Classification (NCBI taxonomy): domain Eukaryota; kingdom Metazoa; phylum Arthropoda; class Insecta; order Hymenoptera; family Colletidae; genus Colletes; species Colletes gigas. Next base: position 1,834,607 of record NW_025106659.1, on the reverse strand, counting down.
TGGGTAAAGTTCGGCCTCGCGACCAGCTGATGAAATTTTGAAAACTCTTGAATCACGCGGCTTCACGAAAACTCCACGGTTTACATAAAAAACGTCTTGGCTGGAAACATTGCTCGCGCAAGACTTGGCACGTCTCTGGCCTCGTATAAGGCAAAGGTTCTGTAATTGTTCATGTACCACTAAGGTAACAATTTGCAATGTAAAGCTTGAAAATAACGTTCCTAGCAGCGATCAACTTAAAACAAATACAACCTAATCGTATCTTTAATCGTGCTTGCCTAACTCGTTTTCTTGTTTCAAAAGTATCGGTGTACTGGTACGATGTGAATTACCATTTAATGTTCAGAATTTTTTTATAAAAAGCTATTACACTGCCGAACAAGACGGATTTATATCGTATCGTGAACATCGCTCGGGGCTATTCTTTTTGTTTTAGTTCCTTGTTGTAGATACGCGGTTTCTGGTATGTTATTGAAAAATCGTGATTCAGGCACGGCCAATGAAACGCCTCTGTTTGTTCACAATGAAACGTTCGTAGATCCGCTCGTGTATTTTCTGTGTAACCACAATGGTAACCGACTGTTAACTCTGAGTCACTCGAACGGAACTCGCGCGCGCGCGCCGGATCTAGATACTGAATCGGATCCAGAATCCGCTACTAGCGTACACGTTCGATCCTTATCAAGTGTGTTCGCGCAAGAGTAACGAGGGATGAAAAATTACCCGACCTTGATCTCGTTCGCTACTTCTACCCTTCTTATAAATATTGCCATTGTTGCTCGATGTAAATTAATTAATAAGGGATCTCTGGTCTTCTTCGACAATGTGATATCGCGTAACAAAAGCGTATAAAAAGTATGTTTATATCTAATGAACGAGTATGATAAAACAAATACGGGCATGGATGATAATATTATGTCGATATAAAAAAATCAATGTCAAAGAGAATGAAAGTATGTAACTAAAAAGTAATATTTTTTTATTCCGTGAGGGAAAGCACGAATGAAATAAACACAATGTTACTGATAGATAGAGCTGGAACTATTCGAACGTTTCTACCCTTTTAAGTATATAAATATAGGTATTCGATTTCTACGAATAAACTTCGAATATCGCTGTTTGATTACTATTATTCCTACTACTTTACATTTACGAAAAAAAGTTGCTTACAGTCGAAAAATAAAAATACGTTTCTCCTTTATCAAAATATTTTCAATAGAGTATCGTTAATAAAATATCTTAAGTAAAAATTGAATATTCGAAAAGAGAAAAATGGAATAAGTAGTCTCAACCCCAAGAGGGTCCCGATGACATGTGCCTGAAAACTGTTCAAGATTAGGTAAACAATTTCTGCGTGTGAAACGCTGAGGATACCCTGTCGCGTTTAATCTGCTCGAGGGACGTGATAACTCGGTCAATTAAAGAATGTGCATAAGTTAATATCTTGGCAACACATAGATTCGTTAAAAAAACGCGTAATTAGTACTAAACACCATCGACGGGAGGTGGTTACGTTAGTAGAGTAGTCATATCGCGTTGCAAAATCAAACGACCTCGGCTCCCGCATGATAATTATGAATATGTTATAAATATGAGAACGAAGTGATTGTAATTCCAATGGCCGAGAGGCGCGGAGAGGCCCTGAACACTGTTCCGAACCCCGTTATTCGCCTTTGGAGGCTCGCCACACGCACGACAACGCCTCTAACCGCTTATAGACGACTTCGATGGTCAATCGTGTGAACACACGATGCATTACGTATACATCGACTATGTTAATTATTCTATTTAAATATCGTGTTTTGCCCGAACCGCCGCATCGATTCCTATCTGACCGAGAGGAAAATTATATTAATGCACCAGATGCATTATGTATGTACACTGATCGCATAACAATCTGTAGCAGTCGCCGTCCTACAACTCCTTTTTTTTTCTTGCCTCCGATTATCACCTTAATAACATTTACCAATAAAGATTTTAATCGAACATCGATGCGTTCCCTTCTAAGCGAATACTCGATTCTCTGATTCAAGGGGAATTTCTAACGTCGATTCGCGCACGTTGCGCTATCTAATCGACCTTGTGATTCTGAACTTGTGTCGCGAATGTCGAATAACTCGTTTCGTTACCCAACCGGCGCGACGGCCGCGGTATCCACTGTGTTTGTAGGTGATTGGTCGCGGAGCACGCATACATGATATAAGTAATAACGTTAAATGACTATGATTTTAATGGCGAAATAATTATCGGCCTTGGGTACATTTGTCACGGATCGTTACGTCGTTTTATCGATAAAAAATCTCAGCGAATATCTCGATCAAGCGCGTAGTTTGCACATGATTCGCCCGAGACGTTGAATAAGTATCTTGAGCAACATTAATAAGGCTATCGATGCATCTACTAGCAGAACCGAGATGAAACATTGTAAGTTTTAATATTTGCTCTTCACGATCAACACCAAAGAGATTTAATTAATTTTTGTTTACTTATTCTGTAATTCATCGTTCAACTCTGATCATTGATTTCTTGACTCATCAGTCGTCATAATTTCGCTTTTTGTATATTCCAAATTCCAAGAGTCGACTTCCTTGTTCGACAACATTCAGTCTTTTTTTTATCGTGTTTAACAAAGTCCATTATCGAAACTAGCAGTATTTTACCAAACGCAGCTCTATAATTACGTGACTAAGGATAATTAATCAGGTGACAAGTCAAAGACGAATCTTATCCCTGAAGGATCAAACCGCCGGGCAAAGTCGAGCATTCTTTCACCGTCTTAATTTATAAATCGACATCAGTTTCAATCTTTCTACGGGATAATCGGTCCGTGATGCAATCATCCGTGCAAAGTCATCGGTCATATATCCGTTCCATTGGCGGAGTACTTGGCCCACTTTGGCGATACGCGTTGTTAAGGGATTACTACACGTTTTCTCTAAACCGTGTCAACCACTTGGAAAATGTAACTGGGTCCCACATTGTGTGCTATTCATGAAAAAGCGGTCGTTAACAATTTGAATGACAGCCGATGCATCTCCTCTTGCGTCAAGCTGTTGCGCTGCGAGATTTCTAATGAGCTTCCCCGCGATCGAGTAGTTTCTGTTCCGATTCAGATGTTTTATCGTTTGCTATATTTTATAGAGTCTCGCGCCTGCTAATATAATAAAAAAAACTCTTTTCTGTATAATAAACAATATTTTTTATATAAAGAGCAATATAAAGAAAACTTATCTGCCAGATACTGCATAATTCTAATCGTATCGGGATTTAACGTAGAGTCACGTACCAAGTTTGACTAATTGTATTTTTAAGTAAATTACATACTAACAACGTTTTATGTTAAGTTATAAAATACATAAAATGTCATTATTACATAAATCTATTTATAGACTCCAAAGTTAGTTGAGCTGAAAACATCGATCGTTTGAACTAGAACTTGATTAGCGTTCAAACGAAAAAAAAAATAAATCTATTTACGGACTCTAAAGTTACTCGAGCTTAGTATGCGTTCCAAAGTTACATTCCATTTGAACAGTCTTAGTTTGAACTAATTTGAACTAGTGTTCAAACAAGAATAAACATAAATATAAGAGTGAGACATAGGCTAAATAGCTCAGATAACTCACCCTATGTAATGGTTTGCTGTCATTTGCCCTTGTCCGTTCAAAAAGCGCATGTCGGAATCTTGCATTACACACTGGACTCACTGATGCACAATTTTCTTTGTCAATTGGGGATGCTTTGTGCTGCTTCTGACAGAAGTCTCCAATTTCCGATCCTTCAACGGCAACCGGAAGCGTGCGACGAAAATTCATTTCCGTGCGTTCGGTTCGTTATAAAAGTTCTACCGGATGCTTTTTGGTAGCCAGTTAGGTCAATTTTGGCTCGTCGCAAAGATCGACTTTGGTATATTGTGTAGTTTCACAATTTAGTATAGATCTCTGTGATGGTAAAACGATAGATTCGAGTTCTTTTTGATAGCATTTCATACATTATTCCAAATATTTTATTATCATGGAATATAAAATGTCAAGTTATCTTTCACATGTTTTAAACATTCGATTGTTCAGATCATTCGATTGATAATTATAAAATTATTCGAACGTTCTCATCCATGTTCGAAAAGTTTTATTCATAGTAGATAGTTAAAGTATTGCACGGAACTAACAAATCTGCGTTTTACAACCTCACTACTGACTCCACCATAAGTAGACCACACCATTTAAAGACCTGTTCTAAGTTTCTGAACCATACATAGCGAGTCTTCGTTAATTTAGAGAATAAGGTTGACGATTCAGCGAAATATTGAAATGCTGGTTTGTCTGTTTAGAATGGGTATCCATCACGACGACGATCTCTCGTGGATGACGCCCGTTTTGAAACGTTGGTTGTGAAACAAACAAAGCAAAGCGTTTTGGAGGAAGCTCGGCAACGAGCGAATGGTAAGTAACAATTCACTATTTTAGATGTGATTGTTTCATTGATATTTTCAATCGACGTTAGCGTTCGATGTTTCTTTGCATTGCATGTACTTTAACACGTCGAAATGTCGCTTCTAGATATAGTTAGTTTTTCTTGTAAATCCAATCAGGCACGTTAATATCGGTGTATATGTATTATTGATGTTGCACGATAATTGTTTTTTTATTAGACTCACAAGCCGATCAGACACTTTGCTCTCAGGATCATTTGAAACACGAAACAGAACTAGTTTCGTCCAGTGACGACGAACAATTGGAAACATTGGCTTGCGCTGCCAAGGATGGAGGTTTGTACTTGCTTCGAAAATTTTCTTACGCTGATATTTTTATCAACGAAGACGTCGATACATGAAGAAGTTACGCTTATTAAAACAAATACTCAAACACATAATACAAATTTGAGTTATTGATTCCTGTAAACAAATTGTTACAAGATAAAATTGGTCCCCTTTCAAGAACAAAAGTAAATTCATGTCACATAATTGTGTTAGATTGAGTTTCTACATTGTTTTTAATATGGACCATCAAATAATGGTTAACATAAAATACTAATGGCGTGACTTTTAAATTTACATTTCCGTTAATGTATCGCGTCTTCTTGTCCAGAAATCAGTAGTGCAATAGAGTTTTGGTTGTTGCATTTGGCATGAGCACGCAATTTGTCTTTGACTTGCAGAAGCGAAAGCAGAAATTTCATCGGACAGTGATGGCAAAGCAGATGATGATTATGATAATGGTAAGTGTGATCGCTCTCTTTCGATATAAGTGAGAAATCAGGTTAAATCGTAAATTTTTGCGTCGAGAACCAGGGCGACGGAAATCCTCGATGATGCAGGCCATCAGTAGGGTTCATGGAATAGAGATGGAGTAAATGGAGAGTGAAACAACCCCTATTGTAGAGGCTATATGTCTGACCAAGTGCTTTTCTGACAATTGGCTGAATTACGCGAAAGATCTTTTTCCTTTTCCCAAAGATCTCTGCCTTTTCTTTTCTCGCCCTTTCGACGCCTTTCTCAATCCACTTTGCGCATTCGGAATCGTATTAACTGGAGACCCCTTTCCCCAGTTCTCGGACGTCTTCGTACGTTCGCGATAAATATATAACACGGTTATTCCTTTTTTGCCTTGTTCGTCTTTGCTCGCGGACCTGGCACGTCCGTGGGCGACGATAAAAGGTATTTCATTCTTTCTCTGCCACCTCGGTTGCGCTGCAGTCCATACAAAGGTGCCCGGGAATAGACATTTCGCGGAAATGGACTTTGAATTGCTCGATTATTAACGTCCACTGAAATCACTTAGCACTTCGAAATGTCGCCTGAGAACGTGGAAAGAATACTTAAGAAGCTCACGACGTTCTTTCTTTGGTCTTATTTTCTGGACAATCAGGGCACGTTAAGTGCATTAATAGTTAAAAATGAAATAGAATGAAAGCAAAATCTTCTTTTCCTCTTTGATTACTTCGTAACAGTAATAAGCAGCCAATTGAAATTAGTTGATATTTAGAATAGTAACAAATACAGTAGGAGATAAATGTAAAAAATGTCATAATAGAACAAAGTGTTGTATTTATTAGATAGGAGTCTGTTTTCCTTTTACTTAAATTATTATGACATATTACATAACATATTTATTTATAAAAACGTTGTCTGTTTTCCTAAAGAATGTCCAATCCAACCATTTTAGCTAAATGTGTATTTCTAGAGAGAAAAATAGGCATACATCGTATAACACTTTGGACACTACTGGACATTATCTTCAGCCTATAAATTAAAATAGCGTTATAAATAAAAGAAAAAATTCACATTTCCCAGCAATATAATACACCTGACTAGTTTGATTATTCGATAATTACGAAAAATTACAAATTCTATTAATACTTTAACTTCTTTCAGACTCTGGATTAACCGAGGAGGAAGTGGTGCTAGCAAAGACCATAGCTGAGAGCCCCGAAAGCGAGCACACTGTGCAAAAGGCAGCGCTGATTCTGCGCCTACGCGAAGGAATCGGTTCCCTAGCGAGGATCCTGAAGACGATCGAGAACTTTAAGGGCACGGTGACCCACGTAGAGTCCCGTCCCTCTAGGAAAGAGGGCCTCCAGTTCGACGTCCTCGTTAAGGTCGACATGACCAAACACAGCTTGTTGCAATTGATCCGAAATCTGCGTCAAAGCGCCGCGTTGGACGGCGTCACTTTGCTCGCGGACAATTCTGTTAGCATTAAGGATCCCTGGTTTCCCCGTCACGCTTCCGATCTTGACAACTGCAACCATTTGATGACCAAATACGAGCCGGATCTGGACATGAATCATCCCGGTTTCGCCGACAAAGAATACCGCGCGCGCAGGAAGGTGATCGCCGAAATCGCGTTCGCCTACAAGTACGGAGACCCGATTCCCAGCATTCCTTACACCGAAACGGAGAACGAGACCTGGTCCCGCGTGTTCAAGACCGTCGAGGACCTGGTCCCCAAGCACGCCTGCGTCGAGTATCAGCGAGTATTCAAGAAACTGCAAGAGGAGAAGATTTTCGAAGTCCATCGCATACCGCAGTTGCAAGAGGTCGGCGATTTCTTGAAGAAGAATACCGGATTCACTCTGCGACCCGCAGCTGGACTGCTCACTGCCAGAGACTTCTTGTCGAGTCTCGCTTTCAGAGTGTTCCAGAGTACCCAATATGTTCGTCATATCAACAGTCCGTACCACACGCCGGAACCGTAAGTATTTTAATTTCTACCGTTTAAACGCGTTACAAAAGAGTTCTGTAACCTCTCAATTATTTTCAGTATTTTATTTCTTTAAGAAGGCGCCCCCTTTAATTTTTATAGAAGCAACCCGTATTTATATATGTATAGGGGACAAAAACAAAATTTCATGTTGATAGTATTCTTTGGAAAAACAGAGAAAGTTCGTTTTTGAGAAAACAAACTATAGAGAACATTATTTTACTAAATATGTCTCTCTTGGTTGTGAATTGTCTAGTTGTTTTGGTTTGAATATTGTTAACGACAAAATGTTGTGGTAACACTGGTTTTAATATGAAATAAAATAAACGAAAAACTAGGTAGTATATGCAGAATTCAGTGTTTTTGTTCGAATCTGTGTTGTAATTGGTGTTCGAAGGATTCGTAGCAAGCGACATAGGACAATCGATATTGCGTTATGACGAGAGCAGACTCTCGTTACACAGAGTACGATGATAATAGAGTTACTCTGCCCCTCTAAGCTCGTAATGGAGCTCTAATTGGCTTTTAACGACACGATGGCGTTGATAATTCAGTTTCACAGTTGCGAACTCATTCCTCCACGGAAGTGGCTTCCGTGTCCAACAGATTTTGAGAACAATTAAAAGTATTTTGCGCGAAAAATTAATTGATACGGTTCAAACTAAACGATCACCGTAGCAAGGAAAATCTTTCAATTTTGTTATATATCGTATTAACCGAATTTACTGTTCCTTCTTCATGCATTGGAAGCCAACGTTCCTTATTTTTATTCTTCCTATATTTTTGAAGCTTCATTACGAGGCAGTATTTCCAAAAAAACAATGTAACTATATTACTGTGATTAGCATAGAAATGAAAGTTGTTCATTTATTCTAGTTTCACGCCAACATTCGACCTTGCCATTTGCCTTATTCTCGTGAACTTGAATAAATGACCACTTTACAGTGCAAAGTCATGAGTTTAATTTAATTCCTTGTTTCTCTCGGTTACAGAGATTGCATCCACGAATTGTTAGGACATATGCCGTTGTTGGCCGATCCAAGCTTCGCTCAATTCTCTCAAGAGATCGGGTTGGCTTCGCTGGGTGCTTCTGACGAGGAAATCGAGAAGTTGTCGACCATCTACTGGTTCACAGTCGAATTCGGTCTGTGCAAGGAAGGTCAAGAGGTGAAAGCTTACGGCGCTGGACTTTTGTCAGCTTACGGAGAACTGCTCCATTCGTTGAGTGACAAATGCGAGCACCGACCGTTCGAGCCGATGACCACAGCTGTTCAGAAGTATCAAGATCAAGAATACCAGCCGATATATTACGTCGCGGAGAGCTTCGAGGACGCCAAAGAGAAGTTCCGTCGCTGGGTAAGTACAGTTCGATATTGGAGACTTTAACGCCAGATGTACCGCGCACTACCGCCATTACCGTTTCTACGCCAATCGTCACGGGAACTTTTAAGAGGAAAACTATAAACTATTTAATTTGTCCATATTAATACGGTTAATAGATCTTTTAGAAAACAATTGTATAAAGAAATTTACTGAAATATTAATACGATTACTGAGAAAAAATGGAAATAGAAAAATGAAATTTATTTTTTGTTTGCGAAAAAGTAAATGAATTTACCTAATTTACAAACCCTAAAAATTGGGTATATATTTGAGTTACTATTAATAGAAAATTATTGGACACAGCAATTTCAAACTTTGAATATACATTTATTTATATTTTTCTAAGTTATACGAAGTTTCTCGATTATATATAAATAATTATATCAATATATCGATGATCTAGCTTTTGTCCTAATAACAGGAACAAATGTCAAAAAAATTGTTATCGTGCACGAATGCGGCTATTATCTGTACCATACTAAGTAGAAATGTTTGTAAACTCAAAAAATGATAGTACCTAAAATACAAAAATTCCTTCTTATTAAATTTTTTAGCCCTTGCAAGCAGTAACGATATCGCGTTAATTTTGGTTCGAACAATTTAACTATATAAACCAGTTTGAGAAAGAATTTATTATGACTGAAAACTGAAGTTTTAAACGTAACTTTGTTGCATATCGATTCGTTAAGTCCGATAACTTGGACGACTGTCGTTAACACCGGTTTACGTCACTCTGTAAATTACCTTCATTACACGTTCGCTCGGATAAAGATTATCAAGGACGATCTTAATGATTTCTTCGTTTCTCCTTTCAGGTGTCTACCATGAGCCGACCTTTCGAGGTGAGGTATGACCCGCACACGCAACGAGTCGAAGTTCTCGACACCGTCGACAGGCTGGAGAATCTCGTGTCTCAGCTGAATACCGAAATGACCCATCTTACGAACGCCATCAACAAAATTAAGAAGTCCTTCGCGTAAGAACGAGGAGGATCCATCTCCGTGACACGATACGGTTATTCCTTTCGCGAAGCATCTTGCTCGGTTCTCGACGTTTTCTCGGTACGCTCGAATCGAGACTTTTCAATTGGTTCCACTTTCGCGCGTTCCCGCCATTAATGATAATTTAAAAACGGAGAAGAAGAACAGGCTCGAAATATCGGCAGGACTGTCGCGCGAAAAGACGAGTCACAAATATTTATCCGAAAATACGTCGAGGTTTACGTAGGCCCGGTGATTGCGCGTCACTTCATCTTTATCATTCCTCGTTTGCATCGAATCGTTCTCACTGTGTGTATAAAGTCGTCCATTCGTGTAGTCGCGCGCATGCGCAAGCTAAGCAAAATGTCCGTTCGAAGCGGACTCGGGGCGTATGCGTGCGCGGACCAAATCGATCGCTCGTATTTCGCGTGATGCGAGCACGTAATAAGTTAATTCTGCTCCTCGTTTTATTTATTGAATTTTGCGTTCTCGAACGTCCGCACACGCACGACATTTACTTTTTAAACAAATAAAAATCGATTATCGGAGATTCTCTGCGCGTCCAAGGTATTATATCGCGCTCAACAATTGCGTCAGGGTTATCTTCTTTCATTGGAAACGAATCGTGCGACCTGCACCGCTTTGAACGAAAACGCACCGCGCATGTACGCGTATTTTTTTTACGTTGTACGTATCGTATTACATTTTTATTCTATTGCACTACATATTGTTATCATTAGTTTAGATGTAGAGTAGTTTTGTGATTGCGTACCAATTTGCTGCACGTAGGCAAACGATGACACTCCACCGCGATAGAACGTTACCTGTGTGTCGTGTTCACTTAGATCAGCTGTATAGTGAGACGGCTAGTATTACAAGGCAATGTATGTAGATTATTCTCGATAAGTATTGTATTAACGAAACCCGTGTTCTTTGGGAAACACGCTCGTCTTTGACGAACGAAAGAATTTAATTATTTTACAGAATTACTTTACACTTTCTGGTTTCAATCTCGCGTACGATAACAGAAGTAGAGACAAGAGGCTCGCGTAGTTTCCCGAGAGATTTGTTAGTATTCACGAAAAGCTTCGATAAGGAAGTGACAAAGTGTCGCATTAGAGACGCACTGTCTACACTGGCGTGTAGCGAGAGTCCTTGCTTGTGCACCCTGCACTCTTCCCGTAGCTAACTCGTACCAAATACATTCCTGCGTTCACGTTAATGCACGCGCCATTTTTTGCGCTTATTTGTAGAAACGGTCGGCGCGTACCCTAGATTTCCTTTGTATTATATTGTAAAGTACTCAAAGCATAATAAAAATCCAAGATATGAATCTTACAAGTTGCATTCGTTTACACTTCCCGTTCAAACATTATTTTATATAAAGAAACACAGCATATTTGGAATACTTGTTTAAAGTGAATACAAAATTACCTGAAAATATGAGAACGATCAAAATATTTGAAGTAAAATATTTCCTAAAATAATAGTTTTTGTAGACGATGTACGATATTTTTTTTAATATAACCGACAGTTTAAAAAATAGTTCAGTTTTAGATCACTCGCGCAATATGGCAATATAAGAAATCATAATGTTGATTAATATTATGTACGAATTTGTATTATCAGTTGCGATTGAATAAGATTATATCTAATCGTACACTACACACTATGTGTTTAGCGTATAATACAAATTTCGATATTGTAAAGCCATTCCGTTAGTGCCCTGAAGGCAATGGGGCCCTAAGGCCTTTAACGACACTAATAAAGTAAGTGACCCACCGTCTTGGGTGCAAAAATCAGAAGTAACAGCGCACCAATCAGAAAAAAGAAATCTTCTGATTGGCTGGCGGCTGACACTTCAAGTTACATTTAAGCCGCCGTATTTTGTAATTTTGGCCAGACGTACAACAGACGTAATTTGGACGTAATTGGAACTTTGGCAGCACAGAACGTGCAACGCTGGTCCTTCGAGTAAAGTCGGCACTTGACGTGCAAGCTCACCAAAAGCTTCAAGATCTTACGATCACCACAAGCCCCAACACTCTGCATACATGATTATATCTGAATTTGTATAAGTAGATATGTAATTATATAATACTTGTACTTGCATCGTAATATATTTTATTACTGTTAGGGAATAATCTTCCTATAAGTTGGCGGATGCATGAGTGTATTTTGTACTTGTAATTCCTGTTGTTGGCAACGGGGTGTATGTATGTATGTATGTATGACGGAAGAGTAGAGGAGTCGAAAGTGGCGTAAAACGTAAAAATAAAAATGGTGAATAAGTATTAAAAAGAATCCAGATGAATTAGAAGAATATTACTTATGAGACAATCGATAAGTAGTCGATACCGGAATCGCGAGCCAAGATCCGCCAGTGGGGAGAATCCCCTCCTCTGAGATACGAATCCACGAACAACGCGAAATTCGGCAGCCGCGATCAGGAAGATTAACGAGCGATACGAAAGAGGGAGAGACGAGTGAGACTTCAATTTATTATTATCTTATATTTTTTTAACTTATAATAAACTAACATCTAATCTTGTAACACTTAAACTGTTTATTTTTGTTAATCACGTTATTCGGTTTAATAAAGTATTATTTATGTTTATCAAAGATAACAATGAAATCAGAACTATATTAGAACCACGTGCCAGCGCAACAGATTATGGGCCCAGAGACACGCTCTGCTACATGAGATATAGAACGTAACTAATAAGAATCGTGGAAAAGAAAAAATAAAAACTAATAAAAATAAATAAAAAAATTAAAAAACGAGCTGCAGTCATGGAAAATTTGTATTTAATAAGGAGATGTGTCTTTCAAATTTGCCAAAAGTGTAACAAAATATATGCAAAGTATATTCAAAAATAATTTATAATGACTCTTTAAAATAAAGAAGCGTTGTATACTCTGTGTTTAACATTAGTCGTTCTCACGTACTTTAGTTTTCAAATTTTTAATATCCTCATGTATTTCGAAACTTATTACATGATAAAGCAATTGGCACTTTAAAAAATCTCTTGCATGGCAAGTGGAAGAGCAAGATGACTTTATGAATTCACATGCGAAGCCCAACAACTAAACTAACAATAAGATTGAGAGTCCACTTAAGGGGGGAGTCCCATATGAGACCTCAAAAATATCAATTTTTTTTTTTATTCATTTTTTGAAAGTATTAATCTTTAAGAATGTTAAATTTTAAGAGATAAATGTCAAGTATTGTGGATTGTAGAACATTTTTTGTATAGTCCTCGCGGTAATTACCGAAGTCATTGCTTCGGGTGATTACCATGTACAGCCCAGACATTATTGTTTCGAAAGGTTTACGACAGGGTCAAGAGACATCTGCTGTTATTAAAAGTTGAAATTTGAGCGTTTTTGTCATCTAGGTGGCAATATTCTGGAAGGAATTCTATATGGAGCTGAGATTGATGAGTATGATCTTGCAGACTTTAAATGCGTTTCTCTCGAAACGTTACTTTCTTAACTGCCGTAGATAAAATCTCAAAAACTATACCTTCGATTGCTTTGAAATTTTTACCCGTTATTCCACATACTAACAGTTCTCGCCCGTATCAAAATCAAATTGTTATAATGAGTTTATCATATCTTTTTTATTAAAAAGTTGCAAAAGAAACGACGAAATTTTGCAATTTTTACTTTAAGCTTTTACCATTTTGTCAATTTGCAACATAGATTAATTATTTTGGTACGGGCGATAACTGTAAACCTACAGAATAAAAATCTTTTTGACTTTTTTGATTTAGTCAACCTTGGTAGAGCTGCAACATCTACGCCAGTGTTTAAACACATGTTTACTGCGGACGTGATAACAACATTAAAAGTTAATAAAAATTAATAAAAAAATTACCTTGTATTCCCAAAGGATATCTAAGTAAACTGCAAAAAAGAATCATACCGTCAGATGTAACATTTCCTTAAAAAAAATTAAAAAAAAATGGTTCAATTTTCTATCATTCACATGAGACTCCTCCCTTAAGGATTAGAGATCATTTGTTACAAGTGTTAGAAAGAAAGGTTCTAAGCTTGAAATGCCGGCCACCAATGATCACCGTGGCAATCAACGTGTTAAAGAAGATGAGAAAGAAGTAATCGTGGATCTTCCACTTTGTATTTTCGATTTTTATCGGTCGATCGAGTTGAAGTGAAATGTGAAGGTCCTCGGGGCGAATGTCGCGTCGATGAGCCTCGCTGCTACCTTCAATTAGGTCTTTGCACTCGGAGACATCATGATATCATGACAATTCCCACGTAAAATCGAGAACAAGCCGACGGATGGGTGCTCGCGTCCTCTCGGGCAGTCATGAAACTCTTGGCAGTGCTCGGTGCACTCGCGATACAGTGCGTCGCTACAAAACCATGGAGCAGCGATAGTAAGTGAAAGTCTGTTAAGAACGGTGATCGAAATAACTTCCTTGTTCGCTCGTTACAGGTTATCCAGAGGAGTCGTTCTCCATGTTTGGTTGGTTCAGCTACCTGAAACGCCTCTCTCTGATAGCGCTGATGCTGTTCGGAGTAATCCTCTACTATGTCCCGGAATCGCGTCCACGTGAGTGAAACGCGCAGAAATCAGAGATTCTTCACGTATATTTAAATAGACGTGTACACGTATTACAGTACGTGTCATATTAAAGACACGTATACCCGTGAATTATTTCACATATCTTTATATACACGTGTATTTAATTACAAACGAATTAATACATTTTCATCTTAATAGATGTAATTTTTAGAATATCAATACTAATTTACGAATCCAGAATATAATTCCACAAGTGTCGAAGTTTAACACTAGAACTACCGAAGCGGTCAAAATGACCTATTCGTAATTTCTACGAAAATTTACCGTAGCTTTCTATGAGAGAATGAATAAACACTTGTTTTCATTGCATTATACATTTCTTCAAGTACAAATAAACACACATGATTGTCAGTAGTTCTAGTGTTACGTATAAAAATGAAATAAAACATCAACTTTATGAACAAAGTTTATTGAATTAATTCTCTATTTTGATGTAAAAAATGGCAATATATTAGTTTCTTTATATCAAAATAGAGAACTAATAATAAAATAGTTTCTATCGAGACCACTTATACTATTTTCCCTCCCCCCCTTTCATTATTGAAAATATGAGTAATATTATACGAAACAAATAGTTTTATCAAAATGTTCGAACGGATTAGTAAGTTTCTACGAACACGATAGACAGTCGAATGAAATATTTCTTCCGCAGACGCGCGCAGAATTTGTTACACGCTGATCGATTTTACGGCGAACAGTTTGAAATTCGCGCTGAGCGCCCGCGAAAGCGAATACCTGTACGAGAAAATTAAATCAAGATACCATCGCACAAGATACGAACAGTCGCTGATAGCGCAGAAACATCGCTCGCGAGAGGACCAGGAAACCGTCGAGGACTTCGAACTACCACACTCGACTCACGGCAGGAAGTCGAAAGCGTTCATCAACGGTGACGGATTATCTGGGTTAGATGGAACAATTTTTGTGATGACTGAAAACCACCTTTTCCTAGTTTCGTATTACAATTTATCATTCCTTCGCAACCTTGTTCTTGGAATATGACTTTCATATACAGGATCTTCAGCCACCAATCGCATTTTCCAAGACGGACGAGCAAAATGTCCAGTGACATTTGGACGGAAACGTATCTTAGGATACTTATGTAGGATTTAACAAAGAGAATTGTATTTGGAACAAATGTACAAATGATATAATTGTAGAAGCGAATTTGAAATACACAAAGCATACAATCCTTTTACACAAATTAATATCGTATAAGAATCACGTCTGACTTTCACAACCGCTCGTTTCGTTCTCCCCGTCGTCTCGCTGTCCCTGGTTACCCATTCCTTCTCGAAAAAAACTTTCCACCCTTTTGCACATAAATTAACATTCAACAAAACTACAGCGCGATACAAATGTTCAATACAAATCTCCAACATTCACGATATCGAAGTTAATCAGTATTTAATTCACGTTAAGTCCTGAAGTTGAATAAATGTTATGCTATTAATAAAGCATTCGCAATGTTTACGTTCATTTGTTTACATCCAAATGCGAGACTTCAGTGTCATCTATCGCCGAATTATTTCAAATACTGTGGCAATCAATTTATGGCAATTTTTCCTTCAATGTCATCTGAAAGTCACCGTGTAGTGGGCCGTTGAATTTGTCTTGACGTCAGCTACAATACTATGAAGTTAAAAATACCTAGTTCCATTTAAAAATATAAGAGTAACCTTAATTTTTTATCGAAAATCAATTTGTTTTAAAATTTAAGCAACTGTAATTTCTTGTTGGTTAAAAATTGGTTAACTTCGATAGGAAACATTTTTTTATCAGACTATCGAAAGGGGGTGAAAAATCGTGAGGACTAATTCGTGCCTCACCCTATATATGAAACTTTCATGTTTAATAGTCAGTATTTTATTAATTTTGTTCTAATTCACATATTTCTAAAATAATTGTTTTGTGATAGAACATCGTTATTTTTTAAACTTTGATCGTTGCAAAACTAACAGGATTTCTTAAAAATAGTCCTTTAGTCAAGCATCTGTTTTTAAAATGCAAATATACATTTTATAAGAAAATGTATTTGGAAGTTTTTTGAAATTTGTTCTGATGGATTCAAAAGAAGAAACTTAAAGATTTAAACACGAATTAAATTTGTTTATTAAATTTAAAAGGCATAACGAAATATATAATTGCATAATATGCGATACACACTACTTAAATCAGTATACAGGATGTTCGGCCACCCCTGGGAAAAATTTTAGTAGGAGATTCTAGAGGCCAAAATACTCTCTCTTTCACTGTAGCTAAACTTTCCCTACGCTAAGTATTTTCCAGTTTCGTTTTTCCGTGTTTCTGTCCTGTCTCTTTTTCTCTCCCTTTACTATTAGGTTAAGGAAATGTATATATTGAAGGGCGGTTTTAGGAAAGACGCTCAGTCTGTTTTAGACGGCTTCTAGCTCACAATCAGTCCTATTAGAGACACGTTATGGTCAGTCTGGTAAAGACGTCGTAGTATCATTGTAAGTTAGCCTATGTGTGGCTAAACCCCGCACTTGCGAATAAACTGTATAATAATTGTGGGGTAGATTGTGGGCTTGTTATTTGAACCCCCAGCCCCTCACGTGGAATCGAGAGAATTTCGTTCTCTAAGCCAGTGTAAATTCCAAACTTCGAGCTGTGACACAATATCTATTCGTTTCCAATTTTTATGAAGTCTTGATGTTAATTTAAAATTTTAGAAATGTTCTGAAGTGACAAATTTTGTTTTTTTTTTTTATTAAATTACAAATTTTATCCTCGTCAATTTCAGAATATCGAACAGCACGAACTAATGGGACGACCTAATACTATTTTCCAGATTAGGTTTGTTAACACTTTGACGGCCGCTGTCACGTATACGTGACTTTGCGAGCTAGCAGACGTTGGCCACTGTCACGTGTACATGATCTAATGTATCAGTCACCATTTCATCATACATTCAACTTATTACGTTTGTTGAGGTTACATTTATAATTCCTTATAATAATATTACTAGCATCTTCGTGTATCTCACTTTGGTCTACAACATCAGTGGTGACGGACAACGGTCTTCGCGTGATACGTGCGGCCATTAAAGTGTTAACCGCTATTTAGATTCGTATATACGAATTTTCATTTCGATCTTCTTTCTTTTTTTTTACTTAATACTTAATTGTATACAATCTTAACGCAACAAAAATATATTATTCTTTTTAAACGTAGGTATTTTTGTTGGGATTGTGTTTGGTTCATTCTAAACAATTCTAAACAACACGTTATTATTTCAACACATTTATTTCTATTTTAACAATGAACGTACATAGGTATTTCTACACGTGTTCCCTCACAACGTCATTACTAGACTGCTGATTTTTATGCAAATTCATATTTTGATTAATAGAATTAACGATATAAGAGCTTTGTAGAGGGTTGTTTCAATCCCTAAATATATTAATTCGTATCTTGCTTTAAGTATTCCTTATATTTTTGCATATTAAGTGCACTCTGCTGGTATTTTTCCTAAGCTATGAAAGTTACGTTTAATTAAGCCGATTCCTAAATCTGCTAACTCCATGTCAATTTCAAATTTTGGACCTATTAGTATACAAAATGTCATGCATAAGATTTCGGAAAATTTAATTAGTCGTGAACTAACATTTCTATGCAAAAACATCATCATTGATGGGGCAACATGGCTTCTTTGTCGGTCGATTGATAGACACTAATTTTGTGGAGTATCATTACTAGACTGCGGATCTTCATGCAAATTCATATTTTTATTAATAAAATTAATGAAATTGGAGCTTTGTAGAGAGTTGTCTCAACCCCTAGATATAATAATTCGTACGTTACTTTAAGTGTTTCTTATATTCTTGCATATTAACTAAATTCTGTAGTTTTTTGAAAATTAAAATTTCCCATAAATGCATAAACATCCGCAGTCTAGTCATTACACATTACCGGGCACTCTACCGCGGAATTCTCCCTCATATCCTCGTTCCAACGCTACCAACTACAATCAGTAAAAATAACTACACAATTTTGTACCCTTGATAATTTATGAACTGTTCTATAGGGGACGGGAAAGAAGGAAACTGACCGAGAAGCCAAGCAAAGATCAACGACAATCTCGTCATCGACTTCGAAGTAGTATCGTTAAAAACGTTTCGCCGGAGGCTAGCTCGGAAGATAACAAATCGGTGTACTTTTATTCCGACAAACTGGAAGATCTTAAAAAATACGTTAAAACGAATTTGCGCGACGCGAAACGGCCAAATGCAACGTCTGTTGAGGATTACGCGCTTTTGATTAGGTATACACACGGCGAAGCCACGGTATAATCGAGTAATCATTTTCTATATTTGCAGCGGTAGTCCACGGCAAATGGCAATGCTCGATGGAAAATACGACAAGGACGACGTTGTCATTGTTGAGGATCCTTATGTTACAGTGGAGTACAAAGAATGTGGTACTTCTATCGATAGACTGTCGTCAAGAATGGATGTTTCAGGCTCGGAACAGGAAGGACCTACCAGAGATCATAACGACCACGCAACAGATTCAGTAATTTCAATTAAAGAGTTATCTACATAAATCGTTTTAATAGGCGCCACTATAAAAAATGAGAATTTTTACGTTTATAATATATGAGCAAAAGATTCATGTTACGTTTAATTTAATTAATTTAATACTAATTGCAAGTAGAAAAGTAGTACAAGGGTATTTTTCCCAAAAACAAGATAAGTAAACGGTATACATATAAGATTCGTATTTATGTATTGGGAAAAATAATACAAGTGTTTTCAAACAATAGTATTAGGTAAGCCAACTATACGAAGCTGTCAGAAAAGCACTTATTTGAGATCTCTTATCGGATTTAAACGTCAGCAAATTTCTCTGTATTTTCATTACTTAGCGACAAATTAATAATGCAGGGAATGGAAACATACGTTAAAGATGTTGATTTGAGCTCCGCGGCAGATGGCAATACAAGATATTCTGACTATACAGCTTTGTATCAAATGAGTCAGATTGAATGTGGCGGTGAGTGTTGCAGCGGTAACGGGTGTTCGATGTCTTCTGCAGTGTTAAACACCGTCAAAGAAGATCTCAATCCGCCCATTAATATTAAAAACGTACTAAAGTAAATGAATAACTGTCGACGTAATATACGACGTTGCTTAAAATATTCTTAAGTTACTAGAATCCATTATCTCAGATCGTGTAAAAGTATGGTAACTCCCAAAACGCACAGCAAAATAGACGAAAGCAGTGAAAGTTTATACGCCATCAATTACAACGATTACAGCCGCAAAAATCGACTAAAATCCAATAATTTCAGCAACGAACGCAAGGTTAATTTTCTAAACACGATCAAGGAAACACCACGGGTAAATTGTTAACTTCACAATACATAGAACTTTTGCAAATTCTCAAATATTTCGCTAGTGTATTTACGTACTTAAATCCGATATGAAATTCGTTTTCATTATTATGATGATATTTTGTCCAAAATTCTGTTACATTTTGTGCGATTAGATTGCAAGTAATTAGATTTATCACACATTTTATACGCAAACGTTAACATAGTCATTTTGAATTATTTAATCTTCTGTCGAACAGTATATGTAAAAATTTTAAAAATTCTTAAAAGAATTAAACCAAATTAATTCAATGTCATGTCAAATATTTCCTCAGACACTCCGTATAATGTATTATATCGATACAATACATTCTCGAACATACTTGCGAGCATCTTTATTTCGAACAGAAACGCCATCACGAAAATACGTCCAGAAACATCCACAGGAAAACGTCAAGAAATAACGATCGGCCAACAGGGTACTGTAACGACATTTATTACTATACGGATCGAGGAGGGGAAGCCGACGATGAAAATTCTCTGCGCGAAAGACGAGTGACCGGAAAGTACAATCTTCACGAGAGGTCTCAGAGAGAAAACTACGTATTCGATACGAACTCGGACGACTCGATTTTCGAGTACAAATACGAGGATTTTTCTACGAAACCTATCCTGCAGAGTATGTTAAAGCTTAACCTTATCCTTTAAAATGTGAAAAAGTAAATTTACAAATTAATAAAACCTTAATCCTTAACTAGCAACGTGGGGTATTTTGACATCCCCAGCGACTGTATTTATTTTATATACAGGATGTTCGGCCACTCCTGGCAGAAATTGTAATGGAAGATTCTAGAGGCCAAAATAGGACGAAAATCAAGAATACCAATTTCTTAACTGAGGCTTCGTTAAAAAGTTATTAACGTTTAAAGTTCCGCCCGTACTGAATTTTTTTATCGAAAATGCGGAGTATTTCGGGGGTATGTCTATTGAACAAAAATTATTGTAATTGACCCCCGCAGACGAAAATAATTTTTTCAGAATGATTTGAGGTTTTTTTAATTTAATTTTTTAATAACTTTTTAACGAAGCCTCAGTCAAGAAATTGATATTCTTGATTGTTGTCCTATTTTAGCCTCTAGAATCTCCTATTAAAACTTTTCCCAGGAGTGGCCGAACACCCTGTATAATTAACACGTTGACTGCTATACCAGCTTTCTCTGTCTTGGGATATTCTCGATATTTTTTCAAACTATAGCATAACAAATGGAAGTATTCAATAGTTCAATGAGGCACTTGTTATTTTGTAAGATTCCTAACGTTATTATAAAATATATCATTACTGAAGTTTATTTATTCTAAGCGTTGTAAAATCACGTTGTAGGATTGTAGCACCGGTCACCAGTGACCACCATGGCAGTCAACGTGTTAATATCATGCTCTATTATTTTGTGCAACCAATTGCATAAAAAGGAAGTCGTCTTTTATTTTTCAATAATATATTTTTGTGTGCTCAATACGTTGTACCCCACGTTACAATTTAAGGGTTATATCATGTTTAGAGAATTCATATTCAATCAATTTTGGTTTTATCTAACATTTTTCCACGACCCGTTATTTAATTTCTTTTAAATAAATGCAATAATATCATAAGTAAATGGCAGGTTTTCGTTCTTCGAAAATAAACGTCTCATCATTTTATCCAAATAAAGTCTGCTCGTGTAAACAGTTTGTTCTTGAACATCTACATTGCATTTCTTTCGAATTAAAAATTGTGTATACTCTAAACTGGGTAAAATTAAACGAAAAAATATTTAGTTATATAGGTGAAATAAAATATTTTAAATATGAAATGAAATTTTGGCAAATAAAATATTTTTATCTTGATACTCTAAAGTAAAAAATTAAATATATTAACTCTACATTTCATATATGCATTTTACATATTTTTTAATAATGGAAATAAGTTGAGTATTTTGATTAAGGTGAGCCGTGAAATCGATGTATTGTATTTTAAAAATAGTCGTTCCATATGTTTGTATTTCATAATACAATACTTAAAATTCTTCAATCACTGTTAATTATTTTGAACAATATAAACCACAGACTTTGACATGAAGAAAAAACCATATGTTTTCTATGTCTTGTGCATTGTTTGATGGGTAACAATCACAATTATATAATCGTTTATATAATTATACACATAACGAAACTTAGTTTTTAAACTTGATATCAAATGAAAATAAATAAAATATTGTAAAGTAAAGCATGAATGTTTTCCAAAGAAAAAGTTTAAAACCCTATTTCACCAAATAAAAGAGACTATTTACTATTTGGAATAGTATTTTACCCAGCTCTATGTATGCTCTGTCGATGGCATGTATCATGTGGGGTATACAAAATTTACATTTTCTTCTTGTAAATATAGAAAATATAAAAATATACAAAACGCCTTACATTTTTGTCCAGTATTGGGGTAAAAAATATTTTGCTGATTCAGATGAATTCAAACCTGTCCTATTGCGAGCGGTAAATTGGATCTTTGGTGGTTGCCCGGCGGCGACGAAGAGGCGCGTTGAAACACAGTAAGGTCGGAAAGGAAGAGATCCAAGGCAATACCGACGAGTGGCTCCGCTAGCCAAGGACATGGGACACATGATTGCAAAGACACGAACCGTCGGCAAAACGAAACACCTGCTGTATCCAATTATCGTGATCTCATTAAAATCATTCCAGTTATTATACATTGCAAATCAATTAAAATCGTTCGTTCCTCGCCGCTCTTGTGATTCCCGAATAAATCCGAAATTCCGTTCACGAACCCTCGTTTGCTTGCTTTGGGAGGAAATACGAGTGTACACGGCTAGCTAGAAATATCAACCCGTAAGCCTGTTCCGCGAGAACGTCGATTTACAAACAATTTCCTTCGCGAACTCGACGGCGCATCCGGAAGTATTCAAACCGCGCGTTCCGAGAAGCCATGAATGATTTTACGATCGCTGCTGTAGCACGTATCTTCGTGTCAATATTTGTCTCGATCCTGTTGAATGGGTAAGCACGGGTAACGCTAATACGTGATTGCCTAGGCGTAGCTCAATGAACGGCGACGCTTGAAAAACGCTCGCGCCAAATTCGAGCGTGCCAAGTGCAACGGGAACGTCTAAAATAGACGTTGATGGAGACTTTTTCTGAAAGGGACATGATAATAAACATTTTGTGCTACGTGGATATGATGATAAAATTGAGGATTACGCGTTTAACGCAAAACAACATATGCAAGTCACATCGCTTTCGAAATATTGCTGTTTAAAGTTTGAAACACCGATTCTTTGTTTCGTCCATGGGTTCAGTTTTTCCAATCTCCGCGTGTTCTCCTTTGTATGGTTATTTTAACCGCTTAATGGATAGCGTGACATACTCATCCACGCCTACTTGACTTGATTATTCAGCGGTCTGTGTCTCACGTTCATTACCAAGTAATTCAAATATTTTAAAGATTGTATAGTATTAAGATGGCTAAAAAGTTCGTACGGTTCTAAACGTGCAAATAGGCAATTCTTTTATGGTAGGAAATATTTTCATTCCCTAATAAATTTTACCTCCTAAATTATAATCTATTCCCATCTTTCAGATAGCTTTATAATTCCCATAAAAAGCTAAATAATCGCTACTTAAGGGGCCTTTCTACATTGTGGGATTTAAAAAATCGAATTTTTTTTGCATTTTCTTTTAGTATGTGGTCTCGAAAATATATCTGCCAAATATTAAATTGAAATTCTGAAAACTAACGAAGTTAATAACAACTGGACGTGAAACTTTAAAGCTGTTTTTCTCGAAACTACATTTTTCGGCACTGCGTATGTGATAACGAAAAAACTATTCAAGATATCAACATGAAATTTATAAAGTATCTTTAGAACTGGTCTCCCTATAGCATGAACTAGGATAATTGCGATATATGTAATACTTTTTCTTTTATTAACAAAAAAGCAACCGAATATATGAAAATATTTAGTATTTTTTCGTAAAATAGCTGCCATTTTGCCATTTTTTGTTTTTTTGAAAAGATCCTAGTTCACGCTATAACCGCACTCATCTACATTAAGAATATCTTTGGTTTTTGGATTTCGGATAACTTGTTCGCAAGATATCACATACGCAGTCAGACGCCGTTCTTAAAAACTGTTGTTTGTTGATCAACAAAAGCAGCGTAATTAATAGATATTATGCGTTGCAAAAATTCGTAAATATAGCTAAATATATAATAAATGTATCTACAAAACACGGAATTAATCGCTCTTTAATAGCCAGCAAAAAAAAATCACAAAGAAACATGTATTTTTCGTGCCTACAAGGTAGAATGGCTCCTTAATGACCTCTTACGAATCAAAGTTTTGTTCATTAAGGGGATTTTACAGAGAGCTAATTTTAAATAAAATAAAAATGTTTAAAAAACTATTTTCGATTCGTTTTTTAGTGACAATCTCTCCGTACATTTTACACAAATTTGTACAGATTTGTGCTTCGTTTGTTCCTTTTTCGAAATATAGCAACATAATACGTCGAGAATGCTCCATTTGGATGTTTATTCGTAAAATTATGCCACAGGTATAAAAAAAATTCCAATCCTCAAACTTTTTCGTGACAATATACAATTAAATATTAACTATCAAATAACGATATGTTTTTAAGATTTGAGTTGAAGTTAGTTGCGTTTCACAGCGCCTGAAGATAAGTATCGCCAAAATCCACACGAAATTATATTTGGCCAACCCAATAGAATATAGATTATCGGGAAACCCAATTATCCAAAACCGAACGTAATTATTGGAATACAAGTGGAACATATAAGTATAGCACCTAATAATACAATTAAAAGAATTTATGATTTAGCCACGAAATAAGTAGGTATATTATTGAAAGATCCACGATTGCTGTAGTCAAAAAAGATAAATCGAAATTTTCACGATCGATAGTTACAGAGTCGTTATAGTTTTTCAACGTATGGTAAAAATAACATCGTATTATTGCAATCAAGGAACAGCAGAAATGCATTTCATTTATGGACTTGCGAGATGGAAATGGAAGTAGGGCATGAAGAAAACCTGTAACCAAGGAACGAAGATACGATAATGTATTGTTTCTATGTAGCACAATAGTTTCAAAATCTAACTTTGTAAATACTAATTTTCCGAGCCATGTTTACGAAGACTTTTCTATTCTATTTAGCAAGTACTGTCTACCCAAAAGATTACGAACCAATTTTTGCATCATTCTGTACAAGTACAAACAGAAAATGTAATTTCAGACATATTTTTCTTTTAAATAATACTTGAAATTTTCGTAGAAAAGGCTTAAAATTTGCACAAACCTCGATAAATTTCTAATCCTACATCAGCAGGTCCTTCTCAAATTTGAAAATATAATTAAGGTTTTTACTAATAAAAAATGAAACAGAAAATAGCTTATGTAGCTAGGAAATTAAATTAAAACTGATTTTATACAAGACAACTGTAATTAGAAAATATAATTTAATTTCAAAATATACTGAAAGAAGCATATTCTATTTTTTTTTTCCTCAATAATTTTTGGTTGAAACATAAAATTTTATTAGTAATTAGAAAATATAATTTAATACAAAATTCGTTCTAACAAGCAAATTGTTTTGTTTTTTGCTGAAACATAAAATTTTCGTAGAGAAGCCACCGAGCTAAAATTTTGTATATTCCCTCGTTTTCTAGACGGAGCCTGAGTGGAAATCAAGCTTAACGGGCACAGAGGAACCACGTTGATTTTCGAAACACGACCTTCGTTCGTGCACACTCCCGTGCCGGAAGTGGATATCGCGGGCGTACGTGGCTTAAGAGCAATAAAGGAGCCCTGGCTCGCGAGCCGCCAAAAGAGAATGGGGAAAGACAGTCGCTCGGGGACCAAGAAGCGCGTCGGACCACGCAACGGAACCGCGAGATCGTTGGAGAGCACGTGACATAAACACACGCGATACAAGGGCGAACCGCGAACCCGTGAATTTCCGATATCGATTCGTTTCGCACGATTAATCGCCACGCCGCGCGGCATTGTCGTCCAAGAAGAAACTCCGATGCGACAATAGCGACGGGGCCGTGTACGAGGCAAATTCATAAGCAACCTTTTCTTCGTCGCGATCGAAACATTAACGGGACACGATGTTCGTTTTTCACACGAGTTGATAGAACGTGCGTCGGGAAATGGTGAAGAAGCAGTGCGTCGGTGCGTTCTAGGAGACTGGTGAGTGCATAATAAAAATAACACGGAGTTTTTAATAGTAGAAGGTATCGGAAAACGCATAGGGAATGATCGATAGCTTAGTTTTCAGATTCGCAATATTTTCACGGGTAACGTTTCGACCTCTTTCCTGTCGAGTTTTCTCGGTAGACGATCGAAAAGAAATCTCCTCTTTTTCACTATTCGGCAAATATATGTCTAAAAATTTCTGTCCCAAAGTTTGTATCCCAACGTTTATTTCGCTCTTTGTTATTTTGGTCACTGAACATGGTTTCACTTATTCATCGAGCGGCTATGTTGCCCGAGTTACCTCTGGTCTGGTAGTTGAGTAGTTAACCCCTTACGGACGGACATATTGGAACACGAATATTAAAGAGACAGAGGACAGTAAGGTGTATCTAAAAATGATACCAGCGGCTAGATATTAAAGAAATTCAATTTTTGTTCATTTTTATCAACGATTTTATAGAGAATTTTCCAATGTATGTCCGAAATCGGTTAATAACCACGTATATTCTATTTCTTGTTCACGATAGCACGTACGATTAATAAACATTTCCAAGATATGTTCTAACGGTTAGCGATCGATCAGGCACTTTCAATTTATTTCAATAACATAATTGTTATCACAATTTGACAGAAGCATTAGGTTTATTTGTTTTTAATAAATTGCATAGACATTGGCAATGTTGTAATCAAACCTGAAGAAAGTAGAAAGTTAACTTTTCGAAATGTTCAATAATTATATGTTTTCATTACGCTATCGAACACTTATGAACTAATACGACCACAACTGGAATACTCGGGCATTGATGACACGTTCCTTAAAAATTTTGATATAAATTTTAATTAAAAATGTAAGCGATATCATTTGTATTATATAAAATGTTATAATGTAGACAAAAATAATACCCACGATTTTCTATAATCATTAAATGTGACGATTAACATTAATTGAGATATTATATACCAATGGTGGCTAAACTGTTTATTAATTCTAAATATCATTTACAAAATATGCACCAAATCTTGTTCAAATGCATTCTCCTTAATAAGTTTTACAATCTATATAGAGAGTATAATAGAGCAAAAGTTTCGAATTTTATAAAATTATCCTTAAATACAAATCCACAAATTGTCCACTAAACAACGAAAAGAAAAGAATATTTTCTCAAAAAGATATCGTTTCTCGACAGCCTGTTTTTACATATGCAAGCGTTCGTATTCTTAAATCAACATAAACACTAATATCTGCTAGAATATTTCAAGTATATACATAAAATACTGTTGAAATAGAGAATAAGGCTCTAGAGTATTTCCGATGGCCGATGTATGGCTCCTATCGTGGTAGGGTTTGGCCACCACTGTTATGTACAATAATTCAAGTATAGCGCGCACAACCAAAACACAATTCGTGCCCGTTCGACGAGCCTGTTCACCCGTGACGCGGCTTACGTACCGCGGTGGTACATTGTTAGACGCCGAAGTAAATTCCTCGGATTCCACGGGACATGTGCGAACTGTTCTATTAATGTACCCATCATGTGGTTCTTTCTCTCTTGCGCGACGAGTCGCGCGCACCTCGGTCCCGCTCTTTCTCCGCGTTTCGCCTCTTCCACTCCCCACCACGTTCGTCGCCGATCCCATGGAAGAGGATTGCGGCGTATTTAAACTTTCGTTCGAAGGGGAACACGAAGCGAATGCTTGGTAGATCGTCGCAGATGGTCCCGTTTGCATTTCGGACGAAGGAGACACGGGACACCCGGTAAATGGAACCGCGTACGATACTCGGGAACGCCGTTTATAGTTGCTTCAACCCTCATCCCTCGTTTTCATAGCGTGATTTGTTCGTTGGATAAATCTACATTTTAGAAACTTTGTCTTACATCGAAATATTTTCTTGCGATTTTTTTTAAAAAAAAAAGGCCGTATTTCGACATTTAAGGGGTAAGATCACTGTAAAAACCTGAAATACAGCGTTTGTTTTTTGAATGGATGGAAAAGTAGGAGGATAATAATATTCAAGAATGTTATTAACAATGTCGTTAAGTGTTAAAAAAAAAATTTATTCAATAATAGTGCAAAATGACGAGACGCTCTGCCACAAAAAAAAAAACAAATTTCTTAATCTACATGAGTATAGATAGAGAATTACGTAGGGGTTCTACGATAAGTTAATTTTAACATTATTTATTGACAAATGTAGTGTGCATAGTGTACAATAGAATTTTTAAAAACTGAAGAATCGATGACGAATCGAATCCGACGATATTGAAGTATGGCATACTGGACGAAATTATGAACAACTTTTATCTGAACAATAATTGCTCCAAGATATTTGCAAATATTGTTGGTACTGCGTCTAGCAGTCGAATAAACTTCTCCGTTGAAACAAAAAAATCGGTTCTGAAATGAGCCCACAACGAACTTTCGCTAATCTACAAATCGAATTCGATCCAAATACATTAAGTATTGAAAAACGTATGAAATAAACAATAACCAAGCCTAACCTAATCACTGAAACTAATTTGATGGAATGTAATGGCTTTGAGGTTATGAGTGAATTGGATTCTGTTTCATGTCGAGTAAAATTGGTAGTATGTAATAATTACACTGTAATAGCCGCCAAAGGAGTTGGAAGTGAGAATTATATGTGTCAAATTGATACACAAGATCTTTTTTGTAACAAATATTGTTTAGAGCTCTAACGACAAAAATAAGTAGAAGACAATAAATAACATTATTCCATTTGAGGCCTTGTTTTCGAAAAAATGAACATTTTATGGGGTATGCATGCAATAGAGTACGACTTCGATTTCAGCACAAGTAAAAAAAGTGATTAATAGCCAGACGCGTCGGCCATATAAAAAGAATTAAGAATATAGATGAACTACTATATCATTTTATCTATGCTTTGTAACATATTATTTGTTTCAATAATTAGTTATATAAAGCTACTACTTATTATATTTATATCTTAATAATTAATTTAAAAAATTGGCGAAATTACAAAAATTAAAAAGTAACCGCACACAGTAAAGTCCAAGCGTTATGTATATGAAGTTTTGCTTAACCTCATCGTCCATAGTTTTCCATTTTTCGAGATAAAAAATTTCATTTTTAATACATAGGCATATACTGAATTATCTGTATTATTTAAATTTAGAGTTCAAGTTCCTACGTTGTCCCATTTGGCAGCTATGAGCTGTACTAAATTTAGCATATTGTGAGCAAATGATTGAAAGGCCACTGTACACAAACTTTTTAAATACATTAATTTTTCTATGAAAATAATAAACGTCAATATGATTCGTTAAAGGAATCGGTTAAATATAACAAAAAACAATTTCTGTAGCTTCTAATACCGAAAAAAATAACTCTTTTCTGGATAAATCTAAATGGACGATACGCTTGATATAAATCTCTTGCTTTTGAAGTAAAATAGTTATTCTAATCTATAGAGAGGAAATAGTCGATACAAGATATCCTTTCTTCTAATGCAAGTCTACTTGCAGTTTTTTTTTTTAATTATCTGTAAACATTGCACTTTTAAGACAAACGTTTTCATGTTTTTCTTGGTATTTTATCGGTCAATACAAATTCTTCATTTTGGTGTTTGCGAACAAGCAGAGAACAAAAACTTTTTGAAAAAAATAATATCATGTTTACCGTCCTTGTTATTGATAATATTTTACGATATACTAAATTTATACTATATTCTATACACTAATATATTAGCTTTGATTGGTTTGATCGAAACAACGTAAAAAAATAATTTGATTTCAGCGTTTCTACGCCTAGGTAGACAACAGTACACATATATCGTAATATGCACGTACGAAGTGTAAGAAAGCGTGAAATAACGAGTAAAATTACTTTCCATTCTGTTTTAAGTCATTAAATTCAATAAACGAAACTTACTACGTTACGACATAAGGAGTATGGGGCTTTTCTACTTTATACCAGGAATCTTCAAACGTTTCTTCGAAAATGGTCGAATATTACAAATTTTCGGTTTTGCGGTCTAACAAATCAAGTAAATTATAGATACTTATGTACGAAATGGGAAACAAAATTTATACAATTCGTGTATTAACAACATGCATAGTATAGTTGCATAAAAATAGATTTTTGAGTATCTATAGATTGGAATAGAATTTGTTGAACCAACGAATCCAAATTCCAAGTATTTGAGTTGCACGACGAACATTTGCCGATGTGTAAAAGAAAAAGTGTTACCAAGTTGTATTATAGCCACGATCAAACATGGTGGCGGTTCAATTATGGTGTGGGGATGTTTCTCAACAGCTGGAGTAGAAAGTGTAATAAAAATTGAAAATACAATGGGGAAAGAAGACTATAAACAAATACTTGAGCAACACGCTATATCGTCAGGTCACCGATTAATAAGCAGAAATTTTGTTATACAGCGAGACAACAATTCTGAGCACTCATCTAAATTGTTTAAAGGGTTCTTACTGCAAAAAGAAACGGAGCTAGCCTTGAGAAATATGATATGACCAGCACAGCCACCAGACATAAACCCAATTGAGTTATTGTGGGAAGAGCTCGACCGGAATATCCGGCTGCACTGCCCTACATCGAAACAACACCTTTGGCAACTTTTACAAACATGGAACAGTATCAAATTAGAAACGCTTGAAAAACATAAACTCAAGGGGGTTTTTTTCAATGAGAAAGCAATTTAAAAAACATACCAGTTCTTTGTAAATAAAAATAGTAGGTACATAATGTAAAATATGTTACTTATTAGTTTTCTAATAAATAAAATTACTTTACTCGTTTCAAAATTAGAAACACTTGAAAAACTTACACATTCAAAAGGGGTTTTTCGATTAAAAAACATGCTACTTCTTTGTAAATAAAAATAATACAAAATGTAAAATATGTTACTTATTAGTTTACTAATAAATAACACTATTTAGTCGTTTTAAAGGTGTTCATTTTTCTTAGGAAGACCTAGTTTCTCCTAATCCGCGTAGTAATTCTTCGGGCAGTAGTATATGTCCGAGTCTTTAAATTAAATCAAACTTTTTTGAAAATATGAATTTTCAAAAAAGCAATTAAAAATTCGATACAAAAGAATAAATAATTTCTGGCAAATGTGTTATCAACAAATCAGTCTTTGCTATTTTAAAATTGAGCTGCTGTTCAAGAATTATATCATTTTTAAACAAAACTGTATACGTAATTTGACTTAAGAAAGATTTTCAAACTTATATAATAGTACGAACAGAACATTTCTCTCTACGCATTTTTAGCGTTTCTCACTTTCATCTGCAATGCGTACAAGCCGATCAGAGATAACAACAATTCTTGCAATAGTATCTCCGAGCGAAAGTTAACGAGAGATCACTGTAAGTCAAAAATGTATAGCGCTACTTTTTACGAAGCTTTATTTCCGAATAAATCGATAGTGATTTATCGAATACGCGTACCACTTGACCGAGCTATAAACTATATACAGGGTGTTCGGCCACTCCTGGGAAACATTTTAATGGGAGATTCTAGAGGCCAAAATTAAAACAATTTCAAATCGTTCTGGAAAAATTATTTTCGGTTGCGGGTGCCAATTGCAATCATTTTTGGTCAATACACTTGCCCCCGAAATCTTACCTCCTTTCGAGAAAAAAATTCGGGTAGGTGCTGAAATGTTTCGGTGAAAAAAAAAAATTTTCAAATCGTTCTAAAAAAATTATTTTCGGTTGCAAGGATCGATTACAATCATTTTTTGTCATTACACATACCCCCGAATTCCTACTCATTCTCGAGAAAAAAATTTCTTAACGAAAATCTAATGTGAGGCTAGAAATGCGAATCTTTAAAATGTCATAATTCCTGAACAGATTAGACGATTTTAATGATTCAAAATGCATACAACGCGCATTTTGTTGAAGAATATGTGGAAATTCCAAAAATATTCGAAAAGTTATTCCTTGACTCCGCAAAATGGGGAAAACCCTCTAAAAATGGTCAAATTTTCAAACAGCCATAACTCCTGCGATAGTGAATATATTTCAATGAAACTTTTTTCTGATATAGAGCCCATGGGTACCTACAGAAAAGTATTAGACAACTTTTCTATAGGCGTCAAACAAAAGTACTAAAAATGAAAAACTGATTTTTAAGAATCGATTTTCAAATCGTTCTGGAAAAATTATTTTCGGTTGCGGGTGTCAATTACAATTATTTTTGGTGAATAGACATACCCCAAAAATCCTGTGCATTTTCGAGAAAAAAATTCAGTACGGGTGGAACTTTAAACGTTAATAACTTCTTAACGAAGCCTCCATCAACAAATTGGTATTCTTGATTTTCATCTTATTTTTGCCTCTAGAATCTGCCATTAAATTTTTTTCCCAGAGGTGGCCGAACATCCTGTATGTATATATGTATACATAGTTTTCGCTGAATTTATATTTATAAATATGAACGTTATTGGCTTGCTGTCGTCTCTGGAAAGTGTTCACAAAAGTATAATACTCAGAGCACAATTATTTTGGCAGAGAAACAGGAGACATTTCCAACAATTTTTCATTAGTAAATAAACTTTTGACTAGAGGAAATCCTTTACTACTCAATGTATTATTCGAAAAGTTCAATACGCAAATACATACAAAAAAAATTCACAAAGATCGAGAGAGACATTATCAATAAAAAAAATTTGCAAGGAAACGTATTTTATTATTGTTTCAGATGACCTCCTCGAGATCGAAATGAACATGTTTGATTCGTGCCGTTCTTGCGAATTGGCTGTTATTGTTATTAGTTCGCGAGACTGTATTATTAACTAAGCGCGCGTATGATTTCCACCCCGTGTTTTCCTTGGCAAACGCACGATCATCGCAACGGGGGGTTCGCCAGCGTCGGTTTCGAATGTTTTATATGAAATTTGGTGGCGTTATCGATGCTCGTGGAAACCGGCCAAGGAAAGATGTAGTCGTGACGAATTTTTGCAATTCACACGGACATATTCGCGGCTCTCACACGCGCGCCGTTTCCACCTTGTTCGACGTTTTCTATTGTAGCGCGCTACATGGTTATTCTGTTATGCTTTGTGTAGTGACAAATGCGCGGAGTATGACGTCAAATGCGATTAGAGGCATTCGGAGGAAGAAGAGTTCGCTGTGCGAGGTAAAGGTGGCTGTAATCGGAGCACCTGGAGTCGGGAAAAGTGGTGGGTATACACAGCTTATCTTAAATCTTGTTTCATTTAGAAAGCAGTCCGCCGATCGCGCATTGTCCTCGGTTGAAATTGAAACGCTCGATGCTAATACACCTATCCTTACGACGCAATTTTATGGTATAGTAACGTAAAGCACAATTTTTTACTTCTGTAGCAGTTATATCTTTACCTTTTTTTGGTATCGAATACTTGGGTAAATAGCCCTCGTAGAAATAAACTTCAATCTTCGTACGCTTTTACAGTGAGTACATAAAATGTGAAAATCGAAAACAATTAATGAAACTTATACACAAGCAAATAGTTTAACGTGTAATAGTGATGTAATCAACATTTCATTAATAACGAGTTACAGAAACAAACATTTTAATCATGCATAGAGCTTACCTGTCAGTAAGTTCACAAGTATTCAGATAATGAATTCAAAGTTCGAAAATGTACTTACGATCGATTAAAATTTAGTAAACGTCGAATTTTTTGCAAGAAATATTCGAACGTAATTCCGTACTCGTTTCGTAGAAATATTTTTCTACTAGATTTTTACTATTTTTCAACAGTATTGTATATAAGATTCATTCTGTTAGGATTCGATTATACTGATTTTATTTTTCAAAGTACTCATTAAAAGATTCGAACGTAGTCTATCTGAATAATCCTTCGAGTATTCTTGACCCCATCGTACTATACGTTACGCCATAAATGCTTTTCGTTTTAGTTAGTTTCGACGAGCAAAGTAACGCAATAAGGTTTAATTTTATTGCACCGGCAACGAGCGTGACATTAACTGTAATCCTCTGCACGTAGTTCGATGTACAGTTAGAAGTCGTTAGATTGAATCGGCTGTAGAAATTGCAACTAACAAGTGTCTTTCGAATGTATTCTCTTACAGTGCGTTGCATTTTTCAGCTACAGTGTATTCTTAAACAGCGAGCATATAATACGTAAACATCGTAGACTTAACTCGGTTGAAAACTGAAATAACCACTGTCAACCGGGACTAAACGAGAATGTCTAATGCGCACGACGAAGAATGTGTGAAATACAGAACCGGGTGAAATTAAAAGAAGAAATATTTTTATCTTGATAAGTTAAAGTATAAAATTAAATACTTTAATTCTATCAAATATGCATTTTAAATATTTTCTAATAATGGAAATAACTTGAGTATTTCGAATAAGGTGAGCTGTGGAATCGGTGTATTGTATTTTAGAAATAGTTGTTTCATATATTTGTATTTCATAATACTTTAAATACTCCAGGCATTGTTAGTTATTGTGAACAATTTAAACCACAGATTTCAACATGAAGAAAAAAGCATATATTTTCTATGTCTTGTGCATTGTTTGATGGGTAACAATCGCAATTATATAATCGTTTGTATAATTAGACGCATAACGAAATTTAGTTTTTAAACTTGATATCAAATGAAAATAAATAAAATATTGTAAAGTAAAGCAAGACTATTTTGAGTGTTTTTCAAATAAAGAATTTAAAACCTTATTTCATGAAATAAAATATTTGATTTTCATAGTTGTACGCAGGATGTAAAATAAAATAGACTATTTACCATTTGGAATAGTATTTTACCCAGCTTTAGTGAAATGTGAATTAAATTAGTCGAACTTTGTTATAACGAGCGTCTGACTTTTTCATTTTTTATATTACAATAATTTTGATATGATCAACTTACAATTATACCGCAGTATAAATTTAAATAACAGATAAATAAATTGTAATAATATTTCTCTCTAATTAAACATTATACTTTTAACGATAGATCTTGAAATTGATATTTTCTTTAATGATTCCATCTTAATATTTTTATAATTTGCGAAGTTTATACGATACATCTGAATAGTATGCTCGTTATAAAATTGAATACTTTTGCAATTATTTCTTGTTCGTTACATCCGTGAACTTGTTGCAACTAAATTCGATATTAATTCGAACGATAGCCTACAAGGTATAAGACTAACAATAAGATAAACAATATTTCTTAGAAAATAATAGCCAAGTATCGAAATTAATTAAAGTACGCGCGTCACACAATATCGAACGTCGAAAGGATAAGTGTATGAGAAACTGTAGACCTCTACAGAAGCGAACCGTGTATATTTTCGTTAATGGCACGTGTAAGGCATAGGTGAATAAATAATTGGTCGGACCCCGGCAACTCGTACGTCCCACACTGATCGCAAGGTGTGTGTACACTATTTATAAAGTTTTATTTCAAAATTTCCTTGGATCACGTCTTATAAAAGACTATAGCGTAAATTTTCTGCGAATAGAGAAGGCACCAATCGTTTATGTATTTCGCGGCGATTGTAGCGCAACGTCATTCCCGGGTTGTGGTTCTCGTCGAACGTATTTTTCGCGCGTCAAACGACCAGCCTTTTTATCGTCGAAATAAAAAGAATAA
The DNA here is from genome assembly GCF_013123115.1 of Colletes gigas. Lineage (NCBI taxonomy): Eukaryota > Metazoa > Arthropoda > Insecta > Hymenoptera > Colletidae > Colletes > Colletes gigas. The sequence continues at coordinate 1,799,211 of NW_025106659.1, read as the reverse complement.
AATCGATTCAACCGTTCGAATTGATCAGCAGCGGAAATTGGCACGAGAACCGACAAACTTTTAATGAGCTTCGCGAAGGAAAGCGTCCAAATGATGTTCCTCTAATGAGTTTAACGTAAATACACCGGATTGGCGATAAATTCGTTTTCCACGGAGGTGTTCAGGTGGTCTTGTCGATCATGAACCAAAACGCGCAACGGAGCCAACATTTTGCACTTCGGGAAAAGTATTGCCTGATCAGTTTTCAAATTTAGCTCGAGAGTTGGCGGTTTTGTCAATTCATATTATTGACTTATTTTATTATAAAAAATATTTTCATATTTAGAAAAAATACATTACTGATAAAAAAAATTAAAAAAAAGACATCTTTTAGCCTAGCTCGATACAATGTTTTAATTTTGATCGAAGAAATTTGCTCGTGGTGTTCGTAAAACAGGTCACTTTTCATTAAATTCAAGACGAAACACACCATGGTGACGTTCAACGCTCGTGCAAGGTTTTGTGGCGCCGTGGCAGGTTCGAGTTCGAGGTAAAAATAGTGTGGTATACCTCGAAGCGGGTCACTAGGCTATAGCTCTCGTTTCTCTCGATCGAATCGCGTTATGTCGAAACGCCGTACCGTCTCGAGCAAGATCGCGTTCGTTTTCAGAATATCCGATAGAAATTGATTTCGTGCGATCACAAAAAAATTCGGGACAAAAATCAAACAATATGGAAGCTTTAATTCGACGAATCTGTAATTTCCAGGATTCTATGTCACCACAAATTTGTAACAGTTTCCTCTTTACAATTTGATTTGATTGAAATAGGACGTTCATTGCTGGAAAAATGTAAGTTAATAACTTTCTAATTGATGCGCGTACGGAATTTAAATCGATGAATGCACAATCGAACGTCACGTTCAGACTTCTGTGACACATAAAAATCGAACCACATAAAGTTATACCGATAAAACTGGTACTAAATTAGAACAATCTTAAAATAATGCAAAGATCTTTCGAGTGTTCGCGTCTGGTTTTATACTCTCGTTTGGAGTTTCGAAATAATAGGAATCTTTCGGTAATAGTTGTTCCTTTTGCATTCCAGCACTGACAGTGAGGTTTCTAACAAGAAGATACATCGGGGAATATGATCACCAGTCAGGTAAAGAATATCTCGACTAGCAACGCGCGGCGTGATCGCGATAAGATGCGGCTTCTCGGTGCTGGTGTAAATTACAATGAAATGTGAACAGAGTTGACAATAGAATGACACGTTTTTTTGAAAAACTGCCAACGACTGTACGCCACCTCACAGGCCGCGTATACTCTCCCTTCGCATACCTTGAGTCGCGTCTGGTCTAAATTTATCGAAGACGAATTTGACACTAGACAGGACGGGTACTAATGCGAGGTTGATACTCGAACAGAACTTCTTGTTTTGTACAAATACAGACGCAGACAGAAGACAAGCGGCTTTCTTGCGAGCACGTGCTCTGTCGGGATCTAAAACTAGACTGGACTGGAAAGATCCACTTAGCAGCCGAGAGGTACCTGATCTTAACTATATGCGTGGCCACGGGTGAAAATTTGTTACGTAATTTTTCCGTCGCTTCGCCCCGAGAACGTCGATCTGTAAATCGATTTATCTCACCGCGGTTAAGCTTAACAACCTTTATATTCTTCTTTTTCTCTGTTTTCAGAGAACAGATACAAACACGAGGTATTGGTTGACGGCGAACCTATACTTTTCGAAATTTTGGACACCTGTCCGAAGGTAACACCTCTGTCGACAATAACAGAAACGATCTTAATATAAAAGTTTCCTTTTCATCGTATATGTTTCAGAGCGAACTCGAATTGCCATCAACGGAAACTCTGCAATGGGCGGATGGGTTACTTTTAGTCTACTCGATAACCGAGCGGGGTTCGTTCAATTTTGTGAGGAAGGCGAAAGAGACGCTCGCGGTGGCTGATCCAGAAGCTACGATGCCCCTTGCTTTAGTGGGAAACAAAGCTGACATGGTTCACTTAAGACAAGTTAGTACCGAGGAGGGAGAAATACTCGCGAAAGACTTTGAATGCTGGTTCAGCGAAGTGTCAGCCGCTGAACAGGTACTGTACTGTTTTATTTATTTGACCCTTAGACGACCATGCAAGTTGTTTCGTGTAAGTAACCAATGAGATCTTCATGAGCAAATTAATTTTAAAGTTTCTTAGTTAACAAAAATTATATTGCAAACACTTTGGAATAAAAATATCTGTAACAGTAAAAAATATCCTCCAATAATGTACATCATAATTTGCCTTGTTCGGGCCAACGCACAATACATATGTTAAATACATTCAACGTTAAAAGAGAAGATTATCTAAAATGACAAGTATAAACACTTTATTAACGAAATAATAAAACTACTCATTTTATTAAAATTAGTACTAAATTATTTAATTCTTGTCCCCGATGATATCGTCTAAGGGTTTAAAGTGTTCGTTATTTGTACAATTTCTACCGAAAGAATATTTCTCTAGGTCACCCAAGTCGCAGAGTCTTTCCACGAATTGTGTCGAGAGGTTTTGGCAGCTAGAAGGAGAAACAAACAATCTTTATTGGACAGAATGCTTGGCAGCAAAGCGACTCGTGCTTATTCACGGGGTAAAAGTGATTCGGCACTTCCAAAAGATTAATATTTATAATCGCTTAATTTATTGGTATCGAAACGCGTTACTTTTTAAAACAACTACATAAAAGAATTTAACGTGATCACTGTTTTTAAATAAAATTTCTGGTGTTTTCTTAAAAATTGAAAACAAATGGCATATATTTTATGCACACATAGCATGTACTTATCATTGAAATTATAAGTACCAAAGATGTATGTAATATCACATAACATTTATGATATCTATAACAATATGTAAACCCTGAACTATATGTGAATTTAAATATTTTACATTGAAAATTTTTATCCACATAACAGCAATATACACATATAATCTTTTAATATATTGTCACACTTTTTACTGAAAAAATTTATTATTTCATTGTAAGTTAAAATGTAAATTAACTTACATAAACATGCAGCACCAGATATGAATACTGGAGACAAAATTAACGTTGAACGTTTATACATTGTGTGCAAAATTTATGACTTATGTACGCATAGTTTAGAGAGACGTGGAAACTTATATTAGTCGATCTATATTTATTTTGTACGTACAATGAGAATTATGACAATAAATATTTTACTTATTTATTATACCACGATGATTTGTATTTATATTAACATCACAGTATATTTCATTATATCACACTTTATTTCTCTTTGAAGAGTCCACCCATAGGAGTTTGATTTTAACTCCATCTAAATACGTTTTTCAGTTTTATGTTTTTTAAATCGGTAACTACATTTAAAAAAAGATATGACCAATCAACTTCATTTTTTTTTATTATTGAAGAAACTACTTCTTACAAGCAGATCCAGCCCTTCATTCAAATTCAAAAATTTAAAAGACTAAACAGGATTGACAGTTTGTGCTACTTCAGACGAACTATTCCCGCCATTTTCTCTATTGGAAACCCTGAACACTTCGGGAACCCGACTCATTCCGATCATAAAGTTCTTGCATACATCTAGTGATTTCTAAAGATTTATCGAAGCTACTACACCGACCGCTATGAAAGGATATTTCCCTCATCGCGTTGCGAAAACATACAGACGTCATTATACAACGATTTTCTAGCTATATAAATGATGAAATTTTGACACACAATCAATAAGAACATGTGTTCAATTTAACGAAAATCCGGTTTATACTTTCTCTTTAAAAAGTTCCTTAAAATGATTCATTTGTCAGGGCGCTTGAATAAAAAGATCCCTGAACAGTTAGATACAAAATTCACTTTATTTACAAAACCTAGAGAATATCTATTTGGAATCATCATATGTTTCTAAAACATCTGCCAAATGTTCATTATCCCTTGGTTTTTTGAACTGCTTTCTCTTACTAGCAGGTTTCTTTCTTTTGATCGGTGCTGGTTTTTTGGGACCATGATCTTGCATCGATCTAATTCCTTGTTTCTCAAGGTATTCATCAATTTTTTGATCATCCATTGCATCAACAGCAACTGCCCTCCATAATTTTTGAAATTCATCGTCTATTGGAAATTGGGCTGTTTTGTCATTGTAAAAGACGATTTTCTTTTTATCCAAGGGCCGTGTTATAAATAATATCTCATTTTGCAAACTCTAAATTTAATACCTTGCTATTGAAATTATTGTTTATCTATATATATTATATCGATGATAACAAAATGCTTATACCTATTCTTACCTTTAAATGTTTATCACAGTGCGGTAAGCTTTCTTGTATGTCCTCTAATAAAATTCCCCCAAGACCTTTTAAATCTTGTTGCTTTAATAACCTCAATAGTGATTTTTTATCTTTGATTTTATACATAGCTTTAAACATAAATCTACCATCGTGAGTTACTTCTATCTTTGGGTTTTTAATAAGAGCCTCTGTTTGTAGCCATTGTTTTACCTAACAAAAAGCAATGTATTTGTACATTGAACCCTTTAATAATATTCTTAATTCCTTAAATACAAAATATGTTATAACGATGGGTACCCTATCTTTCTTAAGTCATTATTCGCAAAATTTACTAAGCAAATATAATTTATCATCTAATTACAACAAATGACTACAAACTAATAATGGCTAATATGATTATATAAGTATAATAAATAATACTTATGTATAATAAAAAGTTCTGTTCTAGATAAAAACTTTCTCTACCAATATTATAGTTATGGAAGTAGTATAATATTCAACTTACTTTAGATCCAACGTCTAACTGGTTTGTTTCATCCAAGATTTCTTCTAATGTTAAAGGATGATCGTCTCCCTCTTGATGCCTAGCTCTCATATGCTTTACTATTTTTGCCAATACACCAAATTTATACTGAGTGCTACCAGACATAGTTTTATAGTTAACCATATCCAACTTTGGCCCGCTGGATACAGAGGATGGTTTAGGCTTTTTCTTAAGTGATTCATCTCGAATAGAATCTTTTTCTTGTTCCCTCTTCTTTTTTTCTACGCTATAAATATAAATTATAATTTTATAGTAACACAACATATTATACCGTTTATTTTTCAAATTAAAATGAATTTTGTTTCAATATGATTTTTTGACATAACTTCATACAATAGTTTAGGTTAGGAAAGTAAACTGATATTCAATACTTACGTTGGAGTCGTAAGAGCTCTCTTTTTAAAGAGCTCACGCTCTCGAAGCAATGCAGGATCCATCGTGATAAGGAATTTGAATTATACAAACATTAAAAATCTCTTGTTTTGAAGTTCTTTGCAATCTGTCACTTCAGACAGGATCTGGGCCAGAAACAGAGATGCCAGATTGAGCACCAGGTGCACTACTCACCCATGCCAGATCACGCGTACGTGAGCTCGTGGAGCTTCGGAAAGTCGACAAAGGCAAACTGACACATGCTCTCTTTCTCGATTCTCCGAAGCAGCCCGAAGTAATTTCGGACCGCCTCGTGGGAGTCGAGAGAGAAAGGCTCACATTTATCTTCTCGTTCCGGTACAACTGAAATCCGACCTCCCGTTAACGGCATACAATTTGGAATCTCGAGCCGAGATTCTAGACTGCCCAGGCATTTTTACTTTCTGACCTATGTAGGCATATATGTATATGTTCCTACGCTTGGGTACAAAAAATACCCGCGATCACTATATTCGCCAAAAATACCAAGTATACAACTGGTTTGGGGCTCGCAGCCGCCACTAGACGCGGCCTCGTCCTGCCGCTATGAGACAGGGCAATTGCCGGGGGGACCGTTTGTCCCCCCGCGGGTGGGTGCAAAGCGCGGGCACGGGGAGGATACCGGAAGTATGCTTCGAGCGATTCCTGGTATCCTCCCAAATCGTGCGGAAGGGTCACCGCGGGGTTTTTAGTGGGTAGGTACCGCGCCCGTTATAATGGGCGCGGGGAATCCCACACACCCCTCCCGCCTCTCCCCAAAGAGGTGGGAGGGAGTCTTTCGAAGATTTCCCCCACGACAAAAAAAAAAAAAAAAAAAAAGTATACAACTGGTCACCCGTGTTGATTCGGATATTTCATCCTACAACATGGTTGGGGACCAGAGGAAACAAAATAGCATGTGACTCACCAACTGTAGAATTCAAGCACCCGGGCGACGATGTTGCCTAGTAGGAGTCATCAGCGACGTTAGAAACGAAGTCAGCATCAAGGTCAGCAGCGAGATCATCGTCGAGTTTCTCTGGATCCACAAGTACAATGATGAGATGTCAGATATGATGAGATGAGATTCAATAAAAAATACGTACCTAATTAGACGCGAAGCTGTCAACGCACTTCTCACACCACTTTCCAGACGAAGAATGACGAATAGGATCGGGCACGATCTCGCGCGAGGAGTGGGGAGTGGGGTGAGGGAGTCACGTAGTCCGTCTCGACTCTTGATGTGTATTTTCGAAAGAAAGGTTAAACCTTATATCTCGAAGAACTGAAAATAAATAAAATTAAGACATGATGTAAATAAAATTAATATAAAAAGATATGAAACAAACAATTAATTAATGAGTAATAATCTTTATACTCCTGTGACGTCACAATGAGCAGCATCCGACTTTCGATTATTCGATAGATTCAATAGTGTCTCTTAAAGATGAAATATCGATATACACTCATTTTATCGAAATATGTACTAATTAATATGTAAATATATTCATTTTTAATTGAAATTTTAATAAATGCTTTTCATATAAATTGAGTAACACGCAACAACAATAAACAAATAATATGTATAAAATATACAAATATATTAATTTTTCACGATGTTTTTCTTTTGCGTCATAGGACTCCCACTGAATACTGTTCCTGTCTGTTACTCGTCTGTACCTATTTCTAGTGTATTCTATAATATTCTTTAAAAATAATTTTATTCTTACCATTGTTAGCATTCCTAAGCCAAGGATAATGATGCGATACGTTTCTTATCTTTTAAAAGCTCGGTCAGGTTGTGTTTACATTCTCGGACGCCGGCCTCTCGACTTCACCTTGGAGATGGACTCATGAATTCTTGATCTGCGTGACACTAACACTGTTGTTTCATGCGTCTATACTATGCATTGTCTGTGCCCTTAATCCCTGTGTTACGAAAAAATATCGCGTTCGGCGTCTACTTCACACTTCGTTTATGCCTGTAGAAGACTTCTTACCAAACTGCGTCAAGTTCAATGTTATCGACACCGCGTCAAAGAAGGTTGGATATCTAGTGAGAATTAAAATAAATATCTTTAGAAAATTTAGTAGAAACAAAAGAAACTTTTATATGAAAAACTGATTGAAATTTAGATTGAAAGTTAATACTTACGCATTATATGGTTATAATTAATATATTTTAATTGATCTAGTTATATATGCAACCAATAACAGATCGATATTAGATGAGCCAATGACAGCTTCTCATTGTGACGTCACAGAAGTATAAAGATTATAAATCATTAATTAATTGTTTGTTTGATATCTTTTTATATTAATTTTATTTTCTTCATGTCTTAATTTTATTTATTTTCAGTTCTTCGAGATATAAGGTTTAACCTTTATTTCGAAGATACACATCAAGAGTCGAGACGGACAACGTGACTCCCTCACCCCACTCCCCACCCCACTCCCCACTCCTCGCGCGAGATACGTGTCCGATCCTGTTCGTCATTCTTCGTCTGGAAAGTGGTGTGAGAAGTGCGTTGACAGCTTCGCGTCTAATTAGGTACGTATTTTTTATTTTTGACCATTTCTATTCTCCTTGTCATTCTTCATCGATGCAATTATACAATATTAATAAGTGCATATTAACAAATTTGTGTTTTATTTCTGTAAGAGCCCGTAATTACAATTCAAACACGGGACGCTCAACTACGGTCAAACGTATTTTTCATTTTTAACCGATTCTCTTCTTTTCGTCATTATCCATCGATGCATTTATCCAATATTAATAAGTGTCTGTTAACAAATTTGTGTTTTATGTGTGTGGCAGCTCGTAATTACAATTCAACCACATGAGACTCTCAACTGCGGCCAAACTACGGTCACGCTGTAGACGCGACGCCATAATGCTTTGAGAGTTTGTGAACACGTTTCGACAGGAAACCTGTATCTATACGAAAAAGAGTATTTGGCGATGTTCACGTGCGAAAAATGTAAGTATCCTTTGTATTTTGTTCCGAGTACGCTTAAAAAAAATTGTTTGATTTAAATATGCCATCAAGTTTTCAAATACGGTAGAAACCTTTCGTAAAAACATTTACTCTTTCCTTCTAACGGGATCCTGACATCTCATCATCGTACTTGTGGATCCAGAGAAACTCGACGATGATCTCGCTGCTGACCTTGATGCTGACTTCGTTTCTAACGTCGCTGATGACTTCGCTGATGACTCCTACTAGGCAACATCGTCGCCCGGGTGCTTGAATTCTACAGTTGGTGAGTCGCATGCTATTTTGTTTCCTCTGGTCCCCAACCATGTTGTAGGATGAAATATCCGAATCAACACGGGTGACCAGTTGTATACTTGGTATTTTTGACGAGTTAAGTGACCGCGGGTATGAAAAATACCCATGAGTTATATTTTTTTAGTGCAGGCTAGGGTCTTCTTGCACTCGCGTTTTTTAATGTTATCAATAAATATTACGCAATATGATTATTACACAATTTTGATAAAATATATGAAATATGTTTATTATCTTTATATGAATTTAATAATTGAGTAGAATATGAATTAATATAATGTGAAAACATTATATTAATCGTATGATTGAGTAAAATATCTTACATCATTAATATAATTATTAAATATTCGTTTTATTAATTAATACATCATATGATGTATTTTATGTGCAAGAAGGCGTTTCGCGACTGGTCGATTTTCAACTCAAAGGAACATGCATGTTAATTTTATTTTTTTAAAAATTTACTTTGACGACAGAATCGACCAAGGTTAATTGAATATTTTGAATAATAATTTAACAAATTTATTTCAATTTGCAAAGTAAATTATTTTATCATGAAATCTTTATTAAAGTCTTACATTTTGAACAATTAAATTTCAATCACAAATTTTTCTTGAATACTAATATCTTTCAATATTAACGTACTCTGTTGTTGATATATTACATATAACAAGTCGAGTCATTTTAACTGAGAATAGATACCGTTTAGTTAATTATTAATAACCAGTTGTTTTAGTCAGGATTTTCAGGATACTTTCCCGTGTTCGTTGCCTAAGTTCATGCACATGCCCAAGTGTTATTTGCACGAGCGAAGGCAACGGGGCACGATGACTTAGTTTGTAACATTTATAATAATAATTTATCTGTGCGACTGACAAGGGTAGTGTCTCGTGCACGATGTACTGTCCACATATGTGTGTTTGTGGTTAGGTTGTGGAAGTGCATCGTATCAAAAGTTCATCACAATTCAGATACAGAATTTTTTAACATTAGATTCATAACAATCACAATAATAATATTAAACTTATAGTTATTATTTACTTGGCAATTGTTCGTATTGCATACACGTCGATAATATTGTAAAATGCATAATGAATTAGCTTTTCAATCTTATATAATCATATATGTATAGAGTATATTTTAATAAAGACTATATCAGATATATTAAAATGTTTTACATAAATAATAAAAGTACGCAATGGGCACTAGCTTTGTCAGTCCACTGCAAAAACTGGTACGTACACAATTAGAGTATGAATGAGGTTGTGTCCGGGTGTCGGAGGAACCCCGGGGAGTCCTCTCTAGTTTAGGTCGCGCCCGGACATTGAGAATGAGAACCGTGGAGTGTTTGTTTGAGAGACTGAGTTTTGCATTTTTTTAAATATAGGGTTAGGTAGGTAGGTAACTTATTCTCTGGTGTGTGTGTTTAAACCTAAGTAGGTAGGGTCAGGGCAGGACTGTCCACATTAGTAATTCGGGTAGGCGCGTTTTCGCGTGGCAGTTCTGTTCCTGTAGTTACGATTTCGAGAGTAGAAATGTTGCTGATTCAAACGGTGCACTTGTGCTGTTTGTGTCGGCTTTATTTTCGACTCCTCGAATCGCGCGACTCTTAAAGTCGCTCTCTCGCGCTCGCGGTCGTGATCAGGTCCCTTTCGAAACGTTCGTCCCGCTCGAGATTCACCACGTATGCTCTTGCAACAATTCGTATATTGTTGGAAGACTACGTATTGCACAAAATCTCGAGCCCGGTCTTTCGTAAGTTTCAGGCATCGGCAGGACCGCCGAAGAAAGAAAAGGCTCTCGATGAGCCGAAGAGGCCCTGACAAACTGTCTCAAGAGTAGGCTGCAACAAATGGCTTTTTATCTTCATCTTCGGATGAGAATGGAAAGTCATTCCTGTTACTACTTTGTCACTTAACTCGTCTGTAGTTGTAGTTAGTTTATTTCTCTGACTCGCTCACGTATGCATGTACCTGATGGTACATGATTGCACCATACATGCCAGCCATTCCTCCCCATAACTCGCGGTTATGATATATGTACATAGAGTTGCGAATATCCAATAATCGCGTTTGCTTGTAGAGTTGCGAATCACTGTTTTTCGCGTTTCCTTTTCAGGGTAGTGTTGCGCCTTGACACGATACGCGATTGGTTTTTTGCAAACTTAGGTACCGAATGTTTGCTTAAAAATAGCGTTGCGAATTATTGATAAACGTGATTGCTCGTAGAGTTGCGAAATACTATTTTTCGCGTTTGCTTTTCAGGGTAGTGTTGCGAACAATCACGATTCGCGTTGCTTTTTTACTCTTTTATATATATAATAATGGATGTCAACCGCGTTTGTAATTTTAACGTTATAAATTAGCGTTGCGATCTTGATTAATCGTGCGATTTTTTATTTAGCGTTGCGATATTTTCAATGCCCAAATTCTACCCCAATTGTAGTACTAGTAGTAGTTAGTTTATTTTGTGGCCAGTACATGTCTATGTACATGTACCAATAGCCCCTGATTAAAGTTAGAGTTGCGAATAATATACAATGTTCGCGTTTGCTCGTAGAGTTGCGAACAAATATTTATCGCGTTGATGTATCAGTGCTGCGAATAAATACGATTCGTGATTGTCTTTATGCAAACCTAGGAATCGGGCGTTTGCTTTAAAAATAGCGTTGCGAATTTTTAGTAAACGCGATTGCGAATTAGAGTTGCGAATTACTATTTTTCGCGTTTGATTTTCAGGGTAGTGTTGCGAATAATTACCATTCGCGGGTTGCTTTTATTCTTACAAGTCGCTTTTGGAATTTTTTCTATTATAAATTAGCGTTGCGATTGTTGATTTATCGCGTTGTTGCCCCGTAGTGTTGCGATATTTAAAACGTCTAACTTCATCCCCATATGTGCCACTCTATTGTAGTTTGAAGTAGCTTGATGTAGTTACTTTCTTTGTACAATTTTATTTATTGTCTGATTTCTGTTTCAGGGAAACATCGTGGGATTAATCAAGACACCAAGAAGAAATATTTTTTCATATTTATTTGTTTTATATGAGTTATATATTTTATTGGATATGAGTTTTTGTTTCAGGAAAACATCGTGGGAGTGACGAAGACACCAAGAAGAAAATATCTTGTCATATTTCTTTGTTTCAAGTCGGTTATATTTATTGTATATGAGTGCCATTAGGACGCAGCCATTAGATCATATTATTTGTTATGTAATTAATAATTGTATTAATTACATACTAAATAATAATCCCCAGGTCTCACCACGTGGAGGTTGCTGCGAGTGGAGACCCGAAGGGAGGTAGATGGAATCAAAGTTCCATCGATCTCCCTTTTAGCTAAGCTTAGCTGGATTACTAAACTAGAGAGATAGAAGGAAGCAATGTTCCTTCGATCTTTTAGTTTAGTTGTACCAAGTAATTATTTCGTTTGAAAGAGGGTGAAGCTATATTGTGGGATACGCGACGCGACGCGATGCTGAACCGTGCGGCAGATCTTCGGATCGAATCAACACTGCCCTTGGTAGATTGATTTCTATTTCTAGAAATCGATCCATCATGGGTAGGCGACTAGATCTTTCGGACAAACTGGACGGCCGATCACATGTTTCCATCGATGAAACAGCGGTGATCGAAGCTAGGAACCAGAGAACGAGTCGAGAGAAGCTACTTGTTAAATAATTACTTGGCAATATTGGGAGACGCATACAATAGGGACTTAAAATTAACGTCGAAGCTCAAGTCTGGTCAAGTTAAAACTAAAATTCGGACGATAGAAGGAAACAAAGTTTCTTGGATGTTCTGGTTTAGTTGTACCAAGCAATTATTTGGTTAAAAAGAGGGACGAAGTTAATTTGAGGGGCACGCGAAGCGACGCGACGCGACGCTGAACCGTGCAGCGGATCCGAGGATCGAACCTACTGCCCTTGCTAACTAGATCTCTATGGGATAACGGACGGCTGCGACTCCGAATCGAAGGTCTCCATTGCTCCAACGCAACCCGCCGGGAGCCCGAAGGACCCGACTCAAGTTGTCTGACATAGAGAGAGTACCTGAAACAGTGTCGACTTTCGCTGGAAGGTATGCGTTTCCGCAGGATACGGAAACTCCACACCTTCCAGCAAAGTACCATTTTCCCTGGATCGAGCTACCAATGGGAAGGCGATTAGATCTTTCGGATCAGCTACACGGCCGATCACATGTTTCAATCGATGAAACAGCGGTGACCGAAGCTAGGAACGAGGGAACGAGCGAGAGACAAGCTACTTATTGAATAATTGCTTGGTAGGACGCGGAGATACGTATAATAAAGAAGGCTTCGACGTTAATTTTAATACTCGCGACGAAGCTTAAGACTAATCAACTTGCAATTAAAGGTCCCTCGGCGGTTGTGGCGTTCTCCCTCGATGTCCTTGCGATTAACCCCAATTTAAACTGAAATCAAAACTCATATGTATATTAGTGAGATATGGTAGGAAATTTAATAATCACTTTAAAATGATCTATCACCTAGCTAAAGGGAATTGAACAGAGTATATTAGCAAAATGTTACAAGAATTTAAGCTGAGAAGTAAAAATAAAAATCTTATATTAATCAGTGTCGAACAACGAACACGAACACGAACGAAAAAACGAGTCAGAGACATCGAAACAAATACGGTATATGCATCGACACAATGTTATTCATATCAAAACGAACACGCCTAATAATGAAAGAAACTTGGATCGAGACACCAAGTTGAATCAACACCAAACAATCAAACGAAATGGAAGAATCAAACAAAGTACCTCCGTAGAATATTACGAGAATTCGAGCAAGAACGTAAAAATATGAATTCATGAATTTGTATAGAAACAAATATAGTGTATGATTGAAAACAATATTATATTATTATATCCTGCAATATTATACATATCGAAGCAGTCACATAAATTCGCAAAACAATGTAAAAGTAGAAACAGAGAAAAGGAACATTCATAATAACCAAATAAAATCAGATAGATAAATAAAGTTGAATTCACATCAAACAAACAAATAAAAATAGTAAAATATAAATAAGTGGAGTGGACTTACTACTTGTTGTCAGTACATAGGGTAGTTACCATAAGGGCCAGCTGTAAAGTAAGAAAATATTCATATTATAGCAACATCGGTTAGATAAACAAGGCAAAATCAGTTCATTGAAGCAAAATTGGCATCAAATGATAGAATAGAAGAGGGGAGAGAATTTTTAAACAGTTCTTACCGTTGGTCATCACCGTCCGGCACTGGTCAGTAGTGGTCAGTAGTGGCAGGAACGCGAATCAGCACTGGTCAGTAGTGGTCAGTACTGGTCAGTATTGGTCAGCCATGGTCAGCTGTGGTCAGCGCTGGCCAGTAGTGGTCAGCAGCGGCCAGCAGAGGTCAGCAGCGGTCCCCGGTTCTCCTCTGGCGATTTGTACACTCCCGAATTCGCGACGCGACTGAAGAAATCTTCGCAGTGACCCTGCTTATATGTCTAAGGTGATGAAAGGGTGGGGAGACCAGTCAGAGCCAAAGTTGAAGATAACAGGTAAGACTGTCTCGTCTACAAAGAAACTATTTCGATTGGTCCCACCTCTTGACCATTTCTGGATCTTCACTGGACCGCTGACCTTGATGTCCACCTCACTGTTGACCACCAGTAACCATAAGCTACTCATTGTTGATCATCGACCCATTAAAACCATTACGAAGATTAAAGCCTTCTTACGAGGATTCCCTTACAATTTGATGCATGATCTTTTTAACATTTTGTTCCACTTTGGAAGAGTGTATCTCGTTAATTTTTGTCTTTTTGTACGTCAGTTCGAACAATTGCCATACTGAGCGAAAAATTCGGAGGTGATTTCAGCGTCCTCTTCTCATGGATGGCGGTCAGTTGAGAAATTATTCACTGAATTAGTATTGATAGGCAGACAGCTGTAGTTTTGCGTAAATCCATGTGAGTTGGCTATGAAAGGGATTAAAATTTATTTCTGAATCTGTTGGTAACGTTGCGAGTGACACAAAAATGGTAATGAGGTCCCGGGACCCCAGAAACTCGGGCCGTAAAATTACATTAGGTGAAAGGTCTATTCATATACCTCGTCTGTGGTGAAAGGTCTACTCGTATACCTCGTCTGTGCTTCTGGCATCTCTGGGTGTGGGTCTGGGCACTCCAACCAAAAAGTTGGGGCGCTCGTAGTTATTGTGACAAGACAAAGAATGCGCTAATCTCGCTCTTTTCAATGCCTACATCACAATAAACTGTAATCTATGACTTTGAGTTTTGATAATCGTTGGTGGCTAGTCTTCAAATTTCAGTATACTTTACATGTAAATATATCATAAATTATATGTTTCTCAGCCTCTACGACGAATCGTCCACCAATCAGAGGTTCTTATTCATTGCTAGCGATAAGTAGCTTGTACTGCGCATGCCGCTATTTTCGATTAATCGTTTACTTGATTCAACTAACTTCGAAAGTTAAAAAACGAATACGTATAATGAAATTCAGTGCAAAGGTTAAATGTAGAATCTAGAAAATACAAAATGTGTTTACGAAGTGTAAAAATTATAACTGTGTTTATTGTGTTTTTTATCATATATTACTACTTACATTGCTGTAATTGTAGTTATTATTTCACGTATCACTTTTGTAACAGGAATAATTTCTTCGATCTCGTAATGCTCTATTGAATTACTTGACATGTCTTCATAGCTTTTATGTCTAGCGATACCTGTTTGTATAACCTAGAATCAGTAGTTCGAGTTCGATGCCAATCGTCTCTGCGAATCGACGTTTTACAGCCACGTGTAACTACATACGTTTTACGTCTCCGAAAACGGCCGTAGTTCTCGGACGTGTTTCTGAAACTCTATAGTGTATGTGACATTTTGCGAGCGGTGCAGCCGGCTTCCTTTATTTAGCGCTTTACTTTACGAACGTCAAGTCAAAGGGCAAAGCAACTGGAGACTTAAGAGCAGCTCCTTGCACGAGTTTAAAGAGAGCGAATAGAAAGAACATATTGTTCTCATTGCGAGAGATGGGGTAATAACTTTTACATAAAGCAAGAAATCGCTTCGGCCATGGCACTTTGTCACGTACACACGATTGTTCTACTTTCGGGCTTTATAGCGTGACGTATATAATACGCTTCAACGTCATTTTCAATTCAGTCAATTGAAGTTTATAGAATACCAATCATTTCCTTTCAACAAATTTAATTCACCAAAAAAATGAAAAGATTATTCCCGCCATTTTTGGTTTGTCGATAACCTTGAACGCATGCGTAATTCATCATATGTATATATGAAAAATGCACATTCGACAAAATTGCATTTGAGTGAATTTTTCACGACTCTTCGCACCTTCGTAAAGGACCTCGCATAGATCATATGGAAAATGGCCCCCGGTTAAAATAGCTGAACTTTTGATATGATGTAGTTCACGATGTCTTCATGAAAAGTTCGAATGGGCCCGAGCTCATAAATTGAACAGTCTTTTTTTGTAGGGCATCAAACAAAATTACTAAACATCAAAAACGAATTTTTAAGAAAAATCGACAGGGATTTAATATACATATATATATAATTATATAAATAATAATTTATTCATTATTAAATTATATATTTATAGGATTAATTTATTTATTTTTATTAATTTTAATAAATTTAATAGCAATTAATCGACTAGGTAGGTGCCTAAATTTTTCGACGAAAAGAAAAAATTTTGAATCGTTCTGAAAAAATTAAATTGTTTTTCTTGTAAATCAACAAGAAAGTGATTTGCTACACAATTTAACTCCCCGAACTATACAGGGTGTTCGGCCACCCCTGGGAAAAATTTTAATGGGAGATTCTACAGGTCAAAATAAGACGAAAATCAAGGATACTAATTTGTTGATTGAGGCTTCGTTAAAAAGTTATAGAAACATTTCCGGCCACACAGTATATTTTCGTTAAAGAATTTTGTTCTCGAAAGTGCGTAGGATTTGAGGGGTGCGTCTATGCACCAAAAATGATTGTATTTGACCCCCCATTGACTAATACTTTTTTGTAGATACCAATGTGCTCTATTTCAGAATCGTCGTTTGAAAATTGCGTTTTTTAATCCGTTTCATAGTCAACTCACATGTATTTACGCATACACTACATCTGCTACCCATAAATCCTAATTCAGTGAATAGTTTCTCAACTGACCGCCATCCATGAGAAGAGGCCGCTAAAATCATCTCCGAATTTCCAGGTCGGTATGGCAGTGAGATTGGGCCATGAAAGCCCATAAGGTGAACGTCTACTCGTATACCTCGTCTGTGGTCGCGACACGATGAGCGTCATTCCCAACAGAGTAGTCGCGCTGCCCTCGATGTTTACATACGATAATCTGCTCCGCGACTAGTTATCGCCGCTTTCGGAGGCGGTCGCCACTCAGGGCGCTCCAGTTTTTACTTTCATGGTACCGACCGAGCAACGGCGTCAGAACGCATTGGTATCTACCGGCAGAAAGTAGCAGGAAATGCCGGGTGTAGGGAACGTGCGCGGTGCGCTTCTGTCGTAACATGCGCGTTAAGCGTGCGCTTCCACCCCGAACAAACACCGAGAAATAGGGAAAAAGCAGGTAGACAGAGAGAGGGTGAGAAAGAGGGAAAATGAGAAAGAGAAAGGGAGCGAGCTAACGGTGATTGAGTAAGAGGGAATGGGGGGCGAGGGAAAGCGAGAGAGAGAGAGTGAGAACACAGTGTTGGAGAGGGTATGCGTCGGAGTTGGTGGTAGAGATGGCACCGAGACCAGGATCTGTAGCGTGGTGGGTGGTAGAGGGTAGAAGAGGGAACAAGAGAGGAGAACAGAAACGAAGAGCAGCGAAGGGTAGGGAAGAGAAGGGCGGTAGGGCTGGTTAAATGGCGGCTGGTCCGGGGTTCAGGGACGAAGACACAAACGTAAGAGAGAGGGATGCTGGGGCGGTTCAAGCGAGATCGAGTTCACGCCAAGTGGAGTACGGCAGTTTGTGTCAGACCACGGAGCACGGAGATGCTCCCGGTTGTTCACGGAACGGGTGGTCCACCCTCGTCGCGACGGCGGCGTCGCGCGACGATTTTTCACAGTGCCGTGTCTGTTACGTTTGGAAACACCAAAAAGGTTGAAAGTTCGCGGATCAGCAGGCCGACGTCCACTGCCACTCTGATGACGACCGCTTTGTGCGTGTTGCTGGTCCTCCTGCCCGCGGCATATCCCGACAAGATCTCCATCGGTGAGTGTTCGCTTGCATGTCTTATTCGCTGATCGAGTTTACGGGTTTTGGGTTCGGGTTCGAGTCCGCGAGTGCATCATGCGAGTAGTGGCGCGTCTGGTCGAACTTTGTGCAACCACTCCGTTGGTTGGTGGAGGGTTGTTGCACTCGACTCGTAGGTGTCTATTTACAGTGGATGGAAGTAAATACTACGTTCTCGATGTGCAGTTTCTACGCTGGCGCGTGAAAGGGAGTGCAGTTGACGTTTTTTTTTTCTCTTTGCGGAGGAAAAAAGCAAAGATAACGACGGAGACGCAAACCAATGGACGTGTGCAAATTACGGATTTTGTACAAACGTGTAACGACCATCGTCCGTGTTGTTGAATATTTTCCGTTTGATGCATTGTCAGGACTATGCGTGATCCTTTTCAATGGAAATTATACGCGTGCACAACAAAGCTGACAGTAATCCGGGTCCGGTTGAGGGTGAAAACGTTCATATTATTACTATATTACAGTTTACGTGTTGTTTCCAGAACAATTGTTTGAAGTGTTTAACGTTACTATGATTGGTTTTCATTATTCGAAAGAAAACATTATCCGGAACTATGGTTGATTCATTAATGGAAAATGAAACGTCATGCACATACCGACGTTTGTAATATCATGATATAATATTGTTATGTGAAATTCGCGAATTCTATTCGTTCAATTACTCCACAAACGTTAGTAAACGGTGAAACAATTTAATATATTACGAAATGTTAATTTAATAAACTCTACATGGATAAGAAGTACTTCATAAATACTTGTATATTTTCGTTTTGAAACTGACTAACTACTTTAATTATTAATCTTTGTAGGGATTCTGTGTTACTTATTTAACATTCACTTGTTCCACGTACAGAATAATCATTATATTCGAGTAACATTTCTTCATAAATTCCAATTGTAAATTCCAAAGTAAATTGAGTGGTTGAAAGAAGTCGCCGTTAAAGCGATAAGTAACAAAAGTTACCCTTTAAAATTCAAAGTTGGTGTTTATAAACCTTAAGAAAAAAAGGTATTAGATGGAAATTTAGAAAGAGTTTTTTCAAAGTAATCAACATGATAGTCTTGCAAATGAACGTCTGTTATTCATTTGTTATGATCATTTTTAAATTCGGTTTTATATGATTTGGGTGTCGCTTAAAAGTTTAAATGGATAGAGTAAAACGAACAAAATCTATTTAGGAGATAATTCGATATTGTCAGTGGGAATGAAAAATGATTCTAAGAAAATCCGAAAAAACATTAATGTTACTTCATTTAGAATAACGATGAGTTTACTATTTATTAGTTTTATACAGAATAGATTCATTGTTTCTAAATTACATTTTGTAAAAACATAGTGACGATGAGTTGAATATGTTTGTTCGAAACAAGACGAATATTAACATGTATGATGATACTTAATTTCTTGTATGTGAACTGTAAACTTCATGTAACGAAGACGATAGGAAAACATAATGGATTGGACTATGAAATTCTTTCACCGTCAGTTTGTGTTTCTGATTGTTCAATGACCTCTGAGCGTTTGGGTCCTTTTTTAGAAAATAAATTATTCCAAAACGAGGAGTTCCTGGCCTCCAGCGCGACTGACTTTATTCATTTTGTGTGCATCAATTTCATAGAATCATAATGTTACTGACATTTGTAATGGAAGTTTGTTAATTAGTATTTTTAATTTTAAGTTTGTTAATTAGTAGTAAACTGATTTTGAAATTCTGTTGCACAAACACACAGAATAATGATGTAGATCGTTCAATTCATCATTGATTACGTTTCCAGTTAAAATAACTACACATAAAAAATGTTCATTGCTCATTTATTAATTCTATAGAGAGCAAAATAGCAGAAGAACAAATTTCTAGAGCTATTACAGTTTGTGCGGCGTTACAATAGAATAATGTGAGTTTATGCGACTTTTCGGTTGGAATTGTTCATCTATCGTATGTCTATGCGTTTAGTCCCAAGTTCAATGGTTGAACTCTTTAATTTGTTTGATCAATAGAAATTCATGGAATTGAAATAGGTACTAGAAATTAGTTTTAAATGTAGCAAATACATTATACAAAATAAGACATTTACTACGCTTACGTGTAGTAATTTGGGAACTGGTTTTGAGTATAACAATGTGTAGAGTACAAGGTTTTATCATAGGTGAAAGAGTATCAAGTTTTGAGTAAAAATATATCGATCCCCTTAACGCGATACTTTGCTCCTTCCCGAAAAATTGCTTCGCGCAATGTCTGGTTGAAGATCAATGTCAATAAAATTTTCAATAAAGCAGCTTTGATATTTTCGGTACCGAAGCACGGACATAACACTTTTTACATTAGTAAACACGGCTGTTTTATTGAGATATTCGATGATATTAAATCCCCAACTTAATGTTACGCGAAGAAAATAGTCGAGGAACGAGACAAAATATCCCGTTAACTGCTAGGTTTACGATCAATATTACGTTAATATGTTTATATACGGAATCTAATATTCTTTCAAAATTCTGAAATATATTTATCCATGAAAAAAGCAATAGTACAGTATTTAACGACTTTTCCGAAACCACGAAAGTTCCATAGGTTTTCGTAAATACTTTATTAAACATGTTCTGTATTTAAATATACAACGAAAATATCATAAAAATTACATAAAAAATATGAGGTATGGAAGCAATAGTAAAAATAATATTGTCTCTTGTCTGCTGTTTTATAAAAAAAACTTTTGTTGGTATTTTCTAATGACAGCTCAAATATTTTTCATATAAACATTATAAACGAAAATACTTTTAATATTTAGAAGATCATAAATTCACGAACCGAAATATAATTGAAAGTAAAATTCTAATAAAGTGAACAAATTGGGGTGGTATTGATTCGTTTCAAAATAATAAACATAGCTTGTATCAACGGATAACATAAACATTATTTAGTATCCTTTTTATCCTAAGAGGGAAACTCTTATTGTTTTCTTGACATTTCATATGTTTGTTACAAACTTTTAATAAAGCATGGAACCATGTTTACATAAAATTCTCGTCTTACTTTTAGCCACAAAACATGCTGGCAAAATTAGTACATAAACCGTAAAGTACTTTGTGTAATTCGATTTCGTAAATCCAGGGTGAAGTGCTTATATCGTACCAAATTCGGAACCTTTAATATTAACTCTACCAGCGAATAATAGGTACAGACGATCGAGAGCGTAAGTTTAAGCACTCCAAACTGCGCATACAAATATTTTAGAGTATATTTATAGTCTGATTAAGCATTGTTTGTTAAATATAAACGCTTCGACCCGTAATTTTGGTTCTTTTCAGAATAAAAATGTTGATCGTTAATACTTTGAAATATACGAGTAAATGAATTGTAGAAGACGAACGAAATGTAATTAAGTAAATATAAAAATGAGGGTAGCTACAATGGACAGTGAATTTAACATCAAATTAGTCAAAGAGACAAAATGAAAAAATAAAATGTGTTCAATTTTTGAAGTATACAATCTGACTGTTTACAAATTCAAACGTTTGTTTTTCGTGTTTAAGGTTTGGAGGGAAGAAATAGATTAGAAATCGTGTAAAAAGTTACAAATGAGAGGACTTGCAATCGATATGGAATTAATATCAATTAGTTAAATAGATAAAATGTATAAAATTTTGTAAGTATAGAATATGACACTTTATAAATATAAATGTTTACCTTTTTTGTATAAGACGGGAGGGAGAAAATACAGTAATGAATATAAATCAAATTATAAAAAAAGATTATTATATATGTATATGTCTTACATAGTTCGAAATTATCATAACGTACCTCCACTATTTTTGAATTTTGCTTCATATTTTGTTTCTCATCTAAGTGATTTTATTCTTTTCTTATAGCTACCTCTAATTTATTAAGAATAATTTAGATTCCAGATTTGGTAATTTTTAAGGCTATTATTAATTTTATCAGCGTGTGTTTGGTTTGACGAACGTTGTTTTACAATTATTGCACAATTTGTTTTCAATTTAAATATTGAATTCTTGTCTAATTTTAAAAGAATTATTTTGAAATTTGACAATGATACGAACTTAGTCTTTAAGTTTATGCGAGACATTAGGTAAGAAAGAAAGTAGAGTGCAGAAATGTTATTCCTTTTTTATAAATCATAAGTATTTCTTATTTTTTTTCCAGATTGTGACATAAATGTTTAACATTAAAGTAAAGTTTTCTTTGCCAGGTAAATTTTAAACGATACCTATTTTTTGTGAAACGTACGCGCGCGTTTACAAATTGCGTGTAATTAAACAAACGGACGAAGAACCCGCTGGGAAATGTGTGTAATTCGTACTAAAGGACAAATATCTCGAAAACTCGCATGGCATAAACATCGTTTGTACGGTAGCCTGGGAAACTTCGTAGCTCGAGTCGACTGGTGTTTTTCAACTCCGTGTATCCTGGATTCAAGCGCCCAGCAGTTTCTCTTCGAGATCCAAAATCGGTCGCCCGAAATCCTCCGTCGCGAGCGTGATATTCGGTTAAAAGCCTGGTAGATTACCATCAATGCAGATTTCAGGGACGTAACGTCAGAAGTTGCGGGAAATGATTGTGGAGAAGGAAGGGTGGATGTGCGGGTGTAAGACAGAGAAAGATAGAGAGGGGGTGGTGGCGCAAACACAGAAATAGTCGGAAGTAGGTAAAATGAGAGGGAATAAGCGGGAGAGGGCAAAAGTGTGAGAGAGAAAGGGGAACGTTGAGCGAGGAGTGAATGATGAATGCCTATAGAAATGGCGGTGTCTTTCTTCCACTCACGTAGGTATGTAGGTAGAGAACTACTGGCTAAGTCGACGAAAAGACGAGGAGGAGGTCGTGGCACGAGAGGTGGTGGTGACGTTGGAGGAGGATGAGGATTGTGGAAGGTTCGTTGCCTTGCCAAGTTATACCGCACACGGCGGCTTTCTTTGCTACTCGAAGACCGCTCTCTCCTACTTCACCGCCACTCGCTCTGTATATTTTTACAGAATTATGCGAAAGACCTCGCGAAAATATATCAGTGGAACGCGTCATCGGTACTTGACCCCGCTTATGATATCCAAGCGGCAACTTTCTGAGAATCTTCAGCTGATTCCCCGTTGATGTCAAGTTGCGCGTGCAGTGCAATTGCATATTTTGATCTGAATCGTCCCGTTAACCCTCGAATGACTACCGGTTCTGGCGAATTGCACAACAAAGAAGAAGGTTGTTGCGTCGCGAAACATGTCGTTCCATTTATAACGGCAAATCAGCGTTTACATTGACGCTACAAGTCATTAGCTAAGTGGTTTTAGTGTCAATGTAAACTAAATCACATGATAATCGCCATAAAGGGCCCTCTCCAGCGATCTCGCGACCTGGTCCTGACCGTTGGGCCAGGGTTTTTACCGATAGATAGTTTTTACCGGCTGGCTTCTTACATTAGGATATAAGGCGCGAGATTTAGCATACAAGGGACACAAATTTACAAAACGTCCAAACAACACGTTCAACAGAAATACAGTCCACTACAAACAAACCAACGCCTTGCATATCAACAGATGTGCAAGAAGAGCTCTCGACGTGCAACACATTGCACAAGCTCTCAACAAAGGTTACGCTTAGTGAATACTCTCTTTTCAAATTTTCTTCATTTTCTACCCCTGCAAATTATTTTCTGGTAAAATAACACATACGAAGGCGTAACTTGATCGGACGATGCGGACGCATGTTGCAAACAACACTTTTATGAAAAGAAATTAGATTTACAGCAATCATTCGTGAAATGAACGTCCGGGGTTGGTAAATTTGACGATTTGAAATTTCACGTTTCACTGATTCCAAGGGGGATCCCCCACTTGGAAGGGATGCAAATGTTCAACTTACGAGTCACGTGTTCATTTTACGAATCATTACAACAATATAACAACAATATAACTAGTGCATCAACTTTATCGATGATTAAGTATTCTGAAGTAATATAGTCATTGTAATACTTTTTTTATAAATGATCTCGATCATGAGCAACGACGACAGTGCAAGCATGCCAAATTGCAACGATATGTATCTTCAGGGTTCTAACCATTTCTTAGTCATCTTCGCGACAATAATACTACTACTATGAAAATCACTGTCTTCTTTTGAATACATATTTTGATTCGAATATTACAGGGTTTGATAAATCAAGGAATTTCCCCTTCTTCTAGTAAAAAAAGTCGCGTAAAATAGTGGAATTGTTATTGATTTGATTTCATCAACTTCAGTTCACCAAAAGAATGAAGTTTCGTTCGTATGGCTTAACTTTCCCCATCCTTTATTTTAGGTGTAGGTTCAGAGTCTGCTGAGCGAAAATTAAAACAATGAAAATATCGAGGTAGACTATTTTTACCGGTACACTCTGTATGTAATTGCAAAATAAAGAAAACTCTATAGGTTCGATTGACTAAGTCTGTCAGTATCGTGACGATCATGTTTGATTCCTCATCGTGCAACGTCTTAATTAGACGTAACTTCTTGTTCTGAAAGCGTATGTTATCTTCTAGCGAAATGGTTTCGACGGAGATTGTTAGTGTCTTCTAGTGGTTTCAGACTCAATTGAACAAGTTCAACATAAAAGAGTTCATAGATGAAAAAATTAATTTCTCCGTGCCGTATTGAATTTACTGTTGCAATTGCGGTCAGGTTTGGACGTTTTAAAGATCGCAATTTATAGCGGTCTTCGTTATGAATTTCACTTACATCGTGAATAACGTTTTCTCCTCGCTGGCTGAAAAAGAAAACGCGGAAAGATTGTATTATAAATTATTACATTCGTTGAATTTAAACGGGCTAAGTGGAAATTCAATTAAAGTAGATGTATATGCGGTTTTATGCTGACCTTGTATTTTTTGTGCAGTCGTCGGAGCTTTTGTGACGGAAATTTTAAAGCGTAACCTTATTTTAACAATATTCAATGGAATCTTTGCTAATGACATACTTGAACAGTTTAATACGCGTTTTCCAAAGTGACAAATAACTGAGATACTTTATAAGTTACAAATAAATTTCCTGTTATTTGATGAAGTCGTTTCCGTTTCTATTTAATACGTCGTGTGTTGTAATGCGTAAACTGTTCACTGTTCACTGTTTATCATATTAGAAGCAAGTTCTTATACAAAGTATACTTTATGTTGGTCATGAATAATTATTTTATTTTCTAACTCAGACTGCTAAGCACGAAAATTTATAGTCTGCATTGGCTTGACTCTGTTAATAAAACATTAAATGTATTCCATTAAATATACTTAAAAACTTTGAAAATATATTTCCACTATCCATCGGTAATTATTGTTTGGTTTGGATTTGGTAAGTTATATTAAAGAAATAAGAAATGTATTTTGTAAGATAATTCATAAGCTGAAGATTTTGAAATTTATTGCAAAAAGAATATAACATTACAGGGATTCTCTAGACAATATAAATATAAAAACAATATCACTGCATCCAATTAATATCGGGAAACTAGTGTATAAGTACAATATCAAACGAGAATGTTTTACAGTGAAAACGTGCGTTTGAAACAACATTCACCGATAAGACACGTGAATTTAAAAAGAATTAAAAATCAAAGCATTTCCCCATTCACGGTGATATGTAAATTATTTGTCAAAAATAATTGAAATTACACACTGAAATAGCATTCGTAAAATAATGATTCATGTTTCAAGCTCTATTATTTATATACATGTTCGATTCGAACTGTTTATATTATAATACTTTCATTTCTTAAAATGATACTGAAACGTACCAAGAGATTATAACTCGGAAACAACGCCAAATGGGACATAAATTCCAAGGAATTTTTCTTGGTGTTTTGGTACCTTTTTCAAGATCTGACTGCTACGTACATGGGCATATTCTATACGTTTCCTTCATAACGGCATTTCCGTGTACGATCCGAAAATACCACTACCGCGACTCTTTTGTGCGCAGTGTAAGCAATTCTCCCTCAGGTCGATCTACTTGACAAATGCGAGGGATTTGTGCTATATTAGGGTGAGCCAGAAAGTATTGCGCATTTCATAACCCTAATTTATTATATGATAACTACAAAAAGAAGTAACGTAATTTCAAACACGATAATTTATGATCTTTTGCTATCGTTCCGAAACCAATTATTTTACTTGAATAATTTCATTTCACTTTTCAACTCAAAGGTCATATAATGTAGATATCTGAACGTATTTTTACTGTTAATTTGGTATTAGGCTTATACTTTATAGAACAGAGAAGTTCAGTTTTTTTAAGGATTCTATTGTTGCAATCACTTTTCTATTATATCTGTGCGTTGCTACGACTTAACGTTATAAAGAATACCTAGCTGCAGCATTTGATGTATAAAAAAGTACCTCATTTCATTTAAAAAAACATAGTTGACCTTCCTTATCCTTGACGCGTCCGCCTAAGAAAAGATTAATCACACAAGAATATACCCCACTAGATACCATTTAAGTTCCCTATGAAACATTTTTCGCTACATGCCAGAATACCGAGAAAATCAAGATGTCAAAATCGACTGAGACACCCTTGTATATATATTTTATTTATATAGCCGTTGCAACGTACAGATATAGTAGAAAAGTGATTGTAACGATAAAACCATTAAGAAAAACCTAATTTCTCTGTTATGTTCTCTCATATATACATATACATATTAGGCAACTATCTTAATAAAAGGACAATAGATGCCACGCATCTGTTTAGAAAAAAAATAATAACTTTGTAAAGTCTGGAAAAAATTACCCTAGAAAAAAATGTTTCTTGCAACACAATGGTTTCTTCGAACCATTCAAATGACATATCAAATACTTTCTGTGCCTCCAGAATTACAGGAGATATTTACAGTGAGTGTAAAAAGTATTCGTACACTAGTCAATTTGAACAAAAACTTTACAGAACTTTGTTTATTACAAAAGTATGTTAACAAAAACATGCATACATATTCTTAGAAATCTCTGGGACAAATGTCATTAACAACAAATTATTTATTTATATTTATTATGAAAATATTAACAAATTTCCAGAAATTGACCTAAAATATACGCGTAATAAGTATTCGTACAGTCTTTGATTCGTAACATTCCACATAGAACGATTACAAGATAATCCATGATATGTAAACATACTTAGCATCAGTATGTCTGGAGACGCTGTCGGTATAGGTAGTATCCTGAATTCAAACATTATCAACGAAATTATCAGTAAAATGGGACGAAAACGCAAGGAAACCTCTGAAGAAGAAAGGAAAATTGTTATAAATTTACATAATAAGTGTAAAACACTGAGTGAAATTTCTAAAGTTTTAAATAGACCGAGGTCCACGATTCAAGGAATCATTGACAGATATGGCGATCGAAAAACTGTAAAAAATAATCCAAGAAACGGACGTAAACGAATAATAAATGAGTATACCGGCCGATGGATAATTATAAAATAAAGCAAAATCCAAAGATAAGTGCGGTGAAAATCACAGCTGAACTTAAAAATGATCTGGACATTAATGTATGCAGTAGCACAGTACGTAATTTTTTACGGGATAGAGGATATCACGGCCGAGTAGCTCGTAAGAAATATTTCGTAAATGAAATTAATAGAAAGAAATGATTGCAATTCGCGAAAGAGTACGTTAATGTTCCTATGGAGCACTGGAACCGTATTATATTTACTGATGAGAGTAAATTTAACATATTTGGGTCAAATGGACGATATACAGTATGGCGGAAGAAAAATACCGAGTACGAAAAAAGAAATTTGAAGCCGACCGTAAAGCATGGAGGAGGATCAGTCACAGTTTGGGGCTCTATGAGTGCGAGCGGAGTTGGATCCCTCCATTTTATTGATGGTATCATGGATCACAAAATGTACATCGATATTCTAAAAGAGCATCTTCAGGTTAGTGCAAATAAAATGCAGTTACAGGGCAATTATATATTTTTGCAAGATAATGATTCAAAGCATAATGCTTATAATACACGTCAGTGGATCCTATATAATGTGCCGCAGCAATTAAAAATCCCTCCACAGTCTCCAGACGTAAATGTGATAGAGCACTTATGGAGTCATCTTGAAGAAAAAATTCGAGACCATCACATTTCTTCGAAACAAGATGTAAAAAATGCACTTTTAGAGGAATGGAACAAAATTTCTAGTACTATAACCAAAAATTTAGTAAATTCAATGCCGCAAATGCTTAAAGCGATTATACAATCTAAAGGAAATCCCACTAGATACTAAAATAGCAAATAGACTGATTTTTGTTACGTTTATGTACTAAAATTTACAGTTTTTGTTGTAAAATTAGAAGTGTACGAATACTTATTACACGTATATTTCACGCCAATTTCTGGAAATTTGTTAATATTTTCATAATAAATATAAATAAATAATTTGTTGTTAATGACATTTGTTCCAGAGATTTCTAAGAATATGTATGTATGTTTTTGTTAACATACTTTTGTAATAAACAAAGTTCTGCAAAGTTTTTTTTCAAATTGACTAGTGTACGAATACTTTTTACACTCACTGTAGGTGAACCATCGTGTGTAATCGAGGAACCTCTCGTGCCAGCGAGAGGTAGCGGCGCCCGTGAATTCCGGATCGACGAAATAGAATTAGAATAGCCTTGGGCCCGGTCAAACGTGTCGTTTGATTCGATGAAGAGAGCCCAAGTAAAATTCTCTTTCTTGGTACATGCGATTTCCGTCTGGCAAGGAGCATCTCGGCACGCGGGCAGAGGTATGCACGGTGCCTTTGTGGATGAAGGTAGCGGTGCCTACCACTCAGACGACCTACCGTCCGACTAATACGATTAATAGCACGCCGCTATCAGACAAGGGAGACAGGAGAGGCCGTGCCCGTAGCTTCTCTATCGTCGTGCACATCGTCGAAGAATTTGCCTTTCGCTGGTAGAGTGTGGCGCGCAGCGAGACAAAATCGAATTTTAGTGCATCCCGGGCATTGCGAGGCGAAATGAGTGCTCTATGGAGCTAGGTCAGGGAAAAAGTGTCTCGCAGCCATTTCACGGAAGTATCCGCCGTCATAAATCGTACCCAAATTGCTTCGCTCGACTATCAAAGAGAGACGTTACGTGCTAAATGTCGAATAGGTTTTCAGAAATGAAAAGAATAAAATTTGAACATCAATGGATGTTCCGTTTTGTATTTTAGTACCATCTAGCCATGTGTGTAACATTGTAACCTCCGCGTAAAGAAAGATGTTGCGGGGCTAAAATGCAGTTTCAAATTACCTTTCTATCAGACTTTCGTTCTCATCGTATTCTGGTTAAGCATTCCTTTTATTGCTAGAAAATTTACCTCATGAACCTTATGAATGTGAATTTATATTGAAATTTGACCAGTGTAAGCGTCAACCACATTGTTCGTCGTTATTTTTTATTGCTGCTGCATCTTGGATTTCTATTATTGGAACTGTTTACTGCCTGTGTTAATGTAACTTCTTGGTTTGTAAGTAGCGCAGCATCAAATGCTTGGTAGATTTTAACAGATTGATTACTGTTGAATTACTATATTTTTACATAAAATAGACAAGTGTCTACTCAATTTTGCCCCTGATTATCACAAGCTCACGAAAGTATTCGAACGATGACACATTCCTAATTGAAATTGACTTTAATTAGATTTAATAGCATATCGTAGATCACGAAAGTATTCGAACTGTAAGTGTAATCGTCGTATTAATAATATTTTTAGCTAACAACGAATGTAAACAAACATTGTTCAGTTAATACACTAATAATCATTCAGATGTCAAAGTCTGTAGTTTCTTTTATAAATTGCATGATTTTCGTATTGTAGCTCAAGTTCAAAATAGAATTGTTGATTTGTTAAAAACGTTACGATTTTCAACACATTCATTTGTAATTGCTCCGACTCGTTTTACTGCGTTCAACATCCTTATGCATTTCTTCTTTCTCATTTTTAAACTGCGTTTTTAACTTTTTCGAGAAAGTCTGATTAATTTTATACGTGAATATTTAATGACCAAGCTTCTGAGAATCTATTCTATTCTATTGTTTACATTGTTTTGTGAATTTTTCATTTCATTTTCTACATTTCCTATTCTTAAGAGTGACTTTTAAAATTTTAATAGATTATTATTAACAAAAATGTTATGTATTTTTCATATACCATATTTTTATATTTACATTATATTATTTTTATACTTACATTGCTATCATAAATAGTATACAGAGTGAGTCTCGTAACATGACGATTTCAAATAACTCATAACCAGTACAAAGGTGTATTAAAAAATTGTTTGTTTTGTTAATCCCATGAAGTTAGTCTTGTTACAATTGCTAGTTTCAGAAAAGTACCAGTAAGTCATGAAAATTTTAAAAACAAATTTGTTTAAATTCAGAAAATTTTGAAACATTACTAGCAAGTAGAGTAGTTCATCCGTAACGCAAAACCATTGTTCGTTGGTGTCATAATATAATATGAGGAAGTGAACCTTCTATTCCCATATTCTCATTGGCGGTGAAAAATATCGAAACAAACGTTGTAAAAGTTATGCAAGTCTTTATGTCTGCAAAATTGTTTTATTTAAATTTATTTGTACGCAATATAACAATATAAAAAAATTCTTCTCATTAAATTTAGAAAAATATATCTCACTGTTTTGTTTAAAGTTTGTTTATTTAACGGATAAAATCCTTTTCCTCGGATAAATAAGGAATTTTATATAAAACATAAGATGAGAGTGATGTAAAACTGAATTCAGAAGTATACAAAACAAAACAAAATTTTGAATACATATATTCCGGGAGAAAGAGGAGTCTGCCTATTTTTAACGGAATAATTTCACTCCGTCGAGTATGATTATAGCATCAACGTGAAATGATTTTACGTTTCGAACGAACTACTCGCACGCAATGTTGCAAATTTAAATTTTCGTGAACATCTCTTGTAAGTATGCATGCATGTTTGTGTACTATACGATTGGAGCACGCAGTGTTTATGAAACTATACGCGTTGTATCTCGCTTGCAAATTACACTAGCTTGTGGAAAGGGTAATCTGTACAAAAGGTTGGTATTCTGCGCAGTAGAACGACAACTGTCTCGGGGGCGCGGCGCATCCGAATGCCAATTTATTATTCGCATAATCGGGCGCAATCGGACCGCGTTATTCGGCGGCCGTGTAATAGGGGACCGGATTGGCTGTGTTTCTATAATTGATGCATCAGAATGCCTGCCTATTAGAATGACAAAACCGCCGGGTCGTGTATGGTCGTCGATGCATATTCTCGAAAGGGGCGGCGAGGGGTGGATTATACACGACGCGCAACCACGCAGGATACCCTCTCTAAACCTTGCCTCGCGATATCGTCTATATTCGCGCGAAGTTGCGCGCCATTAAAGCCGCCGATCCGGAGGAATCGGACATTGGAATTGGCGAAATTAGCCAAAACTCGGCCGCCGCTGTTACTTCAACGTAACAAACGCGAGCAGACGTCTATTAATTAACTTGGGAAATTGAACTTGTTCGAGATTTCCTTTCTCCCGGAATGCCGCGAAACATTAAATTATAACGATTGCTTCGAACGCAAGGAATAGAGTCGACCTTAACCACGGTTCAATCGACTATTCCTTAGAATTTCTTTCATTAATACTATTCTAACTTTTTAGTAATATCATCCACGAGTCTTTCTTCGATTTTAAACGCGTTTATTTTCAAAATTTGCTGTCTCGCACAGTTTTGCACATTTATTTTAACTTCATACGAACGCCACAAAATTTATAGTAAAGTTAAAATGACTAAATGTAAGAAAGCGGGACAATAAAGTCGCTTTAGAAAATTGTACGTGTACCTTAACACTAAACCTACTTACTAAATGCCCAGTGTTCCATTTTTTCTTGTTGAAACTTCTTTGGATGCATAGAGTCAAAGTTAATTTCAAAATAAACATAGAAGACAGCAAAAATTATAGTAGTCGTTATGATCATCGGATAGAGGATGCAGTGCCCTTTAAAATGAGTGTCCGTACAAGTCGATAACGTGGTTAGTTTCAGAGATATAAGGGTTCGAAGTGTTTATTTACTTGTCATTGTTTACATACGTCGCGAGATCAATGAACTTTCACTACGGCCTTGGCAAGGTCGTTGATCACACGTGCTCGTAGTAAATATTAAATATTACGTCACTCGGTCACGATTATCACGACTCACGTGTGAGAAAGAGAGAGAGAGAGAGGTCTGACGCATTAGATAGAGATAGAGACAGTTTAATTTAAAAAATTAACCCTTTATTTAAATTACAATATTTCTAAAACGGAAAGTTGGATCGACATAAACCTAAAACGATTTTAAACGGGAGACCTTGCCACTTCTAACAGTGGTATAATTATGAAGAAAACACTAGTAGTTTCAGAACTACACGCGTCTAAAGTTTTAGTACCTTTAATACGCGTTGTTAGACTGTTCCAAGACAGTGGAAACTGAAGATTTTCTCCTTTCATCTTTGCTATATATTTCCTATTTACATCGAATGTTAACTAGAATTTGATACCAAATTTTGTCCGATTTTTTACAAAACAATATAAATCGCTCAACCGGTCAGATGATCAGTCGCGGTAGGCAGGACAGACTATATATTTTTCTCCGAAAACAAACAATAAGAATAGAAGTGAATATGGAAAAATTCATTGTACGTATACTATAAGAAAAGTCATGAAGTTAAATGGTAGTAAAATAACATTGTATGTTAGAAATTCTAAACGAAATTTTAAAAACGGTTATTTGACCATTCGTGGTAGGTTTGGCGTTAATTTGCATTTTCCAAGACGGACGAGCAAAATGTCCAGTGACATTTGGACGGAAACGTAACTAGGACAGGTCCCATTCAAAGTATCTTAGGGTACTTATGTAAGATTTAACAAAGAGAATTGTATTTGGAACAAATGTACAAATGATATAATTGTAGAAACGAATTTGAAATACACAAAGCATACAATCCTTTTACACAAATTAATAATTAGCAACACAGATTAATATCGTATAAGAATCACGTCTGTCTTTCACAACCGCTCGTTTTGTTCTCCCCGTTGTTTCGCTGTCCCTGGTTACCCATTCCTTCTCGAAGAAAACACTTTCCACCCTTTTGCACATAAATTAACATTCAACAAAACTACAGCGCGACACAAATGTTCAATACAAATCTCCTACATTCACGATATCGAAGTTAATCAGTATTTAACTCACGTTAAGTCCTGAAGTTGAATAAATGTTATGCTATTAATAAAGCATTCGCAATGTTTACGTTCATTTGTTTACATCCAAATGCGAGACTTCAGTGTCATCTATCGCCGAATTATTTCAAATACTGTGGCAATCAATTTATGGCAATTTTTCCTTCAATGTCATCTGAAAGGCACCGTGTAGTGGGCCGTTGAATTTGTCTTGACGTCAGCTACAATACTATGAAGTTAAAAATACCTAGTTCCATTTAAAAATATAACAGTAACCTTAATTTTTTATCGAAAATCAATTTGTTTTAAAATTTAAGCAACTGTAATTTCTTGTTGGTTAAATATTGATTAACTTCGATAGGAAACATTTTTTTATCAGACTATCGAAAGGGGGGTGAAAAATCGTGAGGACTAATTCGTGCCTCACCCTATATATGAAACTTTCATGTTTAATAGTCAGTATTTTATTAATTTTGTTCTAATTCACATATTTCTAAAATAATTGTTTTGTGATAGAACATCGATATTTTTTAAACTTTGATCGTTGCAAAACTAACAGGATTTCTTAAAAATAGTCCTTTAGTCAAGCATCTGTTTTTAAAATGCAAATATACATTTTATAAGAAAATGTATTTGGAAGTTTTTTGAAATTTGTCCTGATGGATTCAAAAGAAGAAACTTAAAGATATAAACACGAATTAAATTTGTTTATTAAATTTAAAAGGCATAACGAAATATATCATTGCATAATATGCGACACACACTACTTAAATCAGTATACAGGGTGTTCGGCCACCCCTGGAAAAAATTATAATGGGAGATTCTAAAGGCCCAAAATAGGACGAAAATCAAGGAAGTTTAAAGTTGCGCTCGTACTGAATTTTTTTCTCGAAAGTGGGTAGGATTTCGGGAGTACGTGTATTATCCAAAAATGATTGTAATTAACCCCTGTAACTAAAAATAATTTTTCCAGAACGATTTCAAAATTTTTTTTCGCCGAAAAATTTGTCGATTTTTCTTAAAAATTCGTTTTTCATTGTTACTAAATTTGTTTGACGCTTTACAGAAATATTGTCTAATACTTTTTTGTAAGTACCCATGGGCACTATTTCAGAGAGAAATTTCAGTGAATTATATTCACTATTGTAGGAGTTATGGCTCTTTGAAAATTGGACCATTTTTATGGGGGTTTTCTTTCTTTACGGAGTTAAGGAACAACTTTTCCAACATTGTTAGAATTTCGATATATTTTTCACTAAAATATGCGTTATTTGCATTTTGAGACATTAAGATTCTTCAATCCGTTAAGGAGTTATGATGTTTTAAAGATTCGCATGAAATTTCGGGGAAGCATTTCTGGCCTCACATTAGATTTTCAGTAAGGAATTTTTTTCACGAAAGCGCGTAGGATTTCGGGGATATGTCTATTCACCAAAAATGATTGTAATTGACCCCTGCAACCAAAAATAATTTTTTTAGAATGATTAAAAATTTTTTAATAACTTTTTAACGAAGCCTTAGTCAAGAAATTGATATTCTTGATTTTCGTCTTATTTTGGCCTCTAGAATCTCTCATTAAAATTTTTCCCAGGGATGGCCGAACATCCTGTATAAATCTACATAGCTTAAAAACTCGATATTACATATTAGACACATATTTAGCGTCATCGTTTGAGGCCCAAAGTAAAGTGATAACATGCGCTTGATTTGAAAACCGAGAACCGCGATTGAAATTCCGACAAGTTCCCAAAACAAAACTATTTTCCTAGTTCGTATCACGTATCTTTAAATTAGTTAAGTAATTGTTACATATTTTTAAAAATTTCGAATCCATCGATTCGAGATAGGGTTTTATTCGAGTTATTCTAGCTCTCTATGGATCATGCAATTACCCGTGCGCTGTATCATTTTTCTCGTATGTCGTATAGAATATCTTCGATTAACTGCATTTCAAAGTACAGTTAGATCAGACAAATGTTCTCTTTTCGTCTCGTTGCTTTACGTGGCATTTTTAACCGCGATCTAGAAAGAAAAGAGACGCCGGTCCATTTTCAAATTATTTGCAATTGGTATTTAATCCTGTCCTTACCTCGATTACGAATTGTCTATTCTGTTGTCTAGCCATTGAACATCAGTTTCAATGAAATGTACACCCCTTCGATATCGGAAAATAACGTTACCCTACCTTTCCACGTGAGTTTTACAATATCGCGGGCCAGAATACATCCACCATTACGACCGGCGCAGCAATAGTAGAAGCGTAGAAGCATCAGAGACGACCGAGAGTAATCCGATATTACCGAGCCGCTTTTCCACGTAGAGACGGTATATGCCTTCGTGGAAGACATCCTGAGGGTTTTCAGTCGATGCAGACTCACTGTTACGACAGGCACTTCCAGTAGTGCAGCTATGCAACGTGTCATACGTACGATGTGCTTCGTGGCCATCTTTGTTTCGATAGTTTGAAAGAAGGGGATTCGTCAGGAACGAACGAAATTCGTAAATATTTTTCCTCTCCGATCAATGACGAAAACATACTATTGCAATCGAGACTTTCGAACAAATTTTTCCACGGAAAAGATACTATTAAAATACACGATTAACCACTATTATAAATATCAAATAAAATTGTTCGTGTTGTCAATTTATCGTCGAGAAGTACTTTGTGTTTTAAGTTTTGACCAACAATTTTTCGATTTGAATTTTGTTGTTTGGCTGATAATTGATTGTCTAACAATAAGAGATACTGTGCTTGCACGGGAACGTTATAATTTAGTCGATGAACGTGATTAGTAGAACGGAATGTTAGAAGTCAGTGGTGGCACGAAGTTTCTGACTTTCAAATCTGGAAAATAGTTGAAATTTATAAATATTGGAATACATTTGCCAGAAGATCCCCTATGCACTCCGTGATGATTGTAATTAACATGAAAAGACTGCATTTAGTAGTACGAGTATTATAGAATAGTTCCATCTTCTTTACTTAGTCAATAAAAAACTTGTACCACTACATGGCTGAATACAAGAGACAGTACATGGTTTTCAAAATTTCTGAAAATAACGTTACAATATTATTTGACAACCATTGTCTCCGATGAAAGTTTATTTTCAAAAACAAGGAAGATCTCTTAAAAAATACAATTAAAACGAAAATATTTTAGTACATTTGACAGATAACAAAGAAAAATAAACGGATAATAAAATTTCTGTTAAATTTGTATTTAAACTTTCTTTACATTTAGTTCTTGCGTTGTTTACCTAATTCACATTAAAATTATCTTCGTAACTTTATTTTGATTATTCTACTACTTTGTACATTAATGGCGCTTCCAGTTTTTTGAATAAGTAAAAATAAAAATATTATCGTTAAATCAAGACTCATCAACGACCCATCGATATTCGATCGATAATCGCTAGTAACAACCGCATCTTGTACTCACGTTGTTACTTTCGGAAGTTGGGACCAAATTCTAGGTTATGCGACAAATGATTACATCTGACATTTATGGAACACCATTCCGAATAGACAAAGTGCCATGTACGTCGACACGGTGTGTGCATTAATTCAAGTGTGGAGTAATGTTACCTTCGACACGCGACATTGGCTAACGCGCGATGACCAATAACTGTTTAACACGTCTGATTCGAGGCGTGGAGACATTTAGCAGAATACTAAATTAAGGAAACCGTGCATTGCTGCTGGGCTTAAATAAAGAACACAATAATGGTTAACGATTGTTTATTTAAAGGATTACCTAAGATTACTACTAGCACATGCTAGCACATAACAGCACACATTATTAGAGAGCATATCTAAAGAAGAGGAAACTGTACACAAGATGGCATGAAAGTTACTAGATACTATTTCACAATTGCCAACAACGTATTTAAGTCAAGGATGGCAGAACTTATTCACAAAAAATCACACTATTGTTTGAGCTTAAGTGGACTAGTATTTTGTTTGAATCCAGTAATTTTACTAAATGCGTAGAATGTGTAATATAAAAGTGTGAACAAACTTTTTGTCTTTGACGTTGGAACGTTTGGTTGTCAATCGTAGAATTATACATAGAAATCAATAGGCGAATCGAGAACTTGCGGGAAAGCAATCGGTTGGATAATCCTGTAGCGGCGAGTACAGGAATTGCTGCCACAATGCGTTACCATATATGGTTAGCTTAGTAATAGCACAATGAGATACCTCGTCAATGATAACAGCTTTGCGCACAACGACCGATAGTTGACGTCTGCGAGAATAATAGCTGTCTACTTTACTACTTCAGAATAATTAACTGTTAAATGTTATATAATTATTTCTTTATCGAACAATGGAAATTATCGAGAGGGAAGATAATTATTCCTTTCTTGTTGGTATTTTAGAGTAATGAGAATTAACGTGTGCTATTCATGATTGAACTATTCAATATTGTTTCGACTCCTTCCACAACTTTTAAGTACAACATACGGAAAAAATGTGAAAGTGATTCAGTTATTTTCCTATTTTCACATTTCTTTATATAGTTACTTGCTTTTACTTGTATATATCTACTTACATTAAGTTCAGTTTTATTTTCATACACTATACTATACATATACATACAGTATACCTCCACTATACAATACCATATACTTCATTATCTTTAAATTTAATTTCAATAATTAATGATTAATAGTGTACATCAATAGCATCTAAATGTATCGTAAGTAATAGTTTCTATTCTACAAATATTTAACTATTCCTTTTTCTCTATTATGATCTTAACAAATCGCAAAAGTAGTTATGGTCGGTTTCTAATGCAACAAACAGAATTGTACGAACCCTGTCATCGTTTTCTAATACACACGTTTCTTGATTTTCAAAGCATTGCTACGTTTGTTATTAGACAGTTGTAGAGAATCCAGATCGAGTCATCAAAATTTCTGAATAAACGCGAAACGCTGTACATTTTTAAAAACAGCAAAGCAGTGCTCTTCGTGGGATAAACACAGTTCCATTGAATATCCCGAGAAACATCTTTCTGTAAATGTGTCTTTGCGGTTGCCTTATGAAGTACATTTCTACAGGCTTGTTTCCTTTGGAAGGGAACGAATGCAAAGGGGATGAAAGGAACCAGAATTTTTCTATCCGGGATATTTATTGCGTGGAAAAGGTACTTTGCTTTGATGCTTTGCACTCGGTATCATCGTTACAAGTTCAAGTACGAACTTACACGTTTCGCCGAAAAGGAAGTACCGGTTTCGTGTTTCTAATTGCCATCGCGGTCTGTGAGAAATTCAACCGGGAAACGTCTCGTAAAAATATCCAAGACTGAACACTAAAACTCGGTTGAGAAGCATAAAGTAAGGAAGAAAGAACCGAACGTGAAATCCATGACAAGTGTTTGCTCCCACAGAGTTAGCGGAGCTCGTCGTTTGGCAATTACAAGACACGATCCCAAATATAACCGCAATCGAAAAGATGAGAAGATTCTGCCTTTAAAATCCAAACGATTACATGCAGGGCCAAAATGCGCGAGCGACCATTTGCAAAGTGTGCAAAAAATGATTTAATTACAAAGAATTTTTCAAATGGCTACGAAAAAGAATAAATTTGCTTTAACACATTAACGACGGGGCATTTTTATTAAAACTTTCCTATTCGATGGGTGATTTTCATGATATTGAATACCTTCAACATGTGTATACTAAAAATGTGATAAGTATTTTTTTAATTAATATATTTTATTGAAATTTTTAGGAGTTATATGTGGATAATATTCGAATTAATTTCTTGTGTTATCGGAGAAATTACTAAAAAAGTACGCACTTGTCGCAAAACGAGAATACTCGTTTCCCGTTGGTAATGTGTTAATATAGTATAAGACTTGATGACGAGTAGTCTCATGATTGTGAAACTTAATGTCAAGAACTTGTAAGAAGTTAATAGCGAGAAACACTTGTAGATACGGAGAATAATCCCGTTATCGATGATCAGACCCTCGATAGGCAGAATAAGTGGAAAAGCGAACGCGCGACGAGGGGATGAATACTGAGGTAGAGAAAGGGTGAATAGACAGACATAACGAGACAAACCTGGGGACGAATAAGCAGATAGACGTGTCGCGAGAAGAAAATATGGAGGTAGTAGCGAAGCAACGGAACATAGTACGAGTAGTTGTATGAGAGAAAAGTGGAAAAGAAAAGGGACAGAGTTATGGTGCGTTTGAGCCCTCCGAAGCTGAGTTGTCTGTGAGAGCGAAGGAGGAGAGGACAGAAATGAGGAGAAGGGTTCTACGACGTAGATAGAAGAGGAAGAGGAGGAGGAGTGTAAAAGGAGAGAAAGTTCGAGTGAGATGGAAGCTGAGAGATCGATGCTTGACTTCGTCGAGCTCGGCTACCCTTCTCCATATTCGGCTTCCACAGCCACCACCGACGCCGCACAGCCATTTGCCAGCTTCTTTTTGCTTGAATCCGGGACGGTTATTAAAACCTGCGTGGCTCGGTCGTTCGGTAACTGGCGCTCAACTTTTCCCTACTTTCAATTCTTTGGAATTTAATTAAAGTCGAGATAAGAAGCGCAACATCAACTTCCCAGGCCAACCGATCCGCTGATTTTTATAATAACGCGAATCTATTAAAGACGTATTTCCGTTGTACACATAACGAGTCGTAAATAACTAGAAACCGATCGTCTTACCCGAAGCTGATAGCAAACTTTTAGAATCGATTTAATTTGCCGTTGGCAATTGGGTTTCGAGTTTGTGCAATGTTCCGATTATCGTGATAGAAATGTCTGCGCCATTTTGGTTGCAAATTTTGTTAACCGGTATAGAATTTTCAAAATCACATACACATGTGATTCGTTTGATCTTTATTTAGAGTTATAGTTATTTTGGTGTTCGACCAATTATCTTTCAACTGCAATATAAAGTTTAGTTACTTATATTATTGTCGACTTCACGGTTGAATTTTCGTCACGCGACGACTATCGTCCATGAATTAAACAACATCCGTTCTGTGGTCTTTAATGGCAAGGATTATCTAATATAGCAGTCATTTTGGAAAGTAGATTCCACGGATGGTCAGAACCCGCCACGGCCAAGGGATATTTCCTGCGATATTTTACCGTCCACGCGTGATACGTCGACCCATTAATCCTGTTCTTGTTCGCTCTTCTATCTTTGTCTGAACCCCGTATGATTGTCCTCAGCCGGAAACGTGATAACATGGTCATAGAAACAGTTTGTTACATGACACCAAAAAGGCGTGGTGCGTTAGGAATGGAAAGAGGAGACGCAGGGAGCGTTTTACGGAGCGACTAATATTTTTAAGTCCCTCCTGATCCTTCAAATGGCCAACGATGCCCTACGAACCATCGTAAACAACCTTTTATTCGAAATTGTACCTATGTGTCTAATAGAAACATCGTATTAGGGTGTCCTATAATTACATGATAATTTGAATTATTAATAATAGCTGAAACTTGTGG
The DNA here is from genome assembly GCF_013123115.1 of Colletes gigas. Taxonomy (NCBI): domain Eukaryota; kingdom Metazoa; phylum Arthropoda; class Insecta; order Hymenoptera; family Colletidae; genus Colletes; species Colletes gigas. Next base: position 1,758,698 of record NW_025106659.1, on the reverse strand, counting down.
TACAATTAGAAATGAGTGTTAACCAATTTTTTGGTCCATTTGAAACATCCAACATCCATTTGAAAATTTATACGTATAAAATATAATAATGAAATCTAGCCTCTCGTCAGTTTTTCTAGGACTGTCTATTCTTTTTAGACTCGGTAAACTGCTCATACACATTAAAAATAACAACCATTATGTTGTAAATTTTTTATTAATTTTTTCATTACTGGTACTGTACGTTCATTATTAAATAATAATGAAAATAAACGCAGTATCGTGCAGAGTTTGTTTCGGTTTATGTTCTAGTAATTGTACCGCCTTTAATTATTTTGATATTCAGAAAACCCTTCTCGTTACTTAATGTGGAAAGTGTTATAAAAATTCAGAAAATATTATGGACAAGTTGTTATAGTTTTGTCCGGTGCTTTTACGTGAAATTTTTCATTGTTTCCCGTGTCTCTTCAGTTTCCAACCGTCTAATGAATGTAACCTTCCGTCTAAATTAAAACATTCCCGCCGATGTTAATATATTTCCCGTTGATGCATAATATTTTCCTATACGAAAGAGATACGCACATTTGTTACGGTTCGTGAAACGTGTAATCCGTCTCGTGGCGAGTCAAACGGAAAGAAATATTAGTAGAGCGTGCAATGCAAAGAAAGCAACGAGGAAGTAGGGATAGAGGCGATAAAGGCGACAATTTTAAGGAAGCGTAGGAGTCGGAACGATTTTGCACGCTCGCTTACACGGATGCATGCGGGTTGCTTCACGTTTCATGTCGTACGCTTCATGTTTCGCGTATGTAATAGGAGGGTAACTCGGAAGTTACAGCAGTCCCAAAGTTGACTCTGGTTTCGCCTTTAACGCCGGATTAGTGCGGCTTCGTCAGGACTCATGGTAGCGTTTAATCATTTTCACTGCGCCCGGAATGTTGCAGATCCCGACAACGCAAAGAGAGGGTTAGTCGGCAAAAAGGAAAAGACAGGAAGCGAATGGAAGGAAAGTCGAAGCTTATCCGGCTTCGCTTTCCCGTTGTATACTTGTAAAAGCCATTTTTAGCGACCTTCGAGCTAATCGGTTCTACAAAAAAAAATAATGGGTTTTATTGTAATATGTACTAGCTGTCTAGCAACTAGGAGCATCGTTAATAAGTCTGTAATTATCGGAGAAACTCTTGCTGAAATTGTATACTTGTACACAATAAGGTATTGTGCGAATTTTTGCGACAATTCTTCACCGATTTCTCTCTTCAAAATTATTTTATTCGAGCTGAACAAAAATTCTAGATGTTATTATGGCGAATTATTATTTAGTAACATAAGTATTAATATTTATTTATAACTTTAGCGATTAAATCCATGACACGATATTTTAAATAACCCAAAAACTAAATTAAGATTGACACTATCTTAGAAGGGGTTAAAATAAATGTTCGAAGGAAACAACTTCTTTCATGCGAATTGTTGGCTCCTACAAAGTTCATGACGCCGATTATTTAGCAAATAGAGAAGAAACAACACTTATTTGCCAACACAATAATTTATTAACAATTCGAATATATCAAGATAAAACATGTTAATAGAAAATGTTCAGTACGGATATGTAAACGGTTCAATTCGTACAAGTTCTAATCCATTAAATCTTGCATACTGACTTTAGTATACGTCACTTTCCTATTGTCAAGTGAGGTACTAAGATGGTAAAGTTGCAAATTCCTTAAATTTAAATAAGTCCGGTAAATCCTGTGCTGCATATTAAGTAATTTGCAAGGTTATAAGCCCTTGTACTATTAATATTTGAAAGGAATAAGGAACGTGTCCTAAGCGGTTCGACAATAACAATGTTTGGAAGTCCAAACACGAATTTTATACATATTTTACTGAATCTCAAAGTAATTTTATTTCGTTATTAATATTTTTCATAGAGTAACATATTTACACAACATTCTATTCGAGAGATAAATTTTCTAAACAGTGTGTTCGGTTGCCCATGGAAAAAATTTTAATGGGAGATTCTAGAGGCGACAATAAGACGAAAATCAAGAATATCAATTTGTTGATTGAGGCTTCGTTGAAAAGTGATTAAAAAATTAAATTAAAAAATGTCAAATCATTCTGGAAAAATTATTTTTGGATGCGGGGATCAATTACAACCATTTTTGGTAAAAAGACATACCCCCGAAATCCTATGCACTTTCGAGAAAAAAATTCCTTACCGAAAATCTAATGTGAGGCCAGAAATGGTTCTCCGAAATTTCATGCGAATATTTAAAACATCATAACTCCTGAACAGATTGAAGGATATTAATGTTTCAAAATGCAAATCACGCGTATTTTAGTGAAGAATATATGGAAATTCTAACAATGTTTGAAAAGTTGTTCCATAACTCTGTAAAGAAAGAAAAACTCCATAAAAATGGTCCAATTTTCAAACAGCCATAACTCCTATAATAGTGAATATATTTCAATGAAATTTTTCTCTGAAATAGAGCCCATGGGTACTTACAAAAAAGTATTAGACAACATTTATCGAAATTAAAAAATTTCAAATCATTGTAAAAAAATTATTTTCGGTGGCGGGGATTAATTGCAATCATTTTTGGTGAATAGACATACCCCCAAATTCCTACGCACTTTCGAGAAGAAAATTCTTTACCAAAACTTTTAAACATCAGAACTCCTGAACGAATTGGAGGATTTTAATTATTCAAAATTCAAACAATGCGTTTTAATGGAGCTCTAAAGCCCCAGAAAAATGGGCCGAAAAAATTCATTGAATATAAGGTTTACTCGTAGATTGCCGTTCCACAGGCGGAACTTTAAACGTTAATAACTTTTTAACGAAGCCTCAATCAACAAATTAGTTTTCTTAATTTTCGTCGTATTTTGGCCTCTAGAATTTCCCATTAAAATTTTTCCCAGAGGTGGTCGAACACCCTGTACATCTTCAAAAATTCTCTTTCTTTGTTTGCGTTTTCATTATTAACCGCACACTCTTCAAATTTCTCAACACAATGTATTTTACAATTATATTTTTAATTGCAAACCGTTTTTTAACAATATTTTATTTATTATGTAAATAATTGTACTCATTGTGTACCCGACAAATATTCGAACTGATGTTTCTAAGAAACAAAACCCAGCATCAAAAAATTATTCTGCAATACATTATCGATTAATCTTTCCTCGTAGAATGATCGTATTTCCGTTTGTAGCACCAGTTATCGAACACCCAGTATGTTAAAACAGGTCACCCTGTATGCGATTCAGCATTTAACTTGTGCTAGGGTAGCTCGCGAGTCGGGAGATCGAAGTTGCCTCTGATTTTGCGTTTGACGCTGGATTAGAGTGGTTTCGCTAGGATTCTGGGTGGCGCTTAATCATTTCCATTGCCCTCGGTACGCTGCCGTTCGAAGAACGAGATGGAGGAACGGTAAGAGGCGAAAAAGGTTGGAAGGAGAATTTACTTTGAGCCCTGGTGCTCGTAAGTTCCATGCTGGGAATCGAAAAAGAGGGGAACCGAATTCTGGCGATCTTGTTGAAAAATATTTTTCTCGTTCGTATACTCCGCAAACATTAGATACGAGAAAGCCACTCCAGAAGGCGTTTGCGAACGATCGCTAGAATATTCGAATTTTTTTTCTTTTTTACGAGCTTATGTTTATCAATTACATGGATTTGATGCAAAACAGTTACATAATATGTATAGAAGTGGCATCAATTACGTATAATATGAGACACAGTGCGTACAACACTAGTTGGTTGTTTTTTTAAGCAGTACAGAGAACTGCTAAAGAAGTTAAGAAGCTGGTTAAATAAGTTATACAATGATATTTAAATGATGGAATATAAAATAATTCTGTATTTCGAGTAGTTCTAGCCGGAACATTAAATTTAACTAGTTCTAGAATTTCCAGACAATTTACACGGTCATTGATAATTTTATACATAAATAACATATCTGATACGGTTCTACGTAGTTCAAAAGTAAGAAACCCTAATCTTGACAAAATTGGGCCATAGTGATGACAAGTAATTGGAATGGGACTGCCTAGTTTATAGAAGACAATGCGTAGGAATTTATGGTGAATTCTTTGAATGCAATTTATGTAAATATGGTAGCAGGAGTTCCAGAAAGGGGAACAATATTCAAGATTTAGACGGATTGAAGCGTTAAAGAGGATATTATACGTGCTAGGGTTCTTGAAATGTATTGATATTCTTCTGATAAAGCCAAGAGAACTGGAAGCCAACAATATAATGCGTTTGATATGTTTTGTGAATGAAAAGTCTGAAGTGAATATGACTCTGAGATCTCTTATACTATTGGAATCTTTCAAAACAGTACCATTAATTGAGTAACGGTATATATCGAGGGTTTTCTTACAATGAAAATGCAGAATTTTACATTTCTGTATGTTCAAGTGTAGATGATTGATCTCGCACCGGTTGTTAAGGTTTCTAACGTTTTGCTGCAGTCTGATCGCATCGAGAGGGGACTTAATATTGAGAAACAGTCGTCAGTAAATATTAGAAAATCTTCTATATATATAAAATGAAAGGCCTGACTCACTGATTCCACAACGCGCAGGCTAAGCCCTTGGACATAAAAAGCTGAAGTTTTGCACAGAGGTTTCCTTTATGATGTATACAAGAAATAAGAAAGGATATTCTGAAATTCAACCCCTAAGGGGGTGGAAAGGGGTTGCAACGTTTGTATGAAGAATACTTTATTTGTGGTCGGATTTGCTTCAAACTTGGTCTTAATGCTCTTTGACATAATTAACCAAACACCTATTTCGGCATTTTAAAAAATTCAACCTCTGAAGGGGTAAAAAGGGTAAAAAGGGGTAAAAACTCAAATCTTCATTTTTCACCACAAAGTCATGAACGTATTACTTTCGAAAAAAAATAAAAAAATTCCTGTTCATCAATTGTTTTTTTTTTACTATTCGATTCTTGCTCGAATTCTAAAGTGATACGTTGAATGTTTCGTTAAGAAAATTCAAGATCTGATTTATATCCGGATTAAAATAGTACGAGATAGGTTGTAACTTCAGTTCGAAAAATGTTTGTACGCAACAAGGTGGTTAAATTGGATGACTTTGATTGTGGAAGGTATGTTATTTACATATATCCTTGGAACATTCCTGCGCGGGGCGTAAACGTCGCGTTTACAAACACATTTGGTCGGCGATAGTCCCATTTAGTCGTAAACCCGTGCATTGTATCCCGCTTTCCGCGAATGTCTTCGAAATCCATTGCGCCGAGACCAGAAGCAATTACTGGTCCAGCATTGGATCAGCATCACGACCGGATACGCGATCATGAGCGTTTGTCAGATTCGATAATGTCAGGAAATTCCGACGATTGGCCAAGTCGGCGTTCAAACGATGCGAATCGGTACGCATAGTTTGCCTTACGAATCGCGAAGTAGGCCGCATTATATCCCTATACGGGGAGCCAAGAGCTGTTTCGGAATCTGTGGCGGGCGGAGGATGCGCGGAAAATCGAACCTGAAGAGGAAAGAGTCGGGGGAAGGTGGAAGAAGGCTCGAACGAGAAAGTGGCCAAGCGATCATACTGAAGCGGGGAGTGTGGATCCGGGAATTGTTTTGTATCGCACTAAAACCCGGCGAAGTTTTCCGTTGGCATGCATGTACCCATCCGCGGGAAGGGGAGAAGGAAAAATCGTAAAAAGAAAAAGCACGGAGCGGCGGGAAGATGCGGCGAGTATTGGAAAGGGGAAGGAACGCGGGCGCCTGTGCGCTTGACAAATTACATACTAGTCCCGTTCCATCCGAGGAACGGTGAAAAATAATTTTTACAGCGCCCTATCGCGAAATTAGCCCCCCTTGTCGAAATTAGCTGCATAATCGTTGAGACCGTCATTTACTAAAACAACTCGACGACGTTAAGGTTGCCATTTGTTGAAAGTTATTTTCAGGAACATGTATTTTTTACACCAGCTTACAAAAGTATTCGAACGCTTCCAATCTACATCGTTAACAAATAAATGCCACTACATATACGTATAACAATTGTAACAATCGGATCCTAGAACAGGATAACCTGTTTAATCATAATTTCTTTAGCGGCTCTTTCCTTTAAACATACGTAATTATAATAGAAGCGACTGCTCTATGCATTATGTATTTTTTTTTATCAAAGGTTGATTACCCGTAAACACTTAAAAAAATAATCAAGGCGTTTTGACATTAGTTATGATCGTAACCACTAAGTAATGTCTTAAGACAAACGAATGGGTTGGTGTTTGGAAGTCAACAGAAATCATAGTGACGTCAAATTTAAATTTCATGGAATGGTTTATAAACAATTGCATACGAAAGTATTCAAATGCTTCCAATTTACATCGTTAACAAATAGAATACTTATGTTTGGTTTAAATTTTCAAAATAAGATTGTAAGTAAAGTTATATGGGAGTCTCGAGAATGCATATGTAAAATTACAAACACATCTGACAACACATACAGAATTTACAGAGCATTAAGTGTAAATATATCGTTTTCTATCGTCACAAAAGTATTCGAACGCGTAGACAAGAATTTATATTATTTATATGTATAGAAAGTAGTGTTTTGATGTGTATTCATAAGATATCCATCTCTTTTATGATAAAAAATTTTTTAATTTTCATCGGATAAAAGATAAAACGCCCTTGAAAACGAATTTTGTTCCAAGTCGGTACCGTAGTTGGTTCTAGAGAAAACAAATATTTAAGCAAATGTGCTGGTTAGTAATTACGCAAACATCCTGTATTTAAATTCATTTTCAATTAAATAAATAACTTATAATCCAGTTGTATCGCACACCAGTCGTATAATCAATAGGAGTTGTTGAAACGTATTAAAATAATAGTTGATATGGTCATCGGATAGGGGATGAAATGCCCTTTAAAATGAGCGTTTGTACAAGTCGATAGCGTAATTAGTTCCGGAGATATAGCGATTTTAGTTTCGCGTCGAGCGGATGGCTAGTTTTGGAGATTGAGTTTGTTTACGTTTCACTGTTGCGCTCGCGAAATCAATGAACTCGCGCGCGTGACAATAGTAAACAATGCGCGGTAAATTCTTGAAAATACTACTCCGAAACTAGGTCACGACAGTCACGTACACGGGGTAGGTCAGCACCACGCACGTAAGACAAAGAGGTCCGACTCCGTTAGACGAAGACAGAGATAGTCGAATTAAAAAAATTATTAATTCGAATTAATAATTAAAAAAAAAAGTCCGATCGACAAAAACCAAAAACCATTTTAAAGAGGAGGCTTTGCCACTTCTAACAATGCCTCAATTATTTGTGTACTTCTATTTCGCACTAAAGACGAATTTCCACTAATTGCAAAGTGTTAACAAACTCCAACACAGTATTTTGAGAAACGAGAAGCCTATACATTGGGTTGACAACTAAGAAAAGTAAAAAACAGAGAATTTTGGAGCGTGTCAACATACCTTCCACGACGAGTGTATGTATCGAACAGAAAATTTATCCAGAGCAGTAATCGACATTTACGTTCATACTGCGTAATTGTATATAATACTACGCATTACCAACAGCGTTTGGGAAAAAGATTTACGACGAATCGCCTCTTTCTTGCGTTCTGAACTAGAAGACCCCCTTAAACGCAATAATGGCTGCGGAACATGGTAGATGGGGTGACGGTTGTTGAACGTTACCGATGCAAAAAGCCGCATTAGCGATTTCGTGCGCGAAAGCAAGGGAACACAGCGGCGACAAATCCGAATGTTTATTTGGTCCAGAAATTTTCAGTCGGGAGTCACAATGAATATTTTAATGACTTCCTGTGGATGCTTGCGCCTCGAAGCAGTTGCGAAATCGGCGTCCAAGGAGTGGCACGGAATTGTAGGCGGGGTACGACGGGTCGAGCAGGGAAAGGGGGGCGGGGAGGGGGGGGGGACTTGGATGGGGCTCAGAAGAACAGACTGCAGCAGAAGGGAAGTCCTCGGTCTCTCCTTTCCTTGGAAATTATAATCGCGCCACTTACCGTGGCACGGTTAGTCCGTTTCTACGTTTCTCTCTTTCTCCATTCCATCCTAGCCCGGCCGCTCACTCTCACCCTTTGCCTTCACAGGACGTTGGTTTCATTTTACGGTAATTGTGTTTACGGAACGACACGCGAGTTACAAGTCTCTTTGTAATTCCGTGGAATTGTCAAGCCTTGGCTGTCCCCGCACAAAGAAGGCCCCGGGATGGTTTTTCGTTCGACAAGACGCTCGAATCGTTCGAAACTGTTTCCGTTTTCCCGCGCTTTGTCGCGGCGATTATGACTTGTCCGCGTGCCGAACCGCGGGCGAATATTTTATCGTCAATCGTTTCATTTTCGCTTTTTTAAACGGTCATGTCACCTTCCTAGTGAAGAGAATGGAAACTTGTTTTTCTTTTCACGCAATTGATAAACCCTTGAAAATGTTGGGATTGTGTTTGGTTCGGGCAAGTAATTCCAAACAACTCATTATTATAATTAAACACATTTATTTCTAATTTTAACAATGAACGTACACGTGTTACCTCACAACGCCATTATACACTATGTACCGAGCGCTCTACTCCGGCATTCCCTCTCGTATCTCCATTCCAGCGCTACCAACTACAATCAGTAAAAATAACTACAGAAAAGTATCTACAGTATTTTCTCCATAGAAGTGACGCTCTCGGGGCTTAATGCTCGGTTGTAGCGTGGACGAGAAACGATTCTTGATACACTTTGTTGACGCCTACTGGAGAAAAGAACAGCGAGCATATGACAAAGAGGGACTGTAACGAAACAGGCGATGTTTACTCGAGCCTATACGAAATTGGTGTTCTAATTCCGACCTCCACCTCCTTGGTAGAGGTCGCAGAATGAAATACCGATTCTGTATAGGGTCCCGTAAACATCGCCTGTGTTTCGATACAGCCGACGTGGAGTCACCTGAGCGATGCATACCTTTGATCGCTAATTGCGTTAGTAAATAGGATCTAAATTGTATATCGTATTTGGTGTCATTTTAATTAGAAAAGTGTCACGAATATGTTGATAAAGTTTGAAAAAAGGAAGAACAAAAATAAAGATAAATTTCGTTGTTGATTTAATATTGTATATGTACTAGTTAAATCGTGTCATAATTTCAGTACATATATGTATGTATCGCTCGTTTACTCAAAAAGATACAACTTGCGAATTTGAACTGTTTAACCAACTTATTTTACTCTGAGTTGTCTCACGATTTCGGTAAATAAATGATAGGTCAATTAAATTACAATTCCTTTTTTCAGATGAGGATACTCTTTAAAGAAAGGACAAATGTATATTGTAATTTATGAAAAACAATGATAAAAATTATGTTGTACTTGATCTTAGTTAAATCAGAAAACTGTCACAGACATGTTAAAAGTTTCAAAACAAGAAAAGGAAAAATAGAAAATTTGTATTATTGCACTAGTGTTGCCTTAGTAATTTGAATTATAAAACGAATTAACACTGAAGTGATGTAAATGTTAAAATGAACACTTATTTATTTATTACGTCATAAATGTGTGGCGCGTTTGTTGTAACGGAAGAATTGGTAAGCATGATAGCAGGAAAGGAGAAGGGGTCATTTAGACCGGGACCTGCTAGTGGACTCATTAAATAAAACCAAGGACGAGGTATACGAGTACCTCTCGATTCTGAATCACTCTGAAAAAATTATTTTTGATTCTGGAGGTCAATTATAATTATTTTTTATGAAAACACATACCCTCAAAATCCTACGACACTTTCGAGAGAAAAATTCTTTACTGAAAATTTAATGTGCGACCAGAAATGTTTTCCCGAAATTTCATGCATATATATGTATAAAAAATCATAACTCCTGAACGCATTGGTGAATTTTAATGTCTCAATATGCAAACAACGCGTATTTAAGTGAAGAATATTTAGAAATTCTAAGAATATTCGAAAACATAATGCTTAATCCCGTAAAGTGAAAAAAATAAAAATGGTCCAATTTTCAAACGACCATTCTCCTACAACAGGGAATGTATTTCATTGGTCCTACCTCTTCGCATTTCCTTGGTCTTCATTGGATCGCTGACCTTGATGCCAGCCTAATTGTTGACCATCTATGGTCGTAATCTAATCATTGTTGATCATGGAATAACTCATGGAAAAAAAAGTAAAGTGATAACATGCGCTTGATTTGAAAACCAAGAACCGCGATTGAAATTCCGACAAGTTCCCAAGGAAAACTATTTTTCTAGTTCCCTTAATAAAATGTGACGCGTTTTGGTCGTAACAGTGACGTTTCTGTTCCTCGAAGTAAAGAAAGAACACTTCGCAGGGTGTAAATAAAATTGATATCCTCGCGGAATGAGAGTGCACGTTTCCGAAGCATCTCACAGTATATTAAAAATGCTTTTAAAACAGAAAAACAGTAAAGTGCGTTATAAATTATTTTTCAGCCGGGGAAGAATAGTATTTACGAGAGTATGGAAGTTCGTACGTTCTCAGGCCTTGCTTATACATGGCGTACGACGACACACGTATACGCATGACTTTTGTAATTGTAGGTTTCTTTGATGGATTACTCGAATTATGCAACATAGATTATGATTTTGCAGATGCGTTGCGCCACAGCGAGGGCTTTCATTCTCGACATTCTTAAGAAATTTTATTCGAACCGAAAGCTCGTGATGCTCGACGAGAGATTTCCTCCTTACTCAGTCGCTTAATGAATTCTGCTAATGGCTTCGGGATTGGAATAAATATTACGACGTTATTAAAATCGGAAGCAAATGGCTTCTCTCTCAGTTTTATTTCTTGAATTTCAACGCGTTTTAATGTTATTCTATGAACAGGTATATTTTGAAAAAACGTTTTAAGAACTGTTCTCAAAGGATTTGTTATATTTTAATTGATTTATGAAACAGGATTGAACATTCATCGTTTATTGTTAAAAGAGTTAAATTAGTTCTTCTTGATTTTGAATAATATTGTTCAAATTTCACTACTACGTAGAAACCTATTTATGTTAATCTGAAATTATTAATTTGTTTCGTTTACTACATTATGTGGTATTGACAGGAAATTGAAGTTACTGAATGCAATAAAGGGCGATGAACAATAGACTATATTGCAAATAAAATTACACAATAATTAAATAAACTGCACATTGAATGTTTGTCCATCCAATGTATTCAGCAGCTTCACCATCGACGATTTAAAAATTGTTTAAGTATTTGATCATTTTATTCGGAGAGAGAAATTTTGAACAGTAATATTGCATTCATATATCGTTTTGATTACTTATAAAGAGCCTGCATGAATCTGCTGTCGTTGCATTATAATTCATGTTTGTGTTGTATGTATATTCAGATTGTTTATGGCACAAGTCATTTCCCCCTTTATTTCTTTTGTTTAGTTGGCCCAGTCTGTTTCGTATAACTAGTATGATATCATTGCTTTTAGATATTAGTAAAAAATACACTGTGAAAATGAATATTAACCCTTTGCCATACAATGACGAGTTTGACTCGTCATAAGTTTTTGATGCCAAATTTCACAATCATCAGGCTACATTCGTCATCAAGTCTTATACAGAGTGTTCGGTCGCCCATGGCAAAAATTTTAATGGGAGATTCCAGGGGCCAAAATAAGACGAAAATCATGAATATCAATTTCTTGATTGAGGCTTTGTTAAAAGGTCATTAAAAAATTAAATTAAAAAATTTTAAATCATTCTGAAAAAATTATTTTTGGTTGCAAGGGTCAATTACGATTATTTTTGGTCATTACACATACTCCCGAAATTCTACGCATTTACGAGAAAAAAATTTCTTACCGAAAATGTAATGTCTGACCATGCATAACATTTTTCCCTGAAATTTCATGCGTGTCTTTAGAATGTCATAACTTCTGAACGGATTGGGGGATTTTAATGTTTCAAAAGGCGAACAACGCGTATTTTGGTGAAGAATATGTAGAAATTGTAAAAATATTGGAAAAGTTATTCCTTAACCTCGTAAAGTGAGAGAAACTCCATAAAAATGGCTCAATTTTCAAACGACCATAACTATTACAATAGTGAACGTATCCCATTGAAATTTAGTAGAGAAGTAGAACTCGTGGATACCTTTAAAAAGGTATTAAACAACTTTTCTGTTCAGCACCGACCAAATTTGTTAAAAATGGAAAACGAATTTTTAAAAAAAATCGCCTAAATTTTTCGACGAAAAAAAAATTTCAAATCGTCCTGGAAAAATTATTTTTAGCTAGGGGGATCAGTTACAACAATTCTTGGTCAATAGACAGGCCCCCGAATTCCTACCCACTTTCGAGAAAAAAATTCGAATAGGAGTGAAATTTTTCAACAAAAAAAAATTTCAAATCGTTCTAGAAAAATTATTTTCAGTTGCAGGGGTCAGTTACAATCATTTTTGGTGAGAAGGCATACCTCAGATATCCTGCTCACTTTTGAAAAAAAAATTTCGGTACGGGCGGAAATTTAAACGTTAATAAATTTTTAACGAAGCCTCCATCAACAAATTGGTATTCTTGATTTTCGTCCTATTTTGGCCTCTAGAATCTCCCACTAAAATTTTCCCAGGGTTGGCCGAACACCCTGTATATCAAAATCAACACATGTTTACATTCGCGAGGTATTCATAAAACAAATCTACTCTTCTTTGTAGCCATTCCTTGTATCAACAAATTTAAATAAAAGTAAATAGTATACATTTGAACAATTGTTTGGAATTAAATCGTACGTCAAGGAGTTAATAATTAGTAGAAATTTTTAAGTTATACTTCATTTTTCATTTTTTAAGATTTTAGTTTCCAGTCAATAGCTACTTCTAAAACAAAGAAAGTATTCTAGATATAGAGAGTTTCAGCTTCGAGTTTCGCGAAACTAAACATGAAGTTTCAACGCATCTCTATTAAAAATCTTTATCGACGCCGTCGATTACACTTATTTAAACCGAAAGACCAAAATCAGAAGAAATTGTTTCAACGATCCGACGTTCAGGCTTTTTAAAATGTCCATCTTATTTTTCTACTCGTAGAACCATGCCTGTGACACTATTTTTTAAATTTATATTGGAATATTCCAGCCAGATGTTGCGTTATCGTCACGTCTCCTGTTCGGATTTCCGGTTTTATTGAAAGCGCCCGTCAGAGGGGGTAAAGTAAATCTAATCTTGATTCAGGCGCCATAAAAGCTAGCGCGACATCTCATTTTACGATATTCTGGGTATATACATATGTTATATTCTCCGTATGAGCTATGTGTACCAGATTGAGCAGGACCTGTAAGGTGTATTAAGCGCCCGGCTTATAGCCACAGTAATATTCAACCATCCAAGCTATCCACACAGTAAATCCTTAATCGAGTGCTTCTGCGATGTTCTATCATCGCTATGTTAAAACTTTACCCGAAGGAGTCGATTTATTTGATCTCTGAATTAATATTCTTGAGACAGAATAACAATATAAGTAATTTTGTTTCGCACGAAAAAGAGAAAAGACTGCATTTTTAATCAACAATAATCCTAATATATCTCACCTGTATCTATTTAGGCCTCCTTTTTATTTCGAATGCTATTCTAATAAAATTTTCTTTGACTTTTACTAGCCGTTTAATTTTTCAACTTGTTTAACCATTTATTGCGTAGCGTTGTATGCGTGCAATACCTGTCGTTTGAAGTTGTCTTTCTTATCCAACAAACCTATCATACGAACTCCATTTATTGGAACAAAATCATCGAACGTCGCTTCCTATAAAATATATTTACGCTTTGTTGTCGTAACGTCATACAGCGAAGATTGTGATAACGAATAATTATACAAACTAGTAATTCAATCGTTCTGCTATATTTTATAGATTTGTTGTATTTTCTACGTATTTCCTTTTTTTCTTACGTATACGAAAGTTGTGACCGTTTATAAAGATAAATAAATTACTATACTTTGCGCCGTTCTTGGCGAGTAATTGGTTGTACACGTTCTTCGTACTTGATGAGACGATGATTGGCCCTAGAAAATTTGCTCATTAAATTTAAAGTAGATTCCTTGAATCGAACAGAATCGATTGCTCTAGGCAGGTTGCATAACTAGGTAATTACGGTCAGCTGTAATTTATTGGAAATTCTTGCTCTATTGATACGTTTTGGTACTCCAGAACTGTATTCTACATAATATTCGATAGTTTTGGACGAATAAATCAGGCGAGTTAATTGTCCGTTGAGTTTATATTGGAAAAGTTATATTAGATCGACATACCGAGGCCTTAAAATCTATAACGTATCCTGCGTGTTGCTTCGGTTAATTATTATGCGAGATACCTAGAATCGATATCGTAGCTGTCCAGATATTGTATTCCTCTTGCACATATTCTATTAGAATATTACGATGCAGTTGTTTCGTACACGGTTGTCGAACGTTTATTAATTTTGTTTTCGTGTAAACTAAATATCCTAATCATCAACACCAAAGAATTACATCGTAGCTTTTACATTCTCGGTAATGTCGATGTCGTCTTTTATTTTAGAAAGTTTTTCAAGTTTATTCGAAGAACTAGTTTTTGTTTGTTTGATTTGATAGCTTGGATTTGTTTTGATATAAATTCTGCTCAGCTGGACGTCGCAGTGAATAAAGCACACTACTATTATGTGATGTCGGTGTATTGATGACAACATGGAGGGTTCTGTGAGCTGTTGGCGACGCCAACACGAGTAAAAATATTTAATTAAAATAAATGTCGATACTTATACCTTCTTCAATACCACCATTGTTGAAATTGATACAGCATAGGACATATAAAAATGGTTTTATTTATAGACAAAATATACACCTATTATGTGCGCACTTTGCAATGTGTTATATTAAAGAAAAGATAAACCAGTACAGTCTTCACAATATGTCACCACTTTTTAAGAAAACGTTGCTCGCGTTATCAAAGCTTACATAAGACTGACAAAGCTGATTGACTCCGAGCAGAACAAAGGATTTGGCGGGAGAGAGCCAGTCGCTTGTTTTTTGACTCTTCTGTTTTGGACCTCCACCAGAGCATATCTGTGATTGTCGACACACACCGGAGAGGGTCCGAATGTACAACAATGTAATGAAATATTCGATCATTCACCGACGTATTTGGTATCTGTTGACATTCACCGGTGAAAGTTGACATTCTCCAATTTCGGTCATTCACGGTAACAACACCACTTGTTGTGGATTTCTTCGCCAACTTTTTCGTAGGGTACCCACTAAATGTGTGTGCATTGTGATTAATTTTTCTGCTAGATCACCACTTGTCTACCAATTATCTGTGCAGATAGTATGGTCTTTGCCCAATATATCCTTGCAAAGGGACATTACAATCTTATCTTTATTTTCTTCTTTTCCTGCGTATATTTGAAAGGAATAAGTATATCCTGGTCCATCACATAATTTAAAAATTTGTATTCCGTATTTGTGACGTTTCTGTTTCAAATATTGTCGAAATATTATGCGCATAATATTTCATGTGGATTGTAATATTTATTAAAATTGCTGGTTAAAATATCGATAATATGAATAATTTTAGGCAATCTATTATCAGGATCATTTTCTTCGTTATTACTAAAATGAACGAACCGCAAAAGTAATTAAAATTGGTTTCTTGACATCACTGTACATGGAAATGTCTGATTATATCCTTCGTCTCTACTCCAATACATATAAATTTTAGGTAATGGCACTAGTCTCATCCATATAATTAGTCCAAAAAATCGTTTGACTTCATTAGGATTCGTTTCAAACCATTTATCTAGACGATACAGGCAATTTGTTTGATTCACGATAATTTGGAATATTTAATCCGTAACAAAATGAAAACAAAAACTATATGGTTCTATATAATTAAAAATTTCAGACTGACACGAGTTGATTCCAGGTGAATTTGAAAATGTGATCATGGCTTGATCGACCAAAAGATTACGTTAATTTATATCACACTCCTTTTCTTGTATATCATTTTCATCGTTATCGCCATCTTCAACTTCACTTTCACTGTCTGATTTATTATGTCAGATAAACTACTCAAGGAACTTTCCTCACTACCTGATAGCACTCGAAGTCGTTTGACCGGACCATAATCTTCATTTGAAGTTATATTAATTTTAAGGGCTAACTAAAAAATTAAATAGAAGATATGAAATATACAAATTTGTGTAGCGTATAAAAGTGTAATAGACGTTTTTACTTGATTGTTGGGCCTACTCGACAATAATAAACAAGTGAAACAGTTGCTTAACAACTCGAATAAACAATCTGAGATAACTGACAATCGAAAAAAATAAGAACATCACACGAAATCGAAAAAATGCATTTCAGCGCCACGGGGTCACCGATGCCCCCCAATAAGATAAATTTATTAAACGTGATTATACGCTTAATAAACAATTCATATTGGCGCCACAAGCAATCCATGTAAAATTAATGTGGCATCCAACCTGATAATTTCCAATTGTGGTGCACCTGTTTCTGTGTCATACATGATTCATTAGCATTTTTAACAGTTGAAACAGGAAATAAACATACAATTACGGAGATATTCGTGGAATCATATTATGACAGTACAAACTTCATTGTTTATTTATAACATAAAGTCATTAAATCACACATTCATTTTTTCTACATCTGGGTGCTAAACAAGATCGAGAAACGAAGAATTTTACATTAATATTATAGTCGATTTTAAAGCACGAATTAATTTATACACCTAACAACATTAGAAAATTGTTATCGACGCGTAAAGTTAATACTTTGACTATCACGTCGCCCATATATGGATGGCATAATCTTTCACTAAGTAGCTAAAAAAATTAATTTTCAAGATTAGGTGTTAAATAAAATAAATCTAGATGGTACTCGAGGCTGCAAAAATAAGATCGATATCAGATTGTGGATACGTTAGTTACCAATTGTCTAAAAATAAAGTTTCGTCGTGCGGACAATTCGAGGGGTTCGTTCTGGTGGTTAATGAAGACACTTCTCGAAATTAGAATTTTAATATGAAATACGTAGACGTCGACGATAATTGAGCCAGTGTTGTAATCAAGCACAGTTAACTTAATCAACGTAACAATAAGGATGAACGGGGACGCGTCGTGACGCGCTTCACGAGAAATTCGGGACGGCTCGTCGTGCGGTGTCTTTACACGAGTCAGGCGTTGCGATAACCCGTGATTAGGTATATTGCGCTTCGTCGTGCTCCGGGTTCATCAAGATGCGGACGGGGTATCTAGCCTATATCATTATTGAATGATAATTTCCGATCACCCCCTTGGGAGAAATGGCTGTTCCTCGTTCCAGGTCGATGTCTCTTGGCACCCTGCAACCGCGCAACCTAACTTCGATATAACGTCATCGTCCATTATATCATCTATTGTCTCCGTTTCGTAAAGGGCGCCAGTGTGTGTACACTTGCGTCTTTAGCGCAGATTTACGATCACGTGCACGGAGCTAAATACGTTCGATACAATGTTTCTTACCGTGGTAATTAAAACTTCATTAGCGTGTGTCACAAAGTTTAATCAAAACCTCGAGCGTGAGGAATTCGCGTCGTACTTGTTGCCGTGCAAATTAGACACGCGCTGGTGTCAAAAAGACTCGTCGTTCTTTGGTTTATCATAGTATTTTCGAAATTAGTTTCGTGCCGAACAACGCGTAGCAAATTCAAATTTGTATACAGCTTTATGCCACGGTACAATCGAGCCTTTTCGATTCTGGAAAATACTGACTACGTTGGATCGACTCGTTTTATATAAAATTGCGATTTTAAATCAATTTGGGATATCTTCCTGATATCGTCCTTACATAAAAATCATTAATGGAAATGTGGTCCTTGGAACGTTAAATATTGGATTGACCAAAATAATCGTGCGGATTTTGACGATATTTATTTTCAGACACTGTGTTTTTTATATTTTTGGCATAAGTTTGCAAATGATCATCCAGTTGAAGCAAGTATATTTCGAAAAAGGAACAAATCTGTAAATTTACGTAAAATGTACGGAGAGAGTGTCACTAAAAAAC
This sequence comes from Colletes gigas, assembly GCF_013123115.1. Taxonomy (NCBI): domain Eukaryota; kingdom Metazoa; phylum Arthropoda; class Insecta; order Hymenoptera; family Colletidae; genus Colletes; species Colletes gigas. The sequence continues at coordinate 1,740,637 of NW_025106659.1, read as the reverse complement.
AAATCAAAAATAGTTTTTTAAACATTTTTATTTTCAAAACTTCAATTCCTAAGAGAACGTTAAATAGCATTTGTTTAGCTTTTTGTGGGAATTATGAACAATTTTTCAATTCTATAATAGGCAGATACAGAAAAGTATTTGTACAGTTGCACATTTTTAAACGTAAAGAAGGAATTAATATTTGTATTTCTTTTGCCTGTATAATAACTTCATACTTCTCTGGTATTGAATTATTTGTATGTGATATCTAGTTCTCTTAATGCATTTTTTGATGGTTCTTTTGAAGAAACAGTATGTTACCGTGTATTTTTTTCTAAATAATTCTATAAGTGCGTCTTTAAAATGTTAATGTACGTATGATTCTTCGTTATCCCATCTATAAAATGTAATTATTACGCTAGGTTGTACATTTTTCATATTATATTCTTGGTTTTTCTTTCTCTTATGACTTCCATCTACAATTATGTGATTCCAGTAGTCCATGTCCCTATTTCTGTAAATTTTCGCTTTTAATCTTTTCTTTATGTTTTAGCCATACTTTCACAAAAAATATCTAACAAAACTAGGTGAAGTGTTAACATTTATGAGATTATTAAGCCCCTTATTGATATTGATTTAAACTTAGTTTAGAATTTTTTTTTAATTATACAAGTAAGAATGCTTCTAGCTTCTAGCATTATTATTCACCTTGATTCAATATCAATTATGCCTTGAATTGTAGATCGTGGTCTTCTGACCATATGAGAGACTTTCGTAAAGCTTTTACATTGGTTATGCACATTTATAATTATTTTTCTATCTTTCAAGGTGATTTACACGCTTTTCGACTCCATTATCCTCTTCTAGTTATTAATACTGTTTAATTTTGCACACTAATGGCTGGCCAGAGATGGTCATTGTTTGTTCACAATTGTTTATCCTAAACTGAACTTTCTTGAATTTTTTCGATAATTATTCGAATATCTATATTATTGTTTTATAAAATTTATTCTAGAGTTAATTGTTTGTATTAAAAAAGTTGACCAATATACCGAGTTATACAAAGTTCCGTTTGAAATTACTCGCTGTACGAATACTTTCTACACTCACTGTAGTTCTTGGCGATATTAACTTATTTCAGAAGCACTCACCAGTCGATCAACATCCACAATTCCGGGACTCTCAAAAAACGAGTTTCACATGTAAATTTATGTACATACGCGAATAAACATTATACATTTATTGCAATACATTCGTTCGCTCCGATCGTCGAATTATTAATTCTTTCATCGGTGAAAGAGAATATCCGAGCGTCGAGGAGTTAAATCGACTTGTTCTCGATTCAGTTATCGCAATCAACACTTACAATTAGCTTCAAGCGGAAAATGTATTGACAACGTATTTGCTGAAAGAGCACGTGAAAGATTATCTCATAAACGAAAGGTATGAAACGAGCAAGCGGTTGAGCATCGACAGAATACGTAGCTGTGTGTGTCGCCAAATCTATCTAGAACGGTACCCCCGGCTCCAAAATGATTCGAGCGTGATATTATCGGCGATAATAGCCAGCGCCACGCGTTCAAAAATTAATATCTCGGCGAATTCACTGGTGCACTCGTTGCTATAGTGAATGTAATCAAGCGACCGATATAACGCAATCATCGTTCTGTGTCTTTATCGTCTAATTAAAACTAGCTGTGCCACTGTTATGCGCGACGTTTATCTACAATCGAATAATCGTGAACACTGAATCCCTTTAAAAATAATCGATGAAACGCGGCGATCGCCCAGGAAAATAAATCGGGCATCGAATTTACTAATTGCTCTTCGATTGATGCGTGTTTTCGTTGCTGATCGTTCAATATCGAAATGTTATAAATATACAGGGTGTTCGGTCATCCCTGGGAGATTCTGGAGGTCAAAATAAGACGAAAATCAAGAATGCCAATTTGTTGATTGAGACTTGGTTAAAAAATTTTAGGAACATTTCCGGCCATACAGTATACTTTTGGTAAAGAATTTTTTTCTCAAAAGTACGTAGGATTTCGGGTGTATATCTAATGATCAAAAATGATTGTAATTGACCCCCGCAACCGAAAATAATTTTTCCAGAACGATTTGAAATTTTTTAATTTTGTCGAAAAATTTCACACATTTTCGAATTTTTTTCTAGAAAATGGATAGGATTTCGAGGGTATGTGTATTGACCAAAAATGATTGTAATTGGCCCCTACAACTAAAAATAATTTTTTTAGAACGATTTCAAAATTTTTTTTTTCGCCGAGAAATTTCAGCAGCTACCCCTGTCGATTTTTCTTAAATATTCGTTTTCAATTTTTAATACATTTGTTTGTCACGCTACGGAAAAGTTGTTTAGCATTTTTTTGGAGGTATCCATGAATTCTGCTTCCTCCCAAAATTTCAATAAGATGTATTCACTATTATAGGAGTTATGGTGTTTGAAAATTGGACCTTTTAGAATTTTTTCCTCGAAAGTGGTTAGGGTTTCGAGGGTACTTGTAATGATAAAAAATGATTATAATTCACCCCCATAGCTAAAAGTAATTTTTTTAGAATGATTTGAAATTTTTTCATTTTGTCGAAAAATTTATCCACTTAATTTTGTAATAACTGTTTAACCAAGTCTCAATCAACAAAATAGTGTTCTTCATTTTCGTCTTATTTTGACCTCCAGAATCTCCCATTAAAATTTTTCCCAGGGGTGACCGAACACCCTGTATATGGAACGCGATGCGCGATAAAAGTTCCATATAGAAGCATATTAAATTCTTTTTAAACACTAAAAAACTGCTGGGAACGGTGAAAACTGAAAACAATACGTGCGGTATTATCCCCGACGAATTGTAAGTAAACACGAGGTTTGCGGGGAGGGGGGAGGAGAAGGTCTCTTTTTGTTCGATGGGCGAGCCGATACTCTTGGAGGGAGTCGGGACTGGCGAAAAGAACAAAAATTTTTACAGCGAGATAGGTATTGGGAAGAGGCCAATAAGTCTTCTATCGAATTTATTTGGCAAACACCTCTGCATCGAGTGTTTCTTGTCGGGCACCAAATATAACCTCGATGGAAAAGGATTCTTTTTCCTTTTCGTTACCTTGGTGAGTGACGCGAAAAAGCCTTATTTCTAGAAACATCCTGAAAGGATTCCGTAGTTTTGCTTGCAGTATACATTTTCATCAAAATTCTAATACCGGTGAATATAATTTCAATGTGAAAATTTTAATATACGCGTCGTATAATTTTAGCCTCCATTGGGCTTATTTTCTAAGTAAATGTCTTATCAACATATTACAAGTAAACTTTTAACGACATAAAATTGTTTGTACAACCGGTTTTGCCGAAGATGGTGATCTACGGACGCTCGACAAGATGACAGATATTTTCAATTAACGAAGCAGTTATATTCGTTTTTCTTGCGGTCCAACGTCTGGACCACGAATAAAAGATTCAACGGGTGGGATTGGCTTGGATCGAGCTTTTAACGCGCGCGTTGAAAATTTAAATTTCCTATCCCCCATTGACGAGAATTCGTATTTCGGAACGCGAAAGCTTATACGAGCGGGTCGATGAAATTTTCGTGTGTCGTGAAATAATTCACTTTCGATGAACTGTGTCACAGTCGCCTCGAGGCCGAATACTTGGTACGTGAATTCTGTCGAGATTTTGCGCTCCCTTCTGAGAATACAGATTTCGAAATGTGTGTTCGAGGAAAGTTCTTAAGAAAATACGTTCCGAGCAATCGGTATCGGAGTGCGAAGTCTAGTTCGAACTTTCGCAACTACTCCACCTTGGTCGTCGACTAAGCAATCTTCTCGAAACTCTTCCTGGTCCATCGGGAGAACACACTGCTCTATTCGGTTCGTCGATAAACAAGGGCTGCTCGGATAACGAATTATTGACAGTATCCCGTTATGCCCTCGGAGATATTGACAAACACTAACTCTTAAATATGTGACGATTGTCCACCGTGTAAGGTCTGGGAAACTAGCGGGTTAAATATTTTATCGGTTGACCAAGGGATGAGCAAGAGGTGTCATTAAAACACTCCAAACAAAGAAAAGGTAATCCAAAAGTCTTCACAATATGTCACGATTTTTTTGGGGGCAATTTTTCGCAGTTGTCCTTACTTTTTTTGAATTTTTTTCATAACACATTTTGTAAAATCGCCGCACAGTTCTGGCTTTCCCCTGCGTTTCTTTTAATTCATCACGTGGTTTTCCCAGCAAGCTTGTGGGTAACAAATTTGATCGATTGACCAAGGCATGGGGAACCTGTGGCCTTTCGAGACATTCTGTGTGTCCTGTTCGTATATTTTTTCAATCGTATAACTTCTATGTTTATAAACTACACATTCTTAAACTAGTGTTTATTTTAATTAATTAAAATAAAGAAATCGATGTCTTTTAAAGCACAATGTTAAAAAATTCCTTGTTTGGTCCTCGAATGTAACGCGAAAAAAGAACGTAGATTAAAAACTGCTGTCGCTCGTTTGTAGATTCCTAAGGAGACGTTAATTTCGAATTAAATAATTGTAGGACTCGAAGAGAATAATTTATTATGAATATTTATTATTAAACAACAATAGCAACGAGTCAATGAATCCTTAACGATAAACCGTTTATATTTCGTTATGACTAAAAATTTAAGACTTGAATTAAGAATTATCGTCTCGTCAGGTTGTTACGAAATTAACGGAAAAATCTTCAAAACTGACGAAGAAGTTGGAACCGTCCTTTAAGAATATTTCTCGTCGGAACCACAAACATTCTACGAAGACGATAATAAAAAAACCTTGTTCCTTGTGATCAATGGAAAATTATGTCATTGATTAAATAAATGACACCGAATTTATTTGGAATAAAAATCCACGAACTTTTCATTCGAACTTTTCAAAATAAGACAAAAATCGAGAACATTAATATCTTGATTGAGGCTTCGTTGAAAAGTTATTAAAAAATTAAATTAAAAAATTTCAAATCGTGCTGAAAAAATTATTTTTAGTTGCGGGGCTCGATTACAATCATTTTTGGTGAGTAGACATATCCTCGAAATCCTACGCACTTTCGAGAAAAAAATTCCTTACCGATAATCTAATTTGAAGCCAGAAATGCTTCTCCGATATTTCATACGAAATTTTAAATGTCCTAACTCCTGAATGGATTGGGGGATTTTAAAGTTTCGAAATGCAAACGACGCGTATTTTAATCACGAATGTGTAGAAATTCCAAAAACATTCGAAAAATTGCTCCTTAACTGAAACTGGTCCAATTTTCAAACGGCTATAACTCCTACAATAGTAAAGGTATCTCATTGAAATTTTTTATGAAGCAGAGCAATGGATACCTCCAAAAAGTATTAAACAACTTCTCTGCAGAGCGTCAAAGAAAATTATTCAAAATCAAAAACGAATTTATAAGAATAATCGACAAAGGGGTTGGTGCCTAAATTTTTCGGATAAAATGAAAAGTTTCAAATCATTCTAAAAAATTATTTTTAGCTGTGGGGGTAAATTATAATCATTTTTTATCATTACACATATCCTCGAAATCCTATCCATTTTCTAGGAAAAAGTTCGAGAAGGTGTGAAATTTTTCGACAAAATTAAAAAATTTCAAATCATTCTGGAAAAATTATTTTCGGTTGCGGGGGTCAATTATAATCATTTTTTGTGAATAGACATACCCCTAAATTCCTGCAGATTTTTGAGAAAAAAAATGCAGTACGAGCGGAACTTTAAACGTTAATAATTTGTTAACGAAGCCTCCATCGACAAATTGGTATTCTTGATTTTTGTCTTACTTTGGCCTGTAGAATCTTCCATTAAAATTTTTCCCAGGGGTGGCCAAACACACTCTATACATAGAATAAGGAATCGCTGCGCTGACAGGTCTTAAGAATTAAGAATAATTTTCTATAAAAAAAATTCTTTACTATAAGCTTAGTAGATATTGAGAATTCGCTCTTTGTCAATAACCTTTGCTCTTAGAAGTATTTCTGTGTCACTATCTGCGTTTCAAGCCACCTTGCTTGTTTTTTTAGCTCGTAGACGTATATATCCTTGCCAAGGTTAAGAGATCCTTGGTTCCTTAGTTTCTGTTTATCAGTATTGTAAGAACGGTCGAAGCTTGTGCGCGTGTTCGTTCCTGGTGTAGAACTTTTAAATCGTGTGAAAGAGATGTTGCGGTCCTTCAGTGATACCCAAACACAAGTGTTGCGAAGATGTTAGGCGTATTAGATATTAGGAGAGAAGATTGCAAAAGAAACGTCCAAATCTTGCGATAGTTGAGTTAATTCTAAATTCACGAATATTCAGAGATATTATAGGCTAAAATGAAATTATAGTAATGAAAAAAGGCGAACATAACATTTATTTAGGACAAAATATAGCAATAACATAAGTATTTTACAGGTGCACAACAATAATGTAATAACAATAATAAATTACAACGAAACGATCAAGTTATAATTTGAATGAATAAAATGGACAAATTTAATGATGAGTAGGACCTTCTTTCTTCTCTATTAACTCAAAAATGCAACTGAGCATGCTCGTGATTAGTTTTCTAAAAATTTCATTCCACGATTCAATTACAGATTGCATAATGTTTCTCGACTTTATCTCGTTACGTACACAAATCACTTCACTATGTTTCGACTAAAGTTCATTATTTACTTCTTCATGTTATACAATTACTTTCTTTGAATGTTTCTTTTAAATTATAAAAATCTTATAAATGTCAGTGGTGCTATAGTTATGTTCCGCAATGTAGCGTAGAAAGGGGGACCGAGGATACGAGAAGGGCAGGGGATGAAAGGATGCAGATGACGCGCGGTTGTAGTTTCGCGAATTATAATTAAATTTAATTACGCGTCTCTGGTAGTTACTTAGAAATACATGTGAGATTTCAAGGCGGAATTTACTTGATGTCGCCCGTGAAAACTCATGCAACTACGCTCCATTTTAGACACCGTGTAAGCAACCGTGACGCGCATTACGACCACTTAGAAATTGGAAAGGGAGTTTTTCGTTGTTCATCGAACAAAGGTTCGGTATCGCACAATGTCGCGACTCTTTTACCGTATTACAATGCAAGGGAAATAAAAGCCACGAGGCCGCCGCTGTATTAATTAGCGACCCATACAAAATTAATGTAGCGTGGAGTGCGAGAGAATGATAAACTTTTCGCGCACTCTGATACAACGGATCCCCGCGTCCCCCCACCCCATTGTATGCAAACTCGATGTTGCAACCGATCATTAATAAAGCTACAGGGGCTTCTTACAGTGCCTTCTATAATCATGCGACAGATATGCCTGGCATCGACTTACGAATTAATCCTTTAATCCCTTGTCGTTATATCCCGCAGCCATTTATCATCGAGACAAAAGGAAAGCTTGAAACGACCGACCTTATTCGATAACAAGCTACTGCGCCCAAGAGTACGAATGGTCACAGTTAGTCAGACATACAGTCGGAATCAATACTATCGGTACAAGCTCGTAAATTATAATCCGGTATCGAATAGTATCAAACAAATACCGCTCGACAGTTTGGAGCAACTTTCTATCTGGATAGAAAAAATACTTTTTCGTGCACATGTAATTATTGAAAACTGTACGTCGTAAATATTCTTTGGCGAAGCATTGAAAGTTTACAAATTTTTGTCGATCAAGAAAATAGAAAGTATCGAGTCAAATACGCCAAATCTGGAGTTCGATTATCTACAATAGTTAAAAATTGGGTACTTGTGATTTAAGTACTATATTTAGTATTTAAGTATATTTTATTTGTAGACAAATGAAAGTATGCATTACATTGAATGAAGTTACTAGAAATATAACGTATTAATGTTCTTAAAAATAAAGTGTGGTGGTTTAGAATTAAATCATTTGAAAGATTTTTATCCTTGAAACTGGTACTGCGCTAATCGTAGGCCTAAGGTTTAATATGTTCCTTAGAGATGTCTTTGGAGACTCACGAATAGAACAATAAGGATTTCTTGCAACGTTGCACGTATCCTTACTTCTGGGAATCGACCAGCAATCCCATAAACCCGACTCGAAGTCTAACGTTCTGGTAGATTTATGATACGCCAAATGTTGAGAAACAGGAACACAAAGACCTCAAAAGTCCTAATAAAAATTGGAATTACTCTGCCCACGAATAACTAGATAAAAGACTGGTGACAAACGAGTTTACTTACTTGTCGTAAGTCTGTACGTACGTTATACGATGTTTTAGAGACGATAAAATCCGTGCTAAGTAACTTGGCGATAAAAAACTTAATTTGGGGAATCAGAATACTGGATATAACTCTAACGCGAACTCGTGACGTCTAATTACGATGGTGGCTGTCATTCGAATCCTAGATTATTCCTGTCCCCGACTAAAGAGGATGAAAGTAATTACCAGCCGTGCGGACGATTAATTAAGTAGCTGCCGGTGGATGCGCGAATTGTAGATGGTCAGGGAAAATTGGAGGACCGTCGACGTGTCCAGCACATATAGAGAACGCGCAGAATGAGTGTACGGGATCGCCATAATACGGTGAAGTACTTCATGATATTCCATGCAGAAAATTTCTCGATGGAAATTAATTTTGAATTCTATCCAGGACGGATCATGAGTGCACGCTCGCCCGATACTTCATCCAGTTAACTTCCAATTCGTATACCGTATTATAATTGTGTAATTAGCCTTGGATTGACAATTCACATGGTGGCGCGTGACCGAACACCAAAAGATACGTTGATTCAAATTCAGCACAAAATGTACAGGTTGTTTTTGGCATTAGATAATCTTTTGCGACGCAAGAAATGTAAGAAACATCGTCCGATCTCACATTTTTATGAATCTTGGCAAAATTCCTATTTAGGTGTATAGAATATTAGAATATAAAAAACAATTGGTTGCTAACGAATAATGTTTTTTATACTTTTATCAAGTTATAGGTGGCGTTATTGAACTCCGAGGTTTTTCAAATTGACGTTCGTTGGCTCTAAAAACAAAATAATTGGAAATAAGCGAAATAAGTAAAGTGCTTCTCAGAATATTTTATTCACATTCTTTCATTCGCACTATAATCATATAGCTACATATTTGGTATCATTGAATAAAATATTACTGCCATCTGGAATATGTGTAGAGGTACATTTATTAAACTATTCAAAATATCAGAGATTATAAATTATATTACAATCATTAAATAAACGTTTCGATACCTTGATACTTATTGTGATTCGATATTGTATTCTATAATTGTATTTAAAAATGAACTGCAATATTTTACGCTATAAAATTGTTTTCATCCTCTTATTATGTTTCTATATCTCATATCAAATTTAGTTCCTACATTCTAAAGACTCTCTAAAATGTTCAGAACCAGCAACATGTACAGGGCGAGTCTCCTAACATGACGACCTCAAATAACTTGTAAGGCATTCGTTATACGAAAAAATGTTTCAAACAAAAGTTGCAAGACAATTGTAAACTGCAATTTGTCTTAGTATTTATTTTCGTAACCATACTAAAATTCATGAATCCTATTCAAATTTATTTCCTTCAACGTTTCAGCTTGAGAATTAATTGTTTTAGTTTCAAAGTTAAAAGTCTTGTCAAAGTGTTGAAAACCACCTTTTTCCATATTAAACTTTTCTTTCTTCTCTATCAGTGTTTTAATAACTCACCTAAATAGGTATTTCAGCCACATCTTAAAGAACAGTTTCCTTTCCTCGAACAAGTGTATTAGCCTCTAAGAAAATTATACAAGGAATATTTTGCAATGCTTTATCCATGTGCCAAGTTCCATAAACAGTTGGAAATCGTCAGTTCTCACAGAGTTTCAACACTCCTAAATGTTTCGAAAACGTAACGGAAATATTACAGAATTGCAATACGTTAAAAAATATTTAGAACTTTTAATCTTCATAATCTTCAACGAGGAACCACCATCAGCGCTCTGATTATATAATTCTACGAATTAAATTCGCTTTTCTACCGCCGAAACTACGGAAGTAGGGTTTGAAATTCGAATTTCTACCCGCAAAATGAGAGAAATATACGAGCATAATATTCTGATAAGGATGACCTAAAAAGTGCCCGTGGTTTCGTGAGTTGAGCGAGCGCACCGATACGATATTGAAAATTCGCGTTAATTATGGTTATATAAATCAGGAAGTAAAAGTAATTACGCGTTTGAAGAACAGGCTGCTTTGATATCCATCGAGCTCTTGAATCTCTCAAAGGGGAATCCCGTCGTCGCGCAGCTTTATTAGAGCACCTTGGAATTGCGTGTGCGTGTGTTTGACATAGATATGCGTGCACACGCACACTTTTAATGCACACTTGTCCGGACTGGAGGCTCGTCCAACGTTGATGGTGCTACCGACAACGGGTTAATGTAATCATTCCTGAGTGTGTCGCTGGTATACGTGTCGTGGCATGCAGCTGCACCTGGCCTCTATGATCAACGTCATCTTCTCCTTGTGCACACAATCGCCCTAAAAGAGGGAAGTAAAACGAGGTGCACTCTCGAGCTGTAGCATCGTTCAAGTAGATACATACGTATGTGGGCGTACAGTTGCACCCACGCGACTGACCTCATAACTGCCACTCGATCGACACGTACGGAACGAGCATTGCCAGACCAATAACGAACCGTATCCCTAAAGAACTTAACAACGATAGATTTCCAAAGGATCTCTGTAAACGAGTCGACTATTTTGGCAGCCATCGCACAGGCTGGTCCACCTAAATATCTCTAACCGTCGGGGTGCAAAAAATACTTTGTACGCTATTCGAATGGTTTCAAGAAACGATACGTTCCGTCGAGAAGGTTAAACGGATTTCGATGAAACTTTATACTCAACTTTTATATTCTCATTTTAATACTTTGTTAGATTAAGAACGAAGGTTCTTTAGATTTACTGACTTGTAAAATTGACGAAGAGAATTATATTAAGAATAAAAAACAAATGATATATAATTATAAAAGTGAACAATTTAAATCACACTGAATACAAATCTTTTAACACAAATTGTTAATATATAGCAACCACATCTGTTATTGACTACTTATTTTCTAATGAAGTTGTCTCACACATTCAACACTTTTGCACATAAATTAACATTGAATAAAATTACAGTACGTTTACAGTACAAATCTCTCTCCTACGAAAACATACATATAATTACTTTCGTAGGAAGGAAAGTTACATTATTCCATACAAGCTACGTATCTATTGCAAAAAATATTTTCTTTGTAATGTAATTTGTATAAGGAGTTTATAAGGAGTTTATTTTTTATTGCATCGTGTAGCTGATATAAAAATTAGTTCACATATGTAGGTTACATTAGCTTGAAGTGACCTTTGAAATAACAAAATATCGTCTAGTGAGGCTTTAGAGACTTTAGAGAAGTTTATATTTTATAAATTTTTATATCATAAAATACTAGTAAAGGAATATGAATGTTAATACTATCGATCATTTTTATTCAATTTGCCAATTTGTTGTAGAAAATGATATTTGCCGAATGTTTAAGTTTTGAATTTGATTTTTATAAATTTTTAAATTTTTTAAATTGAAATTATTCGTTTAGCAATATTAACAATTCGTCCCAACTGTGTATATTAAATGTTTATCAACTTTGAATTGAGTTAAAAAAAGAAATGCTAAAAAATACCTCAGTGATTTTCAGAATATTAATTTAGGGCAGATTAAATTTTAATATAAGGTCAATTGTAGCTGACAAAACCATTGTCAAGGTGTCAAAATTAATATAATAGACAATGTTTTTTTAAATATATTCAACAGATATAATGCAAAGTTATAAATTTTATCCCAAACGTCCATAACTATACTCAAATGATCATTACGATATTTCAGGCATTTCTTCTAAATCAATAAAAAGAACTATTCGAACAAAAGTTAGTCCGGTTGGAAAGAAATTGCAATATTAAAAATTAACAAAATATTTTTTATTCAATAAAAAATTAAGGATACTTCAATTTTTTTTATCGCAAATGTATATTTGTCTATACATCAAGTGATGTATCTTTATATTCTCTTTAAAAAAATATTTAAGCTTTCAGGTCGAAAATTGATTAGTTTAGAAGTTATGATTATTATTCCGAATTCCCATATAGTCCAACACACTGTGTGTCGTGCAGGAATCTGTAAGTGTAGATAAAAATGTTTACTATCGCGAAACCTGCTTATGAAATTTATAATACTATTTACGAACTTATTTTCGAAACTCCCATAGTAATACATGTTCAGTTGAAATTCGTCTTTAGTATGAAACAGAAAAATTCATTATCCAAAATATATTTAGTGTGGCGAGGAAAGTAAGTTGCCAAATATATTTTTTGCAATATTTTATTTTAATTTTATAAAGTACCGATTTTAAATCACACATTTTATTTCATATAATATTTTCGTATTTATAAAGTAATAAGACGCTTAGAAAAATTGTGTCACATTTTAATATCTCAGCAGGTGTTAGAAAAGTAGTAAAACGTCTGAAAAACAATGGTATTGCAGAAAGTCATCCGAGATGAGAAAACTAATAAAAAAATCATTCAAATTTCTACTAAACAATTAAAATCAAAATTGTGTCTTATTACTCAAGAAAGTTGAATCTGAAGAAGATTACTAAACTCAATAATAGATAACACTAAACCTACCGGCACTCGTGTCTTTCTTTTTTTCTTGCTGAAACTTCTTTGGGTGCATAGAGCAAATTTAAAAATAAACATAGAAGACAGCATAAATAATAATAGTTGATATATTGATGATTATAGTTGACGAAGTGCCCTTTAAAATGAGTGTTCGTGCAAGTCGATATCGTGGTTCGTTACGGAGATATAAGGGTTCGAAGTGTTTGTTTACTTTTCATTGTTTACGTCGCGAGGTCAATGAACTTTCACGATTGTCACGATTCACGTAAAATTATTAGATATTTCCAAAACGCAAAGTCGGATCGACATAAACCAAAAACCATTTTAAAGGGAATGTCTTGCTATTTCTGACTCAATTATGGAGAAAACATTAGTAGTTTCGAAACTGCATATGTAACTATTCTAAGGCAGTGGAAACTGAAGATTCTCTCTTTTCATCTTTGCTGTATATTTCCTATTTACATCGGAAGCTAACCAAAATTTGACACCGAATTTTGGCCGGTTTTTTATAAAAAAATATAAGTCATTAGTGGTAGGCAAGACAGACTACATATTTTTCTCTAGAAACAAACAAAATAGAATAGAAATAGAAGTGAATATTCTATTCGAAAAGTAATGATGTTAAATGGCGCTAAAATAACATTGTGTGTTAAAAATTCTAAACGAAATTTTAAAAACGGTCTTTTGACCAGTCGTGGTAGGTGTAGTGTTAATAAATCGATAGATTTTTGGAAGAACGAATAATATCCACGAACAAATTCGAACATCGAATAAAAGAAGGCGGTAGTAAGTCCAAAATTGAACATCGAATAAAAGAAGGCGGTTGTTACAGAAAAAAGTGGGAGAAACTTTTAAACGATGCATCCAAAGTTCCACAGAACTTATTTATTATTTGTTCTTTAATCTTCTGGAAACGAAGTTCTTCAATGTTACGTAACTGGTGTGTCGTTCAAGTCGAAGGCGCTTTATCAGTTTCATGTCTTCCAAAGTTCCACGCTACTGTTCTTGGACACAATTCTGAATTCGCCAGGCGAAAGAGAACAGTGATTCAGTGCACTCGCGTCCTCGTGCTAAACGACACAATTAGGAAAAACGTATGCAACGTTGATGCGAGTAATTATTGCAGGCATGAATAATCGTCAGAATAACTTTACGCGCAAGTGTGCGCGACGGCGAAAATGTCGCGTTTTGCATTGTAAATTGCACGATTTCGATATCTCGCGTTGCCTAGAGTTGGCGGAGAATTAGTTGTAGAGATTCCGACGTAATTGTTAGTTTACGCTTTGACCAAACTTGGCGCCGGATTGCCCGGTGTCTCGAATATGGATCATGGTTTGTCCCAAAGCTTGTGCCAAGTGTAACTTTCATTGTTTGTTGGTGAAAAAATGAAGTTTATTGTATTCATCGGGTTACCTGCAAAAATTCTTTCGTTACAGAAACTAGTTGTAAAGTTGGCCTTAGAATAAGATTAATTTCGTATCTATAGGTTTATAATTTAAAATTATAATCGTAACGTATTACTAGACTGTGGACCTGTATGCAATTATTCATATTTTTACTAATAGAATTAATGAAACGGGAGCTTTGTAAAAGGTTGCTTTAACCCTTAAATATAATAATTCGTATCTTTTGAGAATTAAAATTTCCCGTAAATGCATAAACATCCACAGTCTGCTTATTACACCGATAAATATAATTTTTGTACTTTTATTTTATTATTCCTCGCAGTGAAATAATAATAAAGTAAATCACAGAAAGTGCTCTCTTTTTTTTAATTAACAATTCAAATTTTATATTACTGTGCATTATGAACAAAGTGGAACAGCGAAATTTGTTAACAAAGGAAAGAAACAATCTGTGATGACAATGGACAATTGACAGAGCGTGCGATAATAACTTTCATACGCGATGGAAAATATATCGACAAATACGACAAGGAAGGAAACAATTGGAGCAGTGTCGAAATTACTACATTTTTTTATTAAAGCTCTGATTGCGAGGATAAGAAGGATAACGTGTAAGTAATAACAGAGGAATTACCCGACGAGGCGAAGAAAGCCAAGGAACGTCGAAGAGGGTGTACGGCAGAAGCGGAGGAGCGTAATTTCGACGAAAATAGAACGAATTATGAAATTTGAAAACAGGAAGGAAGAAAATTAAGAGTAAATAAACTTCTCAAACATTTGTCGAACGAAAGAGTAATTGAAAGTGTGTAGAAGTTAGGAGAAATGAATTTTGGTTTTTGTTTGAATTGCACGTTTCGCGCGAGGGGTTGAAAATAGTGCAATGGCCGTTGAAAATTCGTTGCAGATGGGCTGTTGATCATCGTGTTGCGCAACGAGAATAGGCGAGGTCAAACTTAATTGTAGTTAACGATCACAGATTAGTGTTTGGTCCCCAGGTAGCTACTAGATTATTATTAACGCGATGCTAGATACGCATAATTGCCGGTGTAGCTCCAACTGCAATTGCAACTACTAATTTTGCCAGGAGGTGGTTGATCTTGACGGAACATGTGTCTTGGAACATGCGAGTCATCGCGAACGCAACGTTACGCTGTGATATAGTTAATGGCTTCTAACCTGCACTCGAGCACGCAATTAATTCTTAGTGAATTTAAATTACTTTTAAGTATTAAATTATGGAATACGATACCATTGCGTTGAACATAACTTGTTCTTTGAGTTTCGGTTGTAGCTTAGATAATTGTATGCATTATAACTCCTGGAATTGTGATGCATGCGGGTAGTTAGTGCCCCAATGTGCATTCACGACTTCAGTTACGGGGTGCAATACATTTACGGTTTGGAGAGAAATTGACAACTTCCGAGAACTAAGTACCGTGTAATCATTTTCAACGGTTCAACTACTCAGCAAAACGATACGTTTAATAGTAAAAAGAGATGAATTCGATAGAAAGCGTAAAGCTAATGATCGATCCACAAGTTCGTGATATTTGACTCTCTTGGATTAACGAGGGATAAAATCCATGACTTAAAACGGAACATATCAAAGCATCGATCGCTAATTTGGATGAAATTGGACATATTGACAGAACGACCAAAATTATTTTACCCTTTTTTTTATCGTCCATGTTAAAGGGATGAAATCCACCCTCAAAGCAGAGGCAGTAAAACGCATTTATACCAACATGTCGCAAATTATTAAAAATATTGTAAACAGATGAATTATTTGTATTTTTTATGGTAAATTTCATTACTAACTTATGGGGCAATCTAATAATTATTTTATTTAATTGTCAGTCTACATATCGAGCTCCTTTTATTTGACATTTCTAGTATTTTTAGAATAATCCTAAATTATTTTCTTGTACGTAAGGAAGTTCATATTTGGAATACCAGTTTATTAAAACTAATATACAATTACAGTAGAGATTGGGAACAATTGAAATTGTTATAGTATAGACAAACCAATAAACTTTTATATTTAATAGTTGAAAAATGGCATAAATAATTTCCTCTTGCAATATAAACTTGGGATGAATCTTAATTTGTTATTATAAATGACATTCAGTTTATTCGTTAGGTTGGAAAGTTCATTCGAACGTCTAATTTGGCCTTGCGTTTGTTATTATCGCAGTAATTAAACAATATATGTCACAATCTCTATGACGCGTGAGTTTAAAAATATTTATAAAAAGATTTTGCATGTATCTGTCACATATGTATTTAGAGAATGACTCAATTTTTTATTTGTAAACCGTGTTCCTTTTATACAGGGTGTCTAAACAAATTGTATAAAACAGTTCATATAGACTTATGCCCGAAAATGCTTTATTGAGAAGATATAAGCTTTTAAAAATGTTCATGATTTATTGTGGCAGTTGTAAGAAGTGTTCGAAAATTCTACCATATTTTTATAAAACAACTCATTTGTGTGTATTGTACGATGAAAAGTCTATTAGACGTTAGAAGGATTTATTGAAAAAGAATTAATTCAAAAGTAATTTACAACAGGAAATGAACGTGGAACACGGTCCAGCGTAAGAACTTTTTCCTGTTATCGTAGATGCGGCGATCGTTTCCGTGACACCAGTTGCATTCGTCGGGACTAATAACGGGCTGGATAGCGTTAAACTTCCCGCTGACAGAAACGCGTGTGAAATCTTGCCACGTGAAACGTATCGCGGGGTTGTAGAACGACCGTGCGACGAGTAAACGCGTCTCGAGTCGGCGGCAGCCAAGTATCGCGTATCACGGCGCGTAGGGTGAAACCTCTATGAGCAGAATGATAACGGTGACTGTTATTAATCTACGTAGGACCGGGCGGTAATCAATTATCCTATCTTATGCGGCCTCCGCGTACAGCCGGGTCGGCTCTTTCCCTTCCACAAAATGGTAACGCCCGGCAAGCCCGTGGAACAATCTACCTATACACTAACGAGTTTCCACGACGGTATCGTGTACGAGAGTTAAGTTACACCCGCGTTGTATACGATAGCGTTCGTGTATGGCCGCCCAGAGGACAGGTGCCGGTTTGCAGGCACGTACCTTCTGCGCTTCCATCTATGAATTCACGTACTCGCAATTTCTGTGCAGATATACGTGCATCCGAGACGCGAATGCACAACCGAAGAACACCATTAAACCGACCATGCCCGGGAAATAATACGTCGCGGACGTGGCGTAAGACTGTTTCCTCTGCGTTCGAGTGTTCGAGCGCGCCGGATCGGCGTAACAATAACAAACTACGGGGAGAACTTCTCGTTACGCGTCTTACGGAAATTCCCCGACCTGTCTAACGTGCTGCGAACGAGATGGTGTATATATTGCTCGAGCCGTTACACGTTCGAGTTATTATTACTGCGATAGCCTGCTATCCTAGCCTATGGCACATTATCGGTATTATAATATTATACACGGCGCGGTACCAACGTGAGGCCACTTGCGAAACAATTCTTCGATAGTGATCAAAGTAGCGTTGCCCAGCGTGTTGAGGCACGAGAGCTCGTTGGTAAGTTGCTTCTGGACCGACGAAGGAATTCACAGATACGCGAATCAGGTTCCCTTGGTTGTTCTATCATGTGCTCCAAATGAAATATTAACCCTTTGCGGTCACAAACATATTTCATATTTCGCTTCAACAGGTCTATGCGTAATCTAGGTATGTTATGTGTTGCATGTTTTATGGGCCTCTTCCCACAAATCGGTTCGAATATCATGAATGGTGGCTCGAATGTTGGTTCTGAAGTCGCTTAAATTTTGTAATTACACAATTACACGCTAGGTGTCCCAATTGCTATTTGTTTACTTTATTAATTAGGATTTATAGTTACGATCTGTAAGTCTAACAGAATTGATAACAATAGACATTTAATATAAATGAAAATTTTTTAAAAATATTCTACAATGTGCGACTCAAGCTTTCTTTTTTATGTTTAACATACAGAGTGGGGATGACTGGTACAATCGGACAGAGAATGATTCTACATATAAAATCAGGTTAAAAAGAAGGAATAACAGTTTTTCATTCGAGCCTTTGTTTTCGAAATAAGTGAATTTGAAAATTTGTGGGACACGCGTACGAATGAACACACATTGGCTATCGCGTCTGACCATTAATGTATCTTTCTACTCGCGTCGAAGTCCAAATCATATTCTGTTGCACGCATACCCAACTTAGAAGTCGATTATCTCAAAAACAAGGCCTCAAACGAAAAAATGTTATTACACTTTTCTATTTATTTTTAAACATAGCATCATTCTCCGTTCAATTGCACCACGCTTACCACCCTCCACTAGATCTGATCTATCTTAATTAATATTTAAAATTCCGACGAAATAATTGTCGGATGAATCAAATCATATTACGAGAAGTTAGATGCAGCGGTAGTTAAAAAATTCTATGTCGAATCAGTGAGGATTGGTTTTTATTGTGTGCAAGTAGCGAAGAAAATAAGTTAATAACGATAGGTTGACAGTATGGCGGCCTGCGTGTGGACTTAAAAAGAAGGCGGTAAATGGTACTGACAATGAGACTTCTTTCAAAGCTTAAGTTAGTTTCTATCATGCTATTGTTTGTTATGAAATATATATAGTTAGAAATAAAACAATCTGTATCTAATTAATATCTAGCTCGATGTAGCGCCGCACGAAGTTAAAAACTGGTTTCTTAAGAAAAAAATTTTAAATATTTTAAGAAAAAAGGAAAAAATAGGTTTATATTTGTATTTATGAGTCCATGAGTCTTGGATTATAGCTGACTAAGGATTGCATTGTTATCATGATGCTGGATTTATATTGGGTTTTTCTCTTACCAGTGCCACGAAAGTATTTTTAAATAACAAGTATGTGAGATGTTAATGATTTATTTATATCAGTTTCAAGTATATTTAATAGCATTAATGATGAAACACGATATCGTTCAATGTCTACCATGGATACATTTGCAGAAATGGATTCGATGAACCTAATGTTGTATGGTTTCTTCCCACAAATAGGTTCGAATATCATGAATGGTGGCTTGGATGTTGATTCTCAAGTCGCTTAAACTTTGTAGATCGTTGGCATAAACCAAAGATTCAACATGGTTCCAAAGAGAAAATGTTCAAGGTAATTAACTCGGCTAATTGACAATTCTATTTCCCGAAATAAACATTTTGCTGAATTTTTGCTTCAGTAAATTGATTGTTTCGGTTGGCTGCGTGACATGTTGCACCATTTTGTTGAAACCACATGTTTATTGAAACCGTTCAATTCAATTTATGCCCAAAATAACTAGTCAACGTGACACGATAACGTCCCCCATTAACCGTATATTGCTTTATTCGTTTAAAAAGAAATACGGACCAATCACACAAAACAGTCAATTTAGTAGGATGTAATGGTTGTTTCAAGATCGTTAGTGGACTATTCTCGATACAAATCCTGCATTTATTAACAAACCCATTGAACCAAAAATGAGCTTCATCGTTGAAGATGGCTTTCTCGTGAAATTTAGGATTCGTATCATGTTTGACTAACGCCCAATTACTGAATCGGCGACGCAGCATAAAATCAAATAACACGAAAGCTGTTTTCCGCTACATTTAATTGGAAAGTGACGAGTGACGTCAAATATATGGCCCACGACTTCTATTGCAGCAGAATATTTATTGTATTAGACTCCTATGAAAGATATAAGTGGTTTATCCTCGAATGGAGTGTATAAAAATTTACCAGTAGAAAGAAAAGGTAATAAGTAGGTATATCGAACGGGCGGCACGGTTTCTCGATTCGTAGATTTAGCGAAAACTATCGAGCTTTCAACGAAAATAAAACCGATTCCACTAATCGGTGTGGACGTAAACGACTCTCGTTATCTCCCCCTCAATGCTTATCGATTTAGAGAATCCCACGAACGGAATCCGTTTAGACGATGCTATTTGTCAGCAGCAAATGAGGCGATTACACGAGACAGTTATATATATATATAAATATGGCTGTGTGTAATATACATACCAACTGACGATATTTAATTAGGAAACGATCACAAGCTGCTGTATCATAAGTTTACATCGATGCAGTCAAGTTAAGATGTAATATTGAGTAGTGAAAGAACAATGTTTTAATCTACTTTACACATACAGGGTGATACTAGAAACTAGGCCAAGATGTAGCTCTTTCTTAAAGAAGATATGAAAAATTCATAGAAGAAACGTTGAATCGTCTATACATTTCTTTATGCAAATAAAGATAAATCTCTCCTTTTCATCGTTCTGCATCTAAAAATTTGCAAACTATAAATTGTGTATTGTTAATAGTTATAGAGTAGCATAATTTTGTTTCAAACTATTTCTGGGTATATTTGCGCGAATTAGTTTGCAACATACTGTAATTTGTGGGCAATATAGCACAAGAAGCACTAGAATTTTGATTTCAGTATATTTAGTTTTCCCTTCATTAACCGAATAATCTACAAGCTTATTCCACTTAATTTGGGTACACGAATCGAGTTGTTCTCGCAACATTCGTCTGAAACGTATAACTACCAATTTCAATAATATTTCCGAGGATTGAATA
This sequence comes from Colletes gigas, assembly GCF_013123115.1. Lineage (NCBI taxonomy): Eukaryota > Metazoa > Arthropoda > Insecta > Hymenoptera > Colletidae > Colletes > Colletes gigas. Next base: position 1,719,937 of record NW_025106659.1, on the reverse strand, counting down.
AAGCGAGACTCTTTGAATGCACGTTCCCTGATTTGAAATTGATTAGATACAATAAAAATATTGAACAAAATATTTTTAACGATTATAATATTGCAGTGATGATTCTGCGTTCCACAAATATTTTCAAACTACCTGTATTCTTGAACCTCAGGAATACAGTGGCTCGAAACAATAGATTAAACCGAGAAATCCTCGTGGTCGTGGAAGCATGTGCGTCCACGGCTAACAAACGCAGCCGAATGTGCCAGAAAAAAATGTTGCTACGAGTACCATTTTACTGTACTTCGTTGCGTTTAACGCGGTATAAAAATGTTTTCTGATGCGTTTCGAAGCTGTCGTTTCCAGCGACACATTTCCACCTTTTAAAATAACCGTTGGAATTATGGACAAAAGTATGTTCCCCTTGTTTCCTCGCATCGAAAATAATTATTTTAATGCGTTTATATTATATCAATTTTTTACTCTACTAACTATAGAATCAATGTTCCGTGGAATTCTTAATACTGTTAATTTTAGAATATTAACATCGTTATCACAGATCCAATAATCGTATTCGCCCTTTTTCCATTTCCATTATGGTACGGTCTGTTTTAATTACTTTTAATTATTTTATTTGTATAAAACATTTATATGTATAGATATATACAAAGGGTGTTTCGTTATTCGTGATATAAGTGAGAAAACTATGTTCTATTGTTTATAAGTTATGCGGATGTTTACGCATTTATGGGAAATTTTAATTTTTAAAAAACTACAGAATGCACTTAATGTGCAAAAAAAATTCTTTATTGACAATATGTGTAGCCAGAAATGTTTCCCCAAAATTTCATGTTTATGGTTAAAAAATCATAACTCTTAAACGGATTGGAGGATTTTAATGTTTCAAAATGCAAACAACGCCTGTTTTGATGAAGAATATTTAGAGATTCTACGAATGTTCGAAAAGTTGTAGCTTAATCCCGTAAAGTAAGAAAAATCCTATAAAAATGGTCCAATTTTCAAACAATTATAATTCATAAAATAGGGAGTGTATTTCATTGAAATTTATTTATGTATTAGTGTTCATGGATACCTACAAAAGAGTATTAAACGACATGTCTGTAGAGCGTCAAAGAAATTCATTAAAAATCAAAAACAAATTTAAAAAAAGAATCGATGGGGGGTAAGTGAATAAATTTTTCGACTAAATTAAAAAATTTCAAATCATTTTGAAAAAATTATTTCTGGTTAGTGGGGTTAATTACAATTATATTTTGTAAATACACATACCCACGAAATCTCACATAACTCCTAAACGAATCGGAAGATTTTAATGTTTCAAAATGCAAACAACGCCTGTTTTGATGAAGAATATTTAGAGATTCTACAAATGTTGGAAAAGCTGTTCCTTAATCCCGTAAAGTAAGAAAAATCCCATAAAAAACAGTAGTGAATGTCTTTCGTTGGTTCTACCTCTTCGCATTTCCTTGGTCTTCATTGGAGCGCTGACCTTGATATCAACCTCATTGTTGACCATCAATCAATGACTCATTAAAACTATCACGAAGTCGAAGATTAAAACTTTCTTACAAGGATCCCCTTACAATTTGATGCACGATCTCCTTAACATTTTGTTCCACTCGTTTTTATCACTTCATATCTAAGTATAGTCCAATTCTTCGACATATTTGATTTTCCGGCATTGCCCTAGCCCTGAGTACACTGGATAATCGGAATTTTATTGTATTATATTTAGTGTTTGAGACAACCCTCTACAAAGCTCCCATTTCATTAATTCTATTAATAAAAATATAAATTTACATAAAGATCTGCGATCTACTTATAACTATTTGAGAATGACTCTGATCCTTGAATTAAAACGTTTGCATTGAATTTTGATTACTGAAATGTTCTAAAATACATTGTTTCGAACTCGAAAAATAATTTCTGTGGATAAAATATCATGCTGTGTTCATGATCGAACTGAATTCGTCGTCATTTTTAGAAGAGCAACTGCAACATTTTTTTACGAGAAACGATTCGTATGAATTTTAAGGTCGATTCTCCACGAAGTCGCGGATAAGCCATCTGTGGAATCGAGATGGCGTACGCAGCAGTGCGAAAACGAGGCAAGATGAATATTCCATGCTAAATCCGCGGTAGAGTCGTTGCAAAGAAATCCAAAGTCGACGGAAAAGAAGACGAGAAGCGTGGTAACCCTTTTTCGTCGAGGATTTAGTACTCTTTTCGAAACTCTATCCGTAGAAATTGGAGTTAACGTCCGTTTCGAAATTTCAGCGAATCATTTACAATTTATTTTGTCCCGCGGCGACCAAACAACGCCGGAAAAAACAATTCGGTGTTATTGTCATTTCCGTTGTTTCGCGATAAAACAAAGCACTTAACGTTGACGCTCTATTTAAAACGCGTCCTTAACGGGCGTTGAAAATACGTCCATAAACGGCGTCCTCTTTCTCGCGCTGCTGACGCGTAATTTTTAAAACGCTCGGTTAAAAAATATCCAGGGCGCTACTCAGGAGAAAAAAGAAGAATATGTAATTAAAAGTAAAAGAAGTAAGAAGTCCCCCGCCTTGATACTCTTTTTCAACCGACGTATTCCGCGGTTTCGTTCTTTTGTACATAATTTTAGGTCGTGGAGCAAGTCAGTGTGCAAAGTCAGGCCAGTGACGATGCATCAGCCTACTTCCGCCCGAGTAAATACAACGTTAATTAACGCTGCGTCTGCTAGCACCTTCCTTTGCAAACCTGACTGCATGGACTTACGGCATAGTAAACGGACGTAATTCAGATGATTGTCCTGCGAATGAGGTGGGGAACAAGAAGGTAGACGGGAACTATGAAGATGGCGCATTCCTTTTCCCGGGGACTCCGACTGGGGAATTAAACGCTACCAATTCTGATTCCGCTCCACGGTTCTCCCATCGTTTCTCTTTTTTCCGTGTCCTCGACAGACATTTTTCGACGTCGGGCGATAACTTTTTATCGCTATTGAAACGCGACAAATGCTCGACGTCGAACGACGAGGAAAATATAGGGCGAGCCGGAAGAACGGGAAATTTAGAAAGCACAATAACTTTGCGCAAATATTAAAACAAACGAATTGCTTGATACCTTTCTAACGTATAACATCTGGTGGAAATTTCCAATCGTACACATTCATAGAAATTTTACGAAAAACGTGTTTTACGAAAAATTACGAAAGCATTCGAACGCTTCCAATTCTCATTCTTAACAAATAGAATACGCACGTTAAGTTTAAGTTTGCAAAATAAGATTGTAGGTAAAATTACATAGGAATCTCGAGAATGTATACGTAAAATTACAAACACATATAGAATTTACAGGGCATTCAGTGTAAACATACCGTTTACGGACGGCAGAAAAGTATACTACGTGCGAATAAGTCTTCATTTGTTTGATATTGATGTCTAGTTGGCATCAATAACGTGTTTAGAAGGCTTTCCATACTGTATACAAGTTTTTCTGTTGTTTTTACTTCAATGGAATACCATATTTCTGTTATTTTGGTTTTTAACATTTCCTTGGACGTTATGTCATAATTTCTGAGTTTTCTACCAATTTCAGCTCATAGATGTTCAATGGGAGCTATGTCAGGACTCTGCGGAGGAGTTTGTAGCGTACGTGGAGTATTATACAGGGTATTCGACCACTCCTGGGAAAAATTTTAATGGGAGATTCTAGAGGCCAGAATAAGACGAAAATCAAGAATATCAATTTCTTGACTGAGGCTTCGTTAAAAATTTATTCAAAAATTAAATTTCAAATCGCTCTGAAAAAATTATTTTTGGTTGTGGGGGTCAATTACAATCATTTTTTGTGAATAGATATACCCCCAAAATTCTACGCACTTTCGAGAAAAAAATTCGAGTAGGTGCTGAAATGTATCTTTATTTAAGGTTTGTTTTGAAAATTTAAACCTAACGTGTGTATTTTATTTGTTGACGATGTATTGATGCGTTCGAATATTTTCGTGAGCTACTGTGTATCATTAAGACTGATAGGAGATGTAGAGAAGTTCTTTAACACGTTAGCTGCCATACCAGTTTTCCATGACGAAAAACATCCTCGACATTTGTTAAAATTATAGCGTGAAAAATAGAAATATTCCATAATTCAATGGCACATCTGTTATTTTATATCTCCAACGTCAGTGAGGTTATTTAAAATTGCACAAGTATTACGATTTTACCATCGTAAACAGTTTTACAACACGTTATAGATTTAAAGTGCCGGTCACCAGTGACCACCATGGCAGTCAATGTGTTAAGAAATAATTAACTATAAAAAAAAACAAAACCTTACTTTTACATCGATTAGTTTTATACAGCCAATGTTTTTTTTCTAATTATATTTGAAAATGAAATAAACTTCGCGTCGTAGACATAATTAACTCTAGACTATTTTCTTCTTATTGTTTTATCGATTGTGATGTCTGTCTTTTCAATTTTAATACTTATGTTACATAATTTTTCAATTCTATTTGAAATCATCTTATAGATACGTCGAGTATTTTGTAACCAACCTGTCCCAATAGTTTTCCAAAGTTTTTCTTTTTATTCCGTAACTGGCTCGCGTGTCGTTTCCCGTGCTTTCAGTTCAGGACTGAAAAGTTCCCTAACATCCTCTGGTATGATACCCTTTATAAAAAAAATAAAGTCTAATAGGTCCGAAAAGGAGGACGCTCCTGATCGCCCGTCAACCATTTCCGTCATGTGTTTTTATAGCGACTTGTTTGTTGTTGGCTTAATACAGATCGAAGAAGACAACGAAGAAAGTTTTAGCAAATTTCGCGTTGCAGTTAATCTTCCAAACTGCTTCAACTTTAATCTTTTTTTATCGTAACTTGCGATCTGTTTTCCACGTTCGCGTAACTTTTTTCATTCCACGTCACGGGGGTGACTGTCATTCCTTGTTATCCTGCGAAACACTTGCTAACGAAAAAGTCCGTTTGAATTTTTTCTTACCAGAAAGGCTTTCAAACTCGAAGTACCAGTTTAACAACATTTATTCAAATTATAACATGTAACAGAAATATTCGATAATGCAATGATGAATTTGTTATTTTATTATATTCTAAATTAAAGAAGCATTGTTTACAATTTTACAAGTGTTAGGATTCTTCCATTGTAAACAATATTGCAGCACGTTGTAAGTTTAAAGTGCCGGTCACCAGTGTCCACCGTGGCAATCAACTTGTTAATTTTAGATAATTAAATATGTAATACTGTAAGTGATCGTACATATATTTAAAAGTAGGAAAATCTGATTTTCGTTGAAAATCCATCATTTTGGTAGTTAATCAGGTTTTTCTTAAAATGAAATCTTTTTAAGTCTTCGCATAAGTCCTATACATATATTCATTTGCCATTGCACGCGTAAAATGTGCAACAAAATGGTTCAAGTTTTTTTACAGTAAACGAACTATGACTAAAACAATATTTTGTATTTCTTCTTTCGTTCGAATTTCTTGGCACTAAAAATAAGAGTGGAACAATAATAACAGAGTGAGATATTTATTCTTCAGCGTTTCCTCTCCATAACAAATGACTCTTACAAACTATTGGAAGCCATTATACATGGCTTTCAGTGTGCACTCGAGTAAAATGAATTTTATCGTTACACATCGTGATATTTACTTACTTTCGTTACCCAGGGTGCATTAAATTATTGTAAAAGGTTGTACATTATTCTTGTTGTAAATATAATGTTACAAACTCTTCTGACATTTTGTACCTTAAACTATATACAGGGTGTTCGGCCACCCCTGGGAAAAATTGTAATTAAAAAGTTATTAATGTTTAAAGTTCCGCCCGTACTGAATTTTTTTCTCGAAAACGCGTAGAATTTCAGGGGTATGTCTATGGACCAAAAATGATTGTAATTGACTCCTCCAACCAAAAATAATTTTTCCAGAACGATTTGAAATTTTTTTTTTTCGCTGAACAATTTAAGCACCTACTCTACTCCCCTGTCGATTTTTCTTAAAAATTCGTTTTTCATTTGTAATAAATTTGTTTGACGTCCTTCGGAAATTTTGTTTAGTACTTATTTGTAGGTACCTATGAACTCTACTTCCATACTAAATTTCATTGAGATACGTTCACTATTGTAGAAGTTATGAATGTTTGAAGATTGGACCATTTTTATGGGATTTTTCTCACTTTATGGGGTCAAGGAACAACTTTCCGAATATTCTTGGAATTTCTACATATTCTCTATTAAAATACGCGTTGTTTGCCTTTTGAAACGTTAAAATCCTCCAATCTGTTCAAAAGTTATGATGTTTTAAAGATACGCATGAAATTTCAGTGAAACATGTCAATGTATGGTCTGACGTTACATTTTCGGTAAGGAATTTTTTTCTCGATACTGAGTAGAATTTTGGGGGTATATGTTATGACCATAAATGATTATAATCGACGCCTGCAACGGAAAATAATTTTTTTAGAACGATTTTAAAAATTTTTTTTCATTGAAAAATTTCAGCATCTATCCGAATTTTTTTCTCGAAAGTGGATAAAATTTCGGGGGTATGTGTATTCACCAAAAATGATTATAATTGATCTCCACAACCAAAAACAATTTTTTCAGAATGATTTGAAATTTTTTAATAACTTTTTAACGAAGCCTCAGTTAAAAAATTAATATTCTTGATTATCGTTTTATTTTGTCCTCTAGAATCTCCCATTCAAATTTTTCCCAGGGTTGGCCGAACACCGTGCATATTTGTTTAGAGGAATGGACAACTCTGTTTAAATTATTTTAGAACGACTGATGGTTAATTGAAAATGAAGCACATTTGTGGCTTTGAATTTTACGATTCGTCGTGGACAATGATGTTTCATTGGTGTTAGCTAGTAGTAGATGAACGTTGCAACGTTCATGTTGACACGGGGCATTAAATTAACGGTGGGCGTAGACAAAATTAACAGCGTATCGCATGGCTGAGTAGAGCTTAATTTTATTACTCGACCACAGAGAGAACTTTTTCATCCAGCCGGTCAATATTTAATTCAAAAATATTAAGGGCATTACTTTTGACCGCGGTCCACCCTTCAACCTCATAATTCTCAGATAAATTTCCGCAATAATTCCGAATACGAAGACAACTAGTACATCATTTAATAATTGAACACAGCCCCGCGAAAATTCACGTGTTAATTACGGGACGGGATATGCTACCGTTAATCATCAATTTGAAATAATGCTCTCGTCATCATTAGTCTGTTATTAGATGATACCGGATATTATATTATTTCCTCTAATGGAAAGTATTTTTGATAAATATCGACGAACACATTTCAACTTTAATGAAATCAAATGTTTGAATTTATTGAATTCAAATTTTTCTTTTTCCCATATCTGTGCTAGTTATTATGAAAATTATATATTTCCCGTTTGGAGATATTTAAACGTTTATGTTTGACCATACTAAATACTTTTCCACTGTAATGCAAAATGTATAACAAATTAAATGTTCTGTTAATGTGAAATCTATTTAAGACCATGTTTGCCACTTTTTACTTAACTTTTTTTTATGAATTGTATTTTCTGCATTTTTCGTGTCATACGATTTATAGTAAAGTCAATCATTTTTCCATTAATTTATAATATTCTTCGGGCACGTAGAAAGAATTATATTTGTACGACAATGTTATTGATCAATCGCCACACATAGGGAAAAAATTACACGTCACTATCAAAGTAAACATAAAGTTTTATTGCTTATTTCACAGCAACTCGACAAAAATTCTTCCATTACGATGTAATGTATTTTGTAATAAATGAAATACATACAATTTTTTTGGTTTCCTGACTTCGACCAATTTCTTAATAAACAGCTCGTCTGTCGGGGACCTTGGAAACACTGCCCAACAAAAAAGAAAGGAAATGCAAGTGAGTCAATAGGAAGGTCGTTAAATTATCTTCCATGGAATATCCGATATTTACGTGGCCCGTAACAGTGGCGCAGATGATGCACCGCTGAAGCTTAGGATACAAGGACGACGACGACGAGCTCTTTTTCCTGTGCAGACCATTGCCTCCGTTCGTCGTCACCTTATCACTGACTTTCGTGGAAGAAGAGTGCTCGCCCTCTCTTATGTATACCTTCATCGGGTAGGTCGTGCTCTTGGATAGCGGGACACCGATATAACTTAAAGCCAGCCTCCTTCAAAAAGACGAATGCCAAGCCGTCGGCTAGTCTTTTGCCCGGATTAACGGGCTTTTCCCCTTCTATCCGTCTCTTTTTCCCCTGGCAGTCGACTAGCCGACGAGTCCCCTCGGTGTGTCTCGGGGCATCGTTCGTAAACAAAGCCAGGATAAATTGACATCTCTCCATCCCGTCCTATTTACCACTCTCCACCAGGTCTTCCCTCGCCACCCTCTACTTCGAGTCTGCCAGTCACTTTTCACCGTCGTGGTTTTCATGTCTAGGGGAGTCATCAAGGAATCTGACCAACTCCAATACCAGATTCGACTCTGAACCTTGGCTGTCTTATTCACTCATTCTAACTACAGTCGCCGCGGAATGTATGTTGACATGTTCGGAAGTATGTATTTCTGATGAAAAGCCAAGTGTTCATATTTTTTTTTCCAAGCTCTGAAGTTAATTATCACTTATTGTTTAGTTCTGCTAGCTTATTGTTTAGTTTAGTTCAGGAAACTATAAATAACAGACGTATGGTTTTAAATTTGCATAAAAGGCTCACGCGGAAAGTAAGTTGACACGCAACTTTGAGCTTATTTTGTTATAATATATTTGTATAGTAGGTGTTAATTAATGATTTATTTGTTGTTTTTTCAATGTTGAGCAATGCCCTACATATAATACTTACTACTACATATAATATTAATTATGTTGTTTTATTGTTAAGTATACACTCAATTACGAATCTTTCAATGCTGTCAACATACTTTCCGCAATCGATAAAAAAGTTATTTAATTTTTTCTGCCATTATTATAAACTTTATGTCCTCTTTGGTGCCACACATAATAGTTAGTATTATATTAAATAACATACCTAATATATATTTTCGATTAATTCCTAAATTATTGATTTGAAATAGAAAATATGCACTTTTGAGACGTGTCAACATACATTCCGCGGCGACTGTATATACCGTAATACTTCCGTTAACCCTATTTACACCTAATTGGTAACCCATTTCAACAATAAAATATAGAGCGAGTGCATATTTGGAATACCAGTTTGTCTAAGACGAATGAAAGATTGACTGAACAGATGCATCAAACTGGTCGACCACGAATTTATTCTATTTATGACTATGTATGTGCTGCAGTGATTAAAGCAGAAAATGAAATACAGGAATATATAGAGTACGTGCAGCATATTTCGAATACTAAGTTGTTTAATACGAATGAAAGATTGACTGAACAGATGCAACAAACTGGTCGACCACGAACTTATTCTATGTATAACTATGTATGTGCTGCAGTGATTAAAGCAGAAGATGAAATACAGGAATATATAGAGTACGTGCAGCATATTTCGAATACTAAGTTGTTTAATACGAATGAAAGATTAACTGAGAAGGTTCAACAAATATGTAGAGCTACTGGTCGTCCACGAACTCATCCTATACATGACTATGTATGTGCTGCACTGATTAAGACCGAAGATGAAATACAGGAATATATAGAGGAAGTGCGGTATATTTGGAATAGCAGTTTATCTAAGACGAACAAAAGATTAACTGAACAGATGCAACAAATATGTAGAGCTACTGGTCGTCCATAAACTCATCCTATATATGACTATCTATGCCCTGCATGGGGGATGGGAATAAAACTATTAATAAGGAACGACTCCTGGAAAATCGTCGGATAACAAAGCAACTCGTGATTTCGTAAGAAGTAGATTTGTACTCGCGATAAAGAGAGACCAAGATGGAAGAGGAGGGACAAAAGTGAGAATAGTAGTGAAGGGTTGCAGTCAACGTTAAGGGATAGATTTCAGAGGAACCTCTTCATCAGTAAGTTGAATGAATGCAATTCGATTGATGACAGCTTTGGTTTCCTGGTTTCGAACTAAGAACTACAGCCTATCTCAATGGAGCTTTAGAAGAAGATATATTTATGGATGTAAAGCAACACTTTGAGGATGGAATGGAATACTTGATTCGATCTGAAGGAAAGGACATGTCATGAAAGTAGTCTAGAGTTAGAATGGGGAAACTAAAGCTAATTAAAGTAACTAAAAAGGGTCTGGTGCGGTCTTAAACAAGCCGGAGTCAGTGGTTCCTTTCATCAAGTTGTACATTATTTCTTTTTCTATGATTCTGGTACACCCGTTGATAGTTTATATAAATTTTAATTGGCTGTAAGGAGGATACTGAAACTAATAAGTTAACAGTGTCGAACTGCTTGGGAATCGAGTTGGGAATTGATAGTCTACTTAGACTGAAACATCAGGATTTTAAAGAATCTGTGGGACTGTCGACATTGAACATACCTAAAGAACAAGATGGTGGCGCGAGAAGAACACGTGTACTTTGATCTATCTATAATCAATCTTATTTACTAGTAATAAGTATTCATTAACACGAAATATTGGATCGAGTTAAGTATCCACTTCTTTCACATAATTCTAACAATTTCCTTACAAGAAATTTTATTTTCGTAAATATAAGAAGCTGGCCTAATATATTTATAATTCTGTAGCAGTTTGTGCACGAGAGGCGTTAAAAAATACTTCCCGTTCGTTATTGCGCGCAGTAACGATTTTTAGTTGGGAACGACCGTTCCAGATTTGCAGACTTCTCATTTTATAGAACTCCCGAAAGTAATTATCGTTACAATGGTTATAATTGCGACGTTGCCAAAGAAAACATTGACGCTTGAAAATTTGAAGGAAGTCGTTTTCACAAATATTCTTCCAAGTTCTGTGTTAAACGTGTATTTTAGATACGCCGGCGTTTAGGACTCTCCTTGGCAGGAAGTTAAAAAAGAGATGAGCGACGGAAATGCATTCCCTTTGTCCCCTTTTCGCATTCTCGGTGCTTCTTTTTAGCGAGCAGCCACTTGCGAAAGCTTATTTAAAGGAGAAAGATAGCGAGGCACAATGAAGGATAACGCATTGTCCACCGTCGGGGTAGTTAAAACTTGTCTCATAATTACTCTCATTTAGCACCATCTACCTCCGTCTCCTAACACTCATACCTCTTCCTCGTCGTTGCTGAGCGACAACTTACTGACGCTTCCGTTTATCACTTTATTATAATATTACACGACGTATTTATTAACATAATGTTATTTATACGCACCCAGGATACATCGGCAGGGTTCATCGAATTAATTTCCTCGTCGATTTAAATTTTAAATTGCACGAGAAAAAACTTAATTTTATACGCGAAATAAACTTCTTTGTTTTGAAAAGTAAGTAATGAAAGATGAAAAAGCTCCTTTATTGCAACATTGCACGCGTACAATTTTTAAGCTGTATCAGCTTATCTAGCAAAACGTTACAAAGCCATATTACAAAACGTACGTACACGATTAAAATGTTTAATCAGACAAAGTTGGATATTCTCTAGTTCGTTGAAATATTTTTTAACAATGTTTCAACGTTAATATGTCAGAGTAAGTCAACTATAATAGAATGTTGCACTCTTCCAAGTTGTACTCTTTTCGAGTAGATTCCATGAATTTTGACTAGAAACTCAAAGACATTCTAGCAAATATTTATACACAGGGTGTTCGGCCATTCCTGGGAAAAATTTTAGTGCGAAATTCTAGAGGCAAAAATAAGACGAAAATCAAGAATATCAATTTCTTGACTGAGGCTTCGTTAAAAAGTTATTAACGTTTAAAGTTCCATACCGATCCGAAAATTTCTCGGCGAAAAAAAATTTTTGACTGTGGGGGCCAATTACAACCATTTTTGGTCAATATATACATACTCCCAAAATTCTACTCAATTTCGAGAAAAAAATTCCTTACCGCAAATGTAACGTCAGACCATACATTGACATGTTTCACTGAAATTTCATGCGTATCTTTAAAACATCATAACTTTTGAACAGGTTGAAGGATTTTAACGTTTCAAAAGGCAAACAACGCGTATTTTGACGAAGAATATGTGGAAATTCTAACAATGTTTGAAAAGTTGTTCCTTAACTCCGTAAAGAAAGAAAACCCCCATAAAAATGGTCCAATTTTCAAACAGCCATAACTCCTACAATAGTAAATATATTTCAATGAAATTTTTCTCTGAAATATAGCCCATGGGTACTTACAAAAAAGTATTAGACAACATTTCTATAGGGCGTCAAATAAAATTACTAAAAATGAAAAACAAATTTTTAAGAAATATCGACAGGAGGTAGGTGCCTAAATTTTTTTTAGTTGCAAGGGTCAACTACAATCATTTTTAGTCAATAGACATACCCTCGAAATCCAAACCATTTTCGAAAAAAAAATTCCTTACCAAAAATATAATTTCAGGTTAGAAACGTTACTCCGAAATTTCATGCGTCTCTTTAAAACGTCATAACTCCTGAACGGATTGAAGGATTTTAATGTTTCAAAATGCAAACAACGGGTATATTGACGAAGAATATGTGGAAATTCTAACACTGTTTGAAAAGTTGTTCCTTAACTCCGTAAAGAAAGACAAACTCCATAAAAATGGTCCAATTTTCAAACAGCCATAACTCCTACAATAGTGAATATATTTCAATGAAATTTTTCTCTGAAATATAGCCCATGGGTACTTACAAAAAAGTATTAGACAACATTTCTGTAGAGCATCAAACAAATTTAGTAACAATGAAAAACTAATTTTTAAGAAAAATCGACAAGGGGCCCAAATTTTTCGACAAAATAAAAAATTTCCAATGTTCTCGAAAAATTATTTTCGGTTGCGAGGATCAATTACAATCATTTTTTATGAATAGACATACCCCCGAAATCCTGCGCATTTTTTAGAAAAAAATTCAGTACGGGCGGAACTTTAAACGTTAATAACTTTTTAACGAAGCCTCGATCAACAAATTGGTATTCTTGATTTTCGTCCCAGTTTGCCCTTTAGAATCTCCCATTACAATTTTTCCCAACATTACATCTAAAGTTCTGATAGTTAAATAAAGATTTGTAAAAAATCCCAATAATAATCTTAATTTTTTAAACATTCTGTTGTTTTTAAATTATTTTAGAAAACCACGTGTAATAAATAAAGAATAAATTATCGAAGAAATTTAATTTCACTGTTCCACAAATGATTTACTTACTATAGACATAAAAATGAATTTTTCGATTATCGAAGCAGTAAAACAAATATTTTTACGAGGTTGGTCGCGTATTCGTCATGCCCGGCGTATATCTTCTTGTCTGGCGACGTCTCATCGAATCTCTTCCCATTTAACCCGATCTGTGTATCTTTAATCGACTTGGACCCCGGGTTCTTGTCTTAGACAACTCCTGCTGATTATACGTGGCATAATAGGAGCACAATTTCGGGCAAATTAATTCCAGAGTTCCGAGAGCGGAACAATCACGGGTGACATCGATCAATTTTATTGGAATTGTTCGTTGTTCCGTCGACGGCGAGAAGACGGTTAACCCATATAGTTTCCCAGCACGTCCGTTTCGCGTGATCGTTCGATTATTTCTGTGACAGCGGCCGAAGGTCGAGAAGAGTGAATTTTTCCTAGTTTCGTGAAAGGAAGGAAAACGCGGAGAGAACGGGAGACAGAAAGAGAGAGAGAATATCTCGAAACTCCGTTAGTATCGATCGAAATTCGTTTGATATGTCTCGCCTGTAGCTACATCCTCTTCAACCGCCACTCTTGCACCTGTATCTCCGTCATATTTCCATTCGTGTGTACATACGGAATGTGCATACACCGAGAATAGTGCCAGTATCTACTGTTTGACTGAATGTAGAACGTGTGCCGTGTAACGCAGGCAAGAATTTAATTTTCGATTGACGTGATTTTAATGGCGTGTTTGATATCGAGTTCTGCCTCGATATAGGACTCGACATTGACGGAACGTAACCGAACAAATATAAATAGTGAAACGGCCGGTCGGAAGAAATAATCCCATCATTTTAAAACGAGATCAACGCGCGAGTCGGCTCGCCGATGCTTTTTTCCCGTTCGTTTAGAGATTAAATAGCGTTATTCGAAAAACAATCGCGTAATATCGTTTTCGTTCGGCAACGTATGTTTCGCGAAAACGAGGATTCTCGTTACCGGTCGTCGATCTGCTGAAATAGTGAATAAATGATATTAATAGTTCCAAGCCACAAATATTTTTATATTAAAATATACTTATCGTTTGTTGGAGATGCTTCGTCTGGGCAATCTTAAAAATCCAAAAATAAAATAAATAAATTGTTTTACACGGCGTTTAGACTTCCACATTTCTACGTACAAATCAAAGTACAGTTTAAATTACAAAAATAATAATAATACTCTTTTTGCCACTTTTGGAATTTTTTATGATGATAAAAAGAAAAATAATATTTTGTGTACGCCTTATGAACATGTATTATCCATGTGACTTTATGGAATACATGGCGCATAACAATCTAACTGTATATTGCAAATAATGTGATATCAAACAAATAATTGTGTAAATTCAAGTATCATAGTTACATGATTTCCTTGAACTAAAATCTTGGGATGAAATTATTTCTTAAATATTGATAAACACCAGCGGTGAATGATATCAACGCAGATAGAACTAAAATAAAAAGTTCCTTTCGCGGTTGTTAAGATTTTAAAGCGTTCACCCGAGGTTTGAAATTAATAGTACGTAACACGTTTGTTTAAAAAATACTCAAGCAAAACGTACTCACGCAGCATGCTTTGCATTCCACATTGTAACGTAATTTCTGCTTTATTAGTCGTTTCATACAAATTATTGTGATCAGCAAGTGAAATTGTTGTTGATATTTCAATCACTATTCTATTACACGATATAGTTAAAAACTGATAAAATCCATCCATAATAAATACTTTTCAAATAAACGTTTAGCATGTTGAGGTGTAAATAAACTTTTTGTTCAGATATAAGACATTTTAAAAAATGATTCTACATGCCAAAGGAAGAAAATCGGCAATCTTGAAATGCATTTGACGCTTAAAGAAGATTCTCTAATCGGAAAGTAATTCGAGAACATTTTATTACAGAATAATACGTTTTAAAACCCCTGATACGGTATATGAACTATGCAGAGATGAGAAGTTGGCTAGCAAGTTTGATTATTTATAGTATAATCTCCTTCCTATAGACTCACCTTCGTTTTAAGCAAAGAAGATTATAATGCTATAACCGATCAGACCAGCTAGACAACTTACCATTTCTGCACAGTACGTATGCGTGTATGCCTTTTAATTCTGTCGAGAAGGCTAAGTAGATTTCGATTGCACTTTATACTTAGTTTTCATATTCTCGTTTTAATATTTTGTTAGATTTTTAATAAAAGGAGATTGTGGATAACGAAGGCTACGTCTTCCAGTTCTTTAGATTTACTAATTTGTAGATTTAACGAAGAGAATTATATTAGGAATAAATAACAAATAATATAATTACAAAAATTAACAATTTAAATCACACTGGACACAAATTTTTTAATATAAGCTATCAATTAACAACACAAATTGTTAATATATAGGAATCACATCTGTTCTTCGCGACTACTTATTTTCTAATGAAGTTGTCTCGTGCATTCAACCCTTTTACACCTAAATTAACATTGAATAAAATTATAGTACGTTTACAGTACAAAACTTCTACAGATACAGTAGGTGTAAAAAGTATTCGTACAGCAATCAATTTCACAAAAAAAATGTATACATATTTTTAGAAATCTCAAGAAGAAATTTGATTAAAAATGCTTATTACGCATATAATTTCGACCACATTCAGGACTTTTGTAAACCGTTTCATAGAAAATATAAATAAACAATTTATTTTTAATGAAATTTGTTCTTAAGATTTCTAAGAGTACGTATGCACTCGTTTATTGACATTTTATGTAACAAACAAAGCTTTATAAAGTTTTACATGCATTCGTTATCTGTAAACGCTTAAAAAAATGTTGCAAATACGTTTCGAGAAGTATAAAATTAGACATAAAAAAGTTAAACAATCTTTTCGCTATCTTCTTTAACGAAGAAAATAATAAACGAAATCTTGTACGCTCGGTGTTAATGCGATAAGAAGAAAGTTGGTTTACCTTGACGCGGACAGATGTTAATCCGTTGTGGCTTAGTTATTCGTAAAATTGGACAGACTGGCGTGCATCGGATGTCGGGGTAAATAAACTTTAACAGCTAACCAGTTGACGGTTGCGAGACGTTTATTCCAAAACTATTAAAGCCAAAGTTCAAACCAACGTGCGTGCTGGTTATCGGACAGATGGTGACACTATAATATGTGCCCGGAAATTGCAACAAAATACTGCAGCATGCCGTTTGTAAATTGTTAATTAATTTCGGAGAACAGTAATTGAAAATACTATATACAGGGTGTTCGACCACTTCTGGGAAAAATTTTAATGGGAGATTCTAGAAGCGAAAATAAGACGAAAATCAATAATATCAATTTCTTGAATAATGCTATGTTAGAAAGTTATTAAAAAATTAAATTAAAAAATTTCAAATTATCGTCAAAATATTATTTTTGGTTACGGAGGTCAATTACAATCATTTTTGGTGAATACATATACCCCTGACATCCAATCCCCTTCGAGAAAAAAATTCGAGTAGGTGCCTAAATTGTTCGACAAAATTAAAAAATTTCAAATCGTTCTGGAAAAATTATTTTTGGTTGCAGGGGTCAATTACAATCATTTTTAGTGAATAGACATACCCTCAAAATCTTACGCACTTTCGAGAAAAAAATTCAGTACGGGCGGAACTGTAAACGTTAGTAACTTCTTAACGAAGCCTCCATCAACAAATTGGTATTCTTGATTTTCGTCGTATTTTGGCCTCTAGAATCACTCGTGTAAATTTTTCCCAGGAGTGGCCGAATACCCTGTATACGCCAAAAATGGACTGAAGTAGCGTTTCCTTTTAATTCGAATAGGAAATTTTTCCAAAAATTGTGCGACTCACGATAGTTTATTGTAAATTGTTTTCTTAATTCTTTTGTTAGCCTGGGTTCATCAGTGCTTCGATAAAGCGTGTGATTTAGGTTCTTCTAAATCAACGTCGATCTAAGCTCATCTCAATTTAGTAAGTGTGCCATTGTCGCCTTATCAGGTTCACGCTGCGGAACCAATTTTATCGACGACAAAGTAACAATTTACTCCTGTTGGCAATGTTCCTGGTGGTAGACTTCCGATGACCAGGTCAGCTAGTAAACGCTTCCGTTATCAACCCAGGTTTACGTGCCGTAAGTTAAACGTCCAATCCCTTGGAAATTCGCCTTCCGCAGCATCTAAATTGTGAGACGAACGACGTTAATAAAATTCGACAATTTATTTGTATCTGTGCGATTTCTGCTTTTGAGTTTTAAGTATCCTAAAATACGAAGAAGTAGAAATATGTTATCGACGAAGTTTCGATAATATTCGATAGCAAAAAAATATTATTTATCAAATCTGATCCAGGGTTACAAAATTCTGTCTACCGTGTGTAATAGAAATATTCTAATTGATTCGTTCGCGCTAAAAGTAATAGAGGTGTATATGTTCCGTAGCTCCATCAGTATGATAATCTGTGGCGACAACTTCCGGACTCGCCACTAGAGGAATACGTACTCCTACAAAAATTTTAATGGGAGATTCTAGAGCCCAAAAATAAGACGTAAATCAAGGATACTAATTTGTTGATTAAGGCTTCGTTAAAAAGTTATAGAAACATTTCCGGCCACACAGTATATTTTCGGTACAGAATTTTTTTCTCGAAAGTACGTATGATTTCGGGAGTATGTATATTCACCAAAAATGATTGTTATTGACCCCGGCAACCGAAAATAATTTTTCTAGAACAATTTGAAATTTTTTTTTTCGCCGAAAAATTTCAGTACCTACTCGAATTTTTTTCTCGAAAGTGAGTAGGAATTCGAGGATATGTCTATTCACCAAAAATGATTGTAATTGACCCCCGCAACCGAAAATAATTTTTTCATAATGGTTTGAAACTTTTCAATTTCGTCAAAAAATTTTCCGCTCGGTATGGAACTTTAAACGTTAATAACTTTTTAACGAGGGCCCAATCAACAAATTAGTATTCTTGATTTGCGCCCTACTTTGGCCTCTAGAATCTTCTATTAAAATTTTTCCTAGAGGTGGCCAAACACCCTGTATATGCGATAGCGACGAATACCGCAAGAACGTGGATTTTGTTGAGCCTCGAATAACGAGACCAACTTTTTTCTTCGTCCTTCCGGCGCAGCCTTCTTATTTCTTCCGTCAACCTCGTTTCCACGAGAAACCACAACCAAGATGTTTGAAGACGGTTACGAACTCGCTTTCTCGTAACGCTTCGCCACGAAATGCGACTTGAACGTCTATTCCTCAAGACGAATTGTCGAAGGGACGGAGCGGAAGTTTTCGAGCGAATGCAAACTGCAGTAGTAAAACAGAGTATTAACCAGCCATTCCTTGTAGCAATTTGCAACGATTGATGTTTCGAAGAACGTGACGTTCGAGGTACTCTCAAATTAAATAACTTCCATTGCAAATCTCGGTTCACCGCATGCGTTATCAGGAATTTGTTAAGGCAATTAACAAAATGTAAAAGTATGGCCGTCGATTTAACCACGAAATTAAACGCTCACTATATTATTACACTATTACTTTTGTACTACTTTTATAGTATCATGAACACCAAAAACATTTTTTCGCTTATTAAAATAAAACGAAAATAAATAGACGTAGAAAATGAACCGTTATTTTTGTGGTAAAACAGTTAAAGATACGATTCCTCGAGTGAGATTAATTCGAAATATAGAATGATTATAATTTTTTATTATAAAATCTGTTCAGTGTTAAACGTTGCAGAAAGTAACAGCTAAAACTTGTCAAAGGAATTGCTTTTACTAATTTTTTTTTTTTTAAACACATCTTAAGACTTAAATTCTTGCTATCATTGCACTGTTTGTACACGGATAACAGAAAGTTAAAACCCTATTAAATAATTGAAATATTGCTGTTTATATGCATGAAAATATAGTATAAATCAATATTTTGATTTACTATAATAAATAATTCAAACTATTAGTTTCTTAAAAGAAGTAATATTTTGGATTTCGATGTTTTAAAGGGCGTCGAATTCCAGACACAAAACTTCATTTTAAGTATAAAAGGTGAAAAATGACGTTTTCGCCAGAAATTGCCGTTTTCCAGATGGCTGAGCACTTTGCTCCCATTCTATTCTATCTCAAACACTTCCAAACTACCCGGTACCAACATTAATCAATCAAGGGATCGTTAAATTTGTTACACAGCTGCCAGATATTAGTGCTCGGCGAATGACAAGGAATCTTATCGCGACCACCTGTTTATCAGAAATTCCTCGGTAAAATGGATCCTGGTGTAATTAATCTTCGACTACGTGAGCGTAATGTCTTTCAGTCGCGTAACGAACCGAGAACGATTCGTGCGGCAGGAATAAAATGAAACCGAACGCAACCGATGATGCGACTTCATCGATGCGAATCATTTGCTTCTTGGTTTACGTTCTAGCCGTCTATGCTACCGATGGAGAAATACGTACGCCTCAAAGAAGTGGCGGTCTGAAATACGATATGCCTTCGAGATACATGCATTTATTCAACGCGGGTCGAGCAATCCCGCTTGGCAGGAAAAGTGTTACGAGAAATGGATGGGCCAATTTTCTATTTCGCAGCGCCCCGGGCCTCGCGCCGCTATATTCCTATATTACACATCTATATGCATTCATTTCAGATGTAGATACACGTACATTCACGGGAAAAGTACATGGGAAGGATATTTCGAGCGAAGATTCACGCGAACCGGAAATCGCAAGGGGCGGTATAGGTGTTGGTTACATCAGAGAGCCCTTGATTTAGATGAGATGAAATATAAATTACCCGGCTGCTCGTCCGTGTGCATCACTATACACAACAGCTGACCCCTACCTTCCTTTGCACTCCTCGAATCATCAGGGAATTTCGCTCTTGTCCGCTTTAGCATATAAATTCGCGGCGTGTGGTGCACCAAGCTGCATAACGAATGCAACTTGGTTTCTGGCGGCTTGCTGTTGTAACCAAGAAGCGAGGAGTGGGGAGCGTTTCATCCTAGGCCTGCTAGTGGGACATTCAGGCTGGGGGCACACGAGTGTCGAGCTCGTGTGCCCTCGGCCTCAATGATCAGGAACTTATAGGGGCAGTTCCCCTAGAATTGGAGAACACCTAGTATCCGACAGTGGCGATGTTGGGAATTCCAACAGTTACTAGCATACCCGTCATTTAGTTAATGTTATTTTAAATTACTGAATTAGCTATTTGGCAAGTACCTCATGGTACAAAGAAAATTGAAGTATCATAAACCCGTTAAGCACCGTACTTTGGGACCATACCTGCCCCTTGGGTCCGCAGACACAGACCCCTGTACCACCCTTAGTGGGCGGGATTTCGAATGTCTGAGGACTGGCCCACGAGGGATGGACAGGGGCTTGATTGGATACACAATGTCTCCACCTATTTTGGAATCTATATATATTCGTGGGGTATAGGACTTTCCAGATTAGAACACTCTAAGAACAGTTAGAACATCTTAAGAACTTCATAAGAATCGAACCAAGAACATTGAAAATTAAACTGTTAACACATATGTATATAATTGTAAATAAATTAAAGTATTTGTAAATAGTATTGAACTTTCTATTTACTAAATAAAACGGCTCCACGAACATAGTGGGGGCCTACAGGCGACAAGTGTGAAATACTATGCGATCGTTATTTCGCATAAACAATAGTAGCGACAGAATAAGCAATGATCAAGTATCGCCATATTCTAGTCGCGCGTGCACAGCTAAAAAAATCAATTGATTGTTGCATCTAATTAGTAGCTAGTGTGTCGTGCAAATTATAAACTGCTATACCTCTCAATTTTTGTAATGAAAAAACTCGTGAATGGTATTATTATATCTTTTGGTAAGTGCTTTTTTAATTACTTTTGTATTTTGTATACAGGGTGTCCCAGCATGAGTGGTACAACCAAGAAGGGGGTTATTCTATACGAAAAAACAAATCAAAATTGAAGAATAAAATTTGTTCATTTGAGGCTTTGTTGTTGAAAACATTGATTTTGAATATTCACTGAGTATGTGTACATTTTACTATGTCGGATAGATCTCAATACAGACTTTTATTGTGTTTTCTGCACTTCTATACACTCGTGTTGACAAAACCTCCTGAGCATGTATCACAATTTTATTTGTTGTCTTATTGTTAGTATGTTATTATTTTTGGTTTTTACTAATCTTGGTCTCCAGATTTGATACTTCTTGATTTTTAACTATGGTGCTATGTCAAAACAAAACTGTGTAGAAGAATATTTTAAGCCTTCCTCAATTAAAAGTGAGAATCATTTGGTATTTGAATAATTAAAGACAGAGAATACAAATATAATTCAGAAAGTACAGTTGTGTATGCAGCACAATGAGCAATTTCCAACAATTATTGTATTAATTAAGTTAGTTTAATAAATTAATTACATGCTTTATTTTCATTTAAATCCTATAAATATTCATACTTGATTTTCTCGACTTCGAAACCTCAAACGAAAAAATTTTATTTTTTATTTTCGATTTGTTTTTTCATGTACAATTACCTCCTTCCCGCTTGTACTACGGATGCTGGGACACCCTGTATACAGGCTGTTCGGCAACACTTGGAAAAAATTTTAATGGGAGATTCTTCAGGACAAAATGAGACGAAAATCAAGAATATCAACTTCTGGATTGAGGCTTCGTTAAACAGTTATTAAAACATTAAATTAAAAAATTTCAAATCATTCTAAAAAAATTATTTTTGGTTGCGAGGATCAATTACAATCATTTTTTGATAATAGCCATATACCCGAAATCCTGCGCACTTTTGAGAAAAAAATCAGTAGGTACAAAAATTTGTCGACAAAAAAAAATTTCCAAATCGTTCTGGAAAAATTATTTTCGATCATAGGGGCCAATTACAATCATTTTTGGTGAATAGACATACTCCCAAAATTCTACACAGTTTCGAGAAAAAAATTCCTTACCGAAAATGTAACGTCAGACCATACATTGACATGTTTCACTGAAATTTCATGCGTATCTTTAAAACATCATAATTTTTGAACAGGTTGGAGGATTTTAACGTTTCAGGCAAACAACGCGTATTTTAATAGAGAATATGTAGAAATTCCAAGAATATTCGGAAAGTTGTTCCTTGACCCCATAAAGTGAGAAAAATCCCATAAAAATGGTCCAATCTTCAAACATTCATAACTTCTACAATAGTGAACGTATCTCAATGAAATTTAGTATGGAAGTAGAGCTCATAGGTACCTACAAAAAAAGTACTATACAAAATTTCCGTTGGACGTCAAACAAATTTATTACAAATGAAAAACGAATATTTAAGAAAAATCGACAGGGGAGTAGAGTAGGTGCCTAAATTTTCCGGTGAAATAAAGAATTTCAAATCATTCTGGAAAAATTATTTTTGATTGAGGGGATCAATTACAATCATTTTTGGTGAATGGACATACCCCTGAATTCCTGCACATTTTCGAGAAAAATAGTTCAGTACGAGCGGAATTTTAAACGTTAATAATTTTTTAACGAAGCCTCCATCGACAAATTGGTATTCTTGATTTTCGTCTTATTTTGGCCTCTGGAATCTCTCGTTAAAATTTTCCCCAGGGGTGGCCGAACGCCCTGTATAGAACACGTAGGTGAGCCAGACAAACTGTTGTTTCGATTTATTACATTTAATCGAACCACTGGGTTTCGTATTTCGTATTCGAGATCGTCACTGCTTCGATGTTAAACCCTCCGTATTCTGACTAAAAATTGTAACTCGGGTGGAGTCTGCTTGGTCTAAAATGTAACATACAAGAAACATTGTCACGATATTACAACTCAAGTTTGATAAATGCACAAAAATATTAGACACAAATTATTTTGCAATAATTTATATTTACAATTTATGTTTGAAACAAAATAATCGTACAATCCATTTTTTCGAAAAGTCCGTTCATTCTTATATTTATTGTAAATTTTCTCGATACTACAATGTACATGATGAAAAAGGAGTTTATAACTTTTAGGATAAATAGTATTCGTGAAATGGACCACAAAAGTCTTAAACAATGTATTTCGTTATCAAAATTGTTTTCTGTAGTTTAAAGATGTCTCCTTGTACCCACAAATATAGTTGATTCTACATTAGCAATAGGTTTTTGAAAATGATTTCACAAAGTTAGTTTCAGAGCTGTTACATGAAAATTTCCGTTAAGTCATAAATCACTGGAAAGCTATACAAAAGCTTGGGTATCAAGTACTATGCATTTACTAGTTATAAAGCCCTATTTATCGATTGGGGATCTGCCAGGCCCCACCCGACTACTCTAGGGTTTATGACGCCATAGAAATGCTCTACTATTCTATCTTATGAACGAGTATTACTTTTCGGTAAGATTTATCGAACGGTGGATCGTTACGTATGTCAGAAGAGCAAGGTACGAAAAGTCGCTACAGTTATCGTTGCGATTCGTTCTACAATGCATAGTGCAATAAATTGCTGTATTTATGACCTCTGTTGCAATTTTTAGAGTGTGCAAAAATTCGATGCGCTTGGTAGAAACAAGATCGTACTACAGTCGAAAAGAATCTAATTATTTAAAAATAAATCGAAAACGAAAAGTAATATTCCTTTGTACGTGACATCTAGATTCGAGGAAATCGATTTTTTTTAGTATTTGTCGGGCACGCAACGTTTGCAAATTATTACAGGGAGACAAAAATATCGATTTTTGAATGTTTTGGTCATATTTCGTAAACCTTAGACTATGAAAAAAATTTAAAAACAACTTTAATCGTCATTTCTTTTTCTCTATAATAGCTAACATACTTGCCATTTCTAATTGTATTTATTCGTTTTAGCAAACACTATAATAATGACATGAATAATATAATATAATAATGAAACGGAAGCTTCGCTGAGCTCTGTCTCAACCCCTAAATATAATAATTCGTATCTTACTTTAAGTATTTCTTATATTTTTGCATATTAAATGCATTCTGTAGTTTTTTTGAGGATTAAAATTTCCCGTAAATGCATAAACATCCGCAGTCTAGACATGAAAATATGCGGTTTAGTCATTTATTCAGACTAGTTTTAATTTAATCGTTTCACTAGCTTATAACTACCTAGAAACAACTGTGTATAAGCAATATACGCCATGAAACGAGATTTAAAAATATCAACGCAAAATAGAAACGTGTAAACAAGTTTTATTTCACAATTTCGATACAATTTTACACGAAGAATTACGCCCGTTTCGGTTGTGCCACGAACTCGACACCACCCTGTGTGCAGAACGCGTCAAACAATTGAAACGGGGCGTACTCATTCAATCATTTTATTTTGGTTCGTGTCAGAAACAATATATACAATTAATCTGAAGCACAATGAAATAGAACATGAAAGAGAATATGCAAAATGATAAACGTACATATATATATATATATATATATATATATATATATATATATATACATATATGTGTAATAACAAAGTTATAGGAATTGAATATGTTTAAACAAAACTTTTACATAATAGTGATGATACGGTTCCGTAACAATTACATATATTAAATAAGTATAAAAAGAATGAAACCATAATTATATGCTTAATAATACTTACAACTGCACTACATTTCCTTTACAATAAATTGTATCAATTCTTTTGTTGTGCAAACTAAACGATATCTTTTTTACACGTCAGAGAGCACATTAATATAAAATAAACATCAAGAAAATAAGGTAATTTCAAAATTGATTTTTTCACCATTTTAGACGAACATTTTTATTAACTATTCGTCTCCTAACTAGGTAAAATTGATCGAAAGAAAAAATTATACCAACGTCGAAGCTTGCAAACCTAAACGCAAGTAGAAATAACTAATAATGAGCAGACGCGTTAAACAATGTGTTTAATAAATTTTCATTTTTAATTATTTGGAATACACACTGTACATTACTGAATTTTTGATTTATCAATAAGCAGTAACGATGTTGATAGAATCAACAGTCTACAGATTTTTTGTTTTTATTTCATTTAGTAGCATCGAGTTCAAAAAATGTTTCGACGGTATCTTGGCGCATTAAAAGCAATTTTAAACAGAAATTTCGATCGGTCGCGACAACCGGTGTCCGTGTACGCGAATTACCGGCGAATTTGCAAGTGAAATTGTCAGCACGTGCGATGCTCGAAATTATAGAAACGTGACACAAGTACATCGAAAGGACTCGAGTCGTGCGCGCGATCGTTACGTTAAATAATAACGACATTCAACCGAGGTTAATAGGTTCGTTACAACTGATTGTATTCGGATCTGTCGATTTCATGGACAAACCGCGATCGTTCGAGCTGTTATACGCAACACGGTGATCACTGTGGAAATGATACATTTTGTGGCACACTCGACTCGTCAATTTTGTAAGAAGAAACTTATTTGCCTCGAAACCGGAACGATTCAAACCCCTTCACAATTCTACTACTAACAATTTTCTTCGACACTTTCTTATTGACAAAGATAAAATGGTACTTTCATTGCCACGGTGACGTAGAAACGGTATTCGATACGATTTAATGATTTTCAATTTACATTCGTCGAACAATTTGAGAAAAAAGGAAATGTATAAAGTTTATGTATTCGTGTGCAGAATTTTTATTTATAGAATTTCCGGTAACTTGAATAAATATCCAAGTACGTGACACGGAAAAATTCGAAGAAATTCATAAATAATTGTTGGAATGTAGAAAAGTTGTTCTAATCTTAAACTATTTCGACAATAAAAATTATTGTTTTATTAACTAGTGATTTTATTGTTCTATCAGCTACAATGCTGGTAAAAAAAACTTTGTTATTATGAACTAGGAAGAATTTTTACGAGACAAAGAAAAATTTTATTGAGTGTACTAAAAAAGAAGATGAAATTGTAGAAGTGGTGAAAATAAATTATGTTAAGTATAATTATTTTTTAGAAGTTAAAATTACCAAAAAAATTTTCGAAGATTTTAGTCAAAACAATTTTAGAAATATCATTGATCCTTAAAAACCATCGAAACAACTAAAACACAACTATTCCGTTGTAAATCTGGAAATAAATCCAAAATAAATGAATAAAAAGCAATTGTAAATAAAACTCAGTTTGGTCTGTTTATAATTTAAATTATTTATGGTATTGTTTGTTGAAAATAAAATTCTTTTGTATTCGAATTTTCGTTGCACAGATGCAACTGTGTTCTGTTTGCATATAAAACGATTTGAATGCACTTAATACGAAATAAAGAATTTTCGATTTTTCTGAAAGTATTGTGTTTCTTGTAGCTACGGTCAATCAAGTGGGAGTATATACCTAGCGATGAAATAATTTTGGGCGATAGCGTGCATCCCAAAAACGCGAGTACCTTTGGGCTAGAAAATTGCAGACTCGTTGAAAATTAATCGAAAGATGATTCAGCGCGTTTAATTTTCCGCAGTGGCATCGAGCAGTGCTCTTGATATGTCAGTGGGGTGTTAGCCACGCGCATTATCCATTCGAAAATATAGTAAATCGGTGGTGATGAATTCTACACCCTGTCAGAGAGGCAGAAAGGTAAATGCATATTTAATATCCAGCCGCTGAACGGATGCCTGATCGTATAATTATTTTCTGGAGTGAGCTGACTGACGTTTACCCTGCCAAATTACTGTTATTTGCGGCAGCGCCGAAGTGACCGATGAAATGTAGCAACCGTGAAAATTAGGTAATTTTAAACGAAGTACAATCGAGCCGCTTTTGATGTATTGCATACACAACGAGTTGTCAGTCCTATCAAAGGACGTAATTCGAAACCAAAATCACCAATTTCTCCCTGTATCGATGACCATTAAACATCTCTCTTATGTCGCGTCAAGGGTCACCGTTATTAAATAATTTTCTGAACGATTCGAAATTCCCATAGTAAAGTATGACTCTCTGAAAATTCGTGAAACCGATTATGCAGGATTACGAAAATAATTTTTCGAAAATTCTTGCACATTTTTGGGCACCAAAACCGAATCTATTGAACGCTTTCTCCATCGTTTCACAATTTTTTGTTATTATAGAAATATATATTTTGTAGATTTGTTTCTTTTAAGTTGAACTTGGCTGGTGCAAAACTTCTTTATATCTTCTCTCAAAATATTTATATGGGAATATGTGTAAATTTCATTAAAGGTTGAATGAATTCTGTTTAAGTTATTACATACACCAGCGTACCGGAGTAACGCCATTTTCTCGGTTATAAATAAACACAGACATTTAATAAAAATTGTTTTTAAAAGTTCAAGAAATGATTTATACATGGTAAACTGGTCATTTCGACTGAACGCACACTGAAAAAATCTGACATTCAGGATGTACAAAAAGGTTGGGACCAAATTTCTACTGCGTATTACTGAGGTCAAATAAATGAGAAAAGTTCATACAAGCTTATGTCTGAAAACGCTTTATTGAAAATATATAAGCGTTCAAAGGTTTACGCACATAATTCGTCTTACAATTTGTTGTATCGAATATCTATTCAAAATGAATTCTCTAGTCTCTTTAATAGAAATTGAATATTTGAAAAAGTTCAACAATCATTAATTTGACGAATGGAAACCATTTATGAACATTTTTTATAACTGCCACAAGAAATCATGAATATCTTTAAAAGCCATATATCTTTTCATTAAAGCATTTTCGGACATAAGTTTATATCAAATTTATTTATCTATTTCACCTTAGTAACACGTAGTATTAGTTTAGCCCCAACCTTTTTGAACATCTTGTATAATAAAAGTGATTATCTTAAAAGAAATATTATTGGCCAAAGGAGGATAAGTAAAAAACAAAATTTCCCTATATGAACTACCAATATTTTGCTTACGAGCTTATTAGTTAACTTATTTTGTGGTTAGAAGATAACAAAATTCAAATATTGTTTTTAGTTTAAAAATACCTGAACTTCGAGGAAAAATTTGTTGTATATTTGAAATATTGTGAAATTATACTTCCATCCATTTGTCAAATGAAAATGAAGCTTTCCTTTGAAAATTAATGTGTAAAACATTCTTGGTGTGTGGTCAATGTATCAACGTTATATTTCGCCATTTTTTATATCAACTATTTAACTTAAAGTTATCCTAGTTTAAACAAATATAGAATAAACAATTATTTTTGTTAAAATGTCCTACGTGTGTTCAGTTTTGCTCTTTAGTACATGCTACATAGTACATACGCCACCATATTTGGTAGCTAGAAGGTTTTTTAAACACAATTCTGCACTGCACTTTCTTCACACCAAATATCCTATATAATTCGAAGATATTTTTGCTCTCTTCGTAGACTAAAACTTTGTCCCTCATAACTTTTACTTAAAATATCTAAATTCTAGACACTTGTACCTCTTAATTCCAACGTATAACAAGAAGCATCTTTCAGGGTGAAACTGTGTAACGTATTGGAAGCTTAATAATCACGTAAAAATTTGAAACACAAGTACAATACAACCCGATCCGATTTTAGATTTCGAAAGCAATTGGAAACGAACAGAAAGTATCCGTCGAACGATATTTATAGGGGGTAGAATTTTTCGATTCGTGTGTACATCGTTTGTCCGCACGGAACTTTTAAAAGCCTCGGTGCTAGCATGGCCCGAGGCCATTATTGACCGATACGTTATCGACACGAAAGTATAATCGGTCGATCGGAAAACTAGCCAGACTAGGCTGTAACAGGGTACTTCTTAATTCCGGGCTCCCGGCGCGGCGGCTCTTACCTCGATTCTTTCTCGTCCATTCTCTCTCGTTCGTTCGTTTGCCCCCTCTGTCTTTCTAGCTCGTCCGTGTTTCCGCTTACATATACACATTGGCGTCCATCTATCGAACGAAGCCACGTTGAAAGGGCCACTGGAGAAGTTCCATTCGGGGAGTTCGTTCCTTCGCCACTTACTCGGGCGTCTAGGTTCGAATTTAAGTTTGGCGTTCTTCATGAAACGTTTCCCTCGCGGAGGGAAACTGCTGCTCCGTGGCCGGATCAAACCGACTCGTTACTACTCCTGTTTAAAGCTTTCGGAAAAATTGGATACCGTAATGGACCAGTAGTTCCAGCTTCCCACCTCGTTCGTGTAAATGAACCAGAACGCGCGTGTAAAACTACCACTCTTCTACTTGGAAAACGTAACGGCTGGTTCGTACACTTTCCAATTGTTTTTCATTTCGAGAATCCATCGATACAAATTATCCCATTTTTTAATCTTCCTTCCTATTACTATTTTGAATGAAAACAAGTGAATTTTACATTATCAAGGCTGACCTGAAGAATGGGAACCGTGGTTAAAATTAAATTAAATACATTTTGCTATACTTAAGAACACAGTACAAAAAGCATCGAACGACAGTACTTAAAAAGACAGGTGTTCCTTCCAACACTCTTCTACTTGGGAAATGTAACGATTGTTTTGTACACAAAGTTTCCAATTGTTTTTCATTTCGAGAGTTCATCGATACAAATTATCCCATTTTTTATTTTCATTCTTTAATCCTCCTTTCTATTACTATTTTGAATGAAAACAAGTAAATTTTACATTATCAAGGCTGACCTGAAGAATGGGAAACGTGGTCAAAATTAAATTAAATACATTTTGTTATACTTAAAAACACAGTATAAAGCATCGAACGACAGTACTTAAAAAGACAGGTGTTCCATCCAACACTCCTCTACTTGGGAAATGTAACGATTGTTTTGTACACTTTCCAATTGTTTTTCGTTTCGAAAATCCATCGATAGAAATTGTCACGATAGTTATACCATATAAACAGTCACATTGCCAAGTAACTCTTAATGAAGTAACATATCATGGTTGACCTTATGTAATCTTGAATGGTCTTCTTTTATAGATCATTGTATTTGCCCTGAAAAGCTCTACCAGAATATATATAAAAACTTATATCACCCCATTGAAAAAAACAAGTTTGACTTTTATGTCTTTTCTACGTCTTCACCTACAAAACGATTATTGGCATCGTTTCATGTACTCCTCAAAATCAAACAATTTTTGGCTAATACTTTTTTTTCTACAATTACAAACAAGCGAGTTATTCAGCTGGCCTGTTTTGGGCACATCACTTTGTACAGTAGTGATATACAAATTGAAGTCAAAAACAAATTTAAAAGTTTATACAAAAAAGAAATGGGTGAAATTGGTGTCGCAGTTATAGATTTTAAACTACACAACATAAATTAATTATTAAAAAATATGACTTCCAAGTATATTCCAAATAATAGTGATATACAAATTCAAATCAAAAATAAATTTAAAAGTTTATACAAAAAAGAAATGGGTGGAATTGGTGTCGCAGTTATAGATTTTAAACTACACAATATAAATTAATTATTAAAAAATATGACTTCCAAGTATATTCCAAATACGTATTTCAGAAAAAATCATTTTTTTTTCAATCAAAATATGAAAATCTGAATACTATCATTCAAGTTCCCACAGCTTCGTTACAGCCTGTTGTCTAAGAATCAATCAGTCAATTTTCACGCACATGTTTAAACTTAAGAAATTAATAGGAAGCGGAGTGCTTCGATAAACCTTTAAATATACGTTTCGAATAAGTTATTTGAAATAAATAGAAACGAGGCACCTAGCTTATACTCCATCCAACTCCCCGCTACACCGAATGCATCCGTCTCACGTAGAATATATCAAGTAGCCTGATGTACGAAGCACGGATCAATGATAACGAAATAAAAATGAAATGTTTATGCTTAAACGTAGAACGTTACTACTCTTATTTTCTCGTTGGGGCGTGTTACGTTTTCTAAATGGCCGGGAACCGGGAACACGATGCACGTTATTTTCGTTTCAAAATAAGATTTAAATTTCTTTTGGTCGATTAGAGATGGAAACAACGTACGTTTCTTTCTTCATGTTTAGAAAAAAAATACCAATTTGCATCTCGAATGTTTGTATTCTGGCGATGCTGGATTTCATCGAGACCTTCGCACGTATCCTTGTGTGTCTGTACTCTTTGTACGTATTTACGGTTCACACGAGTAACTTAACTAAGGAGACGGAGACAGAACTGGTACAGGAGAAAGCAGCGTTTGTTAAAAACCTTTCTCCGTTTCCTCCTGGCTTGTCTACGCTGAATGTTTCTTCCGTTTCGTGTATTATGCACCAGCAAGGGCAACTTGAAACCAAGAAATTTCGAGACTCCGCCGATAATCCGGGAGAAATCCTGTAGAGATTGGGGACAGGGACGAAATTACATCGATTCCTAATATAATTCCACGCTATAGAGACGATTAATTTCCAGACCTCGAAACGTGTCGCTTTGTTTCGCTCGCTGAAACGAAAAGAAACAATTGGAATGTTTTCTGAGAGGAAGGAAAATTAACTTCATAGTTGCAAAACGAATTCGTTGCTAGTTTTCAATGAAATTGTTATAAAAATATAATTCCTTTCATGGTGAAACACTAACTGTAATAATACCCTTCAAGAGCGAGGCGCATGAGTTCAACAAAAAATGGAATTATAAAACTTTCTATTATTTTTTAATCCTCTATTTCCACACACATTACAGGAATAAAACTCATAGTCTTAATTTATGAATTATTCTTTTCTAGTCAGTAAAAAGAAATATTTAACGTATATCAAATTTAACTCATAATCAAAAAGAACAATGAAGGTAGTTATGACTTCACGCGTGGAGCTCAGTTATTCGACTATCAACGTGTCTCGTTACACGAGTATATTAAAATTACACAATTGCACGCTAGGTGTCCGAATTGCTGTTTGCTTACTTTATTAATTAGGATTTATAGTTACGATCGGTAAGTCTAACAGAATTGATAGCAATAGACATTTAATATAAATGAAAATTTTTTTTAAATATTCTACAATGTGCAACTCAAGCTTTCTTTTTTATGTTTAGCATACAGAGTGGGGATGACTGGTACAACCGGACAGAGAATGATTCTACATATAAAATTAGGTTAAAAAGAAGGAATAACAGTTTTTCATTCGAGCCTTTGTTTTCGCAATAAGTGAATATGAAAATTTGTGGGACACGCGTACGAATGAACACATTTTGGCTATCGCGTCTGACCATTAATGTATCTTTCTACTCGCGTCGAAGTCCAAATCATATTCTGTTGCACGCATACCCAACTTAAAAGTAGATTATCTCAAAAACAAGGCCTCAAACGAAAAAATGTTATTACACTTTTCTATTTATTTTTAAACATAGCATCATCCTCCGTTCAATTGCACCACGCTTACCACCCTCCACTAGATCTGATCTTATCTTAATTAATATTTAAAATTCCGACGAAATAATTGTCGGATGAATCAAATCATATTACGAGAAGTTAGATGCAGCGGTAGTTAAAAAATTCTATGTCGAATCAGTGAGGATTGGTTTTTATTGTATGCAAGTAGCGAAGAAAATAAGTTAATAACGATAGGTTGACAGTATGGCGGCCTGCGTGTGGACTTAAAAAGAAGGCGGTAAATGGTACTGACAATGAGACTTCTTTCAAAGCTTAAGTTAGTTTCTATCATGCTATTGTTTGTTATGAAATATATATAGTTAGTAATAAAACAATCTGTATCTAATTAATATCTAGCTCGATGTAGCGCCGCAAGAGGTTAAAAACTGGTTTCTTAGAAAAAAGTTTTAAATATTTTAAGAAAAAAGGAAAAAATAGGTTTATATTTGTATTTATGAGTCCATGAGTCTCGGATTATAGCTGACTAAGGATTGCATTGTTATCATGATGCTGGATTTATATTGGATTTTTCTCTTACCAGTGCCACGAAAGTATTTTTAAATAACAAGTATGTGAGATGTTAATGATTTATTTATATCAGTTTCAAGTATATTTAATTGCATTAATGATGGAATACGATAACGTTCAATATCTACCATGGATACATTTGCAGAAATGGATTCGATGAACCTAATGTTGTATGGTTTCTTCCCACAAATAGGTTCGAATATCATGAATGGTGGCTTGAATGTTGATTCTCAAGTCGCTTAAACTTTGTAGATCGTTGGCATAAACCAAAGATTCAACATGGTTCCAAAGAGAAGATGTTCAAAGTAATTAACTCGGCTAATTGACAATTCTATTTCCTGAAGTAAACATTTTGCTGAACTTTTGCTTCAGTAAATTGATTGTTTCAGTTGGCTGCGTGACATATTACACCACTTTGTTGAAACCACATATTTATTGGAACCGTTCAATTCAATTTATGCCCAAAATAACTAGTCAACGTGACACGATAACGTCCCCCATTAACCGTATATTGCTTTATCCGTTTAAAAAGAAATACGGACCAATCACACCAAATAGTCAATTTAGTAGGATGTAATGGTAAAAAATTCTATATCGAATCCAGCTCGAGATAGAACCGGTAAAGGGTTGAATAAGACATTATTGTTGGATTCGTGTGGACGTTGGAAATTTTATCTTTGGTTCACTGTGATCGATAAGTGAGACGAGTGCACGCGTCTGATAATATCCATATTGAATAGACTCGATGGCTCATGTAACTGCCGTACTGACGCGTGACGGTATGGCGAATCCTTTCGCGTAATTGAATGATGGCCGGTGAATGATATTAATGCACGAAGATTGGCACCAGGACACGGGATGGCCATGGATCTGCGGTGATTCGGTGGCTCTCACAAAGCGACTGGTTACAATCCTGCATTCGGATTTCTCGGGGACGGAGAGATTGTGTCATATGTACGATGAACCAGAGAGAATTATACGCGGAACACGACGTAGACGATCTGTCATTATATCTCTGTAGTCGAATACCAGCCGGTGATGAATGCTCGCCTCTCCACGAAGATACTGTCCCCGCGTCAATGAACGAATTAAGCAGGACGGTGCGCGGAATTTGCATGTGAGATGTCGAACGTGAGAAATGACTCGCGGAACAGAACCACGTATTTGACGAATTATCTCCATTTCAGAGCTTCCGCGCCATTGGAGCGCGATGATTCGATTGGGAGGAGCTTTTTGAAATATTCTATACATTTATTCGATACTGATGGATAGTATCAAGACTATTTTGCGTAGAATTTTGGCACTGGTTTCCGTAGACAAGTGCCGGTTTGCATTACGACAGTTCGCGTAGTTTGAAAATATCAGGAAACGAACAATATAGAATTTTGTACTAAAAAGCAACTTTCCAAGTTCCAGAGATGTTAATGAATTTTGAAGTTCTTGCCGTTCAAAGGCTAATTTGATTCTAACCGTTTAGAAGTAGTGCAATACAAAGGCTGCGTAAGTTTTAGCCGTTTGAAGGTTGATATAATAATGATTTTTAAATCCAAAGTTGAAGAATCCGTAGCAGTAATCTCCTTTTAAGGCAGACTTAGGGGTCTGAAAATGAAGACAAAGGTGCAAGGGAGAGCCAATCATAATCTCTAAGGCTGCTCCTTAATTAAGTAACGACTCTGAACGCGATGCCTGCATAATAAGTCCCTTTGTAAGAGAAACCAGCCTGCAACTAACATCCTTTTCTGGTGTGTGTAGGTTCACGATCTGTCAATCGTTAATGAGAGAGTATGACTAAAATTTACAATCATCTCAGAGTCTTTCAGATTCACAGAAAGTTCAATAGTAATCTTCTATTTCGAGTTTCACATATTTGTAATACAGTGATTGGATATTGATTCCAATAGAGTAATTTAATAGGGAATAATAGGAACATTGCCGAATCAAAGTATCATCATCATCTAACATCAGAACAGGGGCTTCCACCGTTTCAGCTCTAGAATTTCAGGAGAATGTATTATCGTTTTGTGTACATTATCGTGGTATTCGGAGAAATGAAGAGCAGGATACCCGAACAAATCTATTACTGCACTGGTTTGGTTTACCACGAGATTAATGCTGCAGCATTCTGGCTATGCAGGAAGCACCGTTTGTTAACAATTTAATAAAGTTAAATATCCGCATATGGTTGCATTTAGCTAAGAGTCACTGAGTGACCTCCTATTCCGTCGTCTCAGTCGCAAGGTGCAGTGGAAAACCCGCTAAGACTGGGTTGAAAAAAACGTAGGCTCTTTTCAACCAAAGAGACGTTCCCACTGTTACAAAACGCGATAGAAAAAACCCATTAACTCTTGGACGATGGACGGCGCTTAGGTCCGTTCTGACCTACAGTAATTTCCCTACTATTCATGTTCTAGACCAAGATAAAGTTTTACTAAAAGATTTCAATTTTTTTTTTCTGCTATACTATTTTACCTGTTTAAATAAAATTAAATAATTCCTCGTAAAGTGGACAAGGAATACCGGTTTTCGATATTGAATTTGATTTGCATATCTTAATAATCTAACTTTAAATTTATTATCGCTTCATTATAAAATTTCTCAATCCAAATTCGATAACTTTTTTACTTGTTTTGTCTGAAATACATTCTTTAACTATTCAAGATACATTTTTATTTACGTTTTCTTAGAGTTAGAAGGATCTTCCATATTGGATTTTTGGACGTAATAATATTGACGAAATTAAAGAAAATTAAAGCATAAATTGTGATGATTTCTAGTTGAGCGATTTATCAGTAACATGTATTTTATTCGATTGTAGATTTGAAACACGAACTTTAAAAATCTGGGAAATCCAAACTAAAAAATGTTTTGGAGTTAAAGCCATAAGATATATTAATGGCAGAATAGTTTATGACAATCTCTTATCATCGTTACAAGAGACAAGAGAACAGTTTTGGAACAACGAAATGACTTCACTCGTCACATTTAGGCGGCACGGATTATAACTTCGTTTCCTAACAAAATGGTTATTCCAGAATGAAACAAAATTTGTTGAACTTTTGGAGACCGTTTGAATGCGAAACATTTTTTGGAGTAAAATCATCTTTACTTTCTCACATTCAGATTTCTAGTGTAAAAGAATTTTTAACGTGATGATTGTCAGACCAAACCCCTCAAATTGTTCACAAAAACGAAACTTTGTTTTTAGAAAATTGTAAACTAGCATACCCACAATTTATCGTATAATTTATTTTTACAGCTTCGTTAAAATTTAAGAATCCTAACTAGATTTATTTGATGCAACATTTAATCATGAGAATTAATTTTTTTAACTGCTTAATAAAAACTCATGTCACTCATATGTGGGCGACTTTGAAATCAATGTGTTGAAATAAAGGAAAATTATTGGATAGCTTCTTCTTCTGGAGTTGTAGTAATCTAAAGATTAACAACGTTTCGAAGTATATATGTATAATATATTAATAGATTATCATTTTATAAACCATTATTACTATTAGTGCAATTTTGCTATTCACTGTAAGAGTTAGTAAAATATAGAAATATAAAATACAATATATTTTTGAAATATAATTTATTCGAAACTAAACAGTTTCTACACTTGATATGGATACATGTATTGTTTTATTTTCGATCGTAGCTGAATTAAATTCGTGCAAAGAATACAAATTTCTTCCGATTTTTATCCAAAAGTTCCACCATTGGCGTCATCGAACCACAAAAGTCCGCGAGTGCGCGTTTCCTCCTAAAACTCGATACTTTTGAATAGTCTGGGGTAGAATTTTGAGTACGCATACAGTCGAGGAAAAATTCAATAAGGATACTGTAATTCTGAATAACAAAATAGCAAAATATTATAACATAATTAAAGAAAAATTAAACAATTATTAAAGATTACTACAAAGAAACCAATATTAAGAACTTAAAAACCATTTTATTTTTGTTACAAATCGAACGTACAGAAGTGTAATTTATTTTGCAAAGGAACAGTCTATTGGTCGAAAAAGAAAAGTGTTAACCGTGTAAGGGGGGAAAAAATTTAATGAACATAGTTTAGCAATCATTTCGCTTCTGCCAACCTCAAACTGTGGGCATTGCCAGATAATATGATTAGGCTCTTGTTCAGGATAGCCGCAGCCACATTTGGGATCAGAGGCAAGGTTGATTTTATAAAGAGAGGAGGCCAATTGGATATGATTAGCGCGCAATCTGTTAACAAAGGTAATAAATTTTCTGGGAAGCGATTTGTGTGTGAACCATGGGACAGACAGAGAATTATAATACCTTTCAAAATATTGTGAGCCTTTGTAAGTGGCCTGTACAAATAAACAACTTTCAGTTTTGGACTTAGCCGACCTTCTAAAGTTTTGAGTGAAGTCTGAGTGTGGGACTAAAATGTCACACCGAGCGGGAAGGCTAGAAGCCTCCTTTGCCAGTTTATCTACTTTCTCATTAAAACAAATACCAGAGTGAGCCGGAATCCAATAAAAGAAAATTTTTTTGCCACGAAAGGAAAGATTATGAAGAATTACTTTGATATCACTAAGAAAGGGATTTATTTTAACGCCAAAGTAAGGGTTGGAGATTGAGAGCAGTGCACTGAGACAATCTGAATAGATAAAGGTATTATTATACGAGTGCATAGAAGCAAGTTCCAGGGAGTTTCTAATTGCTATACTCTCTGCAGTAAAAGATGAAATAAATTTATTTAAACCTAAACGAGATGAAGCGTTCAGTTCAGGAGAAAGGAACGCAGCACCGACACGTTCCTGATCATGATCCCGACTCCCATCAGTAAAGAAAGAGATGGAGTCAAGAGGTTTGGAGTTCCAGTGGTCCATAAAGGTGATATTAAGCTTAGGAGAATTTTTAATTAGGGCTTCAAGCTCGATGTCCAGCTTAGCTCCAGAGCATAAAACATTATAACTCATGGTATAGGAAAGAAAGTTAGTTTCGAGCCTGAGGAAGTCTTTAAGGGGAAGTAACGAATTAATTTGAGATGGAATCATCGAAAGGGATCCCATCCTTAAGATGTATCTATTCGCGGCTACAAATTTCGCCTAGCGAGCAGGATTAGAACTGATCCGTCGTAGTCCAACGTAATGGCAGATGCGATTACGGGAATATCCTGGTGGGTGATAGTTGCTACCAGTAGACAATCTCGTTCGTACCTCCTGGCTCGATGCATTCTATAACTCTCAAGCGTAGTTTCGATGATCGGTAGCAATTACCGCGAACGGTTGTGCTCCGCGAACAGAGCGAAATTGCGCGAGTTCGCCAACGGGAACACGGGCGCGTCAACGAACGACATCGCTGTAAAACTTCACGGGAAAGTAAACGTTTTCATACGACAACGAGGGCGCGTTGCAACGTATTTGGATGCATAGGATCAATAGTGCAATCTACTTGATGCAGTTCGATGTTCGCGTAGACGCGTTTTCGCGCCTGCCATCGAATCGACTCGATCCCGACTGGGATGGAAAAAACGAAACGGCTGAGTATTTCGGAATCGAGATCGCGTTACACAGCGAGGACCCCTGTTGATGACGGGCCAGAAGGCTCAGCGGATACGAGTTCTTGATAGTGAAACAATTACATGGAACGCGTTTTAGTTTTAGCGAACTGCTGTTGGTTTTCGCTACCGTACCGATATACTCTGTTATCTGCATCAATGTGGGTGGTGCAACGGTTCGAAAGACAATTCTTTATATGCGTGCAATCCTCCGTTCGTACCGTTCTCTGTTACAGTTGGTTATACGGGCTGTTCGTATCTAAACGTGAAAGACAAGAGCTTTCGTACAAGAAATACACTTAAGTCAGTGATTCTGTTATCTCTAATGATTACAAATACTAGCGCTCGACTTTACTTATTAGGTTGTCCTATACAGGGTGTTCGGCCACGCCTGGGAAACATTTTAATGGAAGATTCTAGAGGCCAAAATAAGACGAAAATCAAGAATACTAATTTTATAAAAACACTTTTTTTTAAAAACACTGCCGAATAGATTAAAGCAATTACAGGTTATGTCATTATGTACATAATTTGTTAAAAGTTAGGCATTCGATAACTGTGACAGTCACATAAAATTTTGCCCTAATCAACGGAAACTGGTAATACAATTCTTAAAAAGTCAGATTTGCTTTAATTTTTCACAAAATTTTTATTTTTATACAGTCTTAATGCATTTCTAGAGTAGAAACGCAGGATTTTTAATTTTCGTAACTTTCATTACGGCAATATAGTGGATGTATTATTTTATTAATATTCAAGGAGTCGCTATTCTTCAACATTTTCAACAACATTGTTGCTTTAGTATTTATTTACATACGTAACGAGAAACTGAAATTTTACTTTAAAAACTTTTATAGTCAAAATAATTTTTACAAAATTAATTGTTTGTCCGGTAATAGGTTTCTCTTACCCTATATCTTCAAAGTTCCTATGGAAAATAAAGGTTTTTGATTTGCAAATAGAGGAATCGAGTTGATTTTTCATCGACTTCGATGAATATATATCATACATTATAACGGATACGGGAAAAGTACTTGACCGCATTCGAATTGGTATTGATTTTAATATCACGTTGATGGTCTGTATGCAAATGAGCCGATACGAGGTGTTCGATTTCACAGATGTATAAGGAGAGAATACTAATGCATGAGCTATTCCGACCACAATATTGGCACTCAGTGAACATTGATCAAATAATATTGATCTGGCAATCCTGACGCGAAGAAATGCAACCGATGCTCGCCGACTCACGATTCTTCGTCTTAAAACCATTTTAATTTTACGACGCTGTTTCATTATACTTTTAGTTTCTAAGCTGTTAAACCTCGCTCGAATTCTAGCTATTAGAGTGGTAAACTCTAGTTTCACCGTACCGTACAACACTTCTACCTCACCGACCTACGCTTATATTAATGTATGAGTGGAATGCATTCGTGAATGCATTCTATTTACCATGTATTCTGTATGCAACGTATGTATAACGTGGTATATGGTCAGATCGTATCCTCGATATTGTATTTGATGCTTGAAATTCTAGGAAGACGGGATGAAGGGATGCATGGGTATCAGCTGCATTTGTCTGTGACGTTGTCCAATGGTCACGATTCCTCCGAACACGTTCCTTTTCCTTCCTCTTTTCCACGTCCGTGCAAATTTTCGTGGACCAACTTCAAAAATCAACAGTTCCTCCCTCAGGACCATACCGTCAAAAGTTCCATCTCACATTTCTCCCGTCCTTATTTACTATTCTTCCCTCGACGGTCGACGCGATCAAATTCTTTCGCAGGATCCAGGATTGTTCCGCGCAAAAATTTCATTCGTCGCAAATACTCTGTTCACATTGTGCTGCACGCACAATGTTACCAGGAACCTGGGTAAAGGGTTTTTCTTGTCGATTCTTTTCTCGAACATTGTTTATATTAGCTCGCTTACACGCGCACGAAGAAAACATTTCTTTCGATATAATAATTTACCGATGAAATATGTCATTCGATAGAGTGTTGTCGTGAGATTCACTTTTCGCATCTCTGATTCTTTTAATTCCATTAATTCGGTACAAAATAACTACATTGTTTTTTATGGATTATGAGTGCAATCAAAACTACATCTAACAAAAATTAAAAATGAAACAGTTTGTTAATTCCTTGCCCCAGAACGACGAATCTGATTCGTTATAAGTTCTTGATGTCAAGTTTCACAATCATGAGGCTACTCACTCGTCATCAAGTCTTATATATTAAAATTAACACATTTTTACATTCACGAGGTATTCGTAAAAGAAATCTATTCTTTTTCGTGGTCATTCCTTGTACGAACAAATTGAAATAAAACTAAATAATATATGTTTGAAAAATTATTTGAAATTAAATCGTATATCAAGAAGTATATCAATCTTATATCGAATAAAAAAAAGAAGTGACTGCAGATATTATACTGGTTATGGCTACCTCTTTGTCTGCGCTACGTTTTGCGAAGATTGATTCATCGATGGCGGAAGTTTTATGGACTCAGGTCAAAATCAGAGTTGACCAAATCTGATTATGTTTATGATGATACGATTACGTGTAATCACGTGGCAATTGCGTGATAATTAAACAGTTATTACACGTTTTACAAATTATGATTACTGAATAATTACAGTCCGATTACATGTAATCGTATTGTGGCAAATGTAATCAGATTACATTTTGTCCAACACTGGCTTACATAGTTCATCCCCGCGACTGTTTTCGACTAAATGGTGACAATATTTACTGCAAGTGAAAATGAGAATAATATGTTAAAGAAAATTAGGGTTATAAATGTTTCGTTAGAAAGATAATTAGAATGATGCATGAATAGAAGAATAGTAATGGAATTTGTCTTATTGTTACGAGAGTCAAAAATAGATGAATGATATTTATCTAATCTATTTAAAGAGGGCTATATTGGCTACTATAGATTATTAAAAGTCTTGCCAATTTTTACAACAGCAATGATTGTTCATTTAATATCCCTATAAACAAAGTATAAACACTTAGTACTTATAAATACTTAATTAATCAATTACTTAATAAAAAGTAGATAATTGCAAGCATATACATACAGGGTGTACGGCCAATTTTGGGAAAAATTTTAATGAGACATTCTAGAGGCCAAAATAAAACGAAAATCAAGAATATCAATTTCTTGACTGAGGCTTCATTAAGAAGTTATTAAAAAATTAAATTAAAAAATTTCAAATCGTTCTAAAAAAATTATTATTGGATGCAGGGGTCAATTACAATCATTTTTGGTGAATACACATACCCCCGAAATCCTAACCATTTTCGAGAAATAAATTCAGTACAGGCG
Source organism: Colletes gigas (assembly GCF_013123115.1). Taxonomy (NCBI): domain Eukaryota; kingdom Metazoa; phylum Arthropoda; class Insecta; order Hymenoptera; family Colletidae; genus Colletes; species Colletes gigas. The sequence goes on along the minus strand of NW_025106659.1, from coordinate 1,678,020 downwards.
GAACTTTAAACGTTAATAATTTTTTAAGGAAGTCTTCATCAACAAATTAGTATTCTTGGTTTTAGTCTTATTTTGGCCTCTAGAATCTCCCACTAAAATTTTTTTCAGGGTTGGCCGAACCCCCCGTATATGGTGATTACAAACGTGTCAATGAAAACAGTAGTTCAAAAATTTTATAGAAATAAATTTTTTCGCCAAGAATAATGATATTTTTCAGTGACCACTTCACCATTTTACAAGAGCACCATACTTTCATTCTTGTCATCCTTCATAACTACTGCATTCTTTTTTTTAAATCAGATTTCTCTCTCTGCGTGCACGAAGGGTCTCAAAGCTACAATTCTTGCGTCACAAAGAGCTAATGGACTTGCTCGTTTTGATTTCCCCCTCACCGGCCCCCCCCCGTTCTCTACTTTTTTCCCCACCCTTTGTTCGACGATTCGGTAGTAAAAAAATCTGAACTTGCTGTTTTAAAATTCAAACCATTCAAATCTCGTTCCTCCTTATGCCCTTTTTCGCCGAATGCGCGCACCGAAACTTTTCACATCGACTTTCCCGTTTGTCTGCACTCGCGACTCCTGGGTTGCCCTCTCGCGTGGAAACTCCGTTTGGCTGCGGAACGCGTGCGTGCATGTACGGTGGCCGCGTCGCGACGCGCGTCCCCTTATGGAAACGCGGAAAACAGTTACTACGAATTCGGTGCATCCGTTTTCCCGACCATGCACTCCCTTATATCCGAAATCCACTGTATCCCGTAATACGTCTGCACACAGATCCGTCCAACTTTTTTTTCTCCTCCGCTTCCATGGCTCTCTTTCCGGTCGACGTGGCTCGGCTCGTTGAAATAGGTTAATTACGAAAATCACGAGCTGCGCCCCGTCGGATTTAGAATTTCAAATTTTCCTTCTGCTTCTGGTGTTTATTCCCGACTTTCCTGGAAACAGCGAGGTCGATGTTTTTCTGCGACCCCGCGATTCACGGTTTTTACAGGTCGACGACAACGCGCTTAATGTAACCTTTAACGCGTTCTGCGAGCACACGGCCGACATTCCTGGTACCTGGACGTTCGCAGCGTCGGCGTCGGTGCATAGGGTGGCTGTCCTCGTGTTCTCGGTCAACCACTCGCCACCTGGACGGTATGCAGTCGTGGAAAATAGTTGGGGGTGAATTTTTCTGTACGCGTTTATTCATTTGCAGGACGTTTGGAGCCGAAACTGGCAATTTTTTACAACCTCCTTTTGTCATATGTACATATATCGTAAAATTTTCAATTCAAACATTTATACATACATGGACGTAAACATTGTAACAGTAGGCAATTTTTATTTATGGACAAAAATCGATTAATTTTAATTTTAACTAAATTACAAACTATGTATCTGATCTCGAAATTTCTCAAAAGATACATTAAAATGTCAACAGATACAGAGTATTTATTAACATTGGTACTAATTCGAGCAATAGTATCTGAATAAAGTTGACCAGACCCAAACTTTAAAATTTTTTATGAGACGGAATACATTGATTTTAGACAATTGACTTTATTCCTTTAAACAAGAGAATAGCACTATGGTAAAACAAATTTTCATTAATTATATGTTCTCTATTTTATCTATTTGTTTTACCTTTCTCTATAAATAGATAAAATGTTGTTAATTAAAGTAAGTACAAAAACGAAGAAATATAAACAACTTTTTCAATAGTTTTTAATGTTTTACATGTTCATGTATTTACATGTTCATTAATACATTGTTATCTTAATTCGCGTGAATTCATTTCCAGAGTAACGATATTAATTTACAGATCCAGAGTGTGCTTCCACAAGCATCAAAGTTTAAGTATAAACATGAAATAAATCATTAATTTAATCAACAAAATTTATTGAATTAATTCTGTATCTTGATACAAAAAATATCAATACATTCTTCTTTTACATCAAAATACAGAATCAATTCAATAAATTTTATTCGTTAAAATATTTCAATAAAATAATATCATTTTAGTGCTTAAACTTCGCTATTTGTAATTCGTAAATTGAAGTCCATATTCTGAAAATTGCACTGTGTATTTAATTACTCAAGTAATTAATTAATACAAGTGCATACAAACATACGTGAAACAACAATAATTACATTATGATTAACGTAATGCACGTTCAAAACCGCGATCTTTAATTTATTTCTATACGGATCAAAGAGAGCACCGAGCTTTCGAGCGGGGGTGTAGGTCGTTCCGAGCTGCGCCACAATAACCGGAACGCATTGGCAGAACATTGTCGATTGTTAAATTTATACTGAGAAGCGCGTAGGTAGAAATTGACGCGTGGCTTTGTGCATCGCAGCCGTCTACGGTAAACCAGTCAGCATCTGAACAGCGCGGAACGTTGAAAATTGTTAGCGTGCATGCGGCGCGAACGTCACGCGCCCTCTTACGTATTATTTCCGGGATATCGGGAATTTAGTGTGCTCGGCGAACGCGCATTGTCCCTTCTCGTTACGAGCCCAGACACGCCCGTTAGATCTGGGTCGGTTCGTATCTATGGGCGGAGGCGCGTACTTGGACCGTGGAGAGTGTAAAACCGTTTGCTCGGCCCTTAGCTCCGCGTGCGCTGCTGCACGTTCAAAACAAATGCAATTAAAGAGAAACGTGACGGAGATTTCGCTTCCCGTGCCACGATACGACGACCTTCGCACAATACCTTCAGCAAATGCCAAGTTGCTCTTCTACTTTTTGGTCAAGGTCGCTCGAGAATTTTTTCTGGAGCGCGTAGCCGCGATAATTGTTCCGAATCAGGCTAAGGATGCTTGATTCGGACGTTCGAATACGCGAAAAAATGAATTATGTAGCTTTCATGGTTTAATAAGTGTGGTTCTCTTTCGGTGTTGGAGATTTTTTCCAAGTTGAAATGTAGAGTATTAAATACGAAGTTCATAAAAATATTGTGGCACGCTTATGGCCGCACGATGGCGCTTTACGGTGCAGTACTGGTCGACTGTAGGGGAACCCCCCATACAAAGATGGTCAATCGGTCGCGGGAAATTCCCGTGCTTGTGTATTACTATCGAAACAGTTTTATAAAACATCTCTTCTTCGCTACCTTTGTAATCTCGCTGTATGATATATTAAACCACACATCGAACCACACTTAAGGCTAACAATTCATTGTTTACGTAAATATAGTCAAATTTTATCCCATTACTTTATCTTTCGTGTATTTTTACGCAATTCTGTGACAGAATAAAGCAACAGCTCTAACTGTAATAATAAACAAGCCAAACATGAAGTGGACTTATAATACTGGCCAGCACTGTAAATACAGAATTCGTAAAAATATTTTCGATTTGTTTGCTGGAATTTTAACGATCGAAGGAAATGACCCGATTCAGGCAACCTTACCCTACTGCCGGTGCGGATTGTTCGCTGCCAGAGGTCAACAGTCGCCCTCGTGAATTCTTTGCGGCATAAATCGCGGCTTTATGCCGCCGGTATTATTCCCAGATATTATAAAAGCAGCTTTGATGAAATAATCGATGCGGGAATTATAAATCACGCGGCACTAAATCCGCAACGATTGAATTAATAACAATCCGCACTGCGTTACCGCGTTGCGTTCGAATACGAGAACGTCCAAGCGATTTATTCGTGAGCCTGGGAAAAGGGGATTCCTTACGGCTCTGTGATCGCCCTGGACGATTCCTTGATGAATGTATTAATAACTAGCCGAGTTACCAGTATTTCGTGCGGGATTAGAATTTGTAAACAGTTGCGCGAGAGTATTGCACATTAGAAATTTCTCTTGTAAAATAGAGCTTCTTTGGGTTAATTTATTACAGATCGCTGGAAAATTTACTGCATTTCTAAGACACACACCGTTCCTGACATCTGGAGTGTTAATTTATTCATAGAGTTGAGCAAGGAATTCGCTAAATTTTCGAAATTTCAAAACTCAAAGTTTTGAAGTCCAATCTTGACTACCCTTTTAGAAAGTAATTGTAAAATTTTGTTATTGCTGTAGATTCTAACTGAATCTTTACCTATATTCATTCTACTGAAGATTGATTAAATTTAAAAATAATTAATCGTTTTCATATTATTCTTTCTAACTTTATTTATTAATTTTATTATTATCGTAGAATTTCCTTATTATTTAAGAGATCCATATAATTATAGCAAATATGAAATTAATTAAAATTTTTATTTCGTTAATTAGATTGATTATACTGGATTTCATTCTTGTTTTCAATATTACTCGTACACTAGTATACTTGTGGAAGAATATGGTTGAAATCATCTAAAACTTATCTGCGTAGAGTGATTAAATATTTATGTCTATTTTAATAATCGTATTCTGTTTTCGCAAATTTCTATAATTGTCCCAAGATTTTCTTTAATTTAATTCTATGCTATAACGTACATCTATATAAACAGAAATTACATTATAATGCTAAAATCGTAACATAATACTTATTATGGAACATGTTTCATATTACATGCGCGAAGCATTGTCCACACAGCGTACACACACGCTTCAACAGGAATGTAATCACTATATTAATGAAAAAATAAATTTAACAATAATCTACATTTGAACAATTAAAAGAAAATGAACTCGATGATAAAGCATGCAAAATAATACTGTTAAATTTTACAAAAACGTTTTTCCATGTTTCATCAAGTACTAGTTAAACTATATGAGCCGTTTATTTTGAAAGTGGCCTAACTCCATTTTTCAATTTTTTCCGGTTACCATGGTTACATGTACAACTTCATGTTATTTATCAGTAAAGCATTTCAGGTTGCTTATATTCCGAGCAAATACGATAACTCTTGACACATAAGTTTTCAGAGTTAGTTCAGTAATTGAACCGTGTAGTTTGAAAGTGGCCTAACTCCATTTATACTTAAATCAAGATATTTACTATTCATAATGTCGGAAAGCAGCCATGAAGGTAATTTTAATTAATTAGTATTTACAAGTTAACCTCAGTTTTTGGACAATTGTGTTAGTTGAATAACCAGGACGTTTAAATAATATAAAACTTAAAATTTAATATTAAATTTTAGAAATTATTTCACCCATGGGGAAGAACAGAACAAGACTATTTAGTTCAGATAGTGAAGAAGAAATAGTAACTAATGATTTAAAAAAAAATCGAAAAAGAAACAGAATTATAGAACAATATTCGTCTTCAGGGGATGAAGATACGAATAACAATGGAGAAAAGATTGATGAATCATACATCCAAAAAGTGCGAACGATTAAACGGAATTCAGGAAAAAGATATTGTACTCAAACCGGAAATATTGTATTTGAAAAAATTTTCGAAAACAAAGATTGCCGTTGTCGGAATGCTTGCACAAAAAATTACGACGAAGAAGAAAGAAAGAATATTTTTGAGAAGTTTTGGGGTTTGGGAGATTTTAACAAACAAAATGTATTGCTTTATGAAGCAGTCGAGCGCAAAATTGTGGAACGAAGACGTCCAACAAACGGAAAAGGTTCGCCAAGAAATTGGAGTTTTAAAGATATGTAAAATAAATTCAGTATTGTTTTTTTTCAATTTGAAGCATCTTAAATTATGTTGAATGGACTTGGGCACCTTCAAATTTTATAATGATTCTGGTTGTTAATTTTGAAAGTGGCCTAACTCCATTCTTGATAAGAAAACGCATATTATTCACTTAATAATTGCCAGTATTTTAATAAGAACTATAAATTTAACACCCTTAGATACACTTAAGCAGTATGACTCATTAGTATCCTATACGTATATTTTTAAATTCATTGAAACGCAAACCCTTAAATATCTCGATTTGAAGATAAATGGACTTAGGCCACTTTCAAAATAAAGGGCTCATATATCTGTTAAAAAAATTTTAATTGTATTTCTTCTAACCCGAGATATAACAATAAAAATTACCGCACGACTCTCTTCCATAATATGCAGAGAACGAAAATACGGTTGACGTCAGACGAAATAACTTCGATGGAGAAATATGTGTCAGCGAATGAAAATTCTGGAACGTATTTTCATTCTGTGAAATTATACAAATTTCGTCCTATATATTTTTCTGCACGTTGAAACCCAACGGAGCCGTTTAAGTGTTCTCTTTGACGTGGCTCGGCCTATATACAGTGACAATTATAACACTCTTGTTGCCGCGATGCTTTGTTATGTGTGACGGTTCGCGGTATTGTCTCTTTCGTTTCACCATTCTTACCGTATTTGCTTTCCCCCTTTCGGTTTTCCAATATCGTGTTCCGAGCTGGAAGAATTCCCTTTAGTCGTTGTAAAATCCACGAAACGGCGGTGTACACGTCCAAGGGGCACGAGTGCTCTTTCCATTTATTTACTTCTTTTTTGTCTCGTGCTCCGTTTCGAGGACCTCTAATCGAAACTATTTGTTCATTGCCCGCCTACAATGTCAAGCGCGCACAAAGCTGCACGACCCTAGAATTTTTATCGATACAGATCCGCGAACTCCCTGAAACCGTCGTGATTGTTTCGTTGTTTTTCGATATCAACTTTGAACGTTTCATCGGCTACGCGGATAAATACAATATTTCTCGTATCGACGCTATTCGTCGGGCCCCGCGCTACGTTATCCGTCACGTTTCACTCTGCGTTAAACAAGTTACGACGGTGCAAAGACGTTGCGATTGATGGAAAGGTGAAAGCAATAATATTTAATCTCGAAAAGCGACGCGACGTAAACCGGTTACGACGATAACGTTGCATCTAACGCAAAGCAATAAAGCGTTCATCGTAGGGAAACTACGATATGTCATAAAAAGAAAGCCTCCGCGTGTTCGCGGAATCAATAATCCGCCGTTTCGGAGACGCGTTCTCTCGAAATACGTTCGAGTATCTTTCGCGTCACTATTATTTATTCGAATGTCGATAAATCGACTGACGATGTGTTCGAAAGTGACAAGAAGAAGGTCAGGATGTGGAAGTCGCTTTTGGAGAGTAGATGCAAATACAGGGTGTTCGGCCACCCCTGGGAAAAATTTTAATACGAGATTCTGGAGGTTAAAATAAGACGAAAATCAAGAATGCCAATTTGTTGATTGAGGCTTCGTTAAAAAGTTAACTACACGAATTTATTTCTCACAAGTGCGTAGGATTTTGGGGGTATGTCTATTCACCAAAAATTTTTCGCTGAACAATTTAAGCACCTACTCTACTCCTCTGTCGATTTTTCTTAAAAATTCACAAAAATTCATTGAAACATGTCAATGTATGGTCTGACGTTACATTTTCGGTAAGGAATTTTTTTCTCGAAAATGGTTAGGATTTTGGGATTATGTCTATTCACCAAAAATGATTGTAATTGGCCCCTGTGACCGAAAATAATTTTTCCAGAACGATTTGGTAATTTTTTTTTGTCGAAAAATTTAGGTGCCTACTGAATTTTTTTCTCAAAAGTGCGCAGGATTTCGGGGATATGTCTATTCACCAAAAATGCTTATAATTGACCCCTGCAACTAAAAATAATTTTTCCAAGACGATTCGAAACTTTTTTTTCACCGAAAAATTTTCATTTACAAACTAAACTTGTTTATTAAATTTAAAATGCATATCAAAATACTTCATTGCACAATATGCGATACACACTACTTAAGTTGGTATATAAATCTGCTTAGCATAAAAAATTCTAAACGAAATTTTAAAAGCGGTTATTTGACCGGCCATGGTAGGTTTAGTGTTAACGCTGGCTGGCAAAAAACGAACATATTTACTTATTAAACAATTTAGATCGTCCTTTGAAAATTAGACAACAAACCTGCCGAGTCCGAACAGTATTTGAGATTTTCGAAAAATTGAAAGTCTTTGCAATACGACGCAGGTTTGCATTTTCTCGAATAAGCAGTTGTACATTACTGCAGTATAAAAATGGCCATAACTTGGGAACAAGGTCGAACGCTGCACATTTAGCCGAGTGCCAAATAGATCTCGAACGAACGATTTCCTGACAAATGGCCGTGTAGAACTGTGCCTCGATCCCCCAACCCATATCGATCGAATTTTCAATTCTGTGGGTAGTCGAAGACAATCCTTTACTGAAAATCCCTTGTCAATATCGAAACTTTTCATCAACGTATGCAACATGGCTGCCAACGAGTTCGACAATTACTTGAGATTTTTGAAAGATTAAGAAATACTACGACACAAGCGTATAGCAGGGTAGAACGAAGTACAGGGGCAGATTTTCTTTTTATAATTCACGATTTCTAATAGTAAACTTTTGCTTTCTATAATGGTACTTAAGCTACCAATAAATCCACGACACACTCGTATATTAAAAAATGCATAAAAATTCAACGTGTAAGTTATTTTAACACGCAGAAAATGAGGCAAAAAATCGATTTTTACTTTTTCTCACTATATCATTATTTTTTAATAATTCTTTAAAAATTACTTTTTCGCTCAGTTAAAATCCATACTTTTAACTCTATGTTTCAAGAGTATCCATAATTTGTCTCATTTAAAAATATTGAAAATTACAGAAGTTACAATGACACCTAATCATGATTAATAAATTTTGTGACCAGTGATCATCTATTTTCTATTTTGTTAGTTTTGATACAGTTATGTATTTAGATGAAAATTTCATTGAAATTATCTTTTTAATGAGATAAAATTGTACCTTGTGCGTTATTGCAGCTTCCTCTAGAAATGTAACTCAGAAATAAGTTTATCTTGCTAGTCAAAACCTATCACAAACGCTACTCGTCTATATCGCAATATTTTAATGATTCTTTAGAAATTTCTTTCTCATTCAGTTTGAATCCGCACTTTTACCTTTATATTTCAAGACTATCCATAATTGTTCTTGTTTATAAATACTAAAAATTACAGGAGTTACAATAAATCCAGATAAATTGCATATTATTGGAATACATAAACGGTTACAACTCCGAAGCAATGATGAACGAAGCATATACAGGGTGAGTCTGAATTCGTAGTACAACCGATCAGGGGATGATTCTATGTGAAAAAATAGGAGAAATGTTTAGTATAACATTTGTTTATCCGGGGTTTTGTTTTCGAGGAAATCGACTTTATATATCGTTTGTTCATGTTTATGAACGATTTAGTTGTCATATATTCTTCTATTGCTATTGTCTTCGTCCGAGATAGTGTTCACAAACATTATTAAAGCAGTACAAAGTGTTTCTACTGATAATTCATTTTTTATTCTTTACTACTACTTTCTATCGCACTACTACAACAGAGTATTATAAGGATCGTTGAAAATATCCTCCTCTTTGCTGCACACGCAAGTTTGCTCGACGAACTAATGATATCTAAATAAATTATGACTTTTATCGAAAACCGAACGTCTCCATCATTGTTAATGTTTGTAAACACTATCCCGGGCAGAAGCAATAGTGGTACTCGAATGGGCAAGAATTAAATTGTTCACAAAAATAAACTAACTTTAAAGCAGATTTTCTCGAAACGAGCCCCGGATAAAAAAATGTTACATCACATATTTTTCCTCATTTTCCGCGTAGACTCAGCCCCTGCTCGGTTCTGCTGCCCACCTTGTATTTGTAGGAAATTTTTTTTTATTATTTCCGTATCCTTTATCCAACGCTGACATGAGTCCCATATGTTGGGAAACACCCCGTGTATACGTACACGCTGGCCACTCTTACACGTCCATTCGAGATCTCTCGGGATTAAATTGCTTTTCGTATTTACTACAACGTTACCGGGCAAAATTACGAGGGACCGCGAGGTTATTCGGTCGTGTGTTATCGACAGAAAATTAGTTTGCCTTTCGCGTGGTCGCTGGGCTGACGCAACAGGGAGAGCAGAGGAACCGCTTCCACTCGAAACAACGTGTGTAATAATGACGACGCGTTCGCCATATAACGATCCAGCCGACAGGCCGGAATGAAAGTAACAAGGAGGCGAGGGGTTCCCGGATTTTCTGAATTTCCACTGCATTTTCTCGCATCTTCTTGAAGCGCCAGCGAAGCTTTTCCTGCGCCAGCAGGTTTTCAGTTCGCGGAGCGGGCTTCATAGAGGGATTCGGGTGAGCCGCAACCTGGCCATGCTATTGGTCTTTCTCTTTGTTTTTCTCTCTTCCGCCTTTCGCCGCAGATAACCCTCCTCCTCATCCTCCCCCTACCCTCTCTGCTTGCGCCTTGTCTGTCTTGCTAATATTTGCACACAATTAATCCAAGCTTATGGCCGCTCGCTTTGCTCCATCCGCATTCGTTTCATCCGCCCAACATCGAATGCGCGGGCTTACTACCGGAAACTTCTTTCCTCGGTTGTTCTTTTTCCTTTCCGACGGGTCAGATCCTAACCGCGATAAACCGTTGTTCGGCTAACAAGGAACATCCGAGAACCGTTCCCTCAGATTTTGAAGAAACTTTGTAAGTTCGTGGGCCACCAGCACTGGGATTCGTTCTTCTCCCGCGCAGTAAATGTTCTTTAGATGTTTGGGAGGCGATCGCTTAATAAAAACAAAGTTTAGCGCAAATACACATTCCTACCATTGACGGTCAAATGACCGGTCTTTCTTTTTCTCTTTTACAAGGCAGCGTACTCCTAATGTTTGCATTATACATATAGAATGTTGTGTTTGGGAGTATTTAATTTCTACTGTTGCATCAACCCATTAGGGTTATTAGCAACCACAATACCTTACAAACGTTTGATATGGCATCAGGTTATATAAAATGAACAAATTTTATTCGCTTAACATAGAAATATAAGGTACGCTAGATACAGAGATTAAGTTTAATTAAATGAAATATGTTTATATGTTTAAGAAATTTTAGTACTCTTGAGCAAGAATCTGCAGTCCTGGTTACTTCTTTGGAGTATCCATCAATTTGGTAGAATGTTCTTTCCCATTGGTATTTCGGGCAAGATGTAGTGATACGCTCGATCGAATTAACAGTCTGGCAGGTGTTGCACATTGGTGGGTTTTTCTTCTCCAATAGGTGGGCGTATGTTAGACTTGTGTAGCCAACCCTTATCCTTGTTAAAACGACTTGGTGCCTCCTGTCGAACGATAATGCAGAACTAATCTACTTTTGAGGTTTATTGATCCTATAATTGATGAAATACCTGCAATATGTAAAGAAAACCCACTTCTCAGGCCCTTCCCGGTGAGAGGCACTCCTCCCACCGCATTCGCACTCAACCGCAGACGCCTGGTCACCAGCACTTTTATTTTTTTTTTTTTTTTTTTGTCCGTGGGGAAATCCTCATGGACACCCCGAGGCCCCAAGTAGGGGTGGGTCTCGGGGTAGTGCCAGACTCTTACCGGTTAAAACCCCACGGTGACCGTCCTCCGGCGCTGCGACGGGGTACCGGGAACTCTAATGAGACATCACAGAGTCCCCCGCCGCGCCTTGCCTGTCGAGGCTCATCCCGGGGGGAAGGATGACAATCCCTTCCCCCCTGATTTCACCGCCGCGGACGTCAGGTCACCCGACGCCCGCGGCCCCGGGGCTGCCTTCAGTGCTAGGGCCCCTCGCATCGAGCACCTGCTGCCCCCAGGGGCATCCCGTCGATCCCCCAGCCACTGACGTGGTGGCCGTGCGTGTGTGCTGACCGGCCGCCCCAACTCTGGAGGTCCATCCGGACCTTAAGGCCGCTGGAGTAGGTCATGAGGCCATGGTCGTCTCGCCCCCGTGACATGGGACTAAGCCACCCGCAGCGTGGCCACGTTGGCCGCAGGACTCACCCGCAGGTAACTGGCCAACCTACGGCCTTAGGTAAAACCCGTGGCAAATATCCCATGTCCCAGTCCACTCACACACGGTCCGCGGGAGCTTTTGCTCCGACCTCCGGGATGCCATGCGAGGATGCGGTCACCAGCCTTCTCAGGTTGATGAACTTATCCCTGTATCCCATCCCAGCGGCTGCCTCTACCCGCCACCTGGGGACGCGCCACGTAGGGGTTCACCTACCCTGCCGTCTGGACAACCAAATGGACGCGTGGGTATCACACGTTCACCCACCGTCTCTCCAAGTCCCGCATTCCTAATGTTGACAGATCGAACGCTACGTTGCCAGTCTCATTATTTAATTTACACACCTCGTACACTTTCGAATAAGACAATAAAAATGAATACCGATATTTAGACGCGAGAAGGTAGAATGTGACAGTTCGTGGCGCAGACTTGTCAGGGTTACGCGTCAAAGTTTTCTGAATTTCCGCCAGGGAAACTAACCGATTCGCGATCGTCGTCTTGGTCGAAACAGGGAAACGCCGGAGAGAGGAGAATTTCCTCGGTGGTTTTTCGAGGCTGGTGCAGCGTAGCCGAGACGAGGCCATTGTCCGGTTGACGTTGCGCATCCAGCCGTACCGGCGTTACTGAAAATATTTGAATGTGAATATAGCGCGAATGCGTACCGCGACTCCGAAAATATAATTCAGAAACCGTTTCAACAATGGGAAGGGTACCGGATCCCGGGCCGTTTTATCCGTTATGTAAATCGATGCAAAATAGCGCCGTTGCCGCGGACCGACGCAGATGTGTACGCGGTGGCTGTACACCTAGCCAACCATAAGGCCGGGTATGACCGACGTCGAGCAGGTAGTTGAGTTAAGATACATTTATCGCTTTACGGCCGGCTCGACCGCTTCACATTCGGTGCGACGGTGGTAAACAATTTAGAAGAACTTACGACGGCCGCGGGGATGAATTAAAAACGGTCAACTTGACACAAATGCAGCCGGTTGTGCGCGGAAATGAATCTCGAGCTAAATTCCCTAGGAATTCGTCGCGCTCGATGGACGAAATACGGTAACAAGCAAAATTGTAAATAGCTGGATCTCGAATCGCGTGATAAATCTGAAGGAATTACAGCATATTTAGAATTCAAGTTTATTTACGGGGAGGCCGAACATCCTGTATACATTGTCAAATTTTATGTGACCAGCTTCACTCCACTTTGATCTGCGTATTCCACCAGAATTCGTAAGAAATATTTTTTCGTGTATCCTTCGTTTCAAAAGATTTGCAAAACAAATAACATTTAGTCGAAACAGTTTTCAATAATAATTTCGACAGTGCTTCTGTGAGTCGATTAAAACAGTATGCCCTACATAATTATTGACGGTTACGCTCGAATCTATGAAAGGAATAAATAATAACGCCGGCGCATAGATCGGAACGCGTTCGATCGTAATCAAACAATTGTAACAATGAAGATAATAATCCGAACCGAAATAATGCAAATAGATTCGCCGGGCGTGTTTGCAGCGAAATACATGGGCGACGCGATAACACTGTGCTCGAAAATATACATAATTTAATAAAACCGGCGCGACCGATTTAGCTTTTTGGTATTCACCGCGGCAATATAACTTGAACGTGCAACGTTTTATATTCGCGTACGCGCATTACTATCCGAGCAATTTAATGTATCGCGTAATGGCTGCCCGATATATATACATATAATATATTCTTGGCCGTGATTCTACTACGCAAGGATTAAGCTTTAAAAATGGTTTGCGTTCAATTCATCCTTCGCGATACATTGTCGCGACGCGATGTTCCGCTACAGGTGTCATCGTCATCGGTAAATCCCCGAATCTATTTTCGATAGGCGCGACATAAACGTTAATATGTACTTATCGATCGCACGGTGATAATCGAATTCCATCGGGACGTTTTCCATTACGCCCCCCGCATTTACACCGAAGACGAGACTCGCGAGCTAACTTTTCCCGTCGGTAGACTCTCGAATTTGAAAGTTTCAAGTTCGCGGCGGAGGCTGGTGAAACGAGGCGCGAAGAATAAAAAGTTTCCACGTGTTTCACATACGAAATAAATGTTAATAGCGAAGTGGGCGCCCCCCGATGACGTCTACCGTCCTCCTCCTTCGCGAACGGCCGCCATGTTTCTCTTCCTTTGCTGTCCTCGTGAAAACCGGACCGAGCGAACGAGAGAAGCCCGAGGGCTGCGGCAATCAGGAGGGTTTTTCCACGATCTCGTTGATTCTCCTTCCCTTCTTCCTCCTTATTTCTCCTCGCATCGCTTATTTCGCCTTCTTTCTTCCGTTTCTGCGAGACTGCTGCCGCGAAATCGTGGAACTCTGCAGCTTCTTGTCCCATCGCTATCCGATGGCCCGTGTTAAATCGCCCATTACCCAATTGCCGTGGTCTACGTATGTACCTACATATGTGATACACGTACGCATGGAAATGCATATATGGTTGTGCATGTGCATCGCACCGTACAAGTGTGCACGTTAAGATGTTCGAATCTCTACTCTATGGAAGGCTCGATCGTACCTCCATTTTTCCCTTTCCGCTGTTATCGTCGACCGTACCAACGACGTCGGTTCTATTTTTCGAAAAATTGTGTCCCTGCTCCTACGTAGTCGATGGTCTAAATAGGCAAATACTACAGAATTGATAAATTATTTACAATGGGTGTAAAAATTATTCGTACAGTGACTGATTACGACTAAAATGCTGAATAATAATGTTCATTAAACAATATTTTGTTAACAAACGTTATATGTATACTCTAAAGTTTGTAGAATAACAATATCAAATAAACAAAAGAAATATTTATATTGTTGTAATAATGCTTATCACTTATAATACAAAAATGTGGATTGCATATAATACGCCAGCACATTTAAAAACACCCCCGCAATCACCAGATACTAACACTATTGAGCATTTGTGGGATTAACGAGCAGTTCGAAAACATACAATTTCATCTAAAACGGGCTTTAATCAACGAATGGAATAATATTACTTATAAAATCACGTCTAATTTGGTTAATTCAATACCTAGAAGGCTAGCCACAATAATAAAATTAAAGAGAAATCCTACTAAATACTAATTACAAATATTAATTTTACAATTATTTGTTGTTTTCATTACAAATGTTTAAATTACTAGTACAGTTGATAATGGCAATAGAACTGTGAACCATTTCTACTTGAACTAGAACCATTTTTATCATTTTATTCATTTTTCTTGGTATTTATACAAACAATATAAATATTCTTTTTATTTATTTGATATTGTTGTTCTACAGATTTTGGAGAATACATGTAACATGTTTGTTTAAAAAATATTGTTTAGTAAACATTATTATTGAGCATTTTAGTCGTAATTACTCACTTTACGAATACTTTTTACACACACTGTACTTCATACGTTAAAGAGAACAATCTGTAAACTTTTAATGTGCTTCAGAAAAATATTTACGATATGCAATTAGTATCTTACGATATACTTGTTCGATAATACAAATATTGTATGTACAGTTACTCTGTATACACTTACTGAAGTTCTATATCTGGTCTAATTACGAAGGAATTGCATAAACACATTTTTCTTATGAAATGTCATTTAGTGCTCTTTAAAATGATGTATTATCATCTTAATACATGTATATTCATATACATATCTGTTGGAAATGTTTCTCATTTCCATGTTGGCAAACATGCACGTGTTGGAAATATTTCTTTTTCCCTCGTTGGCAAACGTGCACGCCATCTTTTGCTTGAGTATAACAGTTGAAGAGTAGTACCACGTATGCAATGATTCGTGCAATGTTAAAATATAACTTAAAAAGTATATGCGTCGTTTTATTGCCTAATCCTATAACCTCCGCTACAATTTCAGTAACATAAATAAGTCGAAATCACGTTCCATTATTGCGGGACAAAAGTATTCGAACATTTATGAAAAAAACTATTATTGTACAGCTTGAATGGAATAAGTGCAATATTAATATTTGATTGGATGCCCATTTTGCTGGATCACGTGTTTCAGTCTTTCGAGCATATTTTACATTATTTTTATTAAATATTCTAAGCTGATAGAATTCCATTCTTCTGTTAATCTTTTTATTAATTCTGTCTTACTGCGGATTGGGGTTTTGCGAATTCTAGAATCAAGATCATCCCATTGAGAATCTAGATTCCCATTCTAGTATAGATTATCTATTGAATTCAGATCTGGTGATTGCGGTGGGGGATGCAAAACTTTCGGGCAGTTGTATAATAAATATTTTTAGACGATCCATGCCTTACGCTTAGGATCGTTGTCCTAATAAAACATAAAAGTTTTACGAATTCCCCAATTGTTCGCAGATTCGAGTAAATTGTTTCATAAAATATTTTATTCATGCCTTACGCTTAGGATCGTTGTCCTAATAAAACATAAAAGTTTTACGAATTCCCCAATTGTTAGCAGATTCGAGTAAATTGTTTCATAAAATATTTAAATATTCATTTTTATCGATCATGCCATCGATAAACACGGGCTGTCCGATTCCAACGCTTGAAATGCAACCCCACACAATCACGTTTCCTTCACCGCGTTTGACAGTTTGATTCAAACGTTTTGCTAATAATTGCTTATTTTTGTTTACTCCACACCATTTTTCTTCCATCACTTCCGAATACATTAAACTTACTTTCGTCGGTGAATATGACGTCATTCTACTAATCACTGTCTTTCAAAATATACTCTTTCGCAAGTATTATTCTCTTTTTCCGATTAGTTTCATTGACATATGGTTTTTTTGTGAGCAATTTGCCCATTTTTTCCATGATCATTAAGTACTCTAAGTACTGTATTTGTATGTACCTTTTCATGTATATGTTTGCACAAGTGTGATGTTAACTGTGGAGCACTAATTTCAAAATTTCTTTTAACTTTTCTAATGATTCATCGTTCTTTTCTTTCATTCAGTAAGCGTGGGCATTTTTTTGATAATTTAAAATCAATACGATCTTCTTTCCTGTACCTCTTAACAATCTGCAATTGTACTTTTTTTTGCACACAATAAATTTGCAATTTCACAATACATTAAGCCTTTTTCTCTATGAACTATGACTAATTGGCGTTTATCAAAATTAGTATTTCTTCTTCTACGTCCCACTATTAACACGTGGTGGTTACGCTTTTGTTGAAAGTGTTTGGATTGTGTTTGGTTCATTCTAAACTATTCTAAACAATTCATTATTATTTCAACATATTTATTTCTATTTTAACAATGAACGTACATAGGTATTTCTACACGTGTTCCCTTACAACGCCATTACACACTACCGAGCGCTCTACCACGGGATTCCCCCTCATATCTCTGTTCCAACGCTACCAACTACGACCAGTAAAAATAACTACACAGAAAGTGCCAAATTGATGAGTATCCAAAATATTATTCAGTCACGTACAAAATATAAACAAACTTGGATACTTTTGTCACGCAATAATTGAACATGATTTCGACTTATTTATGTTACAGCAATGTATATGAATATATATCCAAACGATAATACACATTTTAAAGACTAATAGATGATGTTTCACGAGAAAAATGAGTTTATGCAATTCCTTTGTAATTAACCTAAATACAGCACTTTAAAGTCAAGTTTAGGTGTTCAAAAATCTTTATTTTTAAAGATCGAGTCCAAAGTTTTTAACGGCAGTGTAAATCTATGAATACGCGAAATTTTAGGTAAACTAGTTTGGGAGAGAGCGATTTGTCGACGTTGAATAAGGCCTTTGACTCGAAACGGTTACGTCGACCGCGCGGCTGTCAATAACACTTTTTTTCCGTCCATGCCAACGGGCCTCGTGGTTCCCGGAAGCTCCGCGAAGAGTTAGTTGCGTTCGAATCGTCGTAGCGTCACGTAATGCGAAAAGATCAAAGAAATCGTCGTAGCGACCACGGCGCGTTGGATTCGCCTTTGAGAATCGTTCTAGAAATATATTGTGTAAACTTGTGAAGTTTCGCGATCGGATATATGTATACGCGGGTGTATACATATACAGTGAGTGTAAAAAGTATTCGTACACTAGTCAATTTGAACAAAAACTTTGCAGAACTTTGTTTATTACAAAAGTATGTTAACAAAAACATGCATACATATTCTTAGAAATCTCTGGAACAAATGTCATTATCAGCTTTTCTTCGCTTATGGGTACTTTATTTGCGAGTATCACTTTCTCATGGTAATAATCAGAGAATGGCTCATCGTGTTTCCATACTCTTTGCTCGAATTTCTTTCTTTTGACCAAACAATTTACTTCTTGCCCGTATGTTTGTTTCGTTTTGTCGAGGAGCTCGTCCACTGTCATATCTAAATATTCCGGACCTTGAATGGAACCATTTCTGTGATTTCCCTTTCAGCTTACTTCCTATCATTACTTTCGTCTCTTCTTCATTTAAATTATACATATATCAGTAACTGATTTTTCTATTTTAAAATTTCAAGCGGTATTTGATGCTTTGATATGTATACAATAAATATGTCATACAGGCAAGGAACTGATTTGTACTTTGAAAATTGCATTTTAGCCTGTTTTTCGGCAAAATGGGCGTCGCGCAGATTTCACCGATTCACATCCTCGTCGTAACTTTCTCCTCTTTCCATCATGGGCTCGGAGAAGCTCTCGTTTGATTCTTTTCGAATTACACGCACGAAATTTCGTCGCGACGCGAATAACGGGCCGCGCGTCGCCACGCATCTCTGCCTCCAATTAATTCTTAAGTCCGTTCGCCGCGCCAATCTGCCAGGATCCGCGGGTTTCTGTAATTCCGCATCAAATATTTATGCCGGCATTCGCGGGGCAATTAAAGTCATAATTAAAGTATTCGGTGCCCGTCCGTGTTGTGGTGCAGCGCTACGTTGGCCGTGAATTTTCGGGGAATTTCGTGGTTGTCGCGGATAGCAAGCCAGCGTAAATAACGTCGCCCAAATGAACCCTCGGTTTTATCCGACTGTCCCGCGAAATATTGCGCATTTCAAAACCTTAATTTATTAAACGATAACCGCGACAAAATATAATTTCAAGTATGAAGATCTGTGGCCTACTACCTTCTCCAGAAAACAATTGCATTTCTCTGCATGTTGATTCTTTGAACTATTTGCTCGATAAGTCCGCCATTATTCGGAACAGTGATCCAGAAATTTCGAAAGTTCTTCCTGGAGCCGAGAGCGCATTTACTTTCGAAATTTATCGGGATAGTTTTCCGAGGAATTTTAAAAGATTCATGAAATTTCACGAAAATTTGTGTATTCGCTTCAAATAGATATTACTATAGTACATTCCTCGCCACTTAACAGCATTTTCATTCTGTTCAATAAAAAGAAGCGATCTATTGGAATTAATTCGAATCGAAAATTAAAATAACCGGGAAACTATGTAAATTATACTACTATCTATTAATAGTGGCAACGAATTAAAATAAAAATTTGTTTTTAATTCAGTTTTGATCGAATTTTGAAGTTGGAAAAAAGGAAAAGAAGTGATGGATTGGAATTTAATTCGAATCGAAAATTAAAATAACCGGGAAACTATGTAAATTATACTACTATCTATTAATAGTGGCAACGAATTAAAATGAAAATTTGTTTTTAATTCAGTTTTGATCGAATTTTGAAGTTGGAAAAAAAGAAAAGAAGTGATGGATTGGAATTTAATTCGAATCGAAAATTAAAGTAACCGGGGAACTATGTAATTTATACTACTATCTATTAACAGTGGCAACGAATTAAAATAAAAATTTGTTTTTAATTCAGTTTTGATCGAATTTTGAAGTTGGAAAAAAGGAAAAGAAGTGATGGATTGGAATTTAATTCGAATCGAAAATTAAAATAACCGGGAAACTATGTAAATTATACTACTATCTATTAATAGTGGCAACGAATTAAAATGAAAATTTGTTTTTAATTCAGTTTTGATCGAATTTTGAAGTTGGAAAAAAAGAAAAGAAGTGATGGATTGGAATTTAATTCGAATCGAAAATTAAAGTAACCGGGGAACTATGTAATTTATACTACTATCTATTAACAGTGGCAACGAATTAAAATAAAAATTTGTTTTTAATTCAGTTTTGATCGAATTTTGAAGTTGGAAAAAAGGAAAAGAAGTGATGGATTGGAATTTAATTCGAATCGAAAATTAGAATAACCAAGGAATGTAATTTAGGTTACTATGTATTAATAGAGTGACAATGAATAAAAATGAAAATTTGTTTTAAATTTAGTTCCGTTTCGAACTTTGGAAGAAATTCTTTTAACCAGCTTTCTGCTATGTCCAATCACTGTACACTGTGATGTCAAAGTTACACGTCAATCGATAAAATGTTGGCAACGTATACGCCGCGATCAAAGAGATCACAAGTATCGATAGTCTCGTGCACTGTCGCGCGATTTATTGCCCTCTTTGTCGCGAAACATCGAACTTCGATTTTGTGCTGGTGTAATATTAAAAATTGTTCGCATATCAGGCCTACAAGCTACGTCATTATAGCCGGGAGGCACTATCAAACGCAACCAAAGTCAAGTACCTAGACTATATTTTGAATCTAGTTTGTTCAACGAACAAGTGCTGTGTCTATAACCACAATAAAATAATCAAAATTAACGTTAGATTTACGGACACGGACGATTCTACGTATTTTTATTAAAACCTATTATGTTATCTGATATATTTAAATATGGTATTTCTTGACAAGTATCAAACATGACAAATAATATTTATAAGTTCGGTAACTTTAAATATGGAATCTGAAACTCATCAAATAGACAAGTTCTGTAAATCTAGTGTTAAAAAGGAAATTATTAGTGGACTTTCCAGAGAATTTAAAATGTTATAACTTGGAACAGATATAATATTTTGTTACAAAAAAAAATTGGTTCCTCTTTTATTTTTTCCGTTTCTTGTTTTTTTTTTCGAGATCCCTTTAAGAATAAATTTATTTCAGACTGAGTTATCGCCTGTTAAACGTAAAGATACGTTTCATTTAAAATACTCTATTGTAAGAGATAAAAGTTAACGTTTTAAACAATTTACGACAGTAAAAGTGAAATAATTTTATTACAACGCAAGAATTTAGCGGTATTAATCACTTTTAATGTTGTTACTCCTACAATGGTCAGTATAATACAAAATCATGGTAGAAAATAGGAACAAATAAACTTGCATAATATCACAGGTAAATAAATATTTCAACAACACAGCTTCGACAATTGAGCATAATTCAAGTAAAATATTAGAATGTGAGAAGAATAAAAATTAAAAACTAAAAGCATCTTGTTGCTGTATTATATTTACACGAACTATTAAGTCGGTATAATATTTCATACATGAAGATTACATCGACTTTTTCTGTGTTTTCTCTAATAGAGTTCTGTAAAGCATCGAAAAGTACTACGACGTATTCGTCTCTGTCAACTTTTACGCGCATTCTCTTGCTTTCCTGACTGCACCATTGGACTCCTTAGCAAGTTCCACGTTCGATAAATCGTCCCTCGAAAGAATGAAGTTTTAAAGAAATTGTAAAAAAGTACGAAAAGTTTGTTGTTTCCTTTGAAATTTCTCGTGCAGGTTGCATTCGTTATTTCGATCGAGCGCCGTCAATCTATACGACCGACGCTGTGCTCCGATTTGCATTCTCAAGGAAATTTCTGTCGGTTCAAAATCAAGATAAATAAAGCGACGGAAGTGAGCTCGGTATATGGTATTACTCCTTGCAGACCGCTGTTATTAGTCTCGCTGACAAATCGTTGTTTACCGGCAGCTTCTACGCGAAAGAAACGCTCGTCTCCCTTTCTCGTAGCTCGAAAACGCGGAGCTTATCATTTTCATAAGATCTCTCCAACGAGTTTTTTTTCAAGCTAACACGAAAGTGATATTCATTAATAAAGACAACACAAAACTCTTACATTGAAATAATTTTTACACAAAATCGAAGAATATTCATTTTCAATGTTTTGCTAGTCGATTCAAAAAATAGGTAGTAGCATTAGTTAGAATCGTCGATCATTTATCAATAGTTCATGCTTGAGCTGTGATGGTTCAATTTCGAAATAGGGTGTTCGGTCACCCCTGGGAAAAATTTTAATGGGAGATTCTAGAGGCCAAAATAAGACGAAAATCAAGAATATCAATTTCTTGACTGAGGCTTCGTTAAAAAGTTATTAACAATTAAATTAAAAAATTTCAAATCGTTCTGGAAAAATTATTTTCGGTTGCGGGGGTCAATTACAATCATTTTTGGTGAATACACACACCTCCGAAATCCTACCCACTTTTGAGAAAAAAATTCGAGAAGGTGTGAAATTTTCCGACGGAAAAAAATTTTTCAAATGGTTCTATAAAAATTATTTTCGGTTGCAGGGGTCACTTACAATTATTTTTGGTAAATAGACATACCCCCGAAATCCTACCCATTTTCTAGAAAAAAATTCGAGAATGTGTGAAATTTTCAGACGGAAAAATATTTTTCAAATCGTTCTAAAAAAATTATTTTTGGTTGCAGGGGTCAATTACAATTATTTTTGGTAAATAGACATACCCCCGAAATCCTACCCATTTTTTAGAAAAAAATTCGAGAACGTGTGAAATTTTCCGACGGAAAAATATTTTTCAAATCGTTCTATAAAAATTATTTTCGGTTGCAGGGGTCAATTACAATTATTTTTGGTAAATAGACATACCCCCGAGATCCTACCCATTTTCTAGAAAAAAATTCGAGAAGGTGTGAAATTTTCCGACAGAAAAAAATGTTTAAAATCGTTCTATAAAAATTATTTTCGGTTGCAGGGGTCAATTACAATTATTTTTGGTAAATAGATATACCCCCGAAATCCTACCCATTTTCTAGAAAAAAATTCGAGAATGTGTGAAATTTTCAGACGGAAAAATATTTTTCAAATCGTTCTAAAAAAATTATTTTTGGTTGCAGGGGTCAATTACAATTATTTTTGGTAAATAGACATACCCCCGAAATCCTACCCATTTTTTAGAAAAAAATTCGAGAACGTGTGAAATTTTCCGACGGAAAAATATTTTTCAAATCGTTCTATAAAAATTATTTTCGGTTGCAGGGGTCAATTACAATTATTTTTGGTAAATAGACATACCCCCGAATTCCTACCCATTTTCTAGAAAAAAAATTCGAGAAGATGTGAAATTTTCCGACGGAAAAAAATTTTTCAAATCGTTCTGGAAAAATTATTTTCGGTTGCAGGGGTCAATTACAATTATTTTTGGTAAATAGACATACCCCCGAAATCCTACCCATTTTCTAGAAAAAAATTCGAGAATGTGTGAAATTTTCAGACGGAAAAATATTTTTCAAATCGTTCTAAAAAAATTATTTTCGGTTGCAGGGGTCAATTACAATTATTTCTGGTAAATAGACATACCCCCGATATAATGCGCATTTTCGAGAAAAAATTCAGTACGGGTGGAACTTTAAACGTTAATAACTTTTTAATGAAGCCTCCATCAACAAATTGGTATTCTTGCTTTTCGTCGTATTTTGGCCTCTAGAATACCTCATTAAAATTTTTCCCAGGGGTGGCCGTACACCCTGTATATATTTTACAAGAATGATTCATTTTGTAAATTAAATTTTTTTCATACTATCATTCGCGTTAGATGTTTAACGTTTTAACATACAGGGTGTTCGGTCACCCCTGGGAAAAATTTTAATGGGAGATTCTAGAGGCCAAAATAAGACGAAAAGCAAGAAAACTAATTTGTTGATAATTGACACGGTTCAATTACTGAACTAACTCTGAAAACTTATGTGTCAAGAATTATCGTATTTGCTCGGAATATAAGCAACCTGAAATGCTTTACTGATAAATAACATGAAGTTGTACATGTAACCATGGTAACCGGAAAAAATTGAAAAATGGAGTTAAGCCACTTTCAAAATAAACGGCTCATATAATCACCACACAATAGAACAGAACTCAGTTACACAAGAACATTTACAAGTTACACAAGAACACTGAAAGGTTACAAAACAGAACACTTAAGAGTAACAGAATAGAACACTTTCAAGTCACAGTCAGAACAGTTAGAAGTTACATCAGTATACAAGAGAATGCAAGTTTGAACAGAGTAGACTTCAAAAACTTCACGAACCATTGTTAACACGTTATTTTGTATATATATTTTGTTAATAAACTTAAGGTGTTTGTAAATAGTTGTACTTATCTATTTACTAAATAACTCGGCTCCACGAATCTTGTGGGAGCCAACAGTATCAATGAATAACGTAAACGGATCGGATGAGCAACTTCATCGATAATTTACAGGAGCAGGCATTAATACGGGTGTTTGCAAGTCTCTTTTCTTTCCTCCTCGTTCGCTTTAATCTGTCTCTGCAGGTTTGCAATAATCATAATTTCTGCCACCTACCGGCTACCTTTCCGAATGGTAGCAAGACTCTGTGGAAGACCGGCTAATTTTGAATAATGAGCGAATATTAAATTCGATCTGAATAATGCGGGAAGCAAGCTGCAGTGTTTGCGAAGAGTTGCCAACCACTCTTTCCCGAGATATACCCTAAGTCGTAGCAACTTCTAACGGCCTTTATACCAGGCCAAGACCTTAACTGGCTTTAATCAACTGAAAACTTTTCGGAATGCTGAATATTACAGCTTCCACCTAGCAGCTCTTTGAGCGGGGATACCTTCTTCGTTTGTCAAAGACGAAAACTCAGTAGCACGACGAACATGAAAAGCGTTCTTAGTCGTTCCTACTTCCGTTTCCCCCATTGCTTGCTACAGTCTCGCGGTTACATCAACAACATCGAATACTAATTCGACGTCATTGAAAGCGTCAGAGTGGAATTGCAATGGCTTAACCGTCACGAACCATATGGTTCCGATTAAGTTGGCGCGCGACGGAAAATAGAACTCGTTTTCTTTGCCCATCTGCACGACACAATTGCAATTTCATCGAAATATACAGGGTGTTCGGCCACCCCTGGGAAAAATCTTAATGGGAGATTCTAGTGGCCAAAATAAGACGAAGATCAAGAATGTCAATTTTTTCACTGAGGCTTCAATAAAAAGTTATTAAAAAATTTCAAATCATTCTGAAAAAAATATTTTCGGTTGCGGGGCTCGATTATAATCATTTTTGGTCAATAGACATACCACCGAAATCCTAACCATTTTCAAGAAAAAAATTGACTAAGGTGCCTAAATTTTCCGGCGAAAATGAAAAGTTTCAAATCATTATAATAAAATTACTTTTAGGTATAGGGGTCAATTACAATCATTTTTAGTAATTACACAAACCCTCGAAATCCTAACCACTTTCTACAAAAAAATTCAGTACTGGCGGAACTTTAAATGTTAATAACTTTTTAACGAAGCTTCAGTCAAGAAATTGATATTCTTGATTTTCGTCTTATTTTGGCCTCTAGAATCTCCCATTAAATTCTTTATAAAAAAGTATCAAAGAGAGCATTAAAAAACGGATTTTACAGTAGAAAACCCCCTTAAAAGCTTATTTTTGGTTTAAATACATCACCTGTCGTATAGGAAAGTTTGAATAAAAATGCCCCGTCGTTAATGTGTTGGAATAGACGAAAGTATGATATTCGTCAGTAATTCGCCGGGCGGTTAAAGATTTTATAGTCCTGGTGGCTTTTAATTGCCGCCGCGCGTTGAGGAACAATCGAGCTACACGATAAAGATGGCGGCCCTCTTCGCACGATGAACGCATAAGAAAAATCGAACTTGGCGGAAAATCGCGCACTCCGCGCGAAAGACACTGTCCTATATAGTGCATAGTTGAACTAATCGGGGTATTAGCATGCGCGGTGGTCGTTTTAACCCATGGCACGGGGTATAACTGGCGTATCGTCCGATTATTTGCCAGAGGGTGCATACCCCTCCGTGCTGCGAATGTGGTTGATATTGGCTATGCGGAAAACGTGCCCCATGGGAAGGGTTACAGCGGGTAGCTAATGCGATCACCATGCGAAGTACTATCCCGGAGAACGACGGACCCACTTCGAGGCTTGTGCTTCGTTGCGCTTCGCGTTAAATAGAACGGCACCGAAGCGAAGCGAAATTAAACATCCACTATCGATGCCTGTCGTTCCATTTCTTCGTTATTTACGCCAGCCAGGGCGAGCGAGGGTCGCGTGCTTAACATATTTCTGTGAGAAGTAATTACAGCTCTTGGCTGCACTTTGACTAAACGTACCAGCGTCTCGGGAGAGAAGCGCGCGATATCCTATTATATTCCGTATTGATGGAACAAGCAGGGAGGAAAAAACAATAGGAGATTCGATGAACGGATCAGAATTCGCGAGCATGGATAGTTTTCTTATTAGAAATTTTGAAAAATGTTTTCATTCGCTTAATAATACTGGAGCTAAGAAAGTGTACTCTCGGAACTTTTGTTTCGTCCGGTTATAACTCGATGGTTTACGTATTTTGATCAAATTTTGTGTATGGTTGTAGGTATGATCCCTAACGTAGATACATAATTATTTTTTCATTCTTTCTTGCGATTGCGAGAATTTGTTTGCTCGTCGTACTTTTGGTGAAAAGACTCAAAATGTGTGAAAATAAATTTAAAAATGTTTTTAATATTAGGTTCCTGCAAAAAGAGATGGAAAAAGTTTCAACGAATTTATCTTTTTCAATAGTGCAACAATGCACCAGTAAAATACAAATTTACTTCTTTTTGGTATGTGTTAAGTTTTTTTTAAATTAAATAATATATTTGTTTACTTACATTTTAATAGGGGCATTTTATATTTTCGTTATTGTTCACCGAGTTATAAACTTAAAAAATTAAATGGAACGATTAATTCGAGTATTATTATTTATTGGAGATACGATTGCTCTGGAAAACAATTTCGAGCAAATATTAACGCTTGCTGTGATACACTATTTTCAATTATTTGTTTTATTCAAAAGAACCCTGATCTTTTCCAGAATAGTGACACATTAAATTCATCAAAGTTTTTCCATAACGAATAAATTCCATTGAACGTTTTCAATAGCGTTGTCATCGTTATCGGAAATATTGCCATCATAATTAGAAAAACTAAATCAGAATGCGTAAATATAGAAGAGGTTTATTATTAGCGATATTTGTTCGAATAACGGGTCAGACTGTTCTGGAATCGCACTCCGCCATGATCGTATCGCTATTCGATCGCAACAGGAGGGATAAAGAAGCGGCGGGAACGGCTGGAAGGGTGAAAGAAGACATCTCGGCTCGGCACGTCGCGGCTACTTAGAGATTAATCCGGTATCGCTGATATCTCGTTCGAGCGTGAAGAGAAGGGATAGAGTGCTGGAAACAAAAAAGAAAAAAAGCGACGATGAAATTACTTGGAGGTTCGTGGCTGAGAGGTTATGACGTGGAGCGATGGACGGACGAGGGAGAGAATTTTATAGGCGGTCAATCGGCTATATGGGATTATCCCGTGCAGTGGTGCGTGGGAGTGTGTGTACACACCAAGCCCTAATCCAGTTGGGGTCGGCAGGATAGTTTGCCGATACACCCTCCCGTTCGCGTGTATGCGTCTATCGTTTCTACGTAGGCTGTGTCACTGAGTTTGCCCGCGTATAGTTGACAGGGCCAATAATACGAAGCACAACTTAACCGCAGCGTAAATCGCGTAAAATCCCATCGGTCCCTCTCCCACCTGCTAGTCTGATGACAGTTCCATTGGACGGGTTGGCCGGTCATTAATCGAACGTGCACGGTACCATAACTACTTCCTATTCATCGTCAAGCAGTTTTTATATTCGTAATATTAAAATACTTCTAGAACTTTGTCAAGTAATATCAAATTTGTAATGTTAATGTTCTAATAAAAAATCGAGGATTATATTATACTTGGAACAAAAGAAACTTATTGAAATCAAGCGAAATAATAATAATTGTGTTTTAAATGATTAAAATACTTCTGGAACTTTCTGAACTAATATAAAATTTGTAATGTCAATGTTCTTATAAAAAATCAAGGATTGTATTATGCTTCGAACAAAAGAAACTTATTGAAACATTATAATAATTGTGTCTTAAATAATTCAAATATAATACTTCTGGAACTTTCTGAACTAATATAAAATTTCTAATTTCAATGTTCTAATAAAAAATCAATCATTATATTATGCTTGGTGTGAGAGAGATTCACGGCAGGTTATTGAACGTGCACCAAATAAGGAGTCTCGTGATTCCTTATAACTGATTTATTATACGAAAGTTTAAATTACAACGAGGCAACGCGAGATCGAGCAAACAACACGAACCAAGGAACAGATCAGACAGACAAAAGAAATGAAGATGTGCCCGACACTGGGTGGCGCGTTTGAAGCCCGTGTATCGTTTATTCTAACACTTGGAACAATAGAAACTTATTGAAATCGAGAGAAACATAATAACAATTGTGTTTTAAATAATTCAAATACTTCTGGAACTTTCTGAACTAATATAAAATTTCTAATGTCAATGTTCTAATAAAAAATCAAGGGTATTATGCTTGGAACAAAAGGAACTTATTGAAATCAAGCGAAACATAATAATAATTGTGTTTTAAATAATTCAAATACTTCTGGAACTTTCTGAACTAATATAAAATTTCTAATGTCAATGTTCTAATAAAAAATCAAGGGTATTATGCTTGGAACAAAAGGAACTTATTGAAATCAAGCGAAACATAATAACAATTGTGTTTTAAATAATTCAAATACTTCTGGAACTTTCTGAACTAATATAAAATTTCTAATGTCAATGTTCTAATAAAAAATCAAGGATTGTATTATGCTTGGAACAAAAGAAACTTATTGAAATCGAGAGAAACATAATAATAATTGTGTTTTAAATAATTCAAATACTTCTGGAACTTCCTGAACTAATATAAAATTTCTAATGTCAATGTTCTAATAAAAAATCAAGGATTATATTATACTTGGAACAAAAGAAACTTATTGAAATCAAGCGAAACATAATAATAATTGTGTTTTAAATAATTCAAGTACTTCTGGAACTTCCTGAAACAATATAAAATTTGGAATGTCTGTTTTCTAATGAAAAATACAAAATTATATTATCCAAGTACATTGTTTCGGTGTAGGTCAACGACTTCTGAAAAGAAAACCGACAATGTTAAAAATAAATCTGAGATTTGTAAACGAAAGACCGATAAAATGCATAGTTTCTCATTTACTTTGTAGAGAAAATAACTGTTTCATATTATGTCCGGAAAAAGAGGAATAATGTTATTTCTACCAGTACTTGTCAATCCAAAAGAAATTAAGAACAGAGTCGAGAAAAACCGCACATAATTTTACATTATAACGCATCTAAAGGAGCTGCAGACATTCTCGATCAACTTCTGCGTACACATGGCTCAAAATTTTATGAAAATTAACCGTACAGTATTGTAATACACTCGTGATTTGTAAATATTAAAAAAATCTCGCTTCCAAAAAAGTCAAATAATCTGTCGATTGCTAGCTTTTATTCGACGATGAAGAATGTTTTATTAACAATTTTAATATTTTAAATACAAGTTACTCGAATGCGAAATATTTCACAGGTTGGAAATTTTGTAATTTCATTAAACTTATACAAGTAACTGCACATCCCTGTAAATTTTTCACAAAAGCATAAATTGCGTTTAATCACATTGTGTTCCATTATTATAGAATTTCCAGCAGACTTTCATTAACAAATGCATCATACCGCTTGCGAACATTAAATGGCCGCTATTTTGTTTCATCGTATCGTTTCGGGCAAGGGAAATATTCGACATTAATTAACTACATTATACATATACGCTACAACACTATCGTATTTCATGTAGGATGACTCTTATAAAGTGATTCAAGTACGATTAACTTGGAAGTTTTAGATAAAGAGTGTTATCAAACAGTTAAAGTTATTATCTTTGCACTAGAAACATTAAAACACTTATTAAATACACTATACGTAAATCTCTTCGTTTCCTCATAAATTTTTGTCAATTGTAAAATTATTGTTTATACATACATTTAATCGTGATACTACAGTTGGTCAAACTTTATTCGTGACTATGAAATACAAATTGTAGATTCGCTTGTGACGTTCACTGGATGTCAGATTAAAAAATCGAAAGTTTCTGAATGAATTTAAAATTCGTATGCGTTAGTCATAAATAAAATTTGCCAGTGATACTTTCCAACCTAAAGCCTTCTTCTGGAACTGAACATTTTTCTTATGAATTATTAAATTATACGCTTAACATAATCGCATGGACCATTTCTAACTGTTATTCGTGAAATTTCATTTTCCAGATGACAGAATAAAGCGAATTTGTTATAATCTTGGGAATTTTCACTTTTTCGCCTTGAGTGTCATCCGCGTCTTCAAAGCGTCAGGTGCTCTGAAGGATCGTGTTCTATAAAATAGATTGCACCCCCTAGGATATCATTAACGTCATTTCCGGCGGGCAGATCTGCAAAGAGGGACGCGTTGCGTTCGTTAAATTTCACGGTTTTTCTTGTGCAGACGTTCCGGGATTCTTCGGACAGAAAATTAAACGATCGCCTTGGACACGCGTCTGAGTATTTTTCGTCTCGATTCTTTCTTTTGGGAGCGGAGGCGTGCTCCATTTTGTTCTTCCTTTGTTTTCATGAAGAACTACAATCGTTTAACGATTACATTTCGGTCGGGAGTTCTCGAATTTTTCTGACAGCCATCCGAGCATCAAAGCACGATAAATATAAAAACGGTTTCGCGCGAACCATCGTCGGGATTCACTTTCGACACGGCTTTGTGGTTGAAAACATCGTTCGCGAATGGTCTCGATATCGTGTGCAACGATTCGATTCAGCTGAGATAATCAGGAAGTATAAGTTTTTTTTTAATCGGTTGTTCATAGGATCAAAAGCATTAAGATGTCTTACACAGCCATGTCATTTACACATTTAATGAATTATAAAATGAGCGCTTATTTATTTATTACATCATAAAGGAAACGTAACTCATATTGTGTGTTATGAATTTACTAAAATGTTAGCTAACAATTAAAAATTTTAGAGATAGAATTCTATCAACAATTATTTTTTAGAATGCTTTTCATTAATATGATTCCAAGCTTTCTATTGTGACATCATTTCTCATACTTGCCGCCAGAGGGGCTGTTCTCTCGCAAGCGGTTGACCAACCTTCCGTTCCTATCAAAATTTTAACGGAAGATTCTAGAGGCTAAAATAAGACGACAATCAAGAATACTAATTTGTTGACGAAGGCTTCGTTAAAAAGTTATTAACGTTTAAAGTTCCGTCCGTACTGAATTTTTTTCTCGAAAATGCGCAGGATTTCCGGGGTATGTCTGTTCACCAAAAATGATTGTAATTTTACCCACGCAACCGAAAATAATTTTTTCAGAACGATTTTAAATTGTTTAATTTTATTTTTTAATTATTTTTTAATGAAGCCTCGGTGAAGAAATTGATGTTCTTGATTTTCGTTTTATTTTGGCCTCTAGAATTTCCAATTAAAATTGTTTTGAACACCCTGTATACGCTCTTCATCTGATTATTAGCTGTCAGTTCTTCTTTCCTTTTCTTACTTTCTGCTGTTTTACTTACCACATTATAATATTGTCCACGAGTCCTTCTTTTCATACAATGTTGTTTATTACATGTAAAAGTAATAATTGAATGTAAGAAAACAAGAAAGCAAGATAATAAAGTTGCTTCAAAAAATTGTATCTGCACTTTTAATTTGCATTTTCTAAGTCGAAGGAACATCGGACTTATGGACGATAGCATATACGTGTTCAGATCCAGGGAGACGAAAAATCACTAACAGAAAAATAATTTCTGAAGTATCACTAGCCTCGAAAGGATTGATAGCATATTAATAATTACCCTCGATTACTCGTGGAACGTTTAATCGACAGCGATTATCATGCAACCAACAACCGAACGAGGGTGTTTGATTAACGAAGAAGAAAATTTGATTCAGTGTAGGTTTTAATTTAAACCCCGTGAAAAAAGTATCGTTTACTTTACAGCTTACTTTATCACGATCGATAAGACGGTCTCAGAAAACAAGACGGCCAGAAGGGAAAAGGTTGCCAGACGAGGTTAGAGAGCAGGAAGCTCATACGCGGACAGCGACCCCCAGGTATAGTGGTTGCAAAATTTGATCCGCTCCTCGTCATCCTAAAAACATAATCAAACTTCATGGATAAGGGAACGAGGCGGGGGACGTCTTCTTCCCTCTATTTTTGCCTTCGGGCGCTTTCTTTCTACACGAAGGCTCTTTCATCTTCTACTTTACCCACTCTTCCCTCTTCGCAACTCGGCGAGAGTGCCGTGTCCGCCTCCTCTTCTCCTCTGCGAGGCGTAAATTGGGGCATAAAAGATGACGCCGGGCGCTTGATAACGTAATCTCGCGATAGAGAAACTTTTTATCTTTCTCCGTGTGTTTCTCTTCCTCTTTATCAGCCGTGGTTCCCGCCGCCCGTGGAAATTGTTTTCTGCTCGACAATATCTTCGCTCCATTTCACTGCCTCGAACGAGAATCGCGAATCGCGAATCACGGTGTCTGGTTTATCTACGCCTGTAAGCACCACGACGATTCTCGTATCGGAATCGCCCTTGGTGTTTTCGGTTCTTAACCTTCGACTAGGTAACTTTTTACTACCAGTAATCGTATGATACGACGTCAATTTGACGTATCTCGGAATAGAAGTCTATTTCATTTATGGGTCGTTAAATCGATCACTTTCGTAACTCGAGATCAGGAATTTCAATAATACTGATACGTATGCTTGTGGTCCATATGGAATGGGGGGTTAAATCGTTATTTTTCTATTTTCGTAATTGTTTAAGAAAATATAGCTTCAAATATAGCAATACCATAGGTTGAGAATCGCTGCTTTAAACTCAATTACAAATTGAAGGGTACACAAGAAATAGACAAATGTTAATTCAATACATTCACTGCCAGATCAAAACCGTAATATAATATTCTGCTATAGTAAAATTTTGATTTTAGACCATTGTAAGCTACATAACCTAACATTGGTGTCAGTATTTATTTTTATAAGCTTGTTAAAATTCACAAATCCTATCCAAATTTATTTCCATCGACATCTCAACTTGAGAATTTATTTTTCTAGCTCCATAGTGGTAAATCCTGCCACCAATATATGCATATACATAAACATATTTTTATATGTAGAAAGCAGGCCCTGCCTTAAACGCCAAGAGACAGTCAATGGTCGGTCGTGAAGTGTATACGTATACATATACAAATAGGTGGTCGAGTTCTTGTGAGAGAGCATATCCCTTTCAGTTACAAGAAATAATGAAAATAAATATAGTTTTAATTTTCTATAAAAATAAAAATAAAAATAAAAAATTAAAATGATGTTTTAAATTTAAATAAGTGATCGATATGTCATGAATTTAGTAAATATGTAGCTGTGTGCATCTTAGGGGAATCTTTTTGTATAATCTAATATCTGTACATTAAATTTGGTGACGATGAAATAAGAGTATTTTTACGTTTGGTATTAAATATAGAACAATAGTTCATTTTTAAACAAATTTTTTCAAAGAATTTGTGGCCGGATAGTGATATAAAATGTAATTTATTCAGGTCTAATAAACCATACAGCGAAATTGCAAAGATAGCGAAGAAGAGATGCTTTATTTGGGGGTTCCCCTACGGTCGACCAGTACTCCAACGTAAAGCGCCATCGTGCGGCCATAAGCGTGCCACAGAATTAACTGCTGAAATCTATACTTACTTTAAAAAATGTCTACTTTTGTTTAGTTTTTCGCCAATCACCATTGCCAACTAAGGTGTGCTCTCAATTTTGTGGTTAACTGTATATGAAACGATGCATTCTGGACTGCGAAAAACAATGTGAAAAATCGTTGGGAATCTATCGCATTTTTTCAAACTATTTGGATGGCGGAAGTCAGTTTTAATTGTTTCTTATTTCCTTTGCGAACGTAAATTGGATCGTAAAAAACAGGGTCGGGGCTTATCGCTGTTATGCAATAACAGGGAATAGCTCTTGTTTCGCTCTAGCTAGCTGCTCTGGTGTTTGCGTCGTTTCCAGCGTGACGAAAAAAACCCTTTCTTTTTTATCCGGTGATGTTCTCTTTTTTCTGTATTCTGGGATGACCTATATCCGTATAAAGGTCTGAGTAAGTTTAACGGAACGCTTTCGGGTCGGGTTAGAACAAGCCAGGTGTAGCAAGGTGGGTTTCTCGCTACAAATGGATGTAAATTGCGGAAATGAAAAAGCGATCGCACGTGAAGCTCCGGCTAAAGCATCGAACGGAGCTCTTTTTCGCGCGACAACCGTGAATTTCAGTGCTGTAATGCGAATACGTGACGTATCAAATTTAAGCAGCTTTCGCAATGAAAGTTAGGGGTCGGCCTATTCGTCATTCGATTCCTCTCCCGTTGTTCGATGCGAATTCTTCGGTAATAAAATTGACAACAATTTTTTCAATGACTATTGAGAAAATTTGATGAAGTATTATTACCCTTCGATGATTTCGCGAACCGATAGACTGCACTTTTCTACTTTCCTTGATTAATTATTTAATTTGCACAGTGCCGTCGTCAGAAGAATTTACGCTCTAAAAAGAATTTTGCTTCCGTCTTTAAAGAATTGGACCACCTTTTTTTGCAAATTGATTTCTAAGTTTTCCATCGAAATTTCTGAATAAATATGTAGAGATGTATGTACATATACATATAAAAATATTGTTTTCAATTTTTGTTTAAAAACAAATACTATTAAAAAAAACTTCATTATTTTTGCTAGTTCTATTATTCGTTCATTTTATTTAAAATTGCATAATATTTCTTTAAACAAATGTAAAGCAGCGGATTCGCGTGATATTACTTATGACCGTAACGCGAGTGGAGTATTTTATCCGATTACTGCAATGAAATACACTCCTCTTGAGATTAAAAACTGCTGTTATTCTTTTCTATTATGTTTTATCCATATAGAAGTATCTGTAAACACTTGATTCGATTTCAAAAAAGAAATAAATAATAATTGGTAAGTGTTCGTTCCATTGATTTGTTTTTAAATGTTAGGTTTATTAACCCAGTTTCCACGTAACATTAATATTTCCGAAGAAAATTCTCAGCACGTAACTTTTTTCTATGATCCGACCAATCCACGGTTCTCGCGAGGGAAACGAAATATATTATTCCGTGGCGCCATTGTCGAATCGTATTCATCCGTTGTGCGCGTATAGGATACGAAGGAGCCCATTTTCGGAAATCAAACCATCTAGGAGGATCGTCGAGGTCACAAGGCTTGTTCTTTGTATGATAACACGGAAAACTTTCATAAAGGGCGAGTTTTGACGAGTCGCCGGAAAGGATCTTGCCGCGTCGATAGCCGACGGAGGATCGGGTTTATTGGTCCCGAGATCCGCGATTTATTCAGGTTGCCCGGGATCTATTCACTCGCTCAAAGGCACGGGATCTTCGATACACAAAAGAACCGCTTCCTTATTTCGAAGCATTGCATTTCATGCTTATTCGGCCGCGAGGTATTGTTCGATCGCACCGAAGTGGGGGCAGATCGTATCGTCTGGCGAGATATGATTTCATCGATTTAGTAAATCCCCACACACACAGTCGCACACAAACGATTCTGAAATTACATCTGCGAGCAGAACAACGCGAATTATCAGAAATCTCGAGTTGGTATTTTTCCAATCGATTTCGGTAACACGTTTAACCATCCTTTTTCTTTTGCTTTCCGCGTTTATCATCTCTTGTTTATGTAATATATTCCATATGAATTGAGAAGCTTCTCTTATATCCAATATAAAATCTGTAATTAAACGTAGACAGAAGCACGAACTAATTTTGTTTTTCTTCCACAATATTTATTTTATGCGCGTTAAAAGAATCATATAATTTCGATGTTCAATTTAATGTAAATGGAAACATTGACGAATTTCTATTTCTCACGTGTAAAAACAGAATGTACTTTTTTTGAGTTTTATTAATTTGAGCTTTTATTAAAAGCTTTAGAAATTACACTGGAAAATACATTTGATTTTTAAACTATAGTTTATTTCTACATCCTAAAACTGTATTTCGTGATTGTTTTATGTATGAAAAATAGAAGTTCGTCAATGTTTCCTTTTACATTAATTTAAGCATCGAAATTATATTTTTCTTTTAACACAGATGCAACAAATATTGTAGAACAAAAAGATTTGTTCGTACTTCTGTCTACGTTTAATCACAGATTTTATATTGGGTATAAGAGAAGCGAACAGTTTTTGGCTTTTAAACATGTTTAGAGTAGATTTCTAACGTATGGTGAACGTATTGGAGAAAATTCACGAGCTCTCAAAAAAAGAAATAATATATAATAGAATACTTATGCTTCGTATAATACTTTATCTTTAGTAAAAATATACACTAAAATGCTTTCTATCATCAGTAGTAAAAATATAACAGTAAAAGTCGATTCTGAAAGGTTTAGAAATTTGAAATAACTGACGTTTTTTCTATAGTTTCATCCATCTATTTTATATTTTTATACATATTGGTCCTGTTAAAAGTGGTACAAAATATTACATTTTACTCTCAAATAATAGAGATTGTATAATGCCATTTAATAAAAGTTAGTCACACAGTAGTATTAAATAAAATTCAACAAGACCCACGCGAATATGTCAATTTTGTTCATCTTCATAGTTATACATCTCTTTAGTAACGAATCTAATCTAAATGTAAATTAATAAATATGGAATTTTTTAAATTAAATAGGAATTGTTTAAACGTGAATGTCATTTGTAAAAAAACAGTTCTAAAATTTATTTAATAAACAATAATTTAAAGATGAAGAGTAATTAATAACTTTTTAGTGTTTGAGTGCTTCATCAAAACAATTTAATTATTTGACGTTTCAATTAACGATAATAATTTAGTTTCATAATTCGAAATATAATAAATTAATATATTCGAAAATATAAATATATTAGAAATATAGAAAATTATACAAATTATATGGGACATTATCGAGGAATATGATCAACCATTTTGGCTGAAACGTCGATAAATAAATAGTTATTTCGTTATTGATCTAATTCGCTTTCAAATATTAAAAAGAAATGATTTGTGCCCCTGATATTTCTTAGTTTCAATAATTTCATTGGATATAATATGATATAATAGATTTATTTCAAAATTATTTAATTTCAAAAATTTTATTCGGAGTAATATATTAAATTTATTTCACTTTAATTCTATCGTCACTGCTCGTCAAAGATTTTTCTTTAGCCTTATACAAAGTAAACACTGACATAGAAAAGTAATCCTCTTATCTTAGAACACAATAATAATGGTTTCGAATAGAATTCAAAGTTCTTCGTTATATTGTATTATAAAATTCGCGAAATCTGATTGTCCCCTGTAGGTTTCTTTCGCCAGATCTTCCAAAAAGCTCGTCAACTGGAAACTCAGAGGCGGCATGGTCTCCGATGTACCTCTTCTGAATCGAGGCCAAATAAGACGGTCCAATATTTCTTTTACACACTCTGTCGCTGCGATAGTTTCGCGGCGACTTTCGACATCAGCATTTCCAGAAATGTCCGCAAACAGACGGATACATGGACCGACAAACGTACAAGTCAAGTCGCTTCGAGGATACGACATGCTCGGATGAAAAACACAGAGACCGTCCATTTTCATAAGGGTTGGCGTTGTTTTTACGCGTTGGCATGTACCACGACGCGTCACTGTTTCCGGTCCCGCGACCACGTTCGTCTTCATCTTTGTCTTCTCGTTAGATCCACGAGCACTTCCGATTACGGTTTCCTTTCGAGCGACTGCTTATCACACCACGCGATTCGACTGTCCTCCGTTTTATAGTTATTTTACCCTACGACTGACACCCTTCTGATTTATTTCAGAAGACCCTTCTTCTCGAAGAAAAATCGTAAACGAACATCTACTCGAGAATAAAAAATACTGCAGCAATACATCGTTATAACTTTATCATCTCATCGAATTTGGGTATATTTTAGGGCGTTTAAGAAATAATATTTTTAAAGAAACGAATTTTTAAAACCTTTTAAATGAGAATGATCTCTTGCATTCTGTCTCTAATTCATTTTATTTTTTGTCCTCTTTCATAGTTTAATTTTCATTTTCGTCCTTAGAGCTATAATAGATACAATAAAGGTATATTTTTATTTCCATCGAGTAACATCCCACAACTATAAATTGCAAAGTTAATACAAAACAGTAATAGTAAACAGCAACTACAATTTATCCACCGGAGTGTTAGATAATTCAAGTTCTGTAGTTCATCGAAAATTCAATAATAGATCGAAGAAACCCAAAGTTTCATTGCATTGCTACTAGAAAGTTAAGATAACGATTTGAACGTCGATGGATTGCATATTTTTTTTTTTTTATCTATGCCTTGTTTCTTCGAGGCGAATTTCACCTCGGAAGTCGAGTCACGTAATTTCAGTTGCGAAAATACGCTTTCCTGTTCATTTTTCTTTCCGGTACTCTATTGAATTACCATACAAATCCAAACCATTAGAATGTTTTCAGTGTAGAAACGGGTTTCCGGGATCTGGTTTCCCCGTATACACCTCCTACAGATCCTTTTCTCCCGTCAGTAAATCATTATTAACGCTTTTCATTTTGCTTCAATTTTCATTTAACTTGCACCGCGTTTTCAGTACACAGCGAAAGAAAATGCGATACAAGCCACGAGTCCCGAGTAATCGATCCATGAAACGGTTTCCACGCTCTTTAATCTACCCTCTGCAAACTTTAAAGAATTAATTAAAGAAAACACTCAAAAGTTTACCATGAGAATTACAAAGAATATATAGAACCAGTATTTTTATTAAACTGAAATTGCCCTGTAGAATCGTGAATTTTATTAGCGGTTGATATAGAGTATACACTCCCGGAAAAAGGTTTCAAAGTGCACTACCCAGCAGAAATAAGTTTAGTCTAGAGTTTCTTTAGCCTCGAGTGTAGTCTTGCCTAGTTTATGACTTTCTATTTAGTTTTAGAAAATCGCGTGTACGAAGGATGGTGACAGCGTGTATTGTATAACAAGGTCAGTTCAGTATACAACGTAGATTGAAATAAATAAGAAATTTCTTACAAATTTAATTTCACATAGCTACGCGGGGAAAGTTAACTTTAACGTCCATTCACCATCCAGAAGTTAAAGCCAGAAAGCAATGAGGGGATAGGTGCAGAAATTTTTCGACGAAATTAAATTTCAAATCATTCTGAGAAAATTATTCTTCGTTGCAGGGATCAATTACAATTATTTTTTGTGAAAACACGTGTCACCGAAATCCTACGCATTTACAAAGAAAAAATTCTTTACCGAAAATCTAAGAAATGCTTTCCCGAAACTACATGTGTATGTTTAAAAAATCATAACTTCTGGACGGATTGAAGGATTTTAATGTTTCAAAATGGAAACAACGCGTATTTTGGTAAAGAATATTTAGAAATTCTAAAAATGGCGGAGAAATTGTTCCTTAATTCTGTAAAGGGAGAAAATCCCATAAAAATGGTCCAATTTTCAAATGACCATAACTCCTACAATAGTGAATGAATTTCGTTGAAATTTAGTTACGTAGTAGAACTCATTAATATCTACAAAAAGGAATTAAACGACATTTCCGTGGAGCGTCAATCAAATTGATTAAAAATGGAAAACAAATTTTTACGAAAAATCGACAGGTGCGGAAAGTCGGCAAAATTACAAAATTTAAAATCATTCTGAAAAAATTATTTTTCGTTGCACGGGTTAATTATAATCATAATAAGACGAAAATCAAGAATACTAATTTGTTGATGGAGGCTTCGTTAAAAAGTTATTAACGTTTGAAGTAGAATTTCGGGGGTAGGTCTATTCATCAAAAATGATTGTAATTGACCCCTGCAAACAAAAATAATTTTTCTAGAACAATTTGAAATTTTTTAATTTTGTCGAAAAATTTCACACATAGAATTTTGTTCTCGAAAGTGGGTAGGATTTCGAGGGTATGTCTAATGTCCAAAAATTATTGTAATTGATCCCTGCCACCGAAAATAATTTTTCTAGAACGATTTGAAATCTTTTTTTTCACAGGCACTTGTCGATTTTTCTTAAAAATTTGTTTGTCATTTTTAATAAATTTGTTTGACGCTCTATAGAAAAGTTGTCTAATACTTTTTTGTAGGTACCCATGGGCTCTGCTTCAGAAAAAAATTCCAATGAGATACCTTTACTACTGTGGGAGTTATGGCCGTTTGAAAATTGGACCAGTTTTAGGGGGGTTTTCTCACTTTACGGTGTCAAGGAACAACTTTTTCAATATTATTAAAATTTCTATATATTCTTCACCAAAATACGCGTTGTTTGTCGTTTGAAACATTAAAATTCTCCAATCCGTTCAGAAGTTATGATGTTTTAAACATACGCATGAAATTTCAGTGAAACATATCAATGCTATGGTCAGGCATGAAAGTTTTGGTAATGAATTTTTCTCTCGAAACTGCGTAGAATTTCGGGGTATGTCTGTTCACCAAAAATGCTTATAATTGACCCCTGTAACTAAATATAATTTTTTTAGTATAATTTGTAATTTTTTATTTTCGTCTAAAAATTTCAGTATCTACTCGAATTTTTTTCTCGAAAGTGGATAGGATTTCAGAGGTATGTGTATTCGCCAAAAATAATTGTACTTTACCCCTGCAACCGAAAATAATTTATCCAGAACGATTTGAAATTTTTAAATTTAATTTTTGAATAAATTTTTAACGAAGCCTCAGCCAAGAAATTGATATTCTTGATTTTCGTCTTATTTTGGCCTCTAGAATCTGCCATTAAAATTTTTTCCAGGTTGTGGTCGAACAATATCCTCCGTAGAGTCCTGACATAAATCTCATAGAACGTCTATGTGCTGAAATTGAAA
Source organism: Colletes gigas (assembly GCF_013123115.1). Classification (NCBI taxonomy): domain Eukaryota; kingdom Metazoa; phylum Arthropoda; class Insecta; order Hymenoptera; family Colletidae; genus Colletes; species Colletes gigas. Next base: position 1,637,277 of record NW_025106659.1, on the reverse strand, counting down.
GGAAACTCGGAAATTATGACATAACGTCCAAGGAAATGTTAAAAAACCAAATAACAGAAATATGGTATTCCATTGAAAAAAAACAACGGAATAACTTGTGTACAGCATGAAAAGCCGGCTGAGACATGTTATTGACGCCAAAGGAGGACCAACCAGATATTAACTTCAAACAAGTCAAGACTTATCCGTACGTTCGAATACCTTTCTGACGTCCGTAAACGGTATGTTAACACTGAATGCCCTGTAAATTCTGTATGTGTGTCAGATGTGTTTGCAATTTTACCTATGCATTCTCGAGACTCCTATGTGACTTTATTTACAATCTTATTTTGAAAATTTAAACCTAACGTGTGTATTTTATTTATCAACGATGTAGATTGGAAGCGTTCGAATACTTTCGTGAGCTATTGTATGTACAAAATATAAACAATATAATATATTCTAATTAGTCTAATTTATCGAAAAGTTTCAAATCCAACAGTCTCAGTTCTCCCAGTTTTCACTCGAGAGAACTTTTCTAAAAAGCACCATTCTCTGTCACTCGTCGCGGAAGGATCCGTTTGCCATTTCATCCGGCCGCTTTTTCGTCTCGATAACGCGTGTCGGATCTGAAAATCGTTAACGTTCGATGTAACTGTACCATTATATCCGTCTCGGATAAAACGATATCGCGCAGTGAATACGAAGTACGTACCGGTCCTCGAGAACGGTAGCACGGCAACTCCTTAAACAAACATAAGCTTTAAAGCGTAAGCTCGCTTAAACTTGGAGCAACGGAGTTTTGGCCGAGTTAGGACCGCGCCCAGGACTTGCAAATTACGGCTACGAAACGCAACGTACGTTCGAAATGGACCAACGGTACCTTCTCTTTCCTTTCGACCTCTGAAGCTCTTCGTCAAATTCCGTTTCTCTCTGTCGTGGCCGGTGCACCGTCAGATTACAACGGCAGCAGGTACGTTGAGTACACAGTCGAGTCTTTAGTACTGTTGCTCGCAGTAGGTAGTTGCCTAAGCTGACGTATTGTACACATGTAATCTAAGCAGCACAGTTGACTACTTAACGGTCGGCGGTCTCACTAATGTCACGTTTAGAGTATTATTGTAGATTGCCACCGGGCACTGTTTTTACTAATTAGTCACGTTTTCGTTAGAAATTTTGAAACGAAGCAAATTAATCTCCATTTAATCTTAGTTTGGAGTTATTTACCGTTCATTATCGTTTTGAAACACAACATTTTGGTCCTTTTTATTAACGAATGTTTTTCTATGGATTTGTGATAAGAAACATATACTACATTAGTGGAGTGATGTTCCTACTCCAAATAAATAAAATTTAATTTGAGGAAATGCCACTAACAGCATCCTGGTGCAGCATACAAAACGAATATTCAGAGTTATCAAAACGGTCTATTTGAGTTCTTTTGCCATTCGCAACGACCTATTTGTGCGAATCTGGATTTTCGAGGTATGCACATACCAAAACGAAATATCGAAATAGATTGGACGCACGACCAGACATACGAATACAATTAACAAATATTCAACCAAATTTGGAGAAAATATTGGAGATTAAAAAACAATTACATCCTTCACACTGAACTTGTATTTTTTAATTGAAAACATTTTTTTGCAATTTATTACAACATATAATATAGTTACAAAGTTTTATACGAATAAATAAAATGATACCGTGATATTTGTTTTATTTGATATCTATGGTAGTATTCTAGATACTGAAATTCATGTTAGCATCGGTGTTTTCATTCAAGGTCACGGACTTTGTATTGGAAACGCTATGTACACGAAAATTACTCAGATGTCAACACTAATATCTCTGCTTAGAAGTTTAGGTATGGCAGCCAAGTGTTCAATAATCCTTAAAAAATTTTTTAAGGGTCCACAAGAAAAAAAGTTTGGGAAACCCTGCCTTAGAAAAAGTAATTTGGTCTTTGAAAATAAATTATGTCATAATAGTAGTTTACTTTGTTAAGTAAATGATTAATAATAAAATTAAATGTTCAAAAGCAGTGTCGTTAGTTTATTGTAATTAATAATTTAAATAACGAAAATGCTGTTCTATCAATGTTTCGTATGTTCTCATTTTATTCCAAATTTTTCCTATGTACAAAAACAAAAATTCAATGTATTACGTTTTACCATAACAAATTATATCAAAAATTTATTTTCATTTATACCATTTCAGGCTTCAATAATCGCAAATTTTAATTCTCGTATGACCAATTTATTTTGCTATGTTGACGTTTGAATTTTCGATATTAAAGCAGTTCGGTGAAGAAGCAAATAAAATTGATCGAATGTTCCAAGTATGATATATTTTATGTGATAAATTCCTTTCTTCTTTTCATTTGATTTTTATTAAGGTTGCTTCAACTTAAAAGATGATTAGCAATCACAGTTACTATTTACATTTATTAAATATAATCTAGTAGATTAATATATTTCAAAAACTTTACTGCATTAGAACACGACTATTCCTGACGGTTTGTATTGGGGATCCACTGTATATGCTTTAAAACTACATAACCTATAATTGTATTGCTATATTTTAGACCTGTATGTTATTAAAACTTTTCAATTTTAGAACTTATTTCTTATAAAAGTAATGCTGTCTCATATTGTCACTCCATTTTCTAGATGTTCGATTTTGTATCAATTTAGGAAAAGCAAAGAGATCCACAATATTTATAATCATGCAGCTTATTTCATGCGTAAGTCTCTAAATTTATTCATCGAAATTTTTTAATGTTGTCTATTCTGAGTTAGGTTAAAAAATAAAAAGTGTATCTCGCATTCCTACACATTTTATAATATTCTGCCACGGACGCGTACGTGTAGGCTGAAAAAGAAGTTATTTTATATGGTAATTTTCTGTAGTTCAAATTTTAATTTTTAAAAGCACGTGTGTTTCTTCGTTTTTTCTATGGACGACACGGCGATGCAGAGAATTGGGAAAATTCGGGATTGGTGTAAAATCGTTCTAACATATTCAGTGGGGGGACTATCGATCCGATCGGATGTTAGAACGAGCGACGACACGAACGATACGACCCTTTAACGACAGTAACCCGAGGGCACATGTTGAAGTCTGAAAACTCTCTGGGGGATCATTAGAATACCACGTAATCGCATGTGTCTATCACCTTCCGTGGGAAACGATGTCCACTCCAACCGAATTCAAATCGGTAGATGAAGCGAATAGGGGTCGAATAAAATCAGAGATAGAGGAGAGAGATCGATATCAACGTTTTTCATAGCTATTTTTAATTTAATTCAAAGCGCATGTAATAACGGTCAAAGTATGCCGAGAAGAGTATTTATTAGAAGTATAATTAACCAGGCGTTATGTTGGAGGCTATGAATAATATAGTTCAATATCGTGTAATTTTAATATATTATGTGAGCCGTTTACTTTGAAAGTGGCCTAAGTCCATTTATCTTCAAATCGAGATATTTAAGGGTTTGCGTTTCAATGAATTAAAAAATATACATATATTATACTAATGAGTCATACTGCTTAAGTGTATCTAAGGGTGTTTAATTTATAGTTCCTATTAAAATACTGGCAATTATTAAGTGAATAATATGCGTTTTCTTATCAAGAATGGAGTTAGGCCACTTTCAAAATTAACAACCAGATTCATTATAAAATTTGAAGGTGCCCAAGTCCATTCAACATAATTTAAGATGCTTCAAATTGAAAAAAAACAATATTGAATTTATTTTACATATCTTTAAAACTCCAATTTCTTGGCGAACCTTTTCCGTTTGTTGGACGTCTTCGTTCCACAATTTTGCGCTCGACAGCTTCGTAAAGCAATACATTTTGTTTGTTAAAATCTCCCAAACCCCAAAACTTCTCAAAAATATTCTTTCTTTCTTCTTCGTCGTAATTTTTTGTGCAAGCATTCCGACAACGGCAATCTTTGTTTTCGAAAATCTTTTCAAGTGCAATATTTCCGGTTTGAGTACAATATCTTTTTCCTGAATTCCGTTTAATCTTTCGCACTTTTTGGATGTATGATTCATCAATCTTTTCTCCATTGTTATTCGCATCTTCATCCCCTGAAGACGAATATTGTTCTATAATTCTGTTTCATTTTCGATTTTTTTTAAAATCATTAGTTACTATTTCTTCTTCACTATCTGAACTAAATAGTCTTGTTCTGTTATTCTCCATGGGTGAAATAATTTCTAAAATTTAATATTAAATTTTAAGTTTTATATTGATTAAACGTACTGGTTATTCAACTAACGCAATTGTCCAAAAACTGAGGTTAACTTGTAAATACTAATTAATTAAAATTACCTTCATGGCTGCTTTCCGACATTATCAATAGTAAATATCTTGATTTAAGTATAAATGGAGTTAGGCCACTTTCAAACTACACGGTTCAATTATTGAACTAACTCTGAAAACTTATGTGTCAAGAATTATCGTATTTGCTCGGAATACAAGCGACCTGAAATGCTTTACTGATAAATAACATGAAGTTGTACATGTAACCATGGTAACCGGAAAAAATTGAAAAATGGAGTTAGGCCACTTTCAAAATAAACGGCTCATGTATTCACCGTGAAAGCCTTTTCACCTCGTATAATGAATTTCTTTGTACTCCTACTCAAACATTTAATACGCATAAAAATGTGGGCGGTGGTATATTTATCCCCCATGGCGTTTGATTGACCATGATATCAAAATTGTAAATTCGTAATTTTTACTATATAACACGAGCCTACAATCGGTTTTAAACTCATAAACTATAAAATATCAAATCAACAATTAAAGAGAATTTCCATTTTTTTAAGTTTTCATTATTGTGTAATCCCTTAAATATAAACGTTTCGAATTTATTTTTAGAATTGATTAAATATGTTTTGTATCAAATAATATAGGAAACATGGAATTCTGAAACAAATTCGAAACGTTTATGCTTGTTTAAAGGATTACACAATAATGAAAATTTTTTAAAATCGAATTTCTTTTTATTTATTGGGGTTGATATTTTATAATTTATGAGTTTAAAGCCGATTGTAGTATCCTGTTACATAGCAAAAATCAAGAATGACATTTTTTAAACTGATGGCGCCAATAGCTTTTAGAATTTTCATTTGTTTCGCTTCAAATTTTTATAAAATCTGTCTTATCGGATTATTTAGTCAAAGTCGAAAACTTTTGTGTTACGCAATATTTTGTCAAAAACTGGTATTTCCTTTTCAAACATGTACTACTTCTACAGATAGCAATATTTCAAAAAACCTACGTATTGCGCCAGCAGCTTTTATGTAGAATCGGAAAAGTGCAACAGTGAAGCGGATCTAGCACTGACGTTTTGCATTTAAAAAAAAAAAGAAAAAATACACACATATTTCTCAATAGTTGAATAACACGGTCCAATCACGAAATTCGTTCGCCTAACAAAAAATTGCGAAAGTTTGATACGATTTTGACCCTTTAATAAACGTTAAACCATGCTCCTGAATTCTATTCTCTGCTCTAATTGCAAAAAAACGTTCGTTAACTTTGGCTAAAACCTAGTCCCGTATTTTCGGACCAATGAACGCTCATAATTCCGATCATTTTGAGCCGCTAAAACGCGGAGGCAAGGTTCAAACGCGTGCTTTTACGCTTCCGCGGGGGAACGTTTCTGCAAATAAAGTCCCGTGAAAATATAGGTTGTTCCGGGCAGAAAAAAAAGGGTTAGTCAGGAAGAGAGATATGAAATGTCATCTTGACATGGCGCTCGCTACGGGTCGGGGGCCAGCGAGGATGGCACGATCGTAAAATCGTCTCGTAAAATTCAAACTAAAAGAAAGACGTAACGACGCAGGGCAATAAAGTATCGTTTCGGGGTAGCCGTGCCTCGCATGCACGATGTCTATCGCGATAAAATGTCGGCTTTGCCCTTTTAATGGGGCGTGTCGCCCAAGGAAATCTTGTATTACGAGACGGCGCGTTTATATCCTTTGTTGACGCTGTATGCTCCCCGATCGTCCTGGCGGAAACTTACTCGGAGACTTTCGCCCGTACTCCTACGCGATTTCCCTCTCTCTCTTTCGTATTCTTCGACGCGCAGCCGAATTTATTTCGATCTACAAGCACTACTATGTTTATTACTTATACCGGGTACCCGGGTCCAACTGTGGAGAAAATAAAATAAAGCTCTGGAGCAGTTTCCCATTTTAACGACACGATTCCTGGCCGCTGTTGAATTCCTAAAATGTTCACAGTTTATGGCCCCGCGATGCTTTCGACAGACGTTTACGAGACTTCCTATTGATACTAATGCGACAGATTTCCGGAATTCGATGACCAAGATGTGTCAGAATGTTTCGACGAATCGGTCTCGATCGATCGTTTCTCGCGTCAGGGATAAAATGGCCACGGCGAGGGAAATAAAACTTGGTATTAACACGAAACCTACCGGCACTTCATGTATACCCATTCCTATCATGACCGGTCAAACGACCAGTCTTCCTTTTTCTCTTTTACGAGGCAACGTACTTCTAATTTTTGCATTGTATGTATAGAAAGTTGAGTTTTGATGTTTATTCATAAGATATCCTTCTCTTTTATGTCGCATAGTTTCTCTTAAAGCATTGAATTCTAAGAACCTGCACACAAACATTCAATACTTTACTCTAAACGTGCATTATTCCTTTAATAGTATTAGTAAATTAGTAATTTTCATCGGATAGAAGATATAACGCACTTAAAAACGAATTTTCTTTCAAGTCGATACCGTAGTTAATTTCAGACAAAACAAATTATTTACGAAAATATGGCATAGTAATTATGCAAACGCCCCGTATACAAATTTAAATTCATTTTCAATTAAATAAACAATTTGTGATCCAGTTTTATGGCACACCAGTCGTATGATCGATAGGAAGTGTTGAAACTACTTTGGGTATGTAGCGTCAAAGTAAATGTGAAAATAAACATAGAAGACAGCAAAAATTATAGTAACTGGTATAGTCGTTGGATAGAGGATGAAATCCCATTTAAAATGAGCGTTCGAACAAGTCGATAGCTCAATTAGTTCCGGAGATATGACGATTTTAGTTTCGCGTCGATGCGGTGGGTAGTTCCGGAGATATAAGGGTTCGAAGTGTTTGTTTACATTCTTACTACGGCCTTGTAAAGGTCGTTGACCGCACGTGCTCGTAGTAACTAGGTCACTCGGTCACGTACGAGATAAAGAGGTACGACTCGACGCGTTAGACGAAGACGGAGATAGTCGAATTAAGAAAAATACCAGTTTACATAAATTACGATATCTCGAAAACGGAAAATCGGATCGACAAAATTCAAAAGCCATTTTAAAAAGGAAGGTCTACCGCTGCTAACGGTGGTTTAATTTGTAATAAAACGTTAGTAGTTTCGGAACTGTACACGTCTAAAGTTTTAGTATTTTTAATACGCGTTGCTATAGGCTTTTGTACGGCGGACCATGAGTGATAGTGAAAATTGAAAAATTACCCTTTTATATAAATTACGATATCTCCAAAACAGGAAATCGGATCGCCAAAAACCAAAAGCCATTTTAAAGGGGAAGGTTTGCCGCTTCCAACGGTGGCTCAATTATGGAGAAAACTTCTGTCCAGCTTTTCACAAAAAAATATAAATCATTCAACCGGTTAAATGACCGGTCGTGGTAGGCAAGAGAGACTTCATATTTTTCTCAGAAAACAAATAATAAGAATAGAAGTGAATATTGTAAAATTCATTGTACGTATACTATAAGAGAAGTCTTGAAATTAAAATGTGCTAAAATAATATTAAATTTTAAAAACGGACATTTGACTGGTCACGGTAAATTTAGTGTTAATTATGGTGGTATTGCTGTCTAGACTGTCATTTTTTCGATCCTTTTTATGTTCTTTTTTTAATGGTGGTTAGCGGATTTTTGACTGAGATTTTGCAAATGTATTTATTCATCTTATAAGTATGTATAGTACTTTTATCATAAAAAAATATTAAAAATTGTGGGATTTATAACTTTTTGTTTAATGGCTTCTCTGAAAAAGGTGCTCTAATGGCTTCCACGATTCCAGCCGATCCGCTAATCTGAGGAGGCTAAAGTATCTTCAGTAGAAAGGGTGTAGTTATAGCAGGAACTAGAGAAAAGTAAAAATCTCGATAAATAAAGGAATGGTGGTATTTTAAGTTTCGAATTTCTATTTTGGTGCACTGGTTTTTATAAAACAAACTTTTTTTATGGCTTTGCTGTCCACTATTACCGGTTACTAAAAATCTAAATTTTGCTAATTCATATTCGTACTAATGGCTTCAAATTGGAATTTATCCTCTGGATAGGAATATATTCTCAGACATTGATTATGCAGGTTGTGAAATAACAAATATTCTACACGAAGAAATAATTAATCAGCAGAATTTGACTTCTACGATGGGATCTGAAGATCCTAGAGAAAAAGATGAGAAGACATTAGAAAATTATTTTGATAATATATACAAAATAATTTTGAAAGTATCTCCCTTATCTTATGCCATGAAAAAGAGAACTGAAACAAGAGCAAGAAGATGTGAAAGTAAATAAATAAAATTATTGACCAAGGAGAAAGAGAAGAAAAACAGAATGAAAGAACAAACAAAAAATTCGGTAAATAAGCGTAAGAAAACCAGAACATTCAATCTACGAGAGTGAAACTTGGAAACCATTTGCGTGGTTTGTTTAGAAAGCAACGAAGAAGAGTGGATTCAGTGTGGTAGCTCCGAAAACTGGGCACACGAAGCTTGTGCCGACATCCGTGAATGTGCAGATAACTATGTTTACGATCGCTGTAAATTACACTGAAACTGTTTTGAGTTACGTTCTGAACTTATGCTATGTCCGGTACTAGGGGGCACCTAATGATCTGATCAAATCCTATACCAAAGTTTTACCAAAGTTTCAGTCAACTATTATAACAATATTATTTGTTGCTTTATATATTGATTTCTAATATTATTAAATTATAAATAAAACAGTATACGAGGCATCAAAAATTATATTTTTTTAATGATTCTTAAAAAACATAAGTGTCCGGTTCTAAGGGAACTCCCCCTATAAATAAAAAAACAGGAGTTCCTAATAGTATAACGTTTGAATAACAGTTGATTTCTTTATTAATAACACGGATATGACGTAAACGAATATATAATTCTGAAAAAAATTATTTATGAAATACGGGAGGATAGCCGACGCATGAAATTCTTCGGAGGATGCCCCGCGGCACTCAATATTGCCTGAAAGTCGAAGGCATCCGCGGCTCCAGGTAGGTTTGAAGTTTCTCCGGCCAGCAGCGCAACGATTTACGAGGTCCCGAGGGTACCGACTATCTTCCCAGGAAGTAATACCTTTTTCTTGGTGCGAATACCAGATACCAGATACCAGATATCCCAGATCCCGGTATATTTTCCATGCTACCTCCGTCGTTCTGTGTAACTACTCGCAGTTCCTCCGAGGTCTACTGACCCAAGAGGTACGAACGAACCAATGTTTCGGTCCCGAGGATCCCCATAAATTCTTTCACGCAGATTCTCGCCGGAACCAGCTACGAAATCATGGATTACGATGTCGGCGCAACGCTTCGGTCCCGGCCCCGGCTCCGGTCCTTCCGCTACCCCTATCACCAGCTATTGATTTCCATTCTCATTCGACGCCATTTAATACGAACGAACAAAGAAACCCGACATCCGTCGATCGCATTTATTTCAAACGGTGCCCGATCTCATCTAATTCATTGTCCCGTCGAAGTTCCGAAGACCCGTTCCATCGATATAAACCAAGCAGCTTTGTCTCTGCGCGTTAATCCCGCCCCGACGGAACTTTATCGACGAACCGACCCGTGGATGGGAAGAGGCGTCTATTTTCTCCCGATTCGAGCCAGGCCAAAGATTTTTTAAGTTCTTCTTAATCGACGCTCACTTTATCCTCCTCGATGGATTTTTAATGTCATCCGGTGCCTCTGGACGCGCGACCCTTTATTCGAGGTCTCCTCGTAGTTGCACTGCCGATCGAAAGTTCCGGTACACTTAGGTCCTTCTGCCGGCCAACCAACGCGATCGAGAAAAGCATCGCGACGAAGAATAGTCCGGAGGTCGGGCGATTCGCATTTTTCAAACTTCGAATCGTTCGTCAAATAAATATTAGGCGCTTTAGAGAAACTAATAATTATTTGTTAGCGGCAATGTATTTTCCAAGAGAGTCGGAGGTAAGGACAACCAAGGTACGCTCAGTCTACGATAGATTTATGACAGAGTTTTGGGCCTAAAGAGTAAATGATACTAAACTGACGACCACGTTAGATCTCCAACGCGTGTCGAGGAATTGATTGTTATGGGTGGAGAGAGGGAGTGGTTAAAAGAGGCAGTCGACTTGAAGTCGGACTGCCGAAAAAAATAAAGACTTTGTCCTGAAGGATCTGGCCACGGAGTGGGGAAGATCTTCCGGTAAGAGAACTAAGAGGAACGGTACAAGACGCTTCTACATATTCTACAAAAAAATACGCGTTGTTTGCATTTTGAACCTTTAAAATCCTCCAATTCGTTCAGGAGTTATGACTTTTTAAACGTACGTATGAAATTTCAGGGAAAAATGTCACGTATGGTCAGACATTACATTTTCGGCAAGGAATTTTTTTCTCGAAAGTGGGCAGGATTTCGGGGGTATGTCTACTGACCAAAAATGATTATAATTGATCCTAGCAACCAAAAATAATTTTTTTAGAAGAATTTGAAATTTTTTAATTTTGTCGAAAAATCTCACACATTCTCGAATTTTTTTCTAGAAAGTGGGTAAGATTTCGGGGGTATGTCTATTGACCAAAAATAATTGCAACTAACTCCCGCAATCAAAAATAATTTTTTTCGGACGATTTGAAATTTCTGAATTTAATTTTTTAATAACTTTATAACGAAGCATCAGTCAAGAAATTGATATTCCTAATTTCCATTTTATTTTGGACTCTAGAATTTCGCATTAAAATTTTTCCCCTGTATGTATAGGAATAGGTAGTCGGTCGAGTACTTGTGAGAGAGAAAGATTGAGCGTAGCCCTCTGTTGTCGATTGCGGGAAGTAATGCCACATACTAGAAAATAACAGACGCCTACGGTAGTTATACAAAATTTTGTAGATTGTCTAAGTTTGAATAGTCTTGGTCTATTGGCCAATTCCTGCAAGAAAGTGGAATAAGAGAAGAAAATTTTAGACGCTCGCAAAACTAGTTTACATTGATTATTGTACGATTAACATAGAATGAAACTCCTGACATATAATGCTATAATGTTTTCTTATAGTTATAATTAGGTTATAATTAGGTTTATCATAGAGAGTATTTCTGGTGACATACCCATGCCATTAAGGAGTTTGTTAGTATAGACTAGTTCGAGCAGCCATATATTTAGTTTAAATTATATTAACGAACAATCATGGTCCAGTACTGCAATAGTGAAAATGTATGCCGAACTCTTTCCAATATGTGTGATCGATATAGATAATAACGCGACCAAATCAGTAATGCATATTCTATTTTGCGACCCTACTAATCAAGCCAAGAGTTTTAAAACTGCACTACTTGTGTGTACAATGTAATTCTCAAAAGAAAGTCTCATTCACTTGCAATTGGTCACGGAATAAGTTTATACATAACAGAGACTTTCGTTTTTTAAACAAGCGTCAAAACTCTACAGAAACGTTCGTAAGAGTGTGTCTGGCAGGTCGCATCCGAGGTACCGTCGGACGGAAACCACATCCCCGGAAGATTTCGTTCCGCTCGGTCTCCGTCGTCGCACGCGAAAAGTTGCGTCAGCTCGAAAAATTGCACTGCACCCCACGTACGTCGTAAATAGCAGCGGTATCGTGGCCACCAGGCATACGTGCATCCAGCAGTAACTAAGGAACGCTAGCTTTCGGACGTCCGTTCCGTCGTCTCGCATCCACCCTAATAGTTTTCGCTTCGGCGATATTACCTGCGAGCAGACAATGAGATAAGAACCCAGCCCGGGCTACCTAACGCAATGTCGGAAGGGAATGTGGCTCTAAAGACGCAAGAGGCTGGGGATACCAGGACGCGATCCGTCAGACGGGAAAGGAAAAGACAACCGGGCATACCGATGGGAGAAGGACGAGGGGCGAAACATGCAGGACAAGGTACGAGGAGACGAACGAGTGGAGGCTATTGGTCGACGGAGGACGGTGGAAGAGAAAGCATGGAAAAGGCAAGACGACTAAACTCAATTACAAAAGTTACGGGCTCTCACAGCTCTCCGGCCTTCTCCTCTCCTCTTTTAACTCCCGACCTCCTTGCAAGCCCGTTTACCGCGACCCCCTTTTCGTCTCGGGTCGTCGATGCTGTACTTTGACTCTCCATCGCACTGTCTTTCCTTTTTCCTTTGCTTCGCTTTTATTGCAATCATTGCCCCCCTGCCCCCTTTCCGCCATTCACCCCTCTCGCATTCTTCGTTCTGGTGTCGTTGTGCTCGACTTCCGTTCACGTTTTTTTTTCACCCATCGTCGCCTCCTTCGAACTTAGAAAGACAGAGTTATGGACAATTAGGTTAAAAAAAAATATTGCTTTGCAGCATATCTAGATATCCAGGTCGACTAAATACGACGCACAGGACTGTTACACAAAATTAAGAAAACTGTTCAATGGCTTAGGCTATCGTGATCAAACCGTGTGTCGACCATTTTGTGACTGCTACAAGCTTCATTAGCCATCCTTAATCCCAATCAGACGTTTCCGAATCGTCATTTTCATTTTCAAAGAACTTTACCATCCCTTTCTAGCACCTCTCACCCATCTAATTTTCCTTGAAATACTTCCCACTTTCCTCAATCCAATGTACAGTCGCCGCGGAATGTATGTTGACATGTTTCGGAAGTATGTATTTCTAATGAAAGGCCAAGTGTTTACAGTTTTTTCCAGGCTCTGAACTTATATATCACTTATTGTTTACTTCTACCAGCTTATTGTTCAGTTTAGTTCAGGAAACTGTAAATAACAGACGTATAGTTTTAAGTTTGCATAAACGCTCACGCGGAAAGTAAGTTGACACGCAACTTTGAGCTTATTTTGTTATAATATATTTGTACAATAGGTGTTAATTAATGATTTATTTGTTTTTTTCTCAATGTTGAACAATACATATAATACCACTTTAAATTATAAACATTGCTTTATAGTACCGAAAACTAGAGAACTCACACCTGCAGAAAGGTCACAAATATTTAGCAGAAGAATAAGAGGAGATTAGAGGAGAAATTAAGATAAAAAAGTTATTTAATTTTTTCTGTCATTATTATAAACTTTATGTCCTCTTTGGTGCTACACATACTAGTTTGTATTATATTAAATAACATACCTAATATATACTTTCGATTAATTTCTAAATTATTGATTTGAAATAGATAATATGCACTTTTGAGACGTGTCAACATACATTCCGCGGCGATTGTATACTGCAACCAATCAGAGCAATCAGTCTTATACAGTCAGTCAAACAGAAACAGTCTCATACAATCATTCAAAGAGAAACAGTCTCATACAATCATTCAAAGAGAAACAGTCTCAAACATTCATTCAAACGCAAACACTTTCATACAATCATTGAAACAGAAACATTCACAAACAGTCATTCAAAGAGAAACATTCTCATATATTCAGAGCAATACAATTCAATTCACACTCAGTCTACGAATAAACACAAGTCAACGAGAATTATCGTTTCTTTATTTTACCACTATTAAAATAAAGTACTATTAAGAGGAATACAACAATTCTCGTGCAATCACTCACAGACAAACATTCAAACTTACACTCAGTCTCGCACACATATAAACACTAGACAACGAAGAGAATCGTCTTGTGTTTATTTAACAACTATCCCGGTACGCATTAGTTTGCGGGATACTCCAATCTCTGCACTTCTTGCAAATGTCAACGCATCAAGAACCGTACCAAAGAATCTGTACCGCGTCAAACGCACATAAAGATTCAATGAGATTCCCTTAAACCTGGTGTACCACAAGGAAGCGCATTGGAAACCTGTTTTGTACTCCACACAGCAGATCTAGTAAAAATCCTACAAACAATTACTGCAATCTTATTCTCACACACCAACCAAGTAACACAATACGTACAAGAAAACCTAAACAAACATGCCCGATGAAATGCAGAACAAATATCAACGAGACCAAATCCATCCACGTAACCTTCACACCCAGAAAAAAAGACATACCAGTAACAATAAATAATCAACGAGCCAGAAAATGTAAAAAATCGTAAATATGGGATGAATTTTTTTATTTCGAAATTAGATGTCTCAAAGTGCAAGGTGCGAACGGTAGACAATACGCAAGAGAAGCGGTAGACTTCGAGACATGGTTAGAGGAGGTACAGTCGGGGATCCGTTCCTGAGGGACGAATAAGGATGAAACCGAGGTGAGAGGGACGATGGAAATGACGCGGGACGTAGAATGGAAGACTGAGGAAGCTAGAACAGAAGCAGAGGCGACTTCACCATGTACGAAATGGAGATGACAGTGCCATGCGTTTCAGAATAATGTATTTCCGGTGGATTTCGTTCTAGCCGGTTATTGTGAATGCGGGAACTTTGGATTTAGCGATTAGTATTGACGCCAGCGCGTTCATGCATCCTGCGAATCACATTAGCCGAATGGAGTCTTGTATGATGCATGTATCTTAGCTGTTACGCGGTGGAAACAATGAACGGCTTCTTAATTTTTACGGCTGATGTGCAACAACCCATTCCAAAATATTTACTATTTACTATGAATGCATAGCATTTTCGAGAATTCGTAGTATTCCTTTGTATTTGAAGAGTAAACAAATACTTCGAAACCTTATATCTGCGGAACTAAACACGCTATCGACTTGAGACAAATTTCATTTTAAAGGGCTCTTCATCTCCTATCCGATGAGTTTACTATTATTATTTATGCTGTCCTCGATGTTTATATTATTATTTATTTTGTTTTTATGCACTCAAAGAAATTTCATCGATTCCTATCGATTATACGACTAGTGTGCTATAAAACTGGATTATAGATTGTTTATTTAATTGAAAATGAATTTAAATTTGTATACAGGATGTTTGCGTGATTACAGACCAGCATTTCTCCAGAACTAACTACGGTATAGACTTGAAACAAAATTTGTTTTCAAGGATGTTTCATCTTCTATCCGATAGAAATTTTAAAATTTCGACGTACTGTGTAAATTATCTGTATGCAATTAAAGTATTAAGTATGCACAGTTAGAGTAAAATTATTGAATATTTTGACACAGATTTTTAAAATGCATGCTTTAAGAAGAAATATGTGGCATAAAAGAGAAAGATATCTTAGGAATAAACTTCAAAATAAAACATTTTATACGTATAATGTAAGCATTAACAAACAAATATTAACGTTTAGTAGAACTGGTTAGTAATGTGGGGCACTTCCCGCTCTCGCCAGCAGAGGGCTACGTTCAACCTGTACCTCTCTCACAAGTACTCGACCGACCACCTGTTCCTAAGACAGAGCCTGCTAGCTGTAACAATATTAGAAAGAGATATAAGCAAAGCTCTACACCATCAGGAAAAGTTGATAATGTTACACAGATCAAAAGTATGTTGAAGAATAGCACAGAATTGAAAAAAAGTTCTGACGCAATTTGTAAATGGCGCCTTCCTGAACATGTTGAGTTATACATCGCGGAACAAAAATTTCTGAAAATGCAAGTTAAGGCAGACGAAAGTATGACATCCGACAATAATTCAGAGGGGGTGGCTAAAGATTTATAGTCCTGTTGGTCTTCGATTGCAGAGTGCTTGGTAACTGAATCTATACGTGCTCAACGTTAGACTCGATTTCCCCGTGAAAGGGGAATTCAGATGGGAAATAGGATGAAATATTTCCCCGGTTCCTTCCGTGGCGTAAAGGGGGTGACGCGAGGCGACAACGGGCACTGAGAGACAAGGGCGCAGAAAGGGCAAAGAGGACGCGGTACAGAAATGGTTGCGGGTTTGTCATGTCCGGCGTGGAGATGACAGTTCCGTTCGTCTTGAAGTTTGTTGTCTTTTCGAGGCGGGGAATCGTTACGTGACGAAACTGCGTTATACGTTGTATGTTTGTGCCTCTGTTCCCCGGGTACGTCGAGGAAATGAGTTTCTTGAAGGGGGGGGAGATTCGCAAGAAGGGGTCCGTGACCCCGTAGTCTGTATAGTCCGGTAATGACATTATCTTTGGGAAAGATAAAGGAAGATTACCGTCAATCACGCTCCCCTTACCTCGAGGGATCCTGTGGCGTTCGTTCTTCGCGCCTCCAAAATCGTTGTAACGCAAACATCTCATGCAGGAATCTCGAACGAGCAATGTTTGCCTTGAAGAAGCATGTTTTCGAGCTATCCTTCGGGAAAAGATTTACGACTCGATTCAGTTATCGTATAAAATCGAACGACTCAATTCGGTCAACCTATAGCTACTGTAAAAATGATCGGGGAACACAAAACGTGGGTCACTATGATCAATCAAAATTTTTATCTCCCTTTCGTACTATATTCGATTGGAATAAAGTGAGTATAAATCGACCAATTAACTCACTCGAAGCCAGTGACTTTTCATTTATTTATATCAAAATTAAGAAAAGGAAACATATTTGGAACTTGGTGCTTTATTAATACAATTTTTTATTTATATTATGCGGTGTCTTAATCTTAGTACTTGTTTTATCTTTAACAATAGTCACGCGCAAAGTTATATTTATGTATACCAAGACAATTATATTATTACAATTAATGATATACAGGGTGTTTGGCCACACCTGGGAAAAATTTTAATTGAAGATTCTAGAGGCCAAAATAAGACGAAAATCAAGAATAGCAATCTGTTGATTGAGGCTTCGTTAAAAAGTTATTAAAGTTTAAAGTTCCGCCAGTAGAGCGGCAACTTGAGAACAGCTGCGTTTACGCGGTAGTGGCTCTCACTCAGAAAACTGTAAGGATGTCGATACGTCAGTGAGTAGAGTCTCTCATGCTGAGTGAGAACCACTATCACGTGCACGTAGCTGTTCGCAGGTTGCCGTTCTACAAGCGGAACTTTAAACGTTAATAACTTCTTAAAGAAGCCTCGATCAACAAATTGGTATTCTTGATTTTCGTCTTATTTTGACCTCTAGAATCTCCCATTACAATTTTTATCTATACATGCATCTTTAAAACTACAGTCAGGTACGAAAAAAATGGTTAGAATAAAAATGTGACAGTTTCTAATGCCTTTCAGAAAGACTATCAAAACAATAACAAAATTTTTTTATGTTAATGACATTACCGTCATATAAGGTACTTGAGTTATATTTTTCATCTCGTTATGAGATTTTATTATAAATGAAGATGAGTTTGTGTTAAATTTATCTGACAACTGGCCTCTAGAATTTTTCATTGAAATTTTTCCCAGGGTTGGCCGAACACCCCGTATGTAGGTATTAATATAACCTCTTATGTTGAAAAAGAATTTAGGTTTTACAGTGAAAGTAGAAGAAAAGTTGTCGAAGAGTTAACAAGATTTGATATTCGACGTCATTCCATCTTATATCATATTGCAAAATAAAGTGATGAAATAATAAGGTCAGTGTGCGAATCCCAGCTTGATCGATATTCCACGTTTTGCCATAAATATCGTGGTATATCGGGAAGATTGAAAACGTTGGCTCTCTCTTCCCAGGAGATTAGAAAAGACCCGTCTGTTCTCGTTCAATTTTAATCTTTGTTTACCTGATCGGATCTCACGGAAGCAATCTGAAGGGTCACTTCAACGTCTGCTGTCGTTCACGTTTCATTTAATGTTCCGTTCGCGCGCGAATGTCTGAAAGAGGAGCTGTTCTGGCATTAGAATGAATGCTTTTGGACCGACTTCGAGAATAGTTTCTTGACAAAGGTTGACAGATTAATATCTAGCCGACGTCTGTTTATTGTGTTTAACCAAATTTAGTATCATTTCCAAAAATCGAATAGTTTTAGTCTATCGTTTACTGAAATACCGATATAATCGCGATCATGTTAAGCGTTTACAAGCCCTTTGTGCGTGTTGATATTTATTTTTGTTGTAAATCATGTTTTTATACAACGTCCCCCGTATGCTTCGCGTCGTTCGGAGGATTTACGCGACGCCATTTGCATTATTCGCGTTCATTTGGAAGAATTGGAACGCAGACAGAATAAAATGTACGAGGTAGGGAGTTTCAGGTAATTTGATCTACCTGAAACACTCTAAGTGTCGTCTCGAAACGTATCTACTTAGGGTGAGACGATGCTGGATGTCGTACAAAGCGGTGGACACGCACGTTGTTTAGTGCTCCTCGTGGTTGTCTGCAACGTGGAGACGAACGCTATTGCGACGCGGTTAATTGCTACGCGGAGGAGAGGATACGACGAATGGCGATACAGTTTCAGAGCATGAGCCATTGCACTCTTGAGAGCTACGGTGAAAGATAACTATTAACTACTAGTTAAAAGCGCCGTGTACGTTGTATCGTTTAGAGCAAAAATTGTCACAAATTGCGGTAATTATTTCATAAATCTGGCGCCACATATATGCCTATTAATTCGACAATCTTAATTATCACGAACTTGTATTCTACGTTTTGACCTCGAGTTTTAGATTTTTTTTAAAAATACTGAAAATTATAAGAAAGGGTATAATATTAAACTTATTAACATTTTGACCATAGATGGCGCGATCGTCACATGCCTGTCGCTGCGACCAAAAAAGTACCCGGAGATTTAAGAGACCATTCTTACGGTTTAAAAAATAATAAATGCAAATAAATTAAAATATCCAATTCCATATCGAATCAATTGGTAAAACAATAAATTAGTAAATAATTAGTAAAAATTAGTGTTATAGTAAAAAAAATGCAGAGGGCGTAAATTTACGCTTTTCGTATATATTGATAGACTTGTGAAAGCGTATATATACGTCTTTAGCAGTCAAAGGGTTAATGAATATAATTGATCACTGTCGCCTAGTTTATATTACATTTTTAGCCATCTTGTCTTTGAATTTTCTATTTTATTCTTTCCTTACTCGATTAAATCTAGAACAACGGATTATCAATACCGAACGTAATAATTAGACTGCGGATCATTATGCAAATTCACATTTTTATTAATAAAATGAATGAAACGGAAGCTTCGCAGAGGGCTGTCTCAAATCCTAAATATAATAATTCGTGTCTTACTTTAAGTATTTCTTATATTTTTGCATATTAAATGCATTCTGTAGTTTTTTGAGGATTACAATTTCCCATAAATGCATAAACATCCGCAGTCTAGTAATAATATATAAAATACCGCATTAAAACAAAAAGCATGGCTGCAATTGTACCGGTACCATTTAAATTCAAATATCTCTTAAAGTAAGGGTTTTACCGTACAACTAGCTTTATACTTTCTTATAGAGAATGGCGAGCTGAATCGACTAGCCTTTCAAAAAATATATAACTCCGTTTAAAAAAACACACTTGATCTTCAAATATCAATTACGCGTCTACATACAGAGTGTTCGGCCATTCCTGGGAAAAATTTTATTGGGGGATTCTAGAGGCCAAAATAAGAGAAAAATCAAGAATACTAATTTGTTGATTGAGGCTTCGTCAAAAAGTTATAGAAACATTTTCGGCCGCACAGTATATTTTCGGTAAAGAATTTTTTTTCTCGAAAGTACGTAGGATTTCGGGAGTATGTGCATTCACCAAAAATGATTGTAATTGACCCCTGCGACCGAAGTAATTTTTCCAGAATGATTTGAAATTTTTTAATTTCGTCGAAAAATTTTCCAGTTGGCATGGAACTTTAAACGTTAATAACTTTTTAACGAAGCCTCGATCAACAAATTGGTATTCTTGATTTTCGTCTTATTTTGACTTCTAGAATGCCCCATTAAAATTTTTCCCAGAGGTGGCCGAACACCCTGTATAAAAATATTAATTACATCGAGTAACGACTGCCTTTTTCGATACAACCAGCAGTTTCGAAAATATTTCAACTTTCAGTCTCAGGCGACTCTCACTGTATGTAGTGAATGCTCGAAGCTGATTAATCGTTTTCCCTAAATAAAAAGGTCCACGCGTCGATAGTTGTAAACGCGTTTATACCTTTGCCGGCGCACGTGACATGCGACGACGTTTTTAATCGCATGAACGACGACGACGGGTACCCTGAAAACTGGTCAAAGGGAATTTGCATTAATAGCTCACGCCGTCCATTAGCCTGGTAACTGAATTTTTGTTTTATTCTCTTCAGCCGTGCGCGCAACGAACCGTCGTTTAACGAAGTCACAAAGCGAACAGGGTTACGGACAGTCTCGCTTAATGGTTGATCGAGCGCAGATTTCACGATTATGCCGGTTAATTGTTGATACTAATACCAAATGATACAAATATTTATTTTTATATACGAACGCGTTCTGAGTTGGGTTTTCTGTCACGATTTCTTAAGGAGAAAGATTTTACTTCGGTCATTTGGTTCTCAACTACATATAGCGAAGTTTCGATTATCCTTTATGTTCGAATAACCGGCATGTTTAGTCCGACTATTCTCCGGTAAATAAATATATTTCACACAAATTAAGAATTCACAGCAGCATGCATCCAACAGTGATACTAAACAGTTAACGAATAAAGCGTAGAAATTTTATTATTTTATTTTTTATTAATACATTGTATTACTACATTTTCCACGGTTATGTTTATTAAAAATCAAAAAGAAATTTAAAAAATAAAATCGACAGGGTGGAGGTAGAGAAATTTTTCGACGAAATTAAAAAATTATTTTTGGTTACAGGGGCCAATTACAACTTGAAAACACGTACACCCGAAATCCTACGCGCTTCCGAGAAAAAAATTCTTTATCGAAAATGTAATGTGTGGAAAAAAATGGGTCCCCAAAATTTCATACGTATCCTGAACAGATTGAAGGATTTTAATGTTTCAAAATGCAAACAACGCGTATTTTAGTGGAGAATATGTAGAAATTCTAACAATATTGAAAAAGTTGTTTCTTGACACCGTAAAGTAGGAAAAACACCCTAAAACTGGCCCAAATTTCAAACGACCATAACTCCTACAATAGTAAAAGTATCTCATTGAAATTTTTTTCTGAAGCAGAGCCCATGGACACCTACAAAAAAGTATTAGGCAACTTTTCTGTAGAGTGTCAAACAAATGCATGTTTCACAAAGCCTGGGTTGACTGTTATTAAGGCGGTACGAGTGTGTTAATTTGGTGTGTCCAGTTCTGATTCGGGTTATCGCCACTTGCTGTTTTCTATTGAATTTTTTATTTGTTGTCAGATCGTAGAAATTGTCGATTTCTCTATAATCGATAATTGTTTTGAGAGAAAGAAAGTAAACAGAAGAATATGGAGCTCAGGCAGAAAGGCACCAAGGCAAAAATGTGATAAATGAGGTAAACAGAATTGGAATAATAACGTTAGGAGAAGTTCGTCCTGCATATTCATACTTATTCTGAAAATTGTTTGCTACTTGGTCTCCCTTCTTGAAACTAATCTTTCGACTAGTATCGTCGTCCGTAAGCAAACACGCTCCAGTTAAAGCCAGCGTTCCGTTCCATTTCATAAATTTCGAGGGGCGTCCGCGAGAGACTTTCAGACAAAATGTGGGACAATATTTAATATCTTGAAAGCGGACTAAAAACTTGCGCGGAGCTTACGATTCGTTTATCCGGGAAATTAAGTTGGTTGATCTTTGAGTTTGTGGCGGGTAAATGGGGCAGTTCTCAGTTCATTCAATGCAAAAAGAAGGGAGGTGGAGAAGTTGGCAAAGGTGTCGCGGCAATCCGTGGCCAGGGGTCCGTCAGGAAAACTTTTCTCGACGGCGACCGGCCTTCGTCCAGGTCATTGAGAAGCTCGATACTTCCTTGCCTCGACGTGGCTCGTCGTTCACCTTTTCAGATATTTCGCTGGCATGACCACCCCACCGTCGATGCTACTTGTCGCTAAACCCGGTAAGCAGTCTCTCGAATACCACAATTTGACTTCCTCGAAACTTCCGTCGACCTTTCGCCCGCAATTGGACTAATTAAAATTCGCAGCCACCACACTGCCCGACATCAAGCTTTGTCTCCGATGGAAACTGTTAAATTGAATTCTCGTCCCGGGAACGGTCTCGTTTCACTCTCTACGGTAAGTAAATGACTTCTAAGAGTGGAATGCTTCGAAGAAGCGGCCCCGATAATTGTTTTATAGGTTCTTATCGGTATCTTGCACCTCGACGTTCGATATTAATACTTGAATATTAATCAAAAGTCTCTGTAAAATGTACGCGGCGGGGCAGAATTAATGCCAACCGAAAGACTTCTCATCCTTTGTGCTCTAAACAATCAGACCAATTTCAAAGAATTATTTCTTACAGTTTAGAGATACACAATGACGTTTAACGTTATTATTAACGTTCATGGGTTTAAACTACATTGAGATCTGGTTGTATTTTTTTTCTTTTTTTTTTCTTTAACGAGTTTAGAGTCGCATCAACAACAGGGGTTATTAGCGACTATTAATGGCCCGATTTGTCTATCTATGGTAGTTATTTGGTTGGAATCTTGTGGGGGAAAATTTATAGGATTAGCGAGGGTGGTGTCATGGTCTTCATAGATTATCTAGAATTTCGATGGATTTGCAGAAAAATGGTAATATGTTCTGGAACACGGGTGAAGTGTTCGCCTCGGTGATATTGTCCATGATTTTCAGGCCTCTTCTGATTTGATCGTACTTCCTGCAATCGAGGATGATGTGGTTAACAGTTACTGGTTGTATTGTTACTTTAAATCTTTTAAAATTACTTTTTCAAGAGAGTTGTGTAGGGTTATTTTTATTGGTTGTATGTCTGGTAAGTGAATGTAGTGTGAAGTAGGCTTAATGTTGGCAGCACTGGCACGCGAGGGGATTTACGCGTCGGTTCCATTGTCTTGTGAGAGTTGTGTATAGTAGAAAATTTATGTTACCTATATATTAAATATATATTTCATTATTATCCAAAATAACAACATTGGATTATACATAATTGACCTCATTCTTTCCACAAGTTGATCATGTTCCATACAGATTTGCACATGTTCTTATGTTTAAATTCTTATTTTGCGAATTTAACTTACTTTTTTATGTTTTTTTCACACTTTGTTTTTCTCGTTTCTATACATAATAATAACAGTAAGTATTTTATATGTATGCTTTCCTTCTTTTCTTTTTTTGCACAACATTTTCATTATTTTGTAATAAATATACAGGGTGAGTCGCTTAAGATTAGAAGTTGAAATATCTTCGAAACTGCTGATTATATTAAAAAAGGATTCAGATAAAACTTGAATTATTTTTGTGTCTGGCCGCGTAGATGACATTTGAAGGTTAAATTTGTCTCTTTCATATGGAATCATATACTTTTTGGTACACTGATTCAACTTGCCATTCTCTATAAGAAAGTATACAGCTAGTTGTATCGAGAAACCTTTACTTTAGGAGATATTTAGTTTAAATATCGCGGAGTATTGGTACAACTGGAGCATGTTTTTTGTTACAATTAAATGCGGTATTTTTCTCTACAGAACGATAGAGACTAAGGAGTTTGATTTATTTGTAGTATTTTATGTATTATTATGTTTACTACTGGTAGCCTTTTCTATAGCAATTGAAGTAAAACGTAATATACATTATAATATAACATCATTGATGATCTAGTTTTAAACATTAATTCGATCTATAATGCAGGCATTGTTAGATTATGTATGACATTTTACTTGAATTGCTATTCAAAATGTTATCTGTAGTGAACAGATATTTTATGTATAATATTACCAAATGATTGTGTGATAAATTATATACAATAATACATAAAATACTACAAATATATCGTTCTCATTAGTCTCTATCACCGTTTGGAGAACAATACCGCAAATTAAAATAACTAACATGGCTATAGTTGTATCAGTACTCCACAATATTTAAATTAAAATATCTCCTGCAGTAAATTTGGATGTATTGACAGTATAAAATAAAATTTGTATCACTCTTCTAAATAATTGTACATTGCACGGTAAATTAAATAAATAATTGAAAATGTTTGTATGGAGTTAATGTTGCAACCAATCGATGAACTTGATCGACCAAAATTTAGAAAAATTTGTTCATGCATTATGTTTCTTATGTTTTTGGTATTGTTTCCACCAAGAAAAATTAGCACCCAACGTGTCTGTAATAATTCTAGCGTCCCAATCGACGATCGTTTCGAGCTCATATTCCTTTTCAGTTGAACATCTAAGGAAAGAACGTCGTAGCAGGCGTTTGCAAAATTAGAAGGAGGAATAAAATGTCCCTACGTTTTGCTTGGCCTCGTGGACTATGGATCCAATGTGCAGTCGAGTCGAACAGCTAATTCGAAACGTGCGACGACTCGAAATGCCCAGGCGATGCCGATTCCTCACCGACCAAGCGAAAGGGGAACGTCTAAAATTTAGGGAAAAAATAAAGAACGAAATGGGTCTGAAAGGGGGATGGTTAAAATGTGCCCTGGCTTACTGAAAGCAGCTCTGCCAGACTGTGGAACACGTTTGACAAAGGTCATCTATTTCCTGATCGAGTTATTGACCAACATCTGAACTTACGCGTCTAGTTATTATTCAACCCTCGCTACCTCCATAAAATTCCGGGTGTTCCTTTCGAAATCATTAAGCTTTTTCCTTCCTCTTGCCGCAATAAATCAACGAAACGTTTCGAATTTCTGAAATTCTGTGCGTGGAGATTCAAGGCAGCGCATTTGTTCGAAAGAAATTTCGTTCCTGCCACGAAAACGAGTCGTTTCGATAATAAAATCGATCGCTGTCCGAATTGTCGATTCACAACCACGTGTTTGTTTCTAGAACCGTGCATAATTCGTGTTTCAGTAACGGGGGAAAATAGATTTTACTAGTTGGTAGAATTTCTTGATAGAAATCATTGAAATTTCCAATTTATTTATTTCGTGCTTAAGATCATATACAGGGTGTTCGACCACCCCTGGGAAAATTTTAGTGGGGAAACTCTAGGAGTCATAATAAGATGAAAATCAAGAATACCAATTTGTTAAAGTTATTAATGTTTAAAGTTCCGTCTGTAGAACGTTAATAACTTTTTAATAAAGCCCCGATCAACAAATTAGTATTCTTGATTTTCGTCTTATTTTAGTCTCTAGAATCTCCCATTAAAATTTTTCCCCAGAGTGGCCGAACACCCTGTATAGTATATCAGTTTCGTGTTAAATTATTATGATCAGAATTGATTGCAATTATCACAGACAAATAATAGAAAGTTCGAATGGATGAATCTCAGAGTTTGAATTTCCTCTACACAAGTTTCATTTGTATTTGAACCAGGAAATGTGAGGTGATTAGTTTGCGAATATAACGATTGTTTTCGTACAATATTCGAGTGCTTCCAGAACCATCTTACTTTTCGTGCATAGCTAGTTAAAATATAGTGGATGTAACGAATTTAAATAGGAAGTTTCTGCAGAAATAATTATATACAGCTTTGTATTATTACGCGAACTTCCAAAGCACTTTCCTCCGCTTTCCTTTAACTTTACTTTTCCAGATCGTCCCCTCCATTCCAAATACCGGAAGAGAAGTTTCTTTAGCGCAGAAGTAGTATTGATTTTACTGTTTAATACTGCTAACATAACGATTTACCAAGATATTGAAAGCATCGCTTACGCTACAAAATTTTATTCCTTCCCGTCTATGTAAGTGGTCATTATGATTCACGATGGCGTAAGAATTAGGCAATGAAAAGGAAGACATATTATAAAATATAAGTAGATTTCAATTGTCTTGTAAATTAGCAATAAAATGACAGAAAATAATAGGAAGAAAACAAGCGTTTGCCCTACGTGTGTAGAATTGAATCATTGAACACGGGAAATAAAGTTTATCGAGTCGTTCATGGGAAAACTTAGGTTATTTTCTCGAGGGTGACGAATCGTCTTTTCTTGAGCAGAAGGAGATAACTGTACTCTACACCTTCTTCTGCGTTTATGGACGAAAAAACTATCATCCACTTCCCTTTTTATTCTCGCGGAGAAATATCTCCTCTTTTTATGAGAGAAATGATAGAATCACAAGTTTTCACGTGCTCCAAACGTTACGATCGCGATAAATGCTTTGCATCCCTCAGTGAGCTATTGGTGAATAATTGGATGTGCTAACAGATTAATTATTATAAACGTAATAGGAACCGACGTGAGAGGCCTCTAAAAATTTGTTGTAAACCGGCGGACGTGTAATTTTGCACTGCAATTTCTAAAACAAGAAATTATGCAATTTTCTTGAACTATAAGACAGTAGTTTCTTAAAAATTTGTTTTTTATTTTTAGTAATTTTGTTCGACGCCCTACAGAAAAGTTGTCTAATACTTCTTTGCTTATCTTACTTTCTATTTTTCTTGTAATATCTGCTGTAACCGAACATATCCAAATTAAAATTCTATTTTCATTTAAAATGTGTAGAATAACTGAACCTATGGAAACCAAAAAACATGTTTTTATTTGACTATGTTCTAGAACACACAGAATAACCAATTATTATCTTACTTTAAGAACATTTGTACATATTTCACAAATGTCGTGTGTGAAATATTTCGATAAGAAACGTTATACAATTCATTATGGGAAAATGATACAAAAGGACCTAAAAATACGCGTCTTATAATAGAATACCTCCTTAAGGAGGAAAAACACTGTGACGAATTGAGAAAATCAAAATTTTTTTTATCTCTTTTTAATGTATGGGATTTTGAGAATGACCCTGTAAAATATTATCAATTATTATTCCATTTACTCAAAACTTTGTATGGAGGTTCATAACACTATTTTCATCAGTTGTACATACGAAATTTTCGATCGAATAATTAATTCTTACGTGGTGTTAAAAGAAATACTGACTTTTTCACATGTTTTTGAGATCTTTCCTCCAAAGTCCCATCATTTTATAATAAATTATTATTTTTATAAATCTTTACGTGCAAGTGAAACTACTATCTTCTAATTCAAGAAAATTGCATAATTTCGTGTTTTAGAATTTGCAGTGAAAAATAACACGTCTGCCGGTTTACAACAAATTTTTAGAGGCCTCTCACGTCGGTTCCTATTATGTCTATAATAATTAATATTTTATACAAAATTTTTACAAGAAGTAGCTCATGAAATGATCTTTCGAAGCCATTAAACATCTAATAGAAAAAGTTTCAAAGTTGCCCCCAAAAAATTCTTAAAAATTGCTTTTACTTTCAGTCGTCACAATGATTGTCCCCTTCAAGGAGGCCAGACAGTCAGAAAATCGTTTTTTTTTTTATTTTTTCCCGAAAGTAATATTATTCAAAAATTAAATGCCAAAGTTTCATGTCGTTGTGGTGAGAAATAAGGATTTGAGAAATGAAAATGTCGTAAATGCGTTTTTTTCGAAAATATGTTTTCGTTTCATTTTGCATTGATTACAAAAAAACAGAGGTTCAGATTGACAAGAAATTTTTTTTAAACCTATAAAAATTTCTAATTTCTTAAAAATTTAGAAATTTTGAAACAAAATTAAAAAATTTCAAATTATACTAAAAAAATTATATTTAGTTGCAGGGGTCAATTACAAGCATTTTTGGTGAATAGACATACCCCCGGATTCTTATGCGTTTTCGAGAAAAAAATTCCGTACCGAAAATATAATTTCTGGCCAGAAACGTTACCTTGAAATTTCATGCGTATCTTTAAAATGTCATAACTCCTTAACGGATCGGAGGATTTTAGTTTTTCAAAATGCAAACAACGCGTATTTTAGTGAAGAATATGTTAAAATTCTAACAATATTGATAAAGTTGTTCCTTAACGCTGTAAAGTGAGAAAAACCCCCTAAAACTGTCTCAATTTTGAAACGGCCATAACTCCTACAATAGTAAAGGTGTCTCATTGAAATTTTTTTCTGAAGCAGAGTCCATGGGCGCCTACAAAAAAATATTAGACAACTTTTCTGTAGGACGTCGAACAAAATTATTAAAAATAAAAAACAGATTTTTCGTTTCCATTGAATTTTCGATCTCAAAGGTCATTTCAAGGTCATGTAAAGTACATATCTGAACGTATTTTTATACCAGCTACACGATGCAATAAAAGATATTATACAATTATACGCAAAAAAACATCGATGACCTTGTAAACTCCTAAAAAAATTATCCTAGAAAAAAAAATTTTGTTGCAAAAGAAGGATTTTTTCAAACCATTCAAATAGCATACAAAATATTTGTTGTACCCTCACAATTAGAGGAGATATTTAGATGGCCTTATTTAGGTGGACCACCCTGTATACTGATTTCAAAAATAAGAGAGATTCTATTAACAAATCCCAAGTTTACCCATCCCTCGTGGGCCAGTCCTCGAGAGACTAAGTCCCACCCATTGGGGGTTGTACGGGGGTAGGCGTCCGCGTTCCCAAGGGGCAGGTAAATGGGCCTAAATTACGGCGAAACTAATTAAGTATTTTAAATGGCTTATTGGTACGGAAATTCCTATTGACAAAAAGGTGCTATTGCTAGAAGACCAAAATAAGTGATTTAAGTAGTATGAGAAATAAATAAAGTGTTCGATAATATAAAATGTTTGGAATTCCATACAAAGCCCTTACAAAAGGGCTCAATCTGATTGACTGGCCCCCTTAAAACATACATTCGATTTGCGCTGATTTTTCAAACTTCGAATTTTAGAACTGATTGGTATGACATAGTCATAATTGCCACGTCGTATTTACGGCGCGAAGGACAAAAAATGGCGGCGGCTGCATAATGGAAAACGATCGATTCGAGGACGTGCATCGCGTTTAGAAATCGAGTTTCTTGGAAGGTTGCGGAGAAGAAAGAGCGGAGAATGGTGGCAGGCTTCCGTCGAACGGACGCGTTGAAAAGACAGTGACGGGAATGCAATCTGACATTGTGGCTTCGCGTTGTTTACCGATGCAACTGTAGCAGTGCTTTCTACGTAATAATTCTGAATTCCGCGCGGACAAAGTGTCGTTGCTTATCGGTCGGTGGAAACCTCGTCGCCATAGGAGAAGAAACGCCAGCAGCCTGTATGCTCGTCAGGATTCACCGATTCTTCAGGGCGGACCGTTAAATCCTCATCGTCTTGGTGGTCACGCGTCTAACCTCGACGTCGTAAAGTTGAAAAAAACAAGAACGAAGGAGGCGAGTCGTTCGACGTGTATGCATAACGCGAACGCGTGAAACGCGTGCCAAAAACGAGTTATGATTCTGGCGGTTCGCGGCGCGACTCGTCTCGTTAACACGTTTACTGTTTCACGAAGCCAAAACGAGCTTCTTTGCAATGATAGAAATTCAAATGTTGGAAATAATGATAGTTTTGTGTTTTTTTAATGAATAGTTTCGAAGGTTTAATATTAAAACAAGTTGCATAGTTTTAAATGTCCATAAAACAAATTACATAATTAGAGATTGTACTTACAACATGCAAATACTTAGGCAATCTAGGTACGCAGTAGACGCAATTAAAATAGTATTTAATTAAATGATAGTATAAGTTCTATTTTAAACTCTTAGTTAAAATTGTTCTATCTTGTCTCTTCTCTCTAAAAGTGATCACTATAGGATTTTCTAGCATGAGTGATAGAGGAACCTTGAATTGAAATAAAATAAAGACTACAAAGGATAATCTGGTGTTCATTAATTTATTTAGATATTTGTAAAATTTTTCGTGTCATTTTAGATACATTTACAAAAATGTGGTTTCGACGAAAATACGACGATTTTGGGATTTTTGAAAAATAGGAATGAACACAGTAAGGTTTTCGGAGAAATTGAAGTAACTGGAAATAAGACGCCCCTAGTCGTATGCATGGTTGAAGCACTGAGAAGCCCCTCTCATGCTCGTAGCGTATGCATATTAAGGGCGATGAAGAACATTACGATGATAAAGCGCATGGTCTTTCAGGGAAAATGTCTATCTGGCGATTTTAACGCATCTGCCGAGATTCCTCGTCGTGAAATGTGGAATATGTAATTTTAATGCGGTCTGAGAAATTGCTCGCCACTATTCTTGTCGCGTTCATTTCGTCGTAAATATTCGAGGATGACCAGTTACTCATAACATTTACATAGGTATAAGTTACTGTTTCCAACTCCCTACTGTGGGATGAACTGTTTCTATCTTCGGCAACATACTACGTGGTGCGCGAGGTCACTTCTCATGGACCATTCTTGTCAAGGAAACGGACAAGCACCATTTTTCGCAAGTTTTATCAATACTTGACGGTAAAATTGACAAGCAGAAGTGCACTTAATTTGAATTTGGCCAATTAACGATATAAAACCACGCTTTATCTGATATGTATTTGAATAAATAAACATGTGAGCAAATATGTACTACACGATACGAAAACGGTCAGTTTTGGTTATAATATAAGAGAAAAGGAAATACATTGTGTATAGGGTGTTCGGCCACCCCTGGGAAAAATTGTAATGGGAAATTTTAGAGGCCAAAATAGGACGAAAATCAAAAATATCAATTTGTTGATGGAGGCTTCATTAAAAAGTTATTAACGCTTAAAGTTCCAACCGTACTGAATTTTTTTCTAAAAAATGCGTAGCATTTCGGGGGTATGTCTATTCATCAAAAATAATTGTAATTCACCCATGTAATCAAAAATAATTTTTTTACAACGATTTCAAAAATTTTTTTTCGCTGAAAAATTTCAACACCTACCCGAAATTTTCATTTTTAATATATTTGTTTGACGCTGTGCGTAAAAGTTGTTTAATACGTTTTTGTAGGTGTCCATGGGCACTACTTCAGAAAAAAATTTCAATGAAATATATTTACTATTGTAGGAGTTATGGCTCTTTAAATATTGGACCATTTTTATGAGGTTTTTGTTAGTTTTCGGGGTGAAGGAGAAACTTTTCGAATATTTTTGGAATTTCCACATATTCTTCGCCAAAATACGCGTTGTTTGCATTTCGAAACATTAAAATCGTCCAATCCGTTCAGGAGTTATGATGTTTTAAAGATTCATATGTTTCGGGGAACCATTTGAAGGCCTCAGATTATATTTTTGGTAAGGAATTTTTTTCTCGTAGGTGGGTAGGATTTCGGGGGTATGTCTATTAACAAAAAATGATTATAATTAACCCCAGCAACCAAAAATAATTTTTTTAGAACGACTTGAAATTTTTTAATTTTGTCGAAAAATTTCGCACTTTCTCGAATTTTTTTCTACAAAGTGGGTAAGATATTGGGGGTATGTCCATTGACCAAAAATGATTGTAATTGGCACCCCCAATCGCAAATAATTTTTTCAGACTAATTTGAAATTTTTTAATAACTTTTTAACGAAGCCTTAGTCAAGAAATTAATATTCTTGATTTTCGTTTTATTTTAGCTTCTAGAATTTTCCATTAAAATTTTTCCTAGGAGTGGCTGAACACCCTATTGTGTACATTGTCTAGCTGATTAGTATATCAACCACATATGTATAATATTACCGCGTAAATTTGGTTAGTTACCTTTTTTCTTGCCCCGATAAATAGGTTTACTCAGATTTTACATTGTAATTGTACGTTAAAGATGTGAAATAATGGAAATACAATTGAATGCTGATAACAAAATGTTACATACAAATTTAATACACATATTTAAAAAATACGTGAATCTATATCTAACAAATGTATCTCGTATGCGAATTGCACAATAATCGGTGTCTTACGCCCAAGTGATGTTCTTTGTTAGTTCAAAATACACCGAGTGAAAAGAGACTAGCGATGGACGAATAAGACAGCTAAGTGGCATGGGAGGTAAACCGCCAATAGCCTCGAGCAGTCAGCTCATTTCGACTATAAAGACGCAAGTAGTCAGTAGAGAGTGGTTTGTTAAGTCAATTTCAAGGGACTCGACTTTTCGTTTAACCGCAGATCTAGGTCGACCTATCCATAGACTTTTTCCGCCAGATACTGCTGAAGAAAAGTGGTTCCCCTAACGTCCGTATTATAATCCCAGCATTCAAAACATTCTTATAGCACCCGATAAGACCGATTTCGTATAAAGTATTCCAATCAATAATTCGTTAAGCACGTTAGAAGTTTTGCGTAAAGCCATTGACAATTAGGTACGTACAATTGATGTTCAATAAAACTTATTAAAATGTAAGTAAACATATATAGTTTGTTTTTAAAAAAACTTAATAATCTCAACAAAATATGCGATTTTGAATAATAAAAAACGGATTATACAGTTTGCGTAACTAACTCGACTGTGAAAGTGAACGTAAGTAAATTAGGATATAAAAAATTCAAAAAGCAAATAGCCACCACTGTATGTCCTCTGTAATTGGGCCTCTAACACTAGATCATGGAACTGCAACCTCAACCACAATCGCAAACTCTATGGTCGCGATGAGTCGTTTGGTCGAGCATGGCAAAGGGTTTTTCTTCGCGGTGGAGTCCCGGAATAATCGTTGAAACAAGAACTATTCGATGTACGCACACGCCGTTGCGCGGAGGAGTTCGTGAAAGCGACGGAGAGATCTCGAGGAGAATACAGTACCAATTCCATAGGGCAGTTACCCTGGTCAGTATGGCATTGTCCGGCCGGTAGCCGCAATGCGACGTGTTCCCCGCCTTCCTTCTACCCCCCTCTCGTTGCTTCTCTCTGCCGAAGTGGAAGTTTTAGGCTAGGTCGTTGGTTGTTAGCAATGTAACAAACCTTACCAAACCTTTACCGAACCACATCCATGCCTTCTTCAGTCTCTCCAGCCGATCGCGCTCTTTCCGTTTTCCATGTTACTCGCGAATCCTCTTCACGCGCGATCGCAATAATTATGAATTCTTCCGGAACGAGTCTTTGACTCGCATCTCGAAAAACCTTTGCAGCGTTTACGTTACGGTTACGCATTTTTTGCACTTTGCTACGGAGTCGTGTTAGCTGTTTGGAGAAACGAGTGCACGAGGTTTATCGAGGAAGGTTTCTTGGTAGTCTGCAGCGTGCATGTTTCGAGGGTAAAAGAATACGATCGTGCGTAGGTTTACGTTTCACGTAGTTTGCGGGGTTCTAAAAGTATTTTTGGACTTCTGTTCGTAAAAGTGGAAAAGTAGTTTTCGATTTGTATTTGTGGTTTTGTGTAGATTAATTACACAGGGTGAGTCGCATAATTTTAACGATGCATTTAATAAGTGCAGATTCATATTTTTTCTTCAGATAAAGTTGGATCTTCGGAATATTTCATGGATAAAAGTTTCGGGTACATTGTTGAAGAAATTAATACGCCCTGAGATATTTGAAATTTTTGCCAAGACAAAGTTAATAACAACATATAGATGCAGCTGGCCTTCATATCCAAATTTATAGCTTTATTTAGAGTTTTATAAATAGAAGTTCTTCCTACAATCTTACGAATCCTTATTGTTGAAACTTTATTGCACAGTATATTATTTTAATTAACATTTATTGGAAATAAGGAAGCACCAGCGCCATCCTTCGTGCGGGACGGCCTGCCGCGTTTTTTTTGTAAAATCACTCACGACACAGTAGCAGTCCAACCGTTACCTTTGTCCTGTATACACTGTATCCTCGGATAGCTATTCACGCATCAAATAAATTAATCTATAATATCTAACAGGTTATGGGCCCAGAGATATAAAGTGCAAGCAGAGATACAGTGAAAAGTGTTTAAATTAAATTAAATTAAAATTTTCCAAAAAGTTCGCGAAGATTCTCGTGTGGGAAGATGGCGGAAATACCACGTGTAACCATCTCAAAGTTAAATAACGAGAATTACCAGTCATGGAAATTTAAAATGGAAATGCTCCTGATAAGGGAAGGTTTTTGGGAAGTAATAAAAGCACCCAGGCCAGCAAATCCAGATGCAACCTGGATAACTCTTGACGGAAAGGCAAAAGCGACAATCGGTCTATTAGTCGAGGACGATCAACTAGTACACATACGTAATACCGTGAGTGCAAAGGAAGCCTGGACTGCTTTACAAGAATACCACCAAAAATCATCCCTATCAAGTAAGGTCCTGTTATTAAAAAAACTATGCAGTTCGAAGCTTCTGGAAGGCGAAAGCATGGAAAAACATTTAAATGTTTTAATAGAATTAAAAGATCAGTTAGTAGCTGTAGGTGAGACCATCAAAGAAAACCTTTTTATAGCAATAATATTGTGTAGCCTACCAGAATCTTTTAATAATCTAATAAGCGGTCTCGAAAGTCGACCAGAAGAGGATCTTACATTAGGTTTAGTCAAAGGAAAACTTATCGATGAATATCGACGAAGGACACAAAACGTGGATACAAATGAAAAGGCGTTAAAAATTCAAACTGGCGGCGGACAAAGAATGGGCCACGGTAGCAGCTCAGTAGAGTGTTTTTTCTGCAAGAAGAAGGGACATTTGAAAAATAACTGCCGAAACTACAAAGCATGGAAAAGCAGAAATGAGAAGGTAAATAAAGTTACCGATAATAGCGAATTCTGTTTTAGTATACAGGCCAATACATGCGAGAAAGAGACATGGTGTGTAGATTCCGGAGCGACAATACATATGACTCACAACAAAAACTTCTTCGATGTATTACATACACAAGCCAAAGAGGTTGTGTACACCGCTAACGGTAAGCCGCTGAAGGTTGAAGGAACCGGCACAGGTACAATTAAATGTTTGTTAAATTCTGGAGAGGAAAGAATAATAAAGATAAAGAATGTCTTATATATACCAGAATTAAATGAAAATTTATTGTCGGTAAAACAGATTCAAGATAATGGCTTTGAAATTATATTTAAAGATAATAAATGTACAGTAATGAAAAATAAAGAAATTGTCGCTATAGCAGATTGCATCGGGAATCTATATAAACTACGTACTCGTCATGAAAGTCTGATAGTCGCAAATAAGCATAATGAATTCTGTATCCATACTTGGCACAGAAAATTAGGGCATAGAGATCCGGAGGCAATTAAAAGGTTATCTAATGAAGGCCTCGGAAATAACATAAAAATTCAGGATTGCGGTATAAAAGAAACATGCGAAATATGTATTAAAGGCAAGGCAGTAAGGAAACCATTCCCACAACACTCTAAAAGAAAAACAACACAAATACTTGAGTTGTTACACACAGATTTATGCGGACCCATGCCAACGCCGACGCCAGGAGGTAAACGATACATATTAACGTTAATAGATGATTACAGTGGTTATACGCAGATCTATTTGCTCGCACATAAAAATGAGGTTTGTCAAAAAATTAAAGAGTATGTTTCACTATTGACGAATAAATTTAATAAGAAACCCAAAACGTTTAGATCCGATCGCGGAAAAGAATATGTTAACAATGAACTAATTAACTTTTTCAAAAGGGAAGGTATAAAATTCGAACTAACCGCCCCCTACTCACCTGAACAAAACGGCAAGGCAGAACGAAAAAACCGATACCTCGTCGAAATGGCCAGATGTCTGTTAATTGACGGAAGACTTCCAAATAAATATTGGGGAGAGGCGATCGTGACTGCAAACTATTTACAAAACAGACTGCCATCTCGTACAAAGGAGAAGACGCCTTACGAATATTGGTATGGTGAAAAGCCGGATTTAAAGAATATACAAATTTTCGGTAGCGACGCGTATGTGCTAATTCCAAGCGAGTTCAGACGCAAACTAGACGTTAAAACAAAAAAGCTCACCTTTGTTGGATACTCCGAAGAATCCAAGGCATATCGATTACTGGATCGAGAAACGGCAAGAGTAACAATTAGCCGGGAAGTAACATGTATAGATAATCTAACAAAGCAGGAGGAGCAAATAGAATTACGAAATGACACGGATGGGAATACGGAAACAGAAATAGAATTCAAGAATCAACAAGAGGAACAGAAGGAAGATATCCGTAATAATAAAAAAGAAGGCAGAGAAGAAACAGAAAGAGTTTTAACACGATTAAATAGAGGAGTACCACCAGCACGGTTTGGACAATATGCTGATATTGTAGTAAACAACACAACCGAGCCGAGTTCTGTTGAGGAGGCGTTATCAAGTATTAACAGAAACGAATGGCAACGAGCACTCCATGAAGAATATAACTCCTTGATAGCCAACAACACGTGGGACTTGGTAGTGCTTCCAAAGGGTAAAAATGAAATAGGATGCAAATGGGTATTTAAACTAAAGAAGGACGCACAAGGTAATGTAATTAGATTTAAAACCAGGTTAGTGGCACTTGGCTATAATCAAAAAATAGGCATTGATTATAATGAAATATTTGCTCCGGTAGTAAAACAGACTACATTCCGAATATTTTTAACAATAGCCAGTAGAGATAAACTAGTTGTTAAGCACTACGATATAAAGAATGCCTTTCTAAATGGTGATTTAAAGGAGGAAATATATATGAAGCAGCCGCCAGGGTACCAAATAAAAGGAAAGGAACATCTCGTGTTAAAACTGAATAGAAGTATATACGGCCTAAAACAATCGGCATATAATTGGAATAACAAAATTTCAAACGAATTAAAAAATCTGGGATTTGAGCAAGATATAAACGAAATTAAACGAGTAGAGGATAAATTGTCGGTCTCACTTAACGTGTCACAACTCGGAAGTATACAAAACTATTCTGGAATTCAAGTAACTAAAGACAAAAATGGTAATTTCCTTATACATCAAGAAAGATACATAAACGAAATCTTAAATACATATGGCTTAACAGAAGCAAAAACATCAAATATACCTTTAGACGTCGGTTATAGAAATGAGCAAGATAGCAAACCATTACCAGATAATAAACAATATAGCAGCCTGATCGGAAGTTTAATGTATATAGCTGTTTCGACGCGTCCTGACATCGCAGCGAGCGTTGCAATATCGAGTAGAAAACTAAAGGCTCCAACGGATCGTGATTGGATAGAAGCTAAAAGAATAGCACGCTATTTGAAACTAACTAAAAAATATAGGTTGCAATTAGAAAATAACAGTAAAAAGGTAGAATTAATAGGTTATGCAGATGCAGACTGGGCAGAGGAAAGAATGGACCGAAAATCGACCAGCGGATATATATTTAAATATTTAGGAAGCACGATCAGCTGGGGTTGTCGAAAGCAAACATGTGTTTCGCTGTCCTCAACCCAGGCGGAATACATAAGCTTAAGTGAAGCCTGCCAAGAAGGTTTGTGGCTGAAGAAATTATTACAGGATTTTAATGAAGAAATAATGGAACCAATAAAATTATTCGAAGACAACCAAGGCTGCATAGAATTAACAAAAAATCAGAAATTTAGCAAAAGGACGAAACATATAGATACCAAATACCATTTTATAAGAGACCTAAGGGAACGCAATGTTATTAATTTAAGCTATTGTTGCAGTAATAGTATGCTTGCAGATATGATGACAAAACCGCTCCATTCAACAAGACTGAGGCAACTGGCAAAAGGTTGCAAGCTAACAACAACTTCGGATGACGATGTTGAGGAGGAGTATTGGAAATAAGGAAGCACCAGCGCCATCCTTCGTGCGGGACGGCCTGCCGCGTTTTTTGTAAAATCACTCACGACACAGTACCAGTCCAACCGTTACCTTTGTCCTGTATACACTGTATCCTCGGATAGCTATTCACGCATCAAATAAATTAATCTATAATATCTAACAACATTTATTAATAACTAATATATAGTATTAGAGAAAGTACAGAGAAGGACAAAGCGGTATGACACGTGTTACAGTTAGTACATTCTGATCTATAGATCAATACGAGATCCAATAGGTGGCGATCGATTACCTGCTCCGCTTTATCGACGCAAGTGAGACCTACGATTAGGCTTTATCTTGGTACTCCTGACACTTATTTCTAACCAGTAGTATTCGTTGCCGCGAAGTTAACTCTGATGTAGAAAACTTTACCCGTGTTCACGAGTAAATATGAACTTGATTCTTCTACTAAAGCTTCTACTTTCCACAGATGCAAATACGCAATTTCAAGTACTTCAACTAATATTATTCTCAGTTATGAACGTACGGTTATTAATTGTAAATAAAGTTTTACTATTTTACTGTGGTGGCAGCTGGCGTTATCGTCTTGAAAGATGAAATCTGTAGAATCTCCAAACACGTCTTCTATACTTGGAATTAAAAAATGTTCCAAAATATGAATGTATCTTTCTGCATTAACATTCTGATAGAGAATGCATCATTTTCTCACGCTTTTCGCAGCTCCATATCATATATGATTGCGAATACTTTGCATTACGATTTAAACAATCTCCATTAAACTTTTCATTTGTTCTTCTCAAAATAAATGTTTCTGTGTCATCTCTCGTTCCAAGCCATACACGTGACTCATCACTGAATATTACTTTGGATCTGGAGAATTTGCACCTTCCTTGCCCCATCGTAAGTAATTTTTCATGTGTGCCTTTGCAAACAAGGGTTTTGTCTTAGCTTTCCAATATGTGATACCTGGACTACGGATGTTTATGCATTTATTAATTTTAACGGGAGATTCTAGAGGCCAAAATAAGACGAAAATCAAGTATATCAATTTCATGACAGATTTCATTAAAAAATTATTAAAAAATTTAAAATCATTTTGAAGTAACTATTTTTGGTTACGGAGGTTAATTACAATCATTTCTTATGAATACACATACCCCCCAAATTCCTACCCACTTTCGAGAAAAATGTTCGGGTAGGTGCTGAAATTTTTCGGCGAAAAGAAATTTTTGATATCGTTGTAAAAAAATTATTTTTGATTACATGGGTCAATTACAATTATCTTTGGTGAATGGACATACCCCCGAAATTCCACGCATTTTCGAGAGAAAAAATTCAGTACGGGCGGAACTTTAAACGTTAATAACTTCTTAACGAAGCCTCCATCAACAAATTGGTATTCCTGATTTTCGTTTTATTTTGGCCTCTAGAATCTTCTATTAAAATTTTTCCCAAGAGTGACCGAACACCCTGTATAAGAAATACTTAAAGTAAGATACGAATTATTATATTTAAAGGTTGAGACAACTATCTACAAAGTTTCTGTTTCATTAATTCTATTAATAAAGATCCGCAGTCCAGTGATACCCATTTCGTTTAACCTGTTTCTAATTGCACGGTCATTGTTCATTTAATAGTTTTGAGGTGGCTCTTCTCATACTTTTCACAATTTTACATAATCTTCTGTCATCCCTTTTAGTAGTTCCACGAGGACGATCACAACACTACCTGTTTCGTCGCATTTTCTTTGTAAATCACTAATGGTACTTTGGCTACCCCTAATTGATTCTACGACTTTTCTCTGTGTTTCCCTTCTTGAGGAGCTCAATTATTCTTATTTTTATATTTTTTGAGTGAAAGACTACTAACTAGTGGATGCCTCGGACATAAGAGCATTTGTTTACATTTCTGCGAACTCGACTTACGTTTACACTTACCCTCCACGGTCCAAAGATTCGTAGAACTAATTATTTCAGTCATGATCGGAAACATATTTCCAAGTAACATTTTGTTTTCCTTCTACGTTGTCTTTGAAAATAAATGAAAGTTTGCGTTACTTTGTAGTCAATTACTTCCAACAAAACTCACTTACATTTAAAATTAAAGAAACACCGCAGTTTTTCGTAAAATTTGCATGAATGTGCACGATCGGAAACCTTCTGCCAGGTGTTGTATTTGTATCATTTCCCGTGAATACACGGCCGAGGCTCGGTCGTTTCGAAAGAATCCCAAGGGCGGGGCTGGCTAGGATAGCGTCGAGGGTGCGGATGGGGATGAAAACGACTAGAAACGCGGCTGGATTCCAATCAGGCACGACAATGCTGGCCAACGCGTGCGACGCGGCAAGATTCGCAATTCGTCAAGGGTGCGACGGTGTAAGTGACACGCTCGTACGTGTAACGCGAGTGCACGCGCGTGGGCGGGCGAGAACGGCGCTTACGTTTCAATTTTGGCGCGGTGATGGATCCCTCGCGCGCGAGAACAGCACAAAGAAAGGAGGTTTGATTGGAACCGAGCGGCCAAGTTGCGTTCAAAGAATTCTTTTGTTCGTTTCCAACGTTGCCCGGCCGAAATCCCATCGAGCCTTTCCAGCGTCCGTCCTCGGCCTGGCCTTCCTCCGCGCTTGGCCGCGAAAAAACGCGAACAAGATTGATATCGACGCACGATCCTCGAACGGTCCTCGTCCCACGCTCTCGATCCTTCGCGATCTTCCCATCGACGGATGAGGGACTAAGTGCGCGAATACCGTATCAATAAGCGTCGTTTTGATAGCGTTCGCCTGCGAACGGGGGGGTTTTCTATAGCCGGCGAGATGAAAGTCGGCTCGATTGAATCCTCGAGAGGCGGCGTATCAACGGCCCCGATACCGCAACCTACTCTATTCTTTGTGTTCAAAGCTGCCACCTGACTTTTCTTTTCTGCTCTTTCATCTCTCGAGATCTCCACTCTTTCCCTATCAATATTTATCAATTATCCACACCTAAATGATATCTACCTCGGAGACTTCGCATCGAATCGCTGATGCCACGGATCTCCAATTGAGTTTGTTCTCGATGACGTCGCCGATGTGAAATTTTGATTTTTCGGCTCTCTTTTTGGGACAAACTTAAAGGGGTTTGCTGTCAACTGTCATTTTTTTCGACCTGATTTGTAATTTTTTTTCTAATGATAGGTAGGCTGTTTTGTACTGAGGTTTTGCAGTTATATTTATTCATCTTATAAGTATGTACAGTATTTTTCTCATCGGAACATATTAAACATTGTGGGAGTTATAACGTCTTGTTTAACACTAGATTGCCCAAGGAAGTCATTTTGACTGCTTTTTAATTTCAATTAGAAAAACAATTATGTATATAATGACACAATTTCTTAGAATTTTGTGATTTTTTGTACAATATATAAATGCGTTTATTAATAATTGTAGTTACCTCCATCTCCTTCATTTCCGGTATATGTATATATGTATGTGTTATACCTATATTGCCCAAAAGCAGTCATTTGGCTGCTTCTGAAATTTTAAATAATCAAATGGCTCTTATTATTGAATTGAATAAATTTCTTATATGACCAGTTCGGCTCTGTATTGAAATAACAGTTTTCATTTTTGTTCGATTACTAACACATGATAAATTGTCGATTTGGGCGTATACTTGATAAATTGCAGTTTCTCAATAAGCTAAAGTAGTACTTGTTATTCGAATCTTTATGCAGTGATACTTGTTCTAACAAGTTGTTTATTTTATTTCTTTTGCTCCCTAAATTCCTAATATTAAAACCTAATATCAAAAATTAATTTTAAACAAATTTCTCTACACATTAGTTATTCTTTCACAATGCAGTCATTTTGACTGCTTTTGGGCAATATAGGTATATGTATACTAAGTTTCAGTCTTTCTAATGTTAAATGCGTTTTTTAAATCTGGCTTTCATGATATTTCAAGATCTAGCAGACCGATTGACTTCAAATTTGAAGAGAATATTCAGCAGACACTCAGTTATCGTTGGAATTAGAGATTTTTAAAAATATTGAGTTTTACTATTTCTTTTTAATATGCTTAGAAAGGTTAAAAAATAGAAATTCGAAACTTGAAGCACCGCCATTCCTTTATTTATCGAGATTTTGAGTTCTTCCTAGTTCCTGCTATAACTACACCCTTCTTAATGAAGACACTTTAGCCTCCTCTATTTCAAATTAGCGGATCGGTTGAAATCGTGGAAGTCAGTAGATCACCTTTTTCACAAATCCCATTAAACAAGAAATTACAACTCCCACAATTTGTAATACTTTTTGATGAGCATAATGTTGCACATTCTTATAAGATGAATAAATATATCTGCAATATCACAGTGCAAAACACATTATCTACCATTAAAAAAAGAATCACAAAAGAGGCTGAAAAATGGCAGTGTAGATAGCAATATCCCCTTCATTGATGAAAAAAATACAACTTCATTGATTAAGCTGGCCTTCATTTTTTTATTGAATAAACTATATTTTTCTAAGTTTTACTATTGCATTTATTGTCACATAATTTCTGATGAACTTCTGTCAGAAACGTTCTTTTACAACTTTACACACATTGATGTCGAGACAAAGAGACTTATAGCACATTCTTTGGCAGGTCTTGGCAGCTAATTTTTGTGGAATCTTTTACATAATATAATAACGAAATAATACAATAAAAATTAGTGAGGATGTTTGAGGAGTATTTTTGCAAAATTTAATCAGAGTTAGTAAAATTATTCTTCGTAATATATTTAGCCTATCATTAGAAAAATGAAATGAGAAACAGGACAAAATTATAAGAAATAAATATTTCTCGCAGCAGATTCCATTACAAACAACAAATTATCAGTCATGCAATAAGAAAACAATTATCTTTCAGGAATGTCAAATATCAATTAACCTCTTGGGTGTCTTATTTGTTAATCTAATTATGCAATCTCCTACTTTACTATGAGCCGTAAAACACGTCTAGAAATTCTACCTTTATCGACAGAATGTACGATCTTTCAATTTTTGTCTATAGGACAGATATATTTGGTCTTTTTAAGGAGTCTTTTATTATATTTTATCGACATCAATTTTCGTCAAAAATTATTTCACCGACAATTTTTAATCGTCGTGTCGACTTATAATACGTCTGATTATATTTTATTGTTTCACCTCTTTAACCCTTTGCGGACTAAAACAATTTTAATATTTTTCTCCAACAGATCTGTACTTCCTTATTGTACTAATGAAAATTCAATTGATAGCAATAGATATTTAATATAAATGGAAAGTTTTTAAAAATATTCGATGTACAAAATATTGTACAATGTACAAGTCAAGATTTCTTTCTTATGTTTGACGTATGGAGTGGGGATGAGTCGTTCAACAGGACAGAGAATGAATCTATATATAAATAAGAGTTAAAAAGGATGAATAACATTTTTTGAATCGAGTGTTCGTTTTCGAGATAAGTGAATTTGAAAACTTGTGGTACGCTTTGGCTGGCGCGTCTGACCATTAATCTACTTTTCTACTTACACTCAAGTCCAAGACTTCAAAGTCGATTTTCTCGAAAACTAGGTCTCAAACGAAAAAATGTTATTATATCTTTTTATTTAGTTTTACAAGTAGAATCATCCTCTGCCCAACTGTACCACTCGTCCCGTCCTACCCTATATGTATATAACATGTTCCTCTTCTTTTTCCTTGAACCTAACGGTTGAAGTATACTAGACCTGATCTTGTCTTAAATTAGAGGATGTGGTATGAATATGAGATGCTTTCTTTATTTTTCAACCTAGAGATAAATCCCAGAATTGTCAAAATTAAAATATTTTCATGAACAAATGTAGAGAATCCCATGTGAAATAAGCTGCATGAGTATGAATATTGTGGGTCTTACGAAACCTGTGAGTTTTTTGGTTTTTCTAAACTGGTGCAATAAGTTTCTTAATTTCGACATGTTTCCTATATATTTATTTATGTTTTATAAATGTTCACAACTTTTTAACTGAATTATATGTCGTTAAACAAGGCGCTTGTGAGAGCACGACACCCTCTGGTGGCGAGCATGGAGGCGACGCCACACAATAAATATATTTTTAGAATGCTCTATCAATGAAACATATTTCTATCCAAATTCTATTGCTCTGTCTGTTTTCTCTACAAATATGCATTTCCACAAACATCCGGAATCTATTAATTAGCCAGTGTGCTGTTAATCGGTCCAGCAGGGAGAAGTTGAAAGGTAGCATGCAGATCAGAAAGGAAGATAGAAGAATTTCTCAAATTTCTTAAAAAGAAACAGAAGGTCAGCCGCAAGTTTCCCAAATTCAAGAGATTTTAGATTTAGAATTTATTGAACAGGCTCATAATCATGGTCGTAAATGCTCATATAACAGCCCGGCTTATAGGATGCAAATCTTAGGAATCTATGTTGCACCTGTTCAATACGGTATTTATGTCTTACTTGGACAAGGGACCCGATCGTAGATGCATACTCCAATCGCGACCTTACCAAGCTGCAATAAAGGAGCCTTAAGGAATTAACATATTTGAAATCGGTAGTGTCACATGGCAAAGCCTAAAGTTTTGTAGGATTTGTTAATGGTTTCATGAATATGTGGGGCGAAATTAAGTAAAGAGGAATATCTAACACCTAGATCAAGTACCTCGCAAATGAATTGCAAAGAAGTGTTACATAAGAGATAGTTGTATGTAATGGGATTTAAACTCTGAGAGGATCTCATCAATTTTCATTTCCACAAATTTAGTAATATCCCATTAACGCGACACCAGTGTTCTAATAG
Source organism: Colletes gigas (assembly GCF_013123115.1). Classification (NCBI taxonomy): domain Eukaryota; kingdom Metazoa; phylum Arthropoda; class Insecta; order Hymenoptera; family Colletidae; genus Colletes; species Colletes gigas. The sequence continues at coordinate 1,592,877 of NW_025106659.1, read as the reverse complement.
CCAAAGGTCAATCGGAAGCTCGAGACAATCACAAATAGTGGAAATAATTTAAAGCGTTTTTAAATCATCTGCAAATAATAAAGATCATTATCAAATATTCCTATCGATGGGTATTGCTGGATTTGAAAAAATTCATACGTCAAACTTTAAATGCGATTTTCTCAAAACCACATTTTTCCAAATTGTTGCCACGATATCTCAAATCGTAGTTGATCGATTATCATAATATTTAGAGAGAATCTTTAGCACAAATGTGATAGTCATTTGTACCAAAATTTTCAAAATCCAAAGTTGTTCACTATTTTCTTTTTATATTGCAAAAGATAAAAATAATACAAGAAATCGATAAACTAAATTTAATGAATTACAATCATTTTTGGTATTACACATACCCCCAAAATTCTACGTATTTTCTAGAAAAAAATTCTTTACTGAAAATCTAATCAGGTGCCTAAATTTTCCGACGAAAAAAAAATTTCAAATCGTTCTGAAAAAATTATTTTCGGTTGCAAGGGTCAATTACAATCATTTTTGGCGAATAGACATACCCCCGAAATCCTAACCATTTTCTAGAAAAAAATTCGAAAAGCTGTGAAATTTTTCGACGGGAAAAAAATTGCAAATAGTTCTGGAAAAATTATTTTTGGTTGAGGGTGTCAATTGCAATCATTTTTGGTGAATAGACATACCCCCGAAATCCTGCACATTTTCGAGAAAAAAATTCAGTACAGGCGGAACGTTAAACGTCAATAACTTTTTAACAAAGCCTCCATTAACAAATTGGTATTCTTGATTTTCATGTTATTTTGGCCTCTAGAGGGTTATGGCTATGTGATATCATGTACAAAAAATATTTTTTTAGTCAATAGTCTATACATATATGTTGTTGAATGGAGGACGTTAAAAGAGAATATTTTGGTTTTTCACATAAAATAGTTAGTTTTTAGACTAGAAAAACCAAAATACTCAACCGAAATGAATCCTTTGACGAAGGACAGGTTTTTGGATGAAGAAGAGGCTGCAAAGACGGAAGATAGATAAAGAAAGTTCTATAAAGTTTTTATTGAAATCGGATGCTGTACACCCGCTGTAAAAACTTGTTTACCCATCTACGAACGAAAATATTATCTTGTCGAATATTTATCCCGGAGACAATAACTTCGATCGAAACCTCGAAAAAGAACAACAGAGAATCCACCTGAATACCAAATCCGTAAAGAAAGATTAGATTCTCCATATTTGGCTTTAAAAAAATCATTAGGTGGGCGGATTCTTTAGCCAGTAACCGTACAATTTTTTCTTAAATGTCTTTTTCGCAACAAGTACAAAAAATGGTTACTTTCGATCATTTTTGTCACGAAACGTATTTGACATCGGATGGCATGCTTCTGGACGAACGCTGGTACGATTGAATTCTCGCGAGAAAACACGCCCAGAGTTTCGATACGTCGCGCTAAGGTGTTTTTCGCGCGGCAGCCTGAAAGCTACCCTGCGTACGCCCCTTCGTGTTCTTTTTCCTCCCTACCAGCGTCTTTTCTTTCTTCGTTCCATCCTTCGTCGCTGTTTCCACTGCCTTCGGTTCGCTGCTGACGTCAAACGTTCTTACTCACGGTCTTGTGTTCTTTCTTTCGCCCTTTTTCAACGTTTCTCCTCTTCGTGGTATCCTGCGTCCGACCGACGACCGACATAAAACTTGATAAAGAAATAGACGCTCTCCGGGGGCTTGCCGGTGCTGCAACAAATATTTTCAGATTGCAGCCAGACCATGGTAGCGACGCTTTATTAAAATTTACACAGGTGCGGCGCGAGTCCTATTAACAGAGACACTCGTGTAAGAAAAATGCAATGTCGTTCGCGCTAAATATCCGCCGACGAAACGCTGCGAGAATTGCTGTTTTCTTTCCCCCATTGTCGTCGATCTCAACCCTGGGACACGGCAGAGATCTCTCCCGAGTCTTCCGGTCGCGTCCCGACAGTTTAATTCCTTCTTCGCGATTAAATTGTATACGAAGAGGACAGAGGGGCTCGAAATAGGCTACGAAATGAAATTCGAGGTATAAGAGCAATAGCACGTCGTTCGAGAACCGCGTTACGAAAAATTTCTTAGCGAAATATTCCCTGAAAAATTTTCTAACCCGCGTTCACCGGAGCTCCTTGACTAGTAATTTCGTTTGAACCGGAGCTAACGCGCTCTTGTTTCTACTCGTGTCTGACAAGAGGAATCTACGATCTGAACGAGCGTTTTATGAACGGAGCTTATATTGCAGGACCCGAGAGCGTAAAGAAGTCGTAGAACGTTAGACTCGCCAGCCATTTTCATGAAAAAACGACGCCGAATAATAAATTTTCAAAGGTGTCGAGTTTAGTTTAGTATTCACGTAAAGATATTGAAATGAGCCGTTTATTTTGAAAGTGGCCTAACTCCATTTTTCAATTTTTTCCGGTTACCATGGTTACATGTACAACTTTATGTTATTTATCAGTAAAGCATTTCAGGTTGCTTATATTCCGGGGCAAATACGATAATTCTTGACACATAAGTTTTCAGAGTTAGTTCAATAATTGAACCGTGTAGTTTGAAAGTGGCCTAACTCCATTTATACTTAAATCAAGATATTTACTATTGATAATGTCGGAAAGCAGTGATGAAGGTAATTTTAATTAATTAGTATTTACAAGTTAACCTCAGTTTTTGGACAATTGCGTTAGTTGAATAACTAGTACGTTTAATCAATATAAAACTTAAAATTTAATATTAAATTTTAGAAATTATTTCACCCATGGGGAAGAACAGAACAAGACTATTTAGTTCAGATAGTGAAGAAGAAATAGTAACTAATGATTTTAAAAAAAAATCGAAAATGAAACAGAATTATAGAACAATATTCGTCTTCAGGGGATGAAGATGCGAATAACAATGGAGAAAAGATTGATGAATCATACATCCATAAAGTGCGAAAGATTAAACGGAATTCAGGAAAAAGATATTGTACTCAAACCGGAAATATTGCACTTGAAAAGATTTTCGAAAACAAAGATTGCCGTTGTCGGAATGCTTGCACAAAAAATTACGACGAAGAAGAAAGAAAGAATATTTTTGAGAAGTTTTGGGGTTTGGGAGATTTTAACAAACAAAATGTATTGCTTTACGAAGCTGCCGAGCGCAAAATTGTGGAACGAAGACGTCCAACAAACGGAAAAGGTTCGCCAAGAAATTGGAGTTTTAAAGATATGTAAAATAAATTCAGTATTGTTTTTTTTTCAATTTGAAGCATCTTAAATTATGTTGAATGGACTTGGGCACCTTCAAATTTTATAATGAATCTGGTTGTTAATTTTGAAAGTGGTCTAACTCCATTCTTGATAAGAAAACGCATATTATTCACTTAATAATTGCCACTATTTTAATAGGAACTATAAATTTAACACCCTTAGATACACTTAAGCAGTATGACTCATTAGTATCCTATACGTATATTTTTAAATTCATTGAAACGCAAACCCTTAAATATCTCAAAATAAACGGCTCATTTCAACAAAAAGTACTTGCGTAGAAACCAATATTATTTTTAAGTGGGTCTTTTACTGTAAACCGCCAAAAAATTCAATTCTTTTTTGCATTTTCTTAAAAGAAATTGTCTTAGAAATATGTGAGCAAAAGCATATCACTGAACTTCTAAAATTAACGAAGGTATATTTATTGGTCGGTTGAGTAATACCTGTTTAAACTGTTTTATCTTCAATTTCCACTATTTGGGAACGGTCTAACAACGCGTGGTAAAAATAATTAAACATTACACATGTACAGGTCTGAAACTACTAGTGTCTTTTCCATAATTGAGTCACTGTTAGAAATGGCAAGGCCTTCCCTTTAAAATGATTTTGTTTTATGTCGATCCGACTGTCCGTTTTGAAGATATCGTTATTTAAATGAAAAAATAATTTTTAAAATTCCACTCTACGTCTTAGAAAAATCTATTAACGCATATTAAAAGCACTAGAATTGTAAATTTACACTGTTAGAATTGATTTATGTCGATCTGATCTTCCGTTTTCCGTTTATTTCCAAGAATTTACTACGCACTGTTTAGTATTTACACGCATGGTCAACGACCTCTCGCCGATGTCAACAATGAAAAGTAAACAAATGCAATCGACTTGAAACAAAAATTATTATGTCTCCGGAACTAATTACTTTAGCGACTTCAAACAAGTTTCATTTTAAAGGGCTTTTCATCCTCTATCCAACGAATGTAACAATTATTACTATTTATGCTGTCTTCTATATTTATTTTGATATTTACTTTGACCCTGTATACCTAAAGAAGTTTCAGCAATTCCAATTAATTATATGCCTGGTGTGCCATAAAACTGAATTATAAATTGTTTATTTAATGGAAAATGAATTTAAATTTGTACACAGGATGTTTGTTCAATTACTAACCAGCATTTTCTCGCAAATAATTGTTTTTCCAAAACTAAATACGATATATTTACTTGAAACAATATTCTTTTATCTTCTATCCCATGAAAATTTAAAAATTTTGACGTAGTTTGTAAATTACCTGTATGAAGTTGAGGTACTAAGTATGCACATTTAGAATAAAATTATTGAATATTTTGGTGCAGGTTTTTAAAATGCATGCTTTGAGAAGAAATATGTGACATAAAAGAGAAAGATATCGTAGAAATAAACTTAAAAACACATCTTTGTATAGATATAATGCAAAAATTAAAATTTTTTTGTCGCGTAAAAGAGAAAAATAAAGACTGGTCATTTGACCAGTGTTAATAGGAATGGCTATACACGAAGTGTCGGCAGGTTTACTGTTAGAAAGCAAGTAAATCTGTTTAAGAAAGAGGTGCAATCGTACTTTGCATCCACGCGCATATATCTAAATGCATAAGAGATACGAGATTGAGATTTGGAATCGACTCGACTATGCAGTCTGTCCTAGTTCCATGGGGCGCTCTGCATATTCTGTGACTTCGAAAAATTCCACGCCCTTTCAGAAAATCCTCCTTAGCTTCGAGTTCAGGCGATATTTCGCGGACAATTGCTTGAGCTTTCGCTCGAATCGGATATCTTTCTTTTATTCCAACACGTTCCACGTTATTTCCGGTCGTACATCGAAACGGATAAAGCGTTGCGCCTTTGACAACAATTTGCCGCGTTTCTATTTCGATGGAAGCAGAACGAAGAGTTTAGAAAAAAAAGAATATCTTCTTTGTCGTCAAATACGCTTCGCTTTAGAGCAGTGCTTGCAACAAGCCATTCCGTGCTATGGAACAATAAACGAACAACGGTACGTAAAACCATGCAAGGGCAGTAAAAAGAAGAAACTCAAACGGGAAACCGCGGCGAAGGGCGAAGTTGAGGGAATCTTGAAGGCTTTATCCTGAGGGCTTTAGGCAGCTGTTTCGGGGTTTCTTGACGACAGTCAACGTAAGCGAAAGTGCTGTTTATGGGAACCACTATGGCGAGTTACAGTACAGCTTTTAGTTCCCAGCTTTGAACGCGTTTCAAAGGTGCGGAAATTCAGTCGTGGAAGAATAGCCATCGATTCGTCGCGAGAGTACAATCTTCAGTTTCAAGGACAACGATTTGCCACTCCTGAACAAGTTTCTTGGATCTTCCGACTGACAGTATCATCAGAGAATCTGTAAACAAAAGACGGTGAAACAGCTTTAATCGATAATGGAACATTGTTGCAGCATATAAGATTGTAAGTATTCGATTATAAAACAACTGTAATTTTAAAATGAAATTGATTATCAACGATTGTAATCCGATTAAAAGTGGAAATTCAAATTACATGTACGTAGAAATAATATAGTATACAGGGTGTTCGGCCACCCCTGCAAAAAATTTTAGTGGGAGATTCTAGAGGTCAAAATAAAACGAAAATCAAGAATGTCAATTTCCTGACTGAGGCTTCGTTAAAAATTTATTAACAAAATTAAATTAAAACATTTCAAATCGTTCTGAAAAAATTATATTCAGTTGCGGGAGTCAATTAGAATCATACTTGGTGAATACATATACCCTCGAAATCTTACCCACTTTCGAGAAAAAAATTCGTGTAGGTACTGAAATTTTTAAACGAAATTAAAAAATTTCAAATCATACTAAAAAAATTGTGTTTAGTTACAGGGGTCAATTACAAGCATTTTTGGTGAATAGACATACTCCCGAAATTCTACACTATCGAGAAAAAAATTCCTTACCGAAAATATAATGTCTGACCATGAATGAATTATTCCCCTGAAATGTGTTTCAAATCATTCTGAAAAAATTATTTTCAGTTCCGGGGGGCAATCACAATTATTTTTGGTCAATAGACATACCCCCGAAATGCTACGCATTTTCTAGAAAAAAATTCAGTACGGGCGGAATTTTAAACGTTAATAACTTTTTAACGAAGCCTCCATCGACAAATTGCTGTTCTTGATTTTCATCCTATTTTGGCTTCTAGAATTTCCCATTAAAATTTTTTCCCAGGGGTGGCGGAACACCCTGTATAGGTGTACATTAATTATAAGTTTTTTTTGGTAGAAAAATTGTAAAAGTTGCGGTAAATTGTTACAGGGATAGGTTGTTATGTGGTCACATTTTTAATTTTAATTTTAATTGGAATATTTTAAATACGTTTATTTTACAGTATCTACAGGTTGTAAAGAAATTGTGTATGTCACCGAATAGATTTTGACTCGATAAAGACTTTTTACAGCTTCCTTTATTATCAGACACAACGTTTAACCCTTTTCATTTGATAATTATTTCAACATTTCATTCCAAGAACTTTGTAATTAAAAATAGATTTTTTCAAATAAGTTTACAATTGCCCTTTCGTGTAAAAAGGAAATATGAGATTTGTTATTTCACGTCACCCCCTATCCCTAAAAGTGTGACGTAATTTATAAATGACGCGTTACTAAACTTTGTTGAGTTACGTACATTGCAGAAAAGAAATTTATGAAAATGCTTATTAAGGTAGACGAAAGTATGACATTTGACAGTAATTCACTGACGGTTAAAGATTTATGGTCCTGTTGGTCTTCGATTGCAGAGTGCTTGGTAACTGAATTTATACGTGTTCGACGTTAAATTCGGTTTCCCCGTGAAAGGGAATTCAGATGGGAAATAGGATGAAATATTTCCCCGTTTCCTTCCGTGTTGTAGAAGGGAGACGCAAGGCGACAAGGGGCAAATGAAAGACGAAGACGCATATTTTTGAGTTCTAATTTCCTTAAACCTACTATTGACTTCTGCCCTAAATTTTTCTTTACTGCGAACCCACGTAACATTGCATATATGTATGTATAGTTGATGAAATTAACGAATGAAAGTTTCTAAAACGATATCTCCCGCCCTCACCCATAGAAGGACACACTCAACTTCCACCTTTCTCACAAGTACTCGACCAGATCATTAAACGTTCCCCTTTCCTTTCCTTTTCTGTCCTCCTGCTATTTCGCGCATTTCTTTCCACGCCAGCAAACCGCCACAGTTATAAAGCATTTTTAAATTTTCCTGTTTGATGTATCAGCTTGAAGCGAACATGATTAATGTGTATCAATTAAAGATTACTGCGTATGCATTCTATTTATCATTAATCAACGCGTCTTCAATTTACCCAACATTTTGTGATTTAAACACTTTAACTGCCATGTCATCCATACGTGGGTGACAGGACTTTTCACTATGGAATTAAAACAATTAATTTTTAAGTCGAGATGTTAAAGAAAATAAATTTGACTAGGATTTGTGAATTTTAGTGAGGTTACAAAAGTAAGTACTAACAATGAGTGGTGTTTGTATGGCCGTGTTGGTCATCCAACAGCGCAATGGATGAAAAATAAGAATCCACCAATTGCAATAATCTACCCCATTCTCCACATGTTTCTCAAAAAGAGTATCAAACCAAATTAATTTTTGAAAAATCAACGAACATGGTTCTCTAAAAAAAGGTGGGATAGTGGTTTCGAGGCGGAGAATGTATGCAAAACACCTGGAACTTTCGCGGGAGTTCGGTCAGTCGTGAAACGTTTCGCCGTTGTTTTAACTTTGGAACTGTTTTCTCATAAACCAAGGACTTTATCGCTCCCTCGACCCGGCGCGTCCTTGAGGCTGTGCCCCACATAAAGGCAGAGTCGTGCGTTACGCGTACACACGTCTAAGGGTGGCAAAGGTTGCGGGTAGTGTGTGGGCGCTGAGCCGGGATCGCTCGTAGCCGACGGCTATAAAAATATGACCGTGGAGCCTTCGGTGGTCACGCGAATCCAAGGACGATAGGAATATGCTTTTAACCACCTTTCTGTCTGCAAGGTAAAAACTTCTTTTGTATCGCAATCGTTTGAAAACCGATCTCAGCGTGTTACTGGACACGCGATGAACGCGCCACGCCCATTTTCATGGGCTTGTACGCCTTTTCGCAGTTCATGCAGTTAACCCGTTCAAAGAGCTCGTTTTTATAATTGCCGTTCGATCTCTTTTTCATTCCCGCGTTGAAGGACGCGATAAACCACCTAGAGCAGCTGGTCCATTAGTAGGGATCGATGTCTACTTTTGGATCTTCATGGCTTTCTGGCGCGCAACATGGAGACGCATGTATCTTCGGACGAGATAATTTGAAAATAACAATGGTGTTTACGGCTTTTTATCGATCCGTCGTCGGGAATTACGTTGTTGCTTCGCTCATTCGAAGTATCATCGATTCGCTGTTCAGTAAAATTTTTAAATAACCATTAAAACATTGCTATACAGAGTGTTCAGCCACACCTGGGAAAAATTTTAATGAGAGATTCTAGAGGCCAAAATAAGACGAAAAGCAAGAATAACAACTTCTTCATTGAGGCTTCGTTAAAAAGTTATTAACGTTTAAAGTTCCCACTGTATTGAATTTTTTTCTCAAAAATGCGCAGGAATTCGGGTGTATGTCTTTTGACCAAAAATGCTTGTAATTGACCCCTGTAACTGAAAATATTTTTTCCAGACCGATTTGGAATTTTTTAATTCCACCGAAAAGTTTTAACACCCACGCGAATTTTTTTCTCGAAACTGAGTAGGATTTCGGAGGTATGTCTATTCACCAGAAATGCTTGTAGTTGATCCTCGCAACTGAAAATAATTTTTCCAGAACGATTTGCAATTTTTTAATTTTGTCGAAAAATTTGTCCACCTTTCTGAATTTTTTTCTCGAAAGTACGTAGGATTTTTGTGGTATGTGTATTCACCAAAAATGATTGTAATTGATCCTTGCAACTAAAAATAATTTTTTTAGTATGATTTGAAATTTTTTAATTTCGTCTAAAAATTTCAGTACCTACCCGAATTTTTTTCTCGAAAGTGGATGAGATTTCAAGGGTATATGTATTCACCAAGTATGATTCTAATTGACTCCCGCAACTGAATATAATTTTTTCAGAACGATTTGAATGTTTTTAATTTAATTTTGTTAATAACTTTTTAACAAAACCTCAGTCAAGAATTTGATATTCTTGAGTTTCGTCTTATTTTGGCCTCTGAAATCTCCCATTAAAATTTTTCCCAGGGGTGGCCGAATACAAACATCCAAACAGTTAGCCTCGATTAATCAATAGCGTCTATGTTAGATTTTTACTAGCAAAACAAATTAGTTATTAGTTTTCTACTCGAAGTTGCAAGAAGCACAAAGTATAATTTTATCTCATTGAAAAGACAATTCCAAGTAAATTTTCATTAAAATGTGTGTTTCAAAACTAACAAAATAAAAAATAATGACTGCCCACAAAATTTATTAATTATGATCGTTTCTCATTGCAACTTTAGTAATTTTTAGTATTTCTAAACGAGAAAAATGATGGATACTTACGAAACATAGAGATAAAAGTATGGATTTTGACTGAATGAAAAAGAAATTTCTAAACAATCATCAATAAATTGCGGCACTTTTACGAATTGTTTACAGGCAATGTGTGCGTTCAATCGAAATGGCCAGTTTACCATATGCATACAAATAATTTCTTGAACTGTCGAAAACAATTTTTAATAAATTTCTATGTTTCTTCATGACGGAAAAAATAGCGTTATCCCTAACTATGTACGGTACACTGGTGTATGTGAAAACTCAAAAACCATTCAACCGAATTCAATAAAGTTTATTACACATATTTCCAATAACATTCTCCATCGGTTGATGTACGATTGTTTTGAACTTCAAAAAATTGTAAAAATTATACCAGCTTAAAGAAAAAGGGATCTTTCAACGATGTTTTTTTTATCATATCTCGAGAGGTAATTAAAAAAAATATCGATACACCAACCGACAGAGAATGTTATTGAGAATATGTCTACCAACACATTCGTTTGAACGGTTTTTGAGTTGTTTCCAAGTTTCATTCTCGTAAAAGAGGTGAGATTTTTGAGAGCAGTTTAATTTTTGAAACTTATAAAAAAAATATATAGTTCCATTTAAAAAACGGAACTTTACCATCATATCTTTTAAATTAATAACATAAACAAAATTTTCGTTTACGCCAAAATGGAGATCCCATTTTATCCTGCAATTTACATATAAACAATTTTTTCGTATCATCAATAGTTATTGAAATATCGCGACTGTCACACTTTAGCATGGCCACCCTGTATTCATAAATAATTGTAATACTTCGTAAATATTATTTGTATCTGTCGAACTCTTCGAATAAACAAATAAATAACTAGCGTTGGAAACGAGTGACGTCCATAATAATGACTGTGTTAACAGCAGTCGTACCTATTTGCATACTATTTTTGTATATTTAAAAATTTTAACATCGTTTTAAAACTAAAAAGCTACCAAAATAACATTCTTTCCAATCAATAATATAAAAACGTTAACAGGTATCGCTACAATTCTAATATAATGGACGGGTAGACATGTTTTCTACGTGTAATTCAAAGTTGAAGTCGTAAGCTTCTTCAATTGTTCAGATGCGATTTCTACAAACTTGTAAAGCGTGGTTTCGAGAAAAGCGGATTTAATGTTTCCGATTTCCTCTCTTTATTGTACCACATTGTCTTTTTCAATCTCTCTGAATTCTCTCAATTCTTCGTGTTTTGTCCTAAAATTTACATAGGAAATTATAAGACTAAAAGTTATAATAATATACAAAAAGAAAGGATTGATTTTTTGATTGCATAAAAATGTAAAACCCTCTTTTAAATTTACTTTATCGCTTTAACATGGAATCAGTGGGTCGTAATAGTCGCAATGGAGATAGTGCCAGCGCGGCCATAAAATATTAAAATCAGCAAGAACAGTATAATTCACGGGGTAAATTCTACTACACCTACAAATCATTGGTCCGCGGCGACGACGACGACGTAATTTTACGTCGACTTGTCGCGACGTTGTAAAAGTACAGTATATATCTCATACTTGTTTTGACGTAATGTTGATTAGTCTTACACAACAAACGCTAAAAGCTTTCGAACTTCAAGAATTCGGTTCTTTTTTAATCTTACAAAAATTATTTTAAATAACAATCTCTTTTATAACAAAGTAGTTCTAAGGAAAAGATTAATAACGAATTTTCACAGTAGCAGTAGAGGAAATCGATTAATTGTAAAACATTTTCTTATACATTCATACTTTAGACTATTTTATTAAAACTGTGAATTAATTTTATGTGACTGCGTAATTCGTGATTTATGTGTAATATTGCACTCAAAATTTAACTCAAAAACGAAGAAAATATAGTGAAAGAGAAAATATACATTACAACAATATTCGTCTTATAACAATATTAAATTACATCACACTATGATGATATTAATTGGAAATTTTTGATAAAAACAAAAGGTTCGTTTAATTTTCTGTTCCTCAAGTTTCTTTCTTTCCTGCGTAAGCATACTATTCTAACGAGTATTACATATTATTGCCTGTATTAGTTATTATATAGAAGTCTATACGAATTAAATAAATGAATTGTATGTTTTCGCCAGCCAAAGTAGGTGCTTAAACTAAAAAGAAAATTAATTCGTTAAGTTATTTTTTGCGGCACGCTTATGGCCGCACGATTGCGCTTTACGTTGGGGTACTGGTCGACCATAGGGGAACCCCCAAGCAAAGCTGGCCAGTCGGTCGCGGAGAATTACCATGCTTGTGTATTACTTTCGAAACAGTTTTATAAAACATCTCTTCTTTGTTACCTTTGTAATTTCGCTGTGTGGTTTATCAGACCTGAATAAATTACATTTTACATTACTATCGGACCACATTTTTTGAGTACGTAATATCATGTGCTCGTATTAACGCGAGCCACTGCCCGCGGTTTGGATATTAGGACTAACAAAGATATTCATTACCCAAAGGTATATTTATTGCTACACGGCTGGTTGGCCCGGAAGTTCCTGAATTATCAAATGCTTCGTCTCGCTCCCCTTTGAGATCCGACGATAAATTCTTCATCGTGGGGCGGGGGTAAAGACGCAAAAGGACGAGCTAAGAACGAAATCGTCGCGCAGAGAGGCTCGCAAAATGCGAAACAACCAGTTCACTGCGCGTTTGGTCGATGAATTTGAAGTGTACAGCGTAGAATATACACGAACGATATTTTATTTTTACACTCGTATCGCTCCTGTCGCTGTTGACGTAACAGAACTGCCACATATTCGAGATGAAACGCCGTACTTTCGTCTTTATATCGCGATATCATTTCCGTCTTGCACGTTTTATTGGCTTTGCATTCACCTGTGCTTCAGAAGGATCCCCTCGTTTCCCTTGTATTCCCATTTGCCTCGTTACGTTATAAAAGCGCCGTCGAACCGACCTCTCTTCCAGGTTTTTCTTCGACGATTCTCGTTATTGTCCTTCATATTATCCAATTGTGTTTCTGTTTCGTTGACTTTAATACAAAATTTATGTATGCTGTTGTTTCATTTTTCTAACGTTATAACATACACTTCCAAAACTCGAATTGATCATGTCGTATTAATCAAACTGAAAATTGATGCAAACATACCATTTGTGAAAAAGCTACATATCTGCTTTGATTTCTGAACGATTACTAGAACCTTTGGAATAGGCAAACATTGAATATTACTTTGTATTTCACTTACTCTCAGTATTTTTTATACAATTAGACAATTTAATAGTACTTCCCTTTGTGGCGCTGCTTCGCTGAGGATAGAAATTCGTGATATTCGTAGGAGGCAGATATCAATGTCAAATATCAATTAACCTCTTGGGTATCTTATTTGTTAATCTAATTATGCAATCTCCTACTTTACTATGAGTTGTAAAACACGTCTAGAAATTCTACCTTTATCGACAGAATGGACGATCTTTCAATTTTTGTCTATAGGACAGATATATTTGGTCTTTTTAAGGAGTCTTTTATTATATTTTATCGACATCAATTTTCGTCAACAATTATTTCACCGACAATTTTTAATCGCCGTGTCGACTTATAATACGTCTGATTATATTTTAATGTTTCACCTCTTTAACCATTTGCGGACTAAAACAATTTTAATATTTTGCACCAACAGATCAACTGTACTTCCTTTTCATAGCGAACGTACAGTGATGTCGAGTCAAGGAGAGTTATAGCACATAACCTATCAGTAAAGAAGAAATCACAGTAGGAGGCCAAAAAATTGACAGTCTAGACAGTAATGCCTCCTTAACGAAAGTAACAATCGTGAACTCGATGCTACCTCTCTCTATAGCGTTCGCGTCACGGTGAGCTAGCGAACGTTAATGAGGGATCGCTGAACCGAGAAGTGAAAGCAGGTTCGTTACTTTGTATACGCAGTTCGTACTGTGCGCAGGTGTCCAAGAATTCGAAGTTACAATGGTCGCGCGAGTAATAATCCTGAACATTGAGGAAAGTAGGGTTCTCGAGGCACTCGGTTGCTTGGTGTATGCCGCGAAATCAGGAATCGAGACCTCCGGTTTTTTCCACAGCACCGCGGCGGCGCGACGCACGGTCTCCAGCTCAGCGGCTCGATTCAATTCGCCTCACTCGTTGCGTAATTACAATCAACGTAATGACGTTTCCCCGGCGCGGCGGTGCCTTGTTCCCAGCATTTCGTCGACGTTCTTTTTTTTCCAGTCCCGCTACCGCATTATTGCCCTGATTGCCGGCTCTGATTGTACACGTCGGAGGTGAACTATTTCCTGGCGCGCGCAAATTGAATATTAAAAGTATCGTCGAGACGCAGCCATGCGTTGTTCGCGAAACGGTCTCTCGGTGAAACGATCGCGTTGTCTCGTTGTCAACTTGTCTCATTATCGGTCATTACGTCGTTATCGGCCCGCTGAAAAGTTGCTTTCGCTCGTATTGTGAAGCACGGCGAAGATGGATGATCGAGGTCGGGGCTCCCGTGCATAGTGTACAGTGCGTTTCGCGCAACTGGAACGGATTGAATCGTGTAAAGGATTATAGAAACGAAAGAAAGTGACGAGGCAACGTTGAATTCGCGCCATTATGCGCTTATATTCGCGTGTGTACGATTCTAAAGTTGCGCGTTATTCATAGTAACCAACATCGTGTATTTATACTTTTATCGACGCGGTTTCTAGTTTGCTCTATGGAAATTTGCAATATCTTTCTTTTCGAAGTTAACTATTCGGAGATACATAAATGTTATATAGTATAGAAATGAAACGGCTCGCTCGTACACTGAGAAAATTATCTAGTAATTATTCTGGTGGAAAAAATTACTTTGTAGAATTTTAACGGTAGCAAAATAAAACAAATTCCAGGTAAAATGCCAGGTTGTTGCAAGCTTCTTCTGTATTATAGAGTAATTTTTAATAGGAAATTCTCTATATGTACTTTTCGTCGTATATACAGGGTGTTCGGTCACCCCTGAGAAAAATTTTAACACTAGATTTACGGAAGCGGATGTCAGATTGCATATTTAAAATTGCAGAACGCGTAAATATTATTTTTTAACAACTTATGTTGAATTTGTTTGGTGCATGGATACATATTCTAATTAAAAGAAAAATCGTATTTTAAGGTAATCGTCAACATGAAAGGTATCAATAAATATACGTGCGATCAATACCCGTATATCTAGTGTTAATCGGAGATTCTAGAGGTCAAAATAACACGAAAATCAAGAATATCAATTTCTTGACTGAGGCTTCGTTAATAAGTTACTAAAAAATTAAATTACAAAATTTCAAATCATTCTGAAAAAATTATTTTTGGTTGCGGGGCTCAATTACAATTATTTTTTATGAATACACATACCCTTGAAATCCTACGCACTTTCCAGAAAAAAATTCTTTACTGAAAATCTAATATCAGGCCAGAAATGCTTACCTGAAATTTCATGGGAATCTTTAAAATGTCATAACTTCTGAACAGATTGCAGGATTTTAATTTTTCAAAATGCAAACATCGCGTAATTTAGTGAAGAATATGTAGAAATTCTAGCAATATTGAAAAAATTGTTCCTTAACTTTCGTAAAGTGAGAAAACCTCCATTAACACCTTCACTGCCAAATCAAAACCGTACAATATTCTGCATAAGTAAAATTTTGATTTTAGGTCATTGTAAGCTACATATATCCTAGAATTTTTTTCAATATTTATTTTTGCAACCTTATTACAATTTACACATTCTATCCAAAATTTCTCTCAACGTCGTAACGTGAGAATTAATTTTTCTAATCTTATAGTGACAAATCCTGTCACACGTACTAATTTGTTGATGGAGGCTTCCTGTGGCGCTGCATTGCTGGCAGTTAGGATCTCGTGAGAATCGTAGGAGGACAGAAAAGGAAAGGAGGGGGCGCGTTTCGTCCGGGACTGCTAGTTTGAGCATCTTCTTCAATAAAGACATTTTTTGAAAATATCTCGAGATCTAATAATTTTTCTGCCATGGCACCCTAATCATTTTTTACTTAGAATGAACAGAAGAATCGATCTGTGTAAAAAAAATATGCATTTCTATTTAAAGAAATGATGCAATTGTTAATTGCACATGCACTGCTGCATCTAAAAAAAATGTAAAGGCCTACGAATATAGTGCTCTTCGAACCATTTATCTTTCTCCTTCGGCATTTTTTCGTAAATGCAATAATAACGGAGTTATGACTTGAAACAATTGCGTGGACCACCCTGTATAGCAACCGAGGGGTCGGTCGAGCGCTTGTGAGAGCTCTACCCCTCTGGTGGCGAGCGTGGGAGGCGAGTCCACACGTCCAATACCTGTGAGTCAGCGGACTGCAACAGGAATGGGGATGTAAACACGCTGTGCCTTCTTCTCGTGGAAGAATGGTACTTCGACTGTACCCTTAAAAAAGAACACTTCGTATACAGAATTTCGTAATTGATTTTTGTGCAATTTTGTATCCAGGTCACCTCGAAATATCGTGAAGAAAGACGAATCTGTGATGGAAGTTAGTATTTTTACCAGTTACATCCCTCAGCTCTACCGACTCTAGATTGCAAGAATGTTTCTTCAAATATGTTGCCATCGAACTTGTTACTCGAGAGTTTTAATATTTGTTTCATTAAAGAAATAACTCGTATATACGAGTGACAGACCTTTTCTCCAAGTGTTTTAAAAAACATGGACGAGGGGGCGGATGTTGAAGAAACTAAATCCAACTGTCTCGAAGCAAAGTCTTGGTAAAAATGTACTTTTAATGCCAGTAATTCTCTGGAAACCTGTTTAAATGGCTCCGAGCAAAAGGGTGACCGGAAAGCGAATACAAAATACTCTCATCGGTTTTCCTTCGCTATTTGCGCGGGAAACTTCATGATCTCTGCATCAACTGTTCCGCGCAGCGGGGACACACGGACAATCTGATAAACAGAATTGGCTCGTTACCTCTTAATTGTACGATCGCCATTCCGCGTCAGGATTCAAACGACACGTAATCGTATTCGCGAAATCGTTACGCCGGAACGCGAACGATCGGTTTTAATAACGCGGGCCGGGAGCCCGTTAACAATCAACGGAATACGCGTCGGTTGTCCAGGGCTAATTAATTTTTCAGAACGCTTCAGATACCGTGGAACACTCTTCATTAACGAAATCGGTCGTTATCTTTGCGAACCGACAGTCCTGGCATCAGCCACCCGGGAACACGATTTCCGTGGACGTGGAATAACGTGCTGGCCGCACGAGAGATCGTATTTTCGACAGTGGATTACCCATTCGAGGTTTACGTTCTCATGGCGCACACTCGACATCCGAGGTACGAGTGTCTTGGCCGTGATCGTTCCATTTCCGCCTCCATCAGCGACACCGATTCTGCTCACTGCCGCTGTCTCGCCCATCGCTAATCCGCCCCCCTGCTATTAATAACAAGAACGAGCGAAGGTGGTCGACGGGGATCGGACGAAACGCGAACGGGAAATGCTTTTCCATTTGCCTCTACGCGTCGGTTGTACCCTAAACGCATTTCTCATTTTCGTTAGGGAAACACGGGCATTAGATCTGAAGCGAAATTAAGGGGGTATTCCAGTCTGGAGTTTCATTTCTTTGGTCCTTTTAAGAATTTTTTTTACAAAAATTATATTATTATTATTCAAGTAATGTTTTTACACATCTTAGTGCTTAGAAACTTTAACGCGTTCTTCTCGTAACGCAATTTTGTCACCTGGCATAGATAAAATCTCAAAAGCTGCCTGAGTAAATGTTCTGAATACAAATTATTCTATGTATTACTAGTTCTCGTTGATACCAGTATTATATTCTTGTGCTAAGTAAATCATAGTTTTTTTTATTAAAAAATTGCCAAAAAAGATACGAAATTCTGGAATTTTCACTTTCAGCATTCGTCATCTTGTCCTGAGAGTCCTAATCATCTACGGCAGCGAGACATAAGTTTTAAATATGTATAATGTGTAATAATTACTTAAAACTGAATAAAAAGTGCAAATGTATGACTAAAATATAGTTAAATAAACAAGAAAAATTCACAACGTTAGACTTAGCATTCGCTTTAAAAAAATTCATGAAAATTGCTAAATTTCACAAATACTACACAGAAATGACCCCTTAAGGGAGTATTCTAGTCTAGAGTTTCATTTCTTTGGACTTCTTACGAATTTTTTGAAAAAAAAGTGTAAGTTAATTTTTCCTACATATTTATTTATGTTTTATAAATGTTCACAATTTTTTTCAAGGGAAAATAATCAAAACTAACTGAATTATATGTCCTAAATAAAATGTCCTACTGACTGACACGATTTCGATCATTCTGGTCGTCTGAAATGAAAATATCAAAAGGTTTCTCGATTAGCATGATTATGATTATGGTGTGAACCAAACCTATAAAAAACAAAATTTCCTTATTGTTTTTTCAGCTCTCTGAACATGAAAAAAGTCAAGAAAATCGATATTCAAAATTCAGAATGTCGCCGTTTTGTACATTTTCACTATTTTTTTTTCTTTTGGTTTAATATACTTCAAACAGTTTTGAATATTTTCACTTGAAAAGATCGTGAACATTCGTAAAACATAAATGAATATATACGCAAAATGTAAAAATTAAAAAACATATTGTACTTTTTTTGTAAAACTTGTCTGAAATGAGAATATAATGATTCTTGATTAGTATGATTGCGTTTCGGGTGTGAACCAAAATTATAAAACAATAGTGCAAAATAATAAAATGGTGACACTTTGAATTTTGAATGAAAATCTTGAATAATTATAAATGCATACTGCAACAATTTATAAAAGATGTTTTCATTATTTTGTTGTATCTTCGTTTAGAAAAGTGTTACAACTTGTTCCAATTTCTATAACCACCCTGTATACGCGGTGATCGGCCACACCTGGCAGAAATTTTAATGGGAGATTCTGGAGGCCAAAATAAGACGAAAAGTTACCAAAAAATTAAATTACAAAATTTTAAATCATTCCGAAAAAATTATGTTTGGTTGTCGAGACTAATAACAATCGTTTTTGGTGAACAGACATACTCCCAAATTCCTACTCACTTTCGAGAAAAAAATTCGAAAACGTATGAAATTTTTCTCAAAATTAAAAAATTTCAAATCGTTCTAAAAAAATTATGTTTGGTTGCGGGAGTCGATTACAATCATTTCTGGTGAATAGACATACCCCCAAATTCCTACTCACTTTCGAGACAAAAATTCGAAAAGGTATGAAACTTTTCGACAAAATTAAAAAATTTCAAATCGTTCTAAAAAAATTATTTTTGGTTGCAGGGGTAAATTACAATCATTTTTGATGGATATACATACTCCCAAATTCCTACTCACTTTCGAGTCAAAAATTCGAAAAGGTATGAAACTTTTCGACAAAATTAAAAAATTTCAAATCGTTCTAAAAAAATTATGTTTGGTTGCGGGAGTCGATTACAATCATTTCTGGTGAATAGACGTACCCCCAAAATCCTACGTACTTTCGAGAAAAAAATTCTTTACCGAAAATATACTGTGTGACCGGAAATGTTTCTACATATAACTTTTTAACGAAGCCTCAATCAACAAATTGGTATTCTTGTTTTTCGTCTTATTTTGGCCTCTAGAATCTTTCATTAAACTTTTTCCCAGAGGTGGCCGAACAGCCTGTATATGATATGGAAGTCAAAGTCAGACAAACTGTAATTTCATCATCGTTTTTGTGAGTTTAAAGTGAAGACAGGATATACTCACGTTGGAACATTTTACTATACGAATTGAAAATTCCGGTTGTACCTGTTGCTTAAATTATTATAGATGTGGTCGATAAAATATTTTCATAGATATAAATGGCACCATTGAAACTACTATGGACCCGGTGATTTCGATTGTGGAATTTATTCATACATATAATACAGCGTGAAAGCGGTATGTTCAACCGAGCGAGTGGGTCGATTACTTGAAATGGCCTGTACCGCCGCTACTAGCAGCTCATTATCATGTCAATTATAAAACGCCCATCCTAGCAATAATCTTATTTTATAAAAGAGCTTTATACGTTCGTGTTACATCGGATTTTTAAAAAACCAACATTTAAAATTAGAAGAGAATTTAATCCGAATAATTAATCTTTCTTTATTGAAACAAAAGAATAGCAACTTGATACGGTTGATATTCCAGGGTTAAAACTTCATTTATACAGTTTGTTCTGTTCGGTCAGCTTAGGCTTTTTCGCTTTTTTTATGTGGCCAATGCGGAGACGTTACTTCGTCGCAAAAGTCTTCGAATATTCCGTATCCGGCAAAGGTATAGCCGAATAAGGGGGTGAAATGTGTCTCCAAACCAAATTGAACGTACGATGGCTCATTCGATAGCTTATCGAAAGAAAACCCTATGTGCCAATTTTTAACTCGAAATCTCGACGGTGGGGGTAGTAATGGGGTGAGAAATTTTTTATTTTTGCCCATTTTGAGAGTCTCTGGGTTAAAAAATAAAAATATCTCACATTTTTACCCCTTTCTGTACGTACTATTTACGAGAGAATGTAATAATAGAGAAAATCTTGAATTGTTTCATCTATTTATTAAACCTAAATACGGAATCAAAGTTCATTCTCAAAAATATGAAAAAATCGAGTATACTCGACGAAACGCCTTGTCCTCTGTTTGGTTTTAGACTTTTTGGAAATATGAAAGTACATATGACTACTCGTGTTAATCCTCCGTTAGATGTACGGATTTAGTGACATTATAATTAATTTTTTTTTTTACAATACTTATTGATAGGATTACATCCCCCATAATTGAGGATTTCTTTATCCTACAATATCTAACGCTCAGCCTCAACGGTAGAGGTGTAACATATTGTTTTTCTCGGCCAGAACAGTTGTGTTTGCATCCCTTGAAATTAATTTATTACGTCGCCAGGTGCGGTACCAGTGATGCTAACTCTCTTAACAGGTAACAATGTTGGTCGAGCGAGTGTGGATAAAGGGAAAGAAACGAAATAGGAAATGAAGGTGCGAGTCGAACAAGTTTTTTGTTCCAAGTGACCCAATTAATTCAGCGAGAATTCGCGCCGTCCACTGTCGCGTAACCACAGCCGATGTATGAAAAAATTCGAAAATATTTCCAACAACCGTGTAACATTTTATTGACTATAGCTCCACTTTAATTAATTCCTTCTGTAATGCAACTTCTCTGTTTCTTTATTTCTGTGCAATTGTTTAAGAGCACATTGCACTATAATTTATTAGTTATTGCATTCTAATATTAAAATAACTTGATTATACAGGGAGTTCGGCTACCCTTGAGAAAAATTTTTATGGGAGATTCTAGAGGCCAAAATAAGACGAAAATCAAGGATACTAATTTATTGATTCGTTAAAAAGTTATAGAAACATATCCGGCCACACAGTATATTTTCGGTAAAGAATTTTTTTCTCGAAAGTATGTAGGATTTCGGGGGTATGTGTATTCACCGAAAATGATTGTAATTGACCCCTGCAACAGAAAATAATTTTTTCAAAATTAATTTAAATTTTTTTTCGCCGAAAAATTTCAGCAGCCTCTTGTCGATTTTTCTTAAAAATTCATTTTTCATTTTTAATAAATTTGTTTGACACGCTACGGAAATTTCGTTTAATACTTTGTTGTAGATACCCATAAACTCTACTTCAGAAAAATATTTTATTGAAATATATTCACTATTGTAGGAGTTATGGCCGTTTGAAAATTGGACCATTTTTGTCGGGTTTTTCTCACTTTACGGGGTTAAGGAACAACTATTTCAATATTGTTAGAATTTCTACATATTCTCCACTAAAATACGCGTTGTTTGCCGATTGAAACATTAAAATCGTCCAATCCGTTCAGAAGTTATGACATTTTTAAAAATCGCATGAAATTTCAAAGTAACATTTCTGGCCAGAAATTATATTTTCGGTAAGGAATTTTTTTCTCGAAAACGCATAAGAATTCGGGGGTATGTCTATTGACCGAAAATGATTGCAATTGACCTTTGCAACTGAAAATATTTTCTCCATAACGATTTAAAATTTTTTAATTTAACCAAAAATTTCAACACTTACACGAAATTTCAGGAGTTTTTTCTCACTTTACAGTGTCAAGGCACAAGTTTTTCAATATTGTTAGAATGTCTACATATTCTTCACCAAAATACGCGTTGTTTGCCGTTTGAAACAGTAAAAACGTCCAATCCGTTAAGAAGTTATGATGTTTTAAACATACGCATGAAATTTCAGTGAAACATATCAATGGTATGGTCAGCCATGAAAGTTTTGGTAATGAATTTTTTTCTCGAAACTGCGTAGAATTTCGGGGTATGTCTGTTCACAAAAAATGCTTATAATTGACCTCTGTAACTAAATATAATTTTTTTAGAATAATTTATAATTTTTTAATTTCGTCTAAAAATTTCAGTACCTACTCGAATTTTTTTCTCGAAACTGCGTGGGATTTTGGGGATATGTGTATTCACCGAAAATGATTGTAATTGATCCCTGCAACCGAAAATAATTTTTTCAAAATTAATTAAAATTTTTTTTCGCCGAAAAATTTCAGCAGCTACCTCTTGTCGATTTTTCGTAAAAATTCATTTTTAATAAATTTGTTTGGCACGCTACAGAAATTTTGTTTAATATTATTTTGTAGGTACCCATAAACTCTACATCAGAAAAAAATTTTATTAAATTATATTCACTATTGTAGGAGTTATGGCCGTTTGAAGATTGGACCATTTTTATCGGGGTTTTCTCACTTTATGAGGTTGAGGAACAAGTTTTCGAAATTTCTTCGACTTTCTACATATTCTTCGCCAAAACACGCATTGTTTGCCGTTTGAAACATTAAAATCGTCCAATCCGTTCAGAAGTTATGATATTTTAAAGATTTGCATGAAATTTTCAGACAATATTTCTGGCCATAAATTACATTTTCGATTAGGAATTTTTTTCTTGCAAATGGTTAGAATTTCGTAGGTATGTCTATTGACCAAAAATGGTTATATTTGACTCCCGCAACCGAAAATAATTTTTCCGTGAATGATTTGAAATTTTTTAACTTAATTTTGTTAATAACTTTTTAACGAAGCCTCAATCAACAAATTGATATTCTTGATTTTCGTCTTATTTTGGTCTCTAGAATCTCCCATTAAAATTTGTCCCAGGGGTGACCGAACACTCTGTATATGTATACTACTTTCACTATGTCCAATTTATTCGTACGCTATTATACGGGGCATACAAAATTTCGCTTTGATCCATTTCATCGATCTTGAAGTAGGCGCGTGTCTTGATATGTCTGCTAAAAAAATTTTCTTTTCCTTTTTTTAATTATAAATTTAATTTAATTCAGAAATAACAGGTATCGATTTAATATACTATAAATGTAGCTTTTTAGTTTAAAAAATTAATACTCGATCTATATTGCTCGAGGATTTACTATCGAAATAAATTACGGTTTCAGAATGAAAATAATTTGTTAGTAAAAGGAATTATTCGAGAAAGAATTACCAAAGTAAAGAAACGGCGTAATTTTAATGCAGAAAATCCGACTTAAAACTTCTTTCTCAGTATACGTACAAATGTAATTTCACCGCGAATCTGATTTTACCTGGAATTTGCTGTGCGTGGGAGTATCGCGCAGACCATGGTTCGAGGAGTGAACTGCACAAGCGTTTTCGCAACGTCTTGACTACAGATAACGCGAAGTCAAGGATCGATGGCACTTCCGTTTCGCGACCGGCCGGCAAGAAGCGAATTCCTCGAGTGCAATTTCATGCAAATTGCTCCGGCAGTCGGCATACGTTGCACGGCGAAACGCGAAAAGAACACTCTGCCCGCGTGCATCCCGCTCGATCCCGGCCAAAGTATTACTTGAACTTGAAAAATCGTAATCCTAACTTCTTATCCACGAGAGCCAACGTAAATTATAATTTTAACGCGGACGGGAAACTTTCTCTCGACGTGGAAACTCGCACTGTAAAATTATTTCTCGTTAAGAGGCTCCGCGATGTAAGAGGTTTAATAACTCAGTGGCTTCCTCGCCATTGTACGAAATTTAATTCAGTTATTTTCCTCGGTTCCCAAGAATTCTTTCGTTTCCGGGGAATACTCTTCCAGCGCTACAAATTATTTGGGGTTCGATAAATGTTGGGTGCATGCAAAAGTTTTAGTCCATTTTTGAAAAAAATGAGATATCACGTAATTCATGCTTAATTTAATGTAAATTTTTTTATGTATAACTAGTCCGTGTTTAATTTCTTAAAAAATTCCCATGTTTTGTACAATTTAAAATTGGTTGGTAAATGAAATTGCATAATCATCGATTATGAAAGTGGTGTAAGTCCAATTGACAGAGGTAGGTGGCTTAGCAGATGGTTGCCGATGGTTATTATGATGTAATAACACAATGTAGAAAACATGATAAATTCATTTTAGATGAAATGAAACGAGAGAATTTCGTTTCAATAAAAAATCTTCAAAATGCGATTAAAAAACAGATAAGAAAAAACACCAATGAAGAACAGGTAAAATGGTTGCAAATATGTTGGATGAGATTTCTCAAAGGTGCACCATACACTATTTTATAGAAAACATCGATGAAGGACAAAGAATTTAAAACTATAAATTTATTACCTACACATCATGGAAGACCGCTAAAATTTGAAAAATCGCCCTGGCGCCTTTGTACCATGATGCCAGGCCTATAACTTATGAAAAATATAAAGACATCAAACAGTTATTACCTTATATACCTCCGGTGCATCATGCATATTTCGAAACACTGCCACATGCAGAGCATAAGTAAATACTATCGATATCTTGTAATTTTAACAATGTAATTAGCGTCTAAAATTAAAAATACTACTTCTATTTTATGTCGTGTCATTATTTGAAAACAATATTGGATCAATATGAAGTATATTTTAAGTGATATTTGATTTTTCAAAATTGAAATTAAACGACTTTTACAATTGTCTAATTTTGAAAGTGGTGTAAGTCCATTTGCAGCCCGTAACTATACATCATTTTAGTAAAATACGCCTAAAACAAATTTCTATAACCAAATTACATATTGATAAAACAGTAGAAACGTTGCCAGACTTCATATAATTTGCCTAAATTTTTTAATTAACAGATATGTTAACCTTTAATTTTCTCGAAACAAGAGAAAATGGACTTACACCACTTTCAAAATAAATGGTCCAATTATCAAAGTATTTCCTTCGTTATGAAAAAATTACGTTGCTCGAATATACCGTTTTCTAAAGTTATGGTAATCGATTGATTGTCAGGTAATTATATCTGAATGTTGAAAACGGGGGACTAAAACTTTTGGATTACCTACTATATCTGAATTATGATGTTATATGTGGATTATAGTAATTGCAATTATGTTTATTGATTTTCCTTTAGGGTTGCACGACTAATTACCACTGAGCAATAGTATAAGAAACAATATAAAAAAACTAGCATACAAAGTTTTATTTTAGTAAAAAATTACAGATTAAGATGTCTACTTAAGTATCACAAATAATCATGCTTAAATTGTTTCAATTGTGTCCGCCATTGAAACCGATTATGAAATATAGTGTACATATGTCATTTAAAAACTGTAAATAAAATTGTTCATTTCTCTCTCTTAGAAAAAATAAAGTAAAGTGGAAGCTTACACTGAAATTAAATTGAGATATCTTTACCAGTGATATTATGTCGTGTGGTATTTTATCAACCATTTCAGGTGTAAAAATTCCTCCAAATATAAATTAGCATACTTCAGATTACGAATGTTTTGTATACAGAGTAAACATAAATTTGTATACAAATCTCAAATTTTACTTCAAATTCAATCATTTATTATTTTAATTAATAATTTTATTTTAAACCCTTTGAGTTGCAACGTATTATCACTGATTATGTTGTATCAGTGCTAAGCAATTGCAATATAACAGATTATTCAAAATAGACTATAGGAAGATTTTTTAAAATAAAAAACAAACTATTCTGAATTTTATTGGTTTCTTTTTATATAATTATCAAGTATCATCTATGACAATTATGTGTGAAAGGTGATATTTGTCAAATGACCACCACGACCACGTTTATAGACATCAATTCAAACATCAAAATTTTCGATTACATTATTGTTACAAGAACACAAAACTTTAAAAGCGTTTTTCTCGAAACTATATTTACCAAAACGGAGTCCATGATATTTCAAAATCTACTTGATCAATTTGCTTAAAATTTTAGGTGCATATTCAGTACATGCAAAAAAAAGCCTGAAATTGAAAAGAAACATGACAAAATCTATAATGAAACTTCAAAGAATTGCCATTTTATTAATCATCGATTTTTGTCTCTTATTCTAGTACCTGGTATGGATAAACTCATCCTAATTAAGAATCTTTCACATATTTTGATTTCAAACAAATAGAATGGCCAGAATCATAGACACCGTAAGACGAAATTGCCTATTATTGTATTCTAACAGGCATTATTAATCGTCACAAGGGATGCTTAAACCAGATATCAATTGCAGGTATACGACAGTTATTAAGAAATGAATTATTTTTTATAAAAATGTTGTTGGCTCCCACAAAATTCATGGAGCCGAGTTACATAGTAAATAGATAAGTCCAATATCTAATTACAAACACTTTAAATTTATTAACAAATATATATACAGGTGTTAACAATTATACATATATAAATGGTTCATAGATTTGTGATGTCTAATCCGTACTAATTATGTTCTATTACACTCTCGTATACTATGTATCTGAGTTCGGTATGTAACTTGTAACTGTTCTTGTGTAACGGGAAGTTTTCTGATACTCTTGAGTGTTCTGACTCTAACTTGTTAGTTCTGTTCTAGGTGTCACTTGCAAAGGTTCTTGTGTAACTGTAACTCTTATTGTGTAACTCTTAAGTGTTCTGATACTCTTAAGTGTTCTGATTCTAACTTGGTTCTGTTCTAGGTGTCACTTGCAAAGGTTCTTGTGTAACTGTAACTCTTATTGTGTAACTCTTAAGTGTTCTGATACTCTTAAGTGTTCTGATTCTAACTTGGTTCTGTTCTAGGTGTCACTTGTCAAGGTTCTTGTGTAACTGTAACTCTTATTGTGTAACTCTTAAGTGTTCTGATACTCTTAAGTGTTCTGATTCTAACTTGGTTCTGTTCTAGGTGTCACTTGTAAAGGTTCTTGTGTAACTGTAACTGTTCTTGTGTAACTCTTAAGTGTTCTGATTGTAACTTGATTCTGTTCTCTTAGATATTCTGATTGTAACTTGATTCTGTTCTCTTACGTGTTCTAATTGTAACTTGATTCTGTTCTCTTAGATATTCTGATTGTAACTTGATTCTGTTCTCTTACGTGTTCTGATTCTAACTTGATTCTGTTCTCTTAGGCGTTCTAATTGTAACTTGATTCTGTTCTCTTAAGTGTTCTGATTGTAACTAACTGTTCAATGTTCTGGCTCGTGATTACATACTTCTTTCAAAAATAGGAGATTTTAGTAACAAATTCAACTTTGTGAGCGCCCGCGGTCCCAAGCAGCATGTAAATGGGCTAAAAGTACGGTTAAACTAATTAAGTATGGCTTAATGGCTTTAGGGTATGTCAATGCCCTTTGTAAAATAAGATACATTGCCAGATCAAATAATATTGAACTAAATGATGTGTCCTATAATATAAATTATTGGAATTTCCAACAAATGTAGTGATATAGTATAACGTATAGGTACAATGTGGTTTAGGATGGGTAGGAGTGGAGTTTTGATATTATGTAAGTAATACAGTGATGGTTTATCGGGCGCGAAGCTGAGAAAACTCGTGAGAGACGTTATCGTAAAAAGGAAGAAGGAAGCTTAGGAAGGCTTCTATGCGACTCTATCGCGATTCCCTAGTTCGTTGTTCTCCGAAGTAGAGCCAGCGATAAAAAATATAAAAGTATGCTGGACAAGGATTCGAACCTACCGGCGGGTGGCACGATCACCATAAAAACAAGAGTCATCTCGACCCCTTTTTTTCCGAGGGTGAAAATCGTGACGTACATCTCGTTGAAGTTTGTCGGTAATTCGAATCAAACCAATCGACCAGAAAACAGAGAAAGGTAGAAACGAAGAGGAAGAGACGGGGGTTGCGGGAAACCAGGAGTTAGAGAAGGAGAAAGGGAAGAAAGGTGGAAGGGTGGAAATTTCAGCGCCGTCACTGGTTTTATGTCATTCCCGCCATTCGGCGGCTTCCATTTCCAGTCTGGACTACTAGAGCTCGTAATTCAAACACGACCCAGGAACGAACGTCGTCGTCGTCGTTGTCGTCGTCGTCGACTTCCTCTTCCACATTTCCCATCCCCCTTCTGATCGTAACTCACGTTGACTTGTTCCCCTTTGGCGTCCAGTTTTCCTACAGATTCCCTCTCCCCGCGATCCCACAGCAACCCGATAAATTCGATATTTGTTTCAACTTTCGCCGCATTTCACCGGTCCTCTCTCTCTATCTCTGTTTTCCGAACGTGCAAGCTCGCGCCGTGTCGTTCGGTCTCTATTTTACTTTTGCCGGATTGCGCGCTCACAACTCGAAGAAAATTGTTTCTACACAGCCGGTAGAAAGGGTACGCCACACACTGCTTGTGTCAGACACATGCCCCATGATAGACGCCTGCCATTACTCATTGAACGTATAAACGCGGATATATACGGCTCATATAATTCCCGTACACAGGCCGTCCAGAAATTAAACGATCGCACCGTACCAATATATTCTGATAGTCCAAGTAAAAGGAAGCGTGCAGCGAGAAAAATAATCGGTATCGTGTCGCTGCACGTGAACATACAACGCGATTTTAACCCTTTCGATGGCTGTACGAGCCAGTTTTCATCAAACTTTCCTTGGACACAGATATTTTCATAATTTATACATTTAACCCAAGACCTTTATTTCGACCAGTTTGGGGATACGGCGGAGGATACCGTCTTTAATTTTTTTAAGTGGAACAACACATAAATCTGTACGTTTCTGGCTAGCTAGTCCGAAAACGTATATCGTTTATTTGGAATGTTACTTCCTGCGACGCATGATTTAAAGATAATGCGATAAATAACTTCGAATGGGTCGAAAGGCATTAATTACTACGCTTTCTATAGTTGAATTTCACTTTGTTCACTCTTTTTTGCGAATTTTTAACAATCGCAGAGTGGCGAAAGTAAAAGCATTGCGAAACCTTAATTTTATATCTTCTCTTGTCGTTGAAGCTACAGTGGTTATCTTTAACCCCTTAACGTACGATTTAATTCCAAATAATTTTTCAAACGTGTACTATTTAATTTTGTTTAAATTTGTTCGTACAAGGAATGACCTCGAAAAAGAGTAGATTTGTTTTACGAATATCTCGTGAATGTTAAAATGTGTTGATTTTAGTATACATATAAGACTTAATGACGAATGAGTAGCCTCATGATTGTGAAACTTGACATCAATTTTCATTCATCAGAACTTATAACGAGTCAGACTCGTCATTGTACAGCAAGGGATTAACGTTTAGTAGAATTGGTTAGTAATGTGGCACACTTCCCGCTCTCGCCAGCAGAGGGCAGCGTGCTTATTGCCGCGAGATTATGAACGGCTCAACAATAATTATAAATATTGAGAATATCTTTAGACATGGCAATCGACGTGTTAATAAACGAGAAAACAATTTTGTTGCTATCCAGAGTCAGTAATTCAGAGACAATTGAATTATAATCGTACAATTTTTCATGTTGTGCAGTCAGGGGAGGCGTTTCTGTTCGACAAAATTTTGAAAAAGATTTGAAAGGAGGATAGATTCACGTAAAAATTGCGCGTTACGGAACCAGTGACAATACCTAGTACGTATGTATATAATGAATGAAAAAAATTGGTACAGTTTTTCGATTACTGTCCTCCGAGCGTGCGTATCGCGGGAACGCAACTATAGTCAGCTCGAAGGAAAAAAAGTATCTTGTGTGCGCGTATGCACTCCGTGCACAGGCCTAGAATGGAATTATTTGTTGGTTATTCAAGTCGAGTGGAGGGCGAATGGTTTTGACGTGAAAAACGAGAGAGCTTTTCTGCTCTTTCCACGATGCGTGATCGCGGTATTTTTAACGGCACAACGTGATGTTTGTCCTGGTTGAACCTTCACCTCTGGCGAAGTTTCGACAGAATTTTATTCGCAGACGCTTTTTAACGAAGACATAGAATTATTTGTATTTTCAAGTTGGCCGCTTTGATACGAAACAAACAACGTTGATCACATTTGGAGAGAGCTTTTAACGTTTTCGAAAGCTCGCAAAAAACATGCGATATTTACCGATTCTCTGATTGCAATTTCCACAAAGTTAATGAAATTTAGGTATGAAAATATCTTCCGTTAATACTTCTAGAAAATTTTTTAAATTTGTTAATCTGTTAGAAATTTTTAGAAATTTGTAGAAATTTGTTAATCTGTTTTTTTTTTTAATTGTATTCTAACGACCGTATATTTATTTAAAATTAATTCTCTTTACGGGGAAACTTTTAAATAACAATCCTTTTTACTCGAAATTAATAATGGAAGCATTTTTACACGAATAGAAATGATTTATCGAGAAATAAATTTCCATTTGCTTTTCAAATATTTATTAAAAATATTCCAGCATTATTTAAATTGTATGCATCAATGAGAAACTAAAAACACATCAAACATTCGTATGTTTTTTTTAATACGCTGACGTTATTAACAACCTGAGGTGTCCAGAGTCAATAATTTCTATGGGAATAAAGTTCAAACATGCGTGTTTGAAATATGATCCCTGCACATTGCATTACTCGAACTATGTGTATAATATATAGACACGCGTCAGTCTAGGTATAAAAAACGGTCGTGGCGTTAATTACTGTGAAAGCTTTGAAAAGATACGCATACTCTTTGATGTCTACCAGTTCGCACTCACGAATATGTATTCCCGTGAAAATGTGTAAACCACGATGTATGTTAATGATTTTTTACTCTGGAATGCGTTTCGATGTGAATTTATTGACATTCTGTTTATTGAAATTACTAGAAACCAAACACACACAGTTGTCAACTTCAAACGATTGATATACTTTCAGGACATATGTTTTAAAATTCTTATCGACAATAATTCAGCGCAACGATAACGGGAACTTAAGTAAACTTGCTTATCCAAAATACCATGGAATTGTTCCTACCAGCATTCAACAATTTTCATCAAGTTTCGAAGAATTATCAGAAAATATAAATACATTGCTAAAGTAGTAAATAGTCGCATGAAATAAGAATTTAAATACCTCGACACTAAAATTCATAACAGCACTGTGAACATTATTTGACGACTTTAACAAAGCACGAGTTATTTCAAAGTCGTTAAATATACACAATGTTGTTATGAATTTTAGTGTCGAAGTATTTAAAGTCTTTAACAATTTGACTGCCACGTCGTATATGGATGACAAGACTTTTCACTTTGGAATTAAAACGATTAATTTTCCAGTTGAAATGTTAAAGGAAATTTTGCATAGGATTCATGGATTTTAGTGTGCATTCGAAAATAAGTACTAGAATGAATTTTAATTTATATTGTTTACAATTGTCTAAAATTAAAACTCTGATCTTGTTAACAAATTTTACAGTAAACGTGTAAATTTAACGAAGCACGTGTAATTTTAAAAACAACTTTTAATAAAACGCTGTGGTATTTAAATGAATTTATTCGTTAGTACAGGAGAAAAAAGTGAAATGTACAAGTTGGAATTTATGTGTATCTGTAATATTGTTTTCTGATAATAAATTGGTATGGTTTGATACTAATTGCATCTAACCAGACAATTGAATAGATCCGTCTTTGCTTCATCTCGTCTTACAGTTCTCTGCTTCCCTTCCGGTTCCCTTAATAGAGCTGAGCTCTGGTTACATGAGCTTCTAAATGCTCTGCTCCCGAAACGCAACCCCCTGTCTCCAGACAAGCTTCCCCAACCTACCTTCGATTTGATGTTCCTGTCGAACGATAGGTAGCTACAGATGTTGCCAATATCCTCGGCTCAGTCGCTGAGGCAGCCGATATAGTAACCAATTAACTCCAAAATCCGGATATCGCGATGCCTCGCGAATTTGTCGGTAATTTGCCTTGTGTTTCGTACGCGAAGACAGACTATGAAGATTAACGACGCGAGCAATTTCGACGTGGGACACGTTTTGGGATTTGATAGAAGTACGTATAGTCACATTACGTTAGTCCTACTGTTGACTTCGTGAACTGATACACGATTACAAACAACATGGTTTACATTTGAAAAAAAAAGAATTTTTAAAATTGATATACAGGTTGGGCCAACCAAACGTTACCACGTTTAATTACAAAATAATTACGATTGGAAAAAATGTTTCTTATGCAAGTTGCATGGCAACGAAAGACTGATACAGTGTAAACAATTTTTTTGAACCAAGGTCATTTTCTTCGAATTTTTTGAGGTCGTCAATATTCAATTTGTACAATTAAAGTCAAATATGAAATTAATTTGGAAATAAACATGTTCACTATTCCACAGGTCTTAAAGAAATGTGAGCGACTTGAACATCATTGAATTTATAATATATCTACATATTTCTTATTCACGTATTACATTAAGTGTTTAAAATGGCGTCCCTTCACAACTATGCAATGTCTGAAACGAACAACGAGCGATTGTAGTGATCTCTCAATGGTTCCATTACTTATGGCAGCATAAGATGCAATTATTTTTAGTTTTATATATTCTGGTGTTATAGGTTGATCTTCATAAACATTTTCTTTTAATTTTCCTTACAAAAAGAATTGAAGGAATTGAAGGCCATTTCATGCCATTGTATACAATATCTGAATGTATTTTAACATCGAAGTTAGAAAGTAACCTTTGTCCAAGAAAATTGTTTACACTGAATCAGTTTTTCGTTGTCACATAATTTATACTCAGTTTGCTACGTTCTATTCATTTTTCACTTTTCAGCTTGAATTATACTGTATCTCGATCCAACAATTATCAAATAAATATATATTGTTACAGGAACCGGCAGTTTGAGGTACCGTGTAATTACCAGTTTATTACAGACAAACAGAGAACCCGAGGCGATAATGACGACAGGGTACGATATCCTGCTAGTTAATATGTACACGTAGGTACATATGCGTGAACAGTCGACATCAAAGTTACCGGCGCAATTTCCAATAACAGGGTTTTTGTACATTTAATCTCCGAATAACAAAGAAGAAAGCTTCGAATATGGAAAATGGCTCGTGCAACAGATCTTAAGTATTTCGTGCTCGTTCGATTAGATCTTTCTTCAAAAGAGTCTTTTTTATTTCTTATTAGTTTCATATTCTAAGGTAATGTCTGTGACAGTATATATTTGAGAATGTTGTGATCGATTTGTAGAACAATTGCTATGTAAAAGAAAAACAGCTGAGAGAGGAGATCGACAAAAACGTTGTAGAAATAAAGAGTAACCATTATTTTACTCGAGAATTACATATTCATTTATTTATTATATTAGATAAATACCCTCACAATATTTGAAATTCTTTGAAATAAATATGACAAAAATTGCCGGCGAAACCGGGTACGTATTTTGTTTGAGAAGCTTGAACTATATTGACTCAGACCAGGTACGGTACATTGTAGGGATGATTTCTGTTCTCGAACCAACCCTTGTAAAGTGGTGGTGCTGGAAACACTCTGCCAGGTAAAGCAAAATTTATTTGAAATAATAATTTAAAAATAATTGCTTCGTATTTCGAATAACGTTGATTACTATTTTATAATACGGTCATTGTTTATATTCAATATGTCTACGAACCAGTACGAAAATCATTCCTATTTATGTAAATATGACGAGACTCATTGGCATATGCATCCTAGTGGTCGACACGTCGATTAATTAAATAATTAAACGATCATCTGCCGTTGTTCTTAACTCGTAATAACCACGCCTTTCTATCTTGCATTTTGTAAATAAACTATAGGAAGTTTTTAAAAATTAAAAATAAACTATTTTGAATTTTATTGGTTTTTGTATTTAATTATCAAGTATCGTCTATGACAATTATCTGTCAAAGGTGATATCTGTCAAATACAAAACTTTAAAAGCGTTTTTCTTGAAACTATATTTACCCAGAACGGAGTCCATGATATTTCAAAATCTACATGATCAATTTGCTTAAACTTTTAGATGAATATTCAGTACATCTATGAGTTGGTATTAGAATCCAAAATTTTTATTTTTTATCTTTCTTTAGGCCCCTGAAATTGAAAAGAAACATGACAAAATCGATGATCAGACTTCGAGTCATTTTTTTAATTATTGACTTTTTTCTCTTGTTCTAATACCTGCTATAGTCGAACTCATACTAACTAAGAATCTTCCACGTTTTTTGATTTCAAACAAATAGAATGACCGGAATCATAGACACCGTAAGACGAAATTGTCTATCATTGTAGGTTAGAAGCAGAAGAAAGTGACAAAAAACAAACATGGCGTTTGAGAGATATTCTCATTCAACGGCCTAAAGGTACTTTTGTATGACTCTGAATATTCATTATCAGATCATTAAATTTGTATCTAGACGAGAAAGTTGATTTTCTTTTCAAAATATCGCTAAATTCTTCGATCCAATTAAGTGTGTAACGCGGTAAGCCGTCGCTTCAACGCAAAGCACAGCCTACATACATGGCGAAGCATGATCGAAATTCGGCGCTTGTTTGGCAACGTACGGAATGTTGTCCCTTCAATACCCTTAAACGACAGATCCCAAGATCAGGTACGTTCTCGGCTCCCTTCGAGCGATAGGTACCGCCAGATGTTGCCAATATCTTTGGCCCGCTCACTGGAACAGCAAACATAGTGGCTAACTAGTTCGAGCCTGTGGCTCGTGGAGGCGGCAAAGGAGCCAGAAAACAAGTTTCTGAACCGTAACCCCGTAATAGCCGAGAGATTTGCCGTGTGTGCAGGTTGCAACGATCGCCGAATTGTTGCACAAAGGTGAAGTTCGATCCAAGTAGAGCGAAATTTCCTAAACCGTGATACTCCCCTTTTGTTTCGCCCCGAAACAATGCGTAGCTCTCTATTACCGCGGAAATCAACGTAAGCGTAGCCAGGCGTGGTTTAATCAACAACTCCCAACAATTGTCCAACCTTTTCGTTCCTTTCTACGAAAGCTTCGCGGGATTTTGTTCCGATTCGCGTTAGGCACACGGTGGAGTCAAATTAGAAAAATCTGCTTTGTTTCGGAATTTATCCTCGCAGAACGATTTGTCTGAAACGTTTATACACAGTGCGTATTATAAATATACCAAATCGTTTATATTTAAATATTTTTACAGATTTGGAAAAGATTATGACGATACGGCACTTTAGAATAATGTATGATACTATTGTATAAGTAAATAAAACGAAAGAATTATGATAATTTAGTGTATACACTGGGAAAAATTTTGATGGGAGATTCTAGATGCCAAAATAAGACGAAAATCAAGAATATCAATTTCTTGACTGAGGCTTCAATTAAAAAGTTATTAAATAATTAAATTAAAAAATTTCAAATCATTTTGTGAAAATTATTTTTGGTTGCAGGGTTCAAGTTTAATCATTTTTGGTGAATAGACATAACCCCGAAATCCTAGCTATTTTCGAGATAAATATTGAGTAAATTGATAAATTTTTCGACGAAATTAAAAAATTTCAAATTGTCCTGAAAAAATTATTCTTAGTTGCGGGGGTCGATTACAATCATTTTTGGTGAATAGACATACCTCTGAACTCCTAACCATTTTCGAGCAAAAAATTCCTTTCCGCAAATATAGTTTCTGGCCAGAAATGTTACCCCGAAGTTTCATACGAATCTTTAAAACGTCAGAACTTCTGAACGGTTTGGAGGATTTTAATTTTTCAAAATGCAAACAACGCGTATTTTAGTGGAGAATATGTCGAAATTCTAACAATATTGAAAAGGTTGTTCCTTGACACCGTAAAGTAGGAAAAAACACCCTAAAACTGGACCAAATTTCAAACGACCATAACTCCTACAATAGTAACAGTATTTCATTGAAATTTTTTTCTGAGGCAGAACCCATGGGTACCTACAAAAAAATATTAGACAACTTTTCTGTAGAGCGTCATACAAATTTTTAAGAAAAATTGACAGAGGGTAGGTGCCTAAATTTTTCGGCGAAAAAAAAAGATTTCAAATCATACTAAAAAAATTATGTTTAATTACAAGGGTCAAGTACAATCATTTTTGGTGAATAGACATACCCTCGAAATCCTACCCACTTTCGAGAAAAAAATTCGTTTAATTCGTATAATTCGTAGTGGTGGAAACGTAATAAATTATTAAATTTTTGTTTTCGTACATATAATTTAAAATAAAATGAGTTTTGTTTACAGTTGGTATATTTATGAAACACAAATTAAACAGCATTTCCGTTATTTAAGTTATTAATTACAATAAACTAACGAGACTGATTTTGAATATTTATTTTTATAGTACTATCTAGGAATAGAATGTACTATTATAGCTTAATTTATCTCCAAAAGATCAAATTCCTTACATTTTAAGGGGTTAGTATATTTGTAATACGCACTGTATTTTCAATGCATTAAAAAACTTTATTCCTCAAAATTAGGTGTCAAGTTTATTTCTACTTTTCCTCAAAGTTTAATCAGTCAATCATAAAAAGTTTCGAAATTAGTTCCCGAAGTTTTGATATGTATTTTAAATTCATCAAACAACAAAATTTATCTCCTGAAATCATGTGTCAAGTTTGTTTCTACTTTTCTTTAAAATTCAATAAACCTAATTTTTTATTTCTCATAAATAATAAACAGAAAAGGAAGTATGGTTAGTAGGAGAAGTTCCAAAACCTGGAATTACAAATTCTGGAAACGTGCCTGTATTTCTCATGAGTAATAACGCTTAGATTAACCATTCCTTTTAACATTTTTTTAAACGAATCTTGTTTTATCCACTTTTTAAATTGTTTATAAGAGCTATAGTAGTTAAAAAAATTCAAAGTCTCGAAAATGGCAAAAATATCTATATTGCAAACCCATTCCTTTTAACATGTTGACTGCCAGATCAAAACGGTAAAATTGTTTACGAGACCAAAACTCTGATTTTAGATAATCGTAAACTATTATACATAAATTAAAATTTGTACTTATTTTCGAAACCACGCTAAAATTCATGAATCCTATTCAAATTTATTTCCTTCAACATTTCAGCTTGAGAATTAATCGTTTTAATTCCAAAATGAAATGACGTTGCAGTCAAAGCGAAAATAATAAATATACTTTAAAAATATGAGCTCTATAATTTGAACACTGACACTGTGTCCAAAGAAATAAAAAGTAGAAATCCTTGCGTTGCTATTTCAAAAACGGTGATAGAAATTTATACGGAAGACATTGGCGACAGCGCTGCACCATTCGAAAAATTTTCCCGGTCACGTGGCACGAAAATGTTCGAGGCTAAATGATATTTACCTCGATGGTATTGGTAAATGGAGAACGGGCGAAAACACGTGTGTAGCAAGTGTTTCGCGAATCGAGCGAACAAAATCGACGGCAATTTTTCGAGGTACGTCGAATCAGACCGGTCGGCTTTTTCTCTTATTCCGAGCGGTGAAATAGCGAGGCGGCGGGCACACATACGTAGCTTCCCAGAGATCTAACATAGTATCTTCCCAATCAGTAACTCGATGCGCCAGAAAATCGTGTTCCAAGGCCATCGTCGATCGAGGTTCACCATCGTTGCCCAATCTCTCGGAGGACAGCTTGATTTTTCGATTTTCCTTCCATTCCTACGCCTTTCTCCGATTTTTTCCCATTCTCTTTCACCTTTCCTTGCTTCATCCCCGATCACGGGAGCTCGTACTTCCACGAAGTAATGGGCGTACCTTCGCTTCCTGGACGAGAGTAAGTCGGGAGAAAGAAAGGGAAGTTCCGCTGGTTCGACCATTGCATTCCTCCCCCTTTTTTTTTTCAATTGGTCCGAGTTTTCGGACCGAACGACTTATTCCAGTCGATCCAATCTGTTCTATTCCTCCTGCAGGAGGAACAGACGACGTTGGGTCGTCGAGAGTGACGCATCTGATGGACTGCAACGGTTAATGCGATCGAGCGATTGGCGCCAGTGCTAATTTGAGTCCGTTATCGAGGACACGAATACAGAGGATTCGAATCATCACGGTTTTCGATGCAAAGCTCTTCTGGTATAAACGTGAATTTTTTAAGAGAAATTATTTCTTGATCTGTGTTAACTCCGTAATCGGTTCGGGGAGTTAAATTATGTAGCAAATCAATTCTTGATTTACGAAAGCAACAATTTATTCAAAACAAAACAACGACAATATTTACTATTCTAATCACTTGTAAGGTAATCAGTAGTAGTAAGATGCAACAGTCCAAGTTTGAAGGGGATATCCTTTATAATGTTCAAGTTTAACCAAGAAACCGAGTTCAAAGTCCTAGTTCTTTTAATGTATCCAAGTTGAGAATGTAGCCAATTCGAGAATCTAGCCAATTCTGATTTTTGTCCAAAGTCCTATCCTAGAGGAAGCCTTCGAATCTCCCTCTTACCGCCTTCTTGGAGACGGTCGATATTCGTATTGGGCCGAGTCCTGCCCAATCCGAATTTTGTACAATTTTTGGATCGTGCAACACCCACAGCCTGGTTTGTTTCATCCTGTAAATCAAGGTCTGCAGGACGTTACACAAGCCCTGGGTTAATTTATCACCCATTCTTTATTCTTACGGTCCTAGTGACTGTCCTAGTCCTGGTGGCCAACGCGTGAGAGTTTGCGTTACATCAATTGTCGTCGAGGGTGGTCTAACCGAGGACCGTTTCCATCCGGCCAGACCTAGTCCTTTAGAAATTACATACAGTCCGTGAAAAATTGCGAATTCTTCACAAACGGCACAATTCTATTTGCAAATCAGAAGTTTGCCCATCTTTCGTTGGCCAGTCCTCCTGAGTCTCCAAATCCCATCCCCTGAGGGTTTGTACGGGGATGGTTGTCCGCGGTCCCAAGGGGCAGGTAAATGTGCCTAAATTACCCCTTGAAACTAATTAAGTATGTTGAATGGCTTAATGGCTTTAGGGTACGGCAATTCCTATTGTCAAAAGAGGCACATTTGCCAGATGATCAAATTAAGTAATTTAAGTAATATTGAAAATACATCACGCGTCCTATAATATAAAATGTTTGGAATTCCAAACAGTATTTACCTTTATTTTTGAACTTTGCCGTTCTACGAACCATTTCATTTCGACGATCAAAACTTCCTCGTAACAGAGAACCGTCTGACTCAGAAACAAGGTAAGAGTATTCGTATACGTTCTAACGAGTTCAACAAATTTTATTTTTGAACTTTCCCGTTCTACGATCAAAATTCCAAAGCAAAGTAAGATATTCCGATCCAGAGTCCGACCTGAACATTTCTACATTCAGGCTTGTATATCACGCACCCGTCGAGCCCATCGACTTGGATCGTCCATCGAGGACTTAATTGGCTGGACGGGACCCGTTCAATCGCAATTACTTCATACGTTCGGTCGTTCCATTCATGGCCCACTACCGCCTTAAAATCAGTTCGACTTTCTTCCGACTTCTACTTAATGGACGGCTCATCTTCTTCCGTGGCAGGGTGGAAACGAAAGGAAAGAAAAAGTTCTTTTAGTTCTTCGTCTCTGTCCTCTCTCCCCGCCCCTTTTATTCTTTTACCATTGGACAGAGTCGTGGAAGCAGCCGACTTATTCCGCTCGATCCGTTCTATATAACCGCACTGTTCCATCCGCTCGACCGTCCATCAAGGATCTAGTTAGCTGGACGAGCACAGGCCAAGGCTGCGCGCGACCGCGAGCCACGCTCGAATAAAGCCGTCCCTGCTATATCGTTTGATTCAATATCGCAGGCCCCCGGAGGATTTATATCAGGGGAAAATTGCGTTAGCAACAGCTGCCGGTTAGCCTCCATATACCTAGCTCTTAACGTGCACGGGATCCCGTTACGCTGTAAGACGTGTTAATAAAGCCACGAGACCCGAGAAACGCGGCGGCTGCCACGCGAAGCTCACTCGGTAGCCTTACCGTTTTCTCGGGCTCCGCTTCCTATCGACCTTTTCCACCGGGAGAACCTCCCGGAGATCACTCAGGCGCCAAGTTTTCTTTCTCTCGTGGAAATACGGACAATAGTTAGGCTACCTCGGGTTGCATCAATGGCTATCGAGCAATGCCGCGGGCGTTCGTTTCGGCGGAGTCATAAATAAGGTCAATAGATGTACACCCGCGTCCACAAGTATTTGTCCACCTGGCTACCTTTTAACCCTTCGCAGGCCTCTGTCCAGCTGTATTCGACACAGAATTTTCTAACTAGTATCGTATCTACAATGGCTAACGAAAGTATTCGAACGGTTACATCCACAACTTTTAGCACGTTAAACATGTATGTTAAACTAAAGTTACAATATGGTATTCATAGCAAGGGGAATGTTTCGGGATTATGTTAGCAAAATTAGTAAATAATTCAACGATGCGCACAATATTTATCACTAGACTGTGGATGTTTATGCAAATGCATATGTTTCTAGGAAATACGGTAGCTCACAAAAGTATTTGAATGCTTCCAAGCTACATTGTTAACAAACAAAATGCACATGTTAGGTTTAAGTTTTCGAAATAAGATTGTAAGTAAAGTCACATATGTAGGTCTCGAGAATGCATACATAAAATTACGAACACATCTGACAACATAGAATTTACAGGGTATTTAGTGCAAAAATATCGTTTTTTGGACGTCAGAAAACTATTCGAACGTACGAATAAGCCTTGACTTGTTTGATATTCACACTTTGACGGCCGCTGTCACGTGTGCGTGATTTACTGTATCAGTCACCACTTCATCATACATACATTCAACTTATTACATTTGTTGAGGTAGTTTTTATTACATCTTGTAATGTTAAGCGTTCGTTCTCAGCTAATAAATTGACTTTAAGCGATAAACGTCATCAACCAACTCTTAACAATATTGGAAAAATACTCGTAACGTGTTGTAATTTAAATTATAATTGATTATTATTTTGTTTAAGTAATAAAACTGTTTGAACATATTTTGAATATATTTTGCATATTCCTGTATATTTTGGCATATCATTGATACATATTTAACATACGTCACTTACATATTCTGACATATTTTATTGGCATAAACATCCGCAGTCTACTGATAGAGAATGTTATTGTGAATATGTACACCAAACATTAAATTTGGTTGAACGGTTTTTAAGTTATCAGGTACACCAGCATATCGTATATGGTACGAGATAACGCCATTTCCTCCGTTATAAATAAACATAGACGTTCAACAAGAATTGTTTTTAGAAGCTCAAAAAATGATTTATGGTAAACAGGTCATTTCGATTGAATGCACACATTTCCTGTAAAAAATTCATGAAAATACCTCTCGTTTAGGGCCCGCCAAGATGGTGTAACCCCTTAAGTAAGTGTTGGCGTAGTGAGGAAAAACAAGCTGATTAGGAGTAATAAGTGATAATATATTTAGTAAGAACACATAGTAGGAATAATATATATATATATGTATGTTAGTAATTATTAATATTAATGAGATCAAAGTATTTTCACATTTTTGTGGGCCTCAATAACACGCGTTTTTCGTCTGCTTCACGCGCCCGAATTATAACTAGTCTACAGTAAGATAGATGAATTTCAGATATTCTTTATAAAATTTTACAAGCTAACTTTCTTCATTGGCCAATTTTCGCTTTTGGAACTTCATGAAAGCCTATTCTAATTCGTTTCATATTTATGTTGTCAGTAAAGCATTTTGTTTGCTAGCTAACAACTGCAGTACATTCTCTAGTACATTCATAATGCGAACCTCTACTTATATTAAATTTATTCAAATACTCAGATATGTGGTGTGATATTCCGTGCAGTGGGAATGGGAAGTTAGAATTATGATCACATTCGCTAGAAATTAGCTGTGTTGGAATACTTGCACAATCACCGTGGCTGGAAAAATGAAAAAAATATCAAAATAGAAGAAAAAAAACAAATAGACGTATCTCTGAAAATCGAAATTTGGATGTTCTGGATGCCAATCACTTTATCGTTCAAATGAATAATCTATCAGAATATGTTAAAGTTAAAGGAGTAATGGCTACAAGAGTATTTTGCATGGTTATATTGCTCTTGTTAAATACTCTGAAGCCACAACCATGAACATAAATACAAATTGACATTTTATTTAACAAATTACATTAAAAATTAGTTCCGTTTAGTGATATTAGCTGTAAGAATGTGAAAGTATTAAAATATGTTCGGTTAACATTAATTTCGTTAGATTTACAGTAGACTCGCGATACAGTATTAGGAAATTTCTGGTGTATAAAAATTGTCGGCGTTCTAAATAGTCGCACGCTGTCAAATAGATGCGACATAGAAAGAAACGAAATCCTCTTTCCATTCTCTAGCAGTGTCCAGGTTTCATATTTTTCGCGTCCCTTTCATAAGGAAATTTCGATCCAGCGACGCTGCAGGCAAACGCTACGCCGGAGAGGCGAGAACGAAGGTTGAGAAAGTAATCTCGTTGAACTTTTGACCTTATCTACCCTCCTCATGACGACGTCTTTTATTTTTTCCGTCCCGGAGAAATTGTATGAATAGAGGGATACCCCCGGTGGGGTTTCTGAATGATTTGGTCGCGAGTGGGGCCGAATTCCTATGAGCTTAGCCGGTGAAACTGAGACAAGCGTGACTTTGGTAATAGCTTGATCGTCCTTGACCAAACAGATCTTATCCAAGTCTCCGCAAACTTCTCCTAATCTCGAAGGAGGGATTTGGAACGGTATATCACGGCTTTGATCCGAGCACGAGCCATCGGCGATGCACTACCATAATCCATAAAAAGATTTTAATATCAGCATTCCAGAATGTTTGCCATCGACTTCCATAATTCCTTTAGAATATTTCCTTCCTACTTGGAATAAATAGTTTTATTTTATTCCAAAAGAAAATTATTCGACGCGTGTTTTTATACCATGGCACAATGTATGGAAATTTTACATTCTGGTTTAGAGCTCTGATGTGAAAAAAATATATTCATTTCTCTATATTATGTTTCGTTGGTTAGTTAATCGCTAATATTTTATGTCTATAAAAGAGTGAAATATTCAAACATTAATTCTTCTTGTATGTTCAAATTGCCAATTTTTAAATTAATAAATAATTTACAGATATAGAAATAGTGCACAGATTACTTATACATATTCATAGAGAAATAATTTTGTAAATATATCCCAGCGGACAAATTATCGAATTATTGATTCTTTTGTTAGTCGAAGTCTTACTGTAGTTTGATATTTTGAATAGCAGGATTCTATATTCTTTCGAAAAAACGAATTAACTCTTTACGAATTAATTTTCGAATGACACTTAAACGGAAGTTAGTTTAGTTAATTAATATAAAACTTTTATTTGTTATTCG
This sequence comes from Colletes gigas, assembly GCF_013123115.1. Taxonomy (NCBI): domain Eukaryota; kingdom Metazoa; phylum Arthropoda; class Insecta; order Hymenoptera; family Colletidae; genus Colletes; species Colletes gigas. The sequence goes on along the minus strand of NW_025106659.1, from coordinate 1,549,422 downwards.
TGAATAAAATATATCCTTTGGCAATATGCAGGGTGTTGGGCCAACCCTGGGAGATTTTAGAGGCCGAAATAAATCGAAAATCAAGAATATCAATTTCATGACTGAGACTTTGTTAACCAGTTATTAAAAAATTTCAAAATTATTTTGAAAAAATTATTTTTGGTCGCGGGGGTTAATTACAATAATTTTTGATAAATACACATACCCCCGAAATCCTACCCACTATCGAGAAAAAAATTGGGGTAGGTGCACAAATTTTTCAGCGAAAAAAAAATTTTTAAATCGTTCTGGAAAAATTATTTTCGTTTGCGGGTGTCAGTTACAATAATTTTTGGTGAATAGGCATACCATCGAAATTCTACCTACTTTCTAGAAAAAAATTCGAGAAGCTGTGAAATTTTTCGACGGAAAAAAAATTGCAAATAGATCTGGAAAAATTATTTTCAGTTGCAGGGGTCAATTACAAGCATTTTTGGTCAAAAGACATACCCCCGAAATCCTACCCACTTTCTAGAAAAAAATTCAGTACGTGCGGAACTTTAAGCGTCAATAACTTTTTAACGAAGTCTCCACTAACAAATCAGTATTCTTGATTTTCGTCCTATTTTGGCCTCTAGAATCTGCCATTACAATTTGTCCTAGGGGTGGCCGAGCACTCTGTTAAAAAAAAATATATAAAAATTGCATGTGATAATATCTGCATACCAATTGAAAATATTATCGATGTTATTTTCTTCGCAACAGAATTATAATTTTCATCATCCAATGGTCAAGCCAACTGCCCAGACTGACAGTTACACGTCGCCCTTTCGAGCGAAACAATTTTCTTAAAAATGTTTTTACCCTCCTATGCAGTCCTGTCGGTTACACTGATTTCAATTACATCGCCAAAGAGATATCGCGCGCTCGAACCGCGATAAACGGTAGAACTCGCAGCTGCATGAAATAACAAATACCGCCATGGACGAGAAATTTATCCCGACCGATATAGCAGTCTAATTCTTGGCCGTACTTTTGCCGACCTCGTAATAAGAGTTACGGTTTCAATATTCCGGCAGCAGTTTTACGAACTCGCAACCAGCTTGGGAGGATGCAACAAAAAAATTGAATTTATGGAAATCGCATCGAGAGTGCTGGAAAAAGGAGCAACAAAAACAGCGCGCTCGCTGCCATACGCTCGCAATCAAACGCACGTATAATCAATCATGCAAAACTGTGCCCGCGATATCGTCGCGAAAATTAATCTGTTCGCGTAAAAAATGATATTGCGGATGAAAAGTATTTTCAAAATACTATTACTCGTTTAATAATGGACTAGACATTATGGCTTGGCAACGTTTCTCCGTGCTTTCCACCAATTTTTCTGCATACGAAACCGAGTAACGACCTCCATATTTTCCCGAATGTCGTGCGTTAGTACTTTGATAAAATGCGTTTTCCTCGAAGCTGTTGCTTCATGATCGGCGACGCGTTTTCGATAGGGTCTGCACGAGGGGACTGAAATGGCCAATGTAGCCATTTTTCCATTCGTTACAGAGACAACCTCGATATTCGGCGTTCCTATGTTCTCGTGGCATCGTGTAACTCTGCGCTGCATTGTGAGGCTATTACATACTTGTTAAACTGCGACAAGCTGCGTCAAATATAGATCATTTTATAGTTTCATCCAGCTATCTCTCAAGATACACACATTCCAAAACCCTTTTACAGTCCTTCAAACCTCTTCCAACTTCCCCAATTCAATACATTCTGCGACAAACACGACTTTTCTTCGAAGTTGATATTGTCTAATTCAAGCATTATTATACAGACATAGAAAAACTTTTTAGAATCTTCTTGTATTTTATTTAATAAAAAAAGTCTGTACAGTCCGCTATTCGAGCGTTAACAACTATAGAAACATTGAACTTTTCTAACGCAAATAGAAATTATTATTTTTACAAAATCGATTGCACAATTATAGTTCTGACTTATATAATTGTTTTCATTGTGTATGTTAAACGTTTAGCCAGTTTTTCCTCTGTCTAAATTTTCTACGCGATCTTAGTCAAACGTGTCTTCGTGTTATATTACATACAAAGAAATATTATTTCAAGAACTTTATTAAAATGTATAATAAACGTGAAATGTAACTATATTTTGCATTATGCTCCTTTATTCTTGCCATTAGCTAGTTTGTTCCAAGACGGAAGTCGTTTGATATAATTGTAAGACAGTAGGGATACCAGGAAAACAACTTTTCATTTTTTATGTAGGATCCGATACATTATACTGCCTTCATTCGCGATGAAGTAAAGTTGGGTGTATCTTATGGCGAATCGGCGATTAATCTCGACGGGGCACGCGATGAACGTAGGACTCGCGGAGAGATGGAGAAACGAGAGACATCGATAACGGCTTAGCGAGAACGACGGGGCGCGGAATGGAGGGATGAAGAAGAGGGTGGAGTTTATCCCGGCGGTAGTATTTCTATTCCATCGGTGTCCTGTTAAAACTCGAGGTCTCACTCTCCCTTTTATTCTGGTTATTTCATATCTACCGTTCCCATCCTCGGTTCTGTTTTCAACCTGAGATAGGACTGACATAATTTTCCGAGATAGTGCTTCCTGGTTCGAACCCCCGCCGTTTCGCTTCCTCGTCCACAAACTCCATCTTCGTTTTCCACGGCCTTAGATTTCACCGAGCCTTCCTGCTACTTTTTTCTTTTACCCTGTTCCCCACCCTCTTTTGCTCGCTGAAAGCAAAAGGGTCGCGTAAGTCACTCGATTCGAGGATCATCGCTTCTTTCCTTCTTTCCTTGCTGGCTGCTTTCACCCCCCCCCCTCTTTTCTTCCTTCCTACCATCCTTTCCGTTCTTACCCATTCCACTGACCCCGTGACGAAACCAGTAGGATGATGTACGCCTTTGCAAGTCTATTATATCGTTTTTGATAGTCGTTATCATTGCTAAGAGGGTTCGGGGCCCTCGTTATTCTTTCATCGCGGCGCACCTTATCAAAGCTGAACGGAACGATTATTAAGAACGCGTTTATCGCCCGGGGTTTGAATAGTCGTTCTTATAGCAACGTCGATAGAATAACCGTTTACTCGGCTCCCCCGAACGCTGCGACGTTCTTTAATGATTTTACATACTCGCATTGCAGAGATTTCTGCGACGAATTAAGTAGATGTTTGACATTCTGGAAACTTATGCTGCTGGTAAAATATCATAAGTTGGGTTCATGTTTGGCTCGTCTGTTGCCATAAACCTATTGGTTTTTAATACATGAGAGATCAAGACAGAATTATTAATCTTTTTTAAGAAATATTCTTTCAAATTCCTCTGCAAAATTTATAAAATTTGCCCTTGCTCTTGCTCTTACACTTGACCTATTGTTTTTTAATATATAAAAGATAAAGTTACAATTATTAATTTTTTTTTTTTTTATTTGATGGTTTATTTATGCCGCATCCACTGCGAGGTTATTAGCGGCGTAGGTCGGGTGGTTTTTTTCTTATATTTTGTCAATTAATTTTGTTTCTTTGATGAATCCCAGTAGGTTGTGTAGCTTTATGTTGGTGTGGTTTTCTTTAAGTTGAGGTTCCAGCTTGTGTTTACGGCGAAGAATATTGTATTTTGGGCAGTCAAGGATTAGGTGGTCCGTTGTAATTGTTGTGTTGCAGTGTTCGCATATTAGGATGGGTAAGGTTATATATTTAGTTTTAGTTTCAGATAAGCGGAATTTTCATATTTTCCTTTGTATATTATCGTTAAAATTATTAATCTTTTTTAAGAAATATTCTTTTAAGTTTCTCTGCAAAATTTATGAAATTTGCCCATGCTCTTACACTTGCCCTTTCCACCAAAACTGTAACAATTCGTATCTCCAGATCGCGCTTCAATTTTCACAAGGCAGGCTACTCAAATTCGTGTTTGCACAAACCTATCTTTACAATAACCAAGGCGACTGGCAACGTTTACCTATTGCACGTATATTCGTACGGTTGATCGGATATTTTACTAGAATAATTGCTCTTTGGAGGCGTTCTCGGAGACGAGAAGAATTCCGAGGTCAGAAAATAAGGGGCACGTACAGGGGTATGTACAGATGTTCTCGAAGGAGCACACAAGGTCGCCAGTTGGATGCGGACATACGGTGGAATGCGCCGGTCGTCCGGCAGCCACATGAACGAGTTCGATTCTTTTCACGGAAGAATGGCTTTTCCGTGTCGCTGAATTCAGCGGTCAGCCCGCACAATCGCGCCGCACTCGAGCTTCAGCGTCTACAACCGTTCGCCGTAGCTCAAAAATAGAGAGAATGAAGACGACGACGAGAACTCAAGGACAATCGGTGCTCCTGCGAGGAAAGGAACTGTCCTAGTAGGTGACGGAGATCGGGTTCTTCGCCCTAAAAGGTTCTCCTCGTAGCCTCCAACCGATCAAGTATTTTCCAAATTTTTCTCCTTCCTTTTTCTTCCTGTCCCTTTAACCACCCTTTCCCCCCCCCCCCCTTCCCATCCCTTTCCACATCCTTTAAGTTCTACTTTCACCCGCTCCCTACCCCCTCTGCTTTTTCTTTTCTCCACTTGTTTCTCACTTTTTCCTTTAAAGTGCGGCGCCTGCGGCTGAAGCGATATCACTTTCCGATAAAAGTCAGCTTCGCGCGCGCCTCTAAAGAGTTGAGGATCCATTGCCACGAACCTACGACGAATAAGAAGGGAAGAGTCCCCGCGCGTGCTCCTTTTGCATCCCGCGACACCAAAACCGTCCCAGACATGAGAAACTTTCGACGTGGATTTTTACTACCCGTTGTCACCGTGGTGGACAGCCGGTGTAGTTCAGCGTCAGGAACTTCCCGATCGACGTCCGCGTTCCCATTTTATGCGAACCACGGTCTTCTTTATTATTCAACCACAGTCGTTTTCAACTATTTTTGGTTGAACACGTGTCTCTGTAGGTTAAAACCGTTTCATCTCACTCCTCTCTTATGCTGTCTCGATGTTTCTCTGTTACAAAGAATTTGGATTAAAAAGATATATTGAGCAAAGATCGTAAGTGGCCAAGTAACTATAAACAAGGAGACAGACCATTCACACTCTCTTTTCATTCTTACAAGAAAAGACTACAGCGCCACCTAGAGTACGCCACCTTGTAGAGTGAAATCAAGTTAGGTTAGGTTATTAATTGGTTGAACACGTGTCTCTGTAGGTTAAGACCGTTTCATCTCACTCCTCTCTTATGCTGTCTCGATGTTTCTCTGTTACAAAGAATTTGGATTATAAAGATATATTGAGCAAAGATCGTAAGTGGCCAAGTAACTATAAACAAAGAGATAGACCATTCACTTTCTTTTCATTCTTACAAGAAAAGACTACAGCGCCACCTAGAGTACGCCATCTTGTATAGTAAAATCAAGTTAGGTTAGGTTATTAATTCGCTTATCCTTAGGTTATGGAATAATTCGCACTTTCTGAATTGTAGGAAAGAACTATATTTAATATGCACTTATCATATATGCGTAACTAATACGTTTTATACTTAATACAGCACGTGCTTTAGATACTGACGCCATTAGGATTAAGGACTCACACAGTTAAGCGATAAATTCAAATTACTTGATTGCACTCAACACTTTTAACCTATTTTGATTATTGGGACCGAATAAAATTATTCAAATAGACATCCTATGTATTTATAATCTACTCAATGAATACTTACGCTAATTAGGATATTTTGGTTTCGTCCCCATCCAGGTTTATTGTAATTATTATCGACTCTACTTAATTTATTGTACTTTTATATCTTATTCGAGGGTTGTTATATATTTTTTATGTGAATTTTTATATAACTGGTTTCAAGTTGTTGTTAGAAAATATTATAACATTAGGAAAAAAACACAAACGAAAGAAAAAAGAATAAATTAGATGTTTGCAATGTTAAACTTGGAGCATCTGACATGAGAAGTCAAAGCAGTCGCCATAAGATTCAAGTGAACAGAAGCGGACGTCTTTGATACCTTCAAAGTAACTGACTTGAAAGAGAACCTGATCATGTACATCCAATTACCAAAGTAGCTTAAATGTTCAAACAAGATTTTTCCGAAAACTAAAAATAAGCGAAGTGTATCTAATGGAAGCTAACCTAAGATGATCTTTTTCTACAAAATGGCATACTATAGATGGCGCTGAACTCCTACTAAATTCGTGATTTTCATAAGTGTATTGTGTCTTGGGTTTTTGTCTAGCATCGTATCACATAGTATACATGGTAATACAGTAAAACAATAATGCAATAGAGAAAATAAAAAATAATCTTCGTTGGTAGAACCAGCGCTTCGATGGGTAGCATTGAATTTTGGCATTTCGACGTAAGTTCGCAGAGATCTCCGCCAAATTCATTCGATTTCTCGGGCCGAAATTGCAGTGCAAAAGGAATACGGCGGACCCTTTTCACGCTAGCTTTTTTCATCGCTGCCACGGACAAAGGTAGCCTTTCTTGTTCCATCGATCGCTTTGCGGAACGTTTTTCTCGGTTAAGAGAGTAAGTACGTACCATACGTCGAACTTGAGGACCGAGAACGGGGAAAGGAAGCAGCAAAGACCGACCGAGCAATAAAACGGTCTTCGCTCCGTGACAGCGGCACCGACCAGTATTCGTTATTACAAAATATTTTACGGACCTCGTGGACGTTTTTATTAGCGAACCGTAAGGGCTCCAACGAGTAGAAGGTTTGCAGCATGCCGGCCACGCGCGTTCCTATCAATTACGCGGCCTCGTACCGCGTTCGCATGAAACTTTATTACGGACGATTCGTCAACTTAATCGATCGATACATTTCGCGAACCTGTCGTTCGTCTATTATCGATAATTGCTGCACTTTGTTTTTTTCAGCGGGGCTTTATGATATAAGCGATACGGTATTTTGTCTTTTAACTTGTATCGGTTCAATCGCCGCACGGTACAGGCGATGAACAGAAAAAGGTCCAAAACTTTGAAGATTTATAGTAAAAAGATTCTCTTTCAGAAAATATTAATTGGTTCACTAATTGGTAGGCATGTATTGTATTTCTTTCGTTTATGTTTAACCGCGAACTAAATACATAATGTGAATCTCATTTGGCTAAAATAGTTTTAATGATACAGTGGGGGAGGCGCATCCGTTTTTTCGCGCGAAAATATGTAAAGTGGTATTTACCAATCCACTTACTGCTGTATTATATCACTGTAATTATTCGACATGTAACAATCGTTTAAATAACTTTAAATGCATGTACAAACTATATTGAACGAGATTATCTATATACAGGGTGTTCGGCCACCCCTAGGAAAAATTTTTATGGGACATTCTAGAGACCAAAATAAGACGAAAATCAAGAATATAAATTTCTTGATTGAGGCTTCGTTAAAAAGTTATTAAAAAATTAAATTAAAAATTTCAAAACATTCTGAAAAAATTATTTTTCGTTAAGGACGCCAATTACAATCATTTTTGGTGAATACACATACCCCTGAAATCCTACCCACTTTCGAGAAAAAAATTCGAATAGGTACTGAAATTTTTAGACGAAATTAAAAAATTACAAATTATACTAAAAAAATTATATTTAGTTACAGGGGGCAATTATAAGCATTTTTGGTGAACAGACATACCCCGAAATTCTACGCAGTTTCGAGAAAAAAATTCATTACCAAAACTTTCATGTCTGACCATACCATTGATATGTTTCACTGAAATTTCAAGCGTATGTTTAAAACATCATAACTTCCGAACGGATTGAAGGATTTTAATGTTTCAAACGGCAAACTACGCGTATTTTGATCAAGAATATGTAGAAATTCCTACGATATTGAAAAAGTTGCTCCTTGATCCCGTAAAGTTAGAAAAACCCCATAAAAATGGTCCAATTTTAAAATAGCCATAACTCCTGCAATAGTGAATATATTTCAACGAAACCTTTTTATGAAATAGAGCTCATGTGCACCTACAAAAAAGTATTAAACAAAATTTCCGTACAGCTCCAAACAAATTTATTAAAAATGAAAAACGAATTTTTAAGAAAAGTTGACATTTACGTGCCTAAATTTTTCGACGAAAAAAGAAATTTCAAATCGTTCTAAAAAAAATTATTTTCAGTTGCGGGGGTCAATTACGATCATTTTTGGTGAATAGGCATACCATCGAAATCCTACGCAATTTCGAGAAAAAGAATTCAATACGGGCAGAATTTCAAACATTAATAACTTTTTATATTTTGGCCTAGAGAATCTGTATATAAATACTCGCATGTTTATCATAAACTCTGCAATACAGAGTTTCCAGATTGTCATCAATTTCAAAAGTAGATTCGGTTGCACCTTGAATACAAATTTTCATCAAGGTTTGTGTTACTTTCATTGCTTTTAGTATTTTATTCGAAATCAATCACTTCTCGTATCTGCCTCATTCGTCACATAATTTTTTCTCTACTTTCTTGAAGAAAAAAAAATAACAAAAGAAATACATTTAAGGCAATGTAACGCGAGTATCGATCCTGGTACAAATAAAATTCTTGACTAAATTGTTCTCGAAATTTTATCGTACAATCTTCGTCAAATATAAAATTTATCTTTTTATTTACTGTACGAGTAAAAACTCGTTAGTGTACAAGAGAAAATATATATGCTTATAGATAAATAATATAAAGTATATAACATAAAAATACGCATAGAACAAAATAGAACTGATATTGAAATTTGTATAATAATTTAATTATAAATTCTAAACCTGATTTTTAAAGAAGAAATTTTAATGGCAAAAAATTCAAGCTTTGTGTATTCGTTAACTGGCGTACAAATCCTGTTAATCCTGTTAAACATGATATATATTTTGTGTAACATTTCTAGCGTACAATACTTTTTTTTTGCACCTAAAATTGAGAAAACCATTTTTCAATATGATTTTAAACAGAAGGGAAATACACGAAGCAAAATTTACAGTCTTATTTCACACAGTGAGAAATTCTTTAAATTGTTTAGCTTCCCAAGATCCACCTTTAAGTGGACGAAAAAATTGACAAGGAAGTTAAATTCTGCTTTCGATCTCAAAGTTCGAAGGACCCCTCACAAACCCGTATAATTAGTTTGGTCCGAGAGAACCAATGAACGGAACTTTGTTGTCTGGAAGGGAACACCGCTGAGGAGAAGACACTCCAATAAGCGTCTAATTGCGTGGAACTTTCGCATAATGCACTTCAAATATTCGAGCTCTGTATTTAGAGATCTGCAAAATCCCAAACTGTATCGTGTTTCGCACGAAATCTGTAATGGCTGTCTAACTGCGGTTTCGTGGAGGGTACAGCGACTAATCAACCAGGCAGAAGCAACGGTTACTTAAAATATTAGTTCGTAAGAACGTCGGGGATGGTTAACTGACGTGTGGTCAGATTCAAATATTATTCAATATTATAACTATGTTCGAAATTGGGGACTGTGATTTTGAGAATGCCGGTTAGGTGGTTGGGGTTCGCAAAAAATGAGTATGGTGCAAAATGTTGAACAAGGTCTTTAATTTGCAATTAATCGACTCATGAGAAATGAGCGGCCATTGTGAGATCTTTAAGGAAATTACGATATTATTGATCGCCATTTCCTGCAGAGTGTGAGAGATGAGAATAAACTATTATTATGTATTAAACAAATACATAACGCCCTTGTAATTATATTAATTGCAAGTTGCCTTTGAGCGTGAGTGTTAATTAAAGACTGTGAGTGAATTACATGAAACAAGATCAAGGAACTTAAAAACAGAACAAACTTTAAAGCACACTTGTATAACGCACTCTTGGCCACCGCAAGGTTTCGACCGGCAGGCAAATGGATCGGTGCGCGCGCATATCAATTATGTGCAAATGCCCAAAATTGGTTTTGGGCGCATCGAGCACAAAGCGTGCCCGAGAGGTGCTGCTGATGAGCGTCGTGGTGGCCAGAGAATGAGTTAATTCTTGAACAAACTATATTATTTCATATTATAAAAACTATTTGACACAAAGTACATAAAGGACATAAGCATAAAAATCATAAGCGACTTTTCTCGACCAAAGTTCAATGCAGAATGTCTTTCTGCTGTCGAAGTCGAACCATATTATAAACAAATGAGGTCATCAATACGGAGGACCCCTTTTATTACGCACGTTTGAGGAACAGACCCCCGAACGCATTTTGGCCTAAACCTAAATACTTCAATAAGAATAATTAAGAATTTAAATAAATAAATTATTGACCAAGGAGAAGGGGAACAAAAAAAGAATGAAAGAACAAACAAAAAATTTATGAAATAAGCGTAAGAAAACGAGAACATTCGAACTACGAGAATGAAACTTGGAATGGACACACGAAGCTTGTATCGATATCTTTGAACGTGTTGATAACTATATTCACGATAGCTGTAAATTACTGTTTTGAGTTACGTTCTGAAATTATGCTATCTCCGGTACTAGGGGACACCTAATGATCTGGTCAAATTCTATACCAAAGTTTAACCAAAGTTTCAGTCAACTATTATAATAATATTATTAAATTATAAATAAAACAATATAGAAGACATCAGTTCGGTGCTAGGGGAACTCCCCCTATTCTATTAGAAGAAACATATTCATAGAAGGCGTGTCAACATACTTTCTGAGGCGACTGTACGTTCGAACGGATCATCCGGATACGCTTATCGATAGAAAAGACAAAAGATCGATGCCATAGCACCGGCGTAACGGAGAAAGGGGTGAAAGGAAGACGTCGCGTCGGTCAGATCCGTCGGGGCGTATACAAAATTCATAATCTCGCGGCGTTATAATGTTTACCGGTATAGCGGGGTGTATAGAAAGTCCTGGTATGCATAAAGTACGGTAATGGAACGGTATACGATGTGATCCTGCGCTAGGGGGTGGTTCTGGCCGTGGACGCCGTGGGAAGGGAGATATTATGACTTGAAGCAGCGGGAGACTGTAATGGATCGTCGTGAGCGGCACGCGGCCCACCGAGCTGCATTCCCACTTTATAAATCACCACCTGTACTCACCTGCTGAAAAATCGGCTGCAGGGCAAAATGGCCGTAGGTACGCCGTTGGGAATAACAGTGGCGGACGAGCAGATTTTTTTGCAAAATCATCCTTTCTTCGGCCCATTTCAGCGCGCCGCCATTGCGATGAACGAGGATTAGAAACATAGAGCCCTTTGATTTTTTACCACGATTTTTCTTCGGTAATCTAATCTGTTTAAAAATAATCATAAAACACGCATGATAAATGCATTGCTGGCCGATATTATAGAATCACTTCATTTTTGGCTCATGTATTGTTATGGTTAGAGCTGTTGCTTCTTTCTTTCGCGTATTTTGACGTAATTCCCTAACAAACAAGCCAAAAATGAAGTGAATTTATAATATTTGTCAGCAGTGTATTGGAGGGAAAATAAAACGGATTCTCGAGGAATGTCGATAAGACTAACTAAAAAATCTAAACTGTTAACAATATTAATCGCTGCCAGAACCGAATTTCCATTCTTCCTGCAAAGCATATGGGAAGGAAGCTCGGTTACGAAAGTTTATTAAGGCTAAACAGACTCGGACGTACTCCTTTATGAAAAGAAACATCAAAGAAGGAAAAATTTTATTTAATATTTGAATATATACAAAATTTGCCTAAGAACATAAATGCACTTAGTAAAAGGTTTAACATAGAATAATGGATGTCTTAAAAAATGAAATTACAATTTTCTTGAGTGGTACAATTTTAGTAAACCTTTTCAACCCATTCAAATGGAAACGTTTTTGTGATGCTGAAGAATGTGTTCGGTGAAAATAATATTATCCCGAGTAGTTGAAAACGTTTATTATTATTGAGGGGAACTTTGCAGGTTTTTGAAATACAATACAAAGTTTAAGTAGAAAATTTGTTAGAAAATAAACTTGGGTGTATTGCAATGGTCGAGAATTCCTTAATTAACTTTCTATGTGTGGATGGTAAACTCGAGTTTTCAGGAATAATTTGCCGAGATTAACGTGAATCTGTCAAGACACTTCTAGGGCGCATATGTAGCTATAAAACCGAGTTCCACGTTGTTGTTTGGGAATTGAAGTTTTAGGATTTTTCCGCTGCCGTTAAAAATGAACATCCGCCGTTAGAAAATGTTTTACGAACGATGGAACACTTGCAACCTTCAATAATATCCCCGAGGAATACAAGCGACGTGCTCTTCAATCGCGTACTCGCCTAGTTGAAGAAAATTTATGAGTTGTTCGAGAACGCCGATTGAGCTCTACAACGAGGCAATACATCAAACAGTTTGATGGGGAACATCAGTCTCGACGAACATGCTCATGAGCACTGCCAATGATTTCTGATCGAACTTGTAAGCGATCGATGTCGAGCTCAACTGTCTGGCGCAAATAGATAGATGGATCGTCAGATTTCAAGCAACTCTCGAATATACAGGGTGTTCGGCCACCCCTGGGAAAAATTTCAATGGGAGTTTCTAGAGGCTCAAATAAGACGAAAATCAAGGATACTAATTTGTTGCTTGAGGTTTCGTTAAAAAGTTACAGAAACATTTCCGGCCACACAGTATATTTTCGGTAAAGAATTTTTTTCTCGAAAACACGGAGAATTTCGGGAATATGTCTATTCACCATAAATGATCATAATTGACCCCCGCAATCGAAAATAATTTTTCCCGAATGATTTGAAACTTTTTGAAATTTCAGGAGAATCGGAATGTCAGGGTCGGACATTGTATTTTCGGTAAAGAATTTTTTTCTCGAAAACGCGTAGAATTTCGGGGATATGTCTATTCACCATAAATGATTGTAATTGACCCCCGCAACCGAAAATAATTTTTGCAGAATGATTTAAAATATTTTAATTTAATTTTTTTAATAACTTTTTAATGAAACCTCAGCCAAGAAATTGATGTTCTTGATTTTCGTCTTATTTTAGCCTCTAGAATCTCCCATAAAAGTTTTTCCCACGAACACCCTGTAAATTTTGGTCGCTGACTCTCTGTGAACACGTTACTCAAACCTGAGAACAGTTAGTATCAGAAACAAGATCCAAGGTTAAGCAATTGTATTTTTTTTGTGTTTAATATTGTACATGAAGATGGTGTATATGAGAAATACAAATATTCTTTCTCACGTGTAAGTATAAAAAATAAAAAATATGATGCAACGTGATATAAATGTAGTATATAATTTGGATTATGTATAATAACGAAGATAAGATATTAGTAAAATAATGAAGAATGTAAATTTTAGATTAAAGTGATTAAAGGAAATATTTGTAAATATCATAGAAAGTTTTAAGATCTATTATAAAATCAAACTGTAGTTAAAACTATAAAAATGAGCGGTTATCTATGACCAAAAAATAAACACATGGATCTAGGTATAAGATAAAGATTCTATTAATAAGAAGGACGGCAAAATTGTCGTAAAATAAACAGATAAAAAAGGGAAGACTATTTCTTTCTAAGAATGTAATGAAATTATGATAGAAAAATTGTCAAAGGCTAAGAGAAATAACGAAATGCAAAGTGGTTCAAATTTTTAAGAAACAAGTGCAATAACATGAAATTACAAGTAATTCTATAGATAAAGTGACAGTGAAAAGACGAACAAAAGATGTGGTGTGAACTATATGTAAATGGCACGTGGCCAAAAGCCGGTAGCTGTCTCTACATAATGGCCGCATAAAATATGGCAGCAACATCCAGAATTAGGCATCTAATAAGGTGGTTACAAGCGAGAAACATTTTGAGTTACACTAAAAACACTAGTGGGTCGATCACATTTGAAAAAATCCTAAAAAAGAACTTTGCTATAATATTATCAAATAACAACGATGAGGAGAAAAGTAACTAAAGACTCCTTTTTGATAGTAAGACCAATTTTTACAAACGTAAATTCCATTTATTATTGTTATTCTTATTCATCTCAATTAAGCACAATTTGGCACTAATATTAGTACTACACTTTTATTTTCATTTTTGTTCAATATAGCTTAATTTATCGTCTCTTAATACAATATAGCAACCTTTTCAAAATGTACGTGCTGGTTCGTTTCTTCCTTTCTAGTATTTATTACAAGAACCGAAACTTTATACATTCCTTAAAATGATATTTGTCAAAATAAGTTCGTTATTATTCAATTCGAATCTAGTATCACTTTGTACTTATAGCTTATTTCAGATTTATCTTCTTTATGTTTCTTTACTTTCTCAAGTGTTTATTATAATACCTTGAGATATCTTACGACCAAAAGGGAATCATTAGTTACTTTTCTTCTCATCTTTGCAACTTAATTTCAAGCTAACCAGCAAAACAATTACAGTAGAAAGTATAAATGTATTATTATGATAAATACAGTCCAAACAAGCAAATTTTATTTTAAGTGTACACGTTGGCCCATTATGGGCGTTTCATACGACTCATATAGTACCTTTTATTTATTTATACATTTACTTAGGTATATTTAGAACTCTTTTTACCTTCTAATTTTTAAACTTCGATCTAACGTCGTTAAATTATATTTGTAAATGTATTCAAATCTTCCTACATAATTTCTGTATATTTTCATTATTCTAGCTTTAAGAAAATCGTGAAAATCTCGAGTGTCGCCGACAGTAAAATTACTGGCGACAGAGCTTGGACTAATTCTTGCTATCTCGATATTTATCGCGGAAGGGAGGTCCGGTCGGAACGATTTTATAACTTCTATTTCCGGCAAGGAACATTATATCGGCGATCGGATCGACCACTCTTAACGGGACCCACTCTCTCGAGTTACCCTGGATGCTCGTAAATCTCGGAAGAAAAGAAAGGAGGTAGGAACTTCCGTTCATTCCGAAGCCATCGTCATTATTCGAAAGACTTTTTAAAGCACTGTTTACGCGATTAAGAATGTTGCTGTTTGGTTGTCTCTCACTTAGCGAAAAAGTTCTCGACAGTTTAAGGTGCTAGATCTTCTTTACCCAAAGATGATTCTTCGCGCGAGAAAAACAGTAGCCTCGCGCGAACATAACACTTTCAGGATTCATCGATTCCCCTCCATTTGTTCCTTTCGTTGCCTTAAGGGGATATAAAAGTTTGCAAAGCCATAAACTATACCGTTCTCTTGGAGAGAAAACTGTAAATTGCAAAATAATGTAATTAAAACATTTCTACGCGTCGAGCTCCAAAAATATTAAAAATTATGTAACAATTATCAGAATTGGCTTGTTTCTAGTCGTTTTCGGTTCAAAATAGCTTCTTGCAATAGTTTCATTTTACGTAACATTGAATGGCCGTTTTTATAACGATTAATAAATGGAATAGAAATAGAAAAATCATTCGTGAACCGACATAAAATGGTACGAAGAATATTAATATTAAAAGAGATAATCAAGTAAGCCATTTCGTAGTTACTCTGAACACCACTTTAAAAAAGTGTCATAATTCAAATTCGTTTTTATAATGTAAAACGTGATATAATTGCGTCTCATTTGGGGTCTTTCCTATTTATATTATGTATTAATACATCTCTGTATATTCATGCTAACTTCGTACACGTGAGAACAGATATAATCGAACAATCCTTAAAAAGTCTAAAACTATCGTAGTGTATTGTCCATAATTGTTTGTATAACTTTTGTAAGCAATATTTTTTCTTGTTTCATTTTTACTTTATTTTTTCTTACGTATTACTTCTGTATGTACTAAAAGGGGTTTTGCATTAAAAAATGAATAATAATAATAGTATTATTTTTAGGACTTCGAACAACGAATTTAGGAGAAAAAAGTATTTCAATGTTTAGATTCCTAGACACTCGTAAATAAAAAACTGCTATTCTGTTGGTTCCTCTGTGCAATCGAGTGTTCCTGAAGGGTCTCGCTTGGGATTTCTACTGTTTAACTTATTCATGAATATATAGTAGACGCCGACGACCCGAAAGTTTTTCGAAACATGAGAAGTTATGATTATTGCGCTGTTACTTATGATATAATCTACGCAAGCTGAACATGTTGTACATCAATAATCTTTGGTTTAATTTCGTATTCCGAACTTTTCTCAAAAACAGGAATAAATTTATATGACACAATTATATTTCTGACACCATATTTCTAGTAAATAGTATAAAAGACTTCGCCATTTTACTTACTTCGTCTTTTGTATTTTATGACGATTACAACGTTTTTAAGTACTTTGTTTTATTAACAATGTTTCTCGTCATTTTAAAAACATCTCTGTTGTTTTTTACCTTCAATATTATTCAATTACCTTGTCTTCTCACTCACAAATTCTTTAAACAATACAATCTATGAGTCCTATGGTTCGTAGTTACTCTTAACAATTCTAGAAAGTATAGAATTCCAATAACATTTACTTAAATATAATTAATACTTTGACTGTCAAGTCATCCTATATGAAAAATTAATTTTCAAGTTGAGGCGTTGAAGAAAATAAAGAAGAGGTTTCGTGAATTTTAGCGAAGTTACAAACATAAAAGATAAACGTTTATATTGTAGATGGTTAGGAATATTAATAGATCGAACATTATGTCACACAAACAAAAGAAAAACATATATTATCACATTATGAAAAAGTTACATAATATGTGTACCATATTTTCCATTTTGCATTCGTGAACTGTACAAAAGTTATGTTTTACAGTTTATTCGTAAGATATCGTTCTCTTCTATGTCACACATTTTTTCTTAGAAATATTCAATAATTTTACTCTAAATGTGCATACTTAGTACTTTAACTTCATACAGATAATTTACAAACTACGTCGAAATTTTTTAATTTTCATTTAATTTTGTTTCAAGAATACCGCAATTCATTCCGGAGAAAACAATTACTTACAAATTTAAATTTATTTTCAATTAAATAAACAATTTATAATCCAGTTTTATCGTATACCTGTCAATAGGAATTGCTGAAACTTCTTTGGGTGCATAGTATCAAAGTAAATGTGAAAATAAACATAGAAGACAGCATAAATTAGAATAGTTGTTACATTCATAGAATAGAGGATGAAAAGTCCTTTAAAATGAGTGTTCATTCAAGTTGATAACGTAATTACTTCCGAAGATATAATGATTTTTGTTTTCAGTCGATTGCGTGGTTAGTTCCGGAGATATAAAGGTTCAAAGCGTTTGTTTACGTTTCATTGTTGACGTCGGCGCGAGGACATTGACCTCACACGTAAATGATTTTTATTTAAATTCGTTTTTGATTTTTAGTAATTTTGTTTGACGCCCTATAGAAAAGTTGTTTAATACTTTTTTGTAGGTAAACATGAGCCCTACTTCAGAAACAAGTTTCATTGAAATATATTCACTATTGCAGGAATTATGGCTGTTTGAAAATTGGACCATTTTTATGGGATTTTTCTCACTTTACAGGGTCAAGGAACAACTTTTTTAATATTGTTAGAATTTCAACACATTCTTCACTAAAATACACGTCATTTGCCTGTTGAAACATTAAAATCCTTCAATCCGTTCAGGAGTTACGACATTTTTAAGGATTCGCATGAAATTTCAGGGAAGCATTTCTGGCCTCAAATTAGAGTTTCGGTAAGGAATTTTTTTCTCGAAAGTGAGTAGGATTTCGAGGGTATATCTATTCATCAAAAATGATTGCGATTGACTCTCGCAACTAAAAATAATTTTTTCAGAGTGATTTGCAATTTTTTAATTTAATTTTTTGATAACTCTTTAACGAAGCCTTGTTTTCTCCTTATTGTGGCCTCTAGAATCTCCCATTAAAATTTTCCCCGGGAATGGCCGAACACTCTGTATATCTCCAACAGTTTACAATTGCGTGAAATCAAAATTTTAGTATTGTAGAACGATTTTGATCTGGCAATCAAGGCATTAAAAAACATTGTATCTTGTAACGTTATCTTTATCATGACCAACGATTTCCTCTTATTTTAGTCAACGTATGTAAATTAAAATACAATTATGTACACCTGGACAATCATCTGGAATTTGGTTTCCACTCGTATTACGTTACTTTCTGTTCTCTCCTTTATTATTTTGAAATTTTCTATCAGGAGATGGCCACTTTATTCTTAATAAGTTATCGTATCGTTTTCGAGCGGCGAGCTTCGATACTTTTTAACGTCACACCTTTCCGAATAATTAAAATATAACGGAAGCAGGAACCGCACAGCCGACTGGAAGCTACTCGGGGATCGAGTTTCGAGTTGCGGTCCGTTAAAGAAACCCGTGGAAAGTCTGTGGACTTAACAATTCCGTAGAAGGAACTTTCCATGGTTGACTGCTCCAAAGTTCGTCTTTTGTCTGTATTCTCCTCTTCATTAAGGAATACACGGGAGGAAGCAGAAACTTGTTCGTTTTGCGGTGGGAAAAAAATGGTTCCTCGGGAACGTCGAGGGACGTTCGGCGTATTTGAAATTGGGTTTCACCAATCGCGTAACGCGTGGAATGGTTACATAACGTAATATACCATAACTTGTTGTTGCGTGATGTTCTGCTCTGACCCATGGTTTATGAAAATTACGTTGGTAACAACATTACCGCAAAACCTGTTCGACTACTAATTAGAAACGAATTCCGCGGAGTTCACGACTTTGATGAGAGCAACGAAAAGTTAGCGGGTTAATTATGGATCGAGACGTGGTTTATGTCGATACGATGACGATGAGCTGGCACAGTCATCCATCGTATAGCAAACTATTTGATTTTGTTATAAATTACAAAAAATCGTAAACGTGGATTCGCTAATTCAATACAGTGGTCTAAAAAGCGGTAGATTCTGGCCAAAAGTTAGCTTTCCAACTTTCATAACAAATTTTTTTCATAATAGTAGTTTAGAAGGGAAGTTATGAAATTGGAATCACATTGAAGTTACGAAACTCATCTTCATGTCGTGGTTGGACTCTGACAATAGTTTTATGAAAATATAATTTAATTTGGGATACTTTTATTTTACGGTGAATCTTAGCGGAGGTTTTTCATCGACCCAGATTTAAGACATATTATGGTCTACCGGTGCTCGAATGTGCTGGAAAGTTTGGAGCATTTCTTCGTGGTTCTGTCGTAAATCTGGCTCACTACTTGGAGTCTGAACAGTTGAGTGTTTTGCATCATAATTCTCGTTCGGTAGAATTCAGTTGTGCCTTGGTCTGCATTTTATACGGCTGGAGCTGTTGAGATTTGCTGTTTACTAGAATATACTCGATCGGGTCGTTTGGTAAAATGATAAACCGTACTTATGTTCTTTCATCAAGCAGGAAGGGAAAATCAATAAGGGTGTAGTTCGAGTCCTTTGTAACCAGGAGAACGTACGCGCAGAGTTTCGACGAGAACGAGTGTATCGTTGAAAACTCCACGAAACCAGATAAACAACGAATTAAAATCTGATCCTTGGGAAGTTCTTTTGCGCGCAACGAAATAGAAATAACCGGATTTACAACCAACCATGGAGTTTCGACCAATTTTGCTGAATATTGTTCAAAACAAGGTTTCCTCCGGTTTCTGTGTAACGTGTATGTATAGTATCCGTGTACGTGCTAACTTTACGATTTTTCCGGATTTCATAGCACCCGTTCACACATACATACAGTGAGTGTAAAAAGTATTCGTACACTAGTCAATTTGAATAAAAACTTTGCACAACTTTGTTCATTACAAAAATATGTTAACAAAAACATACATACATATTCTTAGAAATCTCTGGAACAAATGTCATTAACAACAAATTATTTATATATATTTATTATGAAAATATTAACAAATTTCCAGAAATTGGCGTGAAATATACACGTAATAAGTATTCGTACAGTCTTTAATTCGTAACATTCCACATAGAACGATTACTAGATAATCCATGATAGGTAAACATACTTAGCATCAGTATGTCTGGAGACGCTGTTGGTATAGGTAGTATCCTGAATTCAAACATTATCAACGAAATTATCAGTAAAATGGGACGAAAACGCAAGGAAACCTCTGAAGAAGAAAGGAAAATTGTTATAAATTTACATAATAAGTGTAAAACACTGAGTGAAATTTCTAAAGTTTTAAATAGACCGAGGTCCACGATTCAAGGAATCATTGACAGATATGGCGATCGGAAAACTGTAAAAAATAATCCAAGAAACGGACGTAAACGAATAATAAATGAGTATACCGGCCGATGGATAATTCGAAAAATAAAGCAAAACCCAAAGATAAGTGCGGTAAAAATCACAGCTGAACTTAAAAATGATCTGGACATTAATGTATGCAGTAGCACAGTGCGTAATTTTTTACGAGATAGAGGATATCACGGCAGGGTAGCTCGTAAGAAATATTTCGTAAATGAAATTAATAGAAAGAAACGATTGCAATTCGCGAAAAAGTACGTTAATGTTCCTATGGAGCACTGGAACCGTATTATATTTACTGATGAGAGTAAATTTAACATATTTGGGTCAGATGGACGATGTACAGTATGGCGGAAAAAAAATACCGAGTACGAAAAAAGAAATTTGAAGGCGACCGTAAAGCATGGAGGAGGATCAGTCACAGTTTGGGGCTCTATGAGTGCGAGCGGGGTTGGATCCCTCCATTTTATCGATGGTATCATGGATCACAAAATGTACATCGATATTCTAAAAGAGCATCTTCAGGTTAGTGCAAATAAAATGCGGTTACAGGGCAATTATATATTTTTGCAAGATAATGATCCAAAGCATAATGCTTATAATACACGTCAGTGGATCCTATATAATGTGCCACAGCAAATAAAAATCCCTCCACAGTCTCCAAACGTAAATGTAATAGAGCACTTATGGAGTCATCTTGAAGAAAAAATTCGAGACCATCACATTTCTTCGAAACAAAATTTAAAAAATGCACTTTTAGAGGAATAGAACAAAATTTCTAGTACTGTAACCAAAAATTTAGTAAATTCAATGCCGCAAAGGCTTAAAGCGATTATACAATCTAAAGGAAATCCCACTAGATACTAAAATAGCAAATAGACTGATTTTTGTTACGTTTATGTACTAAAATTTACAGTTTTTGTTGTAAAATTAGAAGTGTACGAATACTTATTACACGTATATTTCACGCCAATTTCTGGAAATTTGTTAATATTTTCATAATAAATATAAATAAATAATTTGTTGTTAATGACATTTGTTCCAGAGATTTCTAAGAATATGTATGTATGTTTTTGTTAACATACTTTTGTAATAAACAAAGTTCTGCAAAGTTTTTGTTCAAATTGACTAGTGTACGAATACTTTTTACACTCACTGTATAATTTCCTCTTTTTAACAGATCCGTTGGCAGTATTGTTCCCCGAATTTCCGCTGTTTCAAGATTAGTTTAAAAATCTCTTTCGTAATATTGCCATAACTAAGTGTGGCATACTGGTTAAGGTTCTTTGTCCCTCAAATTACATTATTAAACGCCACTTTGCTTCCGCATATTTTATACGAATAATACAATTTTTTTAGATAGAATTAAAACTGAATATTTAAATAAAGGAATTAATCGATGGGAATAATGTTCCTTCAACAATATGCGATAAATTCATATAAAAATTATATTTTTAAATTGTTTAAGTTATATGAAAACATTCCACGGAAGCGAAGGATGACTATGTGGAAAAGAAAATTCAATATTTATATTATTTAAGTTTCATCTGGAGAAATAAAGTTGATAAAAGAGCATTTCAATTTCAATCTCCATCGTACATTATAGATTGCTGAAGTTTAATTACATTTAATAATATAAAAGTAATAAATATTATGAATCTTTAATTATATTAATTCATCGATCCTTCGATTCGCCACTAAAACTTATTAATTAAGTATTACCCAATATTTCAACTGTTGCAATATATTTCAAATTATATACTCAGTATGGATATTAGCATGTAAATTGCTTGGAAATTCATTAATTTCTGATATTTTAATTATGCGGCTTTAATTAATACGGCTCCAATGGTTTGAAACATTTCAGCAGTGAAATAGTCTTATGCATGATTGTTTTTTAATCAACTTCATCAACAAATTAGTATTCTTGATTTTCATCTTATTTTGGCCTCTAGAGCCTTTCATTAAAATTTTTCCCAGTGGTGGCCGAACACCTTGTATAGTATTTTAGTCGACCCTTATACCATATACATTTTTATTGCACGTTTGAAAATATTGACTAATAGTATTCATATACATCGATAAATAAACGAAATTACGCTTTAGCTTTTCATTTTTATTTCACTGTATTGACACATATGTATATTTGAGAATAACTGTTCTATATTAACTACATCGCATATATGAAAAAATAAAAAATTCAAGTACAAATATTTCGAAAAATATTGCAAACTCAATATTCCAGTGACGTAATATTGTCCTTGACCATTACTTTTCAGGGACAATTCATGTAATAATATTCTATTTCGTAAAACACGTTATCACTCGCTCTCCTACTTCCGATTTCGAAGATTCATTCAACTTATTAAGTGGAATTTTTTTTAAATCGATGGTTTACAAACAATTTTATTCATAAACGGTTTTTTGAGATTCCAATTTAACGATAGATTGATGAGCGATATCACTGTAAAATATTTTTGAGACAGTTTTTAATATTCTTTTAGCGTTTTTAATTTTGCTCCAATTATCGACGCTTTGGTACACCGTCCCCTCCACAATAATTCCAAATATTTTCACCTCCGGACGCGATATAAATGTTCACCGTTGATTGATCGTATTAAAATTATTCGTGCCCGGCGGGACCCGCGGCGGAAACGTTTACCAAATCGCTTAATCAAATTATAACCGTTGATCCGGAAGAGGAAAGCTCGTGAGAAAATCTGACGGACCAACCAGCCCAGTCGGTTCCCAAAGTTCTTTCTTAAAGAAACGCGGATCAGGGGGTGGCCGCCGATTCTTCCGTTCCCTCTCGTTCCTTCTTTGCGAGAAGCTTTCGGAAAATTATTCAGCTGTTCGTCTTCCCGTTCTCCGCGCGGGTGAAGATCATTCGGTATTAACATAAAGTGGATTCAATATCTGCGGGCAAGAACTTAATTTAAATCCCCGGAATATCTTAAGGCATACAATATCGGATCGTCGTTACCTGGCAACAGGACGTCTGTACGCCGCCAGTCAGCAGACTTCTCGAAGGATATTGAGCGCGGATTTAAATCGAGTTAGCTCGTTAGGTCATTGTCAGCGAATTTGATTTGTCACGGAACCTCCTCGTTGATTAGGCGAGGCATCGGGCGAAGGGGGAGGGGGCTTCGCACATGGTTAACCTTATGAATTCCCGCGTCTCATATGTCCTCTGACGCCATGGACAAATGGATTATCCTAGACGCTGCTGAAACAGGATACGCGAGCGTTAGGGATCGCGCATGCATATTATTTCACCTCGAGCCCTCGTAACTACTCGCGTAGGGACACTCGAGGAAATTTTAGTTGGAAACTCGCGGCATTAAGGCCGCGGTTTATGATCTTTTGGCGAATCCTCTTCCCCTATTTTAGGATTTCTAAGGTTTGCGCGTCAGATAATAACAAATATGGTGTGGTGGCTTACTCTGTGAAGAAAGTGAGTGAGCGAACTAGCAGGAAGAAAGAAAGGGAATGGAGAGGGGAGTGGTTCATTCTGGGCCTGCCTTAGACGCCATGACAGTCGATAGTCGGTCGAGGAATGCATACAGTATTTCGGCCACAACTGGGAAAAATTTGAATGAAAGGCTCTAGAGGCCAAAATAAGACGAAAATCAAGAATACCAATTTGTTAATGGAGGCTTCGTTAAGAAGTTATTAACGTTTAAAGTTCCGCCTGTACTAAATTTTTTCCTCGAAAACGCGCAGGATTTTGGGGGTATGTGTATTCACCAAAATTGATTGTATTTGACCCCAGAACCTACAAATAATTTTTTTAGAACGATTCGAAATTTTTTTTCGCCGAGTTTAGGCATCTACCCCCTGTCGATTTTTCTTAAAAATTCGTTTTCATTTTTAATAAATTTTTTTTGGCGCTGTACGGAAATTTTGTCTAATACTTTTTTGTGGGTATCCGCGAGCTCTACTTTCAGACTAAATTTCAATGAGATCCATTGACTATTGTAGGAGTTATGGCCGTTTGAAAATTTGACCATTTTTATGGGGTTTTTCTAACTTTGCGGTGACAAGGAACAACTTTCCGAATATTTTTGGAATTCCTACATATTCTCCACTAAAATACGCGTCGTTTGCCTTTTGAAACATTAAAATTCTCTAATCCATTCAGAAGTTATGACGTTTTAAACATACGTATGAAATTTCAGTGAAACATATCAATGGTATGGTCAGACATGGAAGTTTTGGTAATGAATTTTTTTCTCGAAACTGCGTAGAATTTCGGGGTATTTTTTTAGTATAATTTGTAATTTTTTAATTTCGTCTAAAAATTTCAATACCTACTCAAATTTTTTTCTCGAAAGTGGGTGGGATTTCAGGGGTATGTGTATTCACCAAAAATGGTTGTACTTGACCCCAGAACCTAGAAATAATTTTTTTAGAACGATTTAGAACAGCTTTCTGTAGTAGAATTGAAATATGGAATAAAAAATTTAATGCTTGAACTAAGCAACACAAGGGAACTTGGAGTTTCAATTCGTATCGTTGCGAAACTGTTCGATAAATTTTGTCGTTTGCTCTGTATTACAGGTTATATCGCAAAATAGCGAACTACTATCGTACGAGGGGATTTATAAAAAAGTTCCAACGGCACAGAGGTAGCCGTGGCTTTTGTCAAAGGTGAACCATTGAATTTCCGCACGATACTGTGCCGTTCGTGTCGCTGAATATTGCTTTCTCGTACGGGGTGAAAAAAAAATTTCCCGCCTGGCAGAAAGCATCAAGCTCCATACTGTTTAAACAAGCAGCCCTTTTCTTCTATAAAAATTGAAACATTTTTTGTTCGTTGTTCCTAGAACAGATTTTTTTCGTCGAGCAACCAGTGCAGATACTATTATCACGAAATAATAAATGAAATAAATGTCGTATAATGATGAAAGATCATGTTTAAGAATATGCTTATCGATATCATAAATACGACCAACTAATTATCGAACCATCGTACTGAATATCGAACATTTTCAAAATAAATGAAATTATAAACATGTAAAAGAAATAGTGGGGAAAAAAATTATTGAATAGAAAAGCAGCCAAAAAATACATTAATATGGACTGATTATTACTTAGAAAGAAAGAGAAACATATTTTGATTGCAAAATTCGTAATACGTTTAGTGTTTTGGACTAATTAACGATATACAGATATATTGAACAAATATATTAAGAAGTATGTAAATAATACATTCGATGTATTTTTGTTCTTATTTTCGTTGTTGAAGGTTGTACGATGAATAATTTAGTTTATTATGAAGATGACTAGGAATGATTAAAAGGAATATTTTAATGAAAATAGTAATACAGCATAAAGGAAATTCTTCCTTCTGCTCTTTGGTTATTTCATTAGGGTAATGAACATCCATACGTTACATGGTATTAAGAACAGCAATCAATGTGGTAGAATATAAATGATTTTAATAACATAATGTATTAAAGGGTATGCGTATATGTATGAAAGTAAAGTGGCGTCGCCTCCCGTGCTCGCCACCAGAGGGGTCGCGCTCTCACAAGCGCTCGACCGACACCTCAGTTGCTATACATATACAGAGTGGTCCACGCAATTGTTTCAAGTCATAACTTCGTTATTATTGCATTTACGAAAAAATGCCAAAGGAGAAAGATAAATGGTTCGAAGAGTACTATATTTGTAGGTCTTTAAATTGTTTTTAGATGCAGCAGTGCATGTGCAATTAACAATTGCATCATTTCTTTAAATAGAAATGCATATTTTTTTTTACACAAATCGATTCTTCTGTTCATACAACGTATAAAATAATTAGGGTACCATGGCAAAAAAATTATTAGATCTCCGAGATATTTTCAAAAAATATCTTTATTGTCTTTAATGTCTAAATTCTTATCGTCTGATAGACGCCACGTGAGTCCCGTGTTCTTTTAACGTTAATTGATGTGCAGCCACTCTTGCCAATGCACCACTGCTGCCAACATATACAGCGTGTTCGTTCACCCCTGAGAAAAATTGTAACGGGAGATTCCAAAGGCCCAAAATAAGACGCCAAACCACGAATATTAATTTCTGAATTGAGGCTTCTTTAAAAAGTTATTAAAAAATTAAATTAAAAAATTTCAAATCATTCACGGAAAAATTACAATCATTATTGGTGGGTAGACATACCCCCGAAATCCTACTCACTTTCGAGAAAAAAATTCGAGAAGGTCTGAAATTTTTCGACGAAAAAAAAAACTTTCAAATCGTTCTAAAAAAATGATTTTTGGTTGCAGGGGTAAATTACAATCATTTCTGGTGAATAGACATACCCCCAAATTCCTACTCACTTTCGAGAAAAAAATTCGAAAATGTATGAAATTTTTCGACAAAATTAAAAAATTTCAAATCGTTCTAAAAAAATTATTTTTGGTTGCAGGGGTAAATTACAATCATTTTTGGTGGATATACATACCCCCAAAATCCTACGTACTTTCGAGAAAAAAATTCTTTACCGAAAATATACTGTGTGGTTGGAAATGTTTCTATAACTTTTTAACGAAGCCTCAATCAACGAATTAGTATCCCTGATTTTCGTCTTATTTTGGCCTCTAGAATCCCTCATTAAAATTTTTCCCAGGGGTGGCCGAACACCCTGTATATCTCTAACAAAACTAAATATTGCTCTTAAAAATTCTAACAGTGCAAAGAACTGGAAAGATAAGGGTAGTTTCCGAATATTTTTATTGGATATAGGTATGTAATTTTATTGAATATTTATTCATTGTCTGAAATCAAGTTCTCCATTAGATTTTCTAAATAATTTTAACTTTGAGAACGACCTAGTTCTACTAATTATGTACAATCTATGATTTTCAAATATTGACACGATCTTAGTTCATTTAGCAGTAAGTTAATTTACTCGTTTCGTAGTTTAACATATGTATATTTGTATAATACTTAAACAAAGTCTGCCTTACCTTTTGAGTCCAAATAATTTACATAGTGGTTTATTAAAAAGAGAAAAATTAGTAATTTTCTGACACGCGTTTATACGATCAGGAAAAGCAATTTCATTGGCAAAACACTAATTTTTGCCATTGCGTCAAATATCAAATATTACGCACGTTATACCGTTTCTGGAAAACTGGCGCCGCTCAACGCAATGTATGGCATTTTATATAAACATTCCGCGTAACTTCAGCGTTTGCCCGAAATCCTAGTAAAATTTTCCAGTGCGACAAACGTTATTTGAATACTGTTTGCAGCCCGGTCGTGTTTTCCACTTTAACGGGAAACTGTGTACGCGGAGTAGCGCGCGGACACCATAAACTCAACAGACCTATCGGTCGACGAGTGGGCACCCATAATAAAAGATAAATAGATAAAACTAATGGAAACCCCTGAAGCGAATGGCAATCGACGAAACATAACGACATTGTCGGTCGTTCAGCTTGTAATGACTATTATTTGAAATTTCCTCCGTTCCGCTTCCAGCGTCGATAATTTCATGCTTCGCCGATCAAACTTCCAGCCCCTCCGGTCCCTCTTCCTCTAGCGATTTCGATTCACTCGAATTCTGAAGTTCATCGGTCGTTTAAGCATCGTAACTTTAGTGTCGGGTGTCGCGTCTCGGTCCTTGCAATCGTAGGAAGCGCCTGTAATCTGTTGTATTAAAGGGAGATTCTCTCGTAACAGGTTCGAAAAATTGATTTTTCGTTCCCTTTTCATAAGATTTATGGTCGTATTAATGATAGAGTTAGTTTGTAAGATGCATCAAAGTGCGAACCGGTAAGCATCGAAAACTGTAAAAGTGTTTCTCTGAAAATCACATTCTTCGAACTAACGTCCTGGATAACTCGAAAACGAAAACTAATCGCTAGACAATAAAATATGTCAAAATATGTAAGTGACATATGTCAAATATGTATCAATAATATGTCAAAATTTATTTATTTACATTACAATATGTTACGAGTATTTTTTCAATATTGTTAAGAGTTAGTTGAACGCTCAACATTACAAGATGTGATTGCTCGAATGCTTTAATTGTTTTAGGTTCTTTAAGAATCCGATCTCATAAAATTCGTTTCCGTAGAACAAACAGATAATTGTGATAGGTGACAGGTACTTCTTTTATTGATGAAAAAGTTCATTTTTTATCGAACGTTATATACGTTTTACATTAAATTAATTTCGATTTCAAATTAAATATGTAGCTTCAAGAAATATCTTTTCGTTTTACAATGAAATATGGCAAGTGTTTTACATTACGTTAGTTAATAAATAACAGAAGTGGCATTCGAGCAGTCTAGTGTCGTACTGAGGATGATAAATAGGATTTAAGGCAAATAATGCTCCGTGTGGACATCAAGCTAACTGAGAAAATATTCCTAAACAAAGGATATAGATTTTCTTTTCGTTTTACAATCGAATAACTGTGACCACGTTCTACGTTAGTCAATATACAGTGAGTGTAAAAAGTATTCGTACACTAGTCAATTTGAACAAAAACTTTGCACAACTTTGTTCATTACAAAAATATGTTAACAAAAACATACATACATATTCTTAGAAATCTCTGGAACAAATGTCATTAACAACAAATTATTTATATATATTTATTATGAAAATATTAACAAATTTCCAGAAATTGGCGTGAAATATACACGTAATAAGTATTCGTACAGTCTTTAATTCGTAACATTCCACATAGAACGATTACTAGATAATCCATGATAGGTAAACATACTTAGCATCAGTATGTCTGGAGACGCTGTTGGTATAGGTAGAATCCTGAATTCAAACATTATCAACGAAATTATCAGTAAAATGGGACGAAAACGCAAGGAAACCTCTGAAGAAGAAAGGAAAATTGTTATAAATTTACATAACAAGTGTAAAACACTGAGTGAAATTTCTAAAGTTTTAAATAGACCGAGGTTCACGATTCAAGGAATCATTGACAGATATGGCGATCGAAAAACTGTAAAAAATAATCCAAGAAACGGACGTAAACGAATAATAAAGGAGTATACCGGCCGATGGATAATTCGAAAAATAAAGCAAAATCCAAAGATAAGTGCGGTGAAAATCACAGCTGAACTTAAAAATGATCTGAACATTAATGTATGCAGTAGCACAGTGCGTAATTTTTTACGGGATAGAGGATATCACGGCAGAGTAGCTCGTAAGAAATATTTCGTAAATGAAATTAATAGAATGAAACGATTGCAATTCGCGAAAGAGTACGTTAATGTTCCTATGGAGCACTGGAACCGTATTATATTTACTGATGAGAGTAAATTTAACATATTTGGGTCAGATGGACGATGTGCAGTATGGCGGAAAAAAAATACCGAGTGCGAAAAAAGAAATTTGAAGCCGGCCGTAAAGCATGGAGGAGGATCAGTCACAGTTTGGGGCTCTATGAGTGCAAGCGGGGTTGGATCCCTCCATTTTATCGATGGTATCATGGATCACAAAATGTACATCGATATTCTAAAAGAGCATCTTCAGGTTAGTGCAAATAAAATGCAGTTACAGTGCAATTATATATTTTTGCAAGATAATGATCCAAAGCATAATGCTTATAATACACGTCAGTGGATCCTATATAATGTGCCGCAGCAATTAAAAATCCCTCCACAGTCTCCAGACGTAAATGTGATAGAGCACTTATGGAGTCATCTTGAAGAAAAAATTCGAGACCATCACATTTCTTCGAAACAAGATTTAAAAAATGCACTTTTAGAGAAATGGAACAAAATTTCTAGTACTGTAACCAAAAATTTAGTAAATTCAATGCCGCAAAGGCTTAAAGCGATTATACAATCTAAAGGAAATCCCACTAGATACTAAAATAGCAAATAGACTGATTTTTGTTACGTTTATGTACTAAAATTTACAGTTTTTGTTGTAAAATTAGAAGTGTACGAATACTTATTACACGTATATTTCACGCCAATTTCTGGAAATTTGTTAATATTTTCATAATAAATATAAATAAATAATTTGTTGTTAATGACATTTGTTCCAGAGATTTCTAAGAATATGTATGTATGTTTTCGTTAACATACTTTTGTAATAAACAAAGTTCTGCAAAGTTTTTGTTCAAATTGACTAGTGTATGAATACTTTTTTCACTCACTGTAATAAATAAAAGAAATTTCGATAAAGGGTCTCTATTAGTCCAGTGCCGGGTTGAGGATGACAAATAAGATTTAAGGTGAATCATGCTGATTGGGCGCGCAACAGTACCGAGGGGACTCTGTGAGGACATTAAGGTAACTGAGAAAAGATTCCTAAATAAGGGATACGCGGAGGAGGAAACTGGTGGACTGTCGAGCGGAAAGCGAGCCGAAAGACAAGCAGAAGAAGAGGGAAACACATGGGAGATTTCGAGAGTTTTAGGAATTCACGGAGCGGAGGAATGCTGGGCGGTCGGTTGATTGGCTCGAAACGGTGCGGACAAAGGAACGATGGGAAACAGGCTACGAGCAATGACGAAAGAAAAACACAAAGGAATCGAAATAAATTACAGAACGAGGGAACAATTAAGCGCGTGGATAGAAAACAGAAATGGCGAAAGTACAGGCATCGGCGGAGGAAAATCTACACCGGGAGTAACTGCTGGAGAAATTACAATGTTTTCGTAAATACCTGGTATTAACCTTTGAACCGCCAGCGATATTTCATTAGAACCTGGCGCGTTTTGTACCAAAAAATTGTATACGTAAGTAACGTAAATCTTATTAAAAAATATGTAGATTCGGAGCCATTGTAGTAGCTGTTTGGGTTTGGAAGGTTCAAATTTGCGCAAATTTACATTTTTGTAAGTTCTCTAATTGGGATATACACTCAGCGACAAAGAATATGGAGGGAAAATGTATTTACTTTATAGAATTATTTGATAATTGTATAAAAGTATGGATACTTAATTTGGTTCGGTAGAATGGAGAAGTTGAGAGTTTTTCAGCGGAAATATCTTAAACTCTAAGGCTTAAAGCGTGTCTAGGTAAATTCTGATCACCGTGATCAAATTTTACCGAGTTCATCAGCAACCACAGACTTTACGAAGAGGCTAAAATCATACACGTAGACCTATTTGCCTTAACTAACCTGAAATCACTGCACAATCACTCGTAGAATTAAATTAAATGGTTTAATATTCGACTTGACATACCGCAACCAGAGTTCTGCAAAATTACGATTGAATTACTCCAGAGATTATAATTTAATATATTGTAATTGAAATATCACTATTTCCATTACCTGCAACTTCGCCAAATCGATATATTTTATACGACAAAATTTTATCGTACTTCGTTTCCAAAACAATCGAGTTCGAAAATAATGGAGTCGCTAGTAATAGAGTTTGAGTCGCGCACATTGACAAATAAAAACAGCGAATAATGATCAGACGTGACAACCAAATCGTATTCAATCGTACGCGTATGTGACATATTTTCAAATACTATTATCTCGAAAACGAAGCATTATAAGAACAAATTTTATTCTATATTTTGAACTTACTATACCATGAGGAATCACTTCCTCGTCGATTTTAAGAATAACCGATCACCGTGTGTAAATAGGAGGTTTTAATCGTTCCAAAAAAGAAAATTGGGTGTAGTGTATTATCTGTGAAATGTTTTACACATTATTAATTATTTGAAAAAATGTTAAATGCAAAAGTTACTTGGTTTCAAGGGAGAAATACAAACATTTTATTTATTTTTTATTTGTTGAACGCTTTCAAGACTATTTAAAGAGTAACCTTATTTTCATAAAAGGAAATATATATGTTTTTATATACGGATTCTTATTATGTATAAAAGAGGAATAAGCTTTTCTATGAAACAATTTTTTACCTAATTTTATCTTACAAGAATATTTAAGAAAACAAAGAATTTATTTACTTGTGAAACTTCTTTATTTTTCTTATGACCAAATGCTAATTCATCGACAACAATTACACTTTTTCACGTGGCTTTCTTACTACATAATGAATTGCAGTAGTCGCTTATATTTTCAAAATGTAAACAAAATTTTGAAACAATAGATTATCGTTTATAATACGAAAAAAATGAAACTTTATTTTTATGATTTGTTTGTGCTATCCCTCTTAACCAGGAGTCGACAACTGTTTAGCTGGGGTGTGCCAAGCCATTCTATCAATATGATTCAAAGTGTCACCTTAATTCTTTTTACCACAAAGTATATATGTCTATCACATTATACAGGGTGTTCGGCAACCCCTGAGAAAAATTTTAATGGGAGATTCTAGAGACCAAAATAAGACGAAAATCAAGAATACCAATTCGTTGATGTAGGCTTCGTTAAAAAGTTATTAACGTTTAAAGTTCCTCCCGTACTGAATTTTTTTCTCGAAAATGTGCAGGATTTCGGGGGTATGTCTATTCACCAAAAATGATTGTAATTGACCCCCGCAACTGAAAATAATTTTTTCAGAACGATTTGAAATTTTTTAATTTTATAGAAAAATTTAGATCCTGTCGATTTTTCTTAAAAATTTGTTTTTATTTTTAATAAATTTCATTGACGCCCTACGGAAAAGTTGTCTACTACTTTTTTGTAGGTACCCATAAGATCTACTTCAGAAAAAAGTTTTATTGAAATATATTCACTATTGTAGGAGTTATGGCTGTTTGAAAATTAAACAATTTTTACGGGATTTTTCTTACTTTACAAGGTCAAGTAATAACTTTTCCAATATTTTTGGAATTTCTACATATTCTTGACCAGAATATGCGTCGTTTGCCTGTCGAAACATTAAAATCCTCCAATCCGTTCAGAAGTTATGGTGTTTTGAAAATTCAGGCAGTGAAAATGCGGATTTCGGATGTATAATGGCCAAAAATGATTGTATTTGACCCCTGCAACCGAAAATAATTTTTTCAGAATGATTTGAAATTTTTTAACAACTTTTTAACGAAGTTAAAAGTCAAGAATCGTCTTATTTTGGTCTCTAGAATTTTCCATTAAAATTTTTCCCAGGCGTGGCTGAACACCCTGCATAAATAAAAATTATGCTTTTATTAACTAGATCGTATACAGTAATGTAATTTAGAATTAATTTTGTTTTTCTTTATCGTGAACAAAATTACTATGCGACAAAGTGAAAATTGTTTAGTGTTCGAATATTAAAGTTATTCACTGTATTTTATTGCTTGGATCTCTCGTCTTAAATTGGTATTCCGTACGTGCTGTACTTTTTCTAACAAAAAATCGAGTAGTCAAAAACGTCGCGGGGGGAACGAGTCGAAGAAGAATCGGGAAACGCGAGCGAATGGTAGCGATATCTGAGCGCAATCGGCGAAAAAAGGGTGGGAAAGAGCGCGCGAAAGAGACGTACGAAGGACCGCGTGTAAAAGAAAGGCACGAAAAATGGAAGTGGAAGGAAGATGGTGGAGGACGAAGGACAGGGCTCGAAAAGGAAGGAAGCAGAGAAAGGGGAATCGATGTGAGTGTGAGAGGCTGGTGGGGAGCCTGGGCACCAATCAATAGACGCGCGGCGGCGCCCCACCTGTCAACGCTAGCAGTGATAAACAGGGGTACCAGATTGGTATTTAAAAGTATCGTTGGCTGGAATTCCCCTTTTTTGATTACCGGTTCCCTTATGCTCGCTCGAAGTTCGTGGAATCGCTCCGTACGAAAGGAAATGTACTTCGCCGCGTGACTTCGTTCGATCGCTTGTTTCCAAGCATGGAACCGCTGCGCTTTTGGTACAACGGACGATTATCATTTTCTGTGCCTCACGGCTGAGCGTAACGAGAACGTCGAAAAACATGCGAGATCGAAGTAAGAAATGGTCGTTGAATACTTGTTTCGAATGTTTCGGAAGTACTACGCAAATATTAAAACAATGAAAACTTATTAAAGTATTAAAGTAAACAAAACAATTGTTTTGGACAATCACAGTATGTAGTTCCATATAACAAATATCTTCGATTATTATGCTGTATTTCCGTGTTAAGAAAGTATTTAAAACATACGTAAATATTGAAGCAATAAAAATGTATTGGAAAGAGCTTGTTTCCTTGGAAGACTTTTCCACCCACGCAATATAGTCAGTTCGATACACCTACATCTGATTGATGTAGAACCTCGTCAAAATTTAAATTCCTTTCCTCATAAGTTATCCATTTTTAGAGTATTCATTGACTCGTTCCTAGTTTTTTGTACTTCTAATAGACAGTACACTGTGACACATTTATGAACTTTTATAAGTTTATAATTTGTGTG
Source organism: Colletes gigas (assembly GCF_013123115.1). Lineage (NCBI taxonomy): Eukaryota > Metazoa > Arthropoda > Insecta > Hymenoptera > Colletidae > Colletes > Colletes gigas. The sequence continues at coordinate 1,515,074 of NW_025106659.1, read as the reverse complement.
TAACACTGAACGTTGGAATGAAACATTGAATAGTTTATCGTTGTCATTGTATATTATTTTCACCCCAACTGGCTTAAAAATCTTTATTAAGGAATTTTCTTCCTTTAAAGAAGCGAAGTTTTATCAATATTTTGCATGCAACAGAAGTCTAAAAAAAATTACAATTTTTATGATCACAGATTTTTTGAAAGAGACAAAATGAGAATTAAGAGCGTGACTATTGCCCTTGTTAAATTATGATAAATATTCAAGAAAACTGTCGTATCTGGAGCTACGTGGCGCCAGACCAACAAAATCTGAGACGCATTAGATCATAAATGGCTGACTGTTGACGCGCAACTTCATGGTCGTAGCTTATCAAACTTCTCTCAACTACACCATTACAAACTTGCACCGGGAACCGTTAACGTCTTTAGTACTAAACAGTGTTTACAGTTCCATTTCGACAAATTTCGCGATTTGCTATTCTCTTCGATTCGAAGTGAAAATATTTCATCTTATTTTGTGATGATAAATGAAACAAATACTTCTATACTGCATAATTGTATTCCCTTTACAGTGTTTGTATATTTGACCATATCAGATGATAAAAACGTCAAAATAGTGTACTAATAACGCACACATAATGCCAATTTATGAACAGATTATACATTTGACTAAACAATAGTTAAGAACCACAATTACTCGGTTAATCACTTTTATATTCCAAACGTTTTCACTAGCTTATTCAGAGCGAAAATTAAAACTCTTTAATCTTCAAATTTTATAGAAATTTATCGAAGCTGTAATTAATTAGAAATTATTTACGAGCCATCATATCACACATGCGTTTAATAGATTCATCTACAAGGAGTTCGGCCGCTCATGGGAAAAATTTTAATGGGAGATTCTAGAGGCTAAAATACGACGATAATCAAGAATATTAATTTGTTGATTGAGGCTTCGTTAAAAAGTTATAGAAACATTTCCGGCCACACAGTATATTTTCGGTAAAAAAATTTGTTCTCGAAAGTACGTAGGATTTGGGGGGTATGTCTATTCACCAAAAATGCTTGTAATTGACCTCTGTAACTAAATACAATTTTTTTAGTATGACTTGAAACTTTTTAATTTTGTCGAAAAATTTGTCCACTTACTCGAATTTTTTTTTCCAAACTGAGTAGGATTTCGGGGGTATGTCTATCTACCAAAAATGCTTGTAATTGACCTCTGTAACTAAATACAATTTTTTTAGTATGATTTGAAATTTTTTAATTTCGTCGAAAAATTAGTCCACTTACTCGAATTTTTGTTTCCAAACTGAGTAGGATTTCGGGGGTATGTCTTTTCACCAAAAATGCTTCTAATTGACCTCTGTAACTAAATATAATTTTTTTAGTATGATTTGAAATTTTTTAATTTTGTCGAAAAATTTGTCCACTTACTCGAATTTTTTTTTCGAAACTGAGTAGGATTTCGGAGGTATGTCTATTCACTAAAAATTCTTGTAATTGACCTCTGTAACTAAATATAATTTTTTTAGTATGATTTGAAATTTTTTAATTTTGTCGAAAAATTTGTCCACTTACTCGAATTTTTTTTTCGAAACTGAGTAGGATTTCGGAGGTATGTCTATTCACTAAAAATTCTTGTAATTGACCTCTGTAACTAAATATAATTTTTTTAGTATGATTTGAAATTTTTTAATTTTGTCGAAAAATTTGTCCACTTACTCGAATTTTTTTTTCGAAACTGAGTAGGATTTCGATGGTATGTCTATTCACCAAATATGATAGTAATTAACCCTCACAACCGAAAATAATTTTTCTAGAATGATTTGATATTTTTTAATAACTTTTTAACGAAGCCTAAATCAAGAAATTGATATTCTTGAGTTTCGTCTTATTTTGTCCTCTATAACCTCCCATTAAAATTTTTCCCAGCGTTGGCCGAACACCCTGTATATTCAATAGTTCATCCACATTTTCGTTAACAGCTTAAAGAAAACTTAAAGTGTGCTCTCGGAATTATCTGGAACTCTATTTAATTTCGAAATTTTACTCTGTGTAGTCCCATTCTATTAGAAAAGTATTGCAATGGGCAGTAAATGTAATACGGAGCTGCAATACAAATTTATTATTGCAGAATTGTAGTACAGATGTCCTTTAATGATATCTTTTCCTCTCGTGAACAGGTGAAATGAAATATTACTTCATTTAGACTTATCTTTATCGTGTCTGCAGGGAGCCACGGAAAAAACGTAATAAACGTTCAAAGAAACATCGCTATTATACGAGCCATTATGTACGATAAAAGATATTTTTCAAATCAAAGGTACTGCTAAGAATTCTTGTTTGCATCGGTGTCAAGAAATGTTTCTTGATAATTTATTTGGATTTCCATTTGAAACAGAATCGAAGTAGAAATTACAGAGCTAATTAAAAGATTAATGTTTTCCAATACTGCTGTTATTAAACTACTTATCCGAATTGTTCAATAATTCATTCACGCGGAGTAATTTGTACGTTCTCCGGAAAAGAAATGAAAATTACGTTGATCTGCAGGGGTATTTATTCTTAGGAAAATCGTCTTTGACGATTGATTTTGTAAAGCAACGAGATTCGTTGTACAAAGACACACGGTTCCTTGAGTGTTTTCAGACTTCGTAGCGCGAAAGAAATTGTGAAACGCAGAACGTGCCTGTAACGAAGGCGCAGCGCGAAAGAAATCGGGAGAAGAATAAGAAAAATCTTGGAATAATATTACGTAGCGTTGTGCAGTGCGTCTTTCCGGCCGTGTGAAATGTTCTCTCATTTTGGAGAGAAACAGAAACATTTGAAAGGAAGTCAAATTCAGCGGCGTTACGTCCATAATCGTGAAGAAAACGATTTCAATGGAACGCCGCTGGTTATTTGTTCGCGATGTTAAAAAGAAAACATTCCACAACTTGTTCTTTCATTTTTGAAATTCTCAAACGCGTGGGCGATTGGACAGGAAAAATTATGGTCTTTATAAACACTCGCGGGGACAAAAGTAAGGAAAGGTAGAAATATTTCAGATTTCTTACACCTTCAGCGTATTAAGTTTCAACTATAACGAAATATCATTTTTAGTCTAATAATCTATGGTCCCCGAACATAGCGAAAGCAATTTTATTTTACAATTTCATTCTAGTTTGTTGAATGCAGAAGAATCCGCAAACCTGTAAAATAGTAATTAGATCGATATAATGTACCTTTATTAAATAGTAAACTATTTTGTCAGTCCACTGACTGAATTTCATAGTTCAAATTATGAAATTATAATAGATCATAAGCGAATGAAAATTGAAACAAATACAAGATATATTTTCCTCACTTACAAAAAGACTTTCTAACGATGTATTAACACTACTCGATTTCGGCGGACAGTATAAAAATAACAAGACTAAGCAAAGTGTTTAAATTTATGGAATATTTTCTGAGATAACTTAACATAATCTGTCATAATAAATCATGACAGAGCTTAATATTTACTTTAAGTTATAATTTATTTAAAATAATGTTATAGAAACCAATGGACGAGGAATGAAAAAATCATAGAATCGTTAGAAATATCAAAGGTCGTGATAGATAGAAATTTATCATAATATCGATGAAATGGGAGCAGTTTAGGCTAAACTATTGGATAGGAGGTAGCATTAACATGGATACATATTACCAACTATTAATGACGAATTGATCGATGAAATTACACGAGAGTCGACAGAGGCTGACCAAACGTTAACTCATACTACTTAGGATTATATTTTCTCTTAATGGCCCACGCCTTTTCTTTGTTAATATCCTTAATATACTTAAATGTAAGATAAATGAACTGATCGTTCAAGAGAATCACGTCATGAGAATTTTGAAAGTATTTCAAAAACAATAAAAATAGATTTGAAATATTTTGGCATTTCTGACGTTACAGAAAACTTTTATTCAATGTTCAATATTTTGGAAAATACGTTTATACTTTTATATATTCTTTAATACTACTTTACGAAAAACAGTATAATGGGAACAACACGAAATGAAATTAATTTTACTTACATTTGTATTTCTTCTTTTGTTTCAATACATTTAATTGATAGTATCTCAAAATTGTTGATTTCCTTTTTGATTCAATTCTGCTTTCTTGATCGCTACTTTTATTGTACAAACAGAATAACTGATATGTAATCTTATATTGTTTGTTTTGTAGCGATTAAGTTAGAAAGTGTGTAATAAATATTCAAATAAAGCCACAGCATACTTTTATCCTTTAATAAAATTAGGAAATTAATCAATCATTTTTAAGGTTGATGGACATCGAAGAAACAATAAAAATTCGGTAGATAATAGATTTCTTATAATCCACGATGTCGTTAACCGGCGAATTTGCATTTTTTTTATTAGTGCCCATCGTTTATTTCAGTTGACAAAATTTTTATGCAAGTCTCTGATTTATGTTTTGTAAATATTTCCCCATCGAACGAAGAATAAAGTATTGTTTCTTTTTTCTGGTTGCAGGTGGAATTTTCGGGAAGGGCACCGATGAAGTTCAATCAGCGTTCAAATTTGCGATGTCCAATCACAACAAAAACACCACGAGTCGGAAGTTTGAGTTGCAGGCTTTCGTAGATGTAATTAGTACCGCGGACGCATACAAGCTATCCCGGCTAAGTAAGTACAAACTTCACCAATTCAAGAAATTCTCGTTATGTGTTTCGACGTGTTTTAGAAAATTCGGCCTTGAGAATAATTTTAAGACTCATTGGTCAGCAATTTGAAAGAATTTATTCTAAATTTCAAACATTGTTCAGCAAAATTCATCCTTAAAAATTAGGTAATAACATTCAACCATTATCACATGAGGCTGTTGGATAAAAATATTTCCAAACGCAACAAAAATATAGTATTTACTTTTCAGACTCTCTTATAGTTTCATGTGTTTTTTTCCCCCCAAACTTTTAGTCGCGCTTTTAAGAGGAAAATTCTCCAATTCTCGTAATCGATTTCTTAATGGAAAATTAGTTATCCCATCTCTATAATTCAATTACTAAAAATTCAAGAACAAAAACACAACTGGTTGCACATAACGACGGATTTAGAGCCACCGTAGCTTCCACGCTTCCTCCATATTAGAGTTAGTGTCCAAGTTCTTTTCAAACTGTCTTCGAGTCGAGAAAAGAACCAGTTGCTCTCGATAAACCTTATTAACGTTGTTCTTAATGAAACTTTCAAACGTTCAATCGTATTTTCGTCAAGGGTATCGTCAGCAAAGGAATTCCTATTTATGCGATAATTTTTTTTCGCGTAGTGGAATTTTGCCGATGAATGGTTGAAATCGATTTTACTTTGTTCCCGGTATCTTTCGTGTATCAGGGACGACGCCTGATCAACAATGCTGAGGTTCGTACGTGCCGGAAACGCGGCATCACAGCCGCCATTGAATCTGGCACGTCCGGAATCGGTGCAGCATGTGGGCTACGAAATAAGTAACGTTTCGCCCCTGTTACGACCGAGATACTAATCTCGATGCTTTATCGAAGCGCCTCCATTTCTCGTCTTCGGAAGTCATGCACGTACGACACACGACTCGGAGCCCTTCTTATCGTACAGAACCACAATCGTAGATATTACATCCACGATGTTACAGATAACACGAGTACATCGATCAGACCCAATATACCGTCTCATAAAATAGTAGGAATTCAAGCGTCACTTTCAGACACAGAAACTTTTATCGACTATTCTAGTACAAATAAATTACTTCGACTATAAAGGGTGCTCGGCTATCCCCTGGGAAAAATTTTCATGGGAGATTCTAGAGGCAAAAATAAGACGAAAATCAACAATATTAATTTCTTGACTGATGTTTCATTAAAAAGTTATTAAAAAATTAAATCAAAAGTTTCAAATAATTCTGAAAAAATTATTTTTGTTACGGGGCTCAATTACAATCATTTTTGGTGAATATACATACAACTAAAATCCTACCCACTTTCGAGACAAAAATTCGAGTAGGTACTGAAATTTTTAGACGAAATTAAAAAATTTCAAATCATACTAAAAAAATTATGTCTAGTTGCAGGGGTGAATTACAATCATTTTTGGTGAATACACATACCCCCGAACTCCCACGCAGTTTCGAGAAAAAAATTCGCGTAGGTGTTAAAACTTTTCGGTGGAATTGAAAGAGTCCAAATCGGTCTGGAAAAAATATTTTCAGTTGCAGGGGTCAATTACAAGCATCTTGGTTGAATAGACATATTCCCGAAATCCTACACAGTTTCGAGAAAAAAATTCCCGAAAAAATAATTACCGAAATTATAATTTCTGGCCAGGTATGACTGTACGAATTTTCATGCGAATCTTTAAAACATCATAACTCCTGAACGGATTGGAGGATTTCAATGTTCGAAACAGCAAACAACGCGTATTTTGGTCAAGAATGTGTAGACACTCTAACAATACTGAAGAAGTTGTTCCTTGACCCCGTAAAATGCGAAAAAACACCGTAAAAATGGTCCAATCTTGAAACGTCCATAACTTCTACAATAGTGAATATATTTCAATGAAACTTTTTTCTGAAGCAGATCCCATAGGTGCCTACAAAAAAGTATTAGACAACTTTTTTGTAGAGCGTTAAACAAATTTTTAAGATAAATCGACAGGATAGGTGCCTAAATTTTTCGGCGAAAAAAAAATTTCAAATCGTTCTGAAAAAATTATTTTCGATTGCGGGGACCAATTACAATTATTTTTGATGAATAAACATACCCTCAAAATCCTATGCACTTTCGAGAAAAAAATCAGTACGAACGAAACTTTAAACGTTAATAACTTTTTAACGAAGTCTCCATTAACAAATTAGTATTCTTGATTTTAGTCTCATTTTGGCCTCTGGAATCTCCCATTAAAATTTTTCCCAGGGTTGGCCGAACATCCTGTATTTCTTCCAAAGTTATACAAAATGACACTAATTAAGACGATACACCACAAAATTTCGCAAACCGAATTTCAGATTTTTCCATATTCCGACTCTTCCAATATTTAGCCTATTTTGTGCACCGAATGATCGAAGAATTTTAAAAACTTTACAAAACGGTATTTGAATTCCGAAAGGTGTGCATTTATTTCGTTTGAAGTAAATACGCTGCGATTTGTAACTTCGAATGAATTTAGTAAACGAAACGTATCGATTTAGTAAACGAAATATGGGCCGTTGAAATAGTGAAAAACCTTTGGCATCGAGTTACGATATTTTTATTGGAATTTATTGAAAGTGGGTTTCCAGATTCGATAAACTTCGAAAATTTGTTTAAACGCGAATTCGATTTTTGATTTATCGTATTTAGAAACGATATGGGACTTGATTTGTATATTTCTTTACGGTGAAACGCGTTCGTTTATTTATTTAAAAATTCAGATACATAGACATTTATTTCACGAAATAAATAAATATCAAATGAGACAAGCGCGACAATTTTTATCCCGTCTTCAAACAAATAGTGCTATGCTATCATCGTGGGGTAAACAACCGATTTAGTTTGAATGGTTCCTTTTAATAAATCTTAACTTTAGTAAAAGCTTGTAGCAAAATATTTAAGTACTCAAAATATATTTTTGTATATATTTACCCCATTTCTGGTATAAAAAAAGTATGAGTTAAAATTGACTCAGCTCGACAAGCGTACAGTTAAAAGCAAGAGGAACGAAAAGAAATATTGATCAACATCGCGCGAACATGGACGATACTTAAGTTCAGAATCTCGACACGAAATTGATCCCAAACACTTTCCTGTCACCGTCTGTGGATTCTGCACGGCTATTGTTCACTTTGTCGTGAAACGCGTAGATTCGAAACGCGAACGAGTTAGCCGGCCATCCGCAGGATCGTTTGACGCTTTCCAACCAAGGGGTGTCAACCGATCGAGCTGTTCTGGAATTGCCTTTGAAGCTGATCGAGTCCATTCTAAACCGTAAACGAATAGGCACCTGGGTGCCAAAGGTATCGGTGTTTTGTCATCGATGAAACCCTTACAGGAGTTCCGTCCAACAAAGCGACTGTAGCTTTCCTATTCTAACGTTAACAGATTCCGTTATTTGGCTCGATCGCTATGGCTGCTACCAAAAACAGAGTAACATAAATGCATTGGGCATTTGCAATACGAGAAATGTAAGAATTAAAATGCTAACACTTGAGAGGGTATTTTACAGTGAATATTTTGAAAAATCGATTCTTTGTTTTATAGTATGTTCGATAAGAGCGTGGACGTGATTAATCAGAAAAAAATAATTTTCTTCATAAAAAATTCTATACAAATCGAAAGTACAGCAGAGTTCCGATTATTCGGCACCCGGTTATCCGGAATGTCCGAATAACCGGCATACTTATTCCGACAATTCTTCATTAAACCAGCCAGCGGTGACGTCGATACTAAACAGTTGACGAATAAAGCATAGGAATTTTATATATTTTATTTTTTATTAATAAATTGTATTACTACATTACCCATGGTGGTGTTTAAAAAATTGACAGAGGAAAGTTGCACAAATTTTTTGACTAAATTAAAAAATTCCAAATCATTGTGAAAAAATTATTTTTGAATGCAGGGATGAATTGCAAATATATTTGGGAAAACACATGCCTCCGAAATCCTACTCAACATCGAGAAAAAAATTCATTACTGGAAATATAATTTGTAGTCAGAAATTTTCCCCCGAAATTTCATACATATGTTTAAGAAATCATAACTCCTGAACAGATTGGAGGATTTTAATGTTTCGAAATGCAAACAACACGTATTTTGGTGAAAAATATTTAGAAATTCTTAGAATGTTCGAAAAATCGTTCCTTAACCCTGTAAAGTAAGAAAACCCCCATAAAAATGGTTCAATCTTTAAACGATCAGAACTCCTACAATAGTAAGTGTATTACATTGAAATTTATTTATAAAATAGAGCTCATGGGCACCTGCAAAAAAGTATTTAACATTTTCGTAGAGCGACAAACAAATTGATTAAAAATCAAAAACGAGTGTTTAAGAAAAGTCGACAAATTAAACAATTTCAAATCATTTTAAAAAAATTATTTTTGGCTGCAGGAATGAATTACAATTATTTTTTGTGAAAACACATACCTCCGAAATCCTACTCAACATCGAGAAAAAAATTCATTACTGGAAATATAATTTGTAGCCAGAAATTTTTCCCCGAAATTTCATGCGTATGTTTAAGAAATCATAACTCCTGAACAGATTGGAGGATTTTAATGATTCGAAATGCAAACAACACGTATTTTGGTGAAGAATATTTAGAAATTCTTAGAATGTTCGAAAAGTCGTTCCTTAAACCCGTAAAGTAAGAAACCCCTTATAAAAATGGTTCAATTTTCAAGCGACCATAATTGTTACAATACTGAATGTATTTCATTGGTCCTAGCTCATGGCATATTTTTGGTCTTTACTGGATTGCTGATCTTGATGTCAACCTCATTGTTAACCATTTGGAACCATAATCCAACCATTGTTGACCATCGAATAACCGATAACTCATTAAAACCATCACAAAGTCGAAGATTACAGCTTTCTTACAAGGATCCCCTTACAATTTGATGCACGATCTTCTTAAAATGTAGTTCGATTTTGGAGGAGTGTATGTGGAGACTAGGAAATACCATACCACCGATACTAAGACACCCTGTATAGGTTCGTTATCAATATCCCAGCTTCGTAAATAAAGGCCAGTTTCAAATGAAAATATCTGGAAACAAGGTTTTAGCGGGCCTAATAACTGCGTAATTACTGTGGGTGATTCGATCACGCTTATTAGGTTATTCGTCCCGTATAACACGTAACACTGGTGGAAAAAAGAAGCGACTCGATAATTGCAGGGAAGTCCATATTGGGATAGCAGAGATTCGGTAATAGAATTCGTGGACAGGTCGGCTCGCGATGGCTTGGCTCCGGAATCGCGAATATTTGGGCCAAGTCCAAGAGGCAAACCGACCCCGCGGCACGTTACGGTACTTAGGGAAGCTCCGCTAATTGTATTAATGCTAGTCGGTTTGCTCGGATCAAAACCCCGTTGTTATAATCCCTTGGTAAGCCATGTTGCTGCCCCGCCATATCTATTGTCGAGATGTGGCCCGTTTAAATGTTTCCACTCGCTGCTTCGCTGAAACGACTCGCTTCCTTCGCGTAGGACGAACACGGAAATACCTATACAAACTTACGCGAGTTTCTTGGACTCGTTGCTCGGCGCAAAAACGGCCATAGTGGCTCCGTGCCTCGGTAAAAGGTACATCATAAGCATGGGATAAGGACAAGCATAGTAAAAGTGACCCCAAACCAAATTCAACTTTGGACATATCAATGGATAGTCCCTTCAAAAGAACAAATTTTTAGCCGAATATTAACCCGCTACCACTACTTGGATTATTAGGGTAGTTACAGGGCAAAACGTAATTTACAGTTTAAGCTCCATCTCTTTTGTTATATCCAATACAAAATTGTGACGAAAATCATGGATATTCTACGCGGAAGCGTACACATATCTGAATTTTTCCAGAATGTTTGGTTGCAATACGGAATTTTAAACAATTAGAAAAGTTTTGACATGCCGATTTTATATTGAAATTACCGAGTGCCGAGTGCCAGTATTTGTACTGTTTTTCAACCTTGTTATGGTTATTAATGTGTTAATTTTTTCAGATTTTTTAAAGCGATGTAACATAGTTAAAATCCGATATTTGTTTACATTATTGTCTTAAATATTAGGTTGATCATGTTGACCACCAATATTTATATTATTACTTTTAGAAAATTGGTTAAGAATTCGTACTTATCAAAAGTAAGGTGTTTTCATATAATTAATATTAATTGAAATTACTCATTCCATATTATGTTAAAGTATTTGGAACTGTATTATAACCTAACCATCCAAATTATTAACGACTCCATCCTCGATGCGGAAAACTTGGACCGTGATGGACAATATTTTCCATGTTTCTTACTTTTCGGGCCTGCTTTTATGACTTGTCACTCAAGTCGAGACGTCTCCCGGGTTTTTTCGCATTTTACGGGGTCAAGGAACAACTTCTTCAATATTGTTAGAATGCCTACATATTCTTGACCAAAGTACGCGTTGTTTGCCGTTTGGAACATTGAAATCCTCCAATCCGTTCAGGAGTTATGATGTTTTAAAGATTCGCATGAAAATTCGGGCAGGCATATCTGGCCAGAAATTATAATTTCGGTAATTATTTTTTCGGGAATTTTTTTCTCGAAACTGTGTAGGAATTCGGGAATATGTCTATTCAACCAAACTGCTTGTAATGAACTCCTGCAACTGAAAATATTTTTTCCAGTACGATTTGAAATTTTTTAACTTCACAGAAAAATTTCAACACGTACTCGAATTTTTTTCTTGAAACTGCGCGGAATTTCGGGGGTATCTGTATTCACCAAAAATGGTTGTATTTAACCCCAGAACCTAGAAATAATTTTTTTAGAACGATTCGAAATTTTTTTTTTCGCCGAGTTTAGGCATCTACCCCCTGTCGATTTTTCTTAAAAATTCGTTTTTGATTTTTAATAAATTTTTTTGGCGCTGTACGGAAATTTTGTCTAATACTTTTTTGTGGGTATCCACGAGCTCTACTTTCAGACTAAATTTCAATGAGATCCATTGACTATTGTAAGAGTTATGGCCGTTTGAAAATTTGACCATTTTTATGGCGTTTTTTTAACTTTGCGGTGACAAGGAACAACTTTCCGAATATTTTTGGAATTCCTACATGTTCTCCACTAAAATACGCGTCGTTTGCCTTTTGAAACATTAAAATTCTCCAATCCGTTCAGAAGTTATGATGTTTTAAACATACGCATCAAATTTCAGTGAAACATATCAATGGTATGGTCAGGCATGAAAGTTTTGGTAATGAATTTTTTTCTCGAAACTGCGTAGAATTTCGGGGTATGTCTGTGTTTTGGATACTTTTGCGTAATTTGATTTCAATAAAATTTGCACGTTTTATCATTACACGTTCACATGGCAATTTTAAAATATCCGTTACGCAGTACGATCCATGTCCATGTTAATTATTAATATGTCATCTGTCGAATACTTTCGTACATTCGGAACTTTGTAATCGAGTTTTTCGCATTTGTAGACTCAGAGCGCCTAAAAATAGCCGAGAAATGCATAAATTCAACGTCAAATTTTGATCGATAGCAACGATATTATAAACCACCAATCGCGAAGTAGAAATGTGACCAGGAGAATCCGAGCTCGGCAACCGATTCGTTTAAATCGTTGTACCGTTAAGCTACTTGGAATAATTTCGAAATACTTGTTGTACATTGGACGGTTGTGCACATCGTATAGTTTATACGTTTGTCCAAACGCTGTACCAAATACGTCCTATTTTGTAATTGGCTCCGGTGCGAATTCGTTCTTCCTTCTTTCTTCTTTCTTTTTAAAAAATTACGGTAGATAGAAGCCGGGGAGCTGAACATAAGTCCTCATTTGCGTTGCTCGCGTCTCGTCGAGCGAAACGTAATACGATAATGCGCTCGCCGTTATGGTGAGATTCGCAACGAGAAAGTCGCGTAGCGCAGATTCGCGTAACGAAAACCGATTTTTGCGCGGCTGCGTTCCACGGCACATCGAACTTCAGTCCGAAGAACGTTAACGGTGGTTAGATTCAGCTGCCGGTGGAAGCCATTCTTCTACGAAAATAGGAGATACTTGTGGTAATTGAAGCGTGTATTCTATATTTATCCGTTTACTAGTATCTGTTTTTGGCGAATTCGCGACGCGAAGTAAGCTTCTTATAATTTATTTTTTAATACGTTCAAGCTCATTCGATCGCTCGAGTTTATGGTTCGTGTTGCGTCGCGAAATATTAATTTTATATTTTCACAAAAGCACCAATTTGGCGTTTGCCTCGACACTACAAAGACATAACGAAATAGTTTTAGGACTCCGTTGATTAACACTAAACCTACCGCGACCAGTCAAATGACCGTATTTAAAATTTCGTTTAGAAATTCTAACACACAGTATTATTTTAGCGCCATTTAACTTCACGACTTTTCTCATAGTATACGTACAATGAATTTTACAATATTCACTTCTATTCCTATTGTTGGTTTTCTGAGAAATATATCTAGTCTCTCTTGCCTACCACAACCGGTCATTTGACCGATTGAATGATTTATATATTTTTGTTGAAAACTGGACAGATGTTTTCTCCATAATTGAGCCACCGTTGGAAGCGGCAAACCTTCTCCTTTAAAATGGCTTTTGGTTTTTGGCGATCCGATTTCCCGTTTTGGAGATATCGCAATTTATATAAAAGGGTAATTTTTCACTTTTCACTATCTCTCATGGTTTGCCGTACAAAAGCCTATAGCAATGCGTATTAAAAATACTAAAACTTTGGACGTGTACAGTTCCGAAACTACTAATGTTTCATTACAAATTAAACCGCCGTTAGCAGCGGTAAACCTTCCTTTCTAAAATGGCTTTTGGATTTTGTCGATCCGATTTTCCGTTTTCGAGATATCGTAATTTATGTAAACTGGTATTTTTCTTAATTTCACTATCTCCGTCTTCGTCTAACATGTCGCGTCGTATCTCTTTGTCTCGTACGTAACCGAGTAACCTAGTTACTACGAGCACGTGCGGTCAACGACCTTTACAAGGCCGTAGTAAGAATGTAAACAAACGCTTCGAACCCTTATATTTCCGGAACTAATTGAGCTATCGACTTGTTCGAACGCTCATTTTAAAGGGGATTTCATCCTCTATCCAACGACTACACCAGCTACTATAATTTTTGCTGTCTTCTATGTTTATTTTCACATTTACTTTGACGCTGCATACCCAAAGTAGTTTCAGCACATCCTATTGATCATACGACTGGTGTGCCATAAAACTAGCACTATGTTATTGTTTTAAATAAATGTTATGCTTGCCCTTTTTTCATTAAAATAATTTCATTTTAGCTTGATTTGCGTAATACTACTAACATTTAGAAATTATTAATCAATACTCCGAAACTCTCGAAAATCGTAATAGTGCTATAGTTATACTCCTCAGTATACATACCTCCGAAACGCAAAACATAATTCGGATCGCAGAGGTAAACGGTGTCCCAGGAAGCAAGCTTGTGGTCCGATAAGATCGACCGGAAATCGCAGAAGCAGAAAAGATTCTCGCGTAGAATATCACGCGGACGAACGAAGAACAAAAACTCCCAGACGAGAAAGAATCCTGAGAAACGGCTGGTTGTGGACGATAGACGCGAGAACCGAGGGAACTTTCCCACCGAAAAATCACATCGTGAAACTGAACGTAGCGAGAAATCACTGAGAAAAAGAGACGGAGAAAGCCTCCGGAACGTAGTATGCTCGTGTTAGCGGAACGTAATAGCCGTCTATCAACTTTCGGTGCATATCGTATAATATCCTGCAGGATCCTTTGGTTAGGAGGTAACCCCCGCGGCCAGGGAGAAGGATGAAAGTATATAGGGTGCTGGGTTCCCAGCCAGCGAGCCAACCAGCCAGGAGCGGCATAAATCTGCCGAGGGCTCCCGAGGGTATTTCCCGCCTTTTTTCCACTATACACTTCCACCGTTTCTCTTTCCTTCTTCCATTCCCCGTTTTCTTTCCCATTCTCGTCGGCTGCTTCGCCCACCACTCGCTATGCTTTTACACGTGCGCACACACACCATTTCTCTCTCCTCTTCTTGGTCGTGTACCAGCGGGCTGGTGCGCCAGACACGAGACGAATCCCGAGGTTCAATTCCCGCGCGGTTTATCCCGAAGCAGACATTGGTCTGCCGTCACCGCAACCGAGACGTCGGGAGGATGACAAAAAGCGACCACGCCGACGGTATACCCTCTTTGCCCGACTATCTTTGCCAGGGAGACGCGAGCGTGGGATTATGACTTCTGGTTCCGAGATGCTGCTGACGCCTCCAGATCGGGACGGAAGCCGCGTGTCGCGTTGGAGGCAAACAAACACGCCGAGCAGCATCGCTCCGCGCGACGATTCGCTGAATTTTTAGATACTGCGTCTCATACCTTCCCATCGAGCATTCATCAACGTTAGAAAACGTATTATGTAGACGAACGTAACTCCAGGTTTGGGTTAGGTTCAATTCCTTATGCAATCATTTATTTCAGCAGTTACGTGTAAGTTTAATCAACCACGTATTTTCCATTTTTTTTCCATATTTTGCATCTTTCTGAAGGGTTCCTTTCTTGTAGAACTCGTTGGTCTTCTCTGCAAAGAATGAATCCAAGATTATTTGCACATGTTTTTTATGCTTCGCTCTTTGAGTAGAAGGTGAATTTTTTGTAGCATTTGTGCCAAGGGTAGAGTATTGGTCGTATATTCCTTTGCGATTTTTCAATTCGTCACAGTGGTTTTCCCCTTTAACATGTTGACTGCCAGACCAAACTCCTCAAATTACAAGGGAAATTAAGTTTTGTTTATAGACAACTGGAAACTAGCATACCCATAATTTGTTATTGAATTTATTTTCACAGACCCGTTAAAATTCAAGGGACCTATCTAGCTTTATTTTCTTTGACATTTAAGCTTGAGAATTAATTTTTTTAACTCCTTGGTGAAAAGTCGTACCTGAGCGTACCCAAGGCCATGGGAGGAAGCATTGGTCTTAGATTGGTTTAAAATTGCTAATATGCCGGCCAATCAGTTTGGAGGCAAAGCTGGCCGATGGGAGACGGCGCGTAACTGTTATTTTTAATAATTTTCCCTCGTCTGGTCAGCGTTTGGTGCCCAGATGTGTCCTGCGACACCTGACTCGCCATAAAACATCTGGCACCGGTTTCCGATGTTATTGCAGGTAGTAAAGTCATAGAGTGACTGGATTTGGAGGGCCATGCAGATTCGAATGAATGTAATAATTAAATAGCCGCCTCAGGGACACTTGGTTATAGGCACAACTTGATTGTAGGAAAGGTGCGACTCTACATCCGCTGGCTTTATGAATTTACTGTTACGCTGCAACACAGAATAAATCCTAATTGTTATTTCGCGTTGTAACAGATTTTATGATGTTAGCACAGTCAAGTATTTTCCGAGACAAACACAATTTCTACTCGAGCCACTGTTTACAATGGCCGTACGAGAAACGTCTCGGAAATTTTGTTACTATCGGTCGAATAATACGCGACGTGTAATTTTTCGTAGCACGAAACTGCGCGCGAGTCAATTTCAGGAGAGATTGGACCGCTGTCAGCGTGCCCCTCAATCTCGAGAATAATATATGCCCGTGCACTGCGTGCACCTCTTTACACCAGCCAGGTGCGCGACGTCGCGCTTCTTTCCATGAGAAACGACAATCGGAAATGACACAATCCCAGCTAACCAGAAAGCATCGCGAACGTGGTCCAAACAAATAGCGTTTGTCCGGCGTTGTCATCGCCATGGAATGGTTGGCCACGACCCTTTCAGCCAGCCAGAAGCGGACATCAAATGATGGTACCCCATCGTCTCGCGGCTGCAATCGCTAATGGAAACTGTCTTGCGCGAAAAGGAATCTAATACTGTGCCTGGAATAACGAACTTTCGGACTTTTGGCCCGTAATGCGTTCGCTGTCGGCAGGTGACAAAAATTTATCACGGGCTTTTTGCTACGAAACGCGACGGAGACGCCAACCGAACGACAAAATGGAATTGAATGAATGAACCAGGAACACGAGTCTACGTGACTGGAATTCGTGGCGTGTAAACTGACGTTCTTTGATTCTATTTTTCGTTTAAAAATCGGTTCAAGTATATATTTAGTACTATGATAGCACTGCAAGACCTACACATCCCCTTTTGTAAATGAAATAGTTGTCTGTCGATCGAGATCAAGCGATCGTTCTTGTTTTTTGACCCTTTGCGGCCCTATGTCAAGCTGGATTCGACGTAGAATTTTTTAACTAGTCTTGTGTAAATTATACAGATTGTGACAACTATGTCACCAATATTTTAAACATAATTTATGGACAAGATCAAGTCTAGTATGCTTCAACCGTTAGGTCCAAGGAAGAAGAAGAGAAATGTGTTACGTAGCAGGTGGGGTGAGACGAATGGAACAAACTAGCACAGAATAATTCTACATGTAAAAATAAATAGAAAAGTATATTAATATTTTTTCGTTTGAGGCCACGTTTTCGAGAAAACCGACTTTGAAGACATAGACTTCAGTGCAAGTAGAAAAACAGATTAATGGTCAGACGCGCCAGCCGAAACGTGTTAAATCGTACGTGTGCCCCTCAAATTTCCAAATTTACTTATTTCGAAAACGAAGGCTCGAACGAAAAAAATAATATTCGTCCTTTTTAACCTAGTTTTCTACGTAGAATCATTCTCTGTCCGGTTGTACCAGTCATTCTCACTCGCAATCAGTATGTTAATCATAAGAAAGAATGAGTCTATACAGTAATATTCCCTGAAACCACTGTCAAACGTATACTATTCTATTTTGCTTAACACATTGACTGCCAAATAGCAGATCAAAATTGACATTTAGAAATAACTCTTCAATATTATATTCTAGACTTTGTACATTTCGGCTATCCGACGAAGAATAAATAGTTATTGGCTGTTAAAATATTCGACTGATTGTGATTAACGTATATTAGTCATTAAAGTTGACGTGTGAAGTTGAGCATCTCAGAAAGTTTCTTTCACAAAATTTAAATTATTTTGCTCAACCCCTCAACAGTATGCGATTTTTTGACAAAATCTACATCGGTACGAATACTTTTTTGGACTGCTATTATGTACTACGCAGAGTAAAATCAATATATTTTTGTTATTAGTTAATCAGGTTTATCATAATTTGGCATAAATAAACTTTATACATGTGTTCATTTAAAATAAAAAATTAATTGCAAAACTTTAAATGCATCCTTTGATTTCAACAAATTTCTCTTACAAGCAACGAGGGTACGAATACTTATGGGACTGACTGTATGCGCGATGGTGTTATTCGCAAAATTCCAGGAAGATTTTATATTGTTTGGTATGCCCGACTCTTATTTTCTCCCAAAAAGGAACAGTACATATTATAATCCACTTGAATACATAAGACGGTTGTTAGGGACCCTTTCTGGAACGTGGCAACCTCGAATGCAAACGCGCAAATGGAAGGCGGGAAGAGATAGAGAAGGATTACCCAAATCTTCCATGGTATTAGCGAATGAATTCACGACTTTTCGCGATTCCGACTGCGCGTCAGATTTACGTCCCGTAGGAAAGGAACCGCAAACGCTCGCGTCGCGACGCCGGCCGTCGCGTCGACTCATCGCGCTTTCGATTTAAAACTTTCGAATTAGATTACGAAACACCGAGACTGTTTAAAAGTTCGCCAGCAATACTTACCTATCCGCCAGGACGGTCGTTCCTTTTAACCGTGAAATCTCACCTGCCCCGGCAGCCATCCCCGCCCCTGTCCCGGGGGATTACTTCCGATCGTTTGTACTTCCGGCTCGTTCGCGTTTCTTTGAGATTGCCCGGAGCACCGACGAACCACCGTCGTCGATTAATTCTCCATCGAGTGGACTCGATAAATTCCGAATGCGTTCCCAGCTCGAACCATCCGTACCTCGGTTAGTTACTTTCCTCGACTACGATCACTCGTTACGTTTAGCGGGTCGTATTTTCGAGCGGAGCTTCCATGGAATACGGACGTGCTCCGGCTCGTCCGACGATCACGTTTTTCTTTAAATTTACCAACGATCCCGCGGGAAACAATGAATCGTGCCAACCGTTTGGTCGTTCACGTTCCGTAGATTTCTTAGTTTCAATATTAACCCACACGCGGACACGAATGCTGTAACATTCGTTTTCATTGTGATGCAAATTGACATGAATGGTATAACATTCAAATTTAAAACCTACGTTAACATGCATTCGATTCTATACAGGTTGTTCGGCCACCCCTGGGAAAAATTTTAATAGGAGATTCTGCAGGCCAAATTAAGACGAAAATCAAAAATATTAATTTGTTGATGGAGACTTCGTTAAAAAGTTATTAACGTTTAAAGTTCCGCCAGTATCGAATTTTTTTCTAGAAAGTGGGTAGGATATCGGGGGTAGGTCTATTCACCAAAAATTATTGTAATTAACCACCGTGATATACTACGAACTATTTCGAGCAAACGAAATTATTTAAACATATAATAATTTTTGAAACGTAAAACACTAAAAGAAAGATAAGTGAAATTGTTCTTATTTTCGAGACCATGGTTAGAAAAAGCATTTAACCGACAGAAATTCTGGAAAAAAGTATTCGTCGTAAACGTTATTTAATTTTATAGTTAAATCACCGTCTAACGGAAATTGTTATTTATATTTTCCATTGTATTTTAATTCTGACATTACTAATTAATTAGAGATGTTTCTCTAGAGGAAGTGAGTTCAAATAATCGGCGATCGCGGGCGATTGCATTGCACGCCGTGTGCAAATCCGAACTGTTAACGGATTCCGTCTCGCAATATAACACGAACAGTTTCCTATGAAAACACATAATGAAAAATATAAAAATTTCCAACTTCATTAGCGAATGAGATTCTACTCTACGAACGAGTAATATTGTGTCTTATGAAAGATACATTAATTATATTTGCTTTTCATTTCCCAGTATAGACACAGATGAATAAACATTTCGTTCCCTTGCATATGTTTCGCAATGAAATTTAATCTGTATTCCTCTTAAAATACATAGAAACACAACAGAGGTAATTCATTCGTATTACAGATTACGAGAAAAGTGATAGGGTGAGTTCCCCTTACTAGGGACACTTAAGGTTTTCTCTAAATCATTAAAAGAATATAATATTTGATACCTTCTATACTGTTTTATTTACAATTTAACGTGCTTCTTAATTTAATTTAAGCAATTTAAAAGTGCTGCTGACTGAGTTTGACAGACGTAAAACCAGGAACATAGGAGAGGATATGGATTGCAAAGAGGCATTCCATTCAAGAGGAGTCAAACAATTACCATATAGAAATACAACAACATTCAATAGACCAAAGACTACATTCTGTTCGCATTGCAAGAAACAAGGGCATGACATAAAGAATTGCTAATAATAATAACCCACCCAAGATGTAGCAATAAAGAAGGATTCTTAGTTTCGCTAAACAATATTGACATGGAAAACACTTGGTTACTAGACAGAGGGTGTACGCACCATGTCTGCAAACATAGAAATTGGTTTCAGACATTCAAAGAGATTCACCCCGAACCAATCAACACTGCTGCAGAAATTGGTGAAGAAAGAGCTATGCTAAAAGCCAAAGGGATTGGAAAAATAGTAGTCAAAACCTGTGTTGGCAACCAAACGCAATTCATAACATTGCATAACGTTTATTTTGTCCCACACATTAGGAAGAACTTAATGTCTGTTTCACAGATAGAGAGAAGAGCCAAAGAAATAACAGAAGTAAGTACACATGAACAACCAGAATCAAACAATGTGGCTGTGAAGGACAGTGCTCTGTGGCATCACAGATTTTGTCACATTAACAGCAAGACTATTCAGAAAACAGCAGGTCCATGAATTTGGCTATTCTATTCATTGGTGAACGAACGAATAGAACCTTACTGGATCTGGCAAGATCAATGATAAAATCAGCACAGTTGCTTCAAAAATTTTGAGCAGAAGCCATAGCAACAGCTGCCTATATAAGAAATCATGTCTGTCATTCAACACCCTAACATATTCCTACTCAGAGGATAAATTCCAGTACATTTGGAGCCATTAGTACGAATATGAATAAGCAAAATTTAGATTTGTAGTGTCCGGTAATAGGGGGCCAATAAAAACCAACGCACTATACACATATACAAAATACCAAGGTATACATACGCATTTTTTCATTACAAACATTGAGAGGTATAGCAGTTTATAATTTGTACGATACACTAGTTTCTAATCAGACGCAACAATCAACTGATTTTTTTTAGCTGTGTACGTTTGACTAGAACATGGTGAAACTTGATCATTGTTTATTCTATCGCATTTCACACTTTAAAGATATTGCTACTGTTCGGTACTAGGTGCCGTTCGGATCACGGGAACCCACCCTGCAGAAATTCGGCGTGGAAGCAGTTTTAAAGTTTTTAAACGGTATTCAGCCGACGGCAGTTAATATTCCTAAAGTAAATCCGCTCTTCGAGAATTCTATGGATCACGTGAAATTCGTAGTGATTCGTCATAGGACCTAATTGCGACCTGCGAGGACCGAAGAAACTTCCAAGTTCCGAAATACGTGCTGTATCTCTCGCGGGACACTTCATCTTCGTCGTCACGTCCAGAAAGCGAAGGATGATTAATATCGAGGTCGAAGCGCTTAATTTTGGCCCGCGCAACCTCTACCGTACCATTTCCGAAGTTATACGCGTAATCGAAACTGAACTTTGGTTTCGACGAGCGTGCAAACCGAACGACGAATCGAAAAGGAGCAGCGGGAGCTTTCGCTTTCAGGTCCCGACGTTCGCCTCTTCGCTCTCCCTTCGTGCCAGGGAACTTTCTTAATTCGTGCGCGGCTCAATGGACTAATTAATATTGATGATTAAAAAGTGCTCTCGCGGGTGATCAATTTTCATCGGTATTAATATTCGCCTTTTCGAAAAGAACGCTCCCCTCCTGCCCGCCTTTGCCTTTTTCCTCGTTCTTTCGTTTTAAGTGCGCCGAGGAACGCGCCTTAATTAAAATGGAACGTGAATTTTGATTAAGCTTCGACGATAGCTGCGAGTAATTCTTCGCGGAGTAGGAGTCAAGCTTTCACGTCAACGTCACGCTTTAATCTCCCGCGCCACTAAAATTCGCTAACTGTCAGCGGGACATTAGTATCAGTTAGGCGTTCGTAATACTGTGAACGAACTTGAGGACGTTTAAGTACGGATCGGAGAAAGACGAGGACGATCGATGTTCTCGGGACATACTTAATTCCTAATTTCTCAATTTCTGCGCACAACAATTAACTCAACCGTTTTGCTTCCAAGACATTTTGAAATTACGAAAACTCTTGAACAATTAGACTGCGGATCTTTATGCAAATTCATATTTTTATTAATGGAAATAATGAAATGGGAGCTTTACAAAAGGTTGTCTCAACCCCTTAATAATTCGTATTTTACTTTAAGTATTTCGTATATTTTTGCAGATTAATTGCATTCTGTAGATTTTTGACAATTAAAATGTTCTATAAATGCATAAACATTCGCGGTCTAGTAATAATTTATTCGGAAAAATCGAATCATGACAAAATTGTATGGGTGGCATAAATTAATTCTTTTATTGAATAGAAATTATTGTAGCTCTTAGGTAAAATTATCTCATTAAAAAATCCAATGTAAGCATAGTAATATATATATATTTTTTTTTTAATTTCGGTATTTAACGTCGCATCAACCGCTTTGTGGGTTATTAGCAACTCAAGTAGGTCATAACCTGTTGTATAGTCTTGTCCGTTTTAGATATTCTAGGAGGTTCTTGGTTGTGCTCTTATTTATCAGGTTGTCTTTCAAGATGGGTTTTATGATTTTATAGATAGAGTGTGGTTTTTTCCTGATAGGCCATTGTTGTAGTGGTTGAGGCTAAGCGAGTTTGCAGCTTCTTTAGCCACTTTGTCTGCTCTTTCGTTCCTAACAATGCCAATGTGGAAGGGTCCCCAGGTTATTGTAACTGTATTGTTTCTATTTGTTGATTTGATGTAGAATTTTTGGCATTCTTGGATGACTGGGGCATTTGTCTACGGATTCTGAATTAATGAGATGACGTTTATTGAGTCGCAAAAGATAACGAAGTTCTTGTTTTGATCTCTGTACGTAAGCTCGATAGCGTATTTAGGATGGAGGCTGGGTGTGTTTGAATGGAGTTCAGCTGAATTGTTTAGTCTATTACCGATAACTGAATATCTGGATCCGTTTGGGATTTGCGATCCGTCTGTCTATGTGTGTATATACCTTCTAACTCGTGAAACCGTGTTTTTAATATGGACGTGTTGCTTTTTTCTTGGCTGTAGTTGTGAAATGAGGTATTAATTACAATTTCTGAGATGGCCCATAGGGATATATTCTGGATAGATCTTTTCATTGTGGGATGGATTTCCATCTCCAGCTTGTTCAGATAGTTCTTTATCTTGTAGTAAAATGGTAGTGTTCTTTTATTTGGTTGCGTGAGGTTGAGATTGCTCTGTTTAAACGTATTTTGATATACGGAGTTTTGCGAAGTGGAAGCGATTTTCGTTGTGAATTTAATGCTTAGATATTAGGTAAATATTAGATATTTCGCTTAGAATGCCATTAATTGGGCTGGTATGGAAAGCGCCAACTGCTATTCCGAGTGCACTGTTGTGTACGGTTTTTAGTTTTTTTAATAGGTTGGAGTTGGCAGAGTTGTAAATGATCGATCCGTAGTCTAACTTAAATCGTATTGTTGCTTTATATGTTGATAGTAATACATTTATACCTGCTCCCCAGTTATTTGCAGCTATTGTTGTCAGGTTATTAAGTCATTGGTTGCTGTCGATTTTGAATTTCTCGTTATGGGGTCCCCAAGTTAGTCACGAGTTGAAGGTGATTTCTAGTAACTTAATGGAAGTTGTTTCTTTTTATGTTTGTTTGTTGAGTGTCAGATTTATATTTATGGGTGGTTGTTTTCTGCTGAATATTATATTATTGTTTCTGACTTGGCACTGGAAAATTTGAAGCCTGATGTCTGTGCCCATTTTCGTAGTTTATTCAGTGTTTCTTGAAGTACTGTCTGGGTGGTATGGAGGTTTATGCCTTTGCATATGAGGGTTAAATCGTCAGCGAATAGTAGTCATATGATCGGGTTTGTTATATTGTTCAGTAGATCGTTTTCTGCGATTAGGAATAGAGATACGCTTAAGACGGAGCCTTACAATCATTTTTGGTCATCACACATACCCCCGAATTCCTATGCATTTTCAAGAATAAAATTCCTTGCCGAAAATCTAATTTGAGGTCAGAAATGCAGACATAACTCCTGAACGGATTGGACGATTTTAATGTTCCAAACGGCAAACAACGCGTATTTTGGTTAAGAATATGTCGAAATTCTAACAATGTTAAAAAAGTTGTTCCTTGACCCCTTAAAATGAGAAAAATCCCATAAAAATGGTTCAATTTTCAAACGGCCATAACTTCTACAATAGTGAAGGTATCTCACTGAAACTTTTTTCTGAAGCAGACCCCATAGGTGCCTACAAAATAGTACTAGACAACTTTTCTGTAGAGCGTCAAACAAATTTTTAAGAAAAATCGACAGGGTACCTAAATTTGACGGAAAAAAAAATTTCAAATCGTTCTGAAAAAATTATTTTCGTTTGCGGGGGCCAATTACAATCAGTTTTGGTTATTGATCATACCCTCGAAATCCTACCCACTTTCGAGAAAAAAATTCGAGTAGGTATTGAAATTTTTAGACGAAATTAAAAAATTTCAAATCATACTAAAAAAA
This sequence comes from Colletes gigas, assembly GCF_013123115.1. Classification (NCBI taxonomy): domain Eukaryota; kingdom Metazoa; phylum Arthropoda; class Insecta; order Hymenoptera; family Colletidae; genus Colletes; species Colletes gigas. Next base: position 1,490,559 of record NW_025106659.1, on the reverse strand, counting down.
TTATATTTAGTTGCAGGGGTGAATTATAATCATTTTTGGTAAATAGACCTACCCCTGAAATCCTACCCACTTTCTGGAAAAAAAATCAATACGAGCGGAAATCTAAGCGTTAATAACTTCTTAACGAAGCCTTCATCAACAAATTGGTATTCTTGATTTTCGTCTTATTTTGACCTCTACAATCTCCCATTAAAATTTTTCCCAGGGTTGGCCGAACACCCTGTATATAATGTTAGGATATAACTTCTTTGTTTCATTTTCTGGCCTTTTGAATGTTCTCCGGTCGCCATTAATTTGTCGTCGAAGGCGCAATGAATACGTACAAGAGTAGAACTTGCGATCAGCACACGTTCGATTAAATATTACGTAACTCTTTATTTTGCAAACTAAATATTGTACGATCTTCCTGGCGCAGATGAATATTTTCGAGCAGGTCATAGAGGTTCTAGTACAGGTTCCATACAGGTTATAGTATTTACAAAAATACTAGAGATTTCTAGTACCACTGGGCTTTATGTATTTAAACTACATTTTCCATTTGCCGACAGATCGAACAAAATAAAGTCAACAGATTCGCATACGATACTTGAATCTTCGCAAAATATTTGCCGATTTACGGTATCAGAATTTTCCAAGGGAGACCGTGAATTTTAACAATCCGCTTCGAGCGTCAGTTCCTGCGCGATATCGCCTCGTGATTTAAAGCAGAATCGCCCGGCAGAGGGAAAGAATATGCAAACAAGATAAATTGGACCGAATAAATCAAACGGAGTGAATTATACCAGGTACTTTGCTCTCTTGTTCGTTTCAACGAGTTCAACGCTCGGAACAACAAAGAAGTCCGACTTAATATCCACTATTTATGCTACAAATACTTATTTTGTCGAGAAGTATCGTGCCCCGTTTTTAGCATTACCGGTGCACCTTTCATCTCGTAAAACCCATCGACTCCTGTTCAGAGTTATTATTAAATCTATTCGTATCCGATAAGTATTCCTGTAACTTTTCCGCCGTCTGCGATTCGATGATCAGTCTTTCTTGGCTTTTGGAAGATTCGTAGTATTCCCAAACTTGTAAAATTGTGTGTGGACACGTTGGACTCGTGATATCCAATGATACCTCATGTAAATACAAAACCTGATGAGGAGAATTGAACACATCAAATCTAATAGACGTGACGTCCATCAAACCCTGAAAGGCCAACCTCAAACTTACCGAATGCAGTAGGTACAGTTGCAATTAGCTAAACAGATTGGCTCTGAGTGATGATCGCAATATGATAGAAATTCATCTTCTCGCTAACAAGTCATTTTATCAGTCGTAAGTAGACTGCAGATATTTATGCATTTATGGGAATTTTAAATTTTCAACAAAATACAGAATGCACTTAATATGCAGAAGTGTAACAAATACTTCGAGTAAGATACGAATCACTGTATTTAAAGGTTGAGACAACCTTCTACAAAGCTCCCATTTCATTAATTCTATTAATAAAAGTATGAATAAAATATGAATTTGAAAAAAGAAATCTGGAGTTTGATTCAAACATTTTCTTTTATGTATCACGTAACTATGTATACATATATATGTATTATATATTTTGCCATTTGTTATACATTCTTATTTTACACACACAGACATTAGCAATCTTTTTGTGCATGTTTTCATGCTAAAATATTTCTAATTTCTGATAAGACGAAACTATGTTTCGCATAACAATTTCAACTTAAAACGTAATTTTATAATTTATATAAAATGGTTTCCAATCGTCACCTTTTTAAAACTAATTTAACGCCTGGAAAGCTTCCTGTGTATAGGAAATATTTGTCGATAATTTTTATTTTTAATTTGCAAATATTAACGAACAAAGAAGTGAACACGAACTGTTCAGTATTTTTGTATCGCAGGATGAGCAACAACTTCAAATATGGAAAACAAATATTCGTGAACGAAGCTTGTTGATGTTTTCAAAATTTTATTCCGACAACACTAGCCCGGATTATGAATACAAGAGCGACGAGAATTTGAAACTCCCACTTGAAACAAATCCATGAATAATGATTAGAGATTGCATAGGATAACTTGCTCCTGTCACAGTTTTTTAAAAACTCATTGAAACTGTGTATCATGTCACACAGTTCGAAAAAAAATATGGAATATTCAATATCACTGAAATCCTTGCAACAGAAAATTTTAAAGAAACGTTCTGTGAAGGCTAATGCAATCGCTATTGCAAAATTTTGATAATGTGCTACAGGAATGAAACAAATAAGCTGTGATTTTTGGTGTACAAGTCATATGATTTTAAGCAAAACATATTCTTCGTTTTTACCATCCAAAGTACTTATAACTTAGTCGAAAAAAACGAGAGGAAAAACCCGAGCTGACCGGGCGGAACATCATACGATGTACCATGGTTACACGACTATTAATTCGAGTCACTATACGACGAATCGCGCTTTCGATCTAAATAGAATTCGTAAACAGAAAGTTTCAGCTCGACCTTAACATTGCCAAGTATCTCCAAACTTCCATTCATTGCCAGTCCTCTTGCGTAACTATTATTCCGAGATTCCCCCACATATAGACTGACCCATATTTGGATCTCCTTTCGAATATCCGAAACTCTTTGTTCTACAGTTCCCCGCGTTTGCTCGAGGAACATATTTTCATTGTACCGCGGTACAATTTTCCGTCATTCTTTCAACGATTATCTTCCCTTTTGTAGATTTTTCCATGTCCAGTCGACTTCGCGAGATCGTACGTTTATTTTTACATTAAACCTACCGGCACTTCATGTATACCCATTCCTATCATGACCGGTCAAATGACCAGTCTTCCTTTTTCTCTTTTACGGGGTAACGTACATCTCATTTTTGCATTATATGTATAAAAAGTTGTGTTTTGATGTTTACTCGTAAGATATCCTTTTCTTTTATGTCGCATAGTTTTTCTTAAAGCATTGAATTTTAAGAACCTGCACAAAAATATTCAATATTTTTACTCTAAACGTGCATTATTCCTTTAATAATATTAGTAAATTAGTAATTTTCATCGGATAGAAGATAGAACGCTCTTGAAAAGAAATTTTCTTTCAAGTCGATACCGTAGTTAATTTCAGAGAAGAGAACTATATACAAAAAAATGGCATAGTGATTATGCAAACACCCTGTATACAAATTTAAATTTATTTTCAATTAAATAAACAATTTATGATCTAGCTTTATGACACACCAGTCGTATGATCAATAGGAAGTGCTGAAACTGCTTCGGGTATGTAGCGTCAAAATAAATGTGAAAATAGACATAGAAGACAGCAAAAATTATAGTAGCTGGTATAATAGTTGAATAGAGGATGAAACCCCCTTTAAAATGAGCGTTCAAACAAGCCGATAGCTCAATTAGTTCCGGAGATATGATAATTTTAGTTTCGCGTCGATGCGGTGGCTAGTTTCGGAAATATAAGGGTTCGAAGCGTTTGTTTACATTCTTACTACGGCCTTGTAAAGGTCGTTGACCGCACGTGCTCGTAGTAACTAGGTCACTCGGTTACGTACGAGACAAAGAGATACGACGCGACACGTTAAACGAAGACGGAGATAGTGAAATTAAGAAAAATACCAGTTTACATAAATTACGATATTTCGAAAACAAAAAATCGGATCGACAAAAACCAAAAGCCATTTTAAAAAGGAAGGTTTACCGCTGCTAACGGCGGTTTAATTTGTAATGAAACATTAGTAGTTTCGGAACTGTACACGTCCAAAGTTTTAGTATTTTTAATACGCATTGCTATAGGCTTTTGTACGGCAGACCATGAGAGATAGTGAAAAGTGAAAAATTACCCTTTTATATAAATTACGATATCTCCAAAACGGGAAATCGGATCGCCAAAAACCAAAAGCCATTTTAAAGGAGAAGGTTTGCCGCTTCCAACGGTGGCTCAATTATGGAGAAAACTTCTGTCCAGTTTTCAACAAAAATATATAAATCATTCAACCGGTCAAATGACCGGTTGTGGTAGGCAAGAAAGACTACATATTTTTCTCAGAAAATAAACAATAAGAATAGAAGTGAATATTGTAAAATTCATTGTACATGTACTATAAGAAAAGTCGTGAAGTTAAATCGCCGCTAAAATAATACTGTGTGTTAGAAATTCTAAACGAAATTTTAAAAACGTTCATTTGACCGATCGCGGTAGGTTTAGTGTTAAAGTTATTCGTGGGTATTCGACGTGCAATATTAAGTATTATATTACGATGTTGATGTTGAGCCGTTCATAATCTCGCGGCAATAAGCACGCGGCCAAATGGCGCCACCTATAAAGTTGATGGTCGTGCGGGGATTCCCTTTTTTTTTGTCGAATCGAGTCGAGTCGTTTTGTTCGAGCCGCATGTTTGGCATCGCATACATTTTTAAGTATGCAATATGTAAAGAATAGTTAACCCTTTGCACTCCTATGTCGAGTGTGATTCGACATCAATTTTGATCTCAGGAGCTCCTTCGTCAAGTCGCACTCGACATTTTTTCAAGCCCAAACCAAAGAGATATCGTACACTTGAAAATTACGAAATACAACAACAGTGTAAATAAACCAGATATTTCAACAGGTAAATTTCAAATAAAACACTTGAAGGCGTCGGGAACTGCTGGTAACAAAATTGAAATATAATTTGGAGTGCAAAGGGTTATAATGGTTGTCTTTAACATTTAAATATTGTCGATATCTATTTATGCAATCAATTCCTATGCAAGAGGACCTGATAGTTTTCAACAGTCGATGGTTATATCCATCCATTTCTTACTACTTTTATGACTCTTCGAAACTGTATCGCATAAAAACAGCTGATATTTTTCCCTCTGATTGGTATTTTTCTAATTCGTCTTTCTTTATGTTGCTTATTAGGGTACAAATAATTATGCAAAGATTGTCAAAAAATTGGTGAGTATATTCAGAATCGAAAAGTTATTTCGAAATTTTATTGCTCTATTCATCACTCTGGTGTATTGCTAAACTCCACTTTTTGACAATTTCTTATAATATTATCGTAATAATAGTATACTTAATATTATGGCAATTATCGAAATTGAGAAATTCTCGGTAATTCTGTCAGCTAATTACAGTTTGTTAGTTTATAATACATCCACGTTATTGTCAATATAATCGCCATCATGCACGTGGTATATTGTAGAGAATAGGATATTTAGTCAAAAGGAATAGATGAACAGGTAGTAAAATGTGCATAGTTCTAGGCAATCATCAACACTGTTAATTTCATTATTTATACCTATTACAAGGCAGAAAAGGTGGCGATGTTTTGTTAAAATAGTCAGAATATTTTAGATAATTTACGGGGGCAAACCACTATGCCGGCTAAAATAAAGGTAATTTTCAAGAATTCTTTGGACGTAACTATGAAACCTTTTCAAATGAATGTTTAATGTTTTCCAAAGTACATTTCGTAAAATACTTCTTGTAAAAATTTCGTATAAAAACATTAATCATTATAGCCATAATAGGAACCAGCGTGAGAGGTCTCCAAAAATTCCGTTAGAAACTTAAAAAAAATAATACTATTTGACAAGATTTTGCAATAAAAAATTTGTATTCGTATACATTTTAAGTTACCAAAATATCGTGTAAAGAGGAAATTATTTATACCTAACCGTTTTTGTTTAATATACCCTTACAAAAAGTCTCAATCTGACTGCCGGATCCCCTTAATTCAGGGTTCGAGTATTAATTCGTAAACCAAATATATTCTTCCATTCATTCTGATGACACGAATTGTTATAAACAAATATACAACGCCATTTACTCCACCCGCGTGATATTTTTCAAACTTCCAAAACAACTCCTTTTATTCCCCGTCTTCCTATTCAACGAGAAAGGAAGTTTCCCGTCACCTCTCGTGTTTTCCTAAACAGAGCACAACTCCACCAAAGGAACGAGGAGCAGCGTTGGTAGTTTTCGTGGAAGAATCATCGAACGTGATTGTTCGACTAATCGAGACCAACGTATCGTTGAACGCGCGAGCTAAATACAAAGCGATAGCCCAGTGTTATCGATCTCAACTAGACACGACTTGAGCGCTCTGCAACCGATCTGTATCGGTACACCAATATTCAAAGGGATACTATCTCCTCCGGGCCAATGATTTTTTATTCATTCCGCATTACCATCTCTCTTCCCTCCTCCCACGCTTCTACTGATCCTCCTTGGAGCGGCCGACCAACCCGTCCGTCCCTTCTTCGCCTTCCACTTCGCAGCTTCGGCTAGCTTTTTACAGGTGGTCGTTAGGATCTGGACCGCAAATGTCTCTGCATGAATTCTAATGTCCGACCCTTACTTCAATCCCCTCGTCGCAAACCCCTTGGCCGCCCATCCTCCGATAATCCTGGCCAGTTTTCCCAACTCCGTCCGTGGACGTTACGGGGGTGGTGTTCTAACCAACCCCGGAGTCACACAGTCCGCCCTTGGAATTTACGCAGGGCCACGAAGCGCGAATTCCACCGGAAGCCCCGCGAGACCAGGAAAAGCGTTTTGTCCTGCATTTTCATAAGACGTCGACGGCCGCCCGTTAAGGTTAATTGTTCTGCTAATTTACGAGGGCTTGCACTTTTCCATGTTAAACGAGACGCGGGCAATTAGCGCGCTGGTTCGATGTACCGACACGCTAGCTCTTCCCCCTCCATCGTCCCATGTATCCGTTGAGTATAGATTCTCCGATAGAATGTTACACGTTCGGTTGTACAGGATGTGCCGTAATTAATGGGCTGATCTTATAGGGGAAAGAGTTTTGTCTACATATATTGGACTATTTTTTTATTTTTTTTCTCGTACACGAATAGAATAAGAGAGGCATGTGTGTTGTATGGGAGAAGTGAGTAAACGATATTCAATGGCTGGTCGAGGGTGTTCGGTAATTGGTGGTACAAGCGAAAAGGGGGTGATTCTACGTGAAAAAAAAAATCTAAAATATAGAATAAAAATTTTTCATGTGAGGCTTTGTTTTCGAGAAAATCGGCTTTGAATTTTCGTTGGGTACGCCTTGTTATAATGGATCTCGCTGTAGATCGTTGTCTCGATTGAAGTTTATGTTGATAAACACTTCCAGTGCCATGGAATTGTTTATTAACTTAAACTTAAACTGCAATGAAAAATTGTTATTCTATATTTTAGACTTATTTTTTCATGCAGAATCACCCCTTTTTCGCTTGTACCACCAGTTACCGAACACCGTGTATATCCATATATCACCCCTGGAAAAAATATTAATGGGAGATTCTAGAGGGTAAAATAAGACGAAGATCAAGAATATCAATTTCTTGACTGAGGCTTCGTTAAAAAGTTATTACAAAATTAAATGAAAACATTTCAAATCATTCCGAAGAAATCATTTTTAGTTGCGGAGGTCAATTGCAATTATTTTTCGTTAGTACACATACACCCGAAATCCCACGCAGTTTCGAGAAAAAAATTCGAGTATGTGTTCAAATTATTCTGTGAAATTAAAAAATTTCAAATCGTACTGGAAAAAATATTTTCAGTTGCAGGAGTTCATTACAAGCATTTTAGTTGAATAGACATATTCCCGAAATCCTACACAGTTTCGAGAAAAAAATTCCCGAATAAATAATTACCGAAATTATAATTTCTGGCCAGATATGCCTGCCCGAATTTTCATGCGAATCTTTAAAACATCATAACTCCTGAACGGATTGGAGGATTTCAATATTCCAAACAGCAAACAACGAGTACTTTGGTCAAGAATATGTAGACATTCTAACAATATTGAAAAAGTTGTTCCTTGACCGCGTAAAATGCGAAAAAACCCCATAAAAATGGTCCAATTTTTAAACGTCCATAACTTCTACAATAGTGAATATACAGACAAGTATTAAACAACATTTCCGTACAGTGCCAACCAAATTTATTAGAAATGAAGAACGAATTTTTAAGAAAAATCGGCAGGGTGCTGAAATTTTTCGGCGAAAAAAAAAACCATTTTTTAAACATTCACAAAAAATTATTTTCGGTTGTGGGGATCAATTACAAGCACTTTTAGTGAAGAGACATACCCCAAAAATCCTGCACATTTTCGAAAAAAAAATTCAGGAAGGTGGACTTTTTCGGTGAAATTGAAAAATTTCACATCGTTCTAAAAAAATTATTTTCAGTTGCAGGGGTTGATTATAATCATTTTTGGTGAGTAGACATACCCTCGAATTCCTACGCACTTTCGAGAAAAAAATTTCTAAACGAAAGTATGGCCAGAAATGTACCCCGGAATCTTAAAAACGTCATAACTTCTGAACGGATTGGACGATGTTAATGTTTCAAAATGCAAACAACGCGTATTTTGGTGTAGAATATGTCGAAATTCTAACAGTATTGAAACAGTTGTTCCGTGACCCCGTAAAGTGAGAAAAACCACATAAAAATGGTCGAATCTTCAAACAACCATAACTCCTACAATAGTCAATATATTTCAATGAAACTTTTTTCTGAAGTAGAGCTCATATGTACCTACAAAAAAGTATAAGACAACTTTTCTGTAGAGCGTCATAGAAATTCATTAAAAATGAAAAACGAATTTTTAATTAAAATCGACAGGGTGCTTGAATTTTTTTACGAAATAGAAAATTTCAAATCGTTCTGGCAATTACAATCAGTTTTGGCCAATAGACATACTCCTGAAATCGTACCCATTTTCTAGAAAAAAATTCGAGGTGTGAAATTTTTCGACAAAATTAAAAAATTTCCAAATCTTTCAATAACTTTTTAACGAAGCCCCCATCAACAAATTGATATTCTAGATTTTCGTGCTATTTTGGCCTCTAAAATTTCGTATTACAATTTTTCCCAGGGGTGGCCGAACCCTGTTTTCCAGTTAACCGCTGATTTTGTTACAACTACCTTACACATTCCAAGTTTCTGTACTTCTCCCATTGCTTTCAAATGGCGAGGTAATGTACTTTCTCGACTAATTCACGAGTTGGTTGTCGTGAATCATTATAAAGCCTCTGTTCTCTTCGATCGTATTTATTGTCATATGGACTAATACAATTTGATCTGTTTACAAAGGGCACTGCTGTGCGGCAAACTTCATTTTGTCTGTCTCTTTTCAGTAAACTCGCTAGCGCACTGTTTGCATTGGCAGACTGTTTTCATTTGGCGATTTCTGTCGCGTTTATCGAAGCACGTTGAAATTATTCTCAAAATAATTGAATCGTTAAAATTCCATATTTGATTTGCCGTCGCTGTTTGAATACGCGAAACAAATGAATGTTTTTGTTCCCTTTATTCCGTGTAGAATTATACGCGCGAGGTTGTTGCGAGCCTCGTACCTACCTTTTCGGATATTTAGTCTTAAAAATCGAATCGTGTAAAAATGAATTATTGCTAATCTTTTAAACCAGTGGTTTTTAGCAACACGTATGCTACCACAATTCATTTGGAAAACCGGTTTTTTCACAGACCATATTTACGTTTGTCTAATTGTACTCAATGCACTCCATGCTTTTATTTACATATGACTAAAATATATTAAAATGTAATATTTTTTGTTTGTAAAACAGCACAGTACATCGAAGTTCTTAAAGTTGTAATTTACATTCTTTGAGGAAGGAGAAAATAATTTTACAAGCCTCTGTGTTCGGTTTCTAAATAAACAGATCAATGCTTACTGGCAAACCTAAAACTATCAAATGGCTGATTAATTGAACTCTTTGCGTGTGGTATAGTATCACATTGCTACGAAATGTGATTTAAATCTTAAAAATCGATACCACATTTATATTTAGAATCTTTAACAATTCCATTACGAGCTAAAGAAGAAGTCACAATAGTAATGATTAGCCCTGATTCTGTTCAGAGTAACGATGAAATACGATATGATAATTACTGGCAGTTCCTATTTCGTTTGTTTACATGGATATAAACAAAATTTGTTATACGTAGCGTTGGCCTCTCACGAAATTGCATAATTGGTCTAATGGAGAATAAATTGTATTATTTACCAGAACTTCCGCTTCTATATTGTGGAGCATAACTATAGGCCGACATTCTTGAGATTTTTATAATTTAAAAGAAAAATTTAAAGAAAGTAATGGTATAAAGAACTAAATAATGAACTTTAGTGGAAACGTACTGAAGTGGTTTGCGTATGTATCGAGATAAAGTCGAAAAATATTATGCAATATAATATTCATTGAAATATAATGTAAATACTTTAGAAACTGTTAGTTGTATTGAAAAAGGCTCTGGATAAAAACACGTATATATCACGCCAATTTCTGGAAATTTGTTAATATTTTCATAATAAATATAAATAAATAATTTGTTGTTAATGGCATTTGTTCCAGAGATTTCTAAGAATATGTATGTATGTTTTTGTTAACATACTTTTGTAATAAACAAAGTTCTGCAAAGTTTTTGTTCAAATTGACTAGTGTACGAATACTTTTTACACACACTGTATATACGACGATAACGTGTTAACGGGAATTGTAACAATGGTTCGTAAAAGTTCTTGCAAATCTAGTCCTTTCTAACTTGCATTCTCTTGTGGTCTATGTATCTGTAACTGCTCTGATTTTGTAACTTGTAAGAGTTCTGACTGTAACTGAATTCATCCGGTTTTGTGGTCATTGTACGGAGTTCAAAAATAGGAGGAGATTCTATTAACAAATCAGAAGTTGCCCATCCCTCGTGGGTCAGTCCTCTCGAAACTGCAAATCCCACCCCCTGAGGGTTTGTACGGGGGTGGTTGTTTGCGGTCCCAAGGGGCAGGTAATTGGGCCCAAATTAACCCTTGAAACTAATTAAATATGCTGAATGGCTTAATGGCTTTAGGGTACGGCAATTCCTATTGTCAAAAAAGGTACATTTGCCAGATGACCTAATTAAATAATTTAAGTAATATTGAAAATAAATAACGTGTCCTATAATATAAAATGTTTGGAATTCCAAACAACGTCAGAGGCAAAGTAAAAATCCCATTAATAAATAATTGTACTGCAAAACGTTTGTTAACTTGTTATCCGCTTAAAAACTGCCCGGTGCGCCAGAAAGTCGATAAACAATATTTGTGCGCAAAATGGTTCGACTGTTATTACATAATATTTAGTGTTCCATTTTCTTCCTCGTGAACGTTAAAGTTCCAAATTAAAGTAATTTTACACAGAGGGGTAAAAAAAAGAAGGTATTAACGGGAACTAAAAGTTCATCGTCCGTGAACGAAAATTTTATGAAAATACGTCGTAAAAACGAATAGCCGATGGCCGTTCAACTTGCGAATAGGGTTTCGCCTAACGCCAGTTTGCGTAGGATAAACAGCCGGTCGTCGCCATACTCGTCCGATAATTCCGTTTCACGAGTCGTTCCGACCGACTCGTTATTTTAACGAACCTGGCGAGCAACTCGTCGATAAAAATGACAGAACTTTATCAGACACGCTCGCTTCGCTACGCTGTTGTCGATTCGATAACGCAACTTCGTCCCTGTTGCGCCATTTATGTCGGAGCTCTTATCGGCCCGAACAGATCGAACGTCCTGTATCATAAAAAATTGGAAAAAATTATTTTCGCCCAGCCGTCGATGAGAAGCTAAGCGTGCGATCCGTCACAGTATCAACGTATCAGTTTTCATAAAGTTGCAACGCCCCGCGCGAAGCAATTTCGTACTTTGAGAAACGACGGATACGAGGATGGAACGTATCAATCATAGATAGACGCGACACGCTCTGGTCAAAGAGCAGCAATGTAAAAGAGAAGGAGCGAGAATCGAACGAAATTCTGATTGAGAATCAATCGAATACTGATTGAAGGGGTTTGGCAAAAATTATGAGGGACCGTAGTCGGATTTACTTAAGGGGCCTTTCTACTTTGTAGGATTTAAAAAATCTAATATTTTTTTTGCGTTTTCTTTTAGTATGTAGTCTCGAAAATAGATCTACGAAATGTTACATTGAAATTTGAAAAACTAACGAAGTTATAGCCTGTTGAAATGTACCGCGCGCAGGTATAACAACTGGACGTGAAACTTTAACGCTGTTTTCCTCGAAACTACATTTTTCGGTACTGCGTATGTGATAACGAAGAAATTATTCAAGATATCAACATGAAATTTATACAGTATCTTTAGAACTGGTCTCCCTATAGCATGAACTAGGATAATTACGATATATGCAATACTTATTCTTTTATTAACAAAAAAGCAACCGAATATTTGAAAATATTCAGTATTTTTTCGTAAAATAGCTGCCATTTTGGCATTTTTTGTTTTTTTGAAAAGATCCTAGTTCATGCTATAACCACACTCATCTACATTAAGAATATCGTTGGTTTTTGGATTTCGGATAACTTGTTCGCAAGATATTACATGCGCAGTCGGGCGCCGTTCGTAAAAACTGTTGTTTGTTGATCAACAAAAATAGCGTAATTAATAGATATTATGCGTTGCAAAAATTCGTAAATATAGCTAAATATATAATAAATGTATCTACAAAACACGGAATTAATCTCTCTTTGATTAAAAAAATCACAAAGAAACATGTATTTTTTGTGCCCACAAGATAGAATGGCTCCTTAAAGGGGCAGTCTCATGTGAGACTTCCAAAAAACAAATATTTATTATTTCATTTTTTGAAAATATATGAAGGGTGAGTCTCCTAACATGACGACCTCAAATAACTCGTAAGGTATTCCGAAAAAATGTTTCAAACAAAAGTTGCATGGTAACTAGGGGGACATACAGTGCTCTAATCTGTTTTTTATTACCTTACCTTTTTATTGCGATATTAGGGTCACCTTCAGTTTTTTAAATGCAATGTCTCCAATAATTACTGAGATATTTTTTAAACAACTTTTATTTCAAGCGGTGTTCGATGTGCTGTCAATTACAGTCAAAAATTTGAATGAGAGATTCTAGAGGCCAAAATAAAACGAATATCAAGAATACCAATTTGTTGATTGAAGCTTCGTTAAAAAGTTATTAACGTTTATAGTACCATACCGACCGGAAAATTTTTGGCGAAAAAAAAAATTTCGAATCGATCTGGAAAAACTATTTTTGGCTGTGAGGGTCAATTACAATCATTTTTGGTGAATAGACATACCCCCGAAATCCTACGCAATTTCGAGACAAAAATTCGAGTAGGTATTGAAATTTTTAGACGAAATTAAAAAATTTCAACACTTCTTGCAACAAATCTTGCAGGCTTTAAATGTGGTTCTCTCGAAATGTAATTTTCTTAACCGGCGTAGATAAACTCTCAAAAACTATACGTTCAATTGCTCTGAAATTTTTACACGTTGTTCCACATATTAATAGCTTCCGCCCGAATCAAAATTATATTTTTATAATGATCTTGCCATGTTCTTTTACTAAAAAGTAGCGGAAAAAATGACAAAATTTTGCAATTTTTAATTTAAGCTGACGCCATTTCGCCAATTTTCAACACAAATTAATTATTTTGCTTCAGGCGATAATAGGAAATCTATCGACTAAAAATCTATTTGAATTTTTTGATTTAGTCAACCTTGTGAACTGCGATCACTTATGCCAATGTTTAAACACATGTTCACTACGGGCGTGATAACAACGTGAATAGTCAATAAAAATTTTTAAAACATTTATTTTGTATTCCCAAAGGATAGTTAAGTAAGCTGCGAAAATAAATCATAGCGTTAGATTTAAAAAAAGTAATAAAGATGGTTAAATTTTGCAACGTTTATATGAGACTGCCCCCTTGAGAATAAAAGGACTTCGTTTCTAACGGCTCTTCAAATTCATTCGTGTCTTTGCGTCAGTTGAGAGACCAAAGAGACCTTAAATTAGGAACTAGCCTGCTTTTCCTCAAATACTTTCGCCAATTTCGCTAAGTAACCAATCCCTGATCAATTTCTCCTTCGTTTCTCCGATTCTTGTACCCATCGGAGGTTTTTTCAGTAATAACGAACTTCTAACGAAATATTCTCCACGAAATAGTAATACTAAAGTGTGATAAACGGTGCAGCCAACGGCTGGTTCGTATTAGCATACTATCCTTGATCCCAGTCTCCATTCCGTATCGCTTATATGAAATTGATAGCATACCAAAATTGCACAATTAATCATAATTAGCCCACAGAAGCCGGACATCGGTCCATTAAGCTTGACAAATTATTCATGATCTCGTTACATTGTTTATTAGGGAGAATGCATGGCTTCCTATAAACAATGTTCGAAAGCAGAAACAAAGCACTGGTACTCGTTCGATCATTGAAATGTTGGACGAAAAATGATGTCCATCTGACAAATTAATGCATCTACTGACGACAAGATAATTAGAACACACTTTTGGCAAAATAAATGGATATTAGAGCAGGGTATGTGTCACTTTTAATATAATTCTATCGATATTTATCAGTTGAACTCTATTATGTAGGCATATTTCTTTTTTGTCTCCTTGTTTCCTTTTGTTTTTCATATCATTGATATACAGGGTGTTCGGCCACCCCTGGGGAAAATTTTAATAGGAGATTCTGGAAGCCAAAATAAGACGAAAATCAAGAATACGAATTCATTGATGGAGGCTTCGTTAAAAAGTTATTAACGTTTAAATTTCCGCCTGTACTGAATTCTTTTCTCAAAAATGCGCAGGATTTCGGGTGTATGACTATTCACCAAAAATGCTTGTAGTTGAGCCCCGCAACCGAAAATAATTTTTTCAGAATGATTTTAAATTTTTTAATTTAATTTTTTAATAACTTTTTAACGAAGCCTCATTCAAGAAATTGATACTCTTGATTTTCGTATTGTTTTGGCCTTTAGAATCTCCCAATAAAATTTTTCCCAGGGATGGACAAACACCATGTATATGTTACTCCTATTCGTATATTTTCGCCTTTACAATGTATATTAGACAAAAGATACTACATGTACTCATATAATTTCCGGAAAACAATGCATTTTCCACTTTGTACCGTTCGTTTACTAATAAACCGAGTACTAAGCGAAATATTAATCCAATTTAGAGATGTAACCAGCGATTAAAATAATCTACTTTCTTCTATTCTACGATCAACGCATTTTGCAGATCTAAATATTAGGTTGTGTAGTGTGCCCATTCGCGTCGCGATATTTTAATACATTATTTTACTTTGTTATATTCTCTCGCAGCACAATCAGATGATTTATGGCGTAAAATACCGTTCACAATTATTTACCACTCAACCACTCATATTTAGAAAAGAAATTGTTTTCGGGACAAAAATTATTACAACCGCCATAAAATGCCCCCACCATTGTATTTACCAGATCTTGTCTCATTTGATTTCTACTTATTTCATACAATGAAAAATTCTCTCAGTGAAACATCGTTTAACTACACGTTTTTCGATTTTTTAATAAATAAAGCGATGAATTTTATTATAAAGACGTATTCAAATAGTCCAAAATATGGCAGAAGATCGTAGAATAATTTCTATAGATAATTAGTAGTATCTGATATTCTTAGAAAGAAACGCAAACAGACTTATTACGCAATCTAATATATGTACGTATAAATTCATCGAAAGAAGTAACAGAAAATTGGAAGAGAAATGTTTCAATTAGCATTATTAGAGAAATTGAAAACTGGACTTGCGAAGCAAATTGCGAACGTCCCATTTAGTTTTCGCTCGAATCGCTGTACGTAAGCAGCCATTCTTTTCCGCGAGGATCTAACAAGTCAAGTTTTTCAAGGATCAGCTTTCTTTTCGTTAGAGCCGAGGGTAAAAACGATCGAGATTTCCGGACGGAAATTCGCGAAATGGATAGGGCACGCGAAGACCAGATTTATTTCTCTTAACGGTAACTGTAAGACGACCATTTTTCTCGACACCTTCCGAACGATTTTTTCTCACGGAAGACGTGCCCGCGCGTTTCCAATGAAGATGAACGCTTCTCGCAACACTGCGACGCGATACAGCTTCGCAGAGAGTTTAGATGTGGCTGGATGCACACGAAAAACCATTTTCGCGTAGAAAACTTCTGCCAGTTTCGAATAAAATTTAATAATATACTGGGTGATGCTGGAAATTAGGACAAAGTGTAGTTTGTTTCTAAGCGAAACAACATATAATTCACGAAGGAAAACGTTCTTTCGATGAGATTAACCTTTTGGTCCAAGTGCAATGTGCAGTTGCACTCCTTCTTTTTATATTAAATTGCGTATTTTTCTCACATTAATCGAATCTTTGTATAATTTTACAAATAAACGTGAAAGACATAGGAACGCAATATTTTGCAACATAACGATTTATACTTGTATTCAATATTTCAATTTTATATTGTAATTATATGGTAAGTTCACGAATGTATTATATAATACAGCACTTATTTTATTCCATGGAGTTTTAGACTATGATTTTAATTTTGAAAATGTAAAACGTATAAAACATATAAACTATAGAAACTCTTGAATTTGCAGCGACAGTTCCCGCACTTGCCAGCAGAGGGCTCGTCTCTCTCACAAGTACTGAACCGACCTCCTACTCCTATAGAGGGTGATCACGCTATTACTAGCCATTCATTTTTCAAAAACTATTCTAGTTGGAAAAAATGAAAGAGAACCAAGTTTGACAGTTTCTTATAACCAATAGGACAGTGTATGTTGACTTTGCATATTTAAATTATATTTTTGAAAAATGAAAATGACTTCCAATTTTTTAAATGAAATGGCATATATTTGTTATGTCATCCGAAAGCGTTTGTCAAGACGAGTTCTTTCGTGTACTATGTTATGACCTTGAAGGTCATACAAAATCGAAAATAAAAGATAGATTTTGAATAATTCATTAGAAGAATGTTTATGAAAACACTTTCTTAATGGAATTGCAAAAGATGTTCAGTGGCTTCTTTGTGTACGAATACACATTTCACTTCTACTGATTTCATTTTCAGTTGCTGCTATTATTGTACGAAATAGGATTGCACATGCTTATTGTATTTTAGTGTTTAAACCATTTACATCTATGAGAGACGCATCGTACACAATATTGTTAACAGTTCGCCATAAAAAAAATAATCCAAATGTATCAAATCCGAGGATTTTGGAGCCATTTTAAAGGTCTGTCTGTGCCTATCCATTTATTTTCGAAATTATTGTTTCAATACTTGTTGGCAATACAATCCTATGAAATATTCAATATCTTTCTTTCATTCCCGTTCTTCCAAGACCACGAAGGTCATCATATAGGACACGAATGAACTCGTCTTGACCAACACTTTCAAGGTCGCTTTCATTTTTCGAAAATTAATGTAACAATGCAAAATTGACATACAATCTCTTATTGGTCATAAGAAACTGTAAAACTTTGTCCCCTTTCATTTTTTTCTAACAAGAATAGTTTTCGAAAACGTTAATGGTTAATAATAACGTGAACACCATGTATTCATCACATTACATCATGTAAAATTAAAAAATTTCAACGAGCATTTATAGACCCGATATATTTTATCTTTGTGTTATGAAATTTTGCCGACACATGTTTATGGGTAAATGGGATTGTTAAACAGGAAATATAACTCTGCAATATTAAAATAATCATCCTACAATGAAATTTTCAATCAGCAGTTATGTGTGGATAATTGTTAGGTTACATTGTTTCAAAATCTATTATGCCGTTCGATTTTCGTGAATTGACGAGGGATAAAATTCATAATTTAAAACGGAACATACCAAAGTGTCGATCACTAATTTCGATAAAATTTGGCACACTGACAAAGCGATCACAAATATTTGACTCTTATTTTCTTTTACCGTCCATGTTGAAGGGGTGAAATCCGACCTCAAAGCAGAGACAGTAAAACGAATTTACTCCATCATGTTGCAAAAAATTAAAAATGTCGGAAAATGTCAGAATTATACTGAGGCGAGGTTAGATCAGGATTTGGAATCGGTAGTTAAATTACAAATCAATTTAACAACAAATTTTCACTCAGAATTTGGTAATCATCCATATTTTGGTATAGAAAATATAGTATTCCATTTAAAAAAATAAAGTTGACCTTCAAATCTCCGAAACGCCGTCACGTATAAAAAATTCCCAGTGCACTACATACTGTACTCCTTCAAACCATCCAACTGTTTTGTACAAAATTTGTTTGAACAACGCATACTTTGCAAGTTATAGAGTGCACATATTACGTGGAGCACCTCGTGTATACAGCGTCAGTCTCGTAACATGACGACTTCAAATAACTCAACAAGTATGTGTTGTACGAAAAAATGGTTCAGATAAAACGTTACATGATTTTTAGGGAAAGATATAATAATATTGAAATCAGTTTTATCGGTTTTTTTATCTAGATATGAAGGTCACTTTTAGTTTTTTAAATACATAGAATGCTTAATATTTTTCTTCGTATTTGGAAAAGCATTAAATTCTACATAAGAATGCATTATACCAAATACGGTCCAAAATATATAGTTACGAAGGTACTACCAAAAATAAATTATCTTCTGTTAGAAATAATCGTCCATCAGCGGTATTGTTAGCGCAACGCACTATGATGACTTTGACACTAGGTATCATCAACGAAATAGGAATAAGCTTAATAAATATAAAGTTTTACATGAAAAAGGTCTTACTTTTGCTATGATTTTCGATGTTGAAATGTATCTCCAGTATCTCATCAACTATTTATTTTGACCCTTATTTGGTATAATAGTCTATTATGTAATATTTAATGCTTTATTTAAATTCAAGAAGAAATATTCACCATTCTATTTAAAATACTGAAAGTAATGTTCATGTCTTGACAAAAAAAGCAATATAACATAAAACAGATTAGAATACTAAACGTCACTCGAATCATGCAACTTTGATCTAAAACATGTTTTCATACAACAAACAATTTATGAGTTATTTGTAGCCTTCATGTTACGGAACTCGTCTTGTATATTTTCATGGTAATCTGAATACTCTGTCTAATTTTGATCAACTTTTTGGAATTCTGGCCCACTGTACAGCACCTGGGCCGCAACGAACCCCGTAGTCCGAGGGATAAACGACACGTGGCTAGCTTTATGGAAATGAACGCGAAAGTTCCGTGTTTACTGCGTCGTGGAAAAGTTTTCGGCGAAATTTTGTCCTTCCGCGATGGTAAGCAGTACGTTCAAGTTCCACCGCAGGGTAACAGCGACGTCAACGCGCTCAGAAATACGTTTTCAAGATGAACTCGCTCAGCTGCACCCTTCTCGTGAACTTTTGCTGGCCGTGGGGGACGTTTCGCGGAAGCGTGCCGAAAATTCACCAACCCTTTTACCGGATAAAAGATATTGAAAAACTCAAACTCCGGCGGTCTCTGTCAAAACCATGAAAGTTCCTCGGCTTCGTGCTTACTTTTCGAGTTTCTTTCGCGCGCTTTGTTTCCGTTTCCAACGCGCTCTGTGCCAGGAAGAAAACTTTCCATCTTTTTCCCCTTTATTTCGTTGTACGCTTTACCATTTTACGGTGTCGTTCTCTGTTCGTTCGTTCGGTTTCGTGCTTCGCTCTCGATTTCGAATAGATCGCGAATATAAAAATTTTTTTATTTTCAAAACCAAATACGATTCTGTTCAAAGATCGCTGTTTCGAGCAGAGCAACTTTGGATGCTACCAAGCTTTCCCTTGCGTAACGAAGTTATTTAATTATTCGCATCTAAATGGCACAACCTGTGTACCTAACGTCAAGTTGTTCGTTTCACTCGCATATGAATAATAATCTTCTTACGCTTGGCAGACGATCACACGTGTATATTACGTATATACGACGGCTGTGTAAATTGCGAACATTGGATTATTGCAATAGTACCATTTCTACCCTATTCGTGTTTTCTCAGCGATGCCTGTAACTGACGAACCACCTACAACCCTCTATCCGCCAGTCGTTGCATCTCTATTCCTCCCTTTGTCTGTCCCACTCCAGTTTCTCGCGGTCTCTCTTCAAACTATTTGGAGCAGAAAGAGATTTCGAGGATTTCGAACGAAAGGTACACAGAAAGGGAGAAGAAGTGTTGCGGGCGAAATTTACAGAAGCGAATAAACAACCAGATATCTAATCCATCAAAACATCAACTTTAATGCTAAAATGAACAGATCGTCTGTTATTCAACCTATTATCAGTGATGTTAACGCTAGATTTACGGGGATTCATTGCATATACTTTTATTGTAGTTGCGTCGACATTTACATTAAAATGCAGCTTTTCCTTTAATTAGGATATATATTCTTATCATTACATCGATTAAATTCAATATAAATCGCTAACAAATAATATTTATGAGTTCTGCAACGTTAACACGTTCGGGGACAGTAAAAATTTTCACGGGCTGCAAAAATGGGCAGCTGATTTACGACTTTATATTTACTAAGCATATTCTTAAATAGTTGATGGTACCTAGTGTCTAACAATTAGGACTGTGTTTATCAATATGAGCAACCATCATAAACAAAGTCGTCTTACTACGTTGCGTTAACAATCCCATTGATCGACGATTATTTCTAACAGAAGATAATTTATTTTTGGTAGTACCTTCGTAACTATATATTTTGGACCGTATTTGGTATAATGCATTCTTATGTAAAATTTAATGCTTTTCCAAATTCGAAGAAAAATATTAAGCATTCTATGTATTTAAAAAACTAAAAGTGACCTTCATATTTAGATAAAAAAACCGATAAAACTGGTTTCAATATTATTATATCTTTCCCTAAAAATCATGTAACGTTTTATCTGAACCATTTTTTCGTACAACACATACTTGTTGAGTTATTTGAAGTCGTCATGTTACGAGACTAACGCTGTATACACGAGGTGCTCCACGTAATATGTGCACTCTATAACTTGCAAAGTATGCGTTGTTCAAACAAATTTTGTACAAAACAGTTGGATGGTTTGAAGGAGCACAATACGTAGTGCATTGGGATTTTTTTATACGTGACGGCGTTTCGGAGATTTGAAGGTCAACTTTATTTTTTTAAATGAAATACTATATTTTCTATACCAAAATATGGAAGATTACCAAATTCTGAGTGAAAATTTGTTGTTAAATTGATTTGTAATTTAACTACCGATTCCAAATCCTGATCTAACCTCGCCTCAGTATAATTCTGACATTTTCCGACATTTTTAATTTTTTGCAACATGATGGAGTAAATTCGTTTTACTGTCTCTGCTTTGAGGTCGGATTTCACCCCTTCAACATGGACGGTAAAAGAAAATAAGAGTCAAATATTTGTGATCGCTTTGTCAGTGTGCCAAATTTTATCGAAATTAGTGATCGACACTTTGGTATGTTCCGTTTTAAATTATGAATTTTATCCCTCGTCAATTCACGAAAATCGAACGGCATAATAGATTTTGAAACAATGTAACCAAACAATTATCCACACATAACTGCTGATTGAAAATTTCATTGTAGGATGATTATTTTAATAATGCAGAGTTATATTTCCTGTTTAACAATCCCATTTACCCATAAACATGTGTCGGCAAAATTTCATAACACAAAGATAAAATATATCGGGTCTATAAATGCTCGTTGAAATTTTTAAATTTTACATGAAGTAATGTGATGAATACATGGTGTTCACGTTATTATTATCCATTAACGTTTTCGAAAACTATTCTTGTTAGAAAAAAATGAAAGGGGACAAAGTTTTACAGTTTCTTATGGTCAGTAAGACATTGTATGTCAATTTTGCATAGTTACATTAATTTTCGAAAAATGACGTTGACCTTGTCTTTTTTTTAATGAAATGCCATATATTTTTTCTTTCCAATTTCCTATGACCTACAAGGTCATCATATTCAACACGAATGAACTCGTCTTAATAAACGCTTTTTATTTAAGAAATTAATGGTCATCCTCATTTCTCAACAAAATAGTATAAATATGTAAAATTGACATACATTGTCCTATTGATCATAAGGAATTGAAATATATTTTTGGTTATTCGTTGTAAAAGTGATTGGTAGTTTAACTACCGATTTCAAATCACACATGATAATGTGGCTTATAAATTTAAATGTTATAGCATTCGCGCCCGCGAACGTGTTATGTTTCGAATCTAAAACCCGTCGAATTGACGCGATTCGTAAATATAGTGTTAAATACTCGTCATTGAATCTCTCTCTCCAAAATTTTATGAGATTCTGCAAAGGACCACACCTAAGAGACTGATGAATAGCAGCTACATTTCACAAAGTTTATTAAAACTCAACGCTTCCAGTGTGCACGAAAGGTAACAAAAGATTTGCACAATGAAATTCAAGACGATTGAATGTTTTGTCTTTGTACGCAAATTAATATTTGAATTCCTCATTTTTACTGACCATTGTTCGTGCTTTCTACCGACGACTTTCTATGCAGATAAAAGTGAGGTTAATTTCACTCGAGAACCATTTTCTTTCCTTCCGTTTGCTCAACGTCTCGCAAATACATTGAAATATGCCGCGTAGAAAGTGAGATCCTTTTGCCAGAAATAGTAAAATTGTAGATGAAAAGTATTCGCAGCTCCGTGACGTGCAAAACGGAAACAGTGAAAGTAATAATGGACTAGGATTTCGATTTTATCAAATATTTGCGTAATTGTCGTGGACAGCCGTGGATAGCTACGGATTCCACGTGAAATTTTTATTCGGTTTCCCAGCCGGAGGGGAAACTGAATTACATTCGACGAGACGGGCAAGACAAGCGATGTTCCATTCGTGTTACACCGACACTGTATTACATCCATTAAAAAGGAATTAATTGAAAGTGCCCGCTGTGTATCGGCGACGTGACAAATCGCCGGATCAACACTGTTGTAAACATAATGCGACGACGATCGATGAAACAACCATAATCCCAAATATTCGCCGATAATAATAATCCGGGAAATTTAACATAACAAATCCCTGGTTGCGAGAATTTACGGCCGAGGCGTGCTCCAATATTTCGTTTATTCGTAATCGTTGCTGGATGGCCAGTTTTATTGATTTCATTTCTACGCAAAATGGCCGCGAAATTTACGTTTTATAATTCATCGAAGTTCATTTGGTGGCCAAATTGGCACGACTGGCGCGATGTAAATCAGGCACGCCAATAGAATCTTTTGTACTGACTTTTTGTGTGTCCAAGATCTTGCTAGTGCTACAAACGAAATATTTAACCAAGACTAAAATTTTGATATTAGGCCATTTTAAACTACATAACTTAAAATTTGTTTCGGTACTTAGCTTGTAAACAAGCTAAAATTCACTGATACTATCTAAATTTGAGAATTAATTTTTTTAACTCCATAGTGGGAAATCCTGTATACAGGGTGTTCAGCCACCCCTGGGCAAAATTTTAATGGGAGATTCTAGAGGCTAAAATACGACGAAAATCAAGAATATCAATTTCTTGAATGAGGCTTCGTTAAAAAGTTATTCAAAAATTAAATTAAAAAATTTCAAATCATTCTGAAAAAATCATTTTTGCTTACAGAGGTTAATTACAACCATTTTTGGTCAATAGACATACCCCCGAAATCCTATCAACTTTCTAGAAAAAAATTCGAGAACGTGTGAATTTTGTCGACAAAATTAAAAAATTTCAAATCGTTTTTAAAAAATTATTTCTGGCTGCAGGGGCCAATTATAATCATTTTTGGTGAATAGACATATCCCCGAATTCTTACCTGCTTTCGAGAAACAAAATTCCTTACCGAAAATATAATGTGAGGCTGATGGTTCCCTGAAAGTGAATCTTTGAAACATCCTAACTCCTGAACGGATTGGACGATTTTAATGTTTCAAAATGCATACAACGCGTATTTTGGTGGAGAATGTGTGGAAATTTCAAAAATATTCGAAAAGTTATTCCTTGACACCGCAAAATGAAAAAAACCCCACAAAAATGGTCCAATTTTCAAACAGCCATAACCCCCACAATAGTGAATATATTTCAATGGAATTTGGGGGGGGGGGGAACTAGAGTTCATGGATACCTGCAAAAAAGTATTAAACAACTTTTCTGTACAGAGCTAATCAAATTTATTAAAAATGAATAACTAATGTGAAAGAATAATCAACAGGGGGTAGGTGCCTAAAATTGTTCTTTTCGTGCAAAGCCGAAGATTCATAAAATTGAAAAAATACTGCTCGTACGACGAAAGCATAAAAGTTTGTATAAATGAATTTTTCATGGAACGAATATTTTCAAACAGCATAATATTAAAAACGTTTCCCCGAGACGAGGGCAAGTAGAAATGATACTCTGGGCCAGGGAGCATTGCGAATATATTGAATAAGGGTCTCGAATAATCCGGAGCGAAAATAATTGTTCGTTATCAACGTTAAGGTCAGTGATATGTGGAAGGATGGCCGCTAATCAGAGTGCAATATAGAGCGGATAGCGAACCAGAAACGATGGACGAAACGGAGGTAGGGAAAGAAATAGAGCGAGAGCTGGGTGGCTGGAAAAGAGGACGAGAAAATCCGAATAAAGGCTAGAGACGGAAAGAGCATGCGTGGAAGAGAGACCGAGCAACATCAGAGAGAGAGAAAAAGATGGTTCGTAGGTGGAGGGTGTGAGGATGGTCCTTCCAATAGGATTAACCCTCGTCCCGTTAATCCTTTTATTGGGGCGGCAAATCCTGCGACAGATCACGAAAGAGGGTGTCTGCTAGACCCGGATTCGCGGCCGGATATCCAGCGCGATGGAGACCAGGACACGAACCCAGGTATATCGAAATCGCTACCAGACTCGATGGTCTAACGATTCTGATAACGGTCTTATAAGGTATTTACGTATGTCCAAGAATGGCGAAAATTTCGGTTGCTCCGTGTCTTTGGCGAATTTACCAACTTCCGTGGTCCATATTACCGTACGTTTATCTTAACACGTTATCGGCGGGAAACGAGTATTCTCGTCTTACGACAAGTGTATGTTTTTCTAGTAATTTCTCCGGTAACGGTATTGCAGGATATCATTACGTGGTATGTGTGGAAATGGTATGTATTGTGGTAATATGGTTATCATAGATAAGAAAGTGAACTTTATTTGTATGTCGTGGCCTAGTGTTTATTTTTGTAAGCGAGCATGGCGATGTATCTAGAGAATATGTGCTTCATGGACTACGCGTTACATTTAACGCTATACCGATGAAAGTGCACCAAAAAAAAAAATATAAAGTTCTATTCGCGCGAAACTATCATTAACTGAGTACTGATTAACAAATAATTTTCTACTGTATAGTCTATTGGCAATCAAGGTATAAAGACACCGTATGGGAATTGCACATAAATCGGCGAGAAAAATGGGCGTGGAATGCAGTATTCCGTTACAGTATTCCAGGGTTAAGGACGATCCCGAGTCGTAATTCAACAGGCAGACCTGCAACTGCTGAAAGCATGTCTTTCGGCGAACGCTGGAAAAAGACAGGCAAGTGTCACACGAAACAATTCAGCATACCTTGGGGATTTATACACCAGCAGTGCATTCCATTCTGCACGACCATCCGCGTGTTAGAAAATTCTGTACTCTCTGGGCACCTCATAACTCGACTGGGCAGCCACGTACAAGTGAAATGGAACCAGAAAATGTTGAAAAAAAATTTTAAAAAGGCTAGTCTTTTACAGTGAATTCAATCGCAATGGGTAACAAAACGTTACTCTATTATTTTGTGCCCTCGAAGTCTCGAAACAAAGTGTGGCTTTTGGAAACTAAGCCTACGACTTTTATCAAAATGCTGTTTATCTCAGCTGGGATTATTTTGATATTTTAATGGAGTATACTGAAGAAATTATGACCTGACACCGGTCTGTACATGTGGTGCCTACATCGTAATAACATCCTGGCTCGTTGGAGTCGTGCCATCGAAGTCACGAAATAAAAACTGTGGCTTTAGGAAACAGAGCCTACGAGTTTTATAAAAATGTTGCTTATCTCAGCTGGGGTTATTTTAATATTTTTATGTAGAATACTGAAGGAACTATTACCTGACTGACTATTACCTCACTTTTTAACAGATTAGTGCTTTCGTCTTGCATTATTATTTGATAGAACACGTATAAACTTGTTATGATACATATAACACCTTAAATTACTGTACAAATAACTAAACTTCGCTGTTCAAAAATGATAAAACAACTGATTCAGCGAAGTATGACGTTACAAATAATAATATTGGAAATAAGCAAATATCTGAGACCAAAACAGATTACGACATTGTATTGAACAAAGAGTCAACAAAACTATGAACCATCCGCAGAATTGATAATCAGAACACAATTTCGAAAATCCAAATAATAAGTTAATTTCATAATTATTTAAAATAAAATAACATGTTATTTGAAATAAAATAACATGTTATTTGAAATAATATTTCAAATAGTGTTATTTCAGAAATGCTCAGGTCTGGTATCTACATAACAATAACATCCTAGCTCAAGAGCAACTGTTCCCAGCCATAAATTGCTGCACAGAATGTTTGGAAAACTATAATAAAATCAAATGTAAAGTGAATTGAATTTGTTGTATAAAAGGCAAGAAATCGTTACATGAAACTTGTACAAGGTATAAGTGTGTGCAAAAAAAAGAATTGCAGTTGGAAGAAGGGAGTACAAATAAAGTGGTGCATCTCTCCCTAGGTCCTCTAGGCTCTAGGGAGAAATTCCGACGATGAGGCGTGTGAAACCGCGTGTCGAGGCATACAATAGACATTTCGAACGTTTTCTCGAGAGGAACTCAGGAATGTAGGGCATTTTTTAGTTATTTTAATGCGTAGATTTCTTGAAATATTTACGGTGTATTTCCCCGTCATCGGAGGTGAAACTGTTGTATCATACTAATCGTGACATCTCTTGTCACGTGACCTTTTGCGTTCATACTCGATTCCGATTTCCGGCTCTGTACGGTTCCTCGTTTACTTTCGTCTCGTCAGCCGAGTTGTATACATACTCTTTGTACAATCGTGTCCATAAATAGAATTTACTTACAATAAAATAAAATCTACAACAGAAATTTCCATTACCTGGACAGGGAATTGCTAATCCGAATCGCGTTCTCCGCGACGGGGATATCTTGGATGAAGAAATTAAACGAAACACCTACGCGTACGTTACAGAGAGAGAAATAGGCGAGTTGAAGTTGATTCGATCTACAAACTGAACTTTAGCCTCCCATCCGAGTCTGTATTCGGGTTTATCCGGGGCTGTCGCGATCGGAGGAAATATCGATTACGTTGTATGCATTCTCGTAAAAAGAACTCGCACGACTTCGAAGCGGTAAAAGGCTTCCCTTATCGGGGGTTGTCTCTCGCCTGATAGCTTGGAAATTCCACTGTAGGGATCCGGGGGGGATAAAGTAATTCCGTTTAAATACGCGCCGTGCTTTTTCACCTTCAACGAGTCCCCCGTGCACGGAAGGGGATACGCGCAGGTAGGCAGAACGAAACGACGGATAAGCATTGGCAGCCCATCGGAAGCGTGAACGGAACGCGACGAAGGTCGTGCGAGTGATAAATAGCCAAAGGAAGGATGTGCTGGATATACGGGTCGACGTACGCACTGTCGACTCTGTCCCCCTGAATGTGCACGCGAAGATGGAGGATAAGCTCGTTGGATCGCGATCAAAAGAGAGGCATCGATCTTCATTTAAATGCGTAGCCACGGTAGGCCTGCCTCCGCCCGTCAGGACTTGGATTTGGCATGTGATCAAACGACGAATTCTCACCCCTTTGATCTAGGACCTACGCGACTGATTTCTTCAAGTAGTTCGTTTGTAATCTCATATGCGTCGACATTGATGTGGAATGTAAGTATTAACCCTTTGCACATCGAGAGTTTTTGTTAATACGAACGACTAGCGATAACGATTGCAATTTTGTAATGTGATTTCTAAAAATAAAAAACCCGCAAAAATCTATAAATACAGTAGTGTCCACGTAAGTGACCGGATTTTTGCCCACATAAATGCCCAGAGTTATCCCCACCAAATTCTTAGAACCCAAGCGGTTTCGAACATCGAGCGTCTAGACGCCGAACTAGACGTCAATCGTTATCGATACATTGTACAGAGTGTTCGGCCACCACTGGGAGAAATATTAATGAAAGATTCTGAATGCCAAAATAAGAGGAAAATCAAGAATATCAATTTGTTGATTGAGGCTTCGTTAAAAAGTTATTAAAAAATTAAATTAAAAAATTTCAAATCGTTCTGAAAAAATTATTTTCGGTTGCGGGAATCAATTACAACCATTTTTGGTCGATAGACATACTCTCGAATTTCTACGGATTTTCGAGAAAAAATTCGAGCAGGTATAAAACTTTCCGGCGAAAAAAAAATTTTAAATCGATCTGAAAAAAATTATTTCCGGTTGTGAGGGTCAATTGCAATCATTTTTGGTCAATAGACATACTCCCGAATTCCTACGCACTCTCGAGAAAAAAATTCATTACCAAAACTTTCATGCCTGACCATACCATTGATATGTTTCACTGAAATTTCATGCGAATATTTAAAACGTCATAACTTCTGAACAGATTGGAGGATTTTAATTTTTCAAAATGCAAACAACGCGTATTTTGGTGAAGAATATGCAGAAATTCCAAAAATATTCGAAAAATTGTTCTATAACCCCGTAAAATGAGAAAAACCCCATAAAAATGGTTCAATTTTCAAACGACTATATCTCCTACAATAGTGAATATACTTCAATGAAACTTTTTTCTGTAGTAGAGCTCATGGGCACCTACAAAAAAGTATGGAACAACTTTTCTGTAGGGCGTCAAACAAAATTATGAAAAATGACAGAGGGGCCCTAAATTTTCCAGCAAAAAAAAATTTCAAATCGTTCTGGAAAAATTATATTTAGTTACAGAGGTCAATTACAATCATTTTTGGTGAATAGACATAACCTCGAAATCCTATCCACTTTCGAGAAAAAAATTGGAGTAGGTGGACAAATTTGTCGACAAAATTAAAAAATTTCAAATCGTTCTGGAAAAATTATTTTTGGTTGCGTGGGTTAATTACAATCATTTTTGGTGAATGGGCTTACCCCCGAAATCCTACGTACTTATGTATACCAAGCTATACGGACTAAAATAAACGATTTAGAATTAATAAATTTCCAATCTTCTGATACTGTTAAATATAGGTTTGGAATATCATCACTTCACGCTTGAATGTGATGGATGGAATGTTTACTTCATATTTTATACGATTCATCTGGTAAAAAGTGGGTTGCACGCAGTGACAATATGTACAATGAAAAACGGTAGAAAACAATTTGCACAAAGGCATTTCCGTCAATTTTTTTCTAATTTACAGTTTTCAGCAGAAATCACTGGCATCGACGAAACGTTAATTACAAAATTTCATATTATACTCCAGGCAATTAGTGAATGAATATTATACATTTGTAGGAAAATCATAAAATGATTATGTGATACATATATTGCATATACATGTGTACCTCCTACTAAATTGATTTAAGAAACAGAATTACTACAATACTTCACAATCAAAAAGTCTTATTCTTTATTACAGATTATTTCTTCCCTCTATGAGATAAATGTTCATAATATTCACAAGGGACAGCAAAGTATTATGGCTGGTACTACATGCTTCAGTTCACAAATTATTAATGCACGGATGAGACATAATACAGAACGCATTGCTTTCAATTGGACAACTTTCTGAGGAAGCTCAAGAATAGAAACATAACAAAATATATTCAATAAATTGGTCCTAGCATCGGATCCTTACATTTCAAGTATACGTATTATCATACGTTTAAAAAGATTTAGACGATAAAGCTAGAAAATTAATAATTGAATAATGCAAAATATGTAATAATAATAAAACTGAATTATTCTTTATGATTAAATCGAATTCTCTCACGATTAGATTTCTCGAGACGGTTGCTGACGAAACAAAGAAGAAAACGACCATCTGAGCTTAGATTCGATCTAGATTGTCGTTTCTCCCCCCATGAAGCACGTGTCTTCGATGAAACAAATACCGATCGCCAGATTCATCGGCTACAATTATTTTGATCGATCAACGATTCTGAAGAGGTGATATTTCGTCGATGTATAGCACTGTTGGATGACTAACACAACCATACAAACACCACTCAGTCACATCACAAACATTATTGGGATTCTCCGGGATGTGGTTGATAAATAAGATTTCTCACTTTTCTATTCAACTAATATATCTATTGTAAGAGATAAACAAACTTAATTACAATACTATGATTATTCCCACGCATATTCTTTCCAGCACGACCTTCTTACTCACACACCTATTCTTCTCCCCAATTTACAGATGGCGCATAGATCGAGACTATCACATTTACATACATTCCAACAAACATTACTCATCCAAACATCATAGTCACAATATCTAATCCTTGCTCATACTGAACCTCGTACCCTTCCTGAGTCACACTGTTCCTTGACCATCGTCCCTACCTCGACCTATCTCCAGCAATAATATATAAAAGCTTGCAATATTGAAGAACCAGCAGGAAGAGTCTAGTACTTAGTCGACCTAATAGTTGTACGAGTTTCTTAAGAAAATAAAGTGTTGTCAATTCTACTGGAATCCAGCAGCGCTATAGGACAGGTTGTCGGTTAAAAATGCCGATAGAAAGGCGAGAGTTTCGACTCGGGAATCGGTACTTCGATACGATTTACTTCTTTCGTTAAGTCTAGCAATAAAGCTGGAACACCCTGAGGCCAAACGGCTCTCTCGGTTTGTCCTGGAATCACCGCTCCTACGTGCATGTGCCATCGAGTGCAGTACTTCTCGCACGAGTGAACTTGCAAATTCAATCGTGCGACCTGGGAAGCTGCAGTAAGTCGAACGCCGGCACGGAGCTGCAGAAAGAAATCGAGGGTGGAAAAATCGCGAGACACTGGCAACGAGAAAGAGGGGACTAATGGTAGCGGAATCCGAACGGCTATCGGCCTAACAAATAAAATGGCGCTGGGGCGGTTTTATCGCCCGGCGATAGGATCTCCGAATACGTCCGACCGACTCGTTTGTCTCGAGGAAACGACGACACGTACGGTCTTCCGCTTCGCGTTCCCGGGTGCAATTAATCTTCTCGAGACTTTTACGCACGGGCTTCGCGGCGTTCTGCGTGGCACCTGTTTGCGTAAAACAACAGCTCTCCCCTCGTGGAACAGGCTTCTGATAAGTGTGTAGATCGATGGTTTGATCATTTCAAAACTGTTAAGAAAAAGGACGAGTTTATTTCTCAGGCACTGGATACATGTACTTTCATTGCCTGCTGAGAATGTTCGAGTTACAAATGTTTGATTTTGTCTCGAATGTTTCGTTGCGACGAGCGACCGTCGCATTACATCTTTTCATGCCCAACGGAACGTTTGTGTACAGCCATAGTTTTGCTCTTATATAAATTCATATTTTGTTCGTTTTGTGTCTAAGTTTGTTATTTTATATCCTGACCTCATCAACAAAAACAAATCGGAATATTACTTCAGGTGCATATCAAATTCGAGTAATCGTAAGACACGTAAGAAAATTCGCGTATTATTGATGTTTTATAGCTAATATGTATAAATGTGTATTAAGGCCACGTAATTGAAAATATGGAACCTTAATTTATAAGAATAGAAAGATTTCTTTAACATTTAAGAGGGGAGACTCATGTAAGTTGGTAAAACGAGAAGTGATATTTGACAATTTTTTTACAGTATAAAGGTTTGATGAAACTTTTCGCCACTTTTCACATATACATATTCTTTAACATTTCAAGGTACAAATATTTTTTTTTCGTTACATTTTATTGACTTTGGATGAAATAATAAACGTTATTCCTTGTGTAATAATTTGTTAACGTAGCCCGAATCAACAAATTGATATGCTTAATTTTCGTCTTATTTTGGCCTTTAGAATCTCTCATTAAAATTTTTCCCAGGGTTAGCCGAACATCCTGTTTAAATCCAAAATGTCGTTGTGGATCGATATTGTGTAAACTGTCGATGTGCAGCGAGAAAATAGTGTTTCATTCATTGATTTATAATTGGGATTCGTTGCATGCTGAGTTGCACGCTGTTCGACGTAAATTTTATGAAATTAAATATGACTCTTTTGATATCATCGAGAGTACTCCATTACAAATCTTTTTATTTGAACAAGTTTAATGCCGTTAATTTTGTCGAAAATGTGATCCACGATGACGCGATATCGCTACACGGTACCGTAATTAATCTAACTTCTCCAAACTCTGCAACAGGATTCTCGGTAGTCGAAAAACAAACGTTTCAAATTGGAGCACCTGTTCGGGCGACATTGACGCCGGATGCCTTGAAACTTTCCTACTTAAGGGTGTGCTCGACTTTTTCAACGTTTATAATTCGAAACATAATTTAATAAATCGAATCGCGGTTACGACTAATTAAATTTATAAAAACGTTCTGTAAAATATTACTGAAACGTTATTTACGTTGCACATTATTACCAAATAAAGGAACATTTTTTTGCCCCGTTTCTCCGAACGATGTTCATTTAAACTGTGCAGATCGAAACAATTCTACATTTTGACATTTAAGTTCAATTCAAGAATTTTACACCTTAATTTAGATCATACAGCTTACTTATACGTATTATACATATACAGGGTGTAAACGATAACTTTGGCAAAAATCATAGGGTAAGTAGAGGCCCCATAGGGAATTTTATTTTAAGCATGGGAACCCGTGTCCGGAAATGCACCAGTAAAAAATTACGGCGATCCTTAACTTCGGTCTTTAGCTCCTGATGGATAGAAAACCCATCGTACTGGAAACTGTTTCTTTTGAGATGGGTCAGTCGTGTAGGTGACAAAGATGACAAACATTGAAAGTTTTACGTTGAACAACGTAAACATTTAATGAAATCATGGTCAAGAAACAATAAACTAAACAAAGTTTGCCTACCCATCAGGTGCGAAAGACCAAAATTAAAGATCGCCGTAATTCTTTACTGGTGCATTTCCGGACACGGGTTCCCATGCTCAGAATACTTGCCTATGGGACCTCTACTTACCCTATGATTTTTGCCAAAGTTATCGTTTACACCCTGTATATAGCAACTGAGGGGTCGGTCGAGCGCTTGTGAGAGCGCGACCCCTCTGGTGGCGAGCATGGGAGGCGACGCCACACCTAGTACCAGACAATAGCGATATCTTTAAAGTTGTGAAATTGATATTCTTGATTTTCCTCTTATGTTGGCCTCTAAAATCTTTCACTAAAATTTTTCCCAGGCGTGGCCAAACACCCTGTATACACAGAGTTTATATACAGAGCTATAAAAAATCCTAGAATAACTTAGAAAAAGTAATAAAAACTCGAGTAAACAATACAACGTTAGAAGAGAACGTATCTGAACTTCATGAATAAACTCCAGACAATTTCCATTCAAAATCATATCATTTTCTAATATATTTTGGTTACACGCAACAAGAGAAATGTCTCTATGCAAAATTTCTGCTCCCTATCTGGCTGGGCTTCACGCTGTATTTCATGGAATCTCGTGGCTCCGGTGAGTTATTTTCAGGGATTTTGCAAGCTGGTCCTTTGCGATAAAATTATACGATAAAAGTGTACACTCTAATGCTACAGTACCGCGAGAAATTAGATGTAGTCGTGCGGGGTCAAAGCCAAAATCCAAAACCTTTGCCCTAGAAGAGTATTTGATATACCTGCGCGTCCGCTGTATCTGAAACACGAGACTGGAAAAAACGAAGATAAAAGCAACAGACTGCTATTGCAGAGAGGAAAAACAGAATATAATGGAAAATGATAATAAAACTAACAATAATGGAATTAGATCGCTACGGCTGGTGTACATTTAATAAAGTGACTCGACACAACGTCTGGAGTAGTTCCACGAATTACGTTTCCACAACCGGGCCATGCTTGGCGTCTGTTAATGGCGACGCCGCCATTTCAATTACACGATAACGCAACGAAAGCTTCTGCCGTTTACTTGGAAGTTAATGTTCGCTGACCACGACACCGGCAAATAGAACATAAAGTCCCGACTGTCATTCTGTTCTATAAAATTTCAAGAAAATATTTGTAAAGTAAATCGTGTTTAATTTAATCGCGAATATTAATCCAATCATTCGAACCAAGAACATTTCATGTAAAAAACTTATCGTTTCAATTTCAACGTTTCTATATAGAAAACATCCAAAGTCTTTTAGATCTTCTAGAAGAACGTTTGTAAACTTATTTTATAAACTACAACTATTCCGACTAAAATTTCTTTTGGACAATTGCATGTTTCTTTTCTTTCACATATGTACAGATGCAAGAAAGATGCACTATTATTTTTGTTACAGTCTTTATTTATTGACTGTTAATGCTGACGTTCGATCAGTTTGATCACTTGGGTTTTGCTTTTGTTTGCTATCTCGTCTCGTTGGACAAAATACAGAATTGTCAGAAGGTCGTTCTTGTGGTAGATATGTGTAAAGATATGTATTTCTAGATATATTGGGTGATATTATAAAGTAATCGTTAATAATTCTCTCTCAGTAACACTCTCTATACTCTTACGCGCCTTTTCCATCTATTGGCATCTCCTTTTCTTCGCCATGTTCATACCATGGCATATGTATTCTATAGATAATCAGCTCTATGTGAAAAACCAACTATCACAGTTTTTGTGCCTCCACATTTCATTTTTCGACTATTCTGATATAAAATTTTTTTTTTTTATAATCAAGTCAGATTTTCCATCCTGTGTATATGGCGGCGATTTGAAATAATAAGTTTAAGACGAAAGGTTTCGGACAGTCTGGATAATTTAATTGGTTAGATGAATCGTTCAGCAATCCACAGGACCGATTCTTTGTTGTCGTACAGCTTTCAGAAATGGGAGTGCCTGTTAGAAAATTTAGCAGCTTAGATAGCTAGAATAGCTTTCAACGCAGCAGTTCTGGGACAAGTGCTATGCTGTCTCTCACAGCCCTCTTACCAGAAGGCATCATTGCTTTCCCCACTTCGCGGCCTAGTCCTTGGCAAACCCTTATTTCAAGATTTAGGTAGCGTGACTTCAGGTCATCCGTTACCTCAAGTAGAAATACCTGTGCCAATCCACTCATTTCTCTGTCAAGTCAAAATTTATTAACATTACAGTTAAAAAAATGTACTTTCTTAAATATGAACAAAGCATCGAATTTGTCAATAAATATTAAATTAGGATTATATTACATAAAAAGAACATTTTTTGTACTGGTAAAAGCAATTAACGAACAGGGCACAGACAACCCATTTATAGGATACGTATGAGTAGAATGAAGTAATCTAGGTGCAACTTCAGAGGTGCACCAAAGAGAAATTATACATAAAAATAAAATGAGTTTTCTTTCATTCAAAAAGAACCCTTCTGCTGCCAGTTGTGCAAAATGTAAAAGGAACCAAGCAATTAATAATGCAGATACAACGTCATACGCGAAACGAATAAGCTCCGCAACAAAAAATAATATTTTGTTAATCTCAAATATCAAATGTTAATGTGGATCGAAATTTTTTAAAAACATATTCATTCGCAATGTGTTATAATACCGAGTTGAAAAATTCCATTTAAAGATCACAATTTTGTTTAATTGGCCGTCATTTTGCTCACGAACATCTGCTTTTAAATGTGAATCGACATTTGGCATCGAAGATTAAAAAGATATTTTTTGTTTCTGTGCTAAGGTCACGGTTCCATGGTCAATTGGTATTTTTTAAAACGTTTATACAGGGTGTTTGGCCACCCCTGGGGGAAATTTTAAAGGCAGATTCTACAGACCAAAATAAGACGAAAATCAAGAATACCAATTTGTTGATGGAGGCTTCGTTAAGAAGTTATTAACGTTTAAAGTGCCGCCTGTAATGAATTTTTTCTCGAAAATGCGCAGGATTTCGGGGGTATGTCTATTCACAAAAAATGATTGTAATTGGCCCCTGCATTCGAAAATAATTTTTCCAAAACGATTTGAAATTTTTTTTTCTGTCGAAAAATTTCACATCTTCTCGAATTTTTTTCTAGAAAGTGGATAGAATTTCGGGGGTATGTCTATTCACCAAAAGTGATTGTAATTGACCCCTGCATTCGAAAATAATTTTTCCAAAACGATTTGAAATCTTTTTTTCTGTCGAAAAATTTCACATCTTCTCGAATTTTTTTCTAGAAAGTGGGTAGAATTTCGGGAGTATGTGTATTCACAAAAAATGATTGTAATTGACCCCCGCAACCGGAAATAATTTTTCCAAAACGATTTGAAATTTTTTAATAATTTCTCGACGAAGCCTCAGTCAACAAATTGATATTCTTGATTTTCGTCCTATTTTGGCCTCTAGAATCTCTCATTACAGTTTTCCCCAGGGGTGGCCGAACACCCTGTATACAAATGAATTTATTCGAATATAATACTTTGAATAAAAAAGAAAATCATTTCATATTGACACATAGTTTTTCTTTAATATAAGTCTGAAGTTGCACGTAGATTATGTCATTCTATTCATGTGCGCCTCTTTCAGGAAATGCAATATGAAAAAATACGGAGTTATAAGAAAATAGTATGTACTTAAAATGTATCTTGGGAATTTGTAATGAAATAGAGAAACCGAAAAAATTACCAGTAAAATATTCCAATGTCTGATCCAGATTCTTTGAATCCTGAGGATAAATTGACCTCGATTAGATGTTGTTTTAAGAACGAAACAGGTTTCAAGCGGATCGTATAAAAGTTTGGTACTTCGCGGAGAATTCCGTGGGGCTCAAAGGGACGAAGATTTTCGATCTAGATCAAGATAGCTCGTTTAAAAACACGTCTCTTCGCAAACCAGGTGCTCCACGTTTCCCTATCGTTCTTTTGCCATCGGAAAGCTGTCAGGCACAGCCAGTTTCTTATCGCGCCGGTGATCTTCCATAAAACAAGTCGGAAAAGGGGGATGCCCGTCGCCCCTATTTCCCCTCTCTTATTGCTATGAGTTGTCGGCATCCGTAAAAATCCAATAGTTTTTTCGCCGTGGTTTTCCTGTTTGTTAAAAATGATCGCGCGTAGACAACGGCGAAACTTCTCGCGTCTCGCCTCGCGATTTCGATCTTTTTTTTTTTCTGGCGCCGAGCTAACTTTTCCGATCAAACTGCAGATACAGTTCCGAAACGGAAGAAAATCTCGCGATGTCACGATCTCACGGGGGAATCAAGCTGGATATCAAAACGGGGACGTTAAGGCAAGCAATCTTGGGTTCCGTTCTCTCCTGAAATTCTTCGAAATCGCTTGTAGGACGCGTCGAGATACCTGGGCTATTTTTTACGGGGAAACAACCTCCGAGTACATTTTCCGGTGTACGCGTTCCGGCACACTGATAACGTAATACTCCGCGCGATTACGCTAAGATGATATTCACTTCGGGTCGCGTATATTCCCGTTCATCGGCGAATTCTAGAAATCGCAGTCGTCGCCGAGCAGTAACTTGGTTCAGCCGGAGATAATCGGTAAATCGGTGAAACTTTCGCTATTGTGCGCGGCAACTTCGCAGGATACTGGCGCGGGAGGGTGGCAAAGGGAGCCCACTAAACAGCAGCCTGATAATTCTGATAAGGGCAGCGTGTACCACTGTGTATGCAGCGTGTCGCGTCCTCGATACACGTACACCGGGCCGAGACGACTATTAAAGGGCGAGTAGGAAAATGCGTGATAAGACGAGTTAGCAACTTAAATGGGCCGTGAAACGTAGTTGGAATTACTTGTTGTCTAGTTGCTAAATATAATGCACGGGACATTTCTACGTATACGCGTCTATACTCGATGGTAAATTACCGTTTCGAACACGCTTAGCGGCAGAAGGAAGAGCGCCAAGACGATGCACAAGTGGTCCCAAATCGCAAAATCGTGGCCAAAACCCCAAAAAATAATTTTTTGCTGTGGAGGTTTGACCTATTAGAATCGTCAGTTTAATGACGTCTCTTTAGGGTAGGGAAAATGAAATGAGTCATATTTTTATACCTGGATGGCAATCGCGATCCAAACTTCAGTTTCGTTAGACAGTCGTTTGTCTGACTGAAAAGTGTATAAGTTTTTTTAGAACGCATCAATTTCAATTCTGCAAAATGGATGCTGTTCCAGGAAGTAAGTAGAACATTTCTGAGTACTAACGTATTAAAAGTTGTTATCCAGTAAGTTCGTAAATCGGTACATTTATTACTGAAAATAAAACGTAAAATTTCATGCATACATTGCAAACAAATAAGCAAAAAATTGCATATTCCGCAATATCACGGTAAAATTCCTCTTTAGATTTGTATTTGATACTTTGATCTTATAGAATTTGCAAAAATTAGCTGCCACTAGGTGCCACCCTGATCATACAGCCCTATTTTAAAATGCAGGGTGGCCGCGTTACTAATTTCACGCGGTTTTCTCTTGGAAACTGTGGCAGATACAACACATTTTTTTAAATAAATAATGTATAATTTTGGGTAGACTTATTATTAGATTTAATCAATCTTCTTCAAAATAATGTATAAATAATTTTTTATTATTCAAAATTGTATATTTTTTAATGAACCAGTTGATCTAGATCAATATTGACTACAAATGTGCATTAAACTAATTAGATGAAAAATTATTTAATTCGAAAACAATTAATAAAACTTGAGAATTCCTAACTAAAACATTGTTTCGCATTAGTTATGTAACAGCACTAAAAATCAAATAATATGAAGGCCCTGCTGCAAGCTGTAAATTCTGCCTCATAACTGCTTTACTTTATGACAGATATCAAACATCTGTGCGGTATTACCTTTAGTTTCCTCTTTCTTTCGTTTTCATTTAGGTTTACTTATACAGGGTGTTCGGCCACCCTTGGGAAAAAATTTTAATGGGAGATTCTAGAGGCCAAAATAAGAAGAAAGTCAAAAATATCAATTTGTTGATTCAGGCTTCGTTAAAAAGTTATTAAAAAATTAAATTAAAAAATTTCAAATCGTTCTAAAAAAGTTTATTTTTGTTTGTGGGGGTGAATTACAATCATTTTTGGTGAATAAACATACCCCCGAATTCCTACTCAGTTTCCAGAAAAAAATTCGAATAGGAGCTGAAATTTTTTGGCAAAACAAAATTTCAAATCGTTTTGGAAAAATTATATTCGGTTGCAGGGGTGAATTACAATAATTTTTTATGAATACACATACCTCCGAAATTCTACCTATTTTCGAGAAAAAAATTCTTTACCGAAAATGCAATGGAAAATGCTTCCCTGAAATTTCTAGCAAATATTTAAAATGTCATAACACCTGAACAGATTGGACGATTTTAATGTTTCAACAGGCAAACAACGCGTATTTAGGTGAGGAATATGTAGAAAGTCCAAAAATATTCGAAAACTTGTTCCTTATCCCCGCAAAATGGGAAAACCCCCATAAAAATGTTTCAATTTTCAAACGTCCATAATTCCTACAATAGTGAACGTATCTTATTGAAATTTAGTATTGATGTAGATCTTATGGATACCTACAAAAAAGCATTAAACAACTTTTCTGTACAGCGCCAACCAATTTGATTAAAAATAAAAAACGAATTTTTTAGAAAAATCGACATGAAATTTTTCGTCAAAATTGAAAAGTGTCAAAACATTCTGGAAAAATTATATTCCGTTGCAGGGGTCAATTACAATCATTTTTGGTGAATATATGTACTCTCGAAATCGTACTCACTTTCTAGAAAAAAATTCATTAAGGTGGACAAATTTTTCGACAAAATTAAAAAATTTCGAATCGTTCTGGGAAAATTATTTTCGGTTGAGGGGCTCAATTACAATCATTTTTTATCAATACACATACCCTTGAAATTTTATGTACTTTCAAGAAAAAAAATTTTTTAATAGAAATACACTTTGTGGCCGGAAATGTTTCTATAACTTTTTAACGAAGCCTCCATCAACAAATTAGTATTCTTGATTTTCGTCTTATTTTGGCCTCTACTATCGCTCATTAAAATTTTTATTATAGATAGCCGAACACCCTGTATTTACAAAACTTACGTAATCCATTCGCTGTCAAACTTAAATTATATGAAGTGATTCCTATTGCCATTTCTGTTTTGAGTGTTATTGTTTCTACAAGTTCTGTTACTTCTGGATAAATACACATATTTTGTCATAAATAATCGTTTTCATGCATAAAATCAAACACGAATATACTCGTGATTGGCTGCGAACGGGTTAATAATGTATTATTTGCAGTAATAAATAATGATTCACTAAGCAATCCTGCACATCAGTTATGCAAAACGACTGATATCTCGACTGTGGACATCTTTTCGTAGTTTTAACCGAACTAGTTAGGTGTGATAGATTATGGGGCTCGCGATGAAACAAAAAGCGCGAAACTACGGTTTTAAGGAAGCCTGAATCGTTGATGGCTCTTGTCTTTTGCGATACGTCGATGTATCGTTCCCATTTGTCGACGTCACTTAGTCGGGAGATGCGCTGCATCTTGGTGCAAAAGCTTTGCAACGTGCGGTTAGCCGGTGGTGTGGGTGTCATCTGCAAGGACGCTACGTCTCCGTGTACGCGATAGAAACTTTCCCGACATCATTAGTCTGTCCAAGGCCGACAAGTAGGTATATTGTATATAATAATAGACGTTAACTTGTTCGGTTGCGGACCAATACGTAGAATCGATAATACCGCGACCATCTGCCGCCTATCTTATCGCTATACTCCTCTGCATACTTCGCGCAACTTCGGAACATGGAATGTCGTCCATTATTATCCTACTTTTACGCGTGTCATGTTTCACATAAACGAATCGCATATATTCTATACACAATTTTAAGTTAGTTTAACGTTGATGTAACCTTTATGGTAGAAATAAGTCGATAGATGTACATTATCGAAAAATATAATTGTAATAATTAATATTTTGTTTTTTTTTATATATTAACATTTAACGTCGCATCGACCTTACGGTTATTAGCGACGGTTGGTTCTAGCGTTCTCTTTTAGGGGTGGTTAGATTTCTTTGTACACGTTAGTTTCCTTTAGATACTTCAGGGTAGCATCGGTGCATTCTGGAGCCGTCAAGGCTATTGGTTTTCCATTTTGTACTTTTGTCTTGAGGTCTGGAATCTCTTGCATTCATACAGCACGTGATTGGTCGTTAACGATTGGTTGCATACGTTGCAGAATGGTGGGCCCGTCTTCTTGATGAAATACTCGTGCGTCGATCTTGCAGTGGGCTGTGCGCAGTCGTGCCATGATTATACTTTCTCTTCTGGTCATGTCGGAAGGCATTGGCTGGTAGAAATCCAAAACTGCAACGTGTGTTTTTGTTTTTTTGGAGGTGGTCCATATGACGTTCCATTCTTGACTTTCAGCGTGTTTCAGCGAAGTGACGAGATCTTGGTATGGTATTCGTCCCTCCACTTTATTGGGTGGGTTAGGGTTTGACATTTTTTCAAGTCCAAACCAAACAGATATCATAAACTTGGAAATTACAAAATACAACAACAATGTAAATAAAACACTTATTTTAACAGGTAAATTTCAAATAAAACACTTGAAAGCATTGGGGGCCGCTGGTAACAAAATTGGAATATAATTTGGAGTGCAAAGGGTTAATAATATAGGAACGAAAGGGAGAATCTTGTAAAAATTAACGTTTGAAACAGAATTCCTTGAGAGCAAGGGATTCTGCGTCTCGAAGTTGGTACTAAATGAGTGGAAAATGAGTTGGCGCAAAATTTAGAATTCGCCGATCCAAGTACAAAGAATTACAGAAACTTGGTCGCGGTGTCTTCTTCGTCGTTGGCGAATTGGGGACATGCGCGGAATCCAACGCTTCGGTCGAGTGCTCCTTCGGCGTA
This sequence comes from Colletes gigas, assembly GCF_013123115.1. Taxonomy (NCBI): domain Eukaryota; kingdom Metazoa; phylum Arthropoda; class Insecta; order Hymenoptera; family Colletidae; genus Colletes; species Colletes gigas. The sequence goes on along the minus strand of NW_025106659.1, from coordinate 1,448,688 downwards.
GCTCATGTTTTTCAGAAAGTGTACATATGTAAACCCGATAATGGGACGGCCATTTGCCACCGGCTCGATCGTGCATCCTTCTCGCGTACTTGACGCAGCCCGTCTCCGCTATATGCAACACGCAGCATCGCATATCGATTAGAAGCTTCCGTGGCAAACGCGGAGGAACCGCGTACGCGACATCCTGGAACATGCCTGCAAACCTAATATCGCGAACATCTCGACTGTGTGTAAGGGTACGATTATAGCGGAGCACCTAGGAACTTTTGCGAACGGGCCTCGTTGCACTAAATACGTGTATACTGCACGTTATACGCAGTCTTATCCAAGCTCGTAGACTCTTCTTATAAAAATATATTTATTCAAACGTCCTGTAGTATTCGACACAGCGACTCTCTCACCGCAACGACACTCTGCTTTCGCTACATCGAAGAACATCGAACCTAACCATAACCTAACGGTCCCTGCGATAAGCTACGCGTAAGGCGCCAACATTTGAATTGGCGGTAGAATGGCTACAAGACCATTATAAAAAAATTTTAATGGGAGATTCTGGAGGCCAAAATAAAACGAAAATCAAGAATATCAATTTCTTGACTGAGGCTTCGTTAAAAAGTTATAAAGAGTTATATTAAACAATTTCAAATCGTTCTGGAAAAATTATTTCCGGTTGCGGGGGTCAATTACAATCATTTTTGGTGAATACACATACCCCCGAATTCCTACCCACTTTCTAGAAAAAAATTCGAGAAGGTGTAAAATTTATCAACGGAAAAAAAAATTTCAAATCGTCCTGGAAAAATTATTTTCGATTGCGGGGTTCAATTACAATCATTTTTGGTGAATACACATACCCCCGAATTCCTACCCACTTTCTAGAAAAAAATTCGAGAATGTCTGAAATTTTTTGTCGGAAAAAAAAAATTTCAAATCGTTCTGGAAAAATTATTTTCGGTTGTGGGGGTCAATTACAATCATTTTTAGTGAATATACATGCCCCCGATTTTCGTTCGATGGGGAGAAGAATATGTTAAGGTATGAAAGTTGAAAAATTTGCTTTTGATCAGAAATTGTCAAACTAAAATCTCGAGTAAGATACACCGTACGATATCTAAAATAAAAATATTCCGAATTGAATTTTATTATCACGAAACTATTGTCAGTGTGTTCAACTACAACACGAAGATGAGTTTCTTAATTCCAAGTGATGGGAATCCTGAGGATTAATACGTTCAAAGTTTCACGTATTCTTAAATCTCACAACAATTTACGGAGTACAATTTTCTTTTGTATCTTAAGGAAGAATTCTAATTTCACAGTCATTAGCTCAGCGTTACCCGCGATAATGGATTTTTCTGACTCGGGTAACAACGATTACCAGGTCTCACCACGTGGAGGTTGCTACGACCGGAGTCCCGAAGAGATATAAAAGGACTCCAAGTTCCTTCGATCTCTCTTTACAACTTACTGAACTAAGGACATCAAAGGAATCCGAGTCCTTCGATCTCGTTACGCTTTACATGTATTACATTTGGAATAGAAACTACTAAACTGAGGAGATGGAAGGAATCACAGTTCCTTCGATCGCTTCGTTTAGTTCTGCCAAGTAATTATTTCATCGAAGAAGACGAGGAAAAATTCGTTTAAGAAAATGGTTCATATCTCCAAGTTGGGATCCCCGTTTTTCAGATCATACTACCCAGAGAAAGATGGCTGATAGCAATTGGTACCGGTCACTCGCTTGTAGCAAATAAACAGTGGTGACAGGAGAGAGGAACGAGAAAACGAGGGGAAAAAATGAAATTATCATTTCGATAATTGCTTGGCAGAATACATTCGTGACTCAACCAAGCTTAGATCCAAACACGTGAAAATTAAAAATCCAGCGATAATATTCTACCCAGCTAAGAGACGGTCCAATTTATGAAATAATGAGAAAGTGCACAGTGAAGATACTAAAGAATTAAACAAAACATCTCAGCAAAATGTTATAAGAATTTAATAAATAAAAATAAAAATGTTATTTTGATCAGTGTCATCAAAATTGATGAAATAGTATGGAAACAAAAATGGTACAAGAACCAATTCAAAGAATAAGACGAAAGTAGAAATAGAGAAAGAAAACATTCATGATAATCAGATAAAACTGGATAGACATTTATACACAGTTGAATTGAGACCAAAAAATCAAATAAAATAAACAGGTAAATTTTGTGTTAATAATATGGTCAAGTGTAGTGGACTTATTACTTGTTGTCAGCAAATACAATAGTTACCAATGAAAGTCCAAGGTTTCAACTGTAAAATAGGTGTTTCGGCCGCGAAGTATTATGCCCACTTGCTATACTGCGCATAAACTCTGCGATGTTAAGGTTCCTTTAGAATCCTTAACAATAACAAACCATTCATAATATAACAAAAACGATTGTACAGTTGAATCAAATGAAATTGGAATTAAACGATAAAATAGAAGTGAGGAGAGGATTTTTAAATAATTCTAATCAGTGATCACCATTGACCGACATTGGTCAGTAGTGATCAACAATGATCAGCAACAACTAATAGCAAGAGGTAGGCCAGAAAAGTAATGCTGTCTCATATTATCACCCTATTTTCTAAATACCCAATTTTACATCAATTTAGAAAAAGTGAAAAATTCATAGATATTGCAAGATCCACAATATTTATACTTATGCATCTTATTTCACATGAAATTCTTTAAATTTATTCAGCAAAATTTGTTGATTTGGCTATTCTGAAACTCACTAGGTTAAAAAATAAAACTGGTATCTCACATTCCTACCACCTTCTCTAATTTAAAACAAGATTAGGTCTGGTATATTTCAGGTTAGATTAAAAACAAAAGAAAGAGAGTCGTGTTATACACGGTGTTCGGAATCTGTATGTCAAAAATTTAAGGGGTGATTCTAAAGGTCAAAATAAGACGAAAATTAATATTCTTGACTTTCGTCTTATTTTGGCCTTTAGAATCTTTAAATTTTTTACATATAGATGCAGAACACCCTGTACGTGTGTAGAATAGAACAGGATGAGTGGTACAATCGAGCAGAAGATGATTCTACATGTAAAAATAAATAGAAAAATAAAATAACATTTTTTCGTTTCATGCCTTGTTTTACAGACAAACGACTTTGAAGACTTGGACTTCAGCGCAAGTAGAAAAATAAATTAATGGTCGGACGCGCCAGTCAAAGCGTACCCTGCAAATTTTCAAATTCACTGATCTCAAAAACGAAGGCATTCTCATAAGACTTAAAGAATTAAACATAAGAATGAAAGTTTGACTTACACATTGTAGAATATTTTAAACGACTTTTCATTTATATTAAATATCTATTGCTATTAATTGGATTTTCATTAGTACAATAAGGAAGTACAGATTAGCCTTAGGATATGAATGAAAGTAGTTATATCTCGTATGGATATGTTGGAGCGAAATGTCAAAACTGTTTCAGTCCACAAAGGGTTAAAGAGGTGAAACACTAAAATATAATCAGACGCATTAGAAGTCGACATCGAGGAATAAAAATGGTCGATGAAATGATTGTTAACGAAATTGGATGTCGACGAAATATTAGGTCGTTCCATAAGTTTGTGCCGCTCGATATTCTGAAATTGACGAGGATCAAGTTTGTAATTTAATAGAAAACAAACAAAATTTGCCACTTTAGGGGATCTCTGAAATTATAAACATAATAACATCAACGATTCATACAAATTTGAAACAAGTAGATTTGTATCAAAGCTTGAAGTATGTAATCCACCCTGGTTTATGGAACGAAATTTTAGTTAGCATATAATAAAATCGAATCTTATGAGAAATAAAATACAACAATCTCCAGGTTTATTAGTGGATAACTAATTTGAAAATGACAACATTTTAACGAAAAGTTTTGAACTACATTTTAATAAAAAATCAAAGAAGTTTTGTAACGACGATATAATGACTTTGTTAAAAGAAGGGGAGGAAGTTGTCGAACGAGAAGAGGTTTACTGTTTTTCATCAAATTGAGTTATATGTTTAAAATATTGCTTTCAGTTGCAGTGCAAAACGAACACATAGGACGACCTAATAATAATCGGTAAGAGGAGTTCCCCTAGTACAAGACACTTAAGGTTCTTCTTAAATCATTAAAAAAATATAATTTTTGATGCCTTCTATACTGTTTTATTTATAATTTAATAATATTAGCAATCAATATACAAAGCAACGAAACAAATAATATTATTATAATAGTTGACTGAAACTTTGGTTAAACTTTGGTATAGAATTTGACCAGATCATTAGATGTCCCCTAGTACCGGACATAGCATAAGTTCAAAACGTAATTCAAAACAGTTTCAATGTAATTTACAGCGATCGTAAACATAGTTATCTACACATTTAAGGATATCGACAGAAGCTTCGTGTGCCCATTTTGTACAGTAACAACATTGAATCCAATCTTCTTCGTTGCTTTCTAAACAAACCATGCAAATGGTTTTCAAGTTTCATTCTCGTAGTTTGAATGTTTTGGTTTTCTTACGCTTATTTCCCGAATATTTTGTTTGTTCTTTCATTCTTTTTTTGTTCTCTTTCTCCTTGGTCATTAATTTATTTACTTACACAAGCGCTCGACCGACCCCTCAGTTGCTATACATACATTCCTCGATACAACTTCCCAATGTCCCAGTCAGTGATGGACATTCGTGAGAATTTTGATCATGTGCACTGGAGTGCATGATCATTGCCGTATACACTTAACTAGAATTTAGGGTACCGTTGGAATCCCAGTAAGGAACAAAATTTAAGGAAGTTTACATGGAAAGAGACAAAAACAAAAAATTTCCTCTTAATCTACATGAGTATAGCTAGAGAAATACGTAGGGGATCTTCGATAAGTTAATTTTCGTGTGATTGGCGAGCATTTGAAGTAGAAAGTTCAATTTTGTACAAAACATGGGAATTCCCAACATGCACCTTTTTTGCGCCAAAGATACATCTATGGCAGAAAGCTAACGCATGCGCAAGAAGGAATCCCACGAGGGAAAATTCTAGTGCGCATGTCCAAAATTCCCACGAATGTCCATCATTGGTCCCAGCCGCCTAAGGCAGGGCCTGCTAGAAAACCTTACTGATGAGTCCACTAGCAGGCCCCGACGAAACGCGCCCCTTCCTTTCCCTTTCTGTCCTCCTATGAATTTCGCGAGTTCCTACCTGCAGCAAAAACAGTGCCCCACCATAGGTGCCATCAGGTTTTAGGGTCCGTATAGATAACGCTTTCATTTATGGTAATAATTATGATTTGCCAGTGCAACTGGTTCCGTATGTTAATGGCTCAAACGCTAAAATTGCCAGTAAAACGCCGTTTAACTATTAAGCTTGAGTAGTCGGCGGGATAAGGGTTTCATTTTACATTTTGCCGTATTGTTGAAGGCCTCTAATCAGAGGTATTGGACAGGAAGGAAAGCCTGGTCCGCGGGGTTGCAGTTCGCGAAGTCGCAAATAATGAGGCGCAAAAACGCGGGCACCGCCGCGGAAATTTTGATGCCGGTCCGGGTTAGGATTCACAGTGGGTGGTTGGGGGTGGCCGAAGTGGCAGCGCAAGAGCAAACGCGGCAAATTTGAGGGAAGCTACGGGGCCCCGTGGAATTAATAATGATGAAAGAGCGAAGGGACAGAGTCGAGTACGCCGCAACCGTATAAGTCACGATGCCCCATTATGCTTATGAATATAAATGCACCCTTGGGGGGTAGCCGCAATAAATGCTGGCCACGCGGATCTCTGAATTTTGTTGGAAGCCCGCGTCCGAGCACACGCGGTGCCCGCGGAACAATCTAAATAAAAAGCATCGTCGAGCCGCCTGCCAGTTTTTCTTTCTTTCTCGCCATCCCCTCCCTCGAACCCTGCCCATGCGTACTTTCCTCCCTTTACTTTTTCTCTCGCTTCGTCCACGAACAGCACAACGTGGCGGCTGGCATAAAAGAATAATTAAAATAAAATAGGCTCCGCGTAATTCTGCTGAAATTACACGCAACTACAATAACTGTAACAACGAAATTGTTAATAAGGGAGCGGTACCCGCGCCCGATTCTGAGTAATTGCGCATTCAAAAAATATTGTAAAATACGAAACCGAGAATTTAAACGCGAAAAGTCCAATTTTGTAACATCTCCAATCATTTTACTTTAGGTGGCATTAAGTTTGTAAATCCTTGAGGATTTTCATTTGAAACGTTATCCGTAACAATTGTTTAAATAGGTTAGTTTTTACTGAGAAACACGACATTTCTATTCTTCTTGGAAATGTGTTTTTGCAATTCATATTTCTCTTTCTAGGAAATAATGATATTACAATGGTTTCGTTTTGTACTGTATGAATCTTGCACAGGAATGTATACACTTTATTTTAGAATAAAAACAATTGATCTCAATTTATTATAATTTTAAATACAGGTAATCGAAAAGAACCAATTTTAGTGTGTAGTTATCGTAAGCTTTTGGAATAGAAAATGGATAGGATTTCAGGGGTATGTCTATTGACCAAAAATAATTGTAATTGACCCCTGCAACCGAAAATAATTTTTTCAGGACGATTTGAAACTTCTTTTTTTCGTTGAAAAATTTAGGCCTACTCCTGTCGACTTTTCTTTAAAATTCGTTTTTTATGTGTAACTAATTTGGTTGACGTTGTACGGAAAAGTTGTCTAACACTTTTTTGTAGGTATCCATGAGTTCTAGTTCCATGCTAAATTTCAATGAGATATGTTCACTATTGTAGGAATTACGGCAGTTTTAAGATTGGACCAGTTTATGGGATCAAGGAATAACTCTTTCAATATTGTTAGAATTTCTACATATTCTTCAGCAAAATACGCGTTGATTGCATTTTGAAACATTAAAATCGTCCAATTCGTTCAGAAGTTATGATGTTTTAAAGATTCACATGTAATTTCCGGGGTACATTTCTGGCCATACATTATATTTTCGTTTAGGAATTTTTTTGTCGACAGTGCGTATGGATTTCGAGGGTATGTCTGTTCACCAAAAATGATTGTAATTAACCCCTGCAACTAAAAATAATTTTTTTAGAACGATGTGAAACACATGAAATTTCAGGGGAATCATTCATTCATGATCAAACATTATATTTTCGGTAACGAATTTTTTTCTCGAGACTGGGTAGGATTTCGGGGGTGTGTGTATGCACCAAAAATGATTGTAATTGACCTCTGCAACCAAAAATAATTTTTTCAGAATGATTTGAAACACATGAAATTTCAGGGGAATCATTCATTCATGATCAGACATTATATTTTCGGTAACGAATTTTTTTCTCGAAACTGGATAGGATTTCGGGGGTGTGTGTATGCACCAAAAATGATTGTAATTGACCTCTGCAACCAAAAATAATTTTTTTAGAACGATGTGAAACACATGAAATTTCAGGGGAATCATTCATTCATGATCAAACATTATATTTTCGGTAACGAATTTTTTTCTCGAGACTGGGTAGGATTTCGGGGGTGTGTGTATGCACCAAAAATGATTGTAATTGACCTCTGCAACCAAAAATAATTTTTTCAGAATGATTTGAAATTTTTTAAATTAATTTTTTAATAACTTTTCAACGAAGTCTTAGTCAAGAAATTAATATTCTTGATTTTCATTTTATTTATGCCTCTAGAATCTCCCATTAAAATTTTTCCCAGCGGTGGCCGAACACCCCGTATACGTTCTATGAATTCCGGAAGCGAAGTGTAATGGTTTTATTAATGCTTCGCCATCATTTTATTCTTTTCCAAATGCTGCTATCTTTAGACTGAGTTTATCAGATCGAAAAAGGTTGCAAAAATTAACGATCGTAATAAATAAAGAATTTCAAAATTCAAGTTTAGGGCAAAATGAATTCTTACTGAACATCGTATAAATTGAACACCTTCCTTGAGTACTTTGACTTTTATTGAGTTTAATTGAGTATTAAATAAGTTTTTACGTTAGTATAAAAAACTCACTTGATACCGCGTGTTATAATAAACAATTATCCCACATTACTAAACAAAAGTGATTTACATATCGTCTTGACAATCACGTTTTATTGAAATATGAAAAGAAATATTGGAAATTCTGTTTAAAAAATAGATGGTCCTTATATATGAAGAAAAAAGTAGAATATGAAGGAAAAGATTACTCTATATCGCACTAAGAAACGTACGATTTGTGTTTGCAACACATTTTGGTACAGTAAATACTTTTCAAATTATTTGATATCGTCACGTTACGAGACTCACTCTGTATATAGAATATAGTACTACATGGTAAAGTAAGAAACTAGTGAATGACCGGTTCTGAGCTAGAAAAGTAAGTCAATGGGTCAAAATATCTCTGTCTTGGGGATCTTAAATCGATACTTTGAAGTTCGAAAAAGTTTCAACATTTGGAACTCTGCAAACCAACTCTGGATTCCACCAACTTTGTAGAGACGTGTAAAAAGCTTACGAAAAGTCACGAAAACAATCAGGGAAGTTCATTGACTCTCGTTGGTCTCTCACTACCGTGTTTGAGAACTCGTTTCCATGCATGATTCATGAGGTTCAAAGCGTCCAGTAGTATAAATCTGAAACATTCCGATACCTCATTTCCGCAACATTAAACGGATTCCAGTGCAAACGCTAGATGGGGAAGCCCCGTAGAGTAAATAGAAAGAAGATGCGTAAAATTCACGCTGGAAGGTACAAATAGGGATGCTTTTTGAATGCAACCAAATTCTAGAATATTAGCTGTTTTATAATCAGCTGAAACGAGAGTGTTAAACATTGAACATTTTACATAAAAATTTTACATTAATATATTTGCTCTAATATAAATAGTTCACTCAAAATATTTAATTATTTTAAGGGAATGTTATCTTTCTTGAATCAGATATCGTTTAGGTTTGCGTACGAAATTTGTAAAATTTCGGATTGACAGTTTTCGATCTGAGAAACTCAGTCTAAAGATAGCAGCATTTGGAAAAGAATAAAATGATGTCGAAGCATTAATAAAACCATTACACTTCGCTTCCGGAATTCATAGAACGTATACGGGGTGTTCGGCCACCGCTGGGAAAAAATTTTAATGGGAGATTCTAGAGGCCAAAATAAAATGAAAGCCAAGTCCATTGGTGGAGGATTAACGATATCTCAATAATCATTAATTTTATATCATACGTGGTGTAACGCATTTTCACATAGAATTTGTTGCATTATTGAAATTGGAAATTGGGACAATGCAACATTTATTAAAAACATTTTTCCATGCAACTGATACTTCATGAATTATTTGATGTGACGTTACGAGGCTTACCCTGTATACTATATTATATGTAATATGTTTTTCAAATACAGAAATTTGTCAAATAATCTATAAAAATTTTCAATAGTTCCTTTGAAAAAGATACTGGAAAAAGAGTTTGAATAAATATCGCTCTATACGGAAAATTGTTTAAATAATAGTTGATTGAATATTTATATTGCACTGTTCTTTGCCAACATGACAGAGTAAAAGCATCGATGCATATCGATACGAAAGTATATTGATAACGATACACCCGATTAAATTCTCTGCGCTTTGTCGGTTCTGCCATAATGAAAAACAGAGTTATGGCACTTCTAGCTATGCTTTGATACCACTGAATGGATGCTGCACAGCTACGAAGGCGCGCGGCTGGGAATGAAATTACGTGTGAAATTCTGCCGCGGTTGGCCGAATTTTGCTGATGGTTTTTGCGAAATTCGCGCCGATTGTTTGCCTGTAGAAGATCGAGAGAGCTTCAGGATCGTGGTAGCTACTTTTGTACCATAACTTATAGGTCAGAAATTTGAGAATTTTTCTTTTCTCGAAAACGAGCACAACGACCTATGTTTTTAACGACGGCATTGTGTTCACCTGATTTTTTCCTACAGGATAGTCGAATTTTTGTCCTACGACGATCCTTGCCGCGCCGGAGCGATCGTTCGGAGTCGAGCGGATTTAAAAAATATATGTAACTTTAGTATTTAATTTATTTCAGCGAAAATAATATTGTCGATCAATCATTTCGATTGTACATGTTTCAAAAAATACATAAAAACGAACCGTCAATTTTTGTTGGTTTCGTAACACTTGGTAACGATGATGCGTATTCTTGTGCTCAACACTTTTTTAATACTGACATTTTTCAACTTTATTTTCCTTTGATAATCTGTTAGAATTCTAATAGTTTTTTTTACAATACAAAGGTAATGTTTAATGTTTCGACCTCTGTCTTAGGTCGTTAGAAATATATTTCTAAAGCATTTTCTATATTCAATACCCTATCAGCATTTAATAATAGGGGAGTAAAATATTATAAAATCAATTACAGCAAAAAGAAAATAATTTAAAATTGCTAGATGCAATTTTTATATTTTTTTCTTTTTGCACCAGTCGTTTCTAAATATAGTAGTTTTTACATATGATGTATAGGCAGTTAGATTAACCGACTAACATTACAGAGGTTAAAATATACGTGATAATACTTCATGAAGTTTTAATGGTTTTAGAATAAATATTACAAGATTTCTATTGCTTCTGTGTTGCAGTCTGCAGCCAATTCAGCAGAGGGGTCTTTTCCATGCTCGGCGCCGTGAGTCCGGATTCATTCGACACCCTCCATTCTTATAGCAACACGTTCCAGATGCCTTTCGTGACGCCCTGGTTCCCTGAGAAGGTAAATAGTACGCTTTCCCGCGCAGCTAAATAAAAACTTGTAATATCGTTCGAGGGAAAACATCGTTTATTTTTACCGCGACGCTTATAGATCTTCCTTTTTTCGCTTACCGGCCTTCGACGATTATGTTCATCATTTTTCCAACGCTCGCTAGCATCGCGGAAAATTAACAAGTTAATACAAATTACGTTTCATCGCGTTCTAACTAAATTTAGTACCGCAGTTCTATCACCATTCAGAGAAATTATGCAATTTGCAGTGAAAGTGAATTTAAAAAATTCATTCGTGTCATATACATATAACATATAACAAATAACGAATAAAAATATCGAATAACTTGTTATTCAGTACACGACGAATACATTTTTATTCGTTTGACCGTTTATTTTGATTCGAGCAACGTTGTTGGGTGAATAAACTTTTATTAGCGTAGTCATTCGTCATTGACGGGCATTGCATATGACCAGTAATTATTATCACAATAAGCAATTTGAATAAAAAAAAATGATCGTCGAGTAACTATCGACGTAACTATTTCATCGAAATTATACAGGGTGTTTGGCCACCCCCAGGAAAAATTTTAATGGGAAATTCTAGAGGCCAAAATAAGACGAAAATCAAGAATACCAATTAGTTTATGGAGGCTTCGTAACAAAGTTATTAGCGTTTAAAGTTCTGCCTGTAGAATGGCAATCTGCGTGCAGTTGCGTTTGCGCGGAAGGTTGCAGCATGCCAGTGCTAGTGGTTCTCACGCAGCATGAAAAATTCTACTTACCGACGTTATCGACAGCCTTAGATTTTTGTCCACTTATGGAAATGCGAACACCTTACGTTGAATAAGATTCAACTTGTCTTATAAAAATCCAGAAGGGCATATTAAAACTCGCCCGACGAGATTTTCACAGAGAAAGGGTGAATGCCAGTTCCAATACACAATGTTGTGAACAAAAATCACCCACACGCGATCATACACGCCCTACGATCGTCCACAGTGTCCGCAAGTGTCCACAAATAATTCTTTCAGGCACTAACCACTACGCAATTAAATAAACACGCACCGCGTTTATGATATTCGTGAGTGTCTATGTGTACGTGCACCACTATTGTCCTGAGTTACTTAGGAATAGAAATGTTCTTAAATTTTCAAATACACTTCAATTTAAAAATGTAAAAAGGAATTTAATAAGTATTCGCTGATTGTTTATATCAATGATTCCCCGAAATTTCATGCAAATCTTTAAAACATCATAACTCCTGAACGGATTGGAGGATTTTAATGTTTCAAAAGGCAAGTAACGCGTATTTTGGTGTAGAATATGTAGAAAGTCCAAAAATATTCGAAAATTTGTTCCTTATCCCCGCAAAATGGGAAAACCCCCATAAAAATGTTTCAATTTTCAAACGTCCATAACTCCTACAATAGTAAAGATCTTTGAATGAAATTTTTTTCTGAAGTAGTGCCCATGGGTACCTACGAAAAAGTATTAGATAACTTTTCTGTAGGGCGTCAAACAAAATTATGAAAAATGACAGAGGGGCCCTAAATTTTCCAGCAAAAAAAAAATTTCAAATCGTTCTGGAAAAATTATATTTAGTTACAGAGGTCAATTACAATCATTTTTGGTGAATAGACATAACCTCGAAATCCTATCCACTTTCGAGAAAAAAATTGGAGTAGGTGGACAAATTTGTCGACAAAATTAAACAATTTCAAATCGTTCTAAAAAATTATTTTTGGTTGCGGAGGTCAATTTGAATCAGTTTTGGTGAATAGACATATCCACGAAATCCTACGCATTTTCGAGAGAAAAATACGTGTAAGTAGACAAATTTTATTAATAATTTTTAACAATAATTTTGTTACTAACTTTTTAACAAAGCTTCAATCAACAAATTGACATTCTTGATGTTCGTCTTATTTTGGCTTGTAGAATCTCTCACTCAAATTTTTGATTGTAATGGGCAACACTTCGAACACCGCCTGAAATAAAATTTGTTTAAAAAATATCTCGGTAATAATTAGACTGCGGATTTTTATGCAAATTCATATATTTATTAATAAAATTAATAAAATAAGAGCTTCGTACAGGGTTCTTTCAACCCCTAAATACAATAATTCTTATCTTACTTGAGTTTTTGTTATATTTTTGCATATTAAATGCATTCTATAGTTTTTTGACAATCTAAATTTCCCATAAATGCATAAATATCCGCAGTCTAGTAATTATTCATTTGAAGTCCCACTTTGTGTAATACTTTTTTACGCAAAATTTGATGATTTATTCGAATTCGAAAAAAAATATTAAACATTCCATTTAAAAAACTGATGGTGACCCTAATATCTCAATAAAAAAATAAGGTAATAAAGAACAGATTAGAGCCCTGTACTGTACATCTTTTGGTCGAAACATTTTTTCGAACAACGAATACCTTACGAGTTATTTGAGGTCGTCATGTTAGGAGACTGACCCTCTTAACTGTAATCAATAGAAGACTCTAAAACATGATATGTGGTATTATCTCTAAAACTATTAGTAAGTGAAGAGCTGTCAAATATTGATCCGTTATATTAATCTATAGAACAGCCTTTCTTTATACGTTATTCAGCAGAAAACAATGTTTGAACTGCTGGTTTAAGAATAGTTTTGTACCCGAAATCTCATAGAGCCTTTTTCTCATTTGCAATAAAGGAACTTTAGTATCGGATTATCATTATACTGATAACTCAGACGTTGATCCTTCATGTTATTCAAAAACTGATTCTTTTTGGCGCATGAAAAAACTTAATAATTATATGCTAGCCTAAGTATTCCTTTGTTTGAATAGTTCCAGACAAAAAGACAAAATTTCAGGTTTTATCTATTTAAAAAAAAAGTTAAGAATCACTATATAACATGTTTTCATACAACTATAAATAACGACGATATTTAAGTATTCACATTTAATAAATTTAATAAATTTAATAAATTTAAAAACCCAAACAGGATACTTGTATTTCGGTTATTGAACAAGGTTTAATGCTTCATGGAACGCGTAAAACTCGAAGAAACGACACATTTCACGAAGTTTTTTCCGAAACCATTGCTTCCGTTCGTGTAAACCAAAATTGGCACTTTCTCGCGGAGGCTGCGCTGATAATTGGCGAGGATGGGTAGCTGCGCGCCACCGTAACGCAATCGCCACCCACGCCCCTCGCTGCCCAGTCAACGAATCCCATAAATACTTAAATATGTATGGTGTGTGTACAAACATATTACAATTTGAATTTCGAAATGAATCGAACCGGCCGAAAATTTATTCGCCGCGTTGAATTGCAACGGTTGCACATTTATCGGGCCGCGGTACCACTTGCAAAACTGATATCGTACGTCAATATTGGATGAATAGCACGCCCGTATATTTCGAATCAGACGTAGGTATGCGTTCGTGCGTCGTCGTGTTTCGATGTACATGCACGTAAGTACACGCGAGTATGCGACCAACGCGTAACGAACGTTCGTGTCGTTTAAATGCTAATCGCGCGGTAATGCTGATTCGAAGCCCCACCCTCCTCCCACCCTTTTTTTTCTTCATCGGTGGTCAATTACGGGTCGTCGAGAACGACCACTTATACAGGGTGTTCGGCCACCCCTGGGAAAAATTTACACGAGCGATTCTGCAGACCAAAATAAGGCGAAAATCAAGAATACCGATTTGTTGATTGAGGCTTCGTTAAAAAGTTGTTAGAGTTTAAAGTTCCGCCTGTGGAACGACAATCTCATTCAGAAAACTGTACGGCAGTCGATACGTCAGTTAGTAGAGTTTCTCACATTGAGTGAGAACCACTATCGCGTGCACGCAGCTGTTGACAGATTGCCGCTCTACAGGCAGAACTTTAAGCGACAATAGCTTTTTAACGAAGCCACAATCAACAAATTGATTGTAGGATTTCGGGTGTATGTGTATGTAATGATTGTAATTGACCTTTGTAACCAAAAATAATTTTTTCAGAATTATTTGAAATTTTTTAATTTAATTTTTTGTAATAACTTTATAACAAAGCCTTAGTCAAGAAATTGATATTCTTGATTTTCGTTTTATTTTGGCCTCCAAAATCTTCCATTAACCCCTTAACGCCCATATTTTTCGGATTGACCAAGAATGATCAGTTTTCTTTAGTGGATTTGATTCTAAGCCACATAAAAATTCGATTTTTGTTCATTACAATGTTGTATCTAGCGTATAACTTGAAGGAAAACAAATATTGTCGTCCCTTAAACCATCAAATTAAACAAATATCGTTTTTCGAAGCAGTCAGACTCGGGCATGAGCGTTAAGGGGTTAAAATTCTTCCCAGTGGGTGGTCGTACACCCTGCATATTTCCTTTTATATCGAAAGTTAACCAGAATTTGGTACCTTTTGTTCGGTATTTTGCAAAAGAATATAACGACGGTCAGATGACCGGTCGTGGTAAGCAAAACAGACTACATATTTTTCTCAAAAAACAAACAATAATAATAGAAGCGAATATTGAAAAAATTCATTGTACGAATACTATAAGAAAAATCGTGAAGTTAAATGGCGCTAAAATATCATTGTATGTTAGAAATTTGAAAAACTGTCATTATAGTAGTAGGTCTAGTGTTAATCCCATACAGAATTTAGATTAAGAAATTTCTGAATAATTGGTAATTCAAGTTAAGGGAGGAAACTCATGTAAAATGGTAAAACGAGAAGTGATATTTGAGAATTTTTTTATAGCACAAGGGTTTAATGAAACTTTTCGTCACTTTCAAGATAACTATAAGAAACAGTCGTGAAATTAAATGGTGCTAAAATAACATTGTATGTTAGAAATTCTAAACGAAATTTAAAAAACGGTCAATTGACCGCTTGTGGTAGGTTTAGTGTTAACAAACGTATGACCTGACGCTTTCAAGACAGGAAAGGGAGAAATTTACAGAACAGCCCAATATCGCGTTTCACGGGGATCGTTCGAACACGCTGTCATTCATACAAACGTCATAAATATTTACGATTAGATTTTCTCGATGGCAGTTCGCGATAGAAAAAGAAAAAGCAAGGCGCTAACGTTTTCTCGAGCGGTTAGATTTCGGGGTTGGAAAATTGCCGCGCGGCCGAATAAAATCTAAAAGTCGATGTTTCGTGTATGTGTACACACGTGTGACCACGTTATGTCCAGGTACTGGCGCCGTCCTCAGGTCTCCTGGATTACGCCATAAGCATGCGTCCGGATTATCATCGCGCCATCATCGACACTGTGCGATACTACGGCTGGAAGAAAATCATCTACCTCTACGACTCCCACGACGGTAAGTTCCCAACCCTCTGGCTTTCTCATGCATTTCTCATTTTACAGCGCAGCCCTGTAGGCTGCACCGTGATACAACAACCCTCCTCCTACCCTTCCTTCCTTCTTTCCTCGTATACGTGACGCTTCTATTTTTATTACGTCTGCCAAGGATCCGCCCTCTTGGTCTTCGGTACACTCCGTGTCCGTCGAAATTGTAATTGTGAAATGGTAATGCAAGTCCAGCAACGCCGTACCAACGACAAAAATCGCGGCCACGCTTTCTATTATTCAACGGTTCTTAAGCCTTTATATACCGCGTTGTTTCTGATTTCTGATAAACGATACAAGATCAAATTTCAAGCAATTTGAGCGAATTTTGTGTAAAATTTAAACCGTAATTTTGTGTTAATTTAAACATTTAGTAGTTTATTGTACCATTATGTATGACATCTTTTAAACGAAGCATACAAACTGCGAGAACTTAATCTAAGGGTTGAAAGAATTACAAATACAATGTATACGTATATGTAAATTAAACGGTTGAAAAAATACCATAATTTTTGTATCATACTTTATGTCAGTGTATTTTTTTTATATGATATGTCAAACTTTCTTCAACAAACCCGATGCTGTAAAATATTGTATCGAGTACCAAAGAATTATTTTATTCGAGCGTCCACAAATTCTTAGAACGCTTCAAAAAATTCGACGTCAATTTTCCTGTAACGAATATCTTTGTAACGCGAATATCACATCTAGATGTAGAAAAAAAACTGCGGTAAATATTACGACGATAGGTGTTCGCGTTTCACATAACGTAACCTCACCCCGTTGCCCGACCAAACTCGTGAAACACGCGCCCACTAACGAATCAACGGATAACGAAGCCAATTTCAGGAGCGCACGGCACATCAAATTTTCTGGTATATCCGTTTCAAACGGTTCAGCTTTGTAGCCAGTGGATAGCTGGGATAGTTTTCACATCGGCAACAAGTGTTCAGGATTTCCTGTACAAAAGGAACTTAATCGCCACATCAAAGAAACGGAAACATAAATAAATCTTCGATTTTTAAAATACCATGAGCCGTTTATTTTGAAAGTGGCCTAACTCCATTTTTCAGTTTTTTTCCGGTTACCATGGTTACATGTACAACTTCATGTTATTTATCAGTAAAGCATTTCAGGTTGCTTATATTCCGGGCAAATACGATAATTCTTGACACATAAGTTTTCAGAGTTAGTTCAATAATTGAACCGTGTAGTTTGAAAGTGGCCTAACTCCATTTATACTTAAATCAAGATATTTACTATTGATAATGTCGGAAGGCAGTGATGAAGGTAATTTTAATTAATTAGTATTTACAAGTTAACCTCAGTTTTTGGACAATTGCGTTAGTTGAATAACCAGTACGTTTAATTAATATAAAACTTAAAATTTAATATTAAATTTTAGAAATTATTTCACCCATGGGGAAGAACAGAACAAGACTATTTAGTTCAGATAGTGAAGAAGAAATAGTAACTAATGATTTAAAAAAAAATGGAAAGAGAAACAGAATTATAGAACAATATTCGTCTTCAGGGAATGAAGATACAAATAATAACGGAGAAAAGATTGATGAATCATACATCCAAAACGTAAGAAAGATTAAACGGAATTCAGGAAAAAGATATTGTACTTGAAAAAATTTTCGAAAACAAAGATTGCCGTTGTCGGAATGCTTGCACAAAAAATTACGATGAAGAAGAAAGAAAGAATATTTTTAAGAAGTTTTGGGGTTTGGGAGATTTTAACAAACAAAATGTATTGCTTTACGAAGCTGTCGAGCGCAAAATTGTGGAACGAAGACGTCCAACAAACGGAAAAGGTTCGCCAAGAAATTGGAGTTTAAAAGATATGTCAAATAAATTCAGTATTGTTTTTTTTCAATTTGAAGCATCTTAAATTATGTTGAATGGACTTGGGCACCTTCAAATTTTATAATGAATCTGGTTGTTAATTTTGAAAGTGGCCTAACTCCATTCTTGATAAGAAAACGCATATTATTCACTTAATAATTGCCAGTATTTTAATAGGAACTATAAATTTAACACCCTTAGATACACTTAAGCAGTATGACTCATTAGTATCCTTTTTTTAATTTTTAATTAAATTAAATTAATTTTTAAATTCATTGAAACGCAAACCCTTAAATATCTCGATTTGAAGATAAATGGACTTAGGCCACTTTCAAAATAAACAGCTCACATATTTTTTAAAGCGGTATCGATTCTTCATACGATTCACATTCATTCTCAAAGGTCCGATTTTAGACCAAATTAGTACGAAGATAGAATCGTTGATCGCTGAATGATAGCTGTGTATTTTTTAGTTAATTGTAGTCGATGATATTATAAACCCGAATGGACTTTCATAATTCATTTTTGAGCTAATAAAGAAGCATTTCTTCTTATAATTTTGTAGCTTTTTAAATTCAAAATTCATTTTGTTATCAGCTATGATGCTATAAAGTCAAATATGTGACGTTTAAAAAACTCAACGGGATCCCAATTTTGTATCGAATACAAAATTTCTAGGAAATTTGTACTATTACTGTCGGAGCAGACAACTAATTTATCGATAGATACGTATATACATACAGGGTGTTCAGCCACCCCTGGGAAAAATTTTGATGGGAGATTCTACAGGCCAAAATAAGACAAAGATCAAGGATAATGATTTGCTGATTGAGGCTTCGTTAAAAACTTATTAAAAAATTAAATAAAAAATTTGAGTAATTCTGAAAAAATTATTTTTAGTTGCGGGGCTCAATTACAATCATTTTTGGTGATTACACATACCCCCGAAATCCTACTCAGTTTCGAGAAAAAAATTCGTTACCGAAAATATAATGTCTGATCATGAACGAATGATTCCCCTGAAATTTCATGTGTTTCACATCGTTCTAAAAAAATTATTTTTAGTTGCAGGGGTTAATTACAATCATTTTTGGTGAACAGACATACCCTCGAAATCCATACGCACTTTCGACAAAAAAATTCTGCCCTGTGATTATATACTTATTTCAAAATAGGTGGAGATTCTATTTAACCAATCAAAACTATGTCCATCCCTCGTGGGCCAGTTCTCCCGACATTCTAAATCCCACCCACTGAGGGTTGTACGGTGGTGGGCGTCCACGGTCCCAAGGGGCAGGTAAGTGGGCCCAATGTAAGGTTTGAAACTAATTAAGTAGGGCTTAGTGGCTTTGGGGTATGTCAATAATGTGGGATTTATATAAAACTGCTTATTTAATAGTGCTTATGGCTAGGAACTAATTTAAAAGAAACTATTCGAGTTATTTCTACGTTTAATACAACTTACAACGACTTGCTACTGCAACTTTTGTCAACTTAATCTACCTTTTCCGGCCGAAACATCCCCTTTTAATCTTTTCTCCCGCCCCACCACTCAAGCTTCTTTGGGCACGTACATGACCAAATATGGTCATGTTGGCCTTCGCCTTGCGTTTCGCACCCCCCTGTTCGAGAGGACCTCGACCGCGTCACTGGGCCCGCTGAACCATGGGCTTTTCCCATCCCTTTCGGCCTACCAGTTGCTTTTTTTTATACTGTTCTCACTCCGCGCGAGTTCCTTATGTTTTCGATACCACAATAAGGTACATTGCCAGATTACCAAATCAAGTAATTTGAACTAAATGATGTGTCCGCTAATAAAATGTTGGAATTCCTAACTCCTAACCTGCACAGTCCATTAAACGATCTTTTTTGCATTCTCGAAGAGTTGCCACTCTGGAATAATCAATACTCCACTCCATTGTGAGATATATTAACAATACGGCCTTTGCTAGGTTATAAATATTTTAAGTGTTATGAAGTCACTGGTCTTTTCACTACCGCAATTTAATTAACGCACAGTGGCCCGACGGTTATTGACATTAATCTGCGTGTGTATACTTGGCGTTATGCGATTCCCGCTGTCCTTGCAAGCGTTTCGCATTCCCATGAACCGGATATTCAATCTGTCCATTATTCCCTCTTTCACCGTCGATAGCATAATTGAATCGTTATTTATTGGATTATTGTTATCACTGTTATTGGCTCGTACGCATTCTATAGATTTCAGAATGCCGCGTTCGACAATCGATTCAATACCACATTTTAATTAACTTTCCAGCGAGTACGTACGAGCGAAAGAAAAGGTTAAAAATAGACGAATATTGGAAAGTTACCGAAAGCGAAACATTCATTTACAACGTAATTTTGTGGTAGGAAATATAAAATTCATTGCCATATGTCCGAAAAGCGACGGAAATGTTGTGAAAAATACAATTAAATGCAAGAATATAATCGCTGTTATAACTTATTTACTGTCAATTTGTCGAATTCGATAACTTGTTTGTGCTAGAATCAAGTTACAAATACTAGTAGAGATTTTCACAAATGTAATATATTATCAATAGTTCGCTTCAAAATAACTAATATAAAGCCATAAACGTTATAATATGTATAAGTTCAAGCAATCGAATATACAAAGAAATGCTTCATTAGATAGAGTTATGAAATATTTGATATTATTTTTTATGAAGAAATAAATCTTTCAGCAAACATTCATCCTTATACCAATTATTATTTTATTTTTTTAAAGTTTGTACTTCCATAATTAAATTCAACTTTAGTAATATTTTAAAAAATATCACTGACCTATGAACTTTCAGGCAAAGTATTGTTCTTTAAATTTGACCAACGCAATGGTAAAAAAAAAATTGTCAAAACCGATCTAGGTCATAAATGAAACATGTGATGTGTGCTTGTTTATAACAGTATCAATTGAAAACGGCTGAGCAGAAAATTATGAAATTTTACGTTATTAAACAGGTTTTAATAAATGTCCCTCTTCGAAATTCCAATCAGTTTCTGAATAATTAATTAAAATGCTCAAAAACGCGTGTAAAATCTGACGAGTTCCCAGTGCGATTCTACATAATTATTCAATCAACTTGCCGTATCTGAAAAACAGTTCGCGTGTTATCCAAGTGTAATACATTTTTCAATATTCTACAATAAACGAGAAAATTCTTCTACAAGGATTGAAATAAATTAATTTTTCGCTGTTTTTAATCAAATTTAATTCAAACCAGATGTTTGCAAGACTTAAACTGCTTTTCATTTATTTATTTGATTTTCTGTCGCATGCCCCCCTTTGAGGTATTAGGAAATAGTGTGTTATACAGGGTATTCGGCCATCCATGGGAAAAATTGTAATGGGAGATTCTAGAGGCCAAAATTTGACGAAAATCAAGAATACCAATTTGTTGATGGAGGTTTCGTGAAAAAGTTATTAACGTTTAAAGTTCCACCAGTACTGAATTTTTTTCTAGAAAGTAGGTAGAATTTCGGGAGTATGTCTATTGACCAAAAATAATTGTAATTAACCCGCGCAATTGAAAATAATTTTTCCAGAACGATTTGAAACTTTTTAATTTTGTCGAAAAATTTCACACCTCGAATTTTTTTCTAGAAAATGGATAGGATTTCAGGGATATGTCTATTGACCAAAAATAATTGTAATTGACCCCTGCAATCGAAAATAATTTTTTCAGGACGATCCGAAACTTTTTTTTTCGTCGAAAAATTTAGGCCTACTCTGTCGACTTTTCTTTAAAATTCGTTTTTCATGTGTAACTAATTTGGTTGACGTTGTACGGAAAAGTTGTCTAACACATTTTTGTAGGTATCCATGTGTTCTAGTTCCATACTAAATTTCAATGAGATATGTTCACTATTGTAGGAATTACGGCAGTTTGAAGATTGGACCAGTTTTATGGGGTTTTTCTCACGCTATGGGATCAAGGAACAACTTTTTCAATATTGTTAGAATTTCTACATAGTCTTCAGCAAAAAACACGTTGATTGCATTTTGAAACATTAAAATCGTCCAATCCGTTCAGAAGTTATGATGTTTTAAAGATTCACATGAAATTTCCGGGGTACATTTCTGGCCATACATTATATTTTCGTTTAGGAATTTTTTGTCGAAAGTGCGTATGGATTTCGAGGGTATGTCTGCTCACCCAAAATGATTGTAATTGACCCCTGCAACTAAAAATAATTTTTTCAGAACGATGTGAAACACATGAAA
The DNA here is from genome assembly GCF_013123115.1 of Colletes gigas. Taxonomy (NCBI): domain Eukaryota; kingdom Metazoa; phylum Arthropoda; class Insecta; order Hymenoptera; family Colletidae; genus Colletes; species Colletes gigas. The sequence continues at coordinate 1,426,522 of NW_025106659.1, read as the reverse complement.
TTTCAGGGGAATCATCCATTTATGATCAGACATTATATTTTCGGTAACGAATTTTTTTATCGAAACTGGGTAGGATTTCAGGGGTGTGTGTATGCACCAAAAATGATTGTAATTGACCTCTGCAACCAAAAATAATTTTTTCAGAATGATTTGAAATTTTTTAATTTAATTTTTTATAAACTTTTTAACGAAGCCTTAACCAAGAAATTGATATTCTTGATTTTCGTATTATTTTGGCCTCTAGAATCTCTGAGTAAAATTTATCCCAAGGGTGGCCGAACAGCCTGTACGTACCATATAAGGTTCATGATTCCTGTCTTTTAAACATTGTAATGTATTTTTGTATGATTTAGTTGTTGGACAGTTTTTGGTAAGATGAGTTTTTTCCTCGTTTCTTCGTATTTTTTACACTTTGTTAAAACGTGATCAATTCTTAGAGTCAAGTTTGCAATTGTTGCAATTTAGTTTTTCTTCTTTCGACATCAAATACAAATGTGTTAATTCGAATGGTTTATTATTGTTTAACCTTTTCTATTGAAACTGATTGCCGAGTATTCTTTATTAAATTTCCTCTTGATTGTTTGAAGTTTCTGATTGTATTTGGTTTCCACTGATGGTTCCCTTGTTGATTTATTTTCTGAATCAAGTATTTTTTGTGATTTACATAGTGCTATTGCGTAGTACTATTTGATTATTTTCCTGTTTTTGCTTTTCAATTATAAAACCAAGCAAAATTATTGATTTTGAAATCCCTTTCAACATTTTCTACAGATTGAATTCAGCCGTAACGTCGCAATCGCATTTTATGAAACAACCGGTGTCCATTTTCTCGTACAAAAATCTCTGTTCCCGTCTCACGTTGGAAAATGCAATCCTGAAGGATTGTATTTTTCCACCAAAGTTCCCCCGCGTCGTGGATACGCGAAATAATTTATGACAGCGTTTTTCCTCGGTGAATATTTAGTTACGAAAGAAAATCCAACGCGAACGAGTACTTGAATTATTATCCAGAGTTATCTGCCGCTTCGCCGGAACGTTCTTCGCGCTCTGCTGTACGCGGAGGCGAGCCGAGCGAATACGAATCCCGATTAATAAATCGTGGAACCGAAAACGAAGTTACATCCAGCTCGAATCTTTGCTCGTGTTTTTGCCGTCGGCTCTGACACGGGAATACCGCGAACTCTTAGACGCAGATTTTTACGAAACTCTGCACGAATATCGTTAGTTCAACTTAAAAACTTTGCCGCATATCGTTGACACTACTTTTCCGCTTTGGGGGAAAACCACCCCTCATATTAGAGATATTCATTTTAGTTATGATGTCTAATACGCCACAATAAATCGTAATTGTTAGATCGAGTGAATTGATGTTATGGAACTGGTTTTTATGCTTTTTGAATTTATCTGTATTCGTCTATAAAATAAATATACATATAGTATATCATACATCTATATCTTCATTCAGTGTGTGTGACTGCGTGACGATTATACGTGAACAAACTCATCAGTTGTATAGAATACCTTGTGCGCTATAAACGTCTTATAATGGAGAATTTATACAGTGTGGGGCATTTTAAACAGGTCACCTGAATAACTCGTTTGTTTTTGAAGATAGAAGAAAATGCATTAGACCAAAATTACTTGATATCGGGGGGCTCATAATCTGGTATTACCATTTTTTCTGTAGGTGGAGGCGTCAAGGAGATATGAAGGTCAACTCTGTTTTTTTAAATGGAATAGTATGTTTTTTTACTTACATTCTGATAGAGTGTTTCAAGGCGAATACAATGACCTATTATTAAGGTCATTCAAGGTCACCCAAAGTCAACTGCAATAGAAAATAAATTGTCTCAAAGCACTCTTCGAACACTTGGATACTTTGGCACTGCTACTACAAGTGTTCAAAATGGCGACCTTGAACATGGATACGTAGTCTAAATCGTTGCAATAGTGATGACACTACCTGGCAAATTTCATTTGTATCTATTACAGAGCAAACTCTCCTTATACGTTCTTGCATGTCAAGTTTGGTAGTTGGTTTTTCGCGGTACACTTCTGCCTTTAATTTTCCCCACAAATAAAAATCGAGAGGTGTCAGGTCGATCAGGAAGTAACAAATGGCCAGCACGATCCCCAGAAATGCCCCACCCTGTATACATATACCTATGTATAGTAAAATAGATGTTGCGATCAGTCTTATATGTACATATATACGTATCTATCGATAAATTAGTTGTCTGCTCCGACAGTAATAGTACAAATTTCCAAGAAATGATTCATACCTCGATAATTGTCACGTTCAAAGTTGTAATAGTAATATTTTGTTTAGAAAATGTCGAAAATAAATAGTATTCTCATCCCGATCGACTTTACGATAGTCAATGTCAACAAAGCTATGAGAATTTCTATATTTTTCTATATTTTATAGTGTGTGTTTTGCGGCTACATGTGCGTTTCGTCAAAGAGAGCTCGAAAGCAAACTCATTTTTCCCGGAGAATGCGCCTTTTTCTGTGGGCAAAAATATTCAACGATGTTTTTCGACATTAATCGACGGCTGTGCCGAAGCGTATACCTCGCTCGTCGAACTCTCATACAACACGGCTAGCGCAAACAAATCGGCTACGCCGCTCTGTGAAAATAAACAGAACCGAAAAGTTAACGCAGAAGTGCAGTTCGATTACGCGGCATGTACGTTTTTAATCGAAACTCAAATAGTTTCGAACGAAACGTTCGCGTCGTGTGCAAGATCTAGTCGCTTCGCGATTCTCTTTGAAGACGGCGAACTTTGCGATCAAACGAGTCCCACGACTCTCTTCCGGTCCGCCTCTTCCCCGACCAGTTTCGGAGTAATTTGTCAAATTTACAGTCTGCCCTTCCCGGAGAATCGAAACTCCAAGTATTGCAAAGTTGATTTTTTTCAAAAACAAACTGTTCTATGGAACAATTTTATTTTATATTTTTCGACTTACTTTCGCGCGAGGAATTCTTTTCGGTTGTAGTATGGTCGTTGCCTCACATTGTACGCCGAACTTTAATCCTTTCAGAACTGTCGTCATACACGTATCATACGTCATGTCTAAATGTACCCATCTGTCACCGTACTTTTTTTTATTTCGTATTCTACCGTGTCGATCCCATCGCCGCGCATATTTTGAGTTATATTTATTTTACAGATTGATCGATGTACAATACACGATATTCAATAACAGGCATCGTCCCATACCCGTACGATTTGGTTTTTTAAATCTGTTCTGTACAACTACATTCACGATTCGTTCTCGAAAGAACTGTAAGTATCAAGCACTAATTTTGAAATTAATCAAAAATGTTTTTTAATTAAAACTATAATCGGACTGAGAGCAGAAAAACTGAAATCTTGTAATAAATAAATAATTAAACAAAGTTACTACTTCGTAAACGTAAGTAATTAAGTATTGAAGGTTAAACGACAGAATGTAAGACTTGTAGGTACTATAATAAATTTTGTAACATCCCTGACGAATATGGTTCACTAATTTCTTTGTAGCACTTATATGTGAATGTAAGAAGGAACATGAAGTAATTATCTTATTACAAGTATGAACATCTTATTCATTTCTCATTTCTAATAGTAATATATTCCAAATTTTCTTAATTTAATACCGAGAAAATTATGTACGGAAAAAGTATGTTTGTAACACAACCATTTGTACGTGAAAATATATTAACACGCATCATAAATATTCTAATATCAAATTTCATAGTATAATATTTAAGTATTAGAATTCAACGACGCGACGTTTCAGAATAATTATTTTATATTTTTCAATAAATACAGTTCTTGAATTTCCAAAAAAAATTCTTCACTGAAACCTTGAAACTATTATGTAATATATGGCAAGAAAGAAAATACAAACGTGATTCTTGTAAAGTGTCGAATACGGATGTGTTCAAAATTTGAATCGATCGTTCATACAAATATTCTCTTTCGTTAGAATTGTATTTAAATAGGGTATTTATGCTAGAAAAAAAAACATGTTCGTTCGTTTCGTGAAATTTAATACACTTCGTTTCAAATATAATATTCGAATCCATCGATAGAGCTCGCGTAACAAATTAAAAATAATCGATTTAAAATACAATTGTATCATACAAATTATTATTTACGAAATAATGTTTATTATTCAATCACCTATTGCTCCTGTTTTACGTTCTCGTTTAATTGTTCTTACGAGACGTGAAATACGCTTTAAACTTAATTTGGTTTTCATTTCGGAATATTTATACAATTACTTCATGCAAATCGTATAGTAAAACACGTACATTAAATAATTAAAATTTATTTAATGTATAAATTTACAGTATTTATTACAGTACACCACAATGTATTTCGAACGAATAAATAGAAACAATATACAAATTAAATAATTGAGTCCTAATAATTTCTTAGTTATCTGAGTTCTTGTCACGTTTGGGAACGCCATTCCCTATTTACGCAATTTAACACGAATATTTGTTAATAAAATACAATAACTGTAGTGAAATTCATTTAAAACTTATTGATCTGAGATGTATGTACACTCCCAGCCAAAAAGATAGCACATGTGTGCTATCTTTAATTTCTCACTGACACACGTACAATTTTGGGTTTGTAACATATAATATAGTAAGCTTACGAGCTCAGAACATGCGGATCGCTGCAAAGATGTCGCGGCATCACGACGTTTTGCTTACAAAACAGAAACAGTGTTGTATACGAAGGACGAAATGATAGCACACTTATAAAGCAATAAACATTTATGTAATTTATTATCAATCTATATAATTATTCATTAATTGTTTAATAATGAGTACATCCTCCTTTATTTTCTATCATTTCAATCATTCTATTTGGTAACGACTTATATAATTTTTGTATATTTTCTTGATTTAAATTGCTCCATTCCGCGACAATAGCTTCTTTTAGTTCGTGGACATTCTCGTATTGTTTCCCATGTTTGTAAACTGCTTGACTGAGTTGACTCAAATAATTTTCGATAATATTAACACTAAACCTACCGACACTTCGTGTATACCTATTCCTACCATGACCGGTCAAATGATTTCTAATCGCCTAATTTTTGCATTATATCGTATAATATACAGTCGTACGATCAGTAGGAAGCGTTGAAACTTCTTTAGGTATGTAGCGCCAAAGTAAATGTGAAAATAAACATAGAAGATAGCATAAATTATAATAGTTAGTATAGTCATCAGATAGAGGATGAAATGCCCTTTAAAATGAACGTTTGTGCGAGTCGATAGCTTTATTAGTTCCGGAGATATAGCGATTTTAATTTCAAGTCGATGCGGTGGCTAGTTTCTTAGATACGAGGGTCCGAAGCCTTTGTTTACGTTCATTGATTATCAATGAACTCGCGCGCGTGAAAATAGTAAACAGTGCGTAGTAAATTCTTGGAAATACTACGCGAAGTAGGTCACGACAGTCACGACTCACGTGCGACAAAGAGATCCAGCGCGACGCGTCAGACGAAGACAGCGATAGTCAAATTAAGAAAAATACCCCTTTACATAAATTATGATATCTCGAAAACGGTAAGTCCGATCGATAAAAACCAAAAACCGTTTTAAAGGGGAGGCCTTGCCGCTTCTAACAATATCTTAATAATTAATAAAACCCTAGTAGTTTCGGAACTGCACGCGTCTAAAGTTTTAGTATTTTTAATACGCGTTATTAGACTGTCCTAAGACAATGGAAACTGAATACTGGACTATATACAGGGTGTTCGGCCACTCCTGGGACAAATTTTAATGGGAGATTCTAGAGGCCAAAATAAGACGCCCGATCGTTATAGGCAAAAGAGACTACATATTTTTCTCAGAAAATAAACAATAAGAATAGAAGTGAATATTGAAAAATTCATTGTACGTATGCCAGAAGAAAAATCGTGAAGCTAAATGTGCGCTAAAATAACATTGTGCGTTAGAAATTCTAAACAAAATTTTAAAAACGGTCATTTGACCGGTTCGTGGTAGGTTTAGTGTTAATATCCGGTGAGCGCGCAGGCCATGATAAAACACGTATCTTTTCTTTTTCAAAATAGGTTTTTACAAGTTTTGCAGTATGTACCGCTGCATTATCCTGCTGATATATGAATCCAGACCCAGATATACGTAGGGCATGCTTTGTTATTTGTTGCTTTATCAAATCCAAATAATTTCGCCGAATTTTTGACAATTTTTCTTTTCTTAGATCGTGGAAATAATAGTTTAAACCATCAGGTCCATCCAAATTAAATTTTTTTTCGTCGGAAAATATCACTTTTCGCCACTTCTTCTTCCAGTGTATTCGATCTTTGGCAAATTGTAAACGTTCTTATTTGTGCCGTGGAGTTAATGCAGGTTTCTTTTTTATTTTTAGTCTTCTAATGTGCTTGCATGATTGTAATACACGACGAACACTTGAAACACTTGCATTGACGCCAGCCTTTTGCATGATTTGTTTTGTTGTACACTGGGTATTGAAAGCTATACGCAAAACAGTTCGTTTATCCCGTTGTGACAACGATGATGGTCTTCAACTACTCTTCTTTTTACCATAATTTTCCACGTTTTTAAGTAAATTATAAATTACCTTTCGACTTCTGCTAGTTATTTTCGAAATTTTAGATACTGATAAATTTTGCCTTTTCAGTTCAAGAATATGCTTTATTTCTGATGTCGTTAATTTTTCCCCCCGTCCCATTCTTGTAAATTACTAGGCAATACTTTCGCGTCTTGAATACCTAAGAGATCGCGAAATACTGAGCAGTTTATAAACATGTAGACGGAGTATGCTATCATTTCGTTCCTAGAATACAACACTGTTTCTATTTTCTAAACAAAACGCCGTGATGCCGCGACCTCTTTGCAACGATCCGCATGTTCTGAGCTCGTAAGCTTACTATATTATGTGTTACAAACCCAAAATTGTACGTGTGTCAGTGAGAAATTAAAGATAGCACACATGTGCTATCTTTGTGGCTGGGAGTGTATGTATATGTAACTTTTTTAACAAACAGTCTCTTTTTTTATTTTATTTCAATTAAGAACACATTAACATAATATGTTTTATAAAACTGATAACATTATGTTTTCAATTGAGCTCATTACCTTGCTCATACCATTTTTAATTTTGTGTTTTCTTCTACTATGACGAATGTAATTGCACTCAAATATAATATGTTTCATATCGAGCAATCATTTTAGCAATCAGATGCCCTATACGCTGTCATATCGATAACTATTATCCCGAATATTAGTGAAAAAATATGTCACTGCGTCGCGAGCGCATTTTCCTACGTAATTTTTTAATTACGCGCGACAGTGTGCCTAGATGCAAACAGAAACGTTTTACGTGAAATTCACTTATGCCAGGTTTTGAGCGCAGGCACGCTTCGAAGTCCCGGTTGTCTCGCAAAGCGACAGTTTATGGCCAGCGTTATGGTACATGTGTTATTAAGAGACAGAAGCTGACCCGGCCAAGTCCTTTAACCCGGATTTAGTATCCTTCCCCCGGTCATTCGTTTTCATCGCGGTCAATTTACGTATAGCTATTGTCATTGTGGAACGACGTTTCCCAACGACGAATGGAGGAAAATAACGTTTTCAATGTTTACCACTTACTATCCACGCGAATTATTTAGAGATACGTATCGGGTAAAACGTAACACGTTCATTTTTTTATGTTTACGAACGTTTCAGACGTATCACTCGCCAGTGTTATCGTTGCTATTTTTTTAAATTTTTGGTAGAAACAAACAACGTGCTTCGTTCATTATTGCTTTCAATTATTATAAACTAATGGATCGAATTGTCTCCAACGTGGCTTGAAATTCATTTTTGGTCCGATAATAATATTTTTGATTCGTTTAAAGTTTTATAATTCTATTCTTACCTTAACATTTAGATAGATGAAACCATTATACATTCAAATGGCGTTCCCGAGTTTCCACCGGAAATACTAAACAGTGTTGCAAATATATTGTTGTTTTGGTACGTGAAAAGCATCAAGAGCGAAATTAATAATTTGTATAAGAAATATAAAATTACTAAACAGATTAAATTGGATGTTTATTAAAATGTATTTATAGTTAACAATTTTACATTTTTTGACCACATCTTTGCAATATTTATTAATTCTTAGTCGGAAAGGAGATTTAAAATTGGTTTTGTTTTTAATTATTCAGAATTACGTCGATCGGATTCCACATACGCTACGGTTGGAGATTTGTCTTAATGATTTATGCACGCTTTTTAAATTTTAATTGGAAAATTTCATGTTCCCATTTGTCGAATACACGTAATGTAATTTAATATGTTACTCCCACGTTTTCCTTTCTATTCTTTGGTGATCCTCACTCGTCAAATATTATAATTTTTCAGGTGAAATTTTAATAATCTACATCGAGGATAAACTTTTTCGTATATTAATATGCTATTTTCATCAGTTTGTACGCTTTTCGTATATTTCAAATGAACGCGTGTGCACTTCGCGATTAACGCAGCCTTTTCGTTTGCATTCTATATCGTACAAACGTAATTTGAAACGTGCTTCATTTTTAAATATCTCAGGACACAAGATGTGATTAAAGAAAACTGAATATGTGTAATATACAAACATAAATATTTTTGTATAATATTGCGAGTAAACAATTATATACTATAAATAAATATCAACGGAAGACTTTTTCCAAAATTACAATATAACGTGGCATGCTTTATGATTTCGAAATTGCAAATAAAAAATCATTGTAGACAAGTAAGTACACTAACGACTTCTTTTTTATTACATTTATATTTCTGACTGCTATTTATAGCTTGCAATAACCTTTTATTTTCATCTAAATAATAAGTATATTCTACAGGTATCATATCCATATCTAAATTGCATAAAATTAATGAATTCATAGTTTTTGTATATTAGACGATTTCTCCAGTCCTTTCTTTAGTCTAGTGATGCACAATAGTGATGCACATATCTTCTACGTTTATGTTCTTTGGCAGACAGTAGAACCTCTCTTTCTCATTTAAATATGTAACCAAACCTAACATAATACGTCAATAATATTCACTGCTAATTAAATTTTAACACATTACCGACCGATTGCCTATTAATCGACTTTTTTACCGACCAACACTTACCGACCGATAGCGTATTAATCAACTTCTTTACCGACCAACGCTTACCGACCGATAGCCGATTAATCAACCGCTACCGGTCGGTAAAGTGTTAATACATAGACATTTTTTGAGTCTCGTATAAGCAGTTGTGCAGGGAGCCTTTTCATTCCCCCACCATCGGGAGGGGGGAGGGGGGAGGGGGGAGGGGGGAGGGGGCAGTTGTACTGCAATTTCATCGAAATATAAATATACTCGGAAACTGTGCAGCTGATAAAAAAATGTCATAAAATATAAATTATTGAAAATGTAATTCTCCACAAAAAAGGCCTCTTGATATTTTGCCATACTTCGCATAGTTACCGAAATATTTGCAGATTTATAAAAAACAGGAAATCTACTTTACCGGCTAAACCAGGCCCATTTGATACCTGTGACATATGTATGTATATGACCACGTAAATCGCATTTCTGCATTATACAATACACATATGGATGAAATAAACTTTTTTAATGTATCGCTAGCCACCCTCAGAAGGAATATCCAGTAAGTCTTACGAGTGGCGGAAGTATAATGTATCTACATGTCTGTTACTATACTATTGTATTATTTCAGTATTTTTTATTCTGCCTTAACCTGTATAAGTTCTTAAAGAGAACATTGCCCAATAAATTGTATTATTCAATAATAACAATAACTATTATTATCTTATAGTGCTTATAAAGTGCATATAGTGGGATGAAATACGGTAAATAAGATAAGTTTTTTATAAATATGTTTTTTATTTACGTCCATGGCAGATAACGTCATTTCGCTTTATTCCATGTTGGTTATACACGAATATTGGACATTTTATACGTTTCATGTTACATTTATGAAAAACCGAAAGATACTGATATTATATTGATTTTGTTATAGTTTATCTAGAATAATATCGATATCAAAGTACACTGGTATTTAGTTCCTGATAAAAATCACCAGACCTCAATGCGCTATTACATACATCTCCAGGAAAAATTGAACTTTAAATTACGGAATAGAGAAATTATAAATAAGCACAACCTTAAAATCCACTCATAAAAATTCGATGCGATATCTCCATTGAAATAGCGCGAAACCTGGTTGTAGCGATGCAAAAGCGATTCATTTCAGTAATTAAAGCTAAAGATAGGCCAATACAATATTAAATGCAGATATTTTCATTAATTAAAAGAGATAAATCATTTTGAATTAATCGTGCATACTCACTTTTGATTGGAATGTTCAATTCATTAAACGTATGTGCAAAATTTTTCGAGTAAATGTTGCATATTTAAGGTGTATAATTACATCGTTTTCAAGTTTTCCTTTAATGAAACATTGTGGTCTAGAATTTCGAAAACATCGATTTTTATTAATTTCATTTTCTTACAGCGACTTTGCAAGTGTCTGTAGAAGACTATTTGCTTCAATTCGTGAAAATGTCGATCGTTAAAGTGTTTGAATAGATTTCAATACCAAAAATCACGATGACGTGATAATTACTAATACATTCACGATTTGCATCTGAAACTTTTTCTCTGTGTTCTCTACCCTTTCTACACTTGTAATTTGCAGAAAATGTAAGAGTAATATAGAATTTTCACAAACAGTGTTTTGGGGTTCAAGCTGTAACAATAGGTATATGATTTTCTATCAAATTGATAGGAGAAATTTTAAATGCGCTTTTTTCGAAACCCTATTTCATAAACTGACCTCCATGATATGTCAAAGTCTAATTGATCGATTTACTTCATATCTGAAGAGAGTATTTAAATGATATGTCTATCATCAGAATTGGAAATTCTTAAAGATATTGAGTTTTACTTTTTTTTTAAACATGCTGAACACAAGAAAAGAGCTAAAAAATATAAATTCAGAATTTAAAGTTTCGCCATTCCTTTATTTATCGAGATTTTGACTTCTCCCTGGTTCTTGCTATAAGTACACCCTTCCTAATTAGAACGCTTTCAACCTCTCTGTATCAGATTAGCGAATCGGCTAGGATCGCAGACGCCAATGAAGCATCTTTTAAATCAACAGCGACTACAATTTTTAATATTTTTAGACGAAGAAGAATACTGGTTATACTTATACGACAAATAAACATATCTAGTAGAGTGTAGGATTTAAAGAAGAGAATTATATTTGGAAAAATTAAAAAACAATGTAATCACGCTGGTCACAAAATTTCTAACACATGCTATTAAGTAACAACACGAATTAATTTTATACGGCAATTACATCTGTTCTTCACGGCGACACGTTCTTTTCTCTCCGTTGTCTCGCTCCTTCTGGTTATCCGTCCCGCAATGAACAAACCACACGTTCAACCCTTTCGTACATAAGTTAATACCGAACAAAACTACAGCGAAGTACAAACTCACAACACAAATCTTCCAGCCTACCTACCATTAAAAGAAAATCACAGAACGAACCGAAAAAATGGCATGGCCTAGACGCCAGTTATACCCCGTTAAATTGCAAAGATGGCCTTGTTTCTTCGTGTTCGGAATATAATACTCCCTTAAAGTCGGGATGTAGAGAATCGAGGTGCTAATTTACAGCGACTCACGTCGCCAGGGCGTTTCCGTGTACGCTCTTTGTCACTACCAACCCCAACGAAACGCGTCCGTCTGCACGTCTTACGTACTCCTGGACACTTACGTCTACGTGCACGTCATACGTCCCCGGCAGCGTGTTACGTATGCGGGTGTTAATGCGTTTCTGTGCTCGTGGAACGCGAACACACAGACACGCGGGAACACACGTGTTTCGAATACGGGATCGTCGAGACGTACTCACGCGCGCGCACACTTACGAGATCAAGATTGATAGGCTACGAGTCGCAACACGTACGGAGCATCCACTTAGCGGTGCATTATCCCGATGAGAATGCGTACAGGCTGGATCTTACCTAATGCAGCGACTGCAATCCTGATAATGGCAGCCACTTGTCCGCGAAGGTGCTGGCGTGAACTCAGGCTAATCGACAATTTCGAGCGCCCGCCGCGACTTTGTTTCGACAAGACCGATTGCCAGGTACGATAGTGTCTAACGGTCGGTCCATCGCGATGAGGAACTCTCCACCGAGTAAAAGTACTTTTCAACGTCTCTCCATTGTCTATGCTCAATAGACAGTTTTCTGTCAGCCAGTAATCTTCGAACACGGGTTAGGAGCCGTTAATATTAGGTGTCTTAAAGCAATATTTTAAATATCCAGTTGCGGCAAAATTAAGTGGATAGATAAAGGAAATAAGGATTAATTAAATTTAACTAAAGTAGTATAACTATTCTGCACTTTAGGGTGCCGAGAACACAGTGAAGAATTCTATATTACTCTTACATTTTCTGCAAATTACAAGTGTAGAAAGGGTAGAGAACACAGAGAAAAAGTTTCAGATGCAAATCGTGAATGTATTAGTAATTATCACGTCATCGAGATTTTTGGTATTGAAATCTATTCAAACACTTTAATCATCGACATTTTCATGAATTGAAGCAAATAGTCTTCTACAGACACTTGCAAAGTCGCTGTAAGAAAATGAAATGAATAAAAATCGATGTTTTCGAAATTCTAGACCACAATGTTTAATAAAACGAAAACTTGAAAACGATGTAATTATACACCTTAAATATGCAACATTTACTCGAAAAATTTTGCACATACGTTTTATGAATTGAACATTCCAATCAAAAGTAAGTATGGACGATTAATTCAAAATGATTTATCTCTTTTAATTAATGCAAATATCTGCATTTAATATTGCATTGGCCTATCTTTAGCTTTAATTACTGAAATGAATCGCTTTTGCATCGCTACAACCAGGTTTCGCGCTATTTCAATGGAGATATCGCATCGAATTTTTATGAGTGGATTTTAAGGTTGTGCTTATTTATAATTTCTCTATTCCGTAATTTAAAGTTCAATTTTTCCTGGAGATGTATGTAATAGCGCATTGAGGTCTGGTGATTTTTATCAGGAACTAAATACCAGTGTACTTTGATATCGATATTATTCTAGATAAACTATAACAAAATCAATATAATATCAGTATCTTTCGGTTTTTCATAAATGTAACATGAAACGTATAAAATGTCCAATATTCGTGTATAACCAACATGGAATAAAGCGAAATGACGTTATCTGCCATGGACGTAAATAAAAAACATATTTATAAAAAACTTATCTTATTTACCGTATTTCATCCCACTATATGCACTTTACAAGCACTATAAGATTATAATAATAGTTATTGTTATTATTGAATAATACATTTTAACGGGTAATGTTCTCTTTAAGAACTTATACAGGTTAAGGCAAAATAAAAAATACTGAAATAATACAATAGTATAGTAACAGACATGTAGATACATTATACTTCCCCCACTCGTAAGACTTACTGGATATTCCTTTTGAGGGTGGCTAGCGATACATTAAAAAAGTTTATTACATCCATATGTGTAGTATATAATGCAGAAATGCAAAGGGTTAAGACAGATAGGAAATATAGAAGTTCTTTAGGAAGTAATTAACTAAAAAATAACACAAACTTTAATTTATTTTCATCGACAACGTAAAAAGAAAACAAAATGTTACGTGGAAAAAAATTTTCGAATGGAAATGATTAGTTTGAATGAACGTTTGTGGTAGGGCAAGTGTGAACCATGGTTTGAAAAGGTTCAAATATTGAATTATTACTAAAATATTACCTAACATTATAGCTTGTAATGCGACAGACATATTATTATTCCTCTTGTAAAGGAAGGTGTATGCTATGGGCGACCGTGTATAGGTTCTTTTTTCTCCGACTTCTGTAAACGACTAGATAAAGGGAATAACGCGGTTCCAGTGATCCAGAAAAAGGTATTATTAGCATGGAAATTTGTAGTACGCCGAACTCAACCACCGGCTGCATTTGTTTGTCCGTTCGATGAAAAACGCATTCCGTGTTTACTAAAAACAGATAATAGGAAGCATCCGGGGAACAAAAGCAGATCGGAATTTATTTCATCGAGTAAGAGCGTTCCACTTACAATGCCATTATTCTAAAGGCTGGTAAATCCGGGAATATCAGAACGCTTTTTTATTGATAAAAAGTAATTATCGTTAGATAATACTTCCAACGAGAAGCTTGTTAATAGGCGTGTACATGTACCGTTCCTCTGTTTAATTATTGAACACTTAACTACTATTAAACACTCAGAAAAATAGTAACAAATTTGATAACTAAACGTATTACAATAATTCCCTATAGTGGATCATGAAACTATTTCTAATGACTCGTTGAAATACATACCATAGGGTTTTATTAAAAACAATTATTGAAAATATAAATTAAATTTCAAATTGAATTAATTTTTTCTACTGTATCACACAGTATATTATCGGTAAAAAAAATTTTTCTCGAAAGTACGTAGCATTTCGGGAGTATGTCTATTCACCAAAAATGGTAGCAATTGATTCCCTCAACCGAAAATAATTTTCCCAGAACGATTTGAAATTTTTTAATTTTGTCGAAAAATTTGTCCGCTTTCCTGAATTTTTTTCTAAAAAATGCGAAGTATTTCAGAGGTACGTGTATTCACCAAAAATTCTAGTAATTGACCACCGGAACCGAGAATAATTTTTCCGTGACGATTTGAAATTTCTTTTTTTTGCCGAAAAATTTCAATAGCTACCCACTATTGATTTTTCTTAAAAATTCGTTTTTGATTTTTAGTAATTTTGTTTGACGCCCTACAGAGAAGTTGTCTAATACTCCTTCGTTGGTATCCATGAGTTCTACTTCAGAAATAATTTCATTCAAGTATATTCACTATTGTAGGAGTTATGGACGTTTGAAAATTGAACCATTTTTATGGGGCTTTTCTCATTTTGCGGGGTCAAGGATCAACTTTTCGAATATTTTTGCGATTTCTACATATTCCTCATCTAAATACACGTTGTTTGCCTGTTGAAACATTAAAATCGTCCAATCCGTTCAGAAGTTATGATATTTTAAACATTCGCATGCAATTTCGAGGAAACATTTCTGGCCAGAAATTATATTTTCGGTAAAGAGTTTTTTTTCTTGAAAGTGCGTAAGATTTCGAGGGTATGTGTATTGACCAAAAATGGTTGTAATTGACCCCCGCAACCGAATATAATTTTTCCGTGAATAATTTGAAATTTTTTAATTACTTTTTAACGAAGCTTTAATCAATAAATTGATATTCTCGAATTTCGTCTTATTTTGGCTTCTAGAATCTCTCATTAAAATTTTTCCCAGGGGTGGCCTAACACCCTGTATAGCAACCGAGCCCTCTGGTGGCAAGCATGAGAGACGACGCCCCACACTACTAACTTACGCTATGTGTCTTAATAAATGAAACTTTTTTAATACATTTATACAACTAAATTTCAGAATCGAATTATATAACATTCCGTGTTATTATTAATTATCATTTCAATACAAAAATTCTTTTTATTTACTTTCAATTAATGATTGCACCAAGTAAGCGATTTTACATGTTTACAAATTTGAAACGTTGTGTTATATAATTTCGTTTTGGAAGTGAATTGTTGACAATTGTTGACGACAGGGATGGTCGAACACCCTATATGTAATCGCGCCAAAATATTTGAAGGCACTAACTCTCGTAAATCCTTTACGATTATATTAATTAATTATATTAAGGTCTTATATGTTTGACTTTAGTATTTAACAGCCGGTCATATCTCATTCTCACTCTAGGTCGGCTATAGTGATCAATAGTATCGCTATCTCTTTATAATCTCATCCGTATTTACATTTAAAAATTAACACTCATTTCATGTACAATTTCAAAATGTTTTTGTTAATGAAGCGTGACTACTTTGTTTAAAACATTTGCACAATCTGACAATACTTAGATACAAATTGCCCATTTCGTTGGTTTTTTGAATTCTAAGTAATAAAACTGATTGTTCCTTTAAATTTTATTATAGATTCATCGATTCGAATCTCTTGATTTGGAATAAAACAATTTTAAAACTTAGGTTCGATATAATCTAAGAAGCTGTTAGCTTTCTAAATTCTTATTCTAATACTTCTATCAAGTTTTTATATTTATACGTATTTATTAGTCTTTCATATCTGACAATTTCACACCTACAAACGCTTTTATTTCTGTTACTGACATATCGACCCAATCGTTCCATATCGATCAATTAATAGCAATTGTTAATAGCAATCCTGGAACACTGATTTGTTTGTTTCGCAATATTTTCAAGTAACCGAAACTCAAATCAAGAACCGAGATACGAGACTTTCGTTTCATCGGATGGCTTGGTTCCTTTTTTCGATCGATGTCGCTCTACGTTCATCTTTCCAATCGCGTGAAAAATCCTCGTACTATCTTTCTCTGTCTTTCTTGGACACTTTTTGTCCCGCGACCAACGACCACCCTTGAGCGATCATGCGGACAAAGCTGGACTCGATCGATTTAACATCGTTACGGGGACGATACACATTCGCGAGCCTGGAAGGAACAGACGCCTTTTTGGTCTCGCAGACACAGGGCAGAAGGGCGTGAAACGCTCTTACAAGACTGTGTTTGATCTGCCATAGTGGATAATTCGCCATCGATGTGTCCAGCCTATCGCGAGTTACACTTTGTCGCTCGGCTTTCTGTCCTTTTATTTCCGAGGCATTTATTGAGTCACGTTTGACACGTCGTCATTCAGTGACACCACCGTCAAGAAAAATAATAAAGAGAATATGTAATGAGAGCCAGGAAGTGGTAACCAATAACGATGGCACTTGAATATTTTAGCCTGTACGTTTTCAAAGAAGCGAACAATGTAAAGTTTCGACCAACTTTGATGGACAAAAGGGTTTTTCACTGAGGTCCATAGCAGCGTTTCTTAATCTTTTCAAAATGTTCTCCAATTAGTAAAGAAATCACAAAATTATGTCACTTGTATTACTTGAGGGGGAAAAAAATTTATTTATTTGATATGGAAACGGTCTCTTCTTTGTTCTTATATGTAAAATAATAGTCAAAGAAGTGAAACGTTCCTTGATAATTGTCAACAATTCACTTCCAAAACGAAATTATATAACACAACGTTTCAAATTTGTAAACATGTAAAATCGCTTACTTGGTGCAATCATTAATTGAAAGTAAATAAAAAGAATTTTTGTATTGAAATGATAATTAATAAAAACACGGAATGTTATATAATTCGATTCTGAAATTTAGTTGTATAAATGTATTAAAAAAGTTTCATTTATTAAAACACATAGAGTAAGTTAGTAGTGTGGGGCGTCGTCTCTCATGCTTGCCACCAGAGGGCTCGGTTGCTATACAGGGTGTTAGGCCACCCCTGGGAAAAATTTTAATGAGAGATTCTAGAAGCCAAAATAAGACGAAAATCGAGAATATCAATTTATTGATTAAAGCTTCGTTAAAAAGTAATTAAAAAATTAAATCAAAAAATTTCAAATTATTCACGGAAAAACTATATTCGGTTGCGGGGGTCAATTACAACCATTTTTGGTCAATAGACATACCCCCGGAATTTTACGCACTTTCGAGAAAGATATTCTTTATCGAAAATCTAATGTGAGGCCAGAATTCTCACTCGAAAATTTCTTGCGTATCTTTAAAACATCATAACTCCTGAGCGGATTGGACGATTTTAATGTTTCAACAGGCAAACAACGCGTATTTAGGTGAGGAACATGTAGAAATCGCAAAAATATTCGAAAAGTTGATCCTTGACCCCGCAAAATGAGAAAAACCCCATAAAAATGGTTCAATTTTCAAACGACCTATTTTGTCATTCATTTCCAGTTCGTTCCATTTGTACCATAAAGAAACTTCGTGTCAATTAAAGTTTATATATTACTGCTTACGTTAAAACCCACTGTTATTATATTGTTAATAAAGAAAGTTCAACACAAATCATTCACGGAAAAATTATTTCCGGTTGTGGCGGTCAATTACAATAATTTTTGGTGAATAGACATACCTCCGAAATCCTACGCACTTTCGAGAAAAAAATACAACTCGTAACAGCTCGATAATGTCGACCAATATTGTAGATTTAATCCGTTTTTACTGAAAATTTCTGAAATGATGGAAAAAACTATTTTTTTGTGGTTTAGAGGAAACAGATTTAAACAAACTTTGTTTATATGAATAATTTCGTTCGGTTTGCGCAGTTAGTCGTGTTGTGTATACAGTACAGAAAATATAACTAAAAAGAGGAGCTCGTTAGTGTTGGATCAAATTATTTCCCTGCAAAAATGCGGTGAGTGGTCCCGAAATACGGGACAAATATTTAATTTAAACTTCTCGAGAGTGAGAAATATGATAAACTATAATTGATTGTGATCGGATCGAACAAAAGTATTTACTGTAAAGAAGCAGCAAAATGTCATAAGTTTTATATTTTATTTCAATATGTTAAATGATTTAATAATTTTACATTTATCAATTAATGGAATTTTATTTATCTATTTAAATATATTATTTTATATTTATTTTGAATTAATCATGTGCATATAAATTAAATTCTATAATATTTATATTCTAAGTGTTTTTGGATTTTGTGAGTTTAATACTTTTATGAGTAGTAATATTCTTTGATGGTTATATTATATAAATTTAATAGAAATATCAAATGATTTAAATATTTGTTTTTTACTAGGTATCATTGCACTCGGTTTATAACTTATGTCCAAATATTTTGAGAATTTTATTATGTTTAATGTCGTATTGAATAGTATTTTATTACTAAAATAATATTCCATTAAATTCTAGTACATTAACAATGGTATGTAATAAGTTTGGCGATATCAAATTATTAATGTTAATTTGTTTTTATTTGTATCGAGGATTAGGAAATAGAACACTAACATTTAGAAGTTTTTAATTAATAATAATAATATTAATATTAGCAAGAAGCACTGAGAAATATATCCATTTATGTAAAGTTTATTTAGCCATTGTTGGAAGACTAGGATATCATCGAATACTTTTGGTACGTACTGTATTTAGAATTGAAACAAACAGGCAAAGATATTCTAATCTAGAGTTATGTTTCTTCGATCTTTTTAGGGATTTTTTTACAAAAAAAAGTATAAATTTCTTGATTTCGACATTTTGCATACGTATTTATTTATGTTTTACGGATGTTCAAAATTGTTGTCAAGTAAAAATAACCAAAACTGACTGAATTATATGTCATTGAAATAAAATGAAAATTTACAAATTGACGTCACTTTGAATTTTGAATATCGATTTTCTTGACTTTCTTTGTGTTTAGTTAGCTAAAAAAACAAAAAGAAAAATTCTTTTTTTATAATTTTGCATCACACCATAATCACCATTACACTGATCGAGAATCCTTTCGATTGTTTCATTTCAGATAAGCAGAATGATTAATCAATAGGACACTTTTTTTTATAGGAGCCTTGTTCAATTTCATATAATTCAATCAGTTTTTACTATTTGCACTCGAAAAAAATTGTGAACGTTCGTAAAATATAAATATATATGTACGCAAATTGTCGAAATTAAGAAACTTTTACATTTTTTGTAAAAAAATCCCTAAAAAGACCAAAAAATGAAAAAACTCTGCTCGTGAATACCCTCCTAAGTAATCTGTACCTTTGTTGTTTTAAATACAATTTTGTAAAGTTTTGGATGCGTCGCTGATGCATGCGATTGATAAACGTCTCTATGTTCGGTATAATGTATAATCTCGTAAATACAAATGGTTGGAGGAACAATTCGGAAAGACGGAATCGACGAACTAGATGTAATTGAGTTTAAAGCATCGCCATTTTGAACTTACCAGTGAAATTGAATCAATACGACTTACACAGCGATCGTAAAATGAATAAGCTGATTGACCCTGCAATGGTGGTATCAGCATCGATGGGAAATGATGTTAAGGATCGATCAGGAAGCAAACTTCAACCGTTTGGCTGCCCGTAATCGTTTATTACCGGCTACGTTCGCAGAAATGAACGATTCGTACACGTGAGTCCAGATAATAATAGCGTAAAAATGATGAAGAAGCAGAAAGTAGAAAGTACGTAATACCTGAACGCGAACACGCGTAGAATGGAAGAAAGGAAGAATAAAGGGAATGGGGAGTAGACAAAAATACGAAAAAGTTTGGAGAAAATGGATTGTAACAATTACTCGGTTCCATCGAATTTCAGTCGTCCGACTTTGAACATTCCGGTTTCAAATTTGTTGGACGTTTTTCTCCGTCGAATGAAATTACTAAGAGATTCGTAGTTGCAAATCGAACAATTAAATATTTCTTTAGCCACGAGAAAATTTGCTTCCTGATTACACAAGATGATTCTTGTAACTAGGTCAGACTATAGTTCTGCTCATAGCGAAGATAGAAAAGTATCGATGCGATTGCAAAGTGCAATTACGCTTTTAAGTAGAATTACACGATTGTTTGTACGTAAGCCGATTTCATGGTTCAGTCTGTGCATTATAAGTGTCTGGTAACATTGGCGAGAATAAAATACTTTTCGAGATACTTCACTATTTTTAAATGTGTCACTCCGTAATATTCTAAATGTTCTCTTACATCGTTCCTGACATTTCACATTGGTTCAACTGCTGTCAATTTTAAACAAATTATCTTAATTCTTAAATTAATCCTAAAATTTGATTAGGTTTATTTGGAGAAATAACAATTGTTTATCACGTAAAGTGTAACGGGAGATTCTAGAGGCCAAAATAGGACGAAAATCAAGAATACCAATTCATTGATGGAGGCTTCGTTAAAAAGTTATTAACGTTTAAAGTTCCGTCCGTACTATATTTTTTTTCTCGAAAATGCGTAGGAATTCGGGGGTATGTCTATTCACCAAAAATGATTGTAATTGCCCCCCGCAAACAAAAATAATTTTTTTAGAACGATTTGAAATTTTTTAATTTTATCGAAAAATTTCACATGTTTTCGAATTTTTTTCTTGACAATGAGTAGGATTTCGAGTGTATATGTAATAACCAAAAATGATTGTAGTTAGCCCCTTCAGCTGTAAATAATTTTTTCAAAACGATTTAGAATTTTTTATTTTCAACGAAAAATTTGGGCACCTACTCGAATTTTTTTCTCGAAAATGCGTAAGTATTCGGGGATATGTCTTATCACCAAAAATGATTGTAATTGACCCCTGCAACCAAAAATAATTTTTCCAGAACGGTTTGGAACGGGTGAAATTTCAGGAGAATCATGATCAGACATTATATTTTCGGTAAAGAATTTTTTTCTCGAAACTGGGAAGGATTTCGGGGGTATGTGTATTCGCCAAAAATGATTGTAATTGACCCCCGCAACCAAAAATAATTTTTTCAGAATGATTTGAAATTTTTAAATTTAATTTTTTAATAACTTTTTAACGAAGCCTTAGTCAGGATATTGATATTATTGATTTTCGTCTTATTTTGGCCTTTAGAATCTCCCATTAAAATTTTTCCCAGGGGTGGCCGAACACTCTGTATATTTCTGGATATATTGGGTGCCATTATAAAGCAATCACATATTTCTCGTTCGTTGCCAACTACTTTTCTTCACCATGTTCATGCTATAGCACATGTATTCTATAGATAATGAATTCCATGTAAAACATCAACTATAGCAATACATGAATATTTAACGGAGATTACAAAGCATTCGAATTATTGAAAAATAGGTGTTAGTTTGAAACAAAACTTAACCTCGAGTGTAAGATATGTGATTCTGTAAAAGAGTGACTTGATGCAAGAAGCAGATTGTCATTGGGAGTTTAGGTGAATTCTTCGACACTCGAGTTCGGTTAGTCGCTGCAAAGACGCTTAAAAAGCAAGATATGCCATCCTCGAGAAATAAAAAAAATTGACAGTGAATTATATTCATTTTATCCATAATCCTAATACGGATATTTGGATTACAAGAGCTGGTAAAGGCGAGAAAATGTCTACACGGAGGAACAGTATTCCGTGAGCATCGTACCCTAGTAGAACAACTCGATGAAAAGGGGTTAATTGATAGTTCACTCGTTCGGTGATTAATCGGTTCGTACTGAAATGTGACTACGTTACGCGACGTGAAATTTGCTCTCGGAGCCAATGCAGTGTAAAACAATTAACCTGGCTTACTAGAAAGTAATTTCATCGAAACGTGAAAAAGAGTCATAGGACGCTGGGCCGGCCGGTGCGATCCCTCCCTAAATCACTCAAGTCAGGGAACTCGAAACTAACGACCCGAGGGTCGTTGAACACAATACAGTCAATCACAGCGGTCATGGGACGGCCCACAGATAACCACTGTGGTCGTGAAAACCGATACCGAAAACCACAGGGTCATGCAAGTCGATACTGACGGGATGCCAAGCACTCTGTCTACTTCAGTGTCGTACGTCTCGATATCGACGGGTCTGGAGATGGAGACACCTTTATTTACGGTAGAGAGTCATGGGAACCCGTGTGAATCAGTCATTCCGGAAGATTTAAAAAGGGGAGGACCATCGAATCGATTTTAGCGACCTTTTGAACAAAAATTATCCCTCGAACAATACATAAAATTGCTCTGCACTCCCTTCCATTTAAAAGCAACCTACAATGTAACAATTTGCTTTACAATTTATATAGTAGTAAATTTATTAAAGTTTTTTATGTAAATCTATGTTTTAATCAATTTTAGTAACACATATAAATACCTACTAAATAAATTTTTGAGTAGATTATACATTGTTATACACACATACATATTAATTGCACTCTTTATTGTATCAGATATTGGCTGTAATTACTTAATTGTTCTAAAGACATTGATTAAAATTACATACTTAGCGATACACTATAAGAATAGGTATCTAAAACGATTTTAATAATATTTTTACACACAATCGAACTAATCGAACTTCTTAAGAATAAAAAAAAGCTAGTAGTAATATCTGAACAAAATTATTATCGTGAAAAACATGAGTCTTATGAAACATTGTAATTTTTCGTGACTAGTGAAAAGATGGAGCATATTAAAATAACTATCATGTTAATAGGATATGTTTAAATTTTATATAAACACTTGGAGAAACAAAAGCAGTAACTGCATGTAATAATAGAACACGATTCCAAATGCAAGATACTGAAGCAGTCTGATTGCTATGTTTTTAACAGAAAATTCCATATCTCCAGGGGTCTTTTTGCTAACTTTTTTCCCAAACCTGACAATCTCCTGAGGTGACGTATAAATCTGTGATTTAAAAACATAGTCTTTAAAGTCACCCAAATGTTTCTGCCCCATAGGTTTTAGACCCAAGAGAGAAATGACGTAAGTAGTTTTAATTCTTAAACATTCCGTCTCTGTGTCCTCTATCTTCAAGCTGGAATGTATGTACTTCCTTGTTCTGTAATTTAGGGGCCGCAGTTTCGAGGGTCGAAGTCTTTTGCTTCGTTTAAGATACAAATTAAACTCTGTGGCGGTCGGTATCCTTGATAAAACAATGTTAAATCTATCGAGACCGGCTTTACTTGTCTTCTTGAGCAAGGGTAATCGTCTGTCAGAGGATACGAAGCCCATGAAAGTGTCTACTCTCTGGAGAGTAAGAGAAAGAGCCAACGAAAAGGCTCTAGATAGACAGAAACGGGTAGAGAGAGTATTAAGATAATCCTTGAGTGTTGAAACGCCTCATCCTATCTTCGTCAACGTTCCCGCACGTTGTAAGATCTCTTTTCATTTCCCCGACTTCCTGGTACACAAGGTGTCGAGTCGAATAATAAACTTACATTTAAGAATATATTTATTATCCTTCGTAATCGAAAAATATGATCAAACAAAAACACGTATTCTTCAATTTGGAATTAAAGTCAACGGAACGACTGAAAATACATACAGTGAGTGTAAAAAGTATTTTTAACTTTGTTTATTACAAAAGTATGTTAACAAAAACATGCATACATATTCTTAGAAATCTCTGGAACAAATCTCATTAACAACAAATTATTTATTTATATTTATTATGAAAATATTAACAAATTTCCAGAAATTGGCGTGAAATATACATGTAATAAGTATTCGTACACTTCTAATTTTACAACAAAAACTGTAAATTTTAGTACATAAACGTAACAAAAATCAGTCTATTTGCTATTTTAGTATCTAGTGGGATTTCCTTTAGATTGTATAATCGCTTTAAGCCTTTGCGGCATTGAATTTACTAAATTCGTGGTTATAGTACTAGAAATTTTGTTCCATTCCTCTAAAAGTGCATTTTTAAATCTTGTTTCGAAGAAATGTGATGGTCTCGAATTTTTTCTTCAAGATGACTCTATAAGTGCTCCATCACATTTACGTCTGGAGACTGTGGAGGGATTTTTAATTGCTTAATTTTTAATTATATAGGATCCAATGACGTGTATTATAAGCATTATGCTTTGGATCATTATCCTGCAAAAATATATAATTGCCCTGTAACTGCATTTTGTTTGCACTAACCTGAAGATGCTCTTTTAGAATATCGATGTGCATTTTGTGATCCATCGATAAAATGGAGGGATCCAACTCCGCTCGCACTCATAGAGCCCCAAACTGTGACTGATCCTCCTCCATGCTTTACGGTCGGCTTTAAATTTCTTTTTTCGTACTCGGTATTTTTTTCCCCGCCATACTGTACATCGTCCATCTGACCCAAATATGTTAAATTTACTCTCATCAGTAAATATAATACGGTTCCAGTGCTCCATAGGAACATTAACGTACTCTTTCGCGAATTGCAATCGTTTCTTTCTATTAATTTCATTTACGAAATATTTCTTTCGAGCTACTCTGCCGTGATATCCTCTATCCCGTAAAAAATTACGCATTGTGCTACTGCATACATTAATGTCCAGATCATTTTTAAGTTCAGCTGTGATTTTCACCGCACTTATCTTCGGATTTTGCTTTATTTTTCGAATTATCCATCGGCCGGTATACTCATTTATTATTCGTTTACGTCCGTTTCTTGGATTATTTTTTACAGTTTTTCGATCGCCATATCTGTCAATGATTCCTTGAATCGTGGACCTCGGTCTATTTAAAACTTTAGAAATTTCACTCAGTGTTTCACACTTATTATGTAAATTTATAACAATTTTCGTTTCTTCTTCAGAGGTTTCCTTGCGTTTTCGTCCCATTTTACTGATAATTTCGTTGATAATGTTTGAATTCAGGATACTACCTATACCGACAGCGTCTCCAGACATACTGATGCTAAGTATGTTTACATATCATGGATTATCTTGTAATCGTTCTATGTGGAATGTTACGAATCAAAGACTGTACGAATACTTATTACGCGTATATTTTAGGTCAATTTCTGGAAATTTGTTAATATTTTCATAATAAATATAAATAAATAATTTGTTGTTAATGACATTTGTTCCAGAGATTTCTAAGAATATGTATGTATGTTTTTGTTAACATACTTTTGTAGTAAACAAAGTTCTGCAAAGGTTTTGTTCAAATTGACTAGTGTACGAATACTTTTTACACTCACTGTAAGTAAATTTCATACAAGGAGCGTACAAAACATACAATTCTTCTTCTTCTCAGTAATTTTGTTACAGAGGAAAATTACCTGGAGAATTTTTAATATTTGTCCTAATGAATGAAATTATACATCTTTCTTCGATGAAACGTATTTAAAAACCTTTGAAAATATGATGAATTTGGTTTTGTATCATTGCTTTGGCGAATGGAATAAAACTCCCAATATAATATTCCAAGGTTAAACGACGGATTTATAATTTCCTGAAACATTTTCCCTTTGTTCAAATTAAGAAAATTCATCGGCGGGTTAACGATATTTCGTAGGAGCGCTTAAGATTCTTGTAAATTGCTGTGAATAATTTAAACCACCGTATATATTTGCTAACTTATACGATGACAAATAAATAATACGACATATCTCGTTCTGGCGCACGAAGAATTATTTTGAAACAAAATAACATCGAGTAAATAAAAATCGACGCACGGCAACTGTACGCGTGAACAAATATTAAAATAAAATGAAAAAGAGAAAAAAAGAAATAGTATTTTTCCCGTCTGCTGCAATAACTTTTACCGTTGACGAAAAATTGCTTATAAACAAAACGATAGAACGTGCATGTCTGAAAATTGTGAATAACGTTGTTTCGTTGACGATTTCATTGATAACGAATTCAATAACAACAATATTACGGAGAATTTTATTCAATTTGTTGATCGTAGGAAAATCTAAGCAATTTGACGAAAAAACGAAGCATAAGTGATTAAGATATTTTGATATTTTCTATACCCGATATTTACTACAGGTCCGTTTTTAATAATATATTATTGTTTAATTTGCGAGGGGGAAAAGTGAATTTATCCATCTATCCAAGTAATGTGTCAGTAATATTAGAGAATAGAAGTCTTACTTTCTTGGCAAAGGTACTATAATTTTTTATTAGATAAGGATAATCTTGAAGATGACTTCGTTTCCTATTTTTAAATTGATCACTGTAGTATTCGTACATTACCCATATAATATTTAAAATACTGATGAAATAATTGTCAAATGGATCAAATCATCTAACACGAAGATAAATAAAACACTAATTAAAAAATTCTAAAATTCACTATTTAAAAATAATGTAATAAATTTCTTGGCGAGGTTTGCCAACGTTTGAAGTTAACAAAGATACTAATTTATTAGTTTAATCACTTTCTCGACGTTACGCTCTCCACCATGCCTAATTTCTCTATTGCAGTCCAATTATTCTACGTCGGTGCTCGATCACAAAATTAATAATCAAAGCAATTTAATAATCGCCGCTGCAGATCCCAGCGACGAACTCCGTTCCCATGGGATGCGATCGATCGGTATCTGGCCAACCATCGTTCGAGCAGCGTGTAATATGCACGTGCATGCTTGAAACGCATACACGGATTACTTCAGGCGCGCGCGCGCGCGCGTCCGCGTACGTACGTGTTCGATGAAATTTCTCGACGACGGTGACGCCCTTTCTAATAACAGAATGCAAAAACAAGTTTCACGTGGCACACCACGTAACTGGCCACCTTTCGTACGCCCAACCGTGGACAGGGTCGATCCCATGTTCCGGCTATACAATACGCAATCACGACGATGGACTCGTGACCGTGTGTCTGTGTGTGTGTGTGAGTAGTTGTGTCTCTCTTTACTTTCAAATCCCACGAAACCACAACCACGACGAATACCTTCGTTAAACACGTTTAACTGCTATAATTGGAGGAAATGCAGCATATTTGGAATACCGGTTTGTTTGAAGCGAATAAAAAATGAACTGAAATGATAGGAACGAATGAAATTATGTATACAGAGTGTTCGGCCACCCCTGGAAAAAATTTACATGAGCGATTCTACAGGCCAAAATAAGATGGAAATCAAGAATATCAATTTCTTGACTGAGACTTCGTTAAAAAGTTATTAAAAAATTAAATTAAAAAATTTCAAATCATTCTGCAAAAATTATTTTTGGTTCCGGGGGTCAATTGCAGTCATTTTTGGTGAATAGTCATACCCTCGAAATCCTAACCAGTTTCGAGACAAAAATTCGTTACCGAAAATATAATGTCTGACCATGAACGAATGATTCTACTGAAATTTCACGTGTTCCAAACCGTTCTGGAAAAATTATTTTCGGTTGCAGGGTCAATTACAATCACTTTCAGTCAATAGGCATACCCCTGAAATCTTACCCATTTTCTAGGAAAAAAATTCGATAAGGTGTGAAATTTTTCGATAATATTAAAAAATTTCAAATCGTTCTAAAAAAATTATTTTTAGTTGCAGGGGCCAATTATAAACATGTTTGGTGAATAGACACATCCCCGAAATCTTACACATTTTCGAGAAAAAAATTCGAGTTGGTGCCCAAATTTTTCGGTGAAAATAAAAAATTCTAAATCGTTCTGAAAAAATTATTTTCTGCTGACGGGGCTAACTACAATCATTTTTGGTTATTAGATATACACTCGAAATCCTACTCACTTTCAAGAAAAAAATTCGAAAATGTGTGAAATTTTTCGATAATATTAAAAAATTTCAAATCGTTCTAAAAAAATTATTTTTAGTTGCAGGGGTCAATTGTAATCATTTTTGGTCAATAGATATACCCTCGAAATCCTACCCACTTTCGAAACAAAAATTAAACGTCAATAACTCTTTAACGAAGCCTCCATCAGCGAATTGATATTCTTGATTTTCGTCCTATTTTGGCCTCTAGAATCTTCCATTACAATTTTTCGCAGGGGTGGTCGAACACCCTGTATAATATCTTAGGGAAAACTAATAAACTTTTATATTTATATCTCTAGGTAACAATGGAAAACACAAAGTATCTAGAAGTTTTTTAAGGTAATAAATTAAATTCGAAATTTATTCTAAAGTGCAAAATTTTAATATGAGTCCTGAAATCACCTAGTTATCCACTGTCCAAGAGTTAAATTGATTATTAATCTTCTATGATACTTTCAGCAAAGAATTTTTTGTTTTGTTTTTCTACTAGTTGTTAGGACTGTTTAGTTATTTTTTTTACGAAAGAAGTATAATTTTCTTAAATGTGAAATTTTACATACATATTTATTTATGTTTTATGAATGTTTACAATTTTTTTCAAGTGAAAATAATGAAAATTGATTGAATTATATGAAATTGAACAAGGTTCGTTTAAAAAAAAGTGTTGTGTTTATCTGAAATAAAAAAATTAAAAGGATGTTTAATTAGTATAATTGTGATTATAGTATGAACTAAAATTATAAAAAGTAGAATATTCCTTATTCGTTTTTTTAGCTCGTTAAACATGAAAAAATTCAAGAAAAATGATTCAAAATTCAAAGTGATGTCATTTTGTATATGTTTATTATTTTTTTCCATTTTTGTTCAATGACATAATTAAATCAGTTCTGGTTATTTTCAATTGACAAAAATTATGGACGTTCGTGAAACATGAATAAATATGTATGCAAAATATAGAAATTAAAAAACTTATACTTCCATCAGGCGCTAAAGACCGAAGTTAAAGATCCCCGTAATTTTTTACTGGTGCATTTCCGGACACGGGTTCCCATGCTTAAAATACTTGCCTATGGGGCCTCTACTTACCCTACGATTTTTGCCAAAGTTATCGTTTACACCCTGTATATTAAATATATATTTCATTATTATCCAAAACAACATTGGATTACATATAATTGACCTCATTCCTTCCACACTTGTGTCTGAGCGCGTTGTTAACTATAAAAAATTTCGCGTGAAAAGAGAATCCCGTGTGCAACGAAATCATTTTCTTTGACTGGTGGAATGAAATCACTTCGACAAGGCAAGATCGATATCGGCGGAACGTTCGCGAGTCGGCCGAGGCGACAAATACCTGTAAACGAAACAAGAATTTCAATTTGCGTCCTGTACGTGGCAGGCATGCCGAGTGACGAAAAATTCCCGAGTTTTCTACCCGGCCAACAAACCCTCCGACTCGCTCGGCCTGCAGGGAACACCTGACGACTTCCGGCGTCCCCGCGTCTCATGAGCAAAAATACGCCGGCAATTCTCCGCGTTCTATTTTCAACGTAACGCCTCCCAGCTGTTTTCATAACTTCCACGACGATCGAGAGTTTCGAACTCGATCGCCATTGAAACCAGCCAGCTCGCTCGACATATTTTTAATCGCGTTTCGTCTTACGTTCCGCCATCTTTTAAACGAACAGGACTCTTGTTCATTCTGTTGGGATTGTATTAGGTCATCCCATAAGTAATGTCGTCTCTTATCGTACTTTATAGAAATATCGTAAGTTTATAGAAACTTCTTTCTATGTAGCTTAAAGAGTGCTCTCTCGACAGTCTATCGGTTGCGTTCGATGCAGTTTGATCCACATTTTTCAGTTGAAAAGAAATTTTTAAATGAGCGTGTGCGAACTTCATTTGCGGCATTGTATGCTGTATGAATTTAAAAAAGGTAGTACAACTACGGATACGGTTAAAAACATTTGTGAAGTGTATGGTGAACATGCTTTGAATTTGAGAAAATGTCGAAGATGGTTTTCCAAATTTCGAAAAGGTGATTTTGTCCTTTCTGGCGAACCGAGATCCGGTCGACCAACAGCGTTCAATCCTGAGGCATTGAAAGCTTTAATCGAGTTAGAACCACGATTAACTACCGATGAAATTGCTGAGAGATTAGGCAGTAGCAGCAGTACTATCCATAGACATTTAATACAATTGGGAAAAGTATTGAAACTGGGAAAATGGGTACCGCATGAACTGACGATTTCTAACCGTATCCAGCGCATGAACATTTGTGCTTCCCTGCGAGATCGACAAAATAATCGTTCATTTCTCGATCAGATTATTACTGGTGACGAAAAGTGGGTCTTATACTGCAAATCCCAAACGAAAACGTCAATGGCTATCACCTGGTTAATCACCTTTACAGTGCCCAAAACCAGGGCTTCATCCCCGGAAAGTTTTGTTGTGCGTGTGGTGGGATATTAGAGGAATTATTCATTTTGAGCTTTTAAAGCAAAATCAGACCGTAACAGCTGAGATTTACAGCCAACAACTTGAACGTCTTCAAGCAGCGTTAGTGGAAAAACGACCATCATTAGTGAATCGCAAAGGTGTTCTATTCCACCATGATAACGCTAGGCCACACACAGCAAGAATAACAGTACGAAAAATTAAAAATTTCAATTGGGAACTTCTGCCACACCCACCATACTCTCCAGATCTTGACCCAAGCGATTACCATCTATTCCGGTCAATGCAACATTTTTTAAGTGGAAAAAATTTCAACAATAGCGAGGATGTAAAATCAGCACTAAATGAGTATTTTAATTCAAAATCCCAGAAGTTTCTCGAAAATGGAATAAGAAAGTTGACTGATAGATGGGAAAAAGTCATCGAAACTGATGGTCAATATATCGACGATTGAAAATAAATGTAAGTAATAATTTTTTTCACCAAAAGTCACCGTCAAAAAACGACATTACTTATGGGATGACCTAATATTTGGTTCGTTCTAAACATTTATTTCTATTTTAACAATGAACGTACATAGGTGTTTCTACACGTGTTTCCGCACGACGCCATTACAACACACTACACGAGCGCTTTCCTCCGGTATTGCCCCTTGTATCCCCGATCCAGCGCTACCAACTCCAATCAGTAAAAATAACTACACAATTTCGAGTAAGAGGTCGGCCATTTTTGCAATTGCACTTCACTTCTACACCGATACGATTCTAAACAAAATTTCTATATCCGATAAGAGACCATGTTAAATAATACAAAATTGTTCCGTACAATTTTCTTCTATCTTCGATACAATGTATTCTCTTGGGTCTTTGTTTTCAAGCAAAGCCTGTATCATTAACGTAATCCTTCTAGCTACAAAACACAATGTTTAATAAAAGTAATGATTCGTGAAATATTTCAAGTTTTTACTAACAATTAACGAAGGTATTCAAATATTACTACCGCATAATAAGTATGTAATAAGTAGACTGCGGATCTTTATGCAAATTCACATTTTTATTAATAGAATTAATGAAACGGAAGCTTCGCAGAGGGCTGTCTCAACCCCTAAATATAATAATTCGTATCTTACTTTAAGTATTTCTTATATTTTTGCATATTAAATGCGTTCTGCAGTTTTTTGAGGATTAAAATTTCCCATAAATGCATAAACATCCGCAGTCTAGTAATAAGTAAGTCGTG
Source organism: Colletes gigas (assembly GCF_013123115.1). Lineage (NCBI taxonomy): Eukaryota > Metazoa > Arthropoda > Insecta > Hymenoptera > Colletidae > Colletes > Colletes gigas. The sequence continues at coordinate 1,394,622 of NW_025106659.1, read as the reverse complement.
AAATTCGAAAGCAGAAGTGTACATTAATAAATCTAAAAGGATCAGTAGACAAAATGAAATTATTAGTAAAAGTAAAGAAGCATCCAACTACTTTAACTAAAAAATTCGCACGATTGCCAACAACTTTGAAAAGGACGTCCATCCTGAATTGTGTGGCGAAATTTTACGAGGGGTTTTAAGGAAGAAATCATTCGTGAACGCGGCTAATCAATCTTATCGTTTGAAATGTTAAAAAGAAAAGATTTCTTTCTGCGCATTAATATCAAGGTTTTTTAATGGTTTCGAAACATCAATGCACTATAAATTGAAGTAACATGCTTGGATGCTTTCGCTGCCGCTACTCCAGGTTTCCACTAACGAGGAGGACAGAAATCTGCCACAACAGACAAAACCTATTGTTGGGATAACAACGAACCGTAATGCACAGAGACGATGCATGTTTTGATAAACACGCTCGTATCGTTCAAACGAAATTACGTCGTTTTTGAAAGATCCGTGAAAGTTACAAGTTTAACGAGCAGAAAATAAAATTAACGACTTCATTCATTCGGTTTTATCGAGATAGACTCATGCGGAGACCCCTGTTATCCGTCCCGCTTACCAAACAATTTTTAATCAACCGTTGGGCCCCGTGTTCCACCATCGATGCAATAGTTTTAGAATATCGTCGGCATTGGCTAGAACGTGATCGATGAGCACGGAGAAATAGCAAACACCGTAATTAAAAAAGTTTTCAGGATCGCTGCTAGTCGGAGGATTCGAGTACACAGTTGTGTATCGGTGTTCGATGGACGTATCCAAGGTCTATAACCGTTGCCTAACCGAAACGAAAACCCACGTTACCAACGTGAGATTAATATAATAACAAAGAACTCGATCAGGATAATTTATGAGTAATTTTAATGGGGAATTCCAGAGGCAAAAATAAGTCGAAAATCAAGAATATCAATTTGTTAATTGAGGCTTTGTTAAAAAGTTATTAACGTTTAAAGTTGCGCCTGTAGAGCGACAATCTGCGAACAGCTGCGTACACGTGATAGACTTCGTAGAAAGTCAGACCATAAACCACCACTCTCTGTCCGCAGTTGTATCCACTTCCTAGAATTCTCCATTCCTAAGTTCACGGCGACCGAATGCTCATCACGAAAACGTTTCCCTAACCCTCGACAACATTCCCTTGCTTCGCACAGATTCTTAGTTAGAGAAGTCACGAGAAAGAATCGCAGCTATGTTTCGAGTCTTATTGAGACTAAGATTCTTCTTGCAGACATAGTATTGAGATTCAAAGATTAAACTTTCTAAAGATTCTTCATCAATTATTTCATCAGTATTTTAAATATAATTTAAGACAAGATCAGGTCTAGTATGCTTCTAACATGTGTTATATAGAGTGTGAAGCGGGGCAAGTGGTATTATTGGGTAGAGAATGAGTTCTACGTGTAAAACTAAACAAACAATTATAATAACATTTTTTCGTTCGAGGTCCGGTTTTCGAGAAAATCGACTTTGAAGTTGAATATGCGTACAACGGAGTCGGACGCTCCAGTCAAACAGCGTTCAGTCGCGCGCGTGCCCCACAAATTTTCAAATTCGCGTATCTCGAAAACTAAGGCTCGAACGAAAAAATGTTATTCGTCCTTTTTAACGTATTTTCATATGTAAAATCCACTCCGCGTGTTAAACGTAAGAAAGAAAGCTTCAGTTGCACGTTGTAGAATATTTTAATAGATTTTTCATTTATATTAAACATCTATTGCTATAAGGAAATACAGACAAGCTTCATAAGTAGAAAAAAGTTAAGAGTAAAACCATCTTAACCATAGCGGTTACTATTCGTATTGATTGTGGTTTTGCGCTGTAGAGCTTGTACCTACTGTCTCCTCTATCTAGAGGTCACGAACATGAACTTCTCTTCCTTCCCAAGTACAACACTATCAAGAGAATATTGAACTTGGAATAACTATCCCTTCTCTCGTTGTTATTAGAGTCACAAAGGAACCGCACCGTGGCGCTTAGGAGCAACCAAGTTAAATGCCTATAAAGTTCTTGATGCGAGGACCTGGAACATATTCCTCCTCCTAGCGTACCACTAGGTGGATTTGAATTTGGAATATCCAAGCCTCTCGCTGTTATCTGAGTAAAAAAGGAACTGGTTCGAGAGACCCACTTAAGTTTAGAGCACAATGGCTCTAAGGAAGTTCACCCTTAAGTCCTTGTTACCGACAAAATGGATAACTTCTTCAGAGGTACGACCCTTGACCATCATTTACATTTAGCGTATCTCTACGTAACGATTCGTATCCAAGCCTATGATTACAAGCTTTCGATTCAAAGACCACAAACTTAATTTTACCCTCTGACTTCGTACCAGGGAGTTATTGAATTTGAAATAATTGGCCTCTTATCGATTATTGGTGTAATAAAAGGATCTCAGGAAAATCCACTTATGGCTGGAAAAATGTTTTTCCTTTGGGCTTTCTTATCGACAGAGTCTACGGACAACTCCCCCAAGAACACAGCCCTTCGGCCACCATCTATATTTGATGTATCTTTGCGTCGCAACGCTTAGAGTACCAGAGTTCGTGCTTATAATTTCCTGATTCTAAGATCACGGAGTCGATTCGACCCTCGGGGCCCCATCAGTTTATTGGACTCGGAATAATTATCCTCTCCACTATCCGAGTCTTAAAAGGAGCGGGTATTGAGAAGAGCCACTTGACCCTAGCGTGCAATGGCTGTAAGGATGTTTTCTCTTGGATCCTTTTACTTGACAGAGTTTATGCATCAATTTACCAAAGAACGCGACCCTTATCGTCATTTACAATATGAACCACGCTTGGGAGAATGATTCATATTTCAATAATGCTCTGTCACAACTCACCAAGTCCATCGTGATTTACCGGTTATTTACGTTTGCTTATTTTAGACGCATAACACATAACAGGTACACAAATTTTAAATTATATGTCAAAATGGGGGATGAAGAATAAACTGTGTTCCACATTACAAGAAGATCCAAACTGTACCACTTCGACTTTAACGATCTTTGGAAGATGATACATATTTCTAACGATATGTGTGAAATAGTTGCAATTACTTGTTTCAAAGATATAGTTAATTATTGTTGTATACCAATGATGTAATATGAACATAGGTGTCTGGTCGTAGAAGCCATGGCGACAAAGTGACTTGTTGCGTGGCGTGTAAAACGGAAGTTCAGCGATATTTAATCGAGATTCGGTCGCTGAACTTCCGATTTACAAGCCACGCAATATGTCACTTCGCCGTCGCAGTGTCTACGGCCAGACAACTATATTCATAGCAAATTACTAGGTATGTAACTGTCATTAATCATATGATCGACGCCATAAAGTAACTGTGTTTAATATTTCACGCATTTCGTTAAAAATATGTGTTCTAACAGTCTACGATCGATGACCGAAATCAAAGTCGAGGTTCTCCGCTTGTCGATACAATTTTAGCTAACATTCTGTAGGATAAGAATATTAAAAACTAAAATACGAATAATGTAAATTGAGTAGAAATATTTATCAAATTATATAGTTCCATGTATGAACACGAATAAGACGTAGATGAATTAAAAAACTTGCGAGAAAGTCTCTATAAATAATTAGCAGTTTCAACAAATTATATGCTTTATATTTTTCATTTATGAAAAAGAATATGCAAATCACCATTCTGTGCCAATATCAAGAAACAGTTGTCCAACCGAATGTCACTAGAAAACAATTTTTCCTTCTACGCACACTATTAAAAAAAAAGAAAATGGTACGGATTAAAAGAAATAAAATAATACAACCGAGAAAGAAGTTAAATTCTTCGTAGTTAATTATCGAGATATAGAGGGTGTTCGGCCAGCCCCAGGAAAAATTTTAATGGGAAATTCTAGAGGCCAAAATAAAACGAAAATCAAAAATACCAATTTGTTGATGGAGGCTTCGTTAAGAAGTTATTAACGTTTAAAGTTCCACCAGTACTGAATTTTTTTTCTAGAAAATGGATAGGATTTCAGGGGTATGTCTATTGACCAAAAATAATTGTAATTAACCCCTGTAACCGAAAATAATTTTTCCAGAACGATTTGAAATTTTTTTTTTCGTCGAAAAATTTCAGCACATGCCCGAATTTTTTTCTCGAAAGTGGGTAGGAATTCGGGGGTATGTGTATTCATAAAAAATGATTATAATTGAGACCCGCAACCGAAAATAATTTTTCTAGAATGATTTGAAACTTTTCAATTACGCCGAAAATTTTAGTGTCGATTTTTCTGATAACATTGTTTTTGATTTTTAATAAATTTGTTTGATGTTCTACGAAATTGTTGTTTAGTACTTTTTTGTAGGCATTCATGAACTCTACTTCCCCCCAAAATTTCAATGAAATATATTCACTATTGTAGGAGTTATGGCTGTTTGAAAAGTGTACCATTTTTATGGGGTTTTTCTCATTTTGCGGGGTCAAGGAATGACTTCTCGAATAATTTTGGAATTTCCATATATTCTTTACCAAAATCCGTGTTGTTTGCATTTTGAAATATTAAAATCGTCCAATCCATTCAGGAGTTATGACATTTTACAAATTCGCATGAAATTTCAGGGAAGCATTTCTGGCCTCACATTAGATTTTCAGTAAGGAATTTTTTTCTCGAAAATGTGTAGGATTTCGGAGGTATGTGTAATGACGAAAATTGATTGTAATCGACGCTGGTATCAAAAAATAATTTTTTTAGAACGATTGGAAAATTTTTTTTTCGCCGAAAAATTTCGGCACCTACCCGAATTTTTTTCTCAAAAGTGGGTAGGAATTCGGGGGTATGTGTACTCATAAAAAATGATTGTAATTGACCTCCGTAATCAAAAATAATTTTTTCAGAGTGATTTGAAATTTTTTAATTTAATTTTTTAATAACTTTTTAACGAAGCCTCAGTCAAAAAATTGATATTCTTGATTTTCGTCTTATTTTGGCCTCTAGAATCTCCCGTTAAAATTTTTCTCAGGAGTGGCGGAACACTATGTATATTATACAAAAAAATTGCATCGAGCAGTAACCAATTCACAGTAATAAATTAAAATAATTTCTTTTCGTTCATTTCCTAATATACAGAAAATCGTCAGATAAATGATAACGACTCATGTATTGAAATCACACTGAAACACGTATAAGGAAATTTATTCCAATTCAATTTTACAATTTATTTTCGTCCCTTTTATCATTTTGATCAATCGTGCAAAGTAACACGATATTAAATTTAAGTCGCGTAATTCCAAATTGTCAAAAAATGGCTAGAAAATTCGACGTTGTATCGTGCACGCGGTTGAATAACAGTTTATTACATTATCGTTGTCGACGAACGTCGCGTAATAATATAGCGGGTAAAGAAATTCGTGTACGGGGATCTCGTTTCAAAGGGTGGCCGTGTCGATCGATCCCACGGGGCCCTTCGGACAGCAGAGTCGACCAGCATTTCCGGTCAGCGATGCCGCCGGCGGAACAATGCGCCGCGATATGTCACGCGTTCCAAAGTGTCCTCGACGTGCCATTAATTGGAATTCAAATGGACATAAACATCTCCCGAGCGCGGTCAGTGCCAGCAAGATGCACCGATCGAAGGGTCGAACACCTCTAGACGCAGACTGCAGCCCCGATCGTAAATTGCACCGTGTCGACGAAATTGATGAATATTTTTCTGCTTTCGAAACCGACCGCTCGAAATTAAGGATGCCCTCCGATGGGTTTTTACGGCTGAACGGTTCGTCTACCTCGAAACTTTGAATTTTGCATCGCACTGTTGTACCGACTGGGGCATTTCATCATTTAATTTTTTTTTCATACAATCTTAGATTTTCAGATTTTCTTATTATTATTATTATTACTACAGAATACAAAAATATAGTAACAGTCGTGTTATTACAAAAATTATAAAAAAATTTATTTAAAGTAATCTAAATTGGTCGAGATAAGATATAGCTACATTGTTTAAAGTATGCTGGAGGTATGTATATGCGGATGACTTAATTTGATAAATATTTCAATGTTCGAATGATAAAGACATATTATTGTTAATGTTGATGTTATTATTTTTGACACTAATATTTGTTAGTAGTACATATTATTTTTAATATTATTATTTCGTGGTACTCGCGTACGTGACCTCTCTTGCTAGCATAGCGACGTATTTTGATGAGAAAACCATAGCTGCATCGACAGCTCTCGACAGGTGCGTTTTCTCGTCTCGCGTCGAATTATGGATGCGCACGAACTGTCGCAGTTGCGCCCTTAACGATAAATACAGCCGATTCTATTTTCCGCAATTGATTGCTCGGGCACCGATACACCTAGTAGCTTTCACTAGGAATTTTGCGTGTATCGTTTCAGTTGCTATTTTATATAATGACAATTATTCCACCAATCATTTGCAAATTTCGTCGATTTCTGCGTAACATACTTTTGCAGAATGACAGTAAAGTGATCCCTTTTGGTACATGCAAAATATTAGATGTAATTTTATATGGTCGCAGTTATTAAGCCATAATAAATACTATAACTGCTTAAAAGTTTTAAGACAGATACTAAGTTTCCAAGCCTTAATAAAAATAATTGAAACGACGAAAAATCACAAGAAATTTTTTCTCATTTGATGTTCCATATAAATAAGAAATTGCATGATTACAAATTTCAATGTGTCAGAATGATAACTACAAAAATAAAAAATGTTACAATTTTTTGGTCATATTCTTGCAGTTGAATTCCTAAAAAATTTTAGAGTAATATTACTATAGTCTTGTCGAAGTACAAATGACTCTTGACAATTTTAATAAATTTAAAGTATGAAGCATGGCAACGTATAATCAAACCATACATCTTCGACAACTAAAAGTAATTTGTTTATCACCGTTTCCATTGTAAATAACTAATATTAAACATGCGTTTGCAATTACTAATACGTTCGCGGATTACAAGAAACAAAATACAACAGGTCTCAGATCTCCAGGTTTATTAGTGGGTAAACAATTTGAAAATGTCAATGTTTTAATAAACTACGTTCGAACTACATTTTAATAAAAAATTAAAGTTTTGTAGCAACTTGGAATTTTTAACCATACTAACATCAACAATTCATACAAATTCGAAACAAATGGATATTGTGACAAATCTCGAAGTTTGGAAACCACACTGACTCACGGAACGAAATTTTTGTTAGCATAAAATAAAATCGAACCATACAAGAAACAAAATACAACAGGTCTCAGATCCCCAGGTTTATTAGTGGGTAAACGATTTGAAAATGTCAATGTTTCAATAAACAACGTTTGAACTACATTTTAATAAAAAATTAAAGTTTTGTAGCAACTTGGAAGAGGTTTACTGTTTTTTTCATAAAATTCCATTGTATGTTTAAAATATTGCTTTAGGGTGTGGTACAAAACTCGGCAGAAACACATGGGACGAACTAATATAAATCGCTTATAGGGTCTGTCACTTTTCGTTCGACGATAGCAACTTCTTAATTTGTTTGCAACGTTTACACGTAATGTTATAGGTCCGTCGTGACATTCAAGTATCGCCGCGACCCCGACGACTAATTAACCGCTAGTTTCGTGACTCAAGAGACCGGCGAACTCCGAAATGAAAATTAATATTCTTTCGGCGGTGTTCGTTTCCCAGGCAATGGCTGCGCGGTTCTCTGAACTCCGCCGGAAGTGGAATTAATTTCCCAGGGCAAATGATCCCAGTCGGCACACGGGAATATTCTATTTACCTTCATGAGCGACACTAAGCGGGAGACAATACTGGCACACTATGATGGCGTTTAACTCAAGCTTAACGGGGTTTAACCCTGCCTCCCTTTACCCGTGGGCCCTGAAAATGGTTGGCACGGGTATCCAAGTCGATCCACTGTTTCAATTCATTCGCACGTGACCATTAAGCCGCCCCCTTCACATCTCACCCCACGTTACTCCTCCAAAGGGTAACAATGCAACGCAGGGTGGGACCTTTCGTCGTAAAATCCACTCCCAACGTTGATCCGCGGGCTGAATCGGTTATAATTTCCCCTCGCGAATTTTGAACACGCTCTATAATATGTTGCGCGAAACAGCTTTCGTTCCCGATGGTTCGAGCTCCCTTCTATATTTGGAAATTTAATATCCCGATAAACTCCGAACAACTTCGAGAAGAAAGGCAGGCGTTTACTTTGAGGAACGTCGTTAAATTCCAAAAGCCAATGTGCAGCTCATAAATTTGAATATTATAACAAATGTTTCCATCGAAAAAAATCTACATTATTCAAATAATTTTACTTAACCCATCAACCGCCAATGATTGATCATTGCACTATAATTAGTAAAAATTCTCTTAAAAACGATGAGTTAAATTTCACAAATATAAAAAAAATATATGTATAATTAAATAACTTAGCACCTTCCACGATAAATAATTGTGGCTATTTTCGGGGAAAAATTGTTGAAGACACTGAACAAAAATCGACGACTAATGTTAAGTGTACCCAACTAATGGAGTTAAATGTATGGCAACTGATGGATTAATGCAAACATTCGTGCGAAAATGTCACTTAACATAAATCACGTCCACTTTGAGAAATATCATTAAATTCCAAAAGCCAATGTGCAACTCATAAACTTGAATATTATTCAAGATTCAAATGTATTAACATTGTTTTATTGTTCGAATTCCTCCGAGCGTACATATTACTGCGAACGTGTTCTATTCTTTTTTGTTCAGGGGTGTGCATCCTTTCTATCGAATAATTTCACAACGAACCTTTGGTTCTGTTAATCGGTAAATAAATAAATATTTTCCGTTCCGGAGAACGTCGGGTGGATTCGGCCGGTCAATTGATAAAATTCGCGATCGAGGCTCTCGGTTCCGGGACGCGTTTCCGGCGGTCTTGAATTTCGATTCGGAGATTCGAACGGTCGCGCGGTCGGCTCGCGTTCCAAATTATTCACCGCAAAGCACGTACCGTGGACATCGATATTTTTCCGGGGAAACCGTCGCGAACCACGCAACCGGACACATATACATTCTGATTACAGCGCGGCTTTCAGTGGCCCTAATTACAGCTGCCAGCAACTCGAACCTTCCATTCACCTAAATACCCATTGTCCGCGCATTAAAGCGAAAATTGATTAGCGATATTCGCAGCCCTGATATTGAATTTCGTTGAAAATTCTTGGCCCACTGAAGGATGGGTTCTATGGGTTGCGTACAAAAATGTAGAGTTTCTGGCGTTGATTAGGTGCCATTGGTCCAACTGAAATGGGTAGATTATTAATACAGAGATCCCCCGTTAACGTGAGCTGGCTCACCGCGACGCAAACGTTATCGAGGGAGGTACTATCAAATTGTCGATTGTTATCTCTGTCAGGGGGTGTTCCCCTAAAACCAGACAGCAGCGATATCTTTAAAGTGTGAAACGCTATGCGATCGTTATTTCGCGTAAACAATAGTAGGGATAGAATAAACAATGATCAAGTTTCGCCATATTGTAGTCGCGCGTACACAGCTAAAGAAATCAGTTGATTGTTGCGTCTGATTAAAAGCTAGTGTATCGTACAAATTATAAACTGCTATACCTCTCAATTTTTGTTAATTGTGTACAAACGCACGGGTGGTATTATTATATCTTTTGGTAAGTACTTTTTTAATTACCTTTGAATTTTGTATATACAGGGTGTTCGGCCACCCCTGGGAAAAATTTCAATGGGAGATTCTGGAGGTAAAAATAAGACGAAAATCAAGAATGCCAATTTGTTGATTGACTCTTCGTTAAAAAGTTATTAACGCTTAATGTAAAAAAACTGTAAACCTGTCGATGAGTCAGTAAGTAGAGTTTCTCATGCTGAGTGAGAACCACTATCGCATGCACGCAGCTATACGCAGATTGCTCTTCTACAGGCGGAACTTTAAACGTTAATAACTTTTTAATGAAGAGTCAATCAACAAATTGGCATTCTTGATTTTCGTCTTATTTTTACCTCCAAAATCTCCCATTAAAATTTTTCACTAGTTCTTATAAAACAAACTTTTTTTATGGCTTTGCTGTCCCCTGGTTCCCGAGAGATCATCGTTTCCTATTACCGGGCACTAAAAATCTAAATTTTGATTATTCATATTCCTATTAATGGCTCCAAATGTATTGAAACTTATCCTCTGGATAGGTATATATTCTCAGACATTGATTATGCAGCTGTGAAATGACAAATATTCCATATGAAAAAATAAGGAACCAGCAAAATTTGACTTTTACGATGGGATCTGAAGATCCTAGAGAAAAAAATGAGATCAGTTAACTATTATAATAATATTATTTATTTTGTTGCTTTATATTGATTCCTAATATTGTTAAATTATAAATAAAACAGTATAGAAGACGTAAAATATTATATTTTTTTAATGATTTAAGAAGAACCTTAAGTGTATTATTAGGTCGTCCTATGTGTTCGTTTTGCACTGCAACTGAAAGCAATATTTTAAACATATAACTGAATTTTATGAAAAACAGTAAACCTCTTCTCGTTCGACAACTTCCTCCCCTTCTTTTAACAAAGTCATTATATCGTCGTTATAAAACTTCTCTGATTTTTTATTAAAATGTAGTTCAAAGCTTTTCGTTAAAATGTTGTCATTTTCAAATTAGTTATCCACTAATAAACCTGGAGATTGTTGTATTTTATTTCTCATAAGATTCGATTTTATTATATGCTAACTAAAATTTCGTTCCATAAGCCAGGGTGGATTGCAAACTTCAAGCTTTGATACAATATCGATTTGTTTAAAATTTGTATGAATCGTTGATGTTATTATGTTTATAATTTCAGAGATCCCCTAAACTGACAAATTTTGTTTGTTTTCTATTAAATTACAAACTTGATCCTCGTCAATTTCAGAATATCGAGCGGCACAAACTTATGGAACGACCTAATATTTCGTCGACATCCAATTTCGTTAACAATCATTTCATTGACCATTTTTATTCCTCGATGTCGACTTCTAATGCGTCTGATTATATTTTAGTGTTTCATCTCTTTAACCCTTTGTGGACTGAAACAGTTTTGACATTTCGCTCCAACAGATCCATACGAAATATAACTACTTTCATTCATATCCTAAGGCTAATCTGTACTTCCTTATTGTACTAATGAAAATCCAATTAATAGCAATAGATATTTAATATAAATGAAAAGTCGTTTAAAATATTCTACAATGTGCAAGTCAAGCTTTCATTCTTATGTTTAATTCTTTAAGTCTTATGAGAATGCCTTCGTTTTTGAGATCAGTGAATTTGAAAATTTGCAGGGTACGCTTTGACTAGCGCGTCCGACCATTAATTTATTTTTCTACTTGCGCTGAAGTCCAAATCTTCAAAGTCGCTTTTCTCGAAAACAAGGCCTGAAACGAAAAAATGTTCTTTTATTTTTCTATTTACTTTTACATGTAGAATCATCTTCTGCCCGATTGTACCACTCGTCCTATTCTATTCTACACATGTACAGGGTGTTCGGCATCTATATGTAAAAAATTTAAAGATTCTAAAGGCCAAAATAAGACAAAAGTCAAGAATATTAATTTTCGTCTTATTTTGACCTTTAGAATCACCCCTTAAATTTTTGACATACAGATTCTGAACACCGTGTATAACACGACTCTCTTTCTTTTGTTTTTAATCTAACCTGAAATATACTAGACTTGAACTTGTCTTAAATTAGAGAAAGTGGTAGGAATGTGAGATACCAGATTTATTTTTTAACCTAGTGATTTTCAGAATAGCCAAATCAGCAAATTTTGATGAATAAATTTAAAGAATTTCATGTGAAATAAAATGCATAAGTATAAATATTGTGGATCTTACAATATCTATGAATTTTTCACTTTTTCTAAATTGATGTAAAATTGGATATTTAGAAAATAGGGTGATAATATGAGACAGCATTACTTTTCTGGCCTACCTCTTGCTATTAGTTGTTGCTGATCATTGTTGATCACTACTGACCAATGTCGGTCAATAGTGATCACTGATTAGAATTATTTAAAAATCCTCTCTTCACTTCTATTTTATTGTTTAATTCCAATTTCATTTGATTCAACTGTACAATCGTTTTTGTTATATTATGAATGGTTTCTTATTGTTAAGGATTCTAAAGGAACCTTAACATCGCGGAGTTTATGATACGAACGTGAGAAAGTGGTAGGAATGTGAGATACCAGTTTTATTTTTTAACTTAGTGATTTAAACCGCATAAACCAAAATGTGCACACATCATACGATACAACCCCTTCACCGAGAAAGGAGCATGTCGATTCGCATGCTCTTCCAGCATTTTTCCTCTGTTGGAATTCGTAAAGAATGCAGTTCTGTTGCCATTTTTGACTCTACTGAATGGAATACTTTTAAAGGTTATGTCGCCATTTTTGACTCTATTGAATTGAATACTTTTAAACGTTATGTTGGGCCTTTCGCTAAACTATCTTCTGTTTTAACTAGCTACATATATGTCAACAATATATAACCGCAAAAGAACGGGAAAATCTATTGACTTTAAACTTGATTTTATAACTACTTAAGATAATTTGGATTATTCATTTGTACACCTAATAAATAGCAACATCAGACCAGGAATAGGCATTCCACGTTAAACAGTAAAAAAGTCAACTTCGCCCGTTCACTGCAAACAACTTCATTATCCAACATTCATTTTTTCCAACTATTCCGATAGTGCTAATCCACTCTTAAAATTTCTTCACATTCCAATTGTATCTGGGTCGCGAGAGTCTACGCAATATTAATCATTTGTACACAGTGGATTCTAACGAATGAAATTTGTAAAAAGTAATCTAAACTTGTAATTGCAAAGGGCTGAATGGATGAGAAATGAAACAAGCAGAGAGTTGTATTCAAAAATCCATATTGAATTCGGATTCAATAGTGACAAAAGCCCCTCAGCAGATCTGTCGGTATTCCAGTATTTCAAAAATGAAAAGGATTACAAAATTTTCATTTTTAAATGATAAAATGATTTTCATCATTTTGTACCAATTCTCTGTAAACGTTACAAATTTTATTTATTTATCTAATATATGTAAAATAGTGACTTGTACAATGGTTGTATTTCTTTTAATTGCTTTATTATGTTTATTATAGACAGCACAGTCTATTTAACAATTATCAATTATACGAAGAAACATTGTCATGGGAGTATAAAAAAATATAATGTTATTTTGTACCCAGTGTTTACTAATTTTCAAATGTACAACGTATATGTTAAAATTTATGAGTGATAATTTTGTTTCTTAGTATTGCAACACCCCTCCTTTTAGTTTAATATTTGGAATAAGCAGAAATCGACGCCAGTTCTACGAAACTGAACGTGTGGGAACTTACAAATAGCATAATAGATATACAAAAGGGATACAATGTTAAACATCCAATATTAAGTCCGTTCTGTTGTGTTAAAACTTTTTCAATATGGCCGTACATAATTTTCCTCGTTTTACTCTTCTCTTTTTCGCTCAATTTCATTTCATTTCATTCGCTTCTCGTTTTCTCTTGTACATGCAGGAAATGTTACTCAATTACGTAAGTGGAATTTAGAACTATGAGATTGAAATAGTTGGCTGGTTCGGAGTGTGTAAAATATAATTAAAATTAGTAAAAGGGACAAGGGAAACATTAATGAAAAGAAAATTCTTATTTAACTTATTATGAAATAATTCTAAGAGAGTTAGAATGCATTATTGTGTCATATTGTTAGATTAATCACGCAGTCCAATAAATAACTATGGTCCGATTCAAACAATATTTTTAATACTCTTTTTAAGTATTTCGAGTTTGATAGAAAACTTCATTTCTTAAATAATTTGTTAAACAGTTGCCATTTTATAGAAAATAGCAACTTTTGAAAATAAAATTTTTTAATATCAATATTAAATTGAATAATATTCAAATTACATTTTTTGAAAAACGTATTTTATCTATAAAATATAATTTATGTTAACTTTGAAATTATTCAAAAATATAGCATTTAAACTTTATCAGATTTAATTGTATTGCAAGCATGGAGTTTAAAAAAGTATTAAGAATTAATTTTAGAATTATTCATACGTATAACATTTTAAAATGCGTTATGTAAAAAATGCTGAAGCGATTTAACGGAAAGTATTTTAAGGTTGAATATTTTTCACTGCGACATTCTGTTACAAATTTCAGATCTTATTATAAATAAATTCGCAAAGATATAAATATAATAGTAAGTTTATATTATAAAACATAATTACTCCTGTTAACATCTCAATTTCGTTAAATTTTAATTCGTTTCACATTTCTTTTTAAACAAACTATTTAATTATGCTTTAATTTAAAACTTAAAAAACGAGTTATAAAGAAATATAAAATGGTGCGAAAGAAAGTTCAGAAATAAATTTCGACATGGTTCTTTTCAAATAAGGTTGCAGGAACTATTAAACTATTACTTGGCCGATATAGGGCGCAGCATGACTTAATCGGTAACTCGTAGGGATTATTCAACCTTCGAGGTTTCTCAGAATTCGCTAGCGTCGTGATTAAGCCATCACGGCGATATAAACTGCCCAGTAAAAGCGGCAGGTGTTTTTACGTGATGAACTCGCCAGGTTTAAAGCACGTAATAACAGAAGCGGAACAATAATAAGCCCGGTTATTTGCGCGCCTGTTGTTTCATGGTGTGCAGGAAAACGGCACGCAACACCTGCTACCTCTGCTCATCTTTATCGCGAGTCGACTCGATGCAGAAGATCGATTACGTTGCCCCTAAAAGAGAGGAATTGGCGCTAAAGCAACACATTCCTCGGAGACAAATAGGCTCATCAATTTAAATAGACTTCCTCGAGACACGGGGAGTGTTAAGACACTGCTGGAGAAACTTTCAGGAACAAGAAGAATGACTTAAAGTTTTCCGAAAAGTCATTGTTTCCGTATTGATTATTACTATCCATCCATATTTTCAGATAATTTAATCACCGTTTCATTCTTACTGTTCACTGAGAATCTGATTAAATTTTAGACATACCTGCTACACGTTATTTTCACGAATTCTAATACAAAGTTTTATCAAATACATTAAAAAACTGTAAAAATGATTCCAAGGATCGTCTGAATCATACTAAGAAAGCAATAGCTACATTTGACAGCAATTAAAACGAGCTAAGTACATCCACCGAATCTACAAACAGTTTCAAGACGAGTAATTGTTCTCAAGTCCAACGAATTTATTTAAATACTGCACTAACGGGTCACTCATCGAGCTATAGTTGCAAGTAATAATTGTAATAAGTTCCTTGTATATATTTTTACGTGACACGGTCGGTAACGAAATAAATAATTCAAAGTTCGATGTCACGCTGATGAAAAGAAACTCGTCGTTGCTCCTAGAGTGTAACAAATTAAGAGCTGCTGTTGAATAATTCCTTGTGTAGAGCCCGTTGGCCCTCTTTGACTGATCCTGATTTATCCGAAATCTCAATGCATTCCAATTAACTAAAGTATGTTAATCTTGGAGTACTCCGAGCTGGTAATGCACGTATTTGCTGATGGTTTCGAATACCTGATTCTAGATGTTTCTTCTGTGACTGATTTGTATACCTTAACACGCTCGTCGAGAATAGAGTAGGTTTATCTCGGCTACGACACATTTAATCCTTGGTTGCCTTTGCACGAGGATGCGTTCACAATCCGAGACCTATTTCAGAACTTGGCAAAATTTAGATTTTAAAACTATAGAACGTTTCTGAAGAATTAAATTAATTTTCCTAGTTTCAAACAACCTGTTTCCAACAATATTTAATCTCAACGACAGCGAAGGATCACGTCCTTGACAAAAATTGTTGCCGCCACGTGAAGGGTTTCCGCTGCACTCGACAATGAACAGTGCCGTTTTTGAGGAAGTCACGATTTTTCACGGACAGCATGCAATTTCTAAAGGACTAGGTCTGGCCGGATGCCGGTTTCAGATTTCTCTGGAAACGGTCCCCGGTTAGACCACCCTCAACGGCAATTGATGTATCGCAGACCCTCACGTGCTTGCCATCAGGACTTAGGATAGTCAATAGGACAAAGAATTGTGCAACGTCCTGCAGACCTTGATTTGCAAGATGAAACAAACCAGGCTGTGGACGTTGCACAATCCAAAAACTAAACAAATTTCGGATTGGGCAGGACAAGGCCCAATCCGAACATCGACGCCTCCAAGGAGGCACTAAGAGGGAGATACGAAGTCTTCCTCCAGGACGGCATTTGGACGCCTGTTTAGACCAATCTTAGTCTCTCAAGGCATTTGGACGCCTGTTTAGACCAATCTTAGTGTCTCAAGGCATTTGGACGCCTGTTTAGACCAATCTTAGTCTCTCAAGGCATTTGGACGCCTGTTTAGAACATCTTAGTCTCTCAAGGCATTTGGACGCCTGTTTAGACCAATCTTAGTCTTTCTAGTCATTTGAACGCCTGTTTAGACCAATCTTAGTCTCTCAAGGCATTTGGACGCCTGTTTAGAACTTGGACTTTGCTAGATCACCCAGGTGATCAAAGCAATAAATATTTCTTGCTATTAATTTTAAGAAATTAATGTGATTGTAAATCAAATAAAATTGATTTACTACAAAATCTAACTCCTAGAACAATTACGGAGTTAACAAAAATAATTCAACGTACCTTCGTTTTAAATAACGAACGAGGACTGTCCATTCCTATCTCGCCACAGATTTCATCATTGAGAAGAAAGACATGATTTGCATTCAGAGCCAGGTCTCGTCTAAAAATTCTCCTTAATTCGACCCGAAAGCTGTCTTCGTGGATACTCGTGCCGAGATGAAAACAAAAAGAGGGACGAGAAGAGGTCCAATCTGGCGCGAAAATTTCAAGAAACCTCGATTCCCTTCTTTCATCGATGCCGCTCTATTCGTTTGCGCAGAGACAACGAAATCGTCGGGACAAAGATCCCCAAAAAAAAAAATTCTGAAGACTCGTTCGCGGTTGGCTGGGGTCCTCAGCCACAGTTTCTTGTCTAATATTCTTGCCTCAAGACGCCGGTAATTCGGACTTCTCTCGGGATTACGAACAGTCGGAGGCGTCTACAATTGCTTCCGTGGACGATTACGAGAGCCGAGACGCGCTAATCAGTCCTCCTTCTCTGTTATTCCGACTCATCCTGGGTCTTCCAGTCGTTTTCGGGGCGCCGATTTAACGGCAATGGCGCGCGACGCAGCTGCTTAATTCAAACTTCGAAATTATCGTCGCTATACTCAATTGGCGGCATTAATCCAGCGAAAAGCATTGTCGTTAGCAATGTCGATTACCGACACCATTACTAATACCATTATTAGCCTTTTACCCCCCTCGTACGCCCATGGAAGACGAGTTTCCGTCGAATCGCAATCCCAGCCACGAATCGACACCGCGACGGCCTGGTTGATAATGTAATCGATCACTCGCGTTGCGCATTAATGGATAATTTAATGCAGTGCATACCAGGTTGACGCAAGGAACTGTGATTCGAGTCAATCAACGTGAAACATCGTTGAAAGAAACCGTTTGACACAGCAATGAGTTAACGTGTTTGCGATAATTCTGTTCCTTTATCCATTTTTATAAAACAAAGTGAATTTTATTTATCGATAGCGTACAAATGGCGTTGACAAAAACGTCTGCATACTGCCATTTATTAGAAGCCTTTAACTAGACTTTAAAAGCTAGGAGAAGGAAAACTGTTTCTCACCTGCAAGGTGTACTTAACGTGACTTTCCAGCGAAAATCTTACTTAACCGCCAACGATTAAATTATTGCACTATAATTAGTAAAGATTGTCTAAAAAATGGTAAGTTTAAAATATACAGGGTGGTCGGCCATCCCTGGGGAAAATTTTAAGGGGAAATTCTGGAGGCCAAAATAAGACGAAAATCAGGGATACTAATTTGTTGATTGAGGCTTCGTTAAAAAGTTATAGAAACGTTTCCTGCCATACAGTATATTTTCGGTAAAGAATTTTTTTCTCGAAAGTACGTTGGATTTCGGGGGTATGTGTATTCACCAAAAATGATCGTAATTGACCTCCTCAACCGGAAATAGTTTTTCCAGAACGATCTGAAATTTTTCTTTTTCACCGAAAAAAGGCACCATTTTTTTAGAAATTCGTTTTTCATTTTTTGTAATTTTATTTAACGCGCTATAGAAAAGTTGTTTAATAGTTATTTGTAGGTACCTATGAACTCTACTTCAGAAAAAAGTTTCATTGAAATATATTTACTATTGTAGGAGTTATGGCTGTTTGAAAATTGTACCATTTTTATGGCGTTTTCCTCAATTTTGCGAGGTCAAGCATCAACTTTTCGATTATTTTTGGAATTTCTACATATTCTTCACTAAAATACGCGTCGTTTGCATTTCGAAACATTACAATCGTCCAATCCGTTCAGAAGTTATGATATTTTAAAGATTCGCTTAAAATTTCGGGGAACCATTTCAGACCACAAATTATATTTTCAGTAAAGAATTTTTTTCTCGAAAGTGCGTAGGATTTCGGTGGTATGTCTATTGACCAAAAATAATTGTAGTTAACCCCTGCAACCAAAAATAATTTTTTTGGAATGATTTAAAATTTTTTAATTTCGTCAAAAAATTTCAGGACCTACTCGAATTTTTTTCTCGAAAGTGAATAGGAATTGAGGGGTATGTGTATTCACCAAAAATGATTGTAATTGACCCCCACAATTGAAAATAATTTTTCCGTGAATGATTAGAAATTTTTTAATTTAATTTTGTTAATAATTTTTTAACGAAGCTTCAATCAACAAATTGATATTTTTAATTTTCGTCTTACTTTGGCCTCTAGAATCTCCCATTAAAATTTTTTCCGGGTGTGGCCGAACACCTTGTATAATTAAATAACTTAACGCCTTCTATAGTAAGCAACTATGACTATTTTCGAGGAAAATTTGTCGAGAAATGAATTATCGCAAACATTAGTGCGAGAATGTCACTTGCCATGAATTGTAACGTAAAGATTTTGAGGAATTTGAACATTTTTAGAATAAATCAAGTGCAGAATTTTGTAAGCTTTTGGAGGCCTCACTGTAAGAGGTAACATTTAAAACAATTCCGGAAAGATATTTTACACGACTTTTTTTCTTCAAATTATAGAAATCCAAAGATCAACGTTTTGGTTAAGTGTGCTCAAACTTACGAGCGACAGCGTTTTTTTAAAAACCCAAACTCGATTCGTCGTTTCATCGAAGTTCTTCGATTTCGCGTAACCATAATCTTGTGGAATTATTTGCATTTTCATGTTTATGAGAAAGAACTCTGCTCGAATCTGAACGGGAAAGTTTCTTAGGGACATTTTCACCAGACCGTTGTCTGCCTTAACAAGACGTGTTCCTCTTTAAGCCGTGGCAGTAAGACTCACCGCAGATAGAATCAGGCGGCAGTCGATGGCATGGACTATCGTGCGTTACTCGGTTCTGTCGTCTATTTCGATGGTAGTTTCCGGCAGTCTCGATGGCATTTCCGTCTCGAAGTACACGGCACGGGAAACCGCAGGCCTACCGTGCGAGGCAGCAGACAGGATTGTTCGCATACCAGGGCTGACGTAGCGTGTACGATCATCCCTCGGGCCATCCGCTTGGTTCGACGATCGCTGGATTCTCACGCCTCGGAATACTTGGCGTACTTGTTATGCGCGATTGTATCTTCGACGGCAAAAAAAATTCCAGTAATGTGCCAGTCGCGGGGAGAACAGTGCCGTGGCGTTACGTATCATTTTACACATTGTACACCATTATCAGATTTGAACTATTCTATCCCTGGGTGAGTTGTCTAGTGCACAATAGGCTCTATTCGGAAAGGAAGACCCAAGAGAAAATGTCCCTACTATCAACTATGCTTAAATTAAGATGCTCGAGTACCTGATCTGCTGTGATTTAAAAAGATAAGAAGGTTGTTCCGAGCCAAAAACCTCTGCTAATAGTAAAGTAAAGGGGTAGAAGCACTGTTAGTGATCTAGGAATCAAGTGGTCACAGCTTATGTTTACCGTCTACAGTTTTGTTACTTCAAGCATCGCTATCCAGATTTACACTCAGATTTGAAGCACTATTCTTTGAGCAGAAACTGTGATAAATGATTTCTTTATATTTAAGACGTTAACTGTCAGTTTTCTGTGTCTAAAGATGTCATATAAAAATATTCGATAATTCAATAGTAAATTTGTTATTTTACAATATTCCAAATTAAACCAGCACTATTTACAATTTCACAAGTATTAGAGTTCTTCCATTGTAAATAATATTACAACACATTGTAAGCTCAAAGTATCGGTCACCGGTGACCACCGTGGTAATCAACGTGTTGAATTTAGTACTACTATATCAAACCTATTTTAAACCAGGAAAATTCAGAAAATTTTGAAAAATTATGTATAGTAGTTGTGTGTACCACTATATAAATAATGTAGTTCGTCCATAATTGACGAAAAAGCAATCTTTTGTTTCTCGTGGAATATCTTCAGAAGAATAAGGTATATTTAAAAAACAGTTTACGTAGGATTTTAATGTTGATCGAAATTGTAAATATCAAAATTTATGACAAAAACGTGTACTATTTACTCACTGCTGCACAATACAATACTGATCTAATTTGATTACTAATCAAATAAAGCGAGCTACTAGTTCACAGCGGTACTCTTGCGCGCTCGAGAACGTAACAACAAAAACAAGGCCTCGGTATCGAATTATAACATTCCAGTATCTGATTACACGAGCACCGAGCAACAGCAGTCTCGGGGCGTCAACGAAATTTACGGAGGCACTTTTTAGTTCAGCTTCACTTCAATTTTGATTACTCTTTACCTAGAATCATATCCATTTTATTCGTATATAAAATTTTATTTCACGCATATACTACCGTCCATAGGTCACCGGACATTTTGTTTATCCATCTCGAAAAATACAATTTAAAGTACAGACACAATTTTTTGAAGCGACTTTATTATCTCGTTTTCTTACATTTAGTCATTATAACTTTATTATTATAACACTCGTATGAAATTAAAATAAATATGCAATAAGTAAAACTGCACAAGGAAACAAATTTTGAAGATAAACGCATTTACAACTAGTGGACAATATTACAGAAAGGTTGAAATCGTACTAATGAAAGAAATACTACAAAATAATTGTTGATAAAATTCCATCATTCATTCGAACGAGCGTTTTCAAACGAGGCCGATATACTCATAAACCGAAAATTTTTAACTGTTTTCTAACATTTTAGCAAAATCCGTGACATACAATATAAGTTACGTTTCTTTTATACGGAAATGAATAAATCTTAGTTTCATTTTGTAATCCACATAATGTTGACACGTTTTTATTCTACGTTCGTTAAATATCCGATGACTTATGAACAGGAGTATATGTATAGGTATATTTCTTGCCATATTTGAAACGAGCATAATCCGAACAAGCACAGTCCTAAATAAACGTACTGGCTCTAAATTTAAAACTTCAGTGTACAAAAAATGTGACTGTTTATACGTGATAATATTCTAGACGACAAAATAAGACGAAAATCAAAAATACCAATTTGTTGATGGAGGTTTCTTTAAAAAGTTATTTAAGTTCAAAGTTCCGCTTATACAATAGCAATTTGTCCATCTACTTGAATTTTTTTCTCGAAAGTGCGTAGGAATTCGGGGGTACGTGTATCGACCAAAAGTGATTGCAATAGACCCCTGCAACTGAAAATAATTTTTTTAGAACGATTCGAAATTTTTTAATTTCGCCGAAAAATTTCACACCTCGAATTTTTTTCTCGAAAGTGCGTAAGATTTCGGGGTTATGTTTATTCATAAAAAATTATTCTAATTGACCCCCGCAGCTAAAAATAATTTTTTCAGGATGATTTGAAATTTTTTAATGTACTTTTTTAATAACTTTTTAAGAAAGCCTTAATCAATTTTGGCCTCTAGAATCTCCCATTAAAATTGTTCCCAGGGGTAGTCGAACCTTGTATGTATAATCGCTAGAATTGTACAAAACTAAAATATATTTATCTATCGTGAATCTATTGCAAATAAGAGCACATTCATCAAGGATTAAAATGAGAATATAGTTTAATATTTTTCATAAAAAGGTAATTAATTCTCTAGTCGCTTCGCGTCTCATCGATCCGATCATAATTCGTGTTACTCTCGGCTGGCCGCTCCGTCATTTCGAACAAGCCAATCACAAAAAGCCGGCGTCTAATCAGCTTCCACTAGTTCAGGCATAGACAAAGACTAAGCCGAGCATGATTAACGAGAACATAGACGCAACAAAGCGTAGGGATTCCTGTCCGTAACCAAAGTTAAACATTCGGCCGGGATTCGTGCGCGATTTTCCAGACGGTGTTTCGTAAACTGCGTTCATCAACCCGAACGTCTCGTATGGCCGATGCCAGTCGTACGTCGGAAGTTCGAGACGTTCGTTTTCATCATACCAATCTGGTAATTGCACCGAACGACCGCTCCAAGTAACAGGGGCGAAATCACCTGGAGAAGATGCAGCAAAGCGGTGACTTCGCTTCAGAGACATAACTTGGAGCAAGCGCACAAGCGTGAGAAGAAGTTTAAGACAGAAAGATAGAAATGCGTGTATTCGAACGAGATTCAGCGAGTATTTTCAAACTGAAAGCACGTCGAGATTTCAAAGCCGGCTGCTACGGAATTAAATTCCGCAGAAACTAGTTCCTTTAACTAATTTGTCTATTGTTATGACGCCACTCTTTCGAGCAAGCCCGAGCGTCTAACAAACGCGCGCTTTTACCGTAATGCGTTCCACGAAGAGTGGCTCTAATAATTAGACAAAAAGCGAAATTGGAATGAACTGGCAACACCTTACTTACATCAAGTAAATAGAAACGTCGTCGGGACGCAGCGCGTCCACGGACAAGAGAGAACAGTTCGCCAAGTAACGGGGAATTCAATTCCTTGACATTAAACCTACCGCAACCGGTCGAATGACCATTTTTTAAATTTCGTTTAGAATTTCTAACACACAATATTATTTTAGCGCCATTTAACTTCACGACTTTTCTTATAGTATACGTACAATGAATTTTACAATATTCACTACTATTCTTATTATTTGTTTTCTGAGAAAAGTAAGTTAAATGATTTATATTTTTTTTTGTAAAAGACTAGACAGAAGTTTTCTCCATAATTGAGCCACCGTTGGAGCTTCCCCTTTAAAATGGCTTTTGGTTTTTGGCGATCCGATTTCCCGTTTTGGGGATATCGTAATTTATATAAAAGGGTAATTTTTCAATTTTCACTATCTCTCATGGTCCGCCGTACAAAAGCCTATAGCAACGCGTATTAAAAATACTAAAACTTTAGACGTGTACAGTTCCGAAACTACTAACGTTTTATTACAAATTAAGCCGCCGTTAGCAGCGGTAAACCTTCCTTTTTAAAATGGCTTTTGAATTTTGTCGATCCGATTTTCCGTTTTCGAGATATCGTAATTTATGTAAACTGGTATTTTTCTTAATTTGACTATCACCGTCTTCGTCTAACGCTTCGAGTCGTACCTCTTTATCTCTTACGTGACCGACTGACCTAGTTACTACGAGCACGTGCGGTCAACGACCTTTACAAGGCCGTAGTAAGAATGTAAACAAACGCTTCGAACCCTTATATCTCCGGAACTAACCACCGCATCGACGCGAAACTAAAATCGTCATATCTCCGGAACTAATTGAGCTATTGACTTGTTCGAACGCTCATCTTAAAGGGGATTTCTTCCTCTATCCAATGACTATACCAGCTACTATAATTTTTGCTGTCTTCTATGTTTATTTTCACATTTACTTTGACGCTACATACCCAAAGTAGTTTCAGCACTTCCTATTGATCATACGACTGGTGTGCCATAAAACTGGATCATAAATTGTTTATTTAATTGAAAATGAGTTTAAATTTGTATATGGGGTGTTTGCATAATTACTATGCCATGTTTTCGTAAATTACTGTTTTCTCTGAAATTAACTACGGTATCGACTTGAAAGAAAATTCGTTTTCAAGAGCGTTATATCTTCTATCCGATGAAAATTACTAATTTACTAATACTATTAAAGAAATAATGCACGTTTAGAGTAAAAGTATTGAATATTTTTGTGCAGGTGCTTAGAGTTCAATGCTTTAATAAAAACTATGTGACATAAAAGAGACGAATATCTTACGAACAAACATCAAAACACAACTTTCTATACATATAATGCAAAAATTAGAAGTACGTTGCCTCGTAAAAGAGAAAAAGTTTAGTGTTAATACGTCGTTGACATAATCGCGTCAAGCACATTGCGTTTGAACGGTTTCGACCAAACTCGTTAGCCCTTTTCAGAAAGGTAATCGTAATTTGTAAATCTAAACTACAGACAAACATAATAGTGGACAAAAACATATTTCTGCATTCTCTATGTTTAAAATAAGGAAATGTACGTTTCATATATTCCACATAGTACGTGCTATCTCCAGAATGAGTATTAAAATTTCAAATTGGAAGGAAATACAGTGAGTGTAAAAAGTATTCGTACAACAGTCAATTCTAACAAAAACTTTATAGAACTTTGTTTATTATATATTCTATGAAAATATAAACAATTTATTTTTAATGAAATTAAAATATGCATTTTTTTATTGACATTATTTTGTAATAAACACAATTCTATAACTAACTTGTAACTACTTGGTAACTTGTATCACATGTACCATTCTTCCACGAGAAGAAGCAGAGCGTGTTTACTTCTCCACTTCTGATGCAGTCCGCTGACTCACGGGCATTGGTCGAAAACGGTGACAAAGATCGGTGACAGCCAATTAGCGGACCGCAGCAAGAGTGGGGATGTAAACACGCTGTGCCTTCTTCTCGTGGAAGCACGATACATTCGACTCTAATTTCAAAATTTCAATTCAAATGCGGCACGTGTTCTAATTGTCCAATCACGCTAAAATTTTGGCATAAATGATTTCTTCATCAAGTATGACAATCTACGGGGGTGCGTAAAAAAAAAAACTAAAAAGAAAATTTTGATCCCTGTAGCTAAGGACCACCCTAGTGGGAATCTAGACACCAATCAAATTCGCGTTCCTTTGACTAGTCAACTTTCCGCGGACGCACAGTACCATAAAGAGATGACTCGATGGCTAGGCACGCTGATTGGCCGTAGCGTAATAGCAACGTCTATTCTCACACGGATTGTCATTATTGACTGAGTCGATCGCAACTACAATTCCATTGCATGACGAAGGACGCGAACGAAACGTATCTAGACAGAGTAGGATAAAGCCATATTTCACGACATTGGCGTAGCCATAAGCTCAGAATATTAACCAAGAATATTACAAAAATGTATCTCTCTCGAATATAAAAATCCTACTACTATGTAAGCGTGTAGTAACGGCGGGGTTTTCTGATAGAAGTTAGGCGAAGCGAAGGCCTACTTGCCCTTACACTGTTCAGTTTGTAGATGCCTACAAGTAGTCTCTTTATGGTACCTGCCCTCTTCAGGAGAAGCAACACTGCACATTGCAATGGTCAACAACATGGTCACGCGTCCCGTCAAACGACTTAGTAACCATCGAATAAATTCTCCCGTCTGTTGAATTACGAAAGAGCCCGCGGAGAGTGTACCCTTTCCCTAGAAATGTACCAGAACGAGGACCGTGACATTATATCGACGTTTCCTGCCACGAAACATCCGCTTGCTGTCTGAAATTGGTCGAAAACCGTGAACCGTAGTCGTATCGCCGCGTGGACATCCCTGGCTTAGCTGCTCGTGTCAATAGAGCCTGTGAACATTCCGAATTTACGTCGCTCGACTTTCTATGTTCCGCGGTTGACGTCCGCGCTGACAACGCGCCGCTAATTAACCGGCTCGTATTCATTACCACGATCGATCCCAGTTTCACGACGCATCGACTGTCACCGGCGTCCGCAGAATGCCCATCGAGTCTTTGACACGTCTGCGTCGCGACGCGACGCGTCGTTGATTTTGCACGGCACGCCTCGCAAATTTTCTGGAACCGAAAACGCTGCCCCTGCGATTCGATAGAAATTTATTTCGTGCGAAATCGCTTTCACGACCGTTTATTCTTTCTTTCGTACGCGTAAGAAGAGATTCAACACGTTGAGACCAGTTTTCTCTGTCTGGGGATATTCTCGATATCTTTTGAAATTATAACAAATAGAAATATTTAATGGTTTAATGTAGTACTTGTTATTTTGTAGTATTACTAATGGTAATTAAAAGATACATAAGTTTTGTATATTTAATATACAGGGTGAGGCAATAACTATTAGCACTTCAGATATTTCTGAAACTATAAGTTACACAGAAATATTTGCTGAAATAAAATTGCACAGTACGAAGGGAGCCATCTGGTGGCGATGATAGTTTTATTGCAGGTGGAGGTACTTCGGGCATTTGAAGGTCACTGCCATTTTTTTAAATGGATCGGTATGTGTTTGCTTCTGTATCATGATAGAGGATCTTAAAATGAGTTCAACGACCTATTACATAAGGTAATTGGAGATCATAGAAAGTAGAGAGGTTGTTGTTTCAATTGTATTTATTCAGCCTTGTGCTCTGAATGTAGGATGGTTGACGCGTACTGGAACGAAGTGTTCTTTCTTAGTTGTCTGTAATTTTAGGGAAGCTCCGACATAGTCTTCTCCCTTCCAAGCACTCCTTAGTATGACGCACTTGGAAGGGGGCGCGTGTCACGTCAGAGTGATGACGTCGCCAAACGACGTTGGTGAAAGTTGTCGATCTTGGTCGACTGCAGGTCAACTTTCTTCAGATTTTCGTTAGGGAGGCTCATGATACGGCTGTTTGCTGGCATGCAGATGTCAAGGTTGACCGTGCACACGGTCAAAGAATTTTTGCCCTACTATACACCTCGTCTAAGCCTGCGAGGCAACGGCACACAGTGGGCCAGATTAAAAATTTCAGTAACATTTAAGTATAACTTTTGTACCATTACAGATATCAAAGTGCGGTTTGCACAGAAAAATATGATAAAAATTCTCCCGTTTTAATAATCTACAGAATATTTTGTAATTACTTTCAGTATGTCTAATTAAATTTACATTTACGTTTATTTAATTAGTCTCTGCAATGTTTTAAATGTAATTGTCTCACACAAATGTAACAAAATATACCAAAAATGTATTCCTTATTTGATATTTATTATTTTCTTAGACAATTTAGTTAGTTTTACTTAGTTTCTGAATTATATAGAAATATATAATTCAATATTATTCCAGATACTATTATTAAACCCTGTAACAAAATGTATATTATACAGGGCATTCGGCCACACCTGAAAAAATTTAATAGGGGATTCTAGAGGCCAAAATAAGACGAAAATCAAGAATACCAGTTTGTTCATGGAGACTTCATTAAAAAGTTATTAACGTTTAAAGTTCCGCCCGTACTGAATTTTTTTCTCGAAAGTGGGTAGGATTTCGGGAACATGTCTATTGACCAAAAATGATTATAATTGGTCCCTGCAACCAAAAATAATTTTTTTACAACGATTTGAAATTTTTTAATTTTGTCGTAAAATTTCACACATTTTCGAATTTTTTTCTAGAAAATGGGTAGGATTTCGGGGGTATGTGTATTCACCAAAAATGATTGTAATCGACCCCTACAATCGAAAATAATTTTTCCAGAATAATTTGAAACTTTTAGGCACCTACCCCTTGTCGATTTTTCTGATAACATTGTTTTTGATTTTTAATAAATTTGTTTGATATTCTACGAAATTGTTGTTTAGTACTTTTTTGTAGGCATTCATGAACTCTACTTCCCCCCAAAGTTTCATTGAAGTATATTTACTATTGTAGGAGTTATGGCTGTTTGAAAATTGGACCATTTTTATGGGGTTTTCGTCATTTTGGGAGGTCAAGCATCAACTTTTCGATTATTTTTTGAATTTCTACATATTCTTCACTAAAATACGCGTCGTTTGCATTTCGAAACATTAAAATCGTCCGAACCGTTCGGGAGTGATGATGTTTTAATGATTTGCATGAAATTTCCGGGGTACATTCTGGCCATACATTATATTTTCGTTTAGGAATTTTTTTCTCGAAAGTGCGGAGGATTTCGATTGTCTGTCTTATCACCAAAAATGATTGTAATTGACCCCTGCAACCAAAAATAATTTTTTTACAACGATTTGAAATTTTTTAATTTTGTCGTAAAATTTCACACATTTTCGAATTTTTTTCTGGAAAATGGGTAGGATTTCGGGGGTATGCGTATTCACCAAAAATGATTGTAATCGACCCCTGCAATCGAAAATAATTTTTCCAGAATAATTTGAAACTTTTAGGCACCTACCCCTTGTCGATTTTTCTCATAACATTGTTTTTGATTTTTAATAAATTTGTTTGATATTCTACGAAATTGTTGTTTAGTACTTTTTTGTAGGCATTCATGAACTCTACTTCCCCCCAAAGTTTCATTGAAGTATATTTACTATTGTAGGAGTTATGGCTGTTTGAAAATTGGACCATTTTTATGGGGTTTTCGTCATTTTGGGAGGTCAAGCATCAACTTTTCGATTATTTTTTGAATTTCTACATATTCTTCACTAAAATACGCGTCGTTTGCATTTCGAAACATTAAAATCGTCCGAACCGTTCGGGAGTGATGATGTTTTAATGATTTGCATGAAATTTCCGGGGTACATTCTGGCCATACATTATATTTTCGTTTAGGAATTTTTTTCTCGAAAGTGCGGAGGATTTCGATTGTCTGTCTTATCACCAAAAATGATTGTAATTGACCCCTGCAACCAAAAATAATTTTTTTACAACGATTTGAAATTTTTTAATTTTGTCGTAAAATTTCACACATTTTCGAATTTTTTTCTAGAAAATGGTTAGGATTTCAGGGGTATGTCTATTGACCAAAAGTGATTATAATTGACGTCCGCAACTGCAAATTATTTTTCCAGAACGGTTTGAAATTTTTTTTTTCGTCGAAAAATTTAGCCACCTACCCCTATCGATTTTTCTTAAAAATTCGTTTTTGATTTTTAGTACTTTTGTTTGCCGCGCTATAGAAAAGTTGTTTAATAGTTTTTTGTAGGTACCTATGAACTCTACTTCAGAAAAAAGTTTCATTGAAATACATTTACTATTGTAGGAGTTATGGCTGTTTGAAAATTGGACCATTTTTATGGTGTTTTTCTCATTTTGCGAGGTCAAGCTTCAACTTTTCGATAATTTTTGGAATTTCTAAATATTCTTCACTAAAATACGCGTCGTTTGCATTTCGAAACATTAAAATCGTCCAATCCGTTCAGGAGTTATGATGTTTTAATGATTTGCATGAAATTTTCGGCTATACATTACAGTTTCGTTTAGGAATTTTTTTCTCGAAAGTGCGGAGGATTTCGTGGGTATATGTATTGACCAAAAATGATTGTAATTGACCTCTGCAACCGAAAATGATTTTTTCAAAACGATATGAAACACGTGAAATTTCAGGGGAATCATTCATTCATGATCAGACATTATATTTTCGGTAACGAATTTTTTTCTCGAAACTGGGTAGGATTTCGGGGTTATGTGTATTCACCAAAAATGATTGTAATTGACCTTCGCAACCAAAAATACCTCTTGTAATTCCGAAACTTTTTAAAATCTTTATGCTTTGTTTCCTGGGCTTCTCGCGACTATTGTCCAACTTTGAACATTAATAATTCAAAAAGGTGGACGAAAGTGATTATGATTTTTATATATTAACTAAAAGAAAGCATCCTGAAAACATTGAGATATGTTCGAACGTGGAACAACTTGAGACTCAAAGGATATTCCTTGTCAATTGTAAAAATATTGACAATTTTCTGTAGTACATTGAACATTACGTTCGTAGTACTTTAAATACAATAACTTCAGCTGTAATTAATATGTTTTAATGGAAAATAATGCTGTTTATTGTAGAAAAGAAGCGAAGAAAAAAAATGATCGAAATCGTCAAAATATCGTGAAAAAGACAGTACATTTTACGAGCGCCAAACGTACATTTGAAAATGTTAAACTTTAACAGTTCGATACAGCTGTAATTTATAATTAATTTTATCAATTCTTTCATTTTTAAGGTCAGTAGATATTTGAAAGCTAATACCAATTGATTAAAAAGTTCATTTTTTGGTAAAATGTCACTAAAAAATCTTCGATCCAGCCACTGTGCGGCAGGCTGGCGAGGACTGCTCTAACTGCTCGTTTCAGCATCAAAGGAAATTGCAAACAAACGATTTAAATGACTTTAACTGAAGTCAGACGTAAAGCGGTAAAATTTTAAAAAATAGTTCGCTTATTAGTCAACTATTGGCGGTGTGATTTTCCAAGGATCAATTAATATAGTTTGGAGAGTACGCGGTGTAAACGATTGCTGAACGGCGCGGCGTTCGCAGATCATTTAATTGGATTTTGAAACGGGCATTGTTGCCACAAGAAACAGCGAGAAAGAAAACGTCGGGCGAGGGCGATGTTCGCGAAAAGCTGTGGCTGCGCTCGTTGAAATGCAAGCTCTTTTATAACGCGCCACTGGGCTTACACCCACACGGCGCTCGTTAACCCGGCCATCAGTTTCACGCATGGCGCCGCAAAAAAGCATGACGACAGCACCAAACGTACCCGGCTCTCCGCTGTTGACTTTCCCCACGCCCCTTTCCCCTCCACGCCCCCTCGATCCTGCCATCCGTCCTTTTATTCCTGATTTTTCAATTTCTACCCGTTGCATTACGTTTCCCGGCGCGGTTGCGAATCAGTCAATCCTTCTCTCGCGGCGGCCGAACCTACCGATTGTTCGACTGCCCGAATCGATTTGGTTGGCAAACACCGAACCGTTTGATCTCGCGTCCTTCGAAATGGGCGCCGACGAGTATCGAATTGATTGAAATTTCGAAGACGTTCGATAAAAAGTTCGAGGTCGTGGAGCGTCGAGAAATAAGGGAAACGAACGTGGGTCTTGCAAATTACACGGACACCCTGTGCGACCAGACTTGGCCACTTTTTAAATAATTGAAATCTTACGTTATTGTTGGTTATTAAACGCAGTTAAGGGAATATTTATTAAAAGCTCGATGTAATATACGCCATAAATACAGAACAACTCGTCAGAGATGCGACATGTAACACATACGGTTGAATGAACAGTTGTTACCAACAGTAACAAGAACAGATGAGGCTAATGCCTATACGGGTATAAGTAGGCGCCGAAAGACGCGTTCTTAAAATGTCCGTGCATCGTCGTGTGAACACACCCAATTGCTCACAGTTATTTTATTTCATAATTATTTTCATGCTTGTGATCACTTCTGAAGTAATTGTGAAATTAAACATAATATTCGAATATTCGAAATTGCGCTTCGATCGTGAATTCTGAGCCTGGTTTGCAATTTTTGTTCACGGTTGAAGTATTTCTTTATGAAGAAATTATTGCTTTAAACAAATTGTTGCAAAGGTTTCGTAAAATAAATCCTTTTTTTAATTATTATTTCCAGGATTATTTCTTTTGGTCTATTTAAACGAAAGGAATAATGAAATAACTTATTATTCGCGAATCGCTTTATGTCGAATGAATTGCAATTATCTTTATTTTCAGATAACGGTCAAAAAATAAATTATTTCAAATAGATATTTATTGTTTTATATAATACTAATATTACTAATTTAATTTCAACCGTATCTGAAAATAAAAATAGTTATATTAGTAATACTTACAGTATTATTACTGTAATATTAGTACAATTAAGATATTTTTTATTTTATATAATACTAATATTACTGATGTAATTTCAACCGTATCTGAAAATAAAAATAGTAATATCAGTAATACTTACAGTATTATTACTGTAATATTAGTACAATTAAGATATTTTTTATTTTATATAATACTAATATTACTAATTTAATTTCAACCGTATCTGAAAATAAAAATAGTAATATTAGTAATACTTACAGTATTATTACTATAATATTAGTACAATATTTGAATTATTGGATATTATTGTTCCTCGTGCTAAAATTTTAGTAAAGAAGCGTCCACGGAAAAAGTGGAAATGTCAATTTTGTGGAATTTTGAGTTGCATATTTTTTTCTCGCATATCATATCGCATTAAAAATCAGACTTTCTTCCGAGCTTTATAGGAAAAAATATGGGAATAAAAATAGTTTTCACTTTTTGAGTTTAATGTATTAGATATTTCTTAAAATTTTAATATCATAATAAAACGAAGAATAAAATGATATATGAGAAAATATAAAATTTTGGCATTATATCGATGAATAAATGTTTCTTTTCCGAGCAACACCAAAATTTGGTATCCTTCACTCTACTCGTGGATCTTTCGAACATCGTGGCCATTTCTAGACGTGGAAAAGTGTCATGGCAGTTAACATTTTAATTACATTATTATCTAAAAAGGGCTATCCGCGTCCAAGTAGCCGAAACGTCGATTAAATAATGAGACCATAGTAGTAAAATTGCGTGATCAGAAATGATTTCACTACGATCACCGCATAATGTTTCGGTCGCGGTGAAAACCGCAGACTAAACACAGCGTGCCAATGAATTGCGGCTGATGTGAAGCGCAATTGTGCGTGTCTGAATTTCGGAAGACGTGCACAATATGACACATATGTATGCTATATATATTGACGAGCGGTGAACCGTGTGAACGCGTTTACGACCGTCGAGAATTTTCGAATTCACGCGAAATGGTGGCGCTCCCGTTGACGATAAATTTCACCCTTGTTCCAGGATTGCTCAGGCTGCAGCAGATCTATCAAGGCTTGAAACCGGGGAACGAGTCGTTTCAGGTGGAAACTGTCAAACGAATACAAAACATGTCCGAGGCGATTGATTTCCTGCGCAGCTTGGAGGAGCTCAATCGGTGAGTTTGGATTAGGTCGGAGCGATTTAATTGAACTCGACTCTTATCGGGAATTTGGAAAAGACTTTCATCGACAAGTGAGCGAAATCGGTTTCGTTACATGCAGGGTGTTCGGCCACCCCTGGGAAAAATTTTAATGGGAGATTCTAGAGGCCAAAATAAGACGAAAATCAAAAATACCAATTTGTTGATGGAGGCTTCGTTAAGAAGTTATTAACGTTTAAAATTCCACCAGTACTGAATTTTTTTTCTAGCAAATGGATAGGATTTCAGGGGTATGTCTATTGACCAAAAATAATTGTAATTGACCCTCGCAATTGAAAATAATTTTTCCAGAACGATTTGAAACTTTTTAATTTTGTCGAAAAATTTCATACCGCGAATTTTTTTCTAGAAAATGGATACGATTTCAGGGGTATGTCTATTGACCAAAAATAATTGTAATTGACCCCTGCAACGGAAAATAATTTTTCCAGAACGATTTGAAATTTTTTTTTTCGTCGAAAAAGTTCAGCACATGCCCGAATTTTTTTCCCGAAAGTGGGTAGGAATTCGGGGGTATGTGTATTCATAAAAAATGATTATAATTGAGACCCGCAACCGAAAATAATTTTTCTAAAATGATTTGAAACTTTTCAATTACGCCGAAAATTTTAGTGTCGATTTTTCTGATAACATTGTTTTTGATTTTTAATAAATTTGTTTGATGTTCTACGAAATTGTTGTTTAGTACTTTTTTGTAGGCATTCGTGAACTCTACTTCCCCCCCCCCAAATTTCAATGAAATATATTAACTATTGTAGGAGTTATGACTATTCGTTTTTCATTTTTTGTAATTTTATTTAACGCGCTATAGAAAAGTTGTTTAATAGTTTTTTGTAGGTACCTATGAACTCTACTTCAGAAAAAAGTTTCATTGAAATATATTTACTATTGTAGGAGTTATGGCTGTTTGAAAATTGTACCATTTTTATGGCGTTTTCTTCATTTTGCGAGGTCAAGCATCAACTTTTCGATTATTTTTGGAATTTCTACATATTCCTCACGAAAATACGCGTCGTTTGCATTTCGAAACATTAAAATCGTCCCATCCGTTCAGAAGTTACGATATTTTAAAAATTCGCTTAAAATTTCGGGGAACCATTTCAGACCACAAATTATATTTTCTGTAAAGAATTTTTTTCTCGAAAATGCGTAGGATTTCGGTGGTATGTCTATTGACCAAATATAATTGCAGTTAACCCCTGCAATCAAAAATAATTTTTTTGGAATGATTTGAAATTTTTTAATTTCGTCAAAAAATTTCAGGACCTACTCGAATTTTTTTCTCGAAAGTGAATAGGAATTGAGGGGTATGTGTATCCACTAAAAATGATTGTAATTGACCCCCGCAATCGAAAATAATTTTTCCGTGAATAATTTGAAATTTTTGAATTTAATTTTTTAATAACTTTTTAACGAAGCCTCAGTCAAGAAATTGATATTCTTGATTTTCGTCTTACTTTGGTCTCTAGAATCTCCCATTAAAATTTTTCCGGGGGTAGCCTAACACCTTGTATAATTAGATAACTTAACGCCTTCTACAGTAAGCAACTATGACTATTTTCGAGGAAAATTTGTCGAAAAATGAATTATCGCAAACATTAGTGCGAGAATGTCACTTACCATAAATTGTAACGTAAAGATTTTGAGGAACTTGAACATTTTTAGAATAAATCACGTGCAAAATTTTTTAAGCTTTTGGAGGCCTCACTGTAAGAGATAACATTTAAAATAATTCCAGAAAGATATTTTACACGACTTTTTTTCTTCAAATTATAGAAATCCAAAGATCAACGTTTCGGTTAAGTGTGCTCAAACTTACGAGCGACAGCGTTTTTTTAAAAACCCAAACTCGATTCGTCGTTTCATCGAAGTTCTTCGATTTCGCGTAACCAAAATCTATGGAATTATTTGCATTTTCGAGTCTATGAGAATGTATAACGTTTGAAGAATGAAGAGCACATAATCAAGAAACGTCACAAGAGAAACAAAAAGTTGATACCTAAAGATTACTGTATTTTTCTATTCCGTATATCGTTGAGTCTAATAAAATTTCTAATCTTATTGATGACAATTTACTCTAGCCATTTCTCGTAGTCCTAATAAACCAGAACTCTTTTACATGATGCTTAGCAGTAATCGAAATACAGCTGGAAAAGGATTGATTTATATATATTATAATAAATCGAAAACTTAGAATTGTAGACATTAGCGAAGCAGAAAGAGCACTAAAGAATAAAATGTTTCTTTAGGATATCAAGAAAACTATTTTTAAAAATCTGTCGTCAATTTGTGCACTTAACCAATTGTTACTGTTCACGATTAATTTTATTACAGAAAATATTTAAGACGATATTTACGTTGTTGCATTCCATTTACGTTTCTCGTTTCGTCGAAAACGTTAAAGGAAAATAATGAATCACCTGTTACAACTACAACAGAACGTTATTGAGATATACAGGACTATATTTTAAGAACCGAAATATTTTTCCGTGCGATGGGAAAGCTTCCGCCAAAATATTGGTCGCGCGCGTTCGCGTAATAGTATAGGTTATTATTTTTGGGGCGGTGAATACTATCCGCATTGGTGGAATCTGACGGATCACGCTTTTGTGGGAATACGAGTGGTCACCGCGTATCTCGGCCACAATTTACCGCCGGCTACGCATTTGCATGACCCGGGTAATCAACAACCCGCCCCGACAATGAGCTCGAATCGAATGAACATTGTAGTTACTGAAATCAAAACGCAACAATTGCGAATTGTCGCCACGCAACGGTTCGTTTCGCCATGACTGTATCATTGGAATATCAAATTTGCAGACAAGCTTTTATTCGCGATATAGCTTCTTACTTTCTGGCCAATAAAAAAGAAAAATTTACAAATACTCAAGAATCCCTGATCACGTTTCGACTATTGAAAAAAAAAATTCCTTTAATTCGTGTATGTTCGAACTCAAGTTTACTTTTATGTTGTTCGTTTCTTCCAATACACAGGGTGTTCGACCACCCCAAAATAAGACGAAAATCAAGAATACCAATTTGTTGATTAAGGCTTCGTTAAAAAGTTATTAACGTTTAAAGTTCTATAACGCGCACGCAGCTGTTCGCAGATTGCCGTTCTACATGCGGAACTTTAAACGTAAATAACTTTTTAAAGAAGCCTCAATCGACAAATTGGTATTCTCGACTTTCGTCTTATTTTGGCCCCTAGAATCTCCCATTAAAATTTTTCCCAGAGGTGGCGACACTCTGTATATTCGTTATTTGTAATCTTTTCTAAAAATGTTCCAAACAAATCTTACAGAGAATTAAACATAAAAGAGTCAAATAAACTTTCTTTTATATATATATATCCTACGTATGCATACACGAATGAAAGAAGTAGAATCTAATAGAATGCCCCTATATATCGAACGGTTTTTGAATAATGCCATAACCTCCATTATAATCTCTCCATTTTTGTCAAACCAAATATCATCTTCCACGTATGATTCGTTTTCTCAGTCTGTCCAAAAACACGAGCCTTTCAACATGAATGAAAACAGTAAATTTGAACTTTTCACAGATGGAGCAACAAATACGTGGTGCTCGATTGCCCCACAGACATGGCGAAGAACATTGTTGTGAGTCACGTGAGGGACGTAGCGCTGGGGAAAAGAACGTATCACTATTTGTTAAGTGGATTGGTAAGTAATTATGCAGGGTAGATCAAACTCTAGTTATCAAACTCTAAAATCGTAAACGTTCGCAACACCGAATGCATCTCACTTTTACGTTGCAATTCACAAAGATAAAGGGACGACTGAGATAATTAAAGACATTCGAATTCGCTCGAAGCACCGCAAGGAAGCAGAATGTTCGCGCGCGTTGGAATACACCAGACAAGACAGCATATATTTAGCGGTTTCGGTCGAGTAGCATGGCGCAGGAATGCGTCCTTATTTAAGGATACTGATGGCATAAACGTTTATACGAATTCCTTGCAACCTCAATGAGAAATATTATCCATTAAAGCACTGGCTTCGAGTAGCTTATTAAAGTCGTATCGCTAACGTGCGATTTTTTACTGTATTTTCAACTTGTTTTTCATCTACCTCTCGTTTATTTTTTTATCCCAATCTGCAGTTCAATTTTCTAGTTTAATGAAACAAACAGTTCTCTGGTATAGAAATACTAAATTGTAATATACGATTGTTTGTGCTTTGTTCTACAAGTCTATATACAGGGTGTTCGGCCACCTCTAGCAAAAATTTTAATGAGCGATAGTAGAGGCCAAAATAAGACGAAAATCAAGAATACTAATTTGTTGGTGGAAGCTTCGTTAAAAAGTTATTAACGTTTAAAGTGCCGCTCTTACTGAATTTTTTTCTCGAAAATGCGCAAGATTTTGGGGGTATGTCTATTCACCAAAGTGACTGTAATTGAACCCTACAACCGAAAATAATTTTTCCACAACGATTTGCAATTTTTTAATTTTCTCGAATAATTTCACACCTTCTCTATTTTTTTTCTCGAAAGTGGGCAGGATTTCGTGGGTATGTCTAATGACAAAAACTGATTGTAATTGACCCCCGCAACAAAAAATAATTTTTCCACAACGATTTGCAATTTTTTTTCTCCGTTGAAAAATTTAGGCACCTAATTGGATTTTCAGTAAGAAATTTTTTTCTCGAAAGTGCGTACGATTTCGGAGGTATGTGTAATGATAAAAAATGATTGTAATTGATCCCCGCAACCAAAAATAATTTTTTTAAAACGATTTGAAAAATTTTTTTTCGCCGAAAAATTTCAGCACCTACTCGATTTTTTTTCTCGAAAGTAGATAGGATTTCGGAGGTATGTATACTCACCAAAAATGATTGTAGTTGACCCCCGCAACCGAAAATAATTTTTCCAGAACGATTTGAAATTTTTGAATTTAATTGTTAATAACTTTTTAACGAAGCTTCCATCAACAAATTAGTATTCTTGATTTTCGTCTTATTTTGGCCTCTACTATCGCTCATTAAAATTTTTGCTAGAGGTGGCCGAACACCCTGTATATTTCTGAAAAGAAAATTCTATAAATAAAAATGTTGATTAAAACGAATGAATATTTCTTCAACTCTTAATGTTTAATCATGGAAATACCAAACGAGAACATTTTATAATATTAAATAATTCTTGTATATTTCCACCATAAAAACATTAAGAGTTGAAAAAATATACATTCGTTTATATTAACATTTTTATAAACTTTTCTTTTAAACTACGCCATTTATACAATTTCCATATAAATCACACTCTGAGCATTTTATTGTCTCCTGAAAAAATTCCTTTCTGTCTTCCTTGCGTAATGAAGACCATAATACAGTAGTGCCCACATAAATGACCAAGCTCGGGACATTCTAGAGGGAGATTCTAGAGGCCAAAATAAGACGAAAATCAAGAATAGCAATTTCTTACTTGAGGCTTCGTTAAAAAGTTATTAAAAAATTAAATTAAAAAATTTCAAATCATTCTTAAAAAATTATTTTTGGTTGCGGGGCTCAATTACAATAATTTTTGGTGAATACACATGCCCCTGAAATCCTACCCACTTCCGAGAAAAAAATTCAAGTATGTACTGAAATTTTTAGACGAGATTACAAAATTTCAAATCATACTAAAAAAATTATATTTAGTTACAGGGGTCAATTACAAGAATTTTTGGTGAATAGACATACCCACGAAATCCTGCGCATTTTCGAGAAAAAAATTCAGTACAGGCGGAACTTTAAACGTTAATAACTTCTTAACGAAGCCTCCATCAGTAAATTGGTATTCTTGATTTTCGTCTTATTTTGGCATCCAGAATCTGCCATTAAAATTTTTCCCAAGTTACACGCGACACGCTCGATGTTCCAATCTTCAATGGGATAAAACAACATGAAACTGATTGTGGGATAATATCGGTTCGTTGAAAAGTACATTAACAGGTATTAATCGGTACGTTGAATAAATTTAAAAAAAATACTCAAAACATTTTTAAATATTGACTTTCTGCTTACTTCTCGTTTCATTGCACTTTTATTTAACCCTTTGTTTCGTTTCGGTATACGATCGAACTAGAGCTCGTTTATAAAGAAGTAACCGACTGTTCCTTTTGCGATTCGAGATCTGCAGTTGATCGAGTAATCTTAGATAAACAAAGACACGCTGGTATCTATAAACCACCGTTTGCCTTTTATTTGCGAGGATTTCTAAGTGGAAGCACTCGAATCCACGGAATCGTCCCACCCACCAGCGGCGCTTCGTATATTTTATGTGTCAGTACAAGCACACTATTTTCGTATAATCAGATAATGGACGACCGATGGGAGAGCGAGGTGATCGAGTACGGTGCTATCAACATCACCGGTTTTCGCATCGTGGACGCTACTCGGCCGTACGTCAAAGACTTCCTGGCCGCCTGGCATCGCCTCGACCCGGCAACGTACGAAGAAGCTGGTCGCGAATCAATTTCCGTACGTATGTCCCGCGTTAACCATTTTCTCTCGTCGTTTCCGGAATCATTGGATGTTCTCAAATTTGGAACTTGGGAAACTTGCATCACACATTTTTCCAATTCCCATTCGATATTTTCCAATATTTGCACGTGACAGTTCTTCTTCGTCGATAATCTCTGTTTTACCGACAAGGAGATTGCCAGTACCGATCGTCGCCAATTTTGATAAAATGTGGCTGGTTTGTGAGCTTATATCTATAACAATCTTAACTGTAATTATACCCGTAGATAGCCGGCCCGTTATGAAAAAAATAAGTATAATCCATCCGTGCTCCAATTTTCCGCCTTAAGCCTGCCAGTCTACTTCGGTTTTCTGCTTCTTTTCGGGCACCTGGCGTGGACTGTGTGCTAACGCTGTTTAGAGTCGAGGCCGGAAGAGGAAATCAAACTGAGGTCTGTAATCCAACTGGCGTAGATACCTGTCAAGTTCGAAGACGCAGTAAACGGGGAGCTCAACAACGAGCGTTTTTCTCTTGCATCGTCGTACTTATCTAGGTCCTTCCCTGTTCCTTTAGTTATGCTCTAAAACTAATAGTTGAAGAGTTATAATACTTTAAAGTTTACTCGTTAGAATGTTTATAAACACGAGTTTACGTGTAATGTCAATCGGTGTAAGATTAATAAAGTTTTGTATTAACACCTTTCGTTATCAAGAAAACTAATATTGGAAATCTATAAAATATGGCTCACACGACTAATTGTGAATCCCCAGGCACTGTATTTTGTATTATAACAATATTTTTGTAGATTATTTTAAATAAATTATCCTTGGAAAGTGTCGTATCTTGATTTAACCCTTTGCACTCCGAATTATATTTCAATTTTGTTATTGGCAGCTCCCAACGCTTTTAAGTGTTTTATTTGAAATGTACATTAACTAAAATATAGGGCAATTTAAACAAACAGAGGAACAAATAAATTCAATTAAATACTGTTTTATTTCCACTATTGTTGTATTTTGTAATTTTCAAGTGTACGATATCTATTTGGTTTGGATTTGACAAAATGTCGAGTCACACTCGACATAGGAGTGCAAAGGGTTAAGGAACCATTCTAATCGATCAGAATCTATACTGAAATTTGTTGTATTGAGACTTAGAAAATAATGCTGACAATCTATCATGAATTGTAAATTTTCATACAACGAAATTAATTAGAATGTTGTCGCATATACGTGTAAGACAGTTACTTTGTAATTCTATTGAAAATTTAGCCAAAATGGTGTAACGTTTCTTCATACAGAACTGTGATGGAGGTTTACAGTTGGTCATGTGTACTTTTCAAATTCAGGATAACAAAAGGTTTCCCAACAACATTTTATTCGGCATTTTCGACTTGTTTTTCCATGAACAAACACCTATTTCCTGGTTGCTCTACGATTACAACACATATAACCAAACTCACAAAAATGAAAATAAAAAAGATAAAAACAATTATTTTAATTAATTTCTAATAAAATCGAACGTTAGATATCTTTAACCATCCGATTATTGGAATGGTTATCCTGTATAAATCTATTTACAGTGAGTGTAAAAAGTATTCGTACACTAGACAATTTGAACGAAAACTTTGCAGAACTTTGTTTATTACAAAAGTATGTTAACAAAAACATGCATACATATTCTTAGAAATCTCTGGAACAAATGTCATTAACAACAAATTATTTATTTATATTTATTATGAAAATATTAACAAATTTCCAGAAATTGGCGTGAAATATACGTGTAATAAGTATTCGTACATTTCTAATTTTACAACAAAAACTGTAAATTTTAGTACATAAACGTAACAAAAATCAGTCTATTTGCTATTTTAGTATCTAGTGGGATTTCCTTTAGATTGTATAATCGCTTTAAGCCTTTGCGGCATTGAATTTACTAAATTCGTGGTTATAGTACTAGAAATTTTGTTCCATTCCTCTAAAAGTGCATTTTTTAAATCTTGTTTCGAAGAAATGCGATGGTCTCGAATTTTTTCTTCAAGATGACTCCATAAGTGCTCTATCACATTTACGTCTAGACACTGTGGAGGAATTTTTAATTGCTGCGGCATATTATATAGGATCCACTGACGTGTATTATAAGCATTATGCTTTGGATCATTATCTTGCAAAAATATATAATTGCCCTGTAACTGCATTTTATTTGCACTAACCTGAAGATGCTCTTTTAGAATATCGATGTACATTTTGTGATCCATGATACCATCGATAAAATGGAGGGATCCAACTCCGCTCGCACTCATAGAGCCCCAAACTGTGACTGATCCTCCTCCATGCTTTACGGTCGGCTTTAAATTTCTTTTTTCGTACTCGGTATTTTTTTTCCGCCATACTGTACATCGTCCATCTGACCCAAATATGTTAAATTTACTCTCATCAGTAAATATAATAAGGTTCCAGTGCTCCATAGGAACATTAACGTACTCTTTCGCGAATTGCAATCGTTTCTTTCTATTAATTTCATTTACGAAATATTTCTTACGAGCTATTTTGCCGTGATATCCTCTATCCCGTAAAAAATTACGCACTGTGCTACTGCATACATTAATGTACAGATCATTTTTAAGTTCAGCTGTGATTTTCACCGCACTTATCTTCGGATTTTGCTTTATTTTTTGAATTATCCATCGGCCGGTATACTCATATATTATTCGTTTACGTCCGTTTCTTGGATTATTTTTTACAGTTTTTCGATCGCCATATCTGTCAATGATTCCTTGAATCGTGGACCTCGGTCTATTTAAAACTTTAGAAATTTCACTCAGTGTTTTACACTTATTATGTAAATTTATAACAATTTTCCTTTCTTCTTCTGTGGTTGCGTAAATACATGTGAGGTGACTATGGAAGAGATTAAAATTCATTTCTGAATCTGTTGGTAACGTTGCAAAAGACACGAAATTGGTAATGTGGTTTCGAGACCCCACAAAAATAGGCCGCAAAAATAAATTGGATGAAGGATCTACTTCTATACCACATCTGTGACAACACTCTAAAATCTTTGATGAATCAATGAGAATCAAAACTAGCCTAGCGAAGAAGCTCTATATTTATGATGACCTATGCAAAGCGGATCGCAGCCAATTTGCTAATAATATTTAGTTTTTAATTAATAATTGCATTACCCAGCTAAGAGTGATACGATTATTAATTAAACGCTAAATAATATTACCCAGGTCTCACCACGA
Source organism: Colletes gigas (assembly GCF_013123115.1). Lineage (NCBI taxonomy): Eukaryota > Metazoa > Arthropoda > Insecta > Hymenoptera > Colletidae > Colletes > Colletes gigas. Next base: position 1,351,840 of record NW_025106659.1, on the reverse strand, counting down.
GGAGGTTGCTGCGAATGGAGACCCGCCCTAACCGATTCCCAACCACCCTCCATTAATAAAAATCTGTGACCAACAATCGTTGGTCGAAGAAGAAACAAACGAAAGTGCAATCAACGATGGAAACAATCAACGAAAGAATTTTTGAGAAAGAATTTGTTTCTAAATTCTCATCAACAAAACAGAGAAATAGACCAAAATATTGCCTGCCTGATATAATGAATAATATGGAAAATCAAACTCCTGCCTAACTATAAATCTAAATTCATTTACATCCTACCTATCTAATCATCTAACAAAATACATAGTAAATATATTCTTCCTTGTTGATCCTTCGACGAAGATTTCCTGAAACATACCGTTACATTCTACCTAACTATAAACCTAAATTATTAAAACATAAATTGAGCAATTTGAAACAAAATACATGAAATACATTCTTCTTTCTTCTTTCTTCTATCTTCTATTTATCCCACGATGATTTCCTGAAACACGAACAAAGCAATATCAAACAAAATTGTAAGAATTCTTAATTGTTACCTTTATAGACCTAAAACTTCCATAGGAATATGCTCTGTAACAGAAACTTGTTTAATAGATTAGTAAGAGAACAACACTGAATCTGTAAAACTACAAATACTACAACTACAGGCAAGTGCAGTGACAAAGTAAAAATAGTAGATAATATACGAGGTTACTTTGATTCTAAAATATATTTATCGCGAAATATCTTCTTGCACGTAAATCTAATGATATATTTTAATAAGTAAAGAAAGACTTTGGGTATCCAACGATATCGAAGATACCCAAAGTCGTCGACTAAATTATGAAAATGAATTTAATTATCGAAGAATGTAAAGAACAATCGGAAGCTACTAATTTGACACTCGTTCTAAAGTTAATATAATTATAAGTATTATAAATGATATTAAAATCATGACTCTACTTTCGATCGATATTACGATATTTGTCATATTGAAAATTGCGGCGTGTAAAAGCATCGCACGCTTGAATAAAACGCGACGCGACACGTGCTCATAAGCGTGCAGTGAGTGTGGGTATCAGATTGATCCCCCCCGGCCTTGATTATCAGAAAAGCAAGTCGCGCCCCTGACCCACGTCTATCGGGCCTCTCTACGTACAACCGCCGGGCCCTGGAGGACACACGGTCACAACAGGACCCGCTTAGTACTCGAGAACGGATATGGGTCAGGAACTCTCGCCGGAGGTCATTCTCTTTTCCGTATAAAGAGGAGAATATATGCGCTCGGCGAGGCCCCACTTAAGCTGAACCAAGCTGCACCGGGGTTGAAGCGGTAAGAGCTATCACACCTACTACACAGGCGTCACATGTTTCATTCTATCAAACAGAGGTGATCGAGCAAAACTCTCCGATCCTTTCGGTCGAGACATAATCTCGGAAAGCGAGAACCAGAGAACAAGCGAACGAGAGGAAGTTGTACTATTCATATATGTATATGTACTCATTATATATTCATTTTAAAATCAGTGTCAAATTAAAAATGAATCTACTATGACATTCGTCATCTTGAAAATCGCGGTGTGCAAGAAGATTATAATTTTAAACAAAAGATACTCAGATAAAACAATATACATGTGTTACTATTCACGGGTAACATTCATACCCGCGGTCACTACACTTGCCAAAGGTAGCACGTATACAACCAGTCGAAGCTTAAGTCTAGTTTAATTGTACCGAGCAATTATTTTGTTTAACCCCTTGCCTTACGATTTAATTTCCAACTGCAACTTAATATCAAAGCAGTCAGATACATAAATAAAGTTGAATTCACATCAAACAAACAAATAAAAATAATAAAATATAAATAAGTGGAGTGGACTTACTACTTGTTGTCAGTATATAGGGTAGTTACCACTGGATCAGCTGTAAAGTAAGAAAATATTCATATTATAGCAACGTCAGTTAGGCAAGCAAGGCAAAGTCAGTTCATTGAAACGAAATTGGTATCAAACGATAGAATAGAAGAGGGGAGAGAATTTTTAAACAGTTCTTACCGTAGTCATCACCGTCCGGCACTGGTCAGTAGTGGTCAGTAGTGGTCAGTAGTGGCAGGAACGCGAGCCAGCACTGGTCAGTAGTGGTCAGTAGTGGTCAGTATTGGTCAGCCCTGGTCAGCCATGGTCAGCGCTGGCCAGTAGTGGTCAGCAGCGGCCAGCAGAGGTCCCCGGTTCACTTCAGGCGATTTGTACACTCCCGAATCCGCGACGCGACTGAAGAATTCTTCGCAGTGACCCTGCTTATACGTCTAAGGTGATGGAAGGGTGGGGAGACCAGTCAGAGCCAAAGCTGGAGTTAACAGTTAAGACTGGCTTGTCTACGAAGAAACTATTTCGATTGGTCCCACCTCTTGACCATTTCTGGCTCCTCACTGGAATGCTGACCTCGATGTCAACCTCACTGTTGACCACTAGTGACCATAAGCTAGTCATTGTTGATCATCGACCCATTAAAACCGATCCATTACGAAGATTAAAGCCTTTTTACGAGGAGCCCCTTACAATTTGATGCATGATCTTTTTAACATTTTGTTCCACTTTGGAAGAGTACATCTCCACAACCAAAAATAATTTTTCCAGAACGATTTGAAATTTTTTGTGTTTTGCAGAAAAATGTCTGCACCTACCCCCGTCAACAATATTTTGAACAGGCTTGAAACACAGACGAGATATATGAATAGACCTTTCACCTTATGGACTTTCGCGGCCGAATCTGACTGCCATACCGACCTGAAAATTCGGAGGTGATTTTAGCGGCCTCTTCTCATGGATGGCAGTCAGTTGAGAAACTAGGCACTGAATTAGTATTGATGGACAGCCAGCTGTAGTGTGTGCGTAAATACATGTGAGTTGACTATGGGGGGGATTGAAAAAGACAGTACAGTATTATCAGATGGCAGACCCGTGCCCAAAGGGAGCTGCCCCACCACTTACACACACTGATGCCAACCACCTTGTATATGAGTTCTGGCGTTTCGTATCTCTTCGAAGATTCGAGAAAGGCGGCGAATGTCAGTCTATCCTTCTTGCTCTTAACACAGCCGAAATTCGATCTATGTAGGCGTATACAATGTATAAGCAAAATACCATAATGAAATTTTTAAATACTCTTAATCGATTGATTTCTCCAATGAAATTAATCGATTAATGTCCAATGATAGACCCTACAGCTTTAATTCCGTTAAAAAATAATAAAATTTATGTAATTTTATTTTTTGTCTCACTTCCTCTTGTGTTAATTTCTGAATTTGTTGATAACGTTGCGAGTGACACGAAAATGGTAATGGGGTCCCGGGACCCCAGAAACTCCGGCCGAAAAATTACATTACGTGAAAGGTCTATTCATATATCTCGTCTGTGATACTACCTATACCGACAGCGTCTCCAGCCATACTGATGCTAAGTATGTTTACATATCATGGATTATCTTGTAATCGTTCTATGTGGAATGTTACGAATCAAAGACTATACGAATACTTATTACGCGTATATTTTAGGTAAATTTCTGGAAATTTGTTAATATTTTCATAATAAATATAAATAAATAATTTGTTGTTAATGACATTTGTTCCAGAGATTTCTAAGAATATGTATGTATGTTTTTGTTAACATACTTTTGTAATAAACAAAGTTCTGCAAAGTTTTTGTTCAAATTGACTAGTGTACGAATACTTTTTACACTCACTGTATATTATTTAATATGCGCGAAAATATAAGCAAACATTTTATCTCGAGATTTGTCTATAATTTAAAAAACGAAAGATTGGGGATTCCATTACGAATAACATCCGAATCATACCGCCACCCGATCCGGGTCCGACACAGAATCGCCGAGTAGATCGACAGGCCAAACTGCACGACGGATGCAGCAATTATCGTGATTGATCCACGGACAATTTCCGTAGACGATTCTCCAACTTTGGCCATGTGCCCGACGTGCTCCTGTCCCCGTGAATCTGCGTGCGTCCCGAAGCTGCGATAAATAGTTTGCTCGGTTTCGCCACGCGAGTCAGCTTAACCGCGCTTCCCGGAAGCGTCGTCGGGGAAACTTAGCTTCGTTTTCGTTGCAATTGTTCATGACCGCGTACGCCACATAATTTCAATTGTTACGACAATTACGAACGACGCTCGAGTACGAGTAACTTGAAAACCAACTAACTTTCGCGCGCTACACCCTTTTTGTCCCTCCCTTGCGCCGATAGGACTCGTTACGCTCCGCAACTTCTGCTCCCTTGCTCGTTGAAGCAAGTCCTCGACGCACGAGAACTCGATTCGATTAACGACCGTGCAGCATTCCCGTTCTGCAATTAATTCACTTCCGCGCGTTACTTCCCGATCAATCGATTACTTTTGTTTGTCACTTTGAGATCGCGTGGCCTCGGATTATTCGCTATTTCGCGAAACAATTATTTCCATTGAATAACAAGTAGCCAAGCTTGCGCATATAATAAACAAAAGACGAAATTTACGGCTTCGAACGAACTTCTGTTACGTTTTGTTCGTGCAGTTTTGGAATTGGCCCTGCCTTAGACGCCATGACAGTCAATGGTCAGTTGAGGAGCGTATACAGGATGTTCGGCTACCTCTGGGCAAAAGTTTTAATGGGAAATTTTACAGGTCAAAATAAGACAAAAATCAAGAATTCGTCTTATTTTGGCCTCTAGAATCTTCCATTGAAATTTTTCCCAGGGGTGACCGAACACCCAGTATAGGAACGGGTAAACGGTCGAGCGCTTGCAAGAGAACAGCCCCTCTGGTGACGAGTAAGGGAAGTGTCGCCACAGATATGCTAAACAGGAATCGAAACCAAATTTTTTATATAATGATACTAGGTGAGGAAAAGAACATACTTTACGGAGATATAGAGAAAATTGGTAGGAGAAATATTTACAAATGAACGGGATGAGTAGGGAAGCATAACAAATTAGAATTATATATTTAAGGTGGGTGACAATAAATTCAGTGCTTTTAAATTTGTCACCCATGAGAAATTTATAAAGTAATAATTAAAATAACAAAATTAGTGTAAGATTTGTAGAGGGAATAAGCATCTTTTTATAGCGTTTCAAATTAAAATTAGAATATGCTGGCAAATATCTCACGCATCGATCGATTTTACTTTATACTTGGTCCATACGATCTGCGATCTCAATTAAAAAAATTTCGTTATTGCTTTTTGAAGCGGAATGTATCGATCAGACCAGGAATGTACAATTTATATTCCTAGTTTAATAAAAATATCTACAAAGTGAAACGGGGTTGCGTTATAATAGAGTAATATATTTAATTACATATTCGAAAAGACCTAGTTGTAATTTGTTCGATTCTTAAACTTCTCGTGAAGAACTATAAAGAATTTGTTTAAAAAATTCTTTAGTGTCTCTACAAAATTGTTAAGGCAGCAGTAAGAGCTAAGAATGAATTGAGAATGGTTTCATCGATAATTAAATTTTGTTCATTATTACTCGATATATAGCTATAACATTCGATTCTTTCATAAATCCTATATTGTCAGTGACTGATTTTATTAATTTATTTCTTGTGTACAACATCGCCCCAGTATATGTATACGATTCAACCTGAATAAACTTCAAATGCCACTTTTTTCTTACTCTATTTCTGAATAACTTGTTGGTGCTGTGTGTATGACTCACAGCAAGATGGAGATCAATCTTGCGCGGATATAGCGCTCTAAAACACTCCATTCCATGGGAAACGCTTCGGAGTGACGTGCAGTTTGTCCGCTAAAACGATTATTTTTTCGTCCAAGAAGTTTTCTTTTTCGACTGGTGCCTAGGAAATAAAACTTAGAGGCTTTAGAATCTACAATTTTCTTCCTATTCCTTTCTTCCAATTTTTCATTAGAGACTACGCAGCTAGTAGGTGAACATTTATCCACCGTGTTTGCTAGTTATCTCTGGATCTTCGTTATCTCAGAAACAAATTCTTGATATTATGAATATATTTGATTTAATATTATACAGGGTGTTCGGCCACTCCTGGGAATAAATTGTAATGGGAGATGCTAGAGGCCAAAATAGGACGAAAATCAAGAATACCAAATTGTTGTTAAAGGCTTCGTTAAAAAGTTATTAACGTTTAAAGTTCCGCCCGTACTGAATTTTTTTCTCAAAAGTGGATAGGATTTCGGCAATATGTCTATTGACCAAAAATGATTATAATTGACCCCTGCAACCAAAAATAATTTTTTCAGAACGATTTGAAATTTTTTAATTTTGTCGAATTTCACAACTTCTCGAATTTTTTTCTTGAAAGTGAGTAGGATTTCGAGTGTATGTCTAATGACCAAAAATGATTGTAGTTAATCCCTTCAGTCGAAAATAATTTTTCCAGAACTATTTGAAATTTTTGAACTTAATTGTTAATAACTTTTTAACGAAGCCTCCATCAACAAATTGGTATTCTTGGGTTTCGTCCTATTTTGGTCTCTAGCATCTCCCATTACAATTTTTCCCAGGGCTGGCCGAACACCCTGTATACGGTTGAAAAGAAACGAGTTAAAAGTTTATGAGAACAATTGGTGAGAGAACATTTAAGTGTTTTCGTGCACCAAAGTTTCAGGCTTTCACTGTGACATCGCAGAACAACTGTACAAGTTAAGGAAATTTGTGATACAATTTAATTCGATTGTCGTTTCTTGAAAAACGCCACGAGCTGCACGTTCTTTTTTTTTTTTGTTGTCACATCGAAACGAAAATTATGGCGATCGTTGGTGAGACTCTAATACTCATCCAACAATCTTCCACCCATTAGGCACAAGCGGCGCTGATGTACGACGCCGTATTTGTTCTCGTTGAGGCGTTCAACAAGTTTCTGAGGAAAAAACCGGACAGGAGTAACGTGAGGAGGACTGGAGTTGCTAGCAGCAGTCAGATTACGAATGGCACCCGGACGCTGGATTGCAATAACAGTCATGGATGGGTGACACCGTTCGAGTACGGCGACAAAATTTCCAGGCAACTAAGAAAGGTGAGTGAATTCGAAACCTAAGTATGTTACTACTGAACAAAAATATTAACATCAGAGTCTAATAAGAATTATAGTAGTGGAGCTGAGGCAATAGAGAGATATTTGATTCGGGTGTAATAACGTCCCAGGGCTTTTTCTGTGGAGTTATTTGAAAGATAGAATTTATTCAAATCCCATAGATTCTGTAGAGAATCTGAGAGAAAGAATCATACTGGAATGTACAGCAATAACAGCATCTTCTTCAATAGACATTTTTTGAAAATATCTCGAGATCTAATAATTTTTTTGCCATGGTACCCTAATCATTTTATACGTAGAATGAACAGAAGAATCGATCTGTGTAAAAAAAAAATATGCATTTCTATTTAAAGAAATGATGCAATTGTTAATGGCACATGCACTGCTGCATCTAAAAAAAATTTAAAAGCCTACAGATGTAGTGCTCTTCGAACCATTTATCTTTCTCCTTTGGCATTTTTGCGTAAATGCAATAATAACGGAGTTATGACTTGAAACAATTGTGTGGGCCACCCTGTATATGTATAGCAACCGAGGGGTCGGCCGAGCGCTTGTGAGAGCGCGACCCCTCTGGTGGCGAACATGGGAGGCGACGCCACACAATTTTTTCCTGTAATTGCAGGCTTACACGCAGCTAACATTTTACTTTGTTTAGTTTTACTTGTAGACAGCATACTAAAAATAGAAAATTCATTTTTATTACAGTATGTAGGTATGACTTATTTACTATGATATGACTTTTCTATTTGAGCACCGCTGTTCTAAATAAAAGTTTCAAAAGTCGGTGTATGCTAATTCGTTGTTAGTAATTCCCTTATAAGAGGAAGAACACGTTATTATTTCATTGTCGTCGGAATTCTCAATGAATATGTTTCTAAAACTCTTTGATATTCTTCACTATTCATTCTTTTAATGATAAAAGTAATTGAGAGCTTTTCTGATGTACTAAAACCTCCCAACATCATTACACTGCTTCCGCCAAATTAACACGTCACAAAAATCTTTTTCTCTTCGAATATCATGTCAATATGAATGGAGACCATCTGGTCCATCTGAATTAAATTTTTTTTCGTTGATCCAGATGAACTAGAAAATCATAAATGCAAATTTTAAAGAAAAGGTAGGAGACAAATTATATGCAGATACGATAAAGGTGTAGCGTGTTCCAATTCATACTCATGTCTTCACGAACGAATATTAAACGCCGAATTTTATGTATTTCTTTTAAGCACGGTACTTTTCTCATTTTTACCCGTTTAATTATTGGACTTTTCTATAAAACTCTTCGAACTGTGCAGTATAAAATATTTAAATTTATATTCACTATTTGGCGTGTGGTTCATGAAGTTAATTTTTATGGACGACTACTAGATTCTTTTAATATCATATTTAAAGTGTTAATGACACGTAATGAACGGTTCAGTTCTCTCGCAACATGTTTTAGCACTTATCTGATCCTTTTCGAACTTTGTTAATTTTTCCCCTTTAGGCATTTTTAAATTATTTCGATATCAGTACAAATTATTCGAGTTTTATAAGAATAAATAAATGTCAGACTTTTCTTCTAAGTAGCATTATTTATTACGATATAACAGTAACAGTCCATTTCAAGCGAGTTCAAAATAAGTGATCTATCCTATATTTAGCTTCTTTCATTTTTTTAAATAAATTAAACAGTTAGTTCTGATCTCAATAAAATTTTCCGAAGACTGAAGAAGTTTCAATTGCGTTTGATGGAAAACTCATTAGACAGCATAAAAATGAGAATTTTTCAACTATTTAATCATAATAGAGCGTTAAGTAATTATTGGAAACAATTTTCATTGTAAATAGTTTATAAACGCATGTTTTTTTTATAATTCAACTTATAGTTTTGTCCATCCTGCAAACAGCACTTTTCTCAAAAAGGTTAACAAGTCATTCTTTATGTAAATATTGCAAAATTTTTTCTCACAGTTTTATTTTTCGTGTATTTTTACATAATACTGCAAAAGGAAACAGCAATAGTTCTAACTATCACAATAAACAAGACAAAAATGAAGTAAACATATAATATTGGCTAGCAGTAGAGAAGTGGACGAAAACATATTTCTATATTCTCTATGTTTAAAATAAGAAAATCTACGTTTTATATATATCACATGGCACGTGATATCTACAGAATGAGTATTAAAATTTCATATTGGAAGGACATATATCGCAGAAATTAGAAAAAATGTGTATACACGAAAAAATTATAAGACGATTAGCCAATTTACGATTCTTACGATTTCTGTCGGTAACTGGAGGTCAATACAAAAGCGAAAACCTAGCATTTATTTACAATATAATTGCATTTATTTAAAAGGAATTTAAGCAATGGGTCATCGAAAATTGTTAGATAAACGCATAATGGAATGAATAATAATGTTGCAGTCAGAAAATTATACGATTGACAAAATTGCATACGTATTAGACGGAAGTCATTATACTATATGTTTCAACAAATCCAAAAGCCATGGAAAAACTAAAAAAAGTGGGAAATCTTGTATGAGAACTGAGAATTTTGCAAATTGCTTCGAATTTTAAGAGAACTACGAGACAAATCGCTGAGAAAACGTAGGTGCAAATAAATTTAAGAAACATCCGTCGTATTTTAGAAAATGGTACCTGGTTATAGAAACAAGGATTGACAGAATTAGTTTAAATGTTGAATGGAGAAATAAATTTCCGTCGAATTGTCTGTCTGGAAAGAGTCTGGAAAATTGTCAAAGCATCTATTTTGGAGGAGCCACTAAACAAGAAGCTATAACAGTACTGTACATACTTATAAGTAGACTGCGGATCTTCATGCAAATTCATATTTTTGTTAATAAAATTATTGAAATTGTAGCTTTGTAGAGGGTTGTCTCAACCCCTAGATATAATAATTCGTACCTTACTTTAAGTATTTCTTATATTCTTGCGTGTTAAGTGCATTCTGTAGTTTTTTGAGAATTAAAATTTCCCATAAATGCATAAACATCCGCAGTCTACTTATAAGAAATACACGTACCTGTAAAATCTCGATGCAAAATAGTTTATCTTTCGTATATTTAAAAAAAAAGCAATAGTTCTAGCTGTCGCAATAAACGAGCCAAAAAATGAAGTGAACTCATAATATTGGCCAGGGGTGTATCATTGGACAGACTACGTGCAGTTAATATTTCACGGATTAACTTCAATGTTGTTGATACCACGAGGATGATGATTCGTCCTGAAATTACCGAAGCGCGGGAAGAGGCGCAGAAATACTCAATACGTTTCGAATACCGTGACGACCGAAATTGCCAGGGACCCTTTCCAACGTCTCTCTGCTCCTGACAGTAATTGGCGGTTTATTCCGACTCTAACGGAATTCCTGCGTCTACGTCAGATCGTTCTTCTACATTCGCCAGTTCATGTACATACGTATATGTACGGCAACAGTCACACCGGAAGTCCTCCTCCCCTTTTCCACTCTTCGACGGCTTGTTGCGCGACAAAATCAAACACGGAAACCTGCCAATAGCAGAGAAATCGTTAGCAACAGGAGACGCAAATTCTTTTCAGTAGGGAAAACACGAACAAGTAACGAAAGAAGCTTTGAGACGAGCGATATTCGAGGACGTCAGGCAAACTTTAACAAGGTTTCCAAATTTTCTATGGTAAACTCATTATAAAGTGCATGCCACCATTATTGGGCGCACAAGTGTTGGGGTTGTGTTTTTAGTACACTCTAAACAATTCTAAACAACTCATTATTATTTCAACACATTTATTTCTATTTTAACAATGAACGTACATATGTAGATATTTCTACACGTGTTCCCTCACAACGTCATTACACACTACCGGCCACTCTACCACGGGATTCCCCCTCATATTCCCCGTCCCAACGCTACCAACTACAACCAGTAAAAATAACTACACGATAAGAACATTATTTGCTTAAAATAACTTTTCACTAATTATATCTAAATATAAATGTTATTTGTCAAGTCAAAATACTTCGCTATGAGTACCATTCTCTTCAAAAACTAGATAAATATAATATTTTTGCAGATAGAAAGGTTATTTAAGGTACATTATAGTACAGTTTAGCAGGTTCATCGTGAATACAATTTCATTGAAATTGAATGATATTGGAAACATACTTTTCCAAGGATAAAGTGATTCGAAATTACCCTAACGGCTTCCTTTGAACAATCAAACTCTGGACAAATATTAAGTCTAAAAATCTAATAAAATAAATCTAAAAACATATGAAATTTTTATAACTGATGTTTTTTATATTTTATTACCAGGTCGAAATCGAGGGATTGACGGGGGAAATTCGCTTTAACGATGACGGTCGAAGACACAATTACACCCTTCATGTCGTCGAAATGACAGTTAACAGCGCCATGGTGAAAGTAAATATTTTTCCCCGCTACTAATTTGCCACATATTTCTTTGACTTTGCACTTCTATTTTTCCTAAAGTATACGCTTCCCGGTTTTACAATATTTTAGGAAACACGGAGATAAACTGCACCATTAAAAAATTCACTATCTCCTTTAATGGCAACTATTAATCAAATATACAAAACAGGATAAAAGTTTAAAATATCTTTCACTCTTTATAACTATAGGACACTTTTATACATACATATATACTTGTTCTATTGAAAATTCTACTCGTTCATGTTAGAAAAACATTCCATACATACGATACGAAGTAAAAGAAATGATACGTCGTAAACGTTCTTCGGAGCATGAAAGTTTTTACAGTGCTCTATCCGAAGGCAACTCGAAGTATCGAGTTCGATCGATTTATTTATTTACGAAAGGATGAAAAGAACAGAACTAGCAGGATACGATATATGCCAGCGCCTTAGTAGTGAATTAATAATGGTGATGTTAGTCTCTCGTGATAAAATTACAAATAACGTAGGCATCGGTGGCACTAATGTTCTAAAAAATAAGTCGAATTTATCGAAATACATCAGTTCGAAATTCTAGATTTAAGTACTCCCGAAAGTATAACATCTATGATTCATAATTTTTCTTCGAAGGTCGCAGAATGGACGGACGAGGCTGGATTCCAAGGGGTAGCAGCGAAATACATTCGACTTCGACCGCACTCGGAAATCGAGGAGAACAAAACTTACATTGTCACCACGATCGTGGTAAGAAATTGCTCTGCAGATTAATGTAACGCTTACCGCAGTAAATACGCATATTCTTGCCGCACGAAATTAACGAGTCTCCGGCGTTCCTCGATGCAGGAGGAACCGTACATCATGAAGAAGAAATCAGACACGGGAGAAACACTTGTGGGCAACGATAGCTACGAGGGTTATTGCAAAGATCTTGCTGATCTCATAGCGAAGAAACTGGGAATAACGTGTAAGTCCTCTGCAATATTTTATTAAGTTGATTCTATCGACCGATATTCTATTAAAATTCATCTTTCGTAATATCCTGATGCTAGAATGGACGAACTTTCCCATAGTGGCACTGCTATTTTTTATTTAAAAAACTTACAAGGGAGCATCGCGAACTGATACACTACGATTTTGATGAAACTTTGCATAAATATTTATTAGACTTATCTAAGAAGACTTATCTGAGGGAGATATCAACCCTTTTATCCCAACTGCCCTTTCTATGTACGTGCTTATAAGTCCTAAACAACAAAAGATTTCAAAATATAGTAGAAACAGAAGTTATAACGTTTCTTGAGGTCTATAAAGCTGCGTGTAAATTTTGTTGAAAAAATCATTTTTTTTTTTTTGCAAAATTGAATTCTCCTGAATTCGCGATGTTCCCCTGTTAGTTCTTTGATTATAGCATTAAAAGTAGATTGAAAAGTTGGAAAAAACCAAAAAAGTAGCAAATAAAAGATGAACTATATTCGTTTGTGATTAAAAAGTCTGCGAGCCTACACTCTCCACCAGTGTTTTCGTTTAGGTTAATAATCAAAAAACTGTTATCAATGACTCGATCGATCGTCTTTCCTTGGATTTTTCAGACGAGCTACGGATCGTGAAGGATGGCAAATACGGCATGAGAAATAGAAACAACAGTTGGGATGGAATGGTCGGCGAGCTGATTCGCAAAGTAAGTATTGATTGATCTTTTTGTAATAGTTTCCAGGATCCAAAGGACACTTTCGAAACAGAACACTTTAACGACTAGCATGCAACCCCAATTCGAGCGATTTCATCTAGTTGCATGAAAAATTCCATTATTGATCGAAACTCCCCCATCAAGGTAGCTTGTGCTTGCAAGTTCTTCGTGTGCTTTTGGTGCACTTCGAACTACACGTAATGGTCGAGCTTTAAAAAAAGGAAACGCATTTCTTCCTTACTTGTACTCGATTGAAATAAAAATAAATTTGATTAAAATTAAGCATTTCATACCAGATAAATAAACATAGTAGTTTTATAAGCCGATTCAAGCAATCCCTTAGTTCCTAAATATTTATTTATGTTTTCGATTACGCCCCCTGAATTATTTTGATAAATAATTAAAATTATTGAATTCAAAATTAAATTGTTGATGTGGAATAGGAAAATATTTTATTATCTGACTTATTATTTAATTACGATACCATTTATTTTTATTTATATAATTTATATAGTTTATTTATTATTTTTTAAATATATAATTATTCGTCTTTGTATTTAAACAACACGAACATCTTAAAAGTACGAAAAATTAAATTTAGCAACTAATTGCTAATGACTATTATGACTTAGCTGGGAGGAACTATGTTTAATTATTTCTATGAACGTTAACAAGTGAAAACAACTAAAGAAACACGATTTTTTTCATGTATTGTTAACTGTTATTATTTAAGTTTTGTCTTTTAATTTCTATTTTTATTTAAATTTCGCCTTCGAACCATATAGGTAAGAACAGTGTTATTAATATGAATCTTCCAGGTGATATGCGTTATTATTACATAAGTAAATGTTATTTTTGACAATTATATACTTTTTCAGGAAGCAGACATTGCCATCGCTCCTATGACAATCACATCCGAACGCGAGCGAGTGATCGATTTCAGCAAACCTTTCATGTCTCTGGGTATCAGTATTATGATAAAGAAACCGGTGAAACAGAAGCCTGGAGTATTTAGCTTTTTAAACCCGTTAAGCAAGGAGATCTGGGTGTGCGTGATCTTTTCGTATATCGGCGTGTCCATCGTTCTATTTACCGTGTCCAGGTAAATATTTTTTTAGAAAAAGAGTACAGTTAAGGAAATTAGGTTTCAAAGTTGAAGTCAAAATCTTATTCCGGATAGAATTGTAAAAGGAACCTTACACTTTCGACTAACAATTTTACCACCAAATATATGAAAAATACCTTGAAAAAATTTAATAACTTTTTTACTGGTAAGTAATTTAAAGAAAACATACGAGAATAATTGAAAATATCAGTGCGTACAATGTTTTAAAAGCACAATAATATAAACTTTCGACAGCTGTATGTAAACAGCCTTTCCTAAGGCTCTGCAATTCCAAAACATAAAGTAATAAGTGTTAACACAATGAATATAATATAGTAAGAAAATTGAAAATTAAATAATAATAATAAAAATTGAAGCTTGTAGAAATAAATCTAAACCGAAATATTAAAAAACTTATTATATCTTGTTGTGTATGCAATAGAAGATACTTATATGCTGAAAGATTAAAGTTTTATAAATTATAACATAGGTAAAAAAAAGTGAAAGTAGGAGAATACGATATAGAAACGAATGATAAAAGTAATATAGTAAATAATAAATTAATTTAAATATCTCGTTGATCTGAAATATAAACAGGACAAACTCAAAATGATAATTTTTCCTTTTTTTTAGCAAACTATGTATAATAATAACTAAGTATTTAATTCTTTTTTTTATTTACCACTTTACTCTTATCATTTATTTCAAGATCATAGCCACTATCGATATCAAATTTGTATTCGATTATAATTTAGTTTTTTGATTTATAACAAACTTATGCACACAAGGATGCAACGTTTGCTATACTTTGGTGTGCAGATTCTCCCCGTACGAATGGAGAGTATTAACGCTGAGCAGTGGCGGAGATCCATCAGTGAGGAACGATCCCACGTTGCAGCATCCACACGCGTCTCAAGGATCGCCACACATGCCCACCTCGAGCATGGCCAATGACTTTAGTATCATCAACAGCCTCTGGTTCGCATTGGCTGCGTTCATGCAGCAAGGCTGTGATATATCGCCCAGGTAACAATTCATTTTCTCACAAAATTCCCAACAAGAGGTTTCATGAAAATTGATAACCTCGCATCTCGCTGAATTGTCAAATTTTCATCAACGATTATGAAAATGGTAACACATAAGTTTGTTCGTTTGCGTAATCTTATTCTTCAACTCATAATTAAACGGTTGTAGCATTTATTTCCGTTACCTAATTAGACTTACTTTTTCTTCTCTTTGCATCGTTTGTATTTAATCGTTCTCAACAGAATTTTAGAGAATTACCCGAGGAGGAGATCCCATGCTGGACAATCGAAACGTCATGTTGCAATAAAGAAATTATATGCAATAAATTTATGATTCTAGAATTCATTGTTGGTCATAAACATCAATAAAAAAGGAGAGAAACCTTTCATTAATTTACATTTCGCCGTATCCGTCGTGCCACCCCATCGCGGTAGCCTCCTTGATTAATGGTTTAAATATTCGCACGGCGACGATATGAATTGCAAAACTTTGTGGAACCTTCTGTCCTCTGCATCCACGTCGCTGTTCTCAGCTTGCTTCTTCTCCTACGTGACTGCCTGTTCCGCGATTTCGCGTGGGCGGGATGTTAAATTTCATTATTAAATACGGTCGTATCTGTCGGACGTACTCTGTGTAACACGATTACAACGTACACCTCGAGAAAGAAGGAAGAAACGAAACGAGGTAGACGAGACCGAGACTAAAAGTTCCAATATGTGAAAATTTATAAAATGGCTATGATATAATGTATTATTTTTTTTTTATTATTTCATTTTAAGATTTTATACTCATATTTAAAATATTATAATACATTTATTTGTTAGCTGGTCGAAGCAGAATTATTATTATTATTTCCAAAATATGTATTTTGTTCCTTGATCATGGCATCTTGAACTAATGAATCTTTTTCTTTAAACCAAAAATTATACTTCAATTCTACATTGCCATTCTGATTTCACATTATTTACTTTTACAAATATATTATTTTAGTTATATTATAGAGTAATAATTATATTTATTATGTACTGATACTTTTTAAAAAAGTAGACCATCTTGTTCGGGATTACACTGTACCATAAGTGTAAACAAAATAACGAATGTTATTTTAAAGTGTACCGTGAGCTTAAAATGTTTAAGAATCAGAAAACAGAGATATGTCTCCCTAGACAAACAAAGGCTGTTGAAAGTACGGTCAATAGTAACGATTACGGCGAAAAGTAAAAATTAACCTTCGAATGAGAGAATATCCCTTTCACGTTACGATAAATATCAATTTTCAATGCGGATATTAAGTCTTTTCTACTCGTTCAAACAAACACTGTCAGTCTTAACCCTTTGCGGTCCGAAACATTTTTGATATTTCGCTTTAACAGGGCCATACATAATTTGGCTGATTCTATTGTTACCCTAAATAATATCTGTACTTATTTGATTTAATTAATTTGTTTTTTTATTTGATTTATTATTTAGTATATACGGGATATACCCATTTGAGTACATTGATTGCCCGAAGTCAGAGGTAAGAATGGATTATTTGCACCTTTGATCGTAGACAAAAACAACGAATTAGTTAAACTGTTATTGTACTAGTGAACATTCATAGCAATAGATATTTAATATAAATGGAAAATCTTAAAATATTCTACAACGTGAAACTCGAGCTTTCTTTCTTATGTTTATTATATAGAGTGGGAACGAGTGATAAAACCGGACAGAGAATGATTCTACATATAAAAATAAGTTAAAAAGGACGAATGACATTTTTTTGTTCGAGCCTTCGTTTTCGAGATAAATGAATTTGAAAATTTGCGGGGCACACGTGCGATTGAACACTGTTTAACTGGCACGTCCGATACTGTTGCACGCATACCCAATTTCAAACTCGATTTTCTCGAGACCAGGGCCTCGAACGAAAAAATATTGTTACATTTTTTTGTTTATTTTTCCATGTAGAATCATCCTCTGCCCGGTTATATCACGCGTACTACCCTCTACAGGGTGTTCGGCCACCCTTGGGAAAAATTGTAACGGGAGATTCTAGAGGCCAAAACGGGACGAAAATCAAGAATACTAATTTGTTGATGGAGGCTTCGTTAAAAAGTTATTAACGTTTAAAGTTCCTCCCATACTGAATTTTTTTCTCGAAAATGCGCAGGATTTCGGGGGTATGTCTATTCACCAAAAATGGTTGCAATTGACCTTCGCAACCGAAAAAAATTTTTCCAGAACGATTTGAAATTTTTTAATTTTGTCGACTTTGTTCACCTACCTGAATTTTTTTCTCGAAAGTGAATAGGAATTCAGGGATATGTGTATTCACCAAAAATGATTGTAATTGAGCCCCGCAACCAAAAATAATTTTTTCAGAATGATTTGAAATTTTTTAATTTAATTTTTTAATAACTTTTTAAGGAAGCCTCCGTCAAGAAATTGATATTCTTGATTTTCATCTTATTTTGGCCTCTAGAATCTTGCATTAAAATTTTTCCCAGGGGTTGCCGAACACCCTGTATATGTATAACACGTTCCTCTTCTTTTTCCTTAGACTTAATGGTTGAAGCATACTAAAACTGATCTTGTCTTGAATTATATTTAAAATACTGATGATACAATTGTCAGATGGATCGAACTGTATTATGAGAAGATAGGTACAAAACTAGTTAAAAAATGTTATGTCTCAGAATCCAACTTGACGTAGGACCGCAAAGGGTTAACCGTTTGTAACCATTTTCTTCGAAACTCCTTGTATATCGATATCATATTTGACAGATCGATATCAGGACGGATAGTTGGCAGTGTCTGGTGGTTCTTCACTCTGATCCTGATCTCCTCTTACACCGCGAACCTAGCTGCGTTTTTAACTGTCGAAAGAATGGTGGCGCCGATCAACTCGCCAGAAGACTTGGCTTCGCAAACGGAAGTGCAATACGGCACGCTCTCTCACGGATCCACTTGGGATTTTTTTCGCGTAAGTAGCCATTCACGAGGAAAAGAAGAACAGACCTAATGTGAAGAACTCCGTCGAACCGCTTCTCTTCCAGAACTCGAAAATCAACCTTTACACCAAGATGTGGGAGTTTATGAACTCGCGGAGCCACGTGTTCGTCAAAACGTACGACGAGGGCATACGAAGGGTAAGGACCAGCAAAGGGAAATACGCTCTTCTAATAGAGAGCCCTAAAAACGAGTACATCAACGAGAGGGAGCCCTGCGACACGATGAAAGTCGGGAACAACCTTGACGCCAAAGGCTTCGGCGTTGCGACGCCGCTGGGATCTCCACTCAGGTGAACATTAATTATCTTTAATATTTTAGTAATCACGAAACAACCATTTCTTGCTAAATATATTAAATTGGTTCATAAGTCTGTGCGATTTTCATTTTATATCGAATCTAACTCACATTTGCATATCGATTATGTATTATGGATCATTCGATAGTTTTTGTTTCCTTATTTTGGATTATCGTTAATTTCGTATATAGTTCGGGGAATTGAATTATGTAGCAAATCAATTATCTTGTTGATTTACAAAAAACAATTTATTCAAACCACTAACAATAACAAATATTTACTATTCCGATTACTTGTTAGGTGATCTAGTAATACAGTCAAAGTTTAAAAGTAACGCTTGTTCTATTCGCGTCCGGTGCGAAAGCAAGCTCAAAATGTCCAAGTTCTGAATATCCAAGTGATTCAGTTAAAAATCCAACTAATTCTGACAAATGTCCAAGTACTTCGAGAATACAACGAATTCTGCCAATGTCCACTGTCCTGTCCTGGAGGAAGAATCCGTATCTCCCTCTTAGTCTCTTCTTGAAGGCATCGATTGGGCCTTGTCCTGCCCAATCCGAATTTTGAACAATTTTTGGATTGTGCAATGCCCCCAGCCTGGTTTGTTTCATCCTGCAAATGAAGGTCTGCAGGACATTGCACAATCCCTGGGTTAATTTATTACCCATTCTTTATTCCTGTCTTTGTCCTAGTGATTGTCCTAGTGACAAAAGGAGTTGAATAGTTAAAAAATTAATTAAGATTTCTCGACACATTTAATTTCTTAAAGCGACCATATTCATAAAATAATATTTTATCTGTATTGCCCATAACATTCCAAGTCCCGCGTGGAGTTTGAAGATTCCTTTATTAATAATAAAACGACTAATTGCTGCAAATGTTTAAAAAATTCTTAATTCTCAAAGCTAGCGAAGAAGTCACGTATCGTAAACCCAATCATGTTAAGATTCTATTTGAATCCTTGGCATTAATGTTTCCAACGTTACAGAGATCCGATAAACCTGGCAGTGCTGTCGCTGAAGGAAAATGGCGAGTTAGCGAAATTGGTGAATCGATGGTGGTACGACAGAACGGAATGCAGGCATGGTGACAAACAAGATGCCTCGAGAAACGAATTGTCCCTCAGCAACGTGGCAGGGATATTCTACATCCTCATTGGTGGCCTTCTATTAGCACTGGCCGTCGCCCTACTTGAGTTTTGTTATAAATCGCACACGGAAGCTACTAGAGCGAAGGTAATAATTGATTCATTAATGCGGTCAATGTAAATACGATAAATCTATCTGTTGAATCGCTACGTGTACATTGAAATACTGAAACCGCAAAGGAAGCAGTGAAATATTGATGAATATTATTGTATACGTTTTATAAATATGGCGAAATTTATTTAAAACACACTCGATGTTTCACTGAACTGTTTCTAAATGATTTATAATGGCATATACATATTAACTCCTTGGTGTACAATTTAATTACAAGTAATTTTTCATACGTATATTATTTCATTTTGTTTCAATTTATTCGTTCGTGCAATACTCACAAAAAAACAGACTTGTTTTACGAATATTCTGCGAATGTAATAATGTGTTGATTGTAATATCATAATTGTACTGCAAGGAGTTAATGCAGAACTGAATAGGCTGTTTTAACCAATCTGTATCATCCGAAATACTATGGATGTCATAATTTAAAGTATTCGCTGTTAATGAAAAACAGCTATTAATAGCAAAGTGGCTTAGAGAAAACTAACGATTCCCGTACGGCCCATAAAATAAAAAATCGACTTAATAGACCCTTTCTAAGAAAGAGAAAGACTTTATGGTCCAAGAATGGTAGATCAAACTGTTCCGATATTTTTTAACAGTAACATTGGCAAACACATTTTTGTTTGTTTAATATGTAGATCAATCAACTTCACATAAAGTTTATTCAATTTATTATGAAATTCTCCAAGAGTTAAACTCATCATTTTAATTCTATTTTCGATTTCTAAAATTCACATATAAAATCGATTTTTGTTTAAAAAAGAATTTGCTTTTTTCAAACGCTGGAATTGCAATTCTTCGTGTTTGTTTTAGAAATAGGTATAATCTCGGTGTAAATTATTTGCCTTTATGAAATTTTACTTTTGGCTATCGGAAACCTGTACGTATACATATACGAATTAGAATATTTAAAAAGTATACTTTTTCTGTATTTTACGAACATTTTAAAATATTTTATTTAAATATCACGAATAGTTTTCTTAAAAAATGATGTATGAAAATCACCTATTTTCTAATCTCGTTACTCTAGAACCCCCTAACTTCTCAGTCGCATACAGTAGTGTAGGTGTTAAATTCCCCATAGAATGTATGACAAGGTTTCAGAGGGGACTGCGTTTACCAATAATTTCCGGATAAAATGGTCCAGTCGTGGGTAATTAACGTTCACTTTTCCAGATACCGTTGTCGGACGCGATGAAGGCGAAAGCTCGACTGACGATCGGCGGCGGCCGAGATTTCGACAATGGCCGGGTGAGTGACGCGATCACTTGCTATCGCTCTTAGATTTTTGTGATCGATCGCACGCGTACGCCGCGACTAGAGTCCGTAGAAACGCGCTGGTGACGGACGAGCGGGGATGAAACGAAACGTTCCATTCTTTAAATCCAACAACAGCGCCGTAGATCGTGTCCTAAGGAAAATGTAGGGTCAGTATCGGAAAGAATAGCGAAAATAGTCGTATTGGGTCAAACGTTACACTCCATCTTCGCAATATCTGACGACCAAGACGATACAGGGTCTTTCAAAAAAGTATTAACGCTTATAGAGAAGAAAATTGTTCAGAGGAACAACTGTATTTTGTCTTTAAAGACTCTCCACCTCTTTATCTAATTGTTGAACATTTCGTAAAGTAGTTTGTACTCCATATGATTTCCCCTTAAAGGGTCTGATCGTTTTCCTTGTCTACGTATATACTTTGTCACTGTTTGAGCGAACGTTTTCATCCTCCGCCGGTCTGTAGCCAAGCGCGATGTCGTGTACATCGTGTACATACATACGTAACGAAAGATCACCATTATACATATTCGTGTAATACATATTTATATATAGCTATATACGTATACATAGAAACATACAATAGAGTACGTTTGGCATGCAGTTAGCAGCGTGTACACGCTCGACATACATTGTGGTTGAAAGACGACCGAGCGTCGAGAATTTTGGACGGGGGATGGGTTCTCGAGCGTTGTCTAACAACATGGCCGACCAATAGACGATCAGCGATCGTCGTCGATGTGTCGTGTATACATAGATACGAATATAGCATATTATACATACATATATACGTAAATGCGTGCGATGTGCGGCTGGCTGGATCTGTTGCGCTCTTTTCTATCTCTATCTATCTACCTCTCTGTCTTTCACTTTCTCTGTTTGTACTCGATGGATGCAGAAGACGTATTTGCTCGTTTGCGCGTTTCGTTCTACTTATGTTTTTGTCTCTAGTGGTACGGACTGCAGAGTTAGACGGAGGATGCATGCGCCTTTCCCGGGACCATATGTGAGTACTCTCGCCCTTAATTTTAATTCCCGATTTTCTATACGTATCATTCTGCATCGTTCATCCTCCCCGCTTCTTGTGTACACGGCTTTAAGTAGCACCCGTCTCCGTCCCAATTTTCTTTCCTGTTGCCTTGGGCGCGACGGAACGTCGATGGATCGAGCCCTCATCGATGGCGTTCTACCGCGTGCAACTCGTCGCGACGAGGGTATTTCGCTCCTATCGAAATTATCCCTGATTGGCTGAATGGCGGAATATAAAAAACATTTTAGCAACGAGATTGCAACGGAATGTTCAGTGACCATGTTTCTGATTGCTTGGCCAAGAACGTTCGACATTTGACTTGTCTGACTGAAACGATCCTGTTCTACTTATACGACTTACAATTGGAAATACATCAGACCCTCGAGTGATACGGTCAATTGATTTCGTATTATTTTAGACACATGGTTTATATAAACTTGGGGATTATGTTTCATGTTATTTGAGATGTATAATTTGTGCAATGTTTAAGATTGCATTTTGAGTTATTGAAAACCGTGCAATCGGAAAGTTAATTTTAAACGAAAAAAATAATATTTTGTATTTTTAAGAATTGCCAAGTTCTTCGAACGAAACGATGATTTTCATGAACTAACAAGAAATCATTTATTGACAAAGCAAATGTTACTTATACAGGGTAAAATTTTAATGGAAGATTCTAGAGGCCAAAATAAGACGAAAATGAAGAATACCAATTTGTTGATTGAAGATTCGTTAAAAAGTTATTAACTTTTAAAGTTACTCAAGTATTAAATGTTTTTCTCGAAAATACGCAGGATTTCGGGAATATGTCTATTCACCATAAATGATTGTAATTGACTCGTGTAACAAATATAATTTTTTCAGAATAATTTGAAATTTTTCAATAACTTTTTAACGAAGCCATAATCAAGAAATTGATATTCTTGATTTTCGTCTTATTTTTCCCTGGGGTGGCCGAACGCCCTATATAGATGTTCTCGACCTATTTTTGGTTATCTTAAGATAATATTAAGCGGTCAATAAAACGTAAAGCAATATGAACACATAAAAATGGAAAGCAAAGTGAATTATTAGGCAACGATTACACTTCGATCATATTAATATCTTTACCTCATTTTTACCATATTTAACCTATATCATTGTGCAAACGTTCTTCTTTCATCAGGAAGAATGATTTTAATTAAATTATTTGTCTCTATACCATTAATTATAAACAATTTTGTATTTTGTATTAAATTCACGTATTACGAATCGTTATTTTGTTATCGGAAAATGGCCGATAAAACATCGATAATGTTTATAAATAAATTTAACATTTGCTATGTCATATATTTCTAATCAGTTTAATTAAAAATTCCTTATTCAAAAAGGTAAAACAAACAGAATGTTCGATTTATAGAACCGAAACTTAACGATTCAAGTACCGTGTTACTCGAATGTTGTTTATATTTTGTTTCAAAGTTGCAAATAAAAAACGAAATCTCCAAAGTGATCAGCCAATCGCAAATAATCAATTCACTTTTACGATAACTGACGATGCATTTTCTTCGACAGTCATCGATCTACACATTGCCATTAAGAGTTCATCACTTGTCAGTTTCTCACTTTCATCGCATTTTCACGTCATTTCTTTCTTACATTCGAACAATTCGACAATAAGCACTACTACATTTGTCTATTTAAAGATATTATTGTTCTCGTAAGATCGACCAACCACCATAAAAGTCAAAATGAAAGTGTTGACAGAAAATCGTTATCGAAAATTCCTTCAAATTCTGATCGCATCGATTGCGCAGTTCACTGTTTAAATCCTGGAGAAGAAAAGGATTCACACAAAATGGAGAGCAGCATTTAGTTATTGAATATTAACGTGCATTGTAAATGAACACGGACGATGTCTACCTGCTCCTTCGGTTCTGTAGTTCTTTCGTCGTTACGACAGCTTTGGTTATCATGAGATGCTAGTTTTACAAGCGTGAAATGTGCATGGCTTCGGGCAATTTTCTAGCAATTCGCGTAAGCAAGGCGTGGTTTGTCGAGTCGCATGTCGCTTTCAAAGATCGCAACGCTTACACATTAGACGTATAATACGCGAAATAAAATCTCTTTCATTCTGCCCTTCTCGTGACAACCGGAAGACGCCATTCTTTCTTACGAAACGAATATTTTGCACAAAGGTCAGGACGATAGCATGAAAACAAAGAAGAATCTTATGCACCTAGAGAAACACACTCACTCTTACCACACACACACACACACTTATCAACTGGAAGACTCGTTTAGGGCATTCGAAATAATTTAAGGTTCTTAAAAAACTATCGAAGGCACCATTGTTTCCATCATCTTCTCGCGACTGGATGATTCGTTCCTGACATCGTTTAATCGCATATTTCCTCTCGACACACTTTCTATAAATTTTTCTCATCACAATGGTTATCAATTGATTGCGGACGTTTATTACATCATCTGTAGAAAATACTGGAATTGTGCCGAAACATACAAAAAATATATAGAATGTACGTGGTAGTGTTGCTTAATTTTTTTTTTAAAGGTCTAAGTTATGCAACAAGATGTTCTCAGGGAAAATAATATGTTATTTAATATGTTATTGAATATCCTTAGAGAATAGATCGTTGACTCGAGCGACTTGGAAGGAGCTGTTACATTATGAGGTAAAAAATAAAATATTTTGTCTAAAACGAAAGTTGAAGTTGATTTTAAAATCTCTTTAACATCTCATAAACAACCTTCGCAAAATGGTAAAAATAATAGAATTGTGTACTCTGCTAGTGACTGTCTTAATATTTTATGCACGTATGACATATACTAATATGGAAAACGTACAACATATATGAAGAATATGTTTGATTTTATATAATAAAAATAATTGTTCTCGTGCTTTTCACACGATTAGTATATGTTCTTCATACACGCCTACACGACAAAAGCATAAAATTCTCAATCTAGTGACAATTTATCCTGAAGCAGTAAAATAAGCAATTTAATGTTCGTACATCTACGAACAACGAAATATATATTGATGCCGGTTTTTCGTTTGTTTCCAAACACGAATGAAAATTGGTATAAACATCCGCAGTCAATCGTCTAAGAATAAACGCACACCGACCACTTCTAGGTTATTTCACGCCAAATCGACCATTTTGTGTGCTCGATGTCAGAGATTCTAATGAAATTTAAGATATAGTCCATGTTAAATTAGGAGATGGAGTGTTTGGACTTTCATCTTACTAATTTCGAATTTGTTTAAGTAAACATGAGCTATAAATATAATTTAAGCTCAAGGATTGTTAATTATACTGACTTGAAATGTTTTTGTTTTTATCTGGAATGATTACCTATTAATCTCTATTTAACACGACTAATACAATTTTAACACTTTGTATTCTAACTTTTCATAGCAAGTCGATAAGTTAGAGTTGCAAGAAACATACAAGTGTAGCACTATCATCACAGACGAGGTATATGAACTATCATCAACGAAGGTGGAATATATCGCTCTTGCGGAAACTACGTAGGAAAGTTTGTGGATACGTCGTATATTAAAAGATTTCGGGGAAAGAAGAAATTAGTTATACAAAGTATTCACGCTATTACTGACCAGCAATTTTTTGTCGAAAACTATTTTAATTAGAAAAAAATGAACGAGGGAAAAGCTTTACAGTTTCTTGCAGCCAATAGAACAGTGTATATCAACTTTGTAGAATTGAAATTGCTCAATAGAAGTAGAAATAGATGTAAACACTCTGAAAATAAATGAGAACAACGTATTCAGTCACGTTGTACGAGCCAAGACGTATCAGAAAGAAATATTCGTAAATAAAATGTTACAAAACATTACAAATATTTTCTTCATTCTTGGTCTTGTGTGACTTTGAAGGTCGTCATATAGTACACGAATGAGTTCATCTTGAGAAACGCTTTCAAATGACATAAAAAAATATATGGCATTTCATTTAAAAAATTAAAATCAGCTTCATTTCTCGAAAAATTATGTAGATATGCAAAATTGTTATACACTCTCTTATTGGTTGTAAGAAACTGTAAAACGATTTCCTCTTTCATTTCATTTAATTTGTACAGTTTGCGAAAAAATTGCTGACTAGTAATAGCAAAATTTATAATTGTATATGGCTTTTCAAGTATAGGATACTTGAACTTACTTTTTACCAGAAATTAACATGGGTGCCGCATATGAAGCATCTAAAAACTTCATGCACAAGAAAAATGAACATTATAAAAGCTCTAGCAAACAACAGCTGGAGAGTCGATCAGGAAATTATAATAAAAACCTATCAGGCATTAATACGATCCAAACTAGACTATTGTTCAACAGTTTAATTAACTGTTAACTAAAATGATAGACCCGATCCAAAATGCCACCCTAAAAGTAGCTACTGGAATGTTGCATTATGGATCTCGTCCAAAAAAAACAAAAACGCACGAAATAACACGAGATTTTTATCAACCATTACCCACCAATAATGTGAAGAGGAAAGACCGAATAATCATGACAAGGCTACGAACTGGACACTGTAAACTCACACACGAGTACCTAATGAAAAAAACCGAACCACCAACCTGCAACAATGCAGAAGATACATCGTCCAAAGACAAAAATATAAGATAACATCATCTATAGCCTTGATGTCACAGAAACATATAGAAAGTCGTCGCTAATGACCCGAAGGTCATGCAACGTAAAACATGAATTAAAAAAGAAACAGAAGAAATACATACAGGGTGTCCCAGTTTTTTCCGGCATAAACTTGCCAGCGTGTTTTACAAACAAAAGTAAGAAAATAATATTGTGTGAACATATGCTCTCAACAAAATGAACAAAATTATTAATAAAATTTGTCTACCTACACGAATTTTTTTCTTAAAAATGCCTAAGATTTGGTGAATGTGTCTATTCACCAAAGATGATTGAAATTGACACCTACCCCCTGTCAATAACTCTTAAAAATTTGTTTTTCATTTTTAATAATTTTACTTGACGCCCTACAGGAAAGTTGTGTAATAGTTTTTTGTAGGTACCCATGAGCACTACTTCAGAAAAAAATTTCATTGAAAGACATTCACTATTGCAGGAGTTATAGACGTTTGATTATTTCATTTTGGGGGAACAAGGAACAACTTTTCGAATATTTTTGGAATTTCTACATATTCTACACCAAAATACGCGTTGTTTGCCTTTTTAAACATTAAAATCCTCCAATCCGTTCAGAAGTTATGATGGTTTAAAGATTTGCATTTTCGGGGAACCATTTCAGGCCTCAGATTATATTTTCGGCGATGAATTTTTTTCTCGAAACTACGTAGAATTTCGGGGGTATGTCTATTCATAAAAAATGATTATAATTGACCCTCGCAGCTAAAAATATTTTTTCAAGAACGATTTGAAATTTTTTTTTCGCCGAAAAAATTCATGCCGAGATGGAACTTTAAACGTTAATAACTTTTTAACGAAGCTTCAATCAACAAATTGACATTCTTGTTTTTCGTCTTATTTTGGCCTCTAGAATCTCTCACTCAAATTATTGACTGTAATGAACAGCACTTCGAACACCGCTTTAAATAAAATTTGTTTAAAAAATATCTCAGAAATTATTCATTTGAAGTCCCACGTTGTGTAATACTTTTTTACGCAAAATTTGATGATTTATTCGAATTCGAAAAAAAACATTAGACATTCCATTTAAAAAACTGAAGGTGAGCCTAATATCTCAATAAAAAGTAAGGTAATAAAAGCAAGATTGGAGCACTGTATGTCCCTCTAGATACCATGCAACTTTTGTTTGAAACATTTTTTCGTACAACGAATACCTTACGAGTTATTTGAAGTCGTCATGTTAGGAGACTCAACCTGCATATTGTTTAGCTGGTTAGTATATCAACCACATATGATATTACGAATAGGATATAAGTGTTGATACATTATTTAGATGCGTTCATCTTATGCCTTGTAAATTCGAATTCGCGCTAACAAATTTCATAAAAATCCCTGACATCGTGCGCAAGTATAGATCGGTTCCGAACGATCCCTCTGTTCTCCATACATTTGTCCTAAACATCTGAGTGGCACATCGCTAAACGCACCACCGTTGAATTTCCAGTACTACGCTCCGGCAAACGCGATTGGCAATACCGAGGGCGACCAGATACACAGCAATACGCATACCCAGGTGTAAATTACCAGGAGTCGCCAAG
Source organism: Colletes gigas (assembly GCF_013123115.1). Classification (NCBI taxonomy): domain Eukaryota; kingdom Metazoa; phylum Arthropoda; class Insecta; order Hymenoptera; family Colletidae; genus Colletes; species Colletes gigas. The sequence continues at coordinate 1,323,462 of NW_025106659.1, read as the reverse complement.
CGAGTCGCCCGCCATCTCCCTGCCCACGCCTCCGCCGCCGCCCCTGGTGGCGGCTGTGCCCCCGCCGCCGCCGCCACCGCCGCCCAGAAGACCGCGACGAAGCGTCACGTTCGCGGAATCGCCGCCAAAGAGTCCGAAGAAGATCAGGTTCTCGCCGTTCCAGCGGAAACCCGGCAACCTGATGCTGGACGTCGCGGTGCCCTGGACGCCGGCTTCCCCGCGCGTCTGGACTGGCAAAATTGGCGACAACAAGCCTGAGTACGTTAAGTAAACGCGACAGGTCGTCCTACGGAGTTACCGTAGGACGGTCCGCCGGTGCTAGTTGTGAATCGCAACGATCGAAAAGACTGTGGCTAATCCTCGATCCGCAACCCTGAGCAACGCGTTTGCCGCTAGTCGAATCTCCGCGACTCGCCGTTAATCTCGCTGCTTTCAACGTCGCTCTACCGTGCTCGAAGATTCGCAATATCCCCGTTTCAAGTTCCTCCGTGCTCGTAACAATCGTTCGAGCACGGTCGTAGATCGGCGATCGGGTCTCGCTGTACACGGTAACGCGAACGTTGGAAGCCCAAAGAAACAGAAAAAGCCGTGTCACGGTGTGACGAGGACTCTCGTAACCGCGACGAACTCGAACTCGAACTCGAAAAATGGTCGCGCCTGTCCGACGAGGATCCTTGCCAACCGGCCGCGTTTGTACATTGTATATAAATTATAATCGAATCAAACCGAGACGAATCAAAACGCAAAAGACACAAACGAACACACTGGCTGTCGGCGACACGACAGGTCGCGAAATTCGATAGTAGAATTCGATGGTCCTGGGGTGGGTGCATGTGCAACCAGCAACTCGAAACGACACGTTAAACTGCCATTTCCGTGAGAATAAAAACCCGTACACGCACACACCGACACACCGACATGTTCACGCGCACATACACACGTACGTATATGTATACATAATATACGAGGGGGAATGCACGTGGAGGAACGAAGATGACGCGAAAGAGGAACGATCGACGAGAAGCGTCCGCAGGACGAAGGGATACTGAGGAACACCTGGTCGTACCGCGTACCAGATAGACGGGTCGATCGTGACGACACTACTATTATTATTACCTTTACTCTGATTACTATTATTACGATCGGTAGGTTTTATTATGGATTAATTACGATGATCAATGTACACCCGGTGCAATCCTATTTTGTGGATCTCGCGAGAATTATTCGTTGCGTAAAAAGAAATGAAGTAAAACCTAAAAAAAAAAAAAAGAAAAAAAAGAGAAATAATAATGTGACGAAAACCACTGGAGCCGCGATACGTTTTTTAACTGATAAAGGTGTATAATCACATCGATGCGTGAACAATGCGTGTGTGATAAATGGTATATACATATATACATAAATAAATACATACATATGCATTTATGTATATATAAATATATATATATATATAAATATAAATATAAATATACATACGTATAGACGTTTATTGAAAGATGTACGTACGACGCGAGACTACGTGTGGACGAGAGAACGTGACGAGCGTATGGACATAGGTTTAATCGTGTAAACGCATTATTAAGTACCTATCATTGCCAGTTCGCGTCGATCCGAGCCGAGAGAGGACGAAGGAGCGTCGTTTTCTTGTTGTACGACACGCATTATTACATTTTACACGTCATTGTTCGCCGTCACCGCCAAGGAGTTCCTTCGCGTCGTCGGATCGCCATGATCTGGCTCGATAAATGACGTTTACGGCCAAGGTTTTTTGTGCCAAACGACAGTGTTTCCTCCTCTGACGATGTCCGATGTTACGACGTTTTCGAAAAGCACGCGAATCCGATTTCGTGGTGAGAAATATTGGGATATCTCTAGAGAAAATTAGTTGGTTCGAACATTTTATTGTTGAACATTTTCGATTCTGTTATTAGAGTTACCCCTGGTATATGAAAATAAAGTTCGTCGAATATCTAAAATATAAGGAAAAATAAAAAAGGAACTACTGGCAAATGAATTAAAAATATAAAAGTTGGATTTTAATTTAATTTCATATCCAAAACTGAAATGCATTTGAGAATTAATTATAACTAATTCGTAACAAATAAAATTGTGCAACGATAGAATATATAATTTAAATTCACTTGTGGTATGTTACATCTTATGATGAATTGTAGAAAATTAAAATGTAGTTCGTGAAGAGAAAGTATAAATACTAAAAACATTGACAAATTATACGTTATAATTTAAGGTTTCTCTCTTCTCAAATATAATATCTTGCTCAAGTCGGAAAATCAACCACAAAGCATACGGGGTGTTCGGTCACCCCTGGAAAAAATTTTAACGGGATATTCTGGAGGCAAAAATAAGACGAAAATCAACAATATCAATTTGTTGATTGAGGCTTCGTTAAAAAGTTATTAAAAAATTTCAAATCGTTCCGAAAAAATTATTTTTGTTGCGGGGGCCAATTACAATCATTTTTGGTGAATAGACATACCCCCGAATTTCTGCGCATTTTCGAGAAAAAAAATTCACTACGGGCGGAACTTTGAACGTTAATAACTTTTTAATGAAGCTTCCATCAACAAATTAGTATTCTCGATTTTCATCTTATTTTGGGCTCTAGAATCTCTCATTAAAATTTTTCCCAAGGGTGGCCGAACACCCTGTATATGGTGTGACCTCGACGTATCTATTTTCGCAATAACTGTGATTCCAATTGAATTTCATGTTTTAAAACGTATTGCTATACAAATCAAACATGGCGTTTCGTGATAATATACCAACTCTAAATCAAATGTCAAGATAATCAAAATGATGACGATGAGAACTCCAACATTGGACGTAACAGGAGGAGGCAACGCAGAGCCAAATTGCATGTTGCGACGTATAAAACTATTTTTCTGGAATACACTAACTAGCTGTTTATATTGAACTTCAGTTCACGTTTGTTTACCGAACGAACTGCCATACGATTACCGAAAATCACGCCAGTTACCCAAAGAAAGAGCCTTCGTGTTTTTAGTTCCGTGCGGTCTCGACGTTCGCGACTCCCAAATGCAACCATCGGGTTGGAAACTCGATGCACAGTGGTACGAACCATGAAAAACGCTATAAAAAATTGTAACGATAACGGTTCAACATTTTTTATTATACAAACGATGATACGCAGGAATTTGATTTTCAAATTGATACTGTTATTAAAGGAGGATTATTAAAATTTATTTAACGTTATATTTTAGTTTCCTCGTGTTCTCGAGAGTTAAATAACAGCAGAAAATGTTCAAAAACTAACAGAGGCAATAATATTTGATTAAAACAGATATCCTATGTAAACAAATAAAATAATTTAATGTTAACTGTTGATAAATATTTTTTATTTGTTTCGTACTTTTCTATTTTGTTAAATTAATTTACATGCTTCATTTTATACAAACGTAAACGCTGTTTCAATATACATAGAAACAGATTTACCGTGCTATATTTATGTACAGACTTTTATACTTTGAAAACGCCTCTAAAAAAAACGAAACTTACACAATAGATAGATAATCAAAAGTATTTTAATACAAATTCGTTGCTTTAAGTCGATTCGAACAATCCGTTGGTATCTGAATAATTATTTGTAATGTTCTTGGTCGCATTTTTCGAGCCACCGTTAGCGATACAAAATAATCTAGCCTCGTGACAAAATGAAAAATGTGATTTCATACGTATTTCGGATTAATTGAACCATTGTGCAACGCGAAGGGACATCGAACGACCGACGAGCGGGACGAGCGAGCCGAGCAGAGTTTTATACGTGGCAGCGACGAGACCGATCTACCTATCATATCGTCAGATTTTCTTATTACGATTAATTGTTATCTATCACCGGTTAATAATGATAGATAATGCGTATATCGGGTATTCAGTCGTTAAACTACATGGTAACGAACGGTACACGACGTGCATAATTGTAACTTCAGAACGGTTCGGAAGAGAAACTCGAGTAATCTTGATCGAAGGCCGTAGGATTTTACGACTACGTTGAACCCGCAGCGTGATCCACTAGAATTTATGCTAATTAATCGGCGGTTGCGCATTGATTCTCTATTGCATGAATCGCCCAATCGGGAATCCAAAAGAAAAAGTTCCTAGAAATTTCGTTGAGGACAGTTTTCAAGATTTGTTTAGAAAATTTTTTAATTTATTCACTTATTGTATAGAGTGATTATTGATTAAGAAGCTTACCGCGCTAGTCTGTAAAAACGTAGTATATTTGTATAAATTGGAAATTGGAATTGGACGTACAGTCCTCCGCTGGCTTGAAGTCTCGCAGAACACATTGTACTCTAGCTCGCTATTCGTCGCGGCAGTTACTGTACATGTACATTACTTTGTCAAACGCTGACATAAAAATTGGAAATTAAAAAAAAAAAAATATGATATCTAACTAAGAACTATTAACTTTAGATTAACTCGCCTGAAAACTGAGCAACATTAGTTTAAGTATTGAAAATTTTGTCTGTTACAAAAATTAATACAATAGTGTAATAATCTATAAGATTGAAAAAAATAGTTTATAATTTACAATAGAGCAAAGATTTACAGATTTATAAATTGTCGTATATGTTAAAGAGGATTCAAGACAAGAATCGAAACGCCAATAGATTCCTTATTTATACAAATATATTAAACTTTCACGGGCCAGTGATCTAACAAGCGAAGGACACAAACTGTCCGACTTCGATTTTAATGTGCTTTTGCAGAATGATAGTAAAGCGAACCCTTTTGGCGTATATAAAATATTAAGCGTAGGTATTCAACACATATTATGATATAAATAATTAAAATGACATAATAATAAGTTAGATACATACAACGACTACTCACAGTATGTGTTGTAAAATTTAATATTAATTCAGTCTACTAAAATACTTTCTTCCGATACAAAAATACACAAAAACTTATGAACTTACAACACATCCTGTGAATAATCGTTATACAGAGTTACCTTATAATTATTCTACTTTAATTATTTATATCTTAAAAAGTGTTGGGCATGTACATCTAATATTTTACATACAGCAAGAGGGATCATTCTACTATCATTCCGCAAGAGCACATTAAAATTGAAGTCTGTTAGTTCATGTCCTCGTAAGTTCTTTACTCGTCCATGCAATACAAATTTCCATCTATATAATTATTCATTTATGGACGTATAAATAATCAGGGATAAAATGAAATTCATGCAGTAGGGGGTTAATTGAGAAGAACGGCCTTGAACGACTCGTAGAGTCCACGAGTTCTTCGGTGTTGCGCGGCGCCAGATTCAAAACGCGACGGTATTTTTGTTCTCCCCGTCGTTGTTGCCATTAATGTTTTCGTGTTGATGTTTGTCGTAACTTTTTCTATCCTCGAAAATTCACCAGTACGGAACGAACGAGTAACCCGCGATCAAAAACAAATAAATAAATGATGTAACAATCCCCGTACACCGTCCTGGCGTCGTTGCAGGTGCAGCTCACAAGGAGAATGTCAGATCTGATCCTCATCGATTTTAATGATATTTTGTAGGTTCGTAGATTCACATGTACAACAATCATAACCGGAGTTAGAGTCACCGATGGTTAGATATAAAAAAAAATAAGTTCAAAATTGGAATAACCGCTTAATCAAATATATTCTAGTAATCGATCATTTGAGCCAAGAATGATCGTGGTGTAGTTGCCAGCGTAGGAAAGTAGATAGTAATATTTTATCTTCTGTTCGAATCCCATGACGACGTAGAACTTTTTTAAATTTTTTCTTTTACTAGCACTAAACCTACCGACACTTCATGTATACCCATTCCTACGATTCCTTTTTTTTTCTACAAGGCAACGTACTCCTAATGTTTGCATTATATATATATGTATCGAATTTTGTGTTTTGAAATTTGTTCGTAAGATATACATATTTCTCTTTTATGTCGCATATTTTTTCATAAAGCGAGCAATTTAAATATCTGAATAAAAATATTCAGTAATTTTACTCTAAATGTGCAAACCTAGTACTTTAACTTTATTTACAAACTACGTCGAAATTTTTTAATTTTCTTCGGATACACCCTTGAAAACGAATTTTGTTTTAAGTCGATACCGTAGTTAGTTCAAAAGAAAACCATTATTCACGAGAAAATGCTGGCTAGTAATTACGCAAATATCCTAAATAAAAATTTAAATTCATTTTCAATTAAATAAACAATCTATGATCCAATTTTATCGCACATCAGACGTATAATCGAGACGAATTGCTGAAACTTCTTTGGGTACATAGTCAAAGCATAATCAAAACAAATTTCAAAATAAACATAGAAGACAGCATAAATAATAATGGTTGATATATTCATAGGATAGAGGATGAAGAGCCCTTTAAAATGAAATTTGTTTCAAGCCGATAGTTTAATTAATTCCGGAGATACAACGATTTTTGTTTCAAATCGATCGCATGGTTAGTTCTGAAGATATGAGGGTTCGAAGCGTTTGTTTACTTTTCATTGTTTACTTCGCAAGGCCAATGAACTTTCACTACGGCCTTGGCAAGGTCGTTGACCGTACGTTCTCATAGAAAATACTAACATTACGTCACTCGATCACGACTATTACGACTCACGATACAGAGCTAATGGAAATTAAAAAATTACACTTTCCTTTACACGACGAAAGATTGTCCTTGAAAAGATTTAATAATTTTGAAAGGTTTTATTATGTTTTCCTAATTTCTTTTTGAATTTTTAACAGTAAACGATCAAAACTAAAAAATATACGTATTTTAAGGTATAAGTACATGAATTTTATTTTGCAACTGCAAACGAATTTGGATAAAATTCACCATGAAAACAATGAAAACATAAATACATATAACACCTCATGAAACTTGCCTGGTTACAAGAACATTTAAATATATACAAATTCAGTGGGAAATTAATGTCATTAGCATTTTGGAAAACTTCTTTTACATTATTTGATATTTTAGCTACATACCGTGCAAATTTAATCATTCTTTCGTAGGCAGATGCCTGTAACTGATTAGTAATTAATAAAAATAATAAAAACTGTCAAAATTATTCAATCTTTCTAACCAGGTGTTAAAAAATAATAGAATACGATACGATTAGTAAACGAAAAAAAAAATTCTACTACTAGTTCCCTGCAGTAGCCACTACGCCACAATCATTGTTGACTTGAACGATCTATTACTAGAATATACCTGACTAAACAATTTTTTCGAACTTTAAACTTACTTTTTCCATAACTAAATGGCCATCTGCAGTTATAACTCCGATTACAATCACTGTACATGTGAACCTACAAACCTACAAAATATCATTAAAATCGATGTGGATCAGATCTGGCATTCTCTTTGTCAGAAGACTGCACCATCTTCGCCTGCTCACCATTCATCCTGCACTGTTCTTTTCGTATGTGCATCGAAGGGATCTTCTACTCTAAATTAATGTCAGTTTCCGTGCATTTTCTGAAACTTTTCAGCGTTGAATCTATGTTTCAGAATCGTTAGATTGAAATTAGAACGATTGGCAAAGTTACAAAAACTGTGAGGTAACATAAAAGTTAATGGTCTAACTTTATTGAAACTTGAAGATTTAATGCAAAACGTGATGCAATTTATTTCTCAATAACATTATTCGTGTTTAGCAAAGGATGTTATACGACCAAGTGAATAACTAGTTTTTTAAAACATGACCTTGTTCAACTTTACGTCGTTTGTAATTATTATACTTCTTCCTGATTAACATCCCTAGAAACTCTAACAACGTTGAACCAATCTTCACAAAATTTGTTGCGCGTATCAAGTATGAGTATTTTAATGGTCATAACCGCAACCACTGTATGTCTATTCAAACATACGAGTCACTTCGTAAAGTTTTATCGTTTCAACAATGTTCATTTCCTTTTTTTTTTTATAGCCCCAATCATATTGATACTTGCACTAAACATTAAGCAATTTTTTCAATAAATAAATGATTCTGGAGGGAAACATACGCTTCCTTGAGCTACGTACAAGTAAATGTGCAAAGTTTGAAAAAGCTATTAGAGATAGTACTTTAGTAAAACATAGAGAAGAAATATGTTTCGAAGATCTCGAGTAGAAGACCCCTTTAATTAAAGAAAATAAAGCGTGAAATAAGTCGGGAAATCGACGATACACCGCGCTGGGTGACTACAAATACTATCCGCGAGCAACCTCGAACTGTAATGCTCGTTTCTGTTAAATAAGGCGAGATTTTTTAATTTTGTATAATACGAGAAGAATTGATCAACGGGAATATTCGATCTCGGTCGACGTTTCAACGTCTCGGGGAAGACTAGCTTCGACGATCGAAGCGAACAGCGGAGGTTACGCTGTGGAGTATTTGTAGAGATCCAGCAGAGTAACTCAGTATCTGATCAGACAACGTATCGCGAAATGTAAAAGTAAAGAGCGCACGAGGAGACCAGAGAAAAGAAAAAAAAACGAAACTTGAAACTCACCCGAAGAAGCGTAAAGGAATTAAACGATCGAATAAAAATGAGAACGAACGAGAGAAATGAAAATAGCGTCTTCCAGTTTGCGCTTTCACTCATCGCAGCATAAGAATTACGCTTGTACCTTCGATTCGAGTATCCTTCGTCATCTCCCGTACCATTCCGTGGCACGATACGATCGTTTCCCTTATAAACCGTTGTATACCAATCAAATTTGTCACAATACAGGATCGTTTATTTAAATGTAAACTATAACGTCTCTCGAATAATGTATCCCTTTCCATTTCAAGCAATTCGTAGGTAAGTAAAGAATACGAGGGCGGTCCGATAAGTACTTAGCCTACAAAAGAAAAACGAAAATTTTGGAAAAGTGGCGATTTATTTATCTACATAGTCTCCTTTCAGCTCGATACACTTGACCCAGCGATGCTCCAACTTCTTTAACCCGTCTGAAAAATACGTTTTCTGGAGGTCTGCAAAGTAGGCCTCCGTGGCAGCGATAACCTCCTCATTCGACTCAAATTTCTGCCCGGCGAGTGACTTTTTCAAGTTTGGAAACAAAAAGAAGTCGCACCGGGCCAAATCTGGAGAATACGATGGATGGGGCAGCAGTTCGTAGCCTAATTCGACCAATTTGGCCTTGGCGACGGCGGAGGTGTGAGCCGGTGCGTGGTCATGGTGGAAGAGCACTTTTTTCTTCGCCAAATGGGGCCGTTTTTCCTGCAATTCGGCGTCGAATCGGCCCAATAATCCGGCATAGTAGAGCCCTGTGATCATTTGCCCTTGTCCAGGTAGCCGATGTAGATCACACCTTTTGAATTCCAAGAAACGGTGGCCATCACCTTTCTTCGCCTTCTTCGGAGCACATTCGCCGGGTGAAGTCCACTGTTTCGACTGTTCCTTGGTCTCTGGTGTGTACCAGTGGATCCATGTTTCATCGACGGTCACGAAACGACGCAGAAACTCCTTCGGATTGCGCCTAAACAGCTTCAAACACTGCTCTGAAGTGGTCTCACGGTTGCGCTTGTTGTCCGGAGTAAGCAAACGCGGCACCCATCGTGCCGACAGCTTTCTCATGCCCAATATTTCATGCAGGATATGACCCACGCGGTCTTTTGAGATGCCTACTGTCTCAGCTATCTCGCGCACCTTCAATCGGCGGTCTGCCAATACGAGATCGTGAATTTTTTTCACGTTATCCTCCGTGGTAGCCGTTTTCGGGGCACCTGGACGTGGCTCATCAAAAACTGACGTGCGACCACGTTGAAACTCGTTAAACCAATTTTTGACGGTCGCCATCGAAGGAGAAGAGTCACCGTACACAGCATCCAAGCGCTCTTTGATTTCGCATGCGCGATTTCCCTTCCAAAACCAAGAATCGAATCACCGACCGATATTGCTCTTTCTTTCATTTTTCTAAAATACGCGGACACACCCGCTTCCACACGCGGTCAAACAAAACTACGAGTCCGATTCGGCTGAAATTTTGACAGTAGCTGTCTACAAGAATGTACTATACGGTAGTAAATTTCTCTTGCGATCGTGGCGACCATCGGGTGGTGAGGCTAAGTACTTATCGGACCGCCCTCGTAATACGTATAAAGGGCATAGGTATGAAGGACACTCCCACTCGTATTCTTACACAGTGATTTACTATAAATGAAAAAAAAAACTTGTTTCTTATGAATTCTTTCCATTCACTTTTACCAAATGCTGTTTATTACACTGCATTATTTCTATTTACGAAGCAATTTCGTTTTTCATTCATTAACACGTTGACTGCCACGTCACCCACATATAAGTGACACGACTTTTCACCAGGGAGTTAAAAAAAATTAATTCTCAAGATTAGTTGCAAAAGAAAATAAAGCTAGGTAGGGCCCTTGAATTTTAACGAGTCTGTGAAAATAAATTCCATGACGAATTCTTGGTATGCTAGTTTCCAATTGTCTAAAAACAAAATTTAATTTTTCTTTTAATTTGAGGGGTTTGGTCTGGCAGTCAACGTGTTAAAAGGAATAGGAAATGTTAAAGGAAATCTCCCCCGCCACTCCACCTATACAAAAATTATTTGTACCACATAATGTGTCCCTTTAAATAAAACAACTTTTGTAAGAACACTTTTTTGATACCTTCGATTCCACCTTTCGCACTTAAACGTAAATCAGTTTACTTAATAAACCTAGTTTATAATTATTACACATACAATCAAAAGAAATGCACTGCTATAAGATCCTTGACGATTCCACGGTCATTTACGACAGAATTTCTAATTTTGTTGAGAAATAATTCGTTACCTTCGACGCTACATACAAATCGTACGATTGAAAAATATTTTCAATCATTAATATTACCACATACCAGTTATACGAATAGACCTTACGTCCAATGTATTTTCTTGGCCTATTTTTTTTAGACTCTAAAGCCCCAGTACCATTTTCGTGTCACTAACAATCTTACTAACAGGTTACAGAAATGAACACAAGAGGAAGTGAAACAGAAAATGAAATTACAGAAATTTTATTGTTTTTTTAACGGAATGAAAGCTGCGCGGTCTAGAATATTCAATTCTTTATCAATTATCAATTTCTTAGTGTTCTTTACGATTATAAACAGATGCTGAATAGTATTAGAATAAGCATGGATTCAGTATCCGGTAAGTATAATCCTAAATTATGTGTATGTATGTCTTATTAACATTTATTCTTTTATTTCCTAGCCTTGAGATAGACTCCTTCAAAGTGGAACAAAATGTTAAGAAGATCATGCATCAAATTGCAAGGGGATCCTTGTAAGAAGGCTTTAATCTTCGACTTCGTGGCGGTTTTAATGAATCATTGATTATTCGATGGTCAATAATGTTTGGATTATTGTCAGAGATGGTCAACAATGAGGTTGACATCAAGATTGGTGATCCAGTGAAAACCAAGGAAATGTCAAGAGGTAAGACCAATGAAATACACTCACTATTGTAGTGTTCTAGTATTATGGTCGTTTGAAAATTGGACCATTTTTATGGGGGTTTTCTTCCTTTACAGGGTTAAGGAATAACTTCTAAAAAATTCTTGGAATTTTTAAATATTCTTTACCGAAATACGCGTCGTTTCCATTTTGAAACATTAAAATCCTTCAATCCGTCCAAAAATTACGATTTTTTAAACATGTGCACGCATTATATTTTCAGTAAACAATTTTTTTCTCGAAATTGAATAGGATTTTTAATTTATGTTGCCAGATGCGGAACCGTGACTTATTGTAAGTACATACACCTATATTGATTCGGACCTTTCATCCTACAACATGGTTGGGGGGGCCAGAGGAATAAAAATAATATGCGACTCACATTTTCTTACATTTCTTTCTTTGTACAGATGAAAGCAAGACGTACAGCGCGTTATTTCAACAGATGTGATATTATATGTTACACATTTCATAGATCATCTTATCGTAACATAATCTTGACATAATCATATATATTATTATGTGCGTTCGATGACTGCTTTCTGTATCAAACGTTTATTTATGTTAGGGCAAGTGCATAACTTCCATGTTCTGCTTGTGTTTTTCCTAATAAAAAACTATCTAATGTAACAATTTATTTTGCTACAACGTAATTAAGCATTTCTTTACACATTCGGAATGGTATATGGCAATAGCAAGCAGCTCCCTCTGGTTTCTTCAGGCAGCAGCGTATCCGATGGTATTACCATTTCTGTGCAGAGAATAGCTGCTGTAATACCGACATGCGAGGTCACGTGCCGTGCCCTCCCCCATAAGTGGCGTTGCCAAGCTAAGGAATTGTCCTAGCACAGACGAGGTATATGGATAGACCTTTCACCACAGACGAGGTATATGTATATGCATAGCTCGTCTGTGCTTTCACCTAATGTAATTTTTCGGCCAGAGTTTCTGGGGGCCCGGGACCCCATTACCATTTTCGTGTCACTCGCAACGTTATCAACAGATTCAGAAATTAACACAAGAGAAAGTGAGACAGAAAATAAAATTACATAAATTATATTATTTTTGAACGGAATTAAAGCTGTAGGGTCCATCATTGGACATTAATCGATTAATTTCATTGGAATAACCAATCGATTGAGATTATTTAAAGATTTCAAAATTATTAAAATACGTAAGGATCTCATTGATAAATACACCGCAAATCCTCTATTTTTTATTTTAAATTGTAATATATTATTTATTTAAAAACTAACTCGGCAAAAACGTATTTGCGACTCGAAATCAGTGTTATTAGACCGCACACCAGGACGAAGAAGGTATGTGGAACTATATGAAGAACGCAGCCATTAGCTCATATTATTTGCTATGTAATCAATAATTATATTAATTACATAGTAAATAATAATCCCCAGGTCTCACCTCGTGGAGGTTGCTGCGACTGGAGGCCCACCCTAGCCTCGCCCCAACCACCCTTCCTTTGGCGAGGAATTCGAATACCTATCTAAGGGAGAAGCTATCGAAAAGTTAGAAACGAGCTAGAAAAGGAGAGTTCTTAAAAGAACTGCCCAATCAAGAGACGAAGAACCTAACAAAATGTCAATACATGTGAGATGATACACATGTTTTCTAAAAACGAAATTGAAATGTGCAACTGCACGCACGAACTCTGACCGATGAAGAGATCAAAAACCTAACAAAATGTTGATACATGTGAAATAATCCATCACATGTTTTCTAGAAACGAAATTGGAATGTGCAACTGCACGTACGAATCCTGATTACTAAAGTATCAATATGTACTTTATTATTAATTGTTCCTTCTTAAATAAATACTTGCATTATGACAGTGCCTAACAAGACACTCGTACAAAACGAAGAAAGGATCGTGAAGATCCAACCAGAAATGTGCAACTGCACGTATGGCACCTTGCATATTAGAATACTAATATGTATCTTAATATTAATCATTCCCACTTAAATTTACGCACACTTTTCGGTTATACTTAATAAACGGCAGGAGAACGTTTTTTTATCTTATAATCTATGTACATTTGTACTTATATTCTAACGCAATCTGTAGAAACATGAAGAAATACGAGGAAATATTTTCTTCTTGGTGTCTTCGTCAATCCCACGATGTTTTTCTAAAACATGCACTCGTATATACAATAAATATAACCGACATGAAACAAAGAAATATGACAAGATATTTTCTTCTTGGTGTCTTCGTCACTCCCACGATGTTTTCTTGAAACAAAAACTCATATCCAATAAAATATATAACTCATATAAAACAAATAAATATGAAAAAACATTTCTTCTTGGTGTCTTGATTAATCCCACGATGTTTCACTGAAACATAAATCAGACAATAAATAAAATTGTATGAAATATTTCTCTAAGAGCGATCAAGATGGAATCCGTGTACCATTTCCAATTCCATTCTTCGATGATTATATATTCTGTAACAAGAACTTGTTCAAAGGATTAAAAGCTGAAATGAAAGTGTATTAATGAACACAGAAAAAAATAACTATATACCCTCAAGATAGTCTAATGGTAATCGATCATAGAAAAAGTGATATTATGAAATTAATATTTGAGCTTCCACGAGTAAAAATTGATATTAAAAACATAAATATTACGTGAAATTGAATGAAAATTCGCCTCGGTGTTAAGATAAATACGAAATAGAATGAAAATTTTATTCATTCGTTACCCGTAGATTTTATTTTTCGTTTCCTTTATGAAATAAACAATTTTTCAAGACGTATACATTGCAATAATTATATTTTACTGTATTCAAAACTAAATTAGGTTCGTACAGAAAAAGCAATAGCTAACGAAAATGTCGATTCTACGCGGCAATTAACTCTCAATATGAAATATCGAATTGCAATTTGCATACCCTTTTGATGCAAGCATTCTATTTTCCATCAATTAAAACAATGATCACGAACAAACTTTGATTTATGCAAAGAGTACAGAATATTTATAAAAAATTCGCTATTTATAAATAACAATTGGATTGCAAACGTTATTATATCCCGTAAAAATTACCAACTCTAAGAATGAATAATTAGTGATATAGATATCTATATAGCAATCATAAATTCAATCTACGATAAAATTAATCATAATATAGAATTTTTAAATGCATCACAAATCTGTGATGAAAATACATTCCCATATATTACAGATTTTAACACGTTACGAAGAATAAAACAATTGGTCTATTCGCAACAGTACTTTCAAGCAGTATTTCTTTTGAGAATAAACTCATAATTGGAATAAACGTCCACTCGTGTTAAATTCAAACAACCCGTGAGTGGACCATTCTTTCTTTCGCAACGCTAATTTATAAAATAAAAAACTATACGCGAATGGTGCTTGTTATTCGTAAAATGAACCATACAGGGTTCCTTTATTAATTAAATCGCGTGCACCCATATTCAATCATGCGCAACACTAATTTTAATAATGACGTCGAGCCATTCGAGGCTTTGCAGAATCCCAGCTTGCTTCTCGATGATCCTGGTGCAGTGAGCAGCGTTTTGACCAGCTTTTGGGCATTGGATCGCAACTCTAATTAATAAAAAACGCGACAAGATCGCAACGCTAGTTTATAATAGAAAAATTCCAAACGCGATTTGTAACAATGAAAGCAACCGCGAATGGTCATTATTCGCAACGCTACCCTGAAAAGTAAACGCGAAAAATAGTAATTCGCAACGCTAAGAACAAACCGATCAGTACGTTCGCAACGCTATTCTTAAATAACGATAAAAGCAATCGCGTATGGAATTCGCAACGCTACCCTGAAAAAGAAACGCGAAAAATAGGAATTCGCAACTCTACGAGCAAACGCGATTATTGTATATACGCAACTCTATCTTTAATGGAAATACATTTATGTTTCGCAACGCTAATGCAAATCGCGTTGCCCAAAAACGCTGAATCAGGTGCTGGCGTCTTCGGTTGTAGTTATAAACATACATGCACAAAATAAACTAACTACATCAAGCTACTTCAAACTATAATAGAGTGGCACATAGGAGGATGAATTTAGACGTTTTAAATATCGCAACACTACGGGGCAACAACGCGGATAAATCGACAATCGCAAAGCTAATTTATAATAGAAAAAATTCCAAACGCGACTTGTAAGAATAAAAGCAACCCGCGAATGGTAATTATTCGCAACACTACCCTGAAAAGCAAACGCGAAAAATGGTAATTCGCAACTCTAATTCGCAATCGCGTTTACTAAAAATTCGCAACGCTATTTTTAAAGCAAACGCCCGGTTCCTAGGTTTGCATAAAGACAATCACGAATCGTATTTATTCGCAGCACTGATATATCAACGCGATAAATATTTGTTCGCAACTCTACGAGCAAACGCGAACATTGTATATTATTCGCAACTCTAACTTTAATCAGGGGCTATTGGTACATGTACATAGACATGTACTGGCCACAAAATAAACTGACTACTACTAGTACTACAATTGCGGTAGAATTTGGGCATTGAAAATATCGCAACGCTAAATAAAAAATCGCACGATTAATCAAGATCGCAACGCTAATTTATAACATGAAAATTACAAACGCGGTTGACATCCATTATTATATATATAAAAGAGTAAAAAAGCAACGCGAAACGTGATTGTTCGCAACACTACCCTGAAAAGCAAACGCGAAAAATAGTATTTCGCAACTCTACGAGCAATCACGTTTATCAATAATTCGCAACGCTATTTTTAAGCAAACATTCGGTACCTAAGTTTGCAAAAAACCAATCGCGTATCGTGTCAAGGCGCAACACTACCCTGAAAAGGAAACGCGAAAAACAGTGATTCGCAACTCTAAAAGGAAACGCGATTATTGGATATTCGCAACTCTATGTATATCATAACCGCGAGTTATGGGGAGGGATGGCTGGCATGTATGGTGCAATCATGTACCATCAGGTACATGCATACGTGAGCGAGTCAGAAAAATAAACTAACTACAACTACAGACGAGTTAAGTGACAAAGTAGTAACAGGAATGACTTTCCATTCTCATCCGAGGATGAAGATGAAAAGCCATTTGTTGCAGCCCACTCTTGAGACAGTTTGTCAGGGCCTCTTCGGCTCATTGAGAGCCTTTTCTTTCTTCGGCGGTCCTTGCCGATGCCTGAAACTTACGAAAGACCGGGCTCGAGATTTTGTGCAATACGTAGTCTTCCAACAATATACGAATTGTTGCAAGAGCATACGTGGTGAATCTCGAGCGGGACGAACGTTTCGAAAGGGACCTGATCACGACCGCGAGCGCGAGAGAGCGACTTTAAGAGTCGCGCGATTCGAGGAGTCGAAAATAAAACCGAAACAAACAGCACAAGTGCACCGTTTGAATCAGCAACATTTCTACTCTCGAAATCGTAACTACAGGAACAGAACTGCCACGCGAAAACGCGCCTACCCGAATTACTGTGGACAGCCCTGCCCTGTCCCTACCTACTTAGGTTTAAACACACACACCAGAGAATAAGTTACCTACCTACCTAACCCTATATTTAAAAAATTGCAAAACTCAGTCTCTCAAACAAACACTCCACGGTTCTCATTCTGAATGTCCGGGCGCGACCTAAACTAGAGAGGACTCCCCGGGGTTCCTCCGACACCCGGACACAACCTCATTCATACTCTAATTGTGTACGTACCAGTTTTTGCAGTGGACTGACAAAGCTAGTGCCCATTGCGTACTTTTATTATTTATGTAAAACATTTTAATATATCTAATATAGTCTTTATTAAAATATACTCTATACATATACGATTATATAAGATTGAAAAGCTAATTCATTATGCATTTAACAATATCATTGACGTATATGCAATATGAACAATTGCCAAGTAAATAATAACTATAAGTTTAATATTATTATTACGATTGTTATAAATCTAATGGTAAAAAATTCTGTATCTGAATTGTAATGAACTTTTGATACGATGCACTTCCACAACCTAACCACAAACACACATATGTGGACAGTACATCGTGCACGATACACTAGCATTGTCAGTCGCACGGATAAATTATTATTGTAAATGTTACAAACTAAGTCATCGTGCCCCGTTGCCTTCGCTCGTGCAAATAACACTTGGGCATGTGCATGAACTTAGGCAACGAACACGGAAAAGTATCCTGAAAATCCTGACTAGAACAACTGGTTATTAATAATTAACTAAACGGTATCTATTCTCAATTAAAATGACTCGACTCGTTATATGTAATATATAAACAACAGAGTACGTTAATATTGAAAGATATTATTATTCAAGAAAAATTTGTAATTGAAATTTAATTGTTCAAAATGTAAGACTTTAATAAAGATTTCATGATAAAATAATTTACTTTGCAAATTGAAATAAATTTGTTAAATTACTATTCAAAATATTCAATTAACCATGGTCGATTCTGTCGTCAAAGTAAATTTTTAAAAAAATAAAATTAACATGCATGTTCCTTTGAGTTGAAAATCGACCAGTCGCGAAACGCCTTCTTGCACATAAAATACATCATATGATGTATTAATTGATAAAACGAATATTTAATAATTATATTAATGATGTAAGATATTTTACTCAATCGTACGATTAATATAATGTTTTCACATTATATTAATTCATATTCTACTCGATTATATAATTCATATAAAGATAATAAACATATTTCATATATTTTATCAAAATTGTGTAATAATCATATTGTATAATATTTACTGATAACATTAAAAAACGCGAGTGCAAGAAGACCCTAGCCTGCACTAAAAAAATATAACTCATGGGTATTTTTCATACCCGCGGTCACTTAACTCGTCAAAAATACCAAGTATACAACTGGTCACCCGTGTTGATTCGGATCTTTCATCCTACAACATGGTTGGGGACCAGAGGAACACAAATAGCATGCGACTCACGAGTGATGAACTTGTGCCTCTGGGATGACTGCATAATGATGCTGCTGCTGCCCGGTGGAAGCCATCAAAGCCCCCTGCATGCTCCTGCTATAAAGAATAAGAAAGCAATTATAATCTATTGTTAAAATTATAGAGAGTTTTAATTAACAAATTTCAAAGTATAAATTTATACTTACGTTGTTCGCTCGTGGTCCACCGCCCGATACCCCCCGGGTGCTGCTACTGGTTCCCAGGATCATGTTCAGAAACTGTAAGAAAACTGTAAGAAAACAATTAGAATCTATTGTCTAAACTGTAGAGATTTTTAATTAAAAATTTCAAAGTATAAATTTATACTTACATTGTTTGCTCGTGGAGCATCGGCTAATAGTCCTCTTCGGCGATGCACTGACTCTAATTCCGGTAACGAGGAGTTTAAATTTCAAATTAAAAAAATAATTAATTTGATTGGAAAGTATTAAATTAGATTACCGCGACCGAAGATTGAAATCGGCGAACAAATGATTCTATTATCGCGATTCAGAAAACAGAAAGAGCCACGATGCTCTGTAAATAATTTAATACCGCGTAAGAAACACTGCTTCTATTCTCGCGTTTGCCTAACACCGTGAACGATAACGTACTCGGGGTCACTTTGCCCCGAGAAACAAACTTGTTATTACGCACAATCACTGAATCTACCGGCCGCATTGCGCGCGGCCAACAAATTTCCTGGAAAGAAAAGAGCTGAAAAGAAAGGGACAGGAGACAAGAAACACAACAAGCACACCTGTGCTTAGCCTACTGGTTTTCTTTTTTCATCTTCTTATAAGAGTTCGTCAACAGAAATACTGCTTTACTTAATACTACTGCATAATACATAATTTGCCACGTAAAAGTTCAATGCCACGAAGGCGAAATATTCTCAATTAATGAGAATTTCAACGATAAAATATTATCTACGAAAATAATTACGTACAAGTAATTATTCAATTTATAAATATTATATCACTAAATTTCATAGTTAGAGTTGTAAGCATGATTATGTTTACTTCATCGAATGTGAGAATATCCGATAATTTTTATAAATATTCCAAAATTTGCAAAAATTAAAGTTCGTTAATTATTTATGCTTTAATAGCATATTCCAACTACGTGGTTTCTACGTTTTCTTAAACTTGCATCGAAATATATATGCAAATTGCAATTACAACAATTCATAAAGAAATATAAACGATCAATTAAATAAACAACACTCGGAAATATTCAATCGCGATCAGAATACAGTTAAATATAAACTATTCCAATTTATCGTCGATATCTACCGACGCCATTTCTGTATACTTCGATATATGTATGTATATCGAAGTGGATAAAAAGTTTGTCAAAGATTTTCATAATTTATCTTAACAATGGCCGATTATAAAATTATGTTCATGCTTGCATCGAATAACGTAATAATCAAATAAAAATATATAAATATTGGTATGGATATTAATTTTTGTTATAATTGTTTACAAGTTACCAATATTCCCTCCAAAATTTGTCGACTCGTCTGCCATCTGTTATGGTGTCGTTTACGCGCCAAT
This sequence comes from Colletes gigas, assembly GCF_013123115.1. Classification (NCBI taxonomy): domain Eukaryota; kingdom Metazoa; phylum Arthropoda; class Insecta; order Hymenoptera; family Colletidae; genus Colletes; species Colletes gigas. The sequence goes on along the minus strand of NW_025106659.1, from coordinate 1,303,452 downwards.
GAAACTTTCCATGGCGTCGAATTTCAATCCGAGACTGCAACAGAAATAAAATACAAATTAAATCATAATTAAACAATAATTGATAATAATGAAGAAATATTAAAAGGTTAGAAACACGTATGTACCTCGTTGGTCGCGAAACACTGACACGTCTTGGCAGGTTCCAACAAGTCTTATTATTTCTTAATTTCGAGTTCCAATAAGAGACTGTAACAGAAACGAAATAACGATGCATTAAAGTACGCAAACGATTATTACAATTAAGTAATGATTAAATCGAAACCGTATTGCAAGAGATCGTAAGCAGTAATACGCGAGTAGTAATAGTAGAAGGATAAACAGGTTAGAAATACGCACCTCGGTCGCGAAACGCCGATACGTCTCGACACGTCTTGCTACGTTTATTTTCAAAGTATGAATGATGGCCGTCCTCTGTGCTCGGCAACGCTCGCGAATTAGGCGGCGGGGTGGGGGAAGCTCCGATGTCTCACGAAGCTTGTATTACGAACCCGAGGGATGCCTCAAATAGAAACCGCGGATAGACTGATTTTAGCAAATTATTTACAACTTTAACTAGTCAAGGAAACGCGAATAATTCGTACTTTTCAACACGAATGCATTTACACGCAACTAGTCTGTTGCCTATCACACTAATTCAGTGAGTTTCTCAACTGACCGCCATCCATGAGAAGAGGCCGCTAAAATCAGCTCCGAATTTTCAGGTCGGTATGGCAGTCAGATTCGGCCGCGAAAGTCCATAAGGTGAAAAGTCTACTCGTATACCTCGTCTGTGGTCCTAGTGTGTTGGCACAGCCGAGTCTAATACGAGCCATGCTGAACGGGAGGTAGTAAAGCTGCGAGAGTCCGAATTTGTACTAGACAGACAGAGACGCACAAATATTGTGGACTCTTTCTATCTAGCGCAAAATCAGGCTCCCTCGATTTTATTGTTTCTCGCTCAACATGGCTAGTACCGGAGTCAGCTATGATGCCTGACATTGAAGAACAACCCAATCACTATTCTACGTTCGGCGTCGTAAAATCGAAAGTAATAAACGATATATTCCTCGATATATATAACGCGTTGTTATTCAGAATAAGACTGTGTAGGAATATGTACCTAGAAATAAAACTCTTTCAGGTTAGTTCAATGATAACTTTCAGTACTCTAGAATCGGACTTTTGGTTGGACACTCAATTAACTTAAAGCCTAGTAAAAGTAAATTTTCAGATTAACCGAAAGTTAACATTTATCTTATAAAAGTCATCTTAAAGAGCGTTTAAAGAACACTTTTTATTTATTGCAAGCATGCATCGGATATATTATTGGACAAAGACAACGAGCTAATGAGATTCTTTCGTAGGCACGCGGCTTTATTTGCTTGAAGCTCTTGTGAGATGAACGAACTATAGAAATATTGTATCGTTTTCGTCCTTTTTAATTATTTGAATATTTTCAGATAATTTATATTCTATAAATGTTTATTTCACATTATCGTACACCCATTATATTCAGGCTTCTAAAATTAGGATAGGCAATTATTTCATATTCATATAATAGAGATGAATAGAATTGGGCAAGAATTCTCTCACTCGAGACGCGTGTGGGATGTCTCCCAAGTTGATGCTTTTTTTGACCTTGCTATAAATAAATACGTTTAAAGGTAATAATAAATAGGAGGATATGACGGGCATGAAATGAACAGTTATTTAAAATTAATGAAAATAACTCGAATTCAGAAATTTGTTCAATCAACATTTCAAGGTTCTTCCATGGTTTATTCCCTTACGCTATAAAGAACGTTAATTAATAACATTGTTAAGTAAATAATTGATACAAAATACTTACAATCCATGAATACTCGGAATATTCAAACGTTTGTTTAATGTTAAAAACAACTTTTTAAAATAAAATAGTGAAAGTAGAAATTCGTCGATATTGTACCAACAGATCATATATTTATCAAATTTAATCGCTTCCTTACCGACAATACTTACATTTTTGAATATATGTAAAATGATAAATACTTCGTAACTCATATCACAGATGAGGTATACGAGTATTATACCTCGTCTGTGCTCATATTTTTTGTTCGTGAGAATATATTACATTTACAATAAATACTAATATATTAATCGATAAAGAACCATGTAAGGGTTATATCGTATTTATTTTTTTTTTGTACAATATAATAATTTATTTAGAATAGTAGGAATAAAATATTCATTAAGTTCAAATTCTCGGGTCAAATAATCAGTAATTATTTGTTTACAAAAAATTCATGTTACAAATTCGAAATGTATAATTTTATACGTTACGTGGCTCGGCTGTATTAAAAGATTAGATATACATGCACGTTTTCACTGAAATCATGCGATTGCAGTGTCATCTGTAGAAGCCACACGCATATTGTGCACGGCGTTCTTTTTTCGAAAGCGATTGTAAGAAGAGATAGCGATACGCCGATTTTAAGGCAGCGAGCGCGTACGTGTGTCACGTGGGCAGGCGCGACCAGCGCATATTCGAGAGAAACCTGGCGCCCTGGTGGCGGTCTTTGGGGCGGCCATATTTTCTCTCGTGGGTTTCAATCACGAAGGTGGTGGTTCGCTGACAATTTCTGGGATGCGACGTACAAAGTTGTTTTTGCGCGTTCTGTACTCGTAAATAAGTGATCAGTGCCAATCATGGCTAAAGGGAGTAACAATTTAAGTGGAAGACGGTCATCGTCGCACAATACAAAGCCCTACGACGCAAACAATGTGAGTAGTCCCTTCCTGGCACGAGTCCCCCGCGACAGAAACGAACTTATTTCAACTTCAACGGTTCTTCGCGCCTAACCTCCCGAATTAGATCTTCCAACGAATTTACACCGTGAACCGGCCCCTCTTCGGAGTACTTGCGCGACTGCCCTTTTTCTAAGATGCACTTTCATCGGACCTAGACGATGTCACGGTTATGTGAGTGCACTCGATAACCTCAATCTTTCCCATACCACTTCACTTCCGAGATACCTATTGAGGCACCTATAATATCTAACCTTGAAACGTGATTTTCTCTTAAAAGGAATACCGTTGAGAATCTGTTAAGCGATTTGATTCTCGTTAACATGTAACTTTATTTTCGTTACGAAATTTCGTATGTTTATACGTTTACGTTTATATCGATTCCATACTAGACAAATGTTCGCATGACATCGAGAAATCGCGTTTTACTCAAATTTGCGCAATATCATGTGTATAATCATTTCCGAAGATCATTTTTTTGGAAATAGCAATATTTGATCGAATTAACCGACCTTACTTGATGTAAGATTCACAGAATTTGATTCTCGATTGAATATTTTAACCTCGTTTCCAAGAAGAAAAAATTTTTTTTATCAAATATAATCTGTTTATGCCTTTGTACATATGTATCTGTTTGACGTTATATTAATGATACAAATATTAGATTTCAATATTTAGTCTTCCATCTTTATTTAAGTTCAATTATTTTTCTAAGTACAACTTAAAAAGCATTGTTTAATAAAAACTGTTATATATAATGTAATAATTGAATTAAGCAAATAATAATACTGGCTATAGTATAGTCTATATTTTTTTGCTAATGTTTAGCACTTATTATCTTGTTTAACACATTCGCTGTCAACAATGAGTTATCTCATAGGTCGAAGTTTGTGTTTAGACACTAGCTACGAGTTAATTCGTAGAACGTTTTTGTTTTACCTAAGCCACATACGATCAAACTCGTAGTATTTTCATGTTCTTTGAAGGTATCTGGCTTTGGGGATTAGAAAAAAAACAACAATTTGGCGCAATTCAAGAGATTTATTATAATTAATATAAATATAATATAAGTAATTATAAAGTAAATAACATAGGAACTAAAAATAATCACGCAATTGATAAAGCAATTAAAAATTATCTAAATTCAATATCTTTCCTATAAATACATGTTTTGTATTTTTATTTTACAATTAATTAATTCATATTTGTTGGCGTAGTGGAACCATTTTTGAAAATGACACTTGGCAGCGAACGTGTTAATAGAATTTTAAATTATGAAAATTGAATAAACTAATATTAAAAATTATTTTATATTTGTAGAATTATTATTTATTTCAGTCATTTGTAAAAAAAGTAGCAACGAAAGTGACAGATTTTATACCACAAAGATCATGGATCAGTAAGTGGTTTAACTCGTCTCAAAATGAAGGTGATGCGTTAGATGACAATGAAAATGCTGAAGAGGTTGAATCCGAAGAAGAAATTCAAAAACCTCCACCTTTAAAACGACCATGTATTCGTATGGATGTTACTCATCCTCCTGGTACATTCTTGATTCAAACAAGAGCTAAAGCTCCAGTTAACAAAGCCAGTTCTTCTAAACAACAATATTCCATATGTAATGAAATGGTAAATATCATTTATTTTTAAACAGCAGCTATTTGAAAACATTTCCTCGAGTTAATAATTTCTTTTAGTCTGAAGATTTTTCTGAACCTGCAATGGCTGGGCCAAGTAGGATGAGCCATTTAATATCTTCCACGCCTGCAATGCCAACAGATATTAGGAATATAGCCCAACAGAGGTCTGAGTTGAATTCTATAACTGTTGCCACGAATAATGGAACTACAAATGGTACAGATGATAATTCTGAATCCAGCGAAAGCACCAGTGGCTGCAGCTCTCTTATTCCACAAATAAATAGACAAGAGGCTCCATCAAATGTCTCGTATAACTCCTCATTTTCGAATCGAAAGAGTTTTAATAATGACAAATTAACTTTTAGTATGTAATATTTTTCTTTTTGGAACAATATTAATCTGTAAATACTGTGTAACAAATTTTTGACATTCGTACTACATGATGGTTCTCAGGATTCATTGATGAAATATAGGAGAAGAATATGAAATTTTATTTATTTCAACAAAGATTTACACAAACCTATAGAAGTAACAATATGTATAAAATTTATTTGTTAAGACATTATGAACACAATTTTGCTGCGTTCTAGACAATGGTATTAATGGAATGTGTGCTGGTTCTTTAAGACCTTTACATAGTACTTACAAATTAACATTTTAACAAAAATAATTTCTTTTTAAAGGTGTAATCTGTTTTATATTGTTACACCTTGTTTTAATATCTCTTAATATTATTTTCAATATTTTTTAATGTAAAATAATTTCCTTTTTCTAGCTAACCGTATGCAGTCTCCAAGATCTTTATTTTTAGATAGTAATCGAGATTCCTTAAGCAACCGTAGACCAAGCTTTAATGCATCGGTCATGACAAACACGTCGGATCGTGCATCGCCATTATCGTCTCCTTTTTACAGCGGAAATACTACTTTTGGTGGAGCAAATGCAGCTGGTCTTTATAAACGAAGTCGCACTTTATTCAACAGTTCGAACGAGGTACATTTTACCGAATATTTCGGTAAAATTTATTTATTTTTTAACTATATAAATTTATGTTCAATTATAGATTCAACTTAAAGTTCCAAGAAGAACAAGCGTTGAAGTAAAACCATCTAATACAACAGGAGTTGATTCATCTGGTATGAGTCAAACGGCTAAGAAAATATTAGAAGCATTAGAACACTTTTCATCGCCAATAACTGATGCTAAAAAAATTCCATTAAAAATGATAAATAATACATCATCAACAAGTAAAAAGAGAACAAGAGAGGAAACATCGCCAACGGTTAAAGTTGGATTGCGCCATTTAACTCGTGAATTAACCGTACCAAATGTGCCCGATATATTAAAATTGAGACGTCGTCAAAAACTACAAAATATAACATCTGCAGTTAGAAAAATTGTTTCAGCACGAACTGAACCACCACCCCTACAAGAATACCATCTTAGGTAAGTAGGCGATTCAATTGTGTGCCATCAATAAAATTGATTTGTATAATTAAAAAATAGACGTTAATTGCACATGTAATTTCTCTTTCTCAGAACACAAGCTGATGAAGGTTCGAAACATCATGGAAAACTTAAAGTTAAAACAGCAAATCTTGATGAAGAAGACACAGTTGAACCAGTCAATTTACCAAGTATACCTTTGCCAATATCTTCTTTACCTAATTTTAACTTTATGTCACCTGTTAATTCAAAAACAGTAGATAAAAGTTGTGTGGACAAAGAAGAAACTTTCACGTTTGCAAGTCCTATAAAAGTAACAAATATTACACAAAATTTAAAATCTATTAACAACTTTACATTTAGTAGACCAATTACAGCTGATAAACAATCAATCGATAACTCTAATAATTCAAGTTCACCTTTAAAAAGAGTTAATGCTAAATCTACATCACCTAGCAATTGTGTACCTACTGTAACACAGAATTTTATGTGGTCTACTTCATCTACAGCACCCAGACCAAAAGAGAAAACAAAGAATAGAGACAGTCCTGTTCCTACTACTTCGAACGAATTAAAATCGGGAAGTGTAATGGATATTCTTGATACTAAATCTAATAAAACTGGACCTGAGAAATCGAGTGAAACAAAAATGCAAGTAGAGTTAAATAAAGATTCTATTAATAACAAAGCAAACGCAGTTACTTTAGATACAAATAAAAATGATATTATCATTGCAAGTTCAAAGCCTGATACTCAGCAAGATACTTCGAATATGTGGGAGTGTTTGGAATGTTTGATTAAAAACAGCAATTCTGAAACACAGTGCATTACTTGCAAAACTACCAGGCGAAGTCCTAATGATAATAAAGCTAGCGAATTGTTACCATCGTCGAGTAATATCAGTGAATCAAAGACTACAACCAATGATCACTTTGGATCCCAGTTTAAAATGTCGAATAATCAATGGGAATGTACATCGTGTTATGTAAGAAACAAAGAAACTGATCAAAAATGTGTTGCGTGTACCTCGGTTAGATCAGACTCCAACCATAGCAAATTAGCTACAACAAAATTACCAAATTCTGACCTGAATAACATGAAATCCTTGGAAGAATCTTGGGAATGCTCTAATTGTGCACTAAGAAATTCTGCAAACTCTGTGACGTGCTCTTCTTGCGATATACCTAAGTCAAATTTGTTGAAAACAAGTCCTAAAAATGATAAAAGTTTCACGGATGAAATAAATACCGTAGCTAGTCAGAAGACTGGTATGCCAATCAATACATCATTAAATACTTCAACCGTCACTAAAAGTGAAAGTATGGATAAATTTAAACCAAGTAAAGAAACATGGGAATGTCCTTGTTGTATGGTTAGAAATGTTATTTCCGTCGATTCTTGTCCATGTTGCAATACAGCTAAACCTAATACAGGAAATGCAACTAAAACCGTTCCCTCGTTAGTTGCAAATGGATTTGGAGATAAATTTAAGAAACCTGAAGGTGCATGGAATTGTGACTCTTGTATGTTACAAAATGAGGCAAAAGTTACAGAGTGTGTTGCTTGTGGTGGTGTAAAACCAGGATCAAAGAAATTAGACAATTCGACTACAAATACTAGTTCCAATTTACAATTTAGTTTTGGTATGCCTTCAAATACTGGGGGTTTTAAATTTGGAATAAGTAAAGATGATCAACAAAAGACTGATAATGTAACACCTATGAATAATTTTAAATTTGGTGAGAGTCAAGAAAGTAGCCAAGTTGGTCAATTTACATTTGGCATTCAAAGAGAAGAAAAGAAAACATCCAGTGGATCATTGCAATCTGAAAACAGTGCCTCTTTGACTGTAGGAAGTGGTTTTGGGTTATTAGTTAATCCAAAAACTATAGAAAAAACTGATCAAAAGCAAGATTCTGAGAAGGTTGAGGAAAAGCCGATGTCGTCTTTTTCATTTGGTATGCCAAAAACTGAAAATGCAGCAGCAGAAAATGATAAGCAGTCTGTAAATGTAGCATCTACAATTCAAAGCGCCACACTTCCGTCTATTTTCACGTTTGGTGTATCAAAATCTGAAATTAAACAGCCAGATATAGAAAAAGGAAAACAGGACTCTTTGCTTGCAAATTCTGTGACGGAAGTTTCAAAGCCAAGCACAAAAACTACTGAATCTTCTACCATTACTAGTGCCAGCACGTTAACTTCAATTACTCAGAGCAGTTCACAAGAACTTAAATCAACACCTCTCTTTACATTTGGTGTACCAAACAGCACGGTTGCAGTTAGCAGCAGTGCCCCTACAAGTGTAATAACAAGTCTTCCGTCTTCTACTCAATCTTCCTTTGTATTTCCTGAAACAAAGCCAGCACAAACAACACCTGTACCGACTTTTGGTCAAATACCATCAGCTTCTGCTTCTACTCCGTCCAGTACCTTTACATTTGGAGAGAACAAAACGAAAGAAGGAACTTCGGCAACTAAAACGTTCGGTGCATTACCAAATGGCTCCTCCGGAAGTTCAATATTTTCAAACATTTCAAGCACTCCGTCATTGTTTGGCACTAGCGATGCGAAGACTACAGCTACATTTGGATCAGAAAAGAACAAGCAACCTACATTTGGTACCACTGCAAGTAAACCATCTGCTTTTGCAATACCAGGGACTAAAGTGCCAACATTTGGCAGTATAGAAAATAAACATTCGATTTTTGGATCATCCGATACAAAAATACCTGTATTTGGAAGTACAGATACTAAACCAGCACCTCTATTCAATCCAACTCCTCAAGCGCCAGCATCAACAACTACATCAACTTTTAGTGCACCGTCAGCCGCACCATCTCTTTTTGGATCATCCGTTACTCCTGTCTTTGGAAATAACACTTCTGCAACATTTTCTACTGAGTCAAAACCTAATATATTTGGGTCTACTGCAAAATCAAGCGAAACCAATACACCAAATTCAAATTTATTCACTTTCAATGCCACTCCTGCTCAACCAGTAGCACAACTAGGGTCTGGTTTCAAGTTTTCTGCAAATACTAATCCTACTGGATCAACTCAGAAGCCATTATTTACATTTGGTAGTAATACAAGTACACCAAAGAGTAGTAATGTATTTGGAGGAACATTCAATAACCCTGGATCGAGCAATTCTTCTGGCTTTACATTTAATACACCTCCTAAGCCAGAAGCACCAGCATTTGGTCAATCTACCGTTACTACACCGATTTTCGGTGCACCTCAATCTGGATCTCAGGATCAACCGTTATCCTCATTTCCATCGGCTCCTGCAAATACAGGATTCAATTTTGGATCTACAGCAGCTGCTACACCTTCAGGCGGATTCAATTTCGGCGCAGTTGTAAGTAAAATGAAATGTGCATATTTCTAACTTTTAATGAAATGTTAGCAACTAAAAATATTAAGAACAGATGGAAAAAATTCATATTTACTCTTTAACTACAATATTTCATACATTAATAAATATCTACATGTATAAACGAGTAGATATTATTAGAGTAATCTATAAATTTTCGGTTTTTCTATATTGAAAATTCGAGCATAAATATAACAATGCAAATAAAGATTGTTGTTCAATATAAAATTCATAATATTAAAATACTCACATACAAAAGTTGTTTTTATTCTTTCGTGCTACAGTCTCATCGCCCTTCATTTTGTATTACTCTAGTAATTATACCAACCAATTTACACATATGGATACATATTAAAAATATTAAAATTAAATTAATTTTATTAAAATTGTGCTGACAAGAAATTACTTGAAATGTATGTAATTTTGTCAGGCACCAGCCTCCGCAACATCCGCAGGATTTAATTTCAACCCTCCTAGTGCTACACCAACATTTGATCCTAATACTCCGCCGTCGTTTAATTTCACTGGTGGCAACGCGCCTCCAATGTTCAGGTACATATAACATACAAAAGGATCTAATATATCGAATCATTCGTTAATTATATATCTTTTTAGTGGTACTCCTCAAGGTTTGGCGCATAGAAAAATCAAGAAAGCTTTTAGAAGAATGCGGTAGAGGGCAAGTAATATGTGACACTAACTGCTTATACACACGGATGCATCTTTTACATCTACTTTATGCAACCGCGTGTGTAAATATGGTTTTGAATGTATGCTAAAAGTTACAGTATGGTACAGTGAAAATGTCATATACCAACCGATCACATCAACGTGGTGGTATACCAAGCACTTTATGTAATATATTTATCTGCCGATGGGACATGCTTGCATACAGCCACTTGTGTTCTACAGGATCTGTAAATTATAAATTATTTAAATTATACAATTAATAATGAATGATACTTTGATGTTGGCATGAAGCCACTATCGCATTACAAATACCTTGTCCAAACGAGACGATATATACAGGATGAACCACATAACTTGATCACCTTAAATATTTCTGATATAAGCAGACAAATTAAAGTATTTTTCGTTTTCTATAGTTTGATTCGAAAGAGCCTTTGTGCTAATTATAATATAGTTTTTATGTTATTTCCATTTACCTGTATTGTTTGATATGGAACCCTACAATTCTATTCATATTTTAGCAAAATACATAGACGAGTTGAGAAAGTAACATAAAACATTTTTCTTTGTCATCATAACTAAAGATAAAATAATATAAAAATATTTGACACTAATTCTATAATGTTGTATATTTCGTGACGTTTCTGTGTGATTAATATCAATCATTATTGATGTATAAGTAAGTAGCTCCTTCCAATCAAATTATACAAGATAGAAAATATTTGAGTTTATCTTTTAACATTGGAAATAATCAATGTGATTAAGTTATGTGGTTCACCTTATATATGTACTGATGACATAAATAAAAACTAATTTGCTGAAACAGGAGAGTACCTCGATAGAGAAACCTAATAAGCACTAGATGCGTGCAATTTTTTGAGGATTGCAACTGGGAAATAATGTACCCCTCAGGTAAGTATAAGTCATTCACAACTCGTGACAATGTTTTTGTAACTCAAGAGAGGGACGAAACATGTGCCGAAATATGTTATTTTGTCTGTAAAGAAAAAATGTTGCAGGAAATTGCAATAACTTTATTCTTATATTTATAACATAAAAACAATCATCTATACCTGACTAGTTATTTTTCATAAATTCACAAAAGTATACAGAATTTGACATAGTCAGGTACATAAAATTAAAAGAGCTTAATAAAAGAAAAAAGGAATATACTTGACAGAATACCTTTATTCATTTGTTCTATCAAATTTGACGCGTTACGAGTATTGTGAATCGACTGAATATCAATGGAGTCCCACTGCGTATAGACATTAATTATAGTTAAATTAAGATTTCATGGACAGTTCTACAGTTTTTGTAGTACTAGTTCAAGGAAAGTGTATCATACACAAAAATGGCATTCGGATAGTACAAACTCACGATTACTGAACGATTACATCGAGTAGTCGAAATTGTATATTTTTTTTATATATTGAATGATTAATCCTATAAGAAAATACTGAATGCCATTTTAATAGAATTAAATTATAGTAATGTTGCGTGCTTTATCATAGAGTGAATGAAAAATGAATCGAGAGGCATGTTAAATGGAAAAATAAATTATTACGGGGCTTCTAAAGAGTTACTTTTAAAACGTTGTTTTACTCAATCAAATGTAATTTTATATTTAAATTCTTAAACTTTTCAATTTTATATAGTGTTGATTTTGCAATGTATATGATGAGGAAATATCACTCTGTACTTTAATGAAGTTACTAGGTCAAAGTATTTTCTTTTTGAAAGTTAATTATAATTTCTTTTATAATATTTTTACGTTCTAATGGCATTATAACATCGATGAATTGCCGAATTTTACAATGAGTGCAATGCTGTTAAGAGTGATATTAGTTTCTGTAAATGTAAGCGTAATGCAATTGTTCCCAAGATACAAAGGAACCGTAAAGCAGACAATTCTTTTTAGAAGTCCCTAAATGCAGAAAGTAGTTAGTCGACGTGTTGATGATTAATAAATTTAATATTACATCATGCACGTCCTATTTAAGTTTAGAATAGTTATGTCTATAATGTTGGCTTAAAATTGACAGTAGCCAAGAATAACTCGGCACAAGACCCACCTTCTGCCATTATAGTTATGTAGGTACAAAACAATTTTGTTACATATTGTTACTCTATATGTTGTGTAATATTTACAATGTAGCTTTTAAGGCATTTTTAGTTTTTTGCATACATTATTAGGAAAAGAAGGATAATAAATAAAAAAAACCTTGATTTCATGTTGGTAATTTACAAATTACATACTCTGCAAACACCCTTCGTAGCCAGTTATCTATTACGACGCAATAGTATTGCTGATTACGTAAAAGGTCTACCAATGCGAGTATTAAAATTTCTCTTTGCGTAGTTAAAATTACATCTATCTGTAAAACGTAGAACAAGATCTGTAGCAATTCTATAATTGACATTAAATAGTTATACTTACAATGTTATTCTTTGTATGAAAAGGATCTTGTCTACGAAGGGTTCTTCCGCACGTAGTTCTATTGTATAACTTAAAGAACTTATAACTTTGTATAATAATTACCAGCTGAAACACTAACCAATGGTAAAGTGAGGCTGCGCTGAGATATGTCTATGCTGCTGTCTTACACTGTGAACATTCTCTGTCAAGGCTGTGTCGTCAATTTGTCTATCCCTAGACAAATTTCCAAATTAATAAATATATCAAATACTGTCCCAAAGGAACAGTACCTTCGTATTAAATCTCGTATATGGCCTTAAAGAAACACATAACGAGCGTATGACGTAGATGTATTAACAATTGTAAAGCAAATCATGTTGGAATTGTTTTGTAGCAGTTTGTACTCTCTATTGCAGTATGCATAAATACTTGAAGGAGCATTACATTAAAATCGTTCAACAATAGATGCATAACAACTCATGACTCGTAGAATGCATGTCTTTGTATTTATAATTATTGTAACCGGTATTTTACTATAATTATCAAATTTAATATTATTTTCTGTAACACTTGAATGTGTATTATAATTGTATTATTCGAAAAAATTATACAGGGTGTTCGACTACTCCTGGAAAGAATTTTAATGGGAGATTCGAGGTGCCAAAATAAGACGAAAATCAAGAATACTAATTTGTTGATCGAGGCTTGGTTAAAAAGTTATTACCGTATAAAGTTCCGCCTGTAGAACGGCAATCTGGGAACAGTTGCCTATGCATGATAGTGGTTCTCATTCACAAAACTGTAAGACTGTCGATACGTCAGTAAGTAGAGTTTCTCATGCTGAGTGAGAACCACTATCATGCGTACACGGCGTTCGGAGATTGCCGTTCTACAGGCGGAACTTTAAACGTTAATAACTTTTTAACAAAGCCTCGATCAACAAATTGGTATTCTTGATTTTCGTCTTATTTTGGACTCTAGAATCTCCCATTAAAATTTTTTCCCAGAGGTGGCCGAACACCCTCTATAATAATCAATATAACAGAAATAAATAATTTATTCTATAAAAATGGATGGCAGTTATCGATAGATCAAATATTTAAACAATGTTAAGGTGCAACATGCAGAAATTCTACGAGTTAAGAGGTGTTGAAAAATGAGTCAAATGTTCTGAGGCCTTATTATAATCTTAGTCCACGAAAATTATGTATTGTACTGAATTTACACAAATATCTGTAATGATTATATTGAGAATGTATTAATCAGTGATCTAATGTTCACAAATGAGAGAGTTTGTTATGAAATAAGTCCAATGACTGACTGTAATTAAATACAATGTACATGAGAGAATGTTCACTGTATGCTTCAGGTGCTATGGGGATGTAATTGCATTCTCATGACATGATATAATGTTAGATAATCTCATAAAGGAGTATCGGTGTTTCTCAACCGGTAAAACACTTATATAATTTGGCAACCTCTTTATTCGCACAAATGAAACAAGAAAAATACGCTTAACGATAATCGAATGTTCTTTTATATTAGAATTTATAAAATAAAAAATATTAAAAAAATATATGTTATAAAATTGTATATGTTTTATTTAAGGAAGCATAATAACAGTATTTAGTTTATTCCAAAATGCGTAAATAATAGTAAAACGAGCCAGTGGCGAAATATGAATGTATATTAACTAGGACGGATATGGTTTTCAGAACGAATGTATAACTGTATAGTGAATGAAAATCTCAATAGCCTTATATTGTATAATTTATTATATAAATGTGACGTTGTTTTAATACGTAACATTTGTGATAACGAGGGCTATTGAGCTAAAGTTGAGAAACACCGTAAGTAGGTTACATTCACGTTAACATTATTACCATTATTATTCTTAATACTATCCTCCTCTGTACCCATAATAATTATATAACACAATATTAGGATACATGAAAATATCAATTGAAAACAATGATATTTAATTTGGGTTTACAGTTTTATTTTTTAGCTAATAAAGTAACGATTTTAGGAGGGCATTTAGATAATAATAATAATGCGAACCAAGGAGTTTGAACTGTGGTACAATTATCGTACAATGTAATTACACTTTAAAGTCTCATTTTCTCCTAGTAAATACAAGTGCAAGGGCAACAAAATGCGCGCAACTTCGTAAAAACCCTTTGGTTCGCATTCAGAAAGTAATCTAAACACGAATGTTAGAATTCAGTCGCAATCTTGAATTCTTAGATCAAATGTATGTTCTATGATTACGTTTCACGTTGCCTTTTATTTCTGTAAGTATCAAGCTCACTCCTTAACAGTTCCTCAAAGAAATATACAAAATAAGAAATCCATATTATAACTTACTGTAATATTCGTGGTTTTCGTCATCCTGAACAATATATGTATATCATTCTACGTGCTATTGTTAAAAATATTTTCTTTTTAACACAGAATATCACAGTTCCCTGTACAGAACAAGCAAGAAATCTAATTCTTGTTGTATCTTTAACAAAACTAGAGTGGGCAAAATATAAGCGTTTCTTTCCTATTTAAAAAGACATTGCAAAATCGAGTGATTGATAATTAAAGGTTTTCAATCCGCATAAGGGAGCTCGGTAATTATTAATTAAAAATTCCAATTTATTATCAAGTGTCGCATTGTCTATTACGAAAGCTACGTATATTAAATTTTTCGCTTACACGAACTATACAAGAATACAAAATGTAATTGATTTTCTTATGTTGCACAGCTGTATGAGGAGTTACGTAGAAAATAAAGATTATCTATGATTATAATATACCAAGTGTTTCATTTATTTATCTAATTTTGGTACGCTCTGTACAATTTGCTTTTGTAGCGGGTGTCGGAAAACAATGGGAGTAATTAGATTATTACAATATGTATCTCTACAATTATTTACAAAATTCTATACAAGTTATGATTTCGTTCTCTAAGAACTTTCATTGTATACAAAAAAGCTTTTATTTTATTTTTTATTCCTTTTTAACACATTGCATTAGAAGAAAATATTTTAAATAGAAAAAAACACCTATAATTAGAAAGCAAAAACAATTTCGCTCACATAACCTACGGGAGTTTAGGTGTGATAATGGCGGTAAAGAACTGAATTAAAGCTTCTGGCACGAATTTTATTCCGAGATTTACAACAAAAATGTTTCAACTAGTTAAAATGCCGCTTAATCTTGGGATATGAAACATTGACACGTATAACATAGGTAATACAAGACGATGTGGACAATTCAATAGTTTGCAATGAACTGATAGAATAGATTCATTTTTCTATTTACTTAGTGTTGTGTCTGCGTGTTGGGTAGGCCTCCTGTGCTTCCCAGAGAGGTAGGTTTCCTAATTAATTGTAATAAGACTCGTTAGCTGATAAATGGAACAGCCAATCCTCTCTAGGCAGCCCCACATTCATTACTATTTATCACTTCTATCATGATATTATAATTTAGGTACAATCTTAATTATTCAATATTAATGAGAATATTAATAATTATGTTTTATTTTTTGCATGAATTCAGTATAGATTGTAATTATAATTACTTTATAAAGTTTCTTACACTAAGAATCATCAGACATGAAGGAATTTTGGGATTTTAGTTCCTCCAATGTTTGAATTTGTTGACGGAGAAATAATATCCTAGAATGTTAAAGAAGAGAAGTTTATCGCATTGAATGTGTTAGAATACGCCATGTTGGTTACTTGACAGATAAATTTTTATCGTAACAAAAAGTAACATGTACCTTTGTTCCTGTAACGTTGCCTGAATTTCTGTCAACCTCACTATCGATCGCGCCGTTTTTAACTCTGCCGAAACTCTCGTACACTGCAAACTTCCCATTGTGTGTGCTTCTTCGCTAAGTTTCTGTGCCTGTTAATTACAATTATCGAAACATTTTAAATAATACAAATCGTATATTCATATGAATGTGCGATTTATTATTTCGTGAATGTGTGCGTGTACCTGTTTCTCAAGAATATCAGCAGGAAAGGCACGCACATGTTGCGTTAAATCTTCCCGATAGTGATTAGCAAGTGACGGTGTTAAAGAAGGTGTTAAAGGAGGCTGTACTCTAGACAATGCTTGTAAACCTGTATTACTTAAATTTCCAAGGGAACCTAATGTACTAAGACTTTGCAATGAGCTTAGACCTTGTACTCCAGAATTCGTTCCCCCAGGGCTTGTTACTGCGAGAAAAGAAATAAGGACATAATAATAACATTCTATAAATTTCTAAGATATACGCGGATATTAAATTTATCATTCACTGGCAACATACATTTTCGAGCATCAATACAGTCCAGGGTTTCCGAATGTGTGGGAGTAGGTGGTCCCTCGCTTGTAACGTTGCCGCTTGTGTCAACTTTTAGCGGGACCATTACGTCATTTCCACTATTATTCCGGTCTCCGCTAGATGACTGCTAAAATATAATAACATAGTCAAATAATTTTTATAATTCTTATTAGTTACATCATTAAAACTCGTGCTTCACAGAAACTACATCTTTGACTTATAAAGAGAAATTATTATTATCTTTATATGTTGTAATTTACTACAGTTAACAATGTAAGTTAACATAGTTACATGAATCTTTCTTAATTGCATTTGACAAGTAACATCCATGGAATTCAGCTCTCTCCCCATTTTTAACGAATCTTTGTACGTCTGTCGAGTGACTGTAATTAAAATTTAACAGGTGAAACTACCCTTAGAAAATTTACCTTGTAATGCTAGCTTGAAACCTATTGGATATAAGGAAGCTTTGTAAACAAATTCTTTGCTATTTTTTTTTTATAAAAAATAACATCAGTAATAGATATATAAATAATAACAATTTTTCTTTATAACGTTCAAGCATACAAATTCTCTTTTTTAGGAGACAAAGGGAGACGCCTTCCACAAAAGTTTAGAAACCGTTGTTGTAGAATGTTGATTAATTAGTGTCAAGATTGATTATCAACAATTATTAATTTAAAAATAATGACAACAAATTAAATAAGTTAAATAAAAGAAATACGATTTAAATTGTTTAGAAAGTCTGTGCTGTCTTTAGAGAGGTGTTGAAATTTTGTTTAATAAAATGAAACATGCAAAAGATTGCCGTTCACTGCAGGTATAAATGCCATTTGATAAAAAAAAATATATTTATACTCTCAAAGTACTTTTCTTTCTTACGATTGTCGTACTTTACAATAGATATAACAGTTTCTTGCAGGAAATATAGTGTATTTAGAAATATATGGAGGAGTTATTTTTTGACGAAAAGACACAGATATCTTACTAAAAATATCATAAAACCTAAATGATGAGCGGGAGGAGGGATAATTATATACTCTTAAAAGAAAGATCTATAGAGGTAAACAATATTCATACTTTTACCTCAAAAAAGTGACAAAAACTTTCCAGCAGCCTAATACACTAGTTAATTAAGCACATTAATGAAATTACCAATCTCAAACTATAAGTGTATGCTTACTTGTCGAGACAAGAGGATGGCGGCCGTTTGCAATGTTTGCAATGCCTTTTGTGGTGTAATATCAGGCTGTTCTTTGTTGCCTGTGATTTGAGATAATAGTCTCGGGAGATTTGCTAACGACACAGGTGGACCCGGAGCATTACTATTTCCTTGTTGTTGCGTTGGTGAATTAAGTTTTCCAGGTGTTTGTGGTGTCGATGGTGGGTGTGATGTTAATCGAGGTAATGCTGTAACCAATTATCAATCTATTACTAATCTCTATTGCTTCGTCACTGCTATACTATTTAAGGGGTAATATTTTTTTCGAGTCAAAAAGACTGATTTCTTTTATTATTTTTTTACAGCGACGACCATATACTTACGTATAGTTAACAGAATTGAATAATATTTATTGTGTTCATATATTAAGCAAGTATATGAAAGTTAATTATTCCTTTTTATGAGTTTACAATACATGTAATGAAATAACACAATAGTTTTTTTTTTAATTTACTACGATTAAAAGATATCTATATTTTCTGAAGTTTCTTTAAGTCAAAATTATGTAGCATGTTAATATTTTGTATCTAGACCCTTATTTTGAATAACTACAGCACACCTTCACAGCATAGATTCTATAAGTCTTGCGCATTTACTCGCTGGTATTCAAATTCCATGTTTCTTGTATGGTAGTAAATAATTCTTCCCTCCACATCAATCTATAGCATATCAATAAGATTAAGATCCGTAGATTATACAGGCCACTTTGTCACACGAACATTATTATCGTTTAAAAATGTCTTAATCACTCTTGCAAAATATTTCACATTATTATCCACCTGATACACCCATTCTCTTGGCATTATTTCTCATATAAAAATTTGTAAACCTTCTTCAAATATGAGTAAATATATAGCAAATTTGTAGATTAAAATACTTATTAATTATTGCTTTATTTTGACTCGAGAAAAAAATACCCCTCTAAATGGGACATACCAGTGGCCAACAAAACAGGACCTTGCGGCAGTGAATCGTGAGTGCAAGATGTGAGAGGTTCAGAGGTCGGTGTAGAATCACCCGGTGAAATGTCCATATCCTGAGCTTGGCGCTCCACTCCCGCATCTTCTCTACATGGTTCCCGATCTCTTTCTCGTTCCCGTTCCCGTTCTTTTTCTTTTTCCCTTTCCCTAGCTGAAACCTCTTCTCTACTACTACCACCGCCGCTTCCACTGCATGAACTCCAATATTCACGTTTGTCGGACTGACGTGATGATTTACCATCTCGCACACTGCTACTGCTATTCGACCGCGAGTTGGAATGTTTATCGTGACCTGCGAGTCGAGAAAATCGAAGATTAAGATCTATCTATACCGAATAATGCGATTTCAATTATGGTAACAAGCAAACATTATGCGATAATGGAAATTTATTTACATTCCTTGTACCGTTTAGAATTAAAAAATCACGCGTTTGAACAAATTGACAAAATAAATCAGATATTAAGAATAAAAGAAAATAATATATTGCATTAGGACATTCATACTGAGTACCCAACTTGTATAGTATGTTAGAGATTGTTAAATATTTGATGCCCCTTAACTTTTTTGGGACACGCTGGGATTAAAACTGCCCCACCTTTTCGACGCACCGTAACGCATGGTGGGACATTTTTAGTCCCACCTCGAAATATTGCAATAGCTGCATGAGCATAGGTTTATAATTCGTCTTATTTATGTAAAGCAGTTGGTAACATCTTCAAGAAATGTTACAAATGTATTCATTTATGTCGGCACCATTCAAAATACCAATACAGATTCATCAATTGTTGCAAGCGGAAGGTTTATTGCAACAACTATTACTATTTTTTTTATGTTTTTACATTACGTGTCACCTTTATTAATAAAAATATACCAATTTTGTTTAATTTAAAACGCAATAAAATTTCTATGCAACATGGGTCTATTTTATTATCTGAAATCCTGTGCCGCAAAGAGTTAACTAGGCATCACAATCATTGAATAGGTGGTAATTTACTTATTTTTAGCAGTGTATAAATTACTGCCACTAATAAATATTATGAATTATTGCGTAAATAAATGTTTTTATAGTAAGACAGCAGATTTAATGATATAATATCGTTAGACGTACTTGACCTAGAAGAATAATCATTGGACTGACGTTGTCGATTATCTGTTCGACTAATCCATTCCCGTGGTTTTTCCCACTGAGAAACTTCTGTTTTACAGTTGTAATAATACTTCTTGCCCGAAGAACTCATATGTTCTGACCAATCACCAAACCTGGCCGAACGTTCCATTGCGCCTCCTCGTTCATCACCGCGTTTGTCCTAAACAAACTGTTCTAAAATTTCCGGAAATGATTGAATGGATGGAAAATATTTATACAAAATTCCAAAACTTGTTCGAAAAGTTGAAATTACATTTGTCCACGTTGCTGATCCTGTTCACCTACCAAATCTCAATTCTTCAAAATTTCTTAACACTTTGAGAAAGATGTTACACTTCTTGTATATTACAATACCTTGACAAAGTATCAATTTGTATATTATTAATTAATGATATTAATCAATTTGCAGATTCTAATAACTTTTAACCAACTGTTCCTATTACAATTCACATATTAAATGTAATGGTTCCATTGTTTACAATACTCAACTTAAAAAGAAACTGATTGGACTATAATAATACTTATTTTTTATTTCATTAATTAATGATATGTGCATAAAAATATTGTTGTATTCCATAAATACATGATTCCACTGCTAATTTCATTAGTAAATATCAATATATATTTGATACTGACCTGACAGGAATTATGCGATGGTTTCCTCTGAGATGAAGACTCTCTCGATGAATTTGATGATAATTTTATAGGATGTAAAATCTATAAAAGCATACAAAATATTCAAAATTTTAATCATTCGTTGTGAAAGACGTACAAATTCTTTTAAAAAATTTTAAGGCTGTGACTATGTACAAATTATTCAACAGTCCATAAATGTATAAGGAAGCATTGAAGATAATATCACGAAATGTTTAGTAATTATTTCTATAAATATGTGTATAAAGTTTAAGTACAGCACTGCCTCACTTTTTGCATCAATTTATGTTAAGGATACTTGCGATGAAATCATCTCTCCTCAAGTAGCTGACAGTTGTGTAATTAAAAAAACCTATTTGAGCTGCCTGTTAGAATTCGACCAATTCCAAGAATAAGTCTTGCCCAAATTTCTCCATATAAAATATAATGATCTCAGTTTAGTTCTGAGAATAGAAGCAGTACTATAGATTTGTTTAATACATATATTTTTAATTTCAATCTGATGAAACATTTTACAAGAAAATTAAAAAGTGTGGTGTACTTAAATTGCACATGTAAGGAAAAATATATATGTACAATTTTTTTGTCCACTCTAAATGAGTTAATCCACCGGCAGGCGCACCCATCTACAGAGTAAACGACTTAGTCTTTCGCCAAAAACATTTTTTTCTGTGATCGAATCGACTTTGGAACTTTTCTATTTCTCATTTAAAGGTTTATTCTATATATTTGATCCACATATTTGTTTTAGTTTTACGATAAAAAGCGCGCCTACCGGAGGATTAAATAATTGCCAACAAATTTCTTACTTCTCCACTACTCCTATCGTGGTTGGTCCTGTGTTCTGAATCTCTGCTCTCACGGCTTCTCTTGTCTTTTGGGGATCGTGCACAATCTACACATATGCAAGCAAGCATGTTACAGCTGAAAATGTTAAGACACAATCCTGTTTTTATACTGAAGAAGGAAGAATTAAAACTTTAATTCTCAAAGCAAAGGAATGTTATACAGCCGATTTTGCCATAACGCAGCTTTCTATTACATGATTAAATTACTATGCAACATGGGAATCTTCTATTACTCTAATTAAAAATTATTTCAAACAAGATAAACGCGGAATAATACATTATCCTTATAATATATAGAATCTTGTAAATAATTAATTTTCTAAACTAGTATATAATACTATATTTTTGACTTCAAAACAATTCTCTATGACACATATAATGAAATATTGACAATGAATCACCTTTAAGTAATAATTAAAATACCATTATTAAAACAATTGATACAAAATATAAATATGATAAATATGAATTTAATTTTTATATTAATTAGGTAGTTACATATGAGTCGCACTTTATACTATAAATATTATTATACGCCAATAAGTAATATTTCTTTTTCTACAAAAATTAATTTGCAAAGTATAAATCTTATAAAACCTTACTCTGAAATCTTCAAATATTTATGATAATGTCATTCTAATAATAATAATACTTTTTTTAATATATTAACTTCTTATTCAATAATATAAAGTTACTTGTTTCAACAATACAATTTGTAACATTTCTTAATATAATATAATCCTCAATTCTTTAGAAATAATATTATTGGGTTATAGCAAAAATGACTGTATCATTTTTTGTTATAAAGCGAATTCACTGAACTGTCCGATCAATATATCTGTATCCTGGAGGTACATGACACTGTGTTAAATTTTTATAAAAACTAATTTTTTATAGGTTTTAAATATTCTCTCCTGTAATATCTAATAGCGCAACGCTGTACTCTAGCTTAATTAATAAACGAAATAAACATGTTTAAAAGAATACTATGTCTAATTCCCTTTACAATGTACCACAATCACTTCTTTTATTTAAGCAGGTAGATATAAATAAACAATCAGTGTTGTTTCACACAGGAAAACATTGGTTTGTCGTACTTCAAAACGTCTTTTGACGAAAATTGACAGTTCACAGAAATAAATTTTAGTAGTACAAGAAGAAATTTAATTATTAGTCATTTTACAAGCAGTCGCCAAATCAACAAAACATATATTTCCTTCAATTTTTACCTTGTTTACCGAAAGCCTATCATACATTCCATAGATAACTTAAAACATAAAAACAATATTCAATTACATCTAAATGATATTTAAAAAAACTACATTGTTGCAGAATATTGATATTGTTTTCTTTCAAGGAAGAATGTGAGTATATCACACGACAATGAATAAATTGTTATAGCCTTAATATTTTAGTCATAATATCACTAGCAAAACTGACAGTATAATTTCTATTGCAAGTATACTTGTATAATAATACTAATAATAATATTCTATTGGCTACTGCCGTCACAAATTTTATTTCTATGGCATAGTGTTGCATGTTTTCCAGATACAGATATATAATTTTATAAGTTTATCACTACGTGTCTCTAATATGTTAAGAATGTTTCTGACTATTAATATTACCTTGTACTATGTTATCCTATGTTATATTAGATTAAGAGAAATATGAAAGTTAATTACCAGAATACTTGTCCCTAGAGGAGGATAACTTATAGTCTCTGTTTTCTCTCTCCTTCTTGTAAAGGGGCTTAGATGTGTAGTTCCGAGGGCTATCTCTGTCTGTTCCCATGCCCAAACCCAAACCTGCTGCTGGACTGTAAGAGTTGCCATTTGGGGAATCCCGCATACGTCCTTCGTAACGACTATCTGATGATGTCGTTGATGAGGAGTAGCCACCCTTAGAACTGCTGTACTTTGCGTTCTATAAATAGGTATAAGTTTGTTAGGCATTACCAACAAATTATTCTTAGCATTTAACTTACTAAAGATTGTTTTTCCTTTATGCGTTGATTTTTTATTCTTACAAAATATTTGTAACGCACATTTATTAAAAACGTTAACACAATAAAATGAAGTATTGTTACATTATAATTAAAATTAATGTTATCATATCATCGTCATTGCAATAAAAAGTATAATAAGAATAATATATCTATATGTGCCAAAAAAAACTACTCTAAATATCTTTTATACAAAAAATACTTAATTATGTACTGTGTTTTCTTAAAAAAGAGTTTGACACAACAGCCTTGCAAGTTATGTACACAAGAGTCTAAGTTCAAATAATAACAACTAAATTACTATTATAAAAACTATAACTTCTAAAAGTAAATTACTAATGGCAGGAGATTCGTTATTGCATTCATGTAACACTTCTAATATACTGTTAGTAATCTACACAATGTAAAAGAATGGATTATTGATTTTCTGAAAGTGAGGTTATGTTTACAAGATCAAGCAAAATTTTTGTATTTCATCTAAACTAGTAAATCTACATGAATTTATATATTATCTACGTTTTAATCAATTTAAATTATACATGATATATTTAAAAAATAAGCATGTACAATGCACACTCATTACTTATTATAATTAATAATTACAATATGTAATGGTCAAGGACAATATTATAATTATGTCTACAACATATTCACAAGAAAATACGAACAATCCAATTATTTTTATTGTAATGTTTCAAACACAATGAGAAAAAACTATCTATACAGTGAATTGTTATTATAGACATTCAATAATCATATTATAATTAAACACTTGCATGCTTTCTTCTATTCATACTGTAAACATTCTGTAGAAAAATAAATTACTTTAAATTAAGTTATTTAATATTTTTTAACGAAATATTTCAATTCTTAACATGAAAAGTTTATCACATATTTATCGACAAAAAAAAAAACAAAATTTACAATATGCAAGTCATATCACACATTTTGAGCAAAGTAACTACAGTTCATAAATCGTCCAATATTTATTACACTTGCTCATAACAAATGAGTCAAATGCAGATAAAACATAAAAAATATTAATGTATAATAAAATTTTCTTTTGACAATCTGTATCAAATATAATCTAATTATTAGCGAACTAAAAGAAAGAAAGACCGATGCATGAAATATGAAAGAACCATGAGAACAAACAACACAGTTAACGATACAATTTTTTCAAAGGAAAAGACATGAAGCAATTATAAAAATTAGGATTCTTTCAAGCACAGACGAATAAAAACTACAGTACAATCATGTATGCATGGGCATGAATATGGCTTGAAATATTATTTTAAATAGTAAACTATCGGAATAAATGCAAACAAAATGACACTTCAAATGTAATATACAAATTCTAGACATAAAAATATTATTTAAATAGTTAGAAAATAGAGTAAAAATTTTACATTTGTAACTCTGAAATATTTAAAATGTCTCAAATATCTTGCGATTTTGAAAATAAGGCATAATATATTAGTGATTAAATGCAAACTACCTAAATTCATGCTTACATTTATTTTATATCTTGTAAAACGTACATAAGGCCTACAGAATTCAAATACAACAATTTATGACTCAAATTTAGATCTTATGCTGTATTACCTTAAAACTCAAAATAGATTTATCGAGTTGATAATCTACAAAACAGTTTCACGTAAAATTTTATTCAATTTCTATTCTAAGTATCAATTTCAGTTTCAGTCTGTTCTGTTTTATTTTTATCATCATAAAATATTTTAAACAGTACAAAACCATAAATGAAATACTTTATTCAGCAATTGAAAAATTTTTTTAGTTATTTAAATGGAACTATTTTACTTATTACGTTTTTTTCATGTTAGACTTAAAATACTATTTTATTTGCATTTACAGTTGCGTTCATTATTTAAAATGATATTTTAAATACTTCAGTTTCAAAGTTTACCCAGCTCTGGTGCAATTGTACTGTAAACGAATTACCCCCCTCCGAAACCTCCGATATCAATTACTCGAATGATATTTACCTGATAGGGATGGGCCTGGTGCTTTTCGAAGTACCTGAAATCATACAGAATAAATCGTGAATAAAGTCACAAGACAGCGGGTATTCCAGGATGGTAAATGAAATTTCCATCGAGGAAAATCTCCCGCGAATGGCGGTTAGTGATGTCGAGTGGGTCGGATGGACGGACTTTGGAGATGAGAGGTGAGGTGAGTAGAGGTTGGTTGTGTCAGGATTGGGTATTTGACGGCGGTACCCTACCCATCGCTGATCCTTTGGGGTTTCCTCGCATGCATTACCATCAATGCCGGTGTCTGTGGGAAATTCGCGGCCTCGGATGTTCCCTTTTCGGTCGGTCAATGTCATAAAAACAACATTAACGCTTATTTAACAGTCAACTTTCTTTCTACCCGGACGCCATGTCACATACGTGATCGGCCGCTAGCGGTTATTATAGTCGAAAAGTTCGAGTAACGTCTGCGCTTCGGTGTGCAACTTCTGTCCTCAGTGGCGTGCATACTGAGGGTGCATTCGGTTTGAATGCTCACGCGCTTCTGTTTTGTTTATATTGTTCACTTTGGCGCTCTGACAACAGTATGAATGTCACTATAATATCACACATTAGGCTAATAAACGCGTATTTCAATACGGTAGAACAGTAAAAGAGTTAGATCATCTAAATATATTCTCCAGTTTAAATTTAAATATATAACTAAGCAAATTGTGAACTTAATGTAACTTTTATATTCATACAATTCAAATTTTACAAACAGTGACAAGTTTTTCTTTTATTAAAAAAATCCAAACAAATGTTCAAAATTTTCGAAATATTAGAAACTATACAGGGTGTTCGGCCACCCTTGGGAAAAGTTTTAATGAGAGATTCTAGAGGCTAAAATAAGACGAAAATCAAGAATAGCAATTTATTGATGGAGGTTTCGTTAAAAAGTTATTAACGTTTAAAGTTGAGCCTGCAGGTAGGCAATCTGCGAACAGCTACGTGCGCGTGATAGTGGTTCTCACTCAGCATGAGAGACTCTACTCACTGACGCATCAACAGCCTTACAGTTTTCTGAGTGAGAGTCACTATCGCGCGTGCGCGGCTGTTCTCAAATTGCCGTTCTACAGGCGGATCTTTAAACATTAATAACTTTTTAACGAAGCCTCAATCAACAAATGAGTATTCTTGATTTTCGCGTTATTTTGGCTCCTAGAATCTCCCATCAAAATTTTTCCCAGAGGTGGCCGAACACCCTGTATAACTAAGCAAATTGTAAACTTAATGTAACTTTTATATTCATACAATTCAAATTTCGCAAAGAGAGACAAGTATTTCTTTTACTAAAAAAATCCAAACTAATGTTCAAAATTTTCGAAATGTTAGAAATTATATTAGAAGAAAGAAATGAAGTAAGCAAGATGTCACAAAATAAATGTAACACTGCGTGATAGATTTTTGAATTATTTTTAATGAATATAAGTTACGTCATAACTGCATGTAATATCGTTATCAAGGTGGTGACTAGAGTAACGTTAGCTAACGACAAAATGAACGATGATTTCTTTTATTGTATTACGAGTTTTCTCTCAATGTGTCATATTATCCCCGCTAATTAGTTAATTTAATCAATACATTTGGCTATTTTTACATACTCAAAAATCATCGGGATTGCCCTACGAATACTATAGTTTCTTAAAATGTTAAGTCTCTAATGTAAAAAAAATGCAAATGTGCATTACTTTTTCACCTTCCCCCAACTATATTTCTTTGTAAATAGATACAGCCTTTTCTGAAAAACCATAAAAAAATATACAGATTTACGGTAAAACCACTAAAGTAAAGATTTTACGAACGTAAACATTAACGAATAACAAAATATAAAATATAGTGAAAATTATTGAAATATACGTATTACTTTCTAAAAAATATATAATATTATAATTAACTGCCATCGTCATCATGCAAATATAACCGAGTAAGATTCGCTTCACAAGGAGGGATAAGAATGATTGAATGTCTTTCACATTATGTCACATGTTCATTATGTTCATTCTCGAAATAGTGACACAATGAAAGAAATTACTATAACGTTTAAACACATTACCAGTTTCCGCATTATTTAAATAGAGCAAATAGATGAATGTTTTTTTATTCGAATAATAATTATTCAAAAGCTATTCGTAGTAAAATACTTGAATAATTTTAATTCTATTTGATAATTGTGATTTTGCGTTAGGGTCCCCCAAAGGGTGCGGCCGTACCTGTTTTCACGCTTTAGCACCGATGCTCCGAAAGCTACGGTCACGGGCGGCGTTACCTTAGCGTCGTTGCAAGGCATCGCGTTCACTCGATTTTCGAAGAACTGTCGTAAGTTTCGAGTGCATCGACAGCAGACGGCGCAAGCCGCAGTAAAATATCGTCGCGTGCGACCGAGCGCTATTGCGAATACGAAAAACTGAAGCAATGAGAATGGTAATACACGACAAAAAAACAGCGACTGTCGTACCCATTTAGCTTCATTTTGTTGCGGGTATGTACTAGTAGTATACGATATAAAATAGCCAAAAGAGTGGGGGGACATTCGGTCTCTGCGCTCTAGACACGCTTCCAGAAATAAGTTCGGATCAAGGGAAATTTGCGTACGTTTGTTATTGAATATTAGACCTCCAGATTTTCTGCATGACGCGTTTCAAACACCGATACGCGATCGTATCAAACGATTGCGGGAATGCGGAACTTTGTGCCAATTATTGTGTCGCGGGGTGCCTGATTATCGTTTAATTAATCTGATTTTATATCCTTTTGTTTGGTCGGTATACCACGCTGGATGTGATCTAAGGACAGTAGGTAGCGTTCCCTTTCTCATCCCGGTGTTTACTTTGTTACATATACAGTGCTAAAGAAAAGTATTGACACAGTGTACTTAATGAAATAAAACTGACCACAATTATGATGAGTGATAATACATGTACATTTTACATTTTAAATTATCGAAGTTCATATTTTAGTTTCTGCATACCTAAATTAAAATAATATGATTAGGTCTAAACAAATATATTAGATTGTCTGAATTGAATTCGTTCTTTTTATTCTATGACAGAAATTATTACAAATGTTAATAGTGTTGGAAATCTTTTCTTTTTATGATATTTTTCAAACTGCATTGGAGTGTTTTGTAAGTATTATAATTTAGTCTCTTCTTTTCCATACAATAACATTTCTTTTTTAAATTTCTGTTTATTGTTGTTGATATTATAGAACAAAATTTACTTTGTTAATATGGAAAATTTTAAACCAAATTTAAAAATAAGTTTGTTTTAGGATCCATACTTTTGCAAACATTATGTTTTGTATTTATTATCAATAATTATTCTTTGTAAAAATATTGGAAATTCCCTTATGTTTGTTTGATATCCAAATATAGATGAGAATATACAAAATATATTTAATTTACATCTGCCAATATTGTCATTCAAACATAACTGACTTAAACATATTATTCTACCATAAGTATATTTTATGCTGTATATTTATTCAGTATACACTCCTAGACAAAAAGATAACACATGTGTGCTATCTTTAATTGCTCAGAAACTACGTAGAATTTCTCAAGTGTAAAAAATAGTAAGTAAGGGTCACAATGCAAGAGGAAGAAGCACGTTAGAAAATAAGAACGATCTTGCTAATATTTGCAGTTTGCAAAAAAAAAACATGTAAACACAGAGGGCGAAATGATAGCACACTGAACTTTTTGTTGACATTATTCAGTAGTTCGTGATCTCTTGAGCAGTTGTGAACAGGTGCTGTTTATTACACGATCAGGTGTTGATATGTGTCATGGAAATAAGAGATTAGAGAGATCATTGAGCTGAAAAATCGTAATTTGAATGTTTCTCAAATTTCAAAAATTGTGAAAAGAAGCAGAGAAGTTATATATAATTTGTTGAAAGATCCAGCAAATTATGGCAAAAAAAAAGTTCAGAGAGGCCACCATCTTTATCGGAACAAGACAAACAGGTCATTATACGAGTCGCATCAAACTCGGCATTAACATCTTGTGAAATTATTTGTCGATCAGGTGTTAGAGCGAACATCTGTAGTGTATGCCATGTTCTTCAGAGGTGTAACTTTATTCAACGACTGAAGATGAAACAAAAACTCCTCTTAACAGAACAACACAAGAAGGAACGAGTAGCATTCGCAAAGACCAAAATTCACTGGAAGTGAAAATGGAACAGAATTTTATTTACGGACGAGAAAAAATTTAATTTGGATGGTTCTGGTGGATTTTTGTATTATTATTATGACATACAAAAGGAAGAAATTGTGAAAGAATGACGACAAATGGATGGTGGTGGGATAATGTTTTGGGCTGGAATTGGTTACACAGGAAATACTGATATAAACTTCATTAATGGCAAAATGAACAGTAATCGTGTATCGTGCTAAAATTGTAAAAGCATACTTTACAAATCCCCCGATTTAAATATAATAGAGAATTGTTGGGGTGAATTAACACATGCCGTATACAAAAATGAAAGGCAATATCAGAATATTCACGAATTAAAAGAATCCATCGTAAAAGGATGGGACAAATTATCCCAAGAAACAATAAAAAAACTGTATAAATCATTAACAAATCGAATGATTGAAGTCATTGAGAATAAAGGCAGTTATACTCGTTGCTAATTTTTATGTAAATTGTGTTTGTAGAATAAATTTATCTAGAGATTTTGTAAATGTGCTACCATTTCTTGTTTTTTAACATGTTTCTCTCTTTTGCGTCATGACCTTTACGTACTATTTATTATATTTGAAAAATTTTACGTAGTTTCAGAGCAAATAAAGATAGCATACGTGTATTATCTTTTTGTCCAAGAGCATAAGTTCCTAATAATGATTACTTATATACTGATAACTTTTTGTACGTTTTGTTTCCTGATGCAATAAAATATTACTATAAATATAATCTGTGTTCTCAGTTTCATCATAATTATAACTAGTTTTGTTTTCATTTAGGTACCATGTAAATACAGAAAATGTATTTGTATATAAACAAACAACAACAAACAGAAAACCTCATTCTTATTTAATATGTTTTAATAAAATCCATTAAAAGAGTATAAACATATTTTTACATATTATTTCAATCTGACACTATTTCCATGGATGGACATAGAGTTTAACGAATTAATATAAATAATTTATAAACACATGTAGATATAGATGTAACATAATTTTTGAATCATAAGTTACTGTCTTATGTGTAAAAGCTGAATAAGATAAAAATTATTCACAATAGAATCAGCCTCATAAATTTCAACAGTCTTTCTCCGTTTCTAATAATTATATCTCAAAAACCAACATAAGAGTTATAATTATTTTTGATGAAACTATAATTTAATGATATAATTTCTCAAAATTTCTATATTATAATACAAGAAAGTTTTTTTTTTTTTAAATCTAGCAATTTCTTTATCAATTTATTTTTCATGAAAAACCATAAAGAATCAGTTGAAACAATTTAATGATATCTTCAATAGTTTTCAAGATAGTATCAGGGTATGAAACTTTGAAGGATAACTTTTCATATTAAACTTAAATTGCAGTTATTAAAAAGAAATACATAATCATTATTTTTAACTGCTTTACAAACTGTGTTTCATCAAAATTGAGAGCGTGGAAAAAGAACATTTTACAGATAGTTTTTCTTGGTAACTTTCTTTAACTCTTCGGGGCACGGTGGGATCAAAAGTGTTCCACCTTTTTGATGCGCCGTAACGCATGGTGGGACATTTTTAGTCCCACCTTGAAATATTGAAATAGCTCATTTTATTTACATAAAGCAGTTGGTAATATCTTTAACAAATGTTACAAATGTATTCACTTGCGTTGGTAACATTCAACATGCCAATACAGGTTCATCAATTGTTGCAAACGGAAGGTTTATTGCGACAATCTTTTTTTATGTTTTTTATGTTTTTACATTATGTGATACCTTTATTAATAAAAATATACCAATTTTGTTTAATTTAAAATGCAATAAAATTTCTATGCAACATGGGTCTATTTTATTATCTGAAATCCTGTGCCGGAAAGAGTTAATATACTTCAAGATTGTTGAAATTGGCAATGTCAATGCTATTATAAATAATTCTCCAAATATTAGAATGTAATTATTAGACAGTACTATATTAAAAATTGACAAATCATTTGATGTATAATATTAGAATATTACAAGTATGTTTGTTTTGTTTTTAGCATTTTTAGATTCACTTTTAGTGGCAATTATGACTCAGCCTACACAGGACATGGGTATAAGCAGTTCCTTTATCTTGAATGACAACTCATTAAATAATGATTCCTCAAGTAGTAAATATTAATGTTACAATCTAACATGAGAGGTATAAATAGATAAATATATTTCCAATGAACATTCTTCCTCTACCTATTGTTATAAAAATATTAATCCACGTGAAACAAATTTGTGAATTACATTTTGTAATTTAGAATTCAATGTATATTTCGTACCTCTCATATAATTTTATATGTATAAGATAATTGGATATAATCTTAATTTTAATACTTTTTACAGAAAGCTGTTATAATCAAGATACAACAATGGCTGAAAGAAATGAAGTAAACTTGGAACGGATACACAATGATTGCCTAAATGTATCCGGAAATTATGAAAATCAAGAACTTTTTAATAGTCGATCTATTGATGTTAAGACACCCAAAGTTATATTTCCATGGCTTATTAAATTTAATAAAGTGATGTGTTCATCTGTGGGAAGTAGAAGCTCTCAGCTGTTACAGCGTTTAATTTCCCTTTATACACAGTAAGATCATTATTTTCTTCAAAAACGAAAGTGAAAAGTATATAAGTAAAAAGAATTGGGCTTAAATTTTTTGTTAAGTTCTAGACATCGTTAAAAAAAAATTGAGAGTACATAGTTTGAGGTCTTTTCATCCGTAAACTATTCGTATCATTTTAATATATAACTGAGATATAATGGACATTTATACGTTTCAGGAACATTTTAACTAGTATAAATACATACTGTGAAAAAGCACTCCATATGATACAGTTAAAGAATCATATAAATAGTACCTTAACATTTTTTCATATTTACTGGCATGACATTAAAGAGGTACTACCAAAAATTATTACTTTAAAATGTATTTTATACGAGTATTAAAAATTTACTAATTATTTATTTACAGTATGTTGGTGATTGTGATATATATTTAAATGCAATGTCAGTATTGTTAGGAATATATATAGATATGGAGCTTAAAACTTTTAGGCACACTAAAGATTCTTCCTCGGTAATTGCAAAACTTCTTTCAACATTGTGGATATATTTAGGTATGTTAAAATAAGGAATATGTGATGAAAGATTATAATAAAACGAATAAAATTTTTTACGTAATATTAAATTTCATTTCAGATAATTCAGAGAAGCATATCTTTAGAGTGCTGCTTAAACTTAAACATATTACTAAAAAATATACTAAACTATGCGACCCCATATTTATGTACGTAACTATTTAATATTCTTCACGTATTATTCAATTCAATATAAAAATATTTTCTACATAACATATTTCATACAAAATTTTGTCTTATATTAGGAGAAGCATCACAAACTTAAAAAGAAGGGTAAAATCTTTGACAGACATAGATTACATCAGATATTTGCTTATTTTAAAAATATGGAAAAGAATGAAGGAAAACCTTAAAGAGAAAAAAGAAGTAAATAAGATGGCTTTAATGATCCTAGGTCCATGTACGCCAAAAATGCGCGACGAGTTATTAAAGATCATACCAAAACCACCCACAGGACACGAAAATGAAACACTTTGGTTACTACAACCAAATGTATTTGATTTAAAAACAGCATGTAATAATTTCTTAGCATTTGAAGATGCACTGTCTGTTCCACACAAAGATTCTCATTTAACAAGAAATGGAGATTTGAAAAATTTCCAGAAATCACAGGTAATTTCCAGATATTGTAACGTGTCATTCATTTGATATATCTTTTACTTTTAACTTTTCAATTTTTACATTTATAGATTATTTCATCATGTGGTATAAATTATATTCAAGAATGTACTATAAACTATGAATTAAACAAAAGCGAAATGAACTGTGTTCAAAATAGTAATTCTATCCAAAATGAAGTAAATTTCACTAAATCTGCTAATAAAATTTTTCCTGCGAAAAAAAACAACAAATTTAAGAAATATAAAAAAACATCGAAGCTAAAACCCGGAGAAATAATATTAATCGATTTAACCGAAGAAAATGAGTCATTACGAGTAGATAAAAGCAAGAAAAAGAAGTCTAAAAGAAAATTAGAATGGTTAAAAATGACGAGGAAAAAATATAAAGTAGAAAAGCAAGTTGATGAAGTGAAGTGTAAAAATCTAGTGGAAATTGCAGATGCCCATAGCACAGAAAATTCAGAATGTTCTGTGAATAAAATCCTTTTAGAATATTTACCAATTTCAGACAATAAAGTTAGCGAAAGTACAGAAAGTTGTTGTAGTTTGGTAGAACAAGAGCCACTACAAGATAATATTCATTATATTGATTCTCAGAATATACACGATTACATTTGCAATAAAAGATCTAAAGAATTAAAATGCACATTTCAGCATAAACAATGTGATATCTGTACTTTATCGTTAAAGCAAAGTGATATACAACACAATAAAGTTTTATCTTTATTGAAACTTTTAAATCCAGTTGGACAAAATGTTAAAGAACCAAAAACCATATTAAACTTATTTAGGGAGAGTAGAGAACAGAATATGTCTTCTCAAGATACACTTTTTTCTAGAAGCGCAGCCAATGAATCTAGCGAAATAAATACTCTAAGTAAGGATTTTGGGGAAGAATCATTTTCACAACCAGAAAGTTCTATAGAAACGATACTCTTGTCAAAAGAGTGCCAAAACAGTATTATAAATACACAGTCTATAAAGCAAGAGTTACCAACAAGTACAGATTATGGTGCGACAGAAGCTGATGCTTACTGTCGAAACGAATCTGAGAATGTACAAAACGATTTTCGTTTACCTGACTCTAGATTTCTGAATACTAGTTCGCAAATAACGGAATCTGTGAAGCAAAAGGTCTCGTGCGATTGCAGTAAGAAAATTGAAGTGAAACCCTTTTTCTGTCATAATTTTAGTATATTTAATACGACAAAGAGTGGGGATACAACGCAAACTACAGTACGCGATAACACTATGGATAAGAAATCAATTTCCGATAAAAATATAATGTGCATGCTGAGCGATCTAGACAAATGCATGGACGTTTTAAATCGTATCGGTGAACACATTATGACTGTGCACGCAGAAAAACAACGACCGGAGTGTTTAAGCAACACTGACACGTGCACAGTTTCCACTACAGTTTTCGGGGATCAGATTGTAAAGTCATCGTTAGGTTGGACACTGGGCGGTAACCAGGAAACGAACGGAGTGCTAAACCAGCGAAAATGTGATTCAGACATTTGTAAAAAACTAACGATTTCATCTTCGCAACCAAAGGAATTACATTCCTACGAAAAGGATCATAGCACTTTTTCTGAAAATAAGTTATTCGAAAGTTTTGTTTGTAGTCACATTAAATCTGAATTTGAACAGGTCATTAAAGAGGAAAACAGCGAAAGTTTTGAAATTATAACAGATCGGCCACGGAAAACAGGTGGGCATAAAGTTGCTATGATAACAAATAACCAAACACATACAAGCGAATCTTTACCATATGATATAAAAAGTACTGAGAATCGGACCGAAAACTTACATTGCGAGTCCATGTTGCAAGATGATTCCTCATTGAAAACCGATAAAGCAAAAACACATTTTATAGATGAATTCGAAAATATTGATATTTTAGACAGCATTCTGAATGGAGATATGACTATGGAAGACGAGCAAGAAATTTTGGAAAATTCACAATCCTCGTTAATCTCGCCGATTAATTATGATAATTCAAATAATGTGTTGAATTGTATTACGGAATTTTTCTCGCAAGCTGAACATATATGCAAAAATGAAAAGGGCGAAAAAAATATTACTTCGGACGCAGATAATTCTATAACACCATTACCCGAAGGTAGTCTTGGAACAATGGGAATATTAAACTCTTTATTAGATTTCGAATTAACAAATATGGATTCTTCTCCAAACGATTTTATGTATTCGAATGTACAAACAGTTAATCCGCGATTAATTAAAAAGAGTTTCGAGGGAGAGATTTTTTCGGTGAAAGATAGCAATATTTCGGAATTAAATTCTCATACGAAGAAAACGGTTATAGTTGGAAAAAACAATAAAGATGATGTGCTTCCACAAAAAGAGAAGGATAATCAAAACGATCCTATCGACAGTAGTGTGAATGTAGTTGGATTTGGATTAAATTCTAATAAGGAAGAAACGCTTGAATTTCATTTGTTAATTAAAGATATATCTTCTTTTTCCAATCAGCCAACTATCTTAGCCAATTCGGATAACATATCTTCCGAACTAAAAGAACCGCTTCCTAAATCCAGTCTTTCTGGTCCTGTTGATAAACTTAATACCGATACTGTAATAGAAAAATCTTACGTTTTTCAAAAAGAAGATACGATTAATGAAGTTCGTTCTTTCGGCGATTCGGTAAATCGTGTTTCGTCTGAAATGTGTATTTCCAATGACGTTTCATCAAATGTTGTAATGAATTGCACAAGTCAACAAGATGATCTTTCGTCATCGCATAAGCATACTTATATGGAACTTAGAACAAGCCCTTTGGCGACAAAACAACCTTCAGATTCTGACTTGTTGTCTTCCGCAGATTTAATGCCATGTAACACTGTTGCAACCTCACAATACGAATTTATAGAATGCGAAAATTCTTTGAAACAAAGAAATATTCAGAAAAATATACAACATAATTGTAAAGAACAGCAAAATCATATTATGAAACATAGAATAGAAGTTAGCGCACAATCTAGATCATCTAAGCGAAAAGTGAGATATAAAAAGAAGATTAAGAAGGAGGAGAAAGAAGAAGAAATGCCATCGCCTGTTGTTGAACCTAATTCGGATGAAGTGAGCCTAAGGTGTTCACAACTGACTGTTATCAATCCTCTGAATCATAAGGATATTCAAAGCACGTGCGAATTGCCGCTATCATCATTTCACACGTCATATCGTAAAAAATCACCTCACACTTTATGCACATCTAGAAATATCTACAAGCAATTGAAGTGTGTAGGTATTCAGCAGTTGAGAAATATGTCCCCACGAAAGCAACAAATTTTACTAAACTATCACGGAGATTCTACAACGAATACAATCTTCAAGGAAGATCCCAAACTGGAGAACCCTCAACACAACACGGAAGATAACGTCTGGGAAGATTCAAGTGTATTATATAGATCTGTGGAACAGCCACATACACCAGGTAGCAAGACTTGCTTTAAATATTTTAAAAGGAATATAAAGGTCGACATGGATATTACAAAAGTGAATTTTACCACAGATAAACATATAACTGAAGTTTCAAATAATATTCTCATTAAATCTGGTATCAAATGGACATTACAAAACATAGATGCGCAATCGTCGAAGTTTATTAAAAAACAGATGGTTCCAACACTGGATGAAGAAACGCCCGTGAAGAAAAGGAAATTGGCTACAAAGTTTCCGCCAACTTTAGAAGCAAATACGGTTGTTTGTTCTATAAATCAGCAGGAAGCACAAAAAAAACATTTTGTTTCCGCAAAGAAAGGTAAATTTATTCTGATGCTTCTTTTATCTTGTTTTGCTTTAAATGCAAATTGGTGCTCATTTAAAATATTAATTTCTTATTTAATATAATTTAAGTATGTCATTATTTTATACAGGGTATTCGGCCACCCCTGGGAAAAATTTTAATGGGAGATTCTAGGAGCTAAAATAAGACGAAAATCAAGAATACTAATTTGTTGATCGAGGCTTTGTTAAAAAGTTATTAACGTTTAAAGTTCCGCCTGTAGAACGGCTATCTGCGTGCGCGTGATAGTGGTTCTCATTCAGAAAACTGTGAGGCTGTCAATACGTCACTAAGTAGAGTTTCTCATACTGAGTGAGAATCACTATCTACAGGCGGAAATTTAAACGTTAATAACTTTTTAATAAAGCCTCAATCAACAAATTGGTATTCTTGATTTTCGTCTTATTTTGGCTTCTGGAATCTCCCATTAAAATTTTTCCCAAGGAGGGTCGAACACCCTGTACAAATATGATTTATTTATAATACACATACTTGCAATTAAAAATTTCAATGAAATGAAATTTTTGTCGAAAGTATATAATTTACTGTAAATAAAAGCATCAGCAATACAGTTTTGTACTTTCATAAATTAGAATCTTCAAAGTGGCAAATAGTTCCTAATATCTACACGGAAGATCAACAACGGAAGATTTTATTTCTCTATTTTGAGCAGCTTATAATTATATTATAGTTAAAGTCTTTTATACGAACAAAAGTATAATTATACATAGTAGAACTAGTTTGATATGAGTTTACAATTTAAGGCTGATATTTCTAATTAAAAATTGTAGTATCGCTAGAATTTAAATAAGCCAAGAAGTGATAACGTGTTGTATACTTATATTTTTCAACAAGGTTAAAACTTAAAACACAATTTATACAAATATTCACAAAATCTTGTTTGTAAAAATTTGATATTGACCAGGTAAGCCTAATTCGTATATTCATATAAATTTCTAAACGATTCTCAGTTACAACAGAAAATAGTAAAAAAACAATTACCATTAATTCTGGTTAAAAGAAAGCTCAGTTATTCGAAATTTTTAATAATGTATACTAAATGTAATACTCAATTCTTGTTAGCATGTTTTATAAATATACTATTTTCTTTTTTAAATAAAATATTAATATAAAATTATTTTATAGTAATTACGTTTTGTTTACAGGTTTCATATATACAAATAGGAGGAAAAATATGGTAGGTGAGTACACGTAAAATGTGTACAATGTTTCTAAAATAAGCCTTACCTGCCCATTAATATAAAGGAGCATTTAAAATATATTTGCAAATAAATTTCTATAAGGTTTATAAACTTCATAGAATGGAGAAATACTACTAAAGGAACATTATTTAAATCAGTGCAGTCCATGGGTTTAGTCTTTTACACTGCAAGCTCCATAAACACCAAGTTTTCATGATAACGACCAGTTATAATATGTGCAAATTTTAGACTTAAAATTATAAGGATTAATTTACTATAATTATTATGAAACATTAGTTTTGCATATTTTTATTGATCCAGCAAAGTAAATTTACAGAATTATAACACGTTCTAATTTAAAAAAATTACATTATTTTATTTGTAGCATCAGTTGCAAGAAGACTATATTATAATTATACTTTTAATAATGATATTGTGATTACGAGACTTTTCTTTTCAATTTCAATAAATTCTTCCTATATTTGTTTATTTGTATATGAAAGTGATTTTAAGAGATGAAAGTTTTATTACGAATTTTACTCATCCGATCTAATACTAAAGATATTGAAAACTTTGTAATCATATTTTTGATATTTGTTTTGTGAAAATAATAATTCATTTTGTTGTAAATTAAAAGTCAGATTTTGTTACCACAACTAGTGTATACGAAAATATAATTTCACCTCTTAAAATTGTACAATTATCGCTAATAAAGAAATATATGTATACCTTATTGGACTTGAAACTAAAAGTGTCGTTGACTACGGTATTACAGATTATACGTAAAAGCATTATTGTATCCTCTAGTAATGTATGACCTCCAAAGAATTTTTAAATAACGGGTTTTGTCTTGCAAAAATTTTCTATTTGTAGTGCAAACAAAGACACATACTGTGATTAAGTATACCCATTAAAATTGGAATTTTCAAAGCGAAATTCTTGAACAAGTATGTAGAATACTTCAATTATTTCCTATATGTCACATGATTAATTGTTTCAAATCGTTCAATTCCTTTAAAGTATTCAACTTTGTCATGCACATAGCTGTAAATAATCATAACAAAGTATGCTTTTAAACAAAGTTTATATAAGAAAGCGTATTATTGATCTCTTCAACAATGTTTAAAGTATACTCTTTGTACAGTTTTAGTTATTTTATTTATACTTTGTCTGATTATTGTTAGGTTTTTAATGGTACAAATTATTAAGCCGCAAGCGATTTTAAGCATCTAATTTACGTATTACGTAATTTGTAGTATTATGTTGAGGCTATATTCATTATTTACATTTATTTTAGACTGAACGCAGCATAGTATTTTTTTAAAATAACAATATTAAAGAAGATATATATTGCCAAATATTTTTTTGAATTAATTTAAATTACATAACAAAGTGGGGAAAGTGCATTAGACTGCAGTGTTTTAAAGAAATATTTTATGGTTCTAGATTTTTAATTTTTTCTTAAAGCAAACGGCATTAAATAATGTTGATATCAACTATCAAATCTTACAAGCTTTGATAAAAAAGCAATACCTGTTAAAATTTCACAAAAATTAATTATTGGTTATTAAATTGATAGAAATAATTAGTAATTAAACCAAAAATTTATTTCATGAATTTTTGTGCATTGGTATCTATATAACATTACGGAAACTAAATCTTCTTATATAATTCGTTCTTATTTATTTTTATTCATGATATTTAAATCGTAAAATATCGAATATGTTGAATAACATTATTCAATGCTATTAAATGTTGCATACTTATTGTGATATTAAACATCAATTAACAAGAAACCATTTTAGAATTCAATTATTTTTACTGTTTCGCCTTTTATTATATAAGAATTATAATAAATTCTGATTGAATTAACAATAGGTACTACTGTTAGAGCAATTATTACGGAGGTTTAGCTTTATTTCATGTAAGTAATAACGTAGAAGTAATGGCAAGAAATAAGTATATTATGTTCGTATTAAAATTCATCACTGACTGATGAAACTATGCACTAGTTTTTAAACGACATCAAAGTTAAACAATCAATGCAAATGAAGCATAATATTAACATAGATGATATTCTTTTTTCTATTAACAAAATCTCACAACTTTTTTTAAAATACAGGGGTTTCTAATAGTCCTTGATAGAGAATTATCAGTATTTGTAAATTATTATTAGTAATAAAATTGTTAATATTGTTTACCATCTAGTTATTAAATATGAAATAGTGTATAGTTTCATATTAACAGTGAAGTTAACTATTCGTTGTATACAATTTATAAGAAAACTAAATAGTCAAACATCTGTACCTTATGTTTATAAGTACTGTTTAAACTTTGACTACTTCCATTTGCTATTTGCCAACACTAGTAATATTTTATAGATTAAAACATTTTTAGTACTAAACTTACTTATTTATTATTTAACTTTTAGTTAATAGACAATCCATGTGATTATCTTGTTACAATTGTTTCTTTAATTCATTTTTCGAATTATTTTTAGATATTTTATAAGTTAAATTGTAAGTTATTCTATAAAATTATTACTTTTCTATTACACTTTTTCAAATAATGAAAATACCTTGAGTATATATGTCCTTCAGTATTCGATAGTACTTTTAAATATAATATTACCTCGTAATTTAACCATGAAAAAAAGTTATTCGCCTATAATTTTTATAGAAGCGCAATAAAAACTATTTTATATCCTGAGATTCATAAGTAGTGATGTAAGTATAGCGGCATGAACAGCCTTTTGTATTTTATAGACAGCTGTATTCTCGTTGGAATATTTAAGAACTGGATATAAGAGACATCATTATCAAAATTTGCTTATTGCAAAAGACACATTAATAAGTCATTAAACGTAAACGGTGTATAGAATAATACAAAAGCATACATATTTATGTTGCACAAAGGAAAATTAGTTACGATTTCTCATTTAATTTAAGCAGGTAGATACAGAGCTTTCATAATATTTTCCGAAAATCTGGTTTCCTCATAACATATTTTTTTACAATTATTACTAGACTATTATAATTGTAAACAGTTGTGTGAAAATTTGTACACTTTTATAGGAATTCGATTGTACAAACATGAAATGACACATTTTATCTCACAAAATTAACCCATTAGTGCCTAGACTTCTTTTCGTTTTTAAGATGCAAACTAAATTTTAATAGTTTGTTGTTAACCGGCATTTTGGTTAGTGGTAACAGATATGTACAACTATAATACTGTTCGTTTATTATTGTAATTATATAAGTTTTTTTTTATTTAAAGAAGGAACAAACGTTGAAGAATGAGGAAGATTATAATTTATGCATATTATACTTGTGCATTGGTTTATTATATGCCTACCTTTCATACATACATTCTTATTTTTCGTATTACCTTATTCGAGAATTAAATTACATTGATAAATTTTAGAAGTAGGACTGAAAATAAGCAGCTACTATGCAGAAAATAGTAAGCCCTGTGTTTGATTAATAAATTGTTATATTCCCTAAAATATTATACATTAAATATATGTATAAGTTGTCTAAAATGTAATTTTGCGATAATAAAACAATACTTCCATTACTGTAATTAATTGACAACGTTTTTACTCAAATAAAATAGTAGACTTTTAATTTAATTAATTATCTAATAAAATATTTGTTCCATGTACTTAAATTATTGATAATGTTTTGTATCATTAAATGTTTATACAATCGTATAATCAAAGCGTTTAAAAATATACGTAAAAGGAAAATCCGGAATATTTTGAAAATAATGTAAATCAAATAATTTCGTAGTTTGTAATTTTCAAAATGTTTATATTTGCAAATACAACATTAGGATCATAAGAATATGATTTTTATGTATGAGAAATGAGATATGTGTGATCATATTTCATTAAACAGCTATATGTGAAGAAATGACCATAGGTATTATTATTAACATTATTACTCTGTACACGCTAGTGTCAGTCAAATTTTGTAATTTTATATGGTTTATGTAACTTACATGAAGTATGAAATTACATTAGATAACTCGTAATGTACAATGCAGAGACTGAAAAACAGAATAAAACTTCTTTTTTTAAGAAATCATCAATGTTAAAATTTTCCATTTTCTTCTATAATACATTAAATATTATTGAATATCCTTAGAACTGTTACTTAAAGTTGTTTATTATGATACACTTTCATGTTGTTTATATATATATATATATACAGTGGCGGTTATATACTCAAGAATAAGTTACAAATAAATTTTATATGTATGGGGTCTTCGGCCACCCCTGGGAAAAATTTTAATGGGAGATTCTAGGAGCTAAAATAAGACGAAAATCAAGAATACTAATTTGTTGATCGAGGCTTTGTTAAAAAGTTCTTAACGTTTAAAGTTCAGCTTGTAGAACGGCTATCTGCGTGCGCGTGATAGTGGTTCTCATTCAGAAAACTGTGAGGCTGTCAATACGTCACTAAGTAGAGTTTCTCATGCTGAGTGAGAATCACTATCTACAGGCGGAAATTTAAACGTTAATAACTTTTTAATAAAGCCTCAATCAACAAATTGGTATTCTTGATTTTTGTCTTATTTTGGCTTCTAGAATCTCCCATTAAAATTTTTCCCAAGGAGGGTCGAACATCCTGTACAAATATGATTTATTTATAATACACGTACTTGCAATTCAAAATTTCTATGAAATTAAATTTTTGCCGCCTGTAGATGGTGATTCTCACTCAGCATGAGAAACTCTACTTACTGACGTATCGACAGTCTTACAGTTTTGTGAGTGAGAACCACTATCACGCGTATGCAGCTGTTCGCAGATTGCTGTTCTACAGGCGGCACTATAAATGTTAATAACTTTTTAACGAAGCCTCAATCAACAAATTGATATTCTTCATTTTCGCCTTATTTTGGCCTCTAGAATCTCCCATTAAAATTTTTTCCAGGGTTGGCCGAACACCCTGTATTTGTCTGTAAAAAATGTTGCATAAGAACTTACAATCTCAAGAATTCGCAATCCTAGTGTACACATCGGAGCAAATGTTTTTTCGTATCCTAAGAAATAAGGATTGGTGCACATATATTGTTTGCAACGTCAGTTTTTGCAGTAGACACAAGAGTTATTGTATTAGAGTTCAATAATTAGACGACAGTAGTAAACAACATCTATCAGTCACTATAGAAAAGTTTGTGCAGTTAAATGTGTTCAAGACAGTATTAAAACTTAAAAAAAATAACTAGTAGGAACGAGTTGAACCAATAGAATGACACAGTAATGTAATCTATGTAACGAAAATATAGTTAAGTTTTAAAACAAAAAAGTTTACCAATTATGTGTTTGCGTATTATTAATAAAAAATGAAATGTAATGTCTGACAAACTTCGCACCCGCGATACCTAATTTGATTAAATTAAAATCAAACACAAATTTATTAAGAATGTATTTAATTATTTAATAATGATTTTACTAATTTAATATGTAAATATAGTTCCTACTATATAGCATTTGGTCCTATATAAAGTCACAAATAAGATATTAAAATTCTCGTTCAAAAATAATTATCAAAAAAGAAAGTTTTATAATTGATTTACCATGAATTTTATCAACACGTCGAACGCTTGATAAAGAGACTTTGCTGTATATGGCCGCCACTATACATATGTGTATTTATTATTCATGTATATACAACATATAAACAAACAGTATGAAATAATATAAAATTATCTAATATTAATTATAGTTTTGTGAAACTTGATAAATATATTCTAATAAATGATCACTGCTGTTTCATTACATTATTTACATTACGCATATCAATTTTTATTGTATATTTACAATTATTATTCACAAAATATTATATACATTTGAATGTTAAATAATTTAGATATTTGTGGCTTCTATACTTTTTTTTAAAATAATCGATAAAAAATATTTTCCATACGTGAAAACCTACAACTTTTCTAATATGTGTATATCTATTCTATATTTCATGAGATTTAAAATGGTTTGATTTATCATCTAACTTCTCTATAAATAGCGATTATACCAAACTATAAAATGTAAACAATAGTGTGCGGAGATAAGAAAAATTTAAA
The DNA here is from genome assembly GCF_013123115.1 of Colletes gigas. NCBI lineage: Eukaryota > Metazoa > Arthropoda > Insecta > Hymenoptera > Colletidae > Colletes > Colletes gigas. The sequence goes on along the minus strand of NW_025106659.1, from coordinate 1,258,812 downwards.
AACATTTATGAATATATAAAATAAGTATATTAAAAATACATTTTACATAATATATTGAAAGATACAATCAGATATTACCATAAATGAAATTAAAATCTCGTGAAGCTATGAGTTCACGAAGTTAAAATAAAAAATATTAAATATAAAAAGATATTAAAGAAATATTGGAACGATTACCCTGTTATAAATTACTATGTCTAAACCCTAATCGTAAACGTAAAATATTTACGCTGAGGACGTAAATTTGAGGTAAATGTGTTTGCAATATAATTTTCTAAAAAAATCCAGTCTATGCATTACGCAATGCATGTAATTTACAAATATAGGTAAATACAAGTTTATTCGTCATTATGACAAAATCTTCTACACATACACATTACTCAATTTTTGATGAACACGATATCATAATGAGTGAGGCATCCGATGTAATATCACTACACTAAATTAATATTTCAGAATATCAGACTCTCCATAACAAATGCTTTGCGTATAGGATAATTTTATATGTAACTATTCCATGTATGTACATGAAAATGTCTGGTAATTTCTCGATCACCTGATTTCGACTACATCAAATTATAATTTCATTTATATTGAACTTAAAACTATCAGACTTATCATTTTAGAAATCAATAAATAAATGGTAACAATAAAGAAAGGACAGTACCTAACAAATGCGGGTTAATAATACCGTTGGGTTTTTTTGTTAATTTAACGTGAAACTTAGGGCTATTTGAAATTTTTGGAATTGAGACGAAATTTTACAAGTGTTATGTATACGAAAAAGGTTCCATCGTGAAGTAATATAATTTGATTACGATCGTTTTTATGAGGAACAAATTAACTTATATTTCTTAGTGACATGTAGAAACTAAACTCTTCATCGTGCCTGTGATGAAGTATTCAACTAATAACACATTTTGTCGTACAAAAAAGTATTTGTTTGTATAAGCTGAGTAACACTAATCGGTTAATAATCACAGACATAATATCAAATACGGAGAAATGGCACTAACGTATGTAAATGATCTTATATTTTGAAATGACTAAATACAACTGTGGTGTTTAAATAAGAGCAACATTTTACTATCTGTATCATTGAATTTAATATTAAAATTGTTAAAGGAAATGTTTAAGAAAATGTCTAGAAAAACTGAACATTAAGTGATCGTATTACAATTCATAAGAATTTTGAACTATTTTCTATTTCTTTGAGCCATACTCCATTCACATTTGGAAAAAAATAAGAGAATAATTCAAAAAATATATATATTGAATTTTTTAAGCATAAATTATGTAAAGGCGTTATAAATTCGAGTGTCGTAGTAAATGACTTTTCCTGTGACAAAGCTCTATCGTTTTGATGAATATATAGTCTAAAATGTTTACTTTAATTCTATGTGATGTTATTAACTTTAATCTGAAGTTCGTGAATACATATTGTTTTATCGTAGTTTTTTTCTTTTAAAGTAAAAGTGTTTTAATTCGTAATTAAAAGCCAATGACTAGCTATGCTACCTGCATTTTGATATCTACATGTATATTTCTAATGAATCATGCTGCCAGTAGTATTAAAGAGACAGATCATGACATTGCAAAAGGTTGATTTTCCTGTTCTACTATTACATGGAGGTTCAATTACTTCTATGTGATTTGACAAATTGATTGACACCATACTTTCAAGCTAAGTATTTCCTTAAAGTTCTTGAGTTTGAGGAAATAATTAATCTGAAATAAAAATATTATTAAATATTTAATTGATTGAATAATAAAGTGCTTCTTCTTATTAATACTTCACATTTTGATATAAAACAAAAGAATGAAAAAAAAACTTGAATATGTAAAAGTAAACCAAACATAATATGTAATTTATGTATATAACAATATAAGATAATAATAGCTCAGATTGATTGCAATAAGTAAGCCTAGAATAATTAAAAAAATTCTACAAAAATTAATTTATTTTATACAAAATGTTGTAGTACACAATAATTATTACTTCAAGACGTACTTATTGTACAAAAAATGTAATTAATTATGAATATAGAAATATTACTAGGATATATTATTTTTTTTTTTAATCTTACCCACACGAAAAATCATTTTTTTTATTAAAATTTAATTTTGTCTTCAGCCTGGATTTCTTATTTCTCTGAATTTATATAAATCTTTTTCATCAAACTGAAAAATTAAAATACTCATTAAATAGTCAAAGTTGTAGCCTTTGAATACTAGAAAATAATGTTTATAAGATTAATTTTGTGTTATACAATGGTCATGTTCTTTTAATTTATTTTTAATTAAATATAAAGGACACAATACAGTAAGTATTAACAACACACTATTAATCATTTATAATTTAACAATAATATATTTTTAATTTAAAGTATAAATTATCTTACCTTTGATACAAGAGTAATAACATCAAAACTTCAATGTGTGAATTTTGCATTATTACATTCTATATATGTGACCATATACATCACAAAAGTAATTTTCATGTCGGGATACATACAAAATTTCAGTTACTTTACAAAAAGTAAAATTCTTTTCTAAATGCTCATTGATTTAATTTAAACAAAAATAGTTGCAACTATAGCGAAATTTGATAAACTTTTTTTTTATATAATACTGCATAGTTTTACACAGAACACATTACAGACACTAAAAAATTATCTATCGTTTTTGAGTGGCACTACCTATGCTTAATAAAATACTCGTATAACCTATAGCCTAACCATCTTCCAGGTAGTATCTTCTTCGAAGAATCTTCACTGATGTTAATCTTCGAGCGTTGTACTATACACGAGTTACAGGTTTGTAAATCTTCCCAAAACGATTTCCCCGTATTTATACAATATTTACAATTTTACAATGCCACAGTTTTATAAAATAATGTACATATTCTTGTTTAAATTTAAAACACTCCTTATAGTAGTGAATTTTCATGACGAAGTGGTATCGATCATCGACTAGTCCTTTTACGTTTGCGTTTTGACTCACCGGATGGATACCATTCTGGATCAACATCGGTGTAAGAATAATTTACTTTAGGAACGTTTCTTTTTGAGCTTCTTGTTTGCCGCAGAGGCAACTGTGTTTTTTTAACCTTTTTGAACGTTTCTTCTTGCCCTATCGATTCTGTTCCAAATCTTTTCAACGGCGTTGCGTTCGACATGTTGATTTCTTTATGCGGCGCAGGCGTTTCAAATGATTTTTGAAGGCAAGATTCTTGGCACACTGTATTACTAGATTGATCGTTTACCGATCGGAATTGACGTTCAAGCTTTCTTGTACTTTCTTTTGTAAGATTTTGATGCGAACCAGACACGTGTATATCTTTTAAATAATCTCTTCGTAGTAAATTTGAATTGCAATGGTAGGCGTCGCGCGGGCCTTCTTCTTTTCTAGAAGACAATTCGTATTCAGATTTAACCATTTGTGTGGATCTCTTTTGCGTATTATCCAATGCTTCCAATGCAGCTATCGACATCATAGGTATAGCTGGATAATTGTCGACTCTTTCAGCTTTAATTGGTACTCCACCATATGCCATAGCATGCGCTTTCAGCCTTTTTTTTAATGGCAATTTATTATCCGTGTCCTTTTTGAACAACTTTTCCGTGTCGCATTGCGCCTCGACGAGCTTCTCCAATGAATTATTGCTCTGCAACAGATTCTTTTCTATTTTACATAATAATTGATCATCGTACAATTTACTCATGACCGCTTCGCTTTTCGCTCTGTCTAGCTCTTGGACGGCGGGGCTTTGTACTGACGAATGTGTCGGCAAAAAATACGGGCTACTTTCCATACAAGACACACGGGTATCGGTGGTTGGATGTATACACTGCCTACAATGCGCGACAATATCGTACGTACAATTTAAACACGAGCAATGCGATCTTCCGCATGGGCTACCTGACTTCGCGCGCGAATGTAAAGAAGTAGTGGCGTTAATTTGCAAACTGCACGACACCGGTGTGCAATGTTTATGATATTGTACACACAAATCTGTATTGCCAGTACAATTTCCATAGATCGGTGGCAATGTTGTTGAATGAGTTACAGGAATATGTAAAGGGCGTTGAGCATCAACTTCATGTGAATGCGAGTGAATTCTATTGCACCCTGGAATCGCGCAATTCGACGAGATGTGATTCGGTATGTTATTAAACTCTTGTTTAATATTTTGTCTGAATGCGAGATTCGATTTAGACGACTTCCGTTTCTCTATTGGTTTGCTCATAACATTTACATCTTGATAGATTTGTGAATTGACAGAAAGCATATCGTTGGAGAGCGACACCTTCTTCGCATACGACTTCACTTCTGAGAAATTGTTTTCTTCCAGTTTTACCTTGATTCCTTTGTTTCGTCCTATTGAACACTTACTCTCCAGGTATGGTAATTCCTTGCTATATGCTGTCAATTCTAAATTATACGATGCATGATCCAGAGAAGCGATGGCTTCGAACTGTCTACATTCTTCAGGCGAGGACGCCCAATTTTTCTCCTTCGATCTGCTCATTTCTTCGTCATTGTGATCTTTCGAATTTTCGACCGCCTTATTTATAATATACAAATTACTATTGGGAGATTTTTGCAGTAAAACGACAGTTTCTCCGTTTAGTATAACGTTCGTGTTCTCTTTTACGGTTTGTACGTTAGTTTCTATGGGAATCAAATTATGCATTAGCGTATCCGCGTCGTAATTTACATTTGTTTCTGAATGAGACACAATTTTGGATAATTCTTTGTCAGTGTTTTCAGTCACTGCGTCGTCAGATGTTACTTCTACATGAAGTGCCACCTTATCCAAGGTATCTTCAGGATAAATACCAACGATTCTATTGATGATTTCTGTAGATGGATTGTCAAGTAGTGGAGAAACGTTGTTTGACGAATCGTTCGTATCAGTTTCGTCGTCAGTAGTTTGATTGTAACATGCGTACCTTAATGATGCATAATCTTTCACCCTTATTTGTTCAGATTTTACTTCAGTTTCTGGTTTTAAGTGCGGTACGTGTTGTGAAACGCTAGCTAATAGCGAGAGACCATCAATATTATCTTGTATATCAGAATCTTGATCGATATATTTATTTTCAGAAATGTTGCACGCTTCTTTAATCTCCGAAGTTTTGAACAATTTATCTTCCGATGATAAATGAGACTCGCGAGCAGTATCCGTTTTAGCAATACATTTGTCGAAATGATTATCGCACTTGTCGCTTATTACATTTTCTACAGATTTTCTAACGTGTGTATCGATACAAGAATTTCCATTATTCTCATTATTTTCATTTTGGCAGGTTACATTAACTGTATTACAAATATCTTTCTTATCCATAGAATAAGATCCGAAAATAGATTCTCTGATATTAGTGATGCTTGATTTATCATTCCTCGTATCCTCGTTTCCTTCGTCGTAATTACAAATTTTTAATTCTATTTGCTTGAGGAATTCATCCATTCCTACTTTATCCACAGCGTTTGTACATTTTGATAATTTTGACTCTGTTTGTAGTAATTCAAACTTGTCCTGTATTACAGAACTTTCTACGAGTACACGCGATGTACGTTGATTTTCTTCACATTTTAAAACATTTTCTACAGGAGAGATCTTAACACTCCCTGCAAAACTCGTTTCATTCTTACTATCATTCTGAGTTGCAACTAATTCTTCACATTTTACTCCAGAATCAACAATCTTGTGAGAATAGTTAAATGCATACTCTTCCTTATTTAAACGAGTATCATTTAACGTTTCATCGCTTGACACGTGTTCCGAAGTCATTATTGACGATGTTACCCTTTCAATTATTTTATCATTAATTACATTAATGTTAGAATGATTAGAATTAACAACATTATCTTTGGAAACATATTGAGTAGATATAATGGTACTATTTACAATTGGGCATTCTGTTTCTAAATCACAGACTTTTTTTAAACTTTCAGCTCTCTTGCATGTTTCAGGCTTTGAGAAAATGTCTGTTTCTATCAGTCGCTTAATCACAGTTTGTTTATTACATCTATCGCTTTCTTTTTCATCATTTTTTATTTTCGAAGCAATGCCATTACTAAAACGATTACCGTTGACAGTAGAATCCGAAGTATTTGATTCTTGTTTTGTCGAAAGAAGAATCTCGGGTAAGAGTGGTTTAGCGGTCATTGTGAAAGAAGATGTCGCACAAGACTCTTTAACATTTATTTCATTAGTGTCAATTTCCGTACGAGTTAGTTTCTTTACATTTTCTGTACAATTAATTAACTCGATGTCGATTTCCACTGCGTTCTCATTATTTTGAATGTTAACCGTCCTGCATGGGTTCAAATTATTTTTTGAGCTAATATTTCCTGTGGCATGTACCAATTGAAATGTATCTTCCAACTGATGACTAACACTTCTTGAATTATTTGACAGAGGTGTATAATTAATATCTTGCTTCTTTGCTTTGTTCTTGATTTTTTGTGATTTTATTATTTGCAAGTCGATCCGTTTTTTAGCTTCTTTTAACCATGACAGTTTTCTAGATCTTCTTCTCTTGATGCACTTTTCAAACACTGTATCACTAGTTAAATCAATAATTACAATTTCATTTGACTTTTTACATTTCTTTTGCAAACGATTTTCATTTGATTTAATTGTTTTAGGGGTAGCATGCTTTATAGAAATATTATTTGAAGAAGATCCTAAACATTTAAAACTAGTCTGTTCTTCGAAATTTAAAGATTTTAAAGGTTTTAGCAAAGAAATAGATTCATTTTGCTTACTTTTATCTGATATAATTGAATTTACGTTATTATCTACACATTCTATATCTTTATAAGCAATATCTTCCGGCTGAGAATAAACATAAATTTGATTAATCTTATAATTACAAAAATATTTTATCTTTATGTAAGTAAAAAATGGAATTTACATGTAACATTAATATTTATTTCTATTACTTACATAAAGATAAGTTCCTGCAATAATTATGTATTATTTAAAAAATATTGCTAACGAATTATTTTTTTTTATTATTTTTGATATGACAATTCATAACAAAATAATGAAGTATGATCATTAAACATAAGCATACTGAACAAGAATGGAAACATAATAAATAAATAAATACCATTTGTGAATTAATTCTACTGGACGAATTAATGGGAGTTGCAGATTCATCTTTCTTGTGTATACCTCCATTGCTTTCTTTGCAGTATTTTACAAAGAGTTCACAGTGCTTTTTAACATCAAATTTATACTGCAGTAGAGTTTTTGTAGAATTTGGTTGACTCTTTGGCACTTTTGGCAATACATCTTCTAATATACATGGCGAGAATGTAGGTGGCACTGGCCCCAGAGATGTTATTGCTACAGAAATTATTTGATTCCGTACAGCCACATCTCCATTTATTTTTCTCCATAAACGATAAATAAGAAAGTAACGAATGTACATAATATTTGATTCCGGATGCAGGGGAATATTTTTCATGATTTTCCTGAGGGAGAAAATAATGAAGCATACAATTAAAACTCAATGAAAAATGCATATTATAATGTCACTATTCTGCTACAGAAAATTTTAATTATGAGACACTATCTAAGAAATATGTAAATGATATGAAAATTAATTTAATAAATTAAATAATTAATATATGCAGTTGAGCATAAAATATATATAGGTTTATCTTAAATTAAAAGATATTTATTCAATTACAATGCATATTTAAATTTGATCTTGAAATATTTCACCAAGTACATAATTCTCTCATAAGAAAATTAAATAATAGATATACATATATTAATTAATTTAATTATAAACTAAACATAAGATTTACATGCAATTTAAATATAAGAATAAAATTAAAAACCTAAAAATTGATTCATTTTAATTTATAATTTCATACTTACGTTATTAATGGATCTAAAATGTGATGATAATTTCGACACATGAGTTGTATTTTCATTAAAGTATCTAATAAATGTTCAGTGGAATGTTCTGAAAGAAATATAATCTTTTCAGAATACTATTACAGAACTTTACACGTGTATATAATATTACTTAGACTTAAATCAATTAAAATAATTTTAAGAATGACACGAATATAATTATACCTAGATAAACATAAAGGCAAGAAGTCAGTCTTGCACAGATTTTATCATGATCCTCTTTACTTTTTCTAGATGCCTTTAATTCCATGTCTATATACATAGCCAATAAGTCAGACATATTATTTAAATAAATGGATTTACTGCAATTCTAAAAGATGAAATCTTATTAATTCATATTAATAAGAATGGAAAGAAACATTATAAAAATAAAATATATTTAAATTTAAAGAGGATTTGCTTACCTCAGAAAGCTCACGATATATGTACAAGAATAACAATAATGTCTCACTAATAGAATCCTTCAACTTTGCAGCTCTTAAAGGCCTTGTATAACACTCATTTACACTGACACTTACATTTCTGTAAGAAAATTATATACTATAACATTTTACGAACTGTTTATAACATAAGAAATTTGTAACATGCTATAAAGTTTTACTACTATAAAATTTGGCACTCAAACGCCATTTTAATTACAACTGTACTTTCTATTGTATAATAAATGCTTACTTGATAGTATTTACTGCAAATATGTAATTCCATAATGTGTATATACAAATCAGTATACATAAATGAAATAAGTTTCTTTTTTAACTTATTCTATACGTACTTATGATTTCTATATTATTGATGTAGTTCAATAAGCTTTATTCAAAAATATTATTACTTTTTTTGTTTATAACATTGTTTTCAATTTAAATTAAGAATCGATAATACTATTTTCTGTGTTCAAAGTCTATTAGGTTACTGTTTAATATTGAATAAAACAAATAAAAAGAAATATAAATATTTCTGAATTTATTTCATAATGTAAATTATGCACACAACATACTTTTTATATAATTCTTTTGTACTATTTATTATACTTTTTTTCTATATCACTACTAAATATGTTTTCCTTTTCTTCTTTTTTTTATTTTCTCTACGTTTAAAAATGACTCATAGTAAATATTTAAGCAATATATCACTTTATCAGATAAATAAGAAATTAATGCTAACAAAAAATTATTATTATATACTATAACATTTTAAGAAGTAAACATTATTTTATTTATATTATTTAACACATATTAAATTAATGTTTGTTGGATATAATAATTTTAATATTTAGTAATGTTACTAATTATTTAATTTATGTTACTTTTCATATGTATATGAATTTTAATATACAGATTCTTCTGAAAATATGCTGACTTTTACTGACGCAGAAATATAAAATTATATAAGAATAATAGTTATTTCTACATAATTAAAGTACATGTTTCATATTGGCTTTCACACCAGTTCCCAAAAAACTGTTACTGGTAAATTTAAGATATTAAGATAAATGTATGTTGTTATTAAGCATTACCTCACATAAAACAGCATAAGTTCTGTTAAAGATGAAATACTTTTCTCTGTATGTATACACCTGCACATTTTTCTAAATTCTAAGATCCAAGGAAATAAATCAGTAATTGATGATTTAAATTCGTCATTGTTTAATTTGGGCCTTCCATCAATAATAACCATTTCCTGTTTGGTATCTGCACATTGATAAATATATTTGGTTCAAGGATTTTTCATGAAAAAGTTTTATAAATATAGTTTTACAAAAAATTAAAAAATAATAAATTTACAAAAAAATAATTTAACAATTTCTTTAAAATCAAATATTATGCAATTTTTATTTAATCTAATAGACACACTAAATCTAATTAGAATTTAATAATTTAATTATATCAAGTAACAACCTAAGACACACGTTTTCAACTTGTTTAAAAATTTTTCTCCCGAATATATCGAATGCAATGACTTTACACTTTATAGAAAATAAATGTATCAATTCCGAAATTTATTCTTCTCAATGAAACTGTGTATTCCTAATCCCGACACAAATGTAATGTTTAAAAAGTTCCAAATAAATTTCAACACTACATCACAAAAGAATTTTTTCACACATTATCACATTTAACATAATTTTTAATATTATATTCTCTTTTTATTTCAGGCATTAATGTTTTAATGCGGTTTTAATTTATACATGACGAGTTGAATTTTTTTTTAAACCGATGATACAACTATACGCACATTTATTATGTAGCACTTTCATTAAATATCATTTTTTATAATAAAAAATAGAACTTGTGCAAAAATGTAAAAAAATCAAGACAAATTATCACAAATATTTTGTAATATTTTTAAACAGAAAAAGCTATAGCGACAATAAGCGATAAAAGTCAATGAAAATCTATCGGTTTGTAACATATTTTCGTCACTGTTTCGTAAAATGGCACAAATATTCGATGTGTTAAATTTTAAAACATTTCTTTAAAAGTTGACTATAACAAGTTGCAAGAATCCTAATTTGTATAAGTGCTTTAAATTATTTTGAAACTATTGAATGAAAGTATTTTTAAGAATCGCAAAATATCAAAATAGAATAGAAAAATCACTAGTAAATTCAATTTATACAAAGTTAGGTCAGTTAAAAATTTTCATTAAAATATCAGCAGTGCAAGTCAAGTAGAAGGCATTCAGTAGTTCTGTATGGATTCACACACGCGTTGTACACTGGGCACAGAAGTTGATGTTTCACAGAAAATTTCTGTTACTGTCACTAAAAAGTGTCGTATGTCTATCCGAAGATCACAATCCCGTTTCTACAGATTTAGTTGGCAATTACTATGTGCAATGCCAATAAATGTAGCGACAAATCGATCGAACGCGCATCAAGGAAGCTGCGTGCGAAGGCCAGCGTGGTTCTGGCACTAATATTCGTAAACAGTACTATGTTTTAAAAACACTTTAATAAACGCGATAGACACGTACCTTGCACCAGAGCGTTCTCGCTCTGTATGCTGCTTATTCGTTCTTCCACAACACAATTCATTTTTCTCAGGTTTTTAATAAATTGTTAGTATTGCGTAAAATCGTTTTTCCTACCGCAGCGTAACTTACATTTAGAGAGCGAAGAAACTAACGCGACCGCGTCTCTCCGCAGACTGCGCTCTCGTCAACGGCCATATTGACACTGGCGTTTGGTACAGCTGCCGCAAGAGCGCGTCCCTTACTCATCACTGTTACCAAGCTCTCCTGTATTATATTTTACCTATTAATACGTAGCAAAAATTGAAATATATCCTTTCTTTTCCTTCGATTTCATTTATTGATAAATTTCTTTCACGAACGGAGTAGCTGTTTGTTATGTTTTACGTTAATACTTTGAGTGATAAAACTCTAATACTTAGCGATTTTTAGAGAGTTAAAAGCAGCAAGGGTTTAAAACTGAACGGCTGATTTGTCGGCCTTTCAGATAACCCGGCCAATAGAGATCCGCCAAACGCGTAGCGCGCAAATCATGAGCCGGGAACACCGTTATCCCTTCTCTGTATAGGGATCCAATCAGAATTAAGCAATTAAGTAAACACACGGGTTGGTAAATATACGCACATATGATGTAAGTACCATGCATACGTGTGTTCTCATGTATCGTCTGAAATATTTTGGGTATATTGTTTGCTGCAAGAATTTAATTGTGGTCTCAAAATAAGATGTAATGAAGATACAAAAATAAAACTAAAGGCATAATTATTTGAAGCCATATCACGTGTAAAATAAACATACAAAAATATGTTAGGCGTGAACAATTAAAATAATTATCATTACTTGATACAACAGATAATAAAAACGAGAATAATTTATTCTTTTTGAAATTGATTTAATTTTTATTTGAGACGATGCAGTTTCAAGCAAATTTATATCAACAATGCTTAAAAATGTATATTGATACAACTATTTGGTATTTATATAGTTCTCTATTATTTTATTAAATTTCTAAAGCTGGAAAGCAAACTGATTTGTGTTCATCTATTTGATACATACATGTATCAACATTACACAGAATAGTATAGAATTTAGTAATTGGATTTTCAAGGGCATTGTGACTCGTGATATGTATGTACAGAATTTTTTAGTTGATTTAATTTCTCCATCGATGTCTAAACTAGAGTTATCGCTATAAATTTTCGTTTACTAAGTACGAACGACATGGTGGCCTAACACTAAAGCAATAAGATACGTATATAAACGCAGAATTGAATTTCATCTATTAATGAAAATTAAAATTTGTATATTTTTTATATTATATCTCTATTAGGTACTTGTTAATGGATTGCTGAGATTATTTGGACGAAAATAAGTCCAAGCATAATTTTAAAAACAGGAATATGCATACCAATTAGGTATTAATACTATTAATAGTAAATCAATAATTGACTGTTTATTAATTCATTTATTAATTTTGAACTTAGTCATCGTCTATAATTTTCTTACAATTTCAACGTATAATTAATATGTTATCAATAATGTCTGAATTTAGTTGAGATCGATGTGGATATAAAATGAATTTAAAATAATCGTTTCACGCCCAGCTGCATAGGTGGAACGACTAGAATAACATTTGCCCATTTTTGTAGTCCATATCGCTTAGAATTATTATTTCAAAAAGCCAAAATGTCCATAGAAGGTGACAGGCGACCTTGGTGTATAAAAATTATCAATTTTAGTCGACGTTGATAGAATCAAATCAAAAAAAGAAGACACCCTCGTTTAACGGCGAAGAAGAAAATATTATGTAATATTAACGTTCAATACTTTTAATCAATTATAGATCGTTTTAATAAATATATTTCTTTTAGTTATGAAAAAAATAGAACATTTTTATTACTACGTCACTTGTTTGGAACCTAACTATCGTGTTATACTTACGGGGGATACATGTAAATACATAGTCAAAATGTTTTATTTTAATATTTTGTGTTATTTATCAGTTACGTTTTGATTACGCTGTAATCTTAATCGTTAATTATTAATCAGATCATATATTACACAACATTGTATTATACTTTACAAATTTGGCAACAGATGGCAAAGAATAGCAGTCTGCAGTAATAATTATTACAAGTAATTTTTGTAAACTGAAGTCGTATTTATCGAAGCAAACAAAAATTAATCGTATGTTTGTATTGAAAGTAATCGATTCGAAATTTTAACGGAAGTTTTCAACAGCTAAAAATTGATTCAACAGCGACGTGCGGCAAGAGGGCGCGTGCGCACCAACATCTGGAAAGCTCGGCTTGCTCTCTCGGTCCTTGTCGGCCGTAGCCGCGATCCTGCGTTCCGGCGGTGTCGCCCACCTCAGGCTCAGTGAGCCGATGTGTGAGCGCCGCGACGCCCAGAGCAGCCCCGACGTCAAGCGTCGTCGACGTGGGTTTGACGAGAGGCCACGATCTCATCGTCGTCGTCGTTGTTGTCGCTTTCGTCATCGTCTTCTTACTCGTCTCTTCCGATCGGCCATCGTGGCGGCGCACGCGGCTACACATCGCCGATCGGTTTGGTGCGCGACGAAAGGGAGGCGAAGAGAGAGACAGAAACAGAGACACGTACAGTATACCTTGCTCTTTCTCTCTCTTCTTCTCCTTCCATCCCCCTCACCGACTATTTCTGTCTTTCTCTGTCTCAACATTCGCATGTTCGTTCGCTTGACAACATCGTTTCTTGCTGTCGCTGCTGTCCTTTCCATCGGTGGTTCACGTGTCCGCGAATACGTCGCGAAATGCATCTTCTCCCTGTGCTCACGACTGGTTTCTTGTTACCTGAGAGAGGCACGGTCACGGAACGAAAAGGGGATGACCGCGACCGAGGAAACGATCAACGATGAACTTGCAGGCGGAGAATGACATAACACGGCAAGGGTATCTAGCTTCGCGATTCTTTCCGCTCCCGCGGTTTCTGCAATTATGATGTAAGAAATATATCACGTTCATTGACTTTCTTCACTACCTCGTTTGAAGCGTATCGCTTATATTGTTGTGCTCGTCGTCTTGGGTGGAGCATAAAACAAAGATAGTCGGAATGAGAGGGGAAAAGAGGGCATAATGCATTGTGAGTATGAGAGAAAAGAGGGGCAGGCAAACGGGATGGTAGAAACAGGCGAGCAGGAGGGAGAGAAAATGTGCTGCGAGTGAGTGCGCGGGTGAGCGATGAGGGAAAAAAGGAGGGGAGAAAGGGTATTGCGAAAGGTCTGTGTGTGTAGAGGAGTGGGGATCTCCCTTGTATGGCACAGGGAGGGTGTCTGACACGAGTGAATGAAGATAGCGATGCTTTGACACGATGGCATACGTTCACGAGAGTTTTGTTGAATGACGGTAAAAGATTGATTATAACTTTTAAATTGCACGGTGGTCGAGCTCAATAGATATGATACTAATTTCGAGAATTCTTAACGAACTTTGTCACCGTTCAATTCGAATCGAATACGTAGCAATGCACGAATAAAAGATACGTTTGACAGGCATTCAGTGAATTTCTCGATTCAGGAACTTCCCCGATCCAGTGTTAAGAGCCAGTTTTTTTTTTGTTTTGCGTTTGCATTGTGCTTTAGAGCACACACAGTTCGTTCGGGACAATAGGAAGTAAGGATTTGATTCAGGTTTGACCTGTTGATTTCGCAGAAAACGCTTGTCGTTATGTGAAATATGCATGCTTGATAATTTACCTGATGCCATCAATCGGGTTATGCATGCTATTATTGTTATCGTACAAGCACATTCCATTGTATATGTAACATTAATCTAGTCACGACGTACGTTTAAGCATGTATTGCATATACATATGCAACGTATATGTAAAAAGAATAGACGTTGAAATTAAACGACAGCTTTCTAAATCATTTGATTCATTGTATAATTACAATATGTGGACATTCTTTTACTGTGAACTTTTAATATTTTTAGTAAAATCTATATTTATATTACGTGAATGTTAAAGAAATAACAAATCTTAGATAGTCTAAATTATTTACAAATATCGAGATACAAATATTATACGTATGAAGATAAATTTTAAATATTTGAAAGGTAAGAAAATGTATAACGTAAATTAACTTACAAAATACCAATTACGTAAAAAGAAATTTCACATAATTTTCTAAACCGTTGTGCTCTCTATAGGGTACATCAAGATAAGCCAGACATGGAATGATTGCTACATGATAAGAAACACGAGGAATATACAACAATTTTTTACATGCTTTTGTATGTGAACTCATCGAAAGTATTTTTTCTTTCATACTTTTATGCCACTGAAATAAAGATATTGCATTATATTGAAAGAAAATACACAAACTTTGATATAATTTAATTAAAATAGGAAAGAATTTTCCTTTTGCTAGCATTAAAATATAAAAATTAACAAAAAAATTTCTATTGCGTTTCTTCGTGTCTTTTATCATTTAACAATGATATTTTATATATTTCATGTGAACCACATCTTGGGACATTTTGTATATCGTCGATATTTATTCATTTATGGTAAAACATAGTTAAAGGAACAGTACCTTGATGATATATGAAGATGAAGCGATATTTTGACTCGCAAGATAATACATTTTTCAATTCAAAAAATTTTCTGATAAAATATAATCGCAATATGTACTTTGATTTGTCAAATTATCACACATTTTTTAATGTAAATTTTGCTCGTGAATTTAATGAGAATTAATCTATTTTATTGTAAAAATCGCTTTCGATGCCAAGGTATTCTTCTTTTTTAATTGTTTCAATATAAAAAGTTATAATGAAATAGACAAACTTATTTTTGATGGTAATATAAAATACAAAAATATGTTTTTAATAAGATGAAACAAAAATTCATTTTTAATAACGTATTATGCTGTTTGAAAATAAATTGATGTATTTTGGAAGAAACCAAAGATTCCTGTATGATGTATAATACTGTATGAAATATTGCCCTATTTTACAATAATTATCAACTCTGTTTTAAATTCAAATTGAATTCGATTATTTGTGTTAATTGATTAAAATTCAAAATATATACATCTTTAAGTAGTTTGTCGTAAAAATGTTAAATTCTAATACCCTTCATGTCATCGAGTTGTATAAAAAAATTCAATTTTGCAGTAGTGGAACTAAGCAAATATTTCATCTAATTGCTGATATGGTTTTGCAACAACGAAAAATTATGAAAAGATTTACGAATTGTTCTTTAATTATCTAATTATCAAATCATTTCATATACATGCATAATCATCTGCTGCATCGAATGGTCGGGAGAGTTATATGTATTTTGCACGTGAGAGTGAAGGTGCACGGTAAACATGTGAATCTGTTCAATTTCGCATAATTTATTTTCGACATCGATGCAAGTGTTTACGTCAGTGAACCAGATACGTGCATCTTCTGTGATAGAAATATTTTCATGAAGGAGTTTAATAATCAGGCTTCCGTGTGAATTTTACGTGTTGCTAAAAGAACAGGAACCATAGACATTGAAAGTTTATTAAAATAATATTCCTGTGGAGAAGAGGGTTCATTGCTGGATGATAACTACATGGTAAGTAGGTACTATTTATTGTCGCTATGTATTGTCTCCTCAGTGTTAGACTTTATTCGATGATATTTTTATGTTGATTTCGATCAAACAAAACTGTATTTATTACTTGTGTCATACTTATTACACGGAATAATCTGTTTGTTATAAACATCCCATATAGCTCTGCTGTTTTTTTAAAGACCGGTCGATGAATTGTAATTTATGAATAAATTGTCGAATTAGACCTAAACGGAAGTTAGGTTACGAACGAATAACATTTTTATTGGTTATTCATGAATCAAATTTGTCTAACTCTATATAATTAATTTTTGTGGACATGATAATATAACTGATGTTAAGATACATCAATTAACTTGTTGCAACACTTTTAAATGAATTTATTAATATTTGTGATACTCCTACTGAAGTATTATTAAAAAAACATTATTCGAAATAATATCGGAATTATTCCTTTAGGTCAACGAATTTTATCCGTGTATAAAAATATAAATCCGCACAAAAAAAATATTCATTGAATTTTGAGAAAAAAACTGTATAAAAAATTTGTCGCTCTACAACTAAATAACTTCTTTCTGTTATACTATTTTTCCTTTTTAAAAGCTGTGATGTTATTTGGTACGATTATAATAAACAAAACACCCGATATATTATGTTTCTTACATGACGTAATTTTATGTATTTGGTGCAAATAATTTTGCATAGTAATTTAAATTAATTATTAATTTGTATAGTAATAAAATAACCTATTTATTATAATATAATATTTATCATTTGGGAGCCATATTTTAACGGAACGTAAAATATTATTTGGATGATTATTTAAACAAAGAAATGGTTCAATAATAGTCCAATAGTATGACATTGTTAAATAAAAGTTTATTCACCCTACTTCGTATTAATGGTTTTTGCAAGTAACATATAACGAGCATTTAATTCAAATGGCTATTTTCATGAAAACTTAGAAAGGAATTTTTTGATTTTTACTAATAAGTGAATGGATTATGTTAAATATCCTTTCAATGTTCACCAATGAAATAAGGTTTTCCATAATTAATTCAAAATCTGTTTCTCGAATCAAAAAATGTTTTTTAAATAGTATAATTTAAGTGTACAATCTTGGCGATGTTTATATATTAATTAATAATATGAACTCTAATTAAATTCTGTGCCCTATAACATGCTTCATGTTCATAATCAGCTATTTGATGATATACATATACATATGTATTATATATGTATATGCATAAAACTGTAAGTCGTCGTTTGTTCATTCCCTTTATTGATATACATATACCAGCATCGCTTTAAATTGAACTATTTTTTATTTCCTTCTAGATACGAAGAATGGAGCTCGTAACCTCGATAATTTCATAAATATTGATTTTGATAAAAATTGATCACGCAAATAATTTACATAATTCACAGGGAGGCATTGAATGCATTATTAAAATGTTTTTTTTTTATCACATGCACCTTTCAAGATTTCAAAATCAACCATCGCTTTTAGAATAAATATAAATTTTTCTTTATATGTATAAAGAGAGAGCCGATTTTTATGTTCGCGCAAAACTCAAGACCTATTGAACCGATCTTCCTCAAATTTTGACAAGTTATTCCTGCATACTCTAGGACGGACATAGGCTATGTAGCATGTCTCAGAAGCGCGTTATTAACATGTAATTTATATGCAAAGATTTTATGTGTACGACTGTTGGCAGACCACGTGACCTTTGTATACGACAGTCTACTTGCGCGCGCATGCGCATATTTGGCCCGCGCGATACCTCGCCCGTAGCAGTACTGCGATGTTACCGCCAGGTGGCGAAGCTTCTCGAGCGCTTTCTCGCGAGAGAATTGCATTATCGCGGATATATATTTGTCAGGACGATCGTCTGGTCATAATTTGCTATAAAGCTTCAAACCGGACAAATTCGAAACCAGTTTTTTTTTGGATTATGATCACAAATCTTTATAGAATGCAATGACACGAAAACGATCACCGGGACTCACCCTGAGGTATAACAAAATTGTTAATGAAGTCAAATAATTGTAATGAACATTACTGAATTATTGGCTATTTACAAATATATACGATGAAAAAGTAAAAAGTGTAGTATATACTTATCTGAAAAGCTTCCATAATGGAAAGATTTATACAACTTCTTTAGAACATGTAAAAATTGCTAATAAGCGAACAGTGTTTCAGAGGATGGTTAAGGTAGAAATGTGTGCCATAAAATCTTTTAACTTTCGATAAAGCACAGCAGTTTTGGAGTGCACGAATGAAAAAAAGAATGTTGATACAATGTTCCTCGCATATTCAACTACCGCAGGCAGCACAAATGTTGTAGTTTACATCAAATTTTTAAGATCGTCTTATGTTCGGCTTTTCGGAGCAAATCCTTAGTGTGCGTTGAGTCGTTAATGAATTATAGTATAAATTTCAGACGCTATTCTGAGAGTTTCCAGACAATCTGAATATTCAAGCACATTTTTCGACCACGAGAATTTCGTCGCTACAACAGCACCATGAATATACAACTAGTATTGCATTTTAAATAGCAGTGGATTATTACTCACTGCAACACTATAATAATTCATCGCCATAAATAATGCTACTACGCTCGTAAGAAGATTCAAAAATAAACTTCGATTCTAACATTTTCATTTCTCTGAAAACTCATTGTAATATCTGGAAGTTTGATATTTATTAAATATAATGCTCTCGATCGTGATTTCGGTATTTCTCAATCGTTAATAATCTATAAACATAGGCGTAAAACATTCAAAAAGTAATACAATACCGCTAAAATTATTTTTCAAGGAAACAGAGGATTAAACATAATGTGGTTTACATAGCAAACAAGTGTTTCTATACAAACCAACAGAATAAAATGAAGTTTTTTTGGTCAACCATAAAAAATACTACACACGTCTAGAAAAACATAAATTTCTGTAATATTAGTAAATGTAAATACAAAATATAAAACATGGTCCCTTTCTTTTTCATACCTACTATACAGGGTGTTCGGCAACCCCTCGGAAAAATTTTAATGGGAGATTCTAGAGATCAAAATAAGACGAAAATCAAGAATAGCAATTTCTTGACTGAAGCTTCATTAATATGTTATTAAAAAATTAAACTAAAAAATTTCAAATCATTCTGAAAAAATTATTTTTGGTTACGAGGCTCAATCACAATCATTTTTGGTGAATAACATACCCCCGAAATCCGACCCACTTTCGAGAAAAAAATTCGAGTAGGTACTGAAATTTTTAATCGAAATTAAAAAATTTCAAATAATATTAAAAAAATTATACTTAGGTACAGGGTTCAATTACAATCATTTTTGGTGGATAGACATACCCCTGAAATCCTACCCACTTTCGAGAAAAAAATTCGAGTAGGTACTGAAATTTTTAATCGAAATTAAAAAATTTCAAATAATATTTAAAAAATAATATTTAGGTGCAGGGTTCAATTACAATCATTTTTGGTGAATAGACATACCTCGAAATCCTACCCACTTTATAGAAAAAAATTCAGTACGGGCGGAACTTTAAACGTTAATAACTTTTTAACGAAGCCTCCATCAACAAATTAGTATTCTTGATTTTCGTCTTATTTTGACTTCTAGAATCTCCTATTAAAATTTTTTTCCCAGGGTTGGCTGAACACCCTGTATGTTTACATTTACTAATTGTATTTTAATTTGTGCTTTTTTGAATATATGTAATTTCTTTTACGACTGTCCGAAGGAGCTTGTTATGTTTACGTGAGAAAATTTATTGATTTTGTACTCATCTTTTAATGTTTCATATATATGTTTATAGATTATTTTTTATTGAAGGGGACCGAAATCATGGTGGAAAACATTACATTTAATAAATATCTAGAAACCATAAAAAGTTTCTATATTTTTTCCTAAGTAAACAATTATTCTAAATGTTAGGTATTGTTCACTAAGGCAGTGTTAATAATTTATTCGTAAAAACAATGACAGTCGTGGAATTTTGCTTAACGTTCAGCAATGTATTTTTCATTTCTGTTTAATCGATTTGAAATCGTTAATTCATTGTAGTAACAATAAATGTTTATTCTTCCGATAAATTGTTGGATCAACCCTTGCGAGAATGTTCAAATAATTGTTACATGATGAATAAGGGGAATATCGGTTATCGTCGATTTTAATCAAACAAATGGAATACGTGTTTATAACCCCATCGACAGTACTTTCATTTTACAGCCATTTTCCAGTAACAATGGAATGTGATTTAAAGCCTGAAGAGAATATGAAACGCATGATACAATTGTTAAACAGTTAGTAGAATACATTTTCATTGCACATTGTTGGCCTAACTAATTTGTATCGTTATAGACCCAAACAAATTTACGAAATAAAAGTTGAAATATTTCGCAGATAACGTAAGATAATTTTTGTCAAAAGTAACTTTTCTTAAAAGTAATCAAAGTCGTTAATATTTTCGAACTATGTATCTTTTTTAAAAAGTTGATTATAGATATTTTTAAAATAAGTTGAAAAACTTTTTGTGCTTACGGATCGATGCATTAAAAATATCTTCCTTGATTTAAAAATGTTTTGATTCAAGATATATGTGAAAGGGTATAGCCGAATAAGGGGGTCAAATGTGCCCCCAAACCGAATGGAACGAGCCCGGGGTCATTCGATAGCAAAAAAAAAATAACCCATGTGTGCAAATTTTTAACTTGAAATCTCGACCGTGGGGGTAGTAATGGGGTGAAAACGAAAATCATGTTTTTGAATTATTTCTCTTGACCTATTGAGTAAAAAAATGTAAAAAAATTCAGAGACATTTCGGGTACCGGGGCACATACTTTGGGAGATTTTCAGATTTTTTGATTGAAGAACCAGGTAGTGAAAAATAAAAAACAGCAAAAAATGCCGAAAAATGCCGATTACGTATTGAAGGAGGCCCGGAACTACTTTTATACTTTTACAGTAAACAGGTATTACTATTACTATTACTCTCAATTTTTTTCAGATTTTTCATTTTGGTGCGCCGCAGTGAAAAAAAATAAAAACCGAGTTTTTCCTCGTTTTCTGCGTATTAGAGTAACTTACACGTTGAATTTTTATGCATCCTTCAATATATAAGTGTTTTGTAGACTGTTTAATGTTTCTACACTAAGCAGAATTACATAACAATTGAAACAAATAAAATAAAGCCAACCGTTAAGCGCAATATATCCTAGAAAATCAACGATATTTTCAACGGCGTCGATGGGGCAGTTGGTAAAGTGTCCGACTGCTGAACCGCTGCAAGTTTTTTTACCATAGGTTCGAGTCTCTCTTCTGGACTTAGGATTTTTTTTCCTTCATTATTTTTTTTTTCAAATTCTAACTATATAACAATGCTTTATATTTATTTATAAATGTTCTGAAAGCATTTTACAAATATTTTAACCTGAAATATGTATAAATATAGTTTTGGAGTGTTTTTTTGCGTTTTTATTTTTTTTGTCAACCACGATTATTGTTTAACATCTCTTACACTGAAATTAATGTGAAATGTTAGTTTTCAAATCTCTTACCTTTGACTATTGTGAATGGATCGGCGCAGAAGATTGTATATTGGCTTACTATTACTTCTTCTCGCCCTTCGATCAAGCAGATCTTTCATTCTTTTTCTCTTTCTTTGATAAATATGAATGTTTGCTACGGCTTCAGTATCTAACGTAGACATGTAAGGGCCATTCCACGCCAAATCTATTAACCCACTCTCTGCCAATGATACTTTTTTCTAATAAACCCATTTTTAAGTACCAGTTTGATCGTTTCATGCTTATTTTTGAATGAAGTATCATTGCTCGATGGAAACCACGGGAAGGTGGTGGGCTTCTTCCATCAGGAGAGGCGAAGGATGGGTTAGAAGTGATTACATGGATCGGATGAGAGTAAATGGCGGACATAAGTGTTGGAAATAAAAAAAAGCATGGCTCAATCTTGGTCGCTGTCGACGCTAATTACGGGATTTACTTGTTCGATATTAAATAATTTACTCAGAATTTCTGCAGGACGTACAATTCGTGAAAGGTACCGAGCATGCGATAAATAATAAATTATTGCTGCGACATGTGAACAGCAACCGACAGTACGGTTACCATTCGCACATTCGCAACAATAGCGTTTAATCCCGGAGTAACCAATTGAATTTGGTACGTAGTTAATGTAACATCTATATGTTTTACTATTGATGTGACGCGATCTCACTTCACATTTAATAATATTTTTTGTCTGCTTAAGGCAACGAACAATTATATTATTATCTTCATCCATAACTTCCGCTAAGTAAGATATGGCTTGTGATAATTGGTATGTTCCCGTAAATAGAATTTTTTCCCCGTGGTTTCCATCGAGCAATGATACTTCATTCAAAAATAAGCATGAAACGATCAAACTGGTACTTAAAAATGGGTTTATTAGAAAAAAGTATCATTGGCAGAGAGTGGGTTAATAGATTTGGCGTGGAATGGCCCTTACATGTCTACGTTAGATACTGAAGCCGTAGCAAACATTCATATTTATCAAAGAAAGAGAAAAAGAATGAAAGATCTGCTTGATCGAAGGGCGAGAAGAAGTAATAGTAAGCCAATATACAATCTTCTGCGCCGATCCATTCACAATAGTCAAAGGTAAGAGATTTGAAAACTAACATTTCACATTAATTTCAGTGTAAGAGATGTTAAACAATAATCGTGGTTGACAAAAAAAATAAAAACGCAAAAAACACTCCAAAACTATATTTATACATATTTCAGGTTAAAATATTTGTAAAATGCTTTCAGAACATTTATAAATAAATATAAAGCATTGTTATATAGTTAGAATTTGAAAAAAAAAATAATGAAGGAAAAAAAATCCTAAGTCCAGAAGAGAGACTCGAACCTATGGTAAAAAAACTTGCAGCGGTTCAGCAGTCGGACACTTTACCAACTGCCCCATCGACGCCGTTGAAAATATCGTTGATTTTCTAGGATATATTGCGCTTAACGGTTGGCTTTATTTTATTTGTTTCAATTGTTATGTAATTCTGCTTAGTGTAGAAACATTAAACAGTCTACAAAACACTTATATATTGAAGGATGCATAAAAATTCAACGTGTAAGTTACTCTAATACGCAGAAAACGAGGAAAAACTCGGTTTTTATTTTTTTTCACTGCGGCGCACCAAAATGAAAAATCTGAAAAAAATTGAGAGTAATAGTAATAGTAATACCTGTTTACTGTAAAAGTATAAAAGTAGTTCCGGGCCTCCTTCAATACGTAATCGGCATTTTTCGGCATTTTTTGCTGTTTTTTATTTTTCACTACCTGGTTCTTCAATCAAAAAATCTGAAAATCTCCCAAAGTATGTGCCCCGGTACCCGAAATGTCTTTGAATTTTTTTACATTTTTTTACTCAATAGGTCAAGAGAAATAATTCAAAAACATGATTTTCGTTTTCACCCCATTACTACCCCCACGGTCGAGATTTCAAGTTAAAAATTTGCACACATGGGTTATTTTTTTTTTGCTATCGAATGACCCCGGGCTCGTTCCATTCGGTTTGGGGGCACATTTGACCCCCTTATTCGGCTATACCCTTTCTTACTTGGCTTTTATATAATACACATGAAATTTTTTTTTATGTTTTAAAAATAAACTACAATTTGACTCAATTTAATATATAGTTTATCATAAAAAGTTTCTGAAAAATTTGAAATAACTTCTGCATTTAGGAAGAATATTATTTAAAATTCCATACAAAATTTGTTGTGGATTTAATTCCTTTATTTAGTATATTTTTCGAAATGCTATATGCTTTATAACATCGAAGAAAACAATTTAATAGAGTATGAAATGTATTTGCGAAACGGTGTTGTTTGTTTGTGAAATTTAAAGCAATTTAAGGCGATAGGATTTCATACGGGTTCGGGCGTATTCAAGTATAGTGTTTCCGGCCACATCACATCTCGCGAATCTTGTTTTTTTGCACCTTTTAAGCCAACCCGTTATTCATGTGCCACGCTATGACATAAATGACTATAGATTTGAACCTCTCTGAACAATGTAAGGGTATACTCGGATTCTTTAAAACGACGAATCGTGTTCCCTACCTTAACATTACTTCTACTTCATTACCCTTGACTGCCCATTGATTGCATCTTAAATTCTTGAATACATTAACTTTGGCTTCTGTTCCGCGACTGTTCGTGTGAAAAAGTTTCCCACCCGAAACTGTTGCTTCTTTGTTTCCGGCATTTCCAATAAATACAATTAATTCCTTAAATTAGGGATAGGACTCTTGAAATCTCGAAATCCGTCGGAACTCAAAATGTTTCAAGTTAGAAGAACTCGAAACTGTCGAATCTAAGTAAATAGGAATTTACGTACATTTTAATTTTGATACTTTACGTCTTCATTCTTGCATGAACATTCGTTTGTTCTACGAATATAAATAAATCTTAACCAAAAATTTACTTTGGAATTTACAACTATTTCAAGGCTTCGCAAAGTTTTGGTTTCAACCTACCTTTATTTTAAATGTATTTTATAACTATCTAATGTTGTTCAAGTAAATATTAATTATTTTGAAATATTTTTCATAAAGTTTGTTGATTTAATTGGTACAAATTGTCGTTGAGTACACTATCGATACAGAAGCAATTGTACTCACCATTTTTGAAGTCCGCGCTATGTATGCAGCCCAGTGCCCGCACATGGTTCGTCCACGGGTGACCTAACCTCAAAAAGGTACTTTACACACTGACACTTTGTACACACGATCCAGCGTCAATCACACTGAGTCGATGGTCGCTCAGCTTCACAATGGCTTTTACCTCCGAATATTCTCCAACAATACTCGAGTATTCTGTCTCGTTTCCATGTCGAATTACTACACATGATATGCACGCTTTTATTCTTTCTTCCATTTTTCGAATACTTATTTCGAGCATCATTTTGGCAATAGTATCTTTCGAGAAATCTACGAATACTTTCGAATGATAGACGTTGCTGGTTTAACTACGCAAGAAAAGATTCTTAAAGAATTACATGAAAGTCATTTTAAAGATGATAAAACACTCCTATTTCGCAGTTTGTTGCGTAAAAAACATGCATTCTTGGGAACCATTTATTTCGTTACTCTGACGTGTCTGGAATCCATGAACCGTAATCGATCGAGCGCATCAATAACGTTGTCGGACCTCACTGCGATGCGTCCCGAAAAGAGGTTAGGTCCCGTTGGGAGTTCAAGTTTGTAGATACGCCGTGATCCGGAAGCGAAAATCGTGGTTCGTGCGTTGGACCGAGTCGCAGAATAAAGTTTATGCGATATCGAGGAAACGAAAGAATCGGAGTATGTGACACTGATGCAGAGACTTACGCGTATTGCACACCTAACATAAACCTCGTTGTTATCCCACGACTATACTACACTATATGTATACTTTGGTAATTGACTCATACTCCACTCGTAGCGTGAGTTGCCCAGGGCCACTAATTCCAACGACTAACGTAAGAGCTCGTTCACCGTTTTTATCACAATCGGGCACGTTCAATTCTCAAAAGTTATACGCCGAGAAATAATGGTTCAGTCCATCGGATCCTTTAGGTTTATAGATGATATTCGTTCGATTATTCTATGCTTGATCGAGTAAACGTTCGTTATTGATCGTTTAATCGAGATGCTTCCAAAACAAACGCGACGCGCTTAATGATACGTCTTGATGCCAACTGTCGCCCAGTGTCATTTACGCTTACGGACGTTACGATGAATCACAATATTATACAGGGTGTTCGGTCACCCCCGGGAGAAAATTTTAACGGGAGATTCTAGAGGCCAAACAAAGTCGAACATCAAGAATATAAATTTCTTGATTGCAGCTTCGTTAAAAAGTTGTTAAAAAATTAAATTAAAAAATTTCAAATCGTTCTGGAAAAATTATTTTCGGTTGCGAGAAAAAAATTCAGTACGGGCGGAACTTTAAACGTTAATAACTTTTTAACGAAGCCTCTTAAAGATGGCTAGAAAAATTAGTATTCTTGATTTTCGTCTTATTTTGGCCTCTAGAATCTCTTATAACACCCTGTATAGACAGAGAAAAATTTGATAGTAATACGCAAAATAAGAAGACAATAAAAAGCATGGAATATTTGTTTATTAAGAAATAATCATTTTAAATATGTAAATAATACATCATAAAATAATGATAAAATAAATTGCACTAATGTTAAGTTTATATTTGATTATAATTAATACATTGTTAGAAATTCTTTTTACTTTATCAATTCTGTGAGTCTCTGGTATGTTAATTGTACCTTTTTAATCCATTTCTGACATGAAAAACATTGATTTAACTAATATTTTAAAACTTTCATTTTTTGAAAGGAGTCCATAAATTTTATTTAAGTGTTAAAAAGCCGACAATTTCATTTACCGGTCATTCTATAAAATTTTCAATCAAAACCGGTTTACCGGTAATTTGCCGATATTTTCTAAGGTATTGAAAATATAAAAAAAGACAGTTTATTAAAACTTAATCAAGAATTATACGAAATACATGTAAATAAATCTATTCTGAATATAAAATATAAAATTATTTATACAAATTAAACAATCTTTCAATTCGAGGGGAAAGAAAAGACAAATAATGTGTCTTGTCTTTCTAGTTGAAATTTTAACTTTACACCGTCACAAACGCATATACGCATTCTATTACTTCATTTAATTTATTTAATTGTCTGTAAAAAGAGAAGCATCAATTTTTGAAGCTATATTTTTTAGAATCACTTACCAATCGATAAAGCGATTTATCGGTATTGCAATTAATAATCACCAAATCATCTCATTACCATCACCGTATTGAATATAAATACAATTTTTGTGGTCAGATTATCGTTTGATTTTGTATGGTTATCTTTTATATGGTTATCGGATTTCCAAATGTTAAATTTGCTATCGACTGAAATATGTAGAACCTTGAAATAGAATTTTCCGTTTTGCTTTAAATAGTAACTGTGTTTGTTTCACCGCAAAAATTTACATTCTGTAATATCAATATTGTTCTTGCTTGTTCGAAGGAGCTGAAAGTTCAATTTCAAAATTTATTACTCTTTGTTTAAGATCTTTTAATGCTGCTTACCTTACCTATTTTTACCTTCGGGCGTCGTTGTAAGTGAAGATGCTTGTGATCGAAGCTACATGCAAGGAACAAGCGCTACGTTTGACTTAAAGACGAAGTTCTAAAGATGGCTCTCTATTAAAAATTTTTAACATAATCTGCACGAGAAGAAAATTGTGCGGAGGATTTCTTGACGTAAGTTCAAGTACATCGTGATTTTTGCAATGATAATATTTGGAGCTAAAAAAGGTGAAGGAAAGTGTAGTATACATTTTGCGATTAAACTATAAGTTACTTATGATTTTATTAATTGTATCATAAAATTCATTCCTTTTTGTAAAAGTCAATCATAAAAGACGTGTTAACGAAGGGTTCTTATTTTTTTTTTTTTTATATCACAGCTCTAGGCTGAGTATTACATAAGCTGGAATAAGTTATAAATGTTTAATATTGAATAGAAAAAATGTTTTGTGTTTATAGTAATCGTACTTCTATGTTAATATTGTAAATAATTTTGTTTGTGTTTAATGTATTATTATGGTATTAGAGTATTAGTAATAGTGAGAGTTTATGAAAAATCGTATTCTGAAATATTTGAATGATATATTATAAATTGTGATGTGATGAAAATTTTCTGATGTTTTAAGGTCTAAAAATTACGTAATATACAATACAGTAACTTCAAAATACTTTTGAAATATTGTAGGATTTATCCCGCTTATTAAAACACGAAAGAAAATCTAATAAATAAAGATCTTCGGATTATCCCCTTTGGAGAGAAATCCTTTTATTCTAAGGGAAGATAGGAAACGTGTGTTGAATAAAATCACGTTAGGAACTTCCAACAAACAAGTGAAAAAGATGGTATAGTTGATATGTAAAAATTAAACTCTGTTTTAGTTTGCAAGTTTTCATTCGTGTGCAATACATTTAAAGAACGAGAATATTACACTCAACTACAGTTATTTATAGGAAAGGTATTTGAATAAGACGATGTTTACTAAAGCTTTTTGTTAACTTTCCTCGGGTGTCGTAAATAATACAACAGTACAACTACCGGATTCATTCCTCTGTCTTTATTTTTTCTTTAACGCATCACTGGAGTTCTGGATGTTTGCACACCTTGTTTTAGCCAGACACAAGGAAAAGTTTTCACAGTATCAAGTGCAGCTTATAAGAACAGCGCGGTAATAAAGAAATTTGGCCGACAGTCAGGAGCGCACGTGTAATTCTTAGTTGCAAACAAACAGGAAAGTAAGCAATCCCTTTTGTGTCGGATGCTTATTCTTTGCAAAATCTGGTGTTCTCATTCTCGTAGACACATGAAATACTTTACTGAGAAAAATTAAAGATGTAATAATACGATGCTTACAGTGACTGTTACTTAAAATCGTGCACCTAGCGGTTCAGCCAATAATTTTTCCAATAAAACATGAAAATTTTACTAAATTATTGAAACTCATATAGAGATATATACTGCAATGTTTCTTTATTTGATACATAACTACAATACAAAACAATCTTTAGTAGTACTCAGTAAATTAAATAAAATTTGAAGTTGCGTATGAAACTTAGATGTCAGTAAAAATCGTACACTGTTGGTAACATTGGAAATTCGGTAAATCCCCAATTGTTTTTTGTGTAGCAATGCTTAGCAACGATTGAATCTAGCTGATTTAGCAGCATTCTGATCGTTATATGCGCTGTTCTGCCAAACAATCAATAAAAAGGACTTAAAATGCGACAAACTACAGTAGCGGAGCGTGAATTAGTTATTTATCACTATAAAAATATAATTATTGTATTGCCCCATAATTTTTGTATTTAAATTAGAATTTCGTACGATTAATTCACGAGGTTTTAACTTTTTGATTGCGCTTACTATTTACTATTTGCTTTACTGATATTATCTAACGATTGATATTGAAGTTAACGATATTGTTTTATTCTCAAGGATATACTTTTTGTCCAAATTTCATGAGACGCCCGCTATATTGGTTCACGTTATTTCAAGACAGCTATTTTGCATTTCCCCCTGATGGACATATGCATATTCGAATGCCTGATTTTCGCAATGGACATTGCAAACATTTGCCATGCACGTGTTACCTTCCCGTCTCTGTTATAAACTGATTACATCAGCGGTTTACGTACCTAAACGTTGTAAATTTGTACACAACAATGTTTCATGAAATGTCACTTTCCGTATCAGATAAGTAATATTTATAAACCACGTATCGTGCATCTCTGATTTTTATTTTTTATTAAAAATAATTGAAACACAGATTACATATGCCCCTTTTGCATTAATAAAAAAAGGTTTACTTCGTTTTCTTTTACAACTTATTACTTCAAATTAAACAATTATTACTTTAAATATTTTCATTGTGTTTGCTGATGGAGAAAGTCTTAAAACATAGAGTTTAAAGAATCACATGTTTAGATCGACAGAAATGTCTTCGGTGTTACAATTCTGTATATTTTGTTGGTTGGACATGTCTTTTCAAAATTAAACTATACATTGTTATCGACCGCTATGGTCCAACGTGAAGATAAATTCAAAAGATTTTAACAATACTCTCTTCACATGGGATTTGTTGACTTTTCCAATTACTTTTGAATGATTACAGGTTCTCCACAGTCTGATTCCGCATGAACAGATTGAAATCTTAATTGACAAACGAATTTGTAAGGAAAAGAATTACATATATGGAATAATCATTTACAACATTATCATGTAAAATCGTTTGTGTTCAGCAAATAATTGTTAACAATCAAAACATTTGTTTCTTAGTC
Source organism: Colletes gigas (assembly GCF_013123115.1). Lineage (NCBI taxonomy): Eukaryota > Metazoa > Arthropoda > Insecta > Hymenoptera > Colletidae > Colletes > Colletes gigas. The sequence goes on along the minus strand of NW_025106659.1, from coordinate 1,228,372 downwards.
ATTTCTGGGGAAAATTTTAATGGAAGATTTTAGAGGCAACAATAAGACGAAAATCAAGTATACTAATTTGTTAATTGAGGCTTCGTTAAAAAGTTATAGAAACATTTCCGGCCACACAGTATATTTTCAGTAAAGAATTTTTTTCTCGAAAGTGGATAGGATTTCGAGGGTATGTATATTTACCAAAAACGATTGTAATTGGTATCTGCAGCTAAGCATAATTTTTTTAGAACGGTTTGAAATTTTTTAATTTTGTCGAAAAATTTCACACCTAGTCGAATTTTTTTCTTGAAAGTGGATCAAATTTCGGGGGTATGTCTATTCACTAAAAATGATTGTAATTGACTCCTGTAATTAATTATAATTTTTTTAGTATAATATGAAATTTTTTAATTTTGTCTAAAAATTTCAGTACCAACTCGAATTTTTTTCTCGAAAGTGCGTAGGATTTCGGGGGTATGTCTATTCACAAAAAATGATTGTAATTGACCCCCGCGATCGGAAATAATTTTTTCGGAATGATTTGAAATTTTTTAATGTAATTTTTTAATAACTTTTTAACGAAGCCTCAATCAACAAATTGATGTTAAAATTTTTCCCAAGGGTGGCCGAACACCCTGTATAAATAAATGGTACATTCTGTAGAACGTTATTTCTCGTTTATATAATTTCTTCTAACATTTTCTTTTATGTAGTAATTTTTTCTTATTTCCCACAGGGAACAATACAATATGGTACAATTATTAGAACCGTTTTTGTTTTGCAAGAAGAAACAGCGACTGCCGGTAAAAGAACCAACTCATGTGTTAGCAGACTACCAAAGTACACTTCGATTACTCGTTAACGGACCATATTGTCCTTTAGTTTCTCCCTGTCGGGCAGACCCCTTTTTCGACGTGCTTTCGTTGCACCTGGCCAGTGCTTTCGCGTCTTTAGAGGTCCTCAAACTACGTTTCGACATGACGAGTATTTGTTTTAGTAAATTACAGATTAGATATTTATTTTAGTTGAATGCATCTTCATTACGATGAAAAATTACGAAGTAAATCGATATTACTTTTGTACAAATACGACATAAATCCTTCAAGTACATAGGTATATGCTTGATTTTTTCAAGAGATTATAAAGATTATAAAGATGACTTTTTGAAGGAATATTTAGATACTTAGAAGGAATTTATATTCAAAACCAACGGAGGACAAATAAAAATACACATTTAGTGAGTATATCTGTGTGCATACGAATCGCATCATAAAATATGTTCCTCCGTTTGTGCATTCTATAGATTATTCGAGCAGGAAGCGCATTTTGTTGGTAATTCAAAGGTTTCTAAATTTTTTTCGTAAACTGAAATTGTCCACGATGAAAGAGGAGCTTGAGAAACTCTGTTCAGGATTACAGTGGGCCAGTACTGTTAGCAAGACATCGTCTGAACAAATTAGACAGACCGACAAAAAGTGACCAGTCCCCCTGACAATATTCCGGAGCGAATGCTTTCTTTCTGTCGGACATATTTATTATGGTTCAGAAAAGTCAACAAAAATAATATTTTTCCAACAGTTTTATCCTCGACAAGCCAGATATTTGTATTTTATTTCGCGCACGTACGTTCGGTCGAAATTTCGAATCAACGATTCAAATTTAAAGATGGCGAAGTTTGCTTATGTAGAATATCGCGCTCGTTCATCATGAGAAAGGCGTCCATAAAAACGAAATATAATAGGCCACATTCTTGACAGTTGCGGAACGCGGCTGTTGGAATATTTGAATTTTAAATTATGTCGTTCGTATTGGCTGTGATTTGCAATGGCTCCGCGAGAAAAATATTTTACTCGCGACGTCGCATATTCGGATTCGCGGACGTGGAAAACACATCGATCGTAGTATTTACAGGACGCCCGTGGCTAATGAGTTAACGCCTACTCTGTAGACACTGTTCATCACTGGGAATGGTCTAAAAATTATACAAATTGTACCATAAATTTTTAAAAACTGGTTTCAAGTTTAAAGATTATACAAATTGTATTATAAATATTTCAGAAAATGACCGTACAATACTATGGATTCAAACGGTAAAACATTAATTAGAACAAGAAATACATTTTAATTCGTTGAGCACAACTCTGTGTGCATAACATTTTTAATAATATTTTACTAAATATTTTGGATGCACTAATTCGATACGGATAAATTTATGAGAAGCATGTTTTGTTACATAGGCGCAAATGGCTAAAAATCGTGTATTAACACTTCCTATATGTTGTTCTAAGAATTTCATCTGGAAAGATATTTGTTTCCTTGAATAACACAAAACAGTTACAATTCTTCAAAAAGTCATTTTGTACCAAGGGTGACGTTACATAGTGGAAACTGTTGTATTGTGGTTAAAGATGCTTTTTAGTCGCATGTTCTTGCCTCCAGTGCAATAATGCTTGTCCTGAGCGAGTCAGCAAATTGCGACAGAAGGTCATTCAAGGCTGGAAAAAGTTGCAAATTAACGACCCGTATCTCCCAAGCAATGTTGACTTGTAGATCTTTTGGGAACACATCTATTACAGTTTTTCACTTGTACAATGATACACGAAAATTTATTTATTAACTACGGACAACTCCTTTTATGTTCCATTATAAATCTCCATCCATTTACAGTGAGTGTAAAAAGTATTCGTACACTAGTCAATTTGAACGAAAACTTTGCAGAACTTTGTTTATTACAAAAGTATGTTAACAAAAACATGCATACATATTCTTAGAAATCTCTGGAACAAATCTCATTAACAACAAATTATTTATTTATATTTATTATGAAAATATTAACAAATTTCCAGAAATTGGCATGAAATATACGTGTAATAAGTATTCGTACACTTCTAATTTTACAACAAAAACTGTAAATTTTAGTACATAAACGTAACAAAAATCAATCTATTTGCTATTTTAGTATCTAGTGGGATTTCCTTTAGATTGTATAATCGCTTTAAGCTTTTGCGGCATTGAATTTACTAAATTTTTGGTTATAGTACTAGAAATTTTGTTCCATTCCTCTAAAAGTGCATTTTTTAAATCTTGTTTCGAAGAAATGTGATGGTCTCGAATTTTTTCGTCAAGATGACTCCATAAGTGCTCTATCACATTTACGTCTGGAGACTGTGGAGGGATTTTTAGTTGCTGCGGCACATTATATAGGATCCAGTGACGTGTATTATAAGCATTATGCTTTGGATCATTATCTTGCAAAAATATACAGGGTGTTCGGCCACCTCTAGCAAAAATTTTAATGAGCGATAGTAGAGGCCAAAATAAGACGAAAATCAAGAATACTAATTTGTTGATGGAAGCTTCGTTAAAAAGTTATTAACAATTAAATTCAAAAATTTCAAATCGTTCTAGAAAAATTATTTTCGGTTGCGGGGGTCAATTACAATCATTTTTGGTGAGTACACATACCTCCGAAATCCTATCTACTTTCGAGAAAAAAAATCGAGTAGGTGCTGAAATTTTTCGGCGAAAAAAAATTTTTCAAATCGTTTTAAAAAAATTATTTTCGGTTGCGGGGATCAATTACAATCATTTTTTATCATTACACATACCTCCGAAATCATACGCACTTTCGAGAAAAAAATTCCTTACTGAAAATCCAATTAGGTGCCTAAATTTTTCAACGGAGAAAAAAAATTGCAAATCGTTGTGGAAAAATTATTTTCGGTTGCGGGGGTCAATTACAATCAGTTTTTGTCATTAGACACACCCACGAAATCCTGCCCACTTTCGAGAAAAAAAATAGAGAAGGTGTGAAATTATTCGAGAAAATTAAAAAATTGCAAATCGTTGTGGAAAAATTATTTTCGGTTGTAGGGTTCAATTACAGTCATTTTTGGTGAATAGACATACCCCCGAAATCTTGCGCATTTTCGAGAAAAAAATTCAGTAAGAGCGGCACTTTAAACGTTAATAACTTTTTAACGAAGCTTCCACCAACAAATTAGTATTCTTGATTTTTGTCTTATTTTGGCCTCTACTATCGCTCATTAAAATTTTTGCTAGAGGTGGCCGAACACCCTGTATAATTGCCCTGTAACTGCATTTTATTTGCACTAACCTGAAGATGCTCTTTTAGAATATCGATGTACATTTTGTGATCCATGATACCATCGATAAAATGGAGGGATCCAACCCCGCTCGCACTCATAGAGCCTAACTGCCAAACTGTGACTGATCCTCCTCCATGCTTTACGGTCGACTTCAAATTTCTTTTTTCGTACTCGGTATTTTTTTCCCGCCATACTGTACATCGCCCATCTGACCCAAATATGTTTTTACTCTCATCAGTAAATATAATACGGTTCCAGTGCTCCATAGGAACATTAACGTACTCTTTCGCGAATTGCAATCGTTTCTTTCTATTAATTTCATTTACGAAATATTTCTTACGAGCTACTCTGCCGTGATATCCTCTATCCCGTAAAAAATTACGCACTGTGCTACTGTATACATTAATGTCCAGATCATTTTTAAGTTCAGTTGTGATTTTCACCGCACTTATCTTTGGATTTTGCTTTATTTTTTGAATTATCCATCGGCCGGTATAGTCATTTATTATTCGTTTACGTCCGTTTCTTGGATTAGTTTTTACAGTTTTTCGATCGCCATATCTGTCAATGATTCCTTGAATCGTGGACCTCGGTCTATTTAAAACTTTAGAAATTTCACTCAGTGTTTTACACTTATTATGTAAATTTATAACAATTTTCCTTTCTTCTTCAGAGGTTTCCTTGCGTTTTCGTCCCATTTTACTGATAATTTCGTTGATAATGTTTGAATTCAGGATACTACCTATACCGACAGTGTCTCCAGACATACTGATGCTAAGTATGTTTACATATTATGGATTATCTTGTAATCGTTCTATGTGGAATGTTACGAATCAAAGACTGTACGAATACTTATTACGCGTATATTTTAGGTCAATTTCTGGAAATTTGTTAATATTTTCATAATAAATATAAATAAATAATTTGTTGTTAATGACATTTGTTCCAGAGATTTCTAAGAATATGTATGCATATTTTTGTTAAGATACTTTTGTAATAAACAAAGTTCTGCAAAGTTTTTGTTCAAATTGACTAGTATACAAATACTTTTTACACTTACTGTATATTATAAATTGGATCTTTTGAATTCATAATTAAAGTTTTTGAGAGCAATTTGTTAACTGTTGTGTAATTATTGTATCCAATTTAATTAGAACCTAACAATACGTTGGAACTATTAGGTAACAAACATTAATTTAGTATCTGGTTCGATAAATGTCGTTTTACGACAAAAGAGGAAAATAAGCTTAAAATTTAGCTTTTACCACAAGTAAGTAATGTCTCCTTTCAAAATACGATGACAATATAAAAATCACTTTTAAGTACCTACTTAAATAAAACTATCTTTATAAGAATAAAGATCATTATTTTCATTACGTAACTTTAAATATTAAATATAATTTTTTAATTCTCGTGCCCAGATTAGTTTCAAAAACAAAATTATTATTTCTCTGTAAGTGTATCACATTTAAAGATTATGCAAAGTTAATAATTGAAAATTTATTTCTATTACATATTATTAAAAATGTTAAAATTTGTTTTCCATTTTTAATAAATTTGTTTGATGCTCTACGGCAATGTTGTTTAATACTTTTTTGTAGGTATCCATGAGCTCTACTTCATAAATAAATTTCAATGAGATACATTCACTATTGTAGAAGTTATGGTCGCTTGAAAATTGGACCATTTTTATGTGGTTCTCAAACATTCTTAGGAATTCTAAATATTCTTTACCAAAATACGCATTGCTTGCATTTCGAAATATTAAAATCCTTTGATCCGTTCAAAATTATGATTTTTTAAACATTCACAAAAATAATTTTTAGAAAACAATTGCTTTGTTATTTATCAACGTTTTTTTTCGTAAACGGATGACACAAGCAAAAAATGGAAGACAAAAATGTTTTATTATTCTTTTTACAAAGAATACGACAACAAATATTAAATTGCAAAGAAATCAGATTCGAAAAATAAAACACTGTTTTAACTTGAAGTATCATTATAGCATTCTATATAAAAACAATATGTTACACTTTTGTGATTGTAAATGTATAGAATTTATGGATGGACATTTAGCGCGTCGCATTTTGTCCAAAAAGAATTGTGAAATCTATTCCATTTTCACTTGTTACTTATGTGATTTGGTCATAGATAGAGTACTGGACAATAATAACGCGAATGTACATGTACATACATATTCGAGTTATCGATTTTGATATCGAAATTACATTCGAACGTACCAACTAGGAAGCGGCATCTTGAACTGCAATCTATTTTCTAATAGGTAATTTCATTTATGCGCTTCGTTTATAGCGAAATGCGACCCGAACGTTTACCTTCCTCCACTTCAGCAATTTGGAAAGAGTCGTTTACCCAAATTACATCGTAACGTTTGCAGTAGGGCGTTTTAATACACGCATTCCTGGCGAAGCTAGGCGTTTCTCGTGTTTGAGTAATTCCCCAATATTTCGTGTTCCGAGTATTTTTATTGGACAATTTACATACCGTTTCCGTACGATTGTTGCCATTATATGGTGTTCTATATGGAAGTGTTTGCAAAACAGAACTTCCCAGTGTTAATTTACGTAAAATAGCACATCTGGAATTATTCTGTTCGATATTCAAAATCCATAATATTCAAGAAATATAGTTTCTATATTACTTTGATTAGACAGCAATTCCGAAAGCGGTTATAGCTTTGTCGAATAAAGCGTGCAATTTAACTTTTGTTCGAATCAAGCGTAAACGACGCTCATTTCAAAATAAACAAGTACAGTCAACCAACGTATAATACGATACTATAACGTAGCATTTTTACAACACGAATTCACTTTAATACTATTTTTACCGCGGTTTAATGCATATCCATTTTCGACCAAAACAAGTCTTATGATACATTTGCATTAGTATTATATTTGAATTTGTTAAATTAATTTAACAATCATTACAGACAAAGTAAAAAAAAAATAATTAGAAAATAATTTTAAATTGAAATTTTAAAAGATATCATTTGATTGTTCGTGTCACGCAGGAAAGAATTTCCATTTCTAAAAACTGACAACGAGAATGATAATCAACAGTGGAAGTTAAATTTGATACAAAGTTTCTGTTAAGTTTGAGTTAAAAAGTTATTGAAGAAGTACCATTTGATATCAAACAAAAGTCAACATACTCTGCAAAATTATAAAATTTTGCATAACGTTCATTCTCTTGTATTCTTGGTATAAAATAAAGTTGCACATAGGAGGGAAACGTTCTCGGGATATTTAAGGAGACTTTTGCGATACCTGTCCACGGGCGACACTTCTTCAACTGCACTGACGAACAGAATAAAATCGAGTTCGAGAAGCAGAAGGAGCATGAAGCGGAAATAAGGCGACCCTTCCTCCGTATTGTCAAGTATTTTCATTGACAAGAGCGAAAGATTCTTGGTAGCTGTAATCGCCAAGCGAAACAACTGGCTGTTAGCAGCCGGTGCGTATCGTTCTTCTTCACCTGTGAACCAACGACATGGAAACTTCCGTCGTAACAATTTGACGTATTCGCGGAGGCCATTCTTTTGTGTCATTTTCTCTTGCAAACCCAACACGCCGTAGTTCCCCGTACAAGAGGAAGTCTGACTTTCTTTGGAAGCGCCTAGGTAGCTTGCCGTCAAATGGAAATCCATTGTTTCTCTTCGTTAAATGGTCTCGTTTCTCGATTTACAAAAGCCTCTGGTTTTTCGTTCGAAAATGGCCGACTGTCTGGCAATCTTTGCGTACCTAAGGTCGATTCACCCCATCGATTCGCGGACTTAGGTCCGTGATTTAACCGCAGAATCGACTTGGTTGGAGGAAAAGTTCCAAGAACGAAAACCCCCGCCTTCTACTTACGCGACTCTTACGATCTCGGTCACATGTAGCGAAAAATTTGAAACATTTTACGATTTCACGGTTGTCGGGCCACGTTATCTGTAACATTGTCGTTACTTAAAGCAGCGAATGATAGTAACAAACGCAGCAAACAACGTGTTTTCACTATCATCCGGAAACCCAAAGAACTATGAAAAGAAGTCATTATGGTAACATATTAAATATCCAAAAAAGACATGCAATTAAAATTGATTTTTCTCCCAAAAATTGATTGTATTCTGTTATTTTAAAGAAATTCGACTGTTTTTAAGGGTCATTCGAATATTAGGACGGTTTACAGCTTTAAATGGACCAAACATCGCTGTTCGTGGATTAATCGTGTTATGTATAGACATACATATGTTGAATGTCCATGTCAACAGGCATCGATATATAATTCGTATTAAATCGAATCAAGCAAACGAACAAGTGAATATATGAACACGAATAACTTAACAAAGTGAATACTGCAGAGTCCGTTTACAAAAAATAAAGGGAACAGTATGTTGTACGTCGTACGAAGTATGAGAGAATGATTATTCAAAGTATAAAGAAAAATCAAGGACAGAGAAAAAGGCTATGAAAAAGCTTAAAAAGGTGGTTTGAATACGTATAGCAGTGAGATGTTCGATAAAGAGGCATCCAGAGTCGAAGGTGCAAGCGTGGTAAAGCATCCTGCAGATAATGATGTTTGTGTAAAAAAAGAAATGCTTTATTGCAAACAGTTTTTAAATAAAGCTTGCTGGTATGAAGACGCCTTTTTTCACTCGTACGTACAACGTATTCTGACGAATATTAAATACACTCGCCGCGGAAAGTATGTTGACAAGTTTCAAAAGAGTATTTCTTCGCTGCTAAATAAAAAACTCAAGTTGCGTGAAGTAAACAATTAACAAATATTGATTAATAGTATGTAACAAAATATACATTGTATGCTAAATCAGATATGATTTTTATTAGCTACAAAACAATATGACATTTGTATTAGCCATCCGTGGAAAGTATGTTGACAATAAGTAATTTTGTAAAAAAATAAAATTTGAAATAACTGAAAGTATGGACTTAATATGAAGTTCGATATCCTCGATTCTTTATGACTTCATGAAGTCTTCTTGGCATACTTTTTATTAATTTATCAATTGTATGTTGGTCTATTTCAAACCACGCTTTTGATAATGCCCTCTGGAACAAGATTTTATTATTTCTGCAGTGTTCGTCTACGTTTCTGTCTAAATGGTCCCATAAATGTTCGATCGGGTTAAGATCTGCACTTTGCGCTGGCCATGACAGTAAATTAATATTATTTTCATTAAAATATTTCTTTGCAACTTTACTTGTATGTTTAGGATCGTTATCCTGTTGTAGAATAAATGAGTCTTTGATGTTCAAGTTTTCAGCTGATTGTACTAAATTTTGCTGCAAAATGTTCACATATCCCTCTCTTATTAGTGTACCTTCTGTAAAATGTAAATTGCCTACATCAGCCAGTGAAAAACAGCCCCATACTAACACCGACTCACCTCCATGCTTAACGGTTGGAATAATTATTGAGGGTTTAAAACTTTCACCTACATTTCTCCATACAAATTTTCTTCTCTTATTCGAACGAAGTTCAAATTTTGACTCGTCACTGAATATGACATTTTTCCAAAAGTCTATCGTTTTATTCACATATTGTTTAGCAAATGCTAAACGTTTTTTAGCATTACGCTTACTAATAAACGGTCGTTTCCTCGCTACCCGGCCATGAAATTCTGCTTCTTTTATTCGCATACGAACTTGTGTGTCTTGTATAGGAAGACACATTTCAGATTTTAATTGTCAGGCGGATATGAAACGATTCTTAAGCACCTCTCTTCTTATTCTGCGATCCCGTTTAATTGTGGTCTTCCTCGGGCGTCCCGATTTTGGAAGATTTTCTGCAGTACCATTCTTTTTCAGACGATTTACTATTTGTCTGACACCTTCTGCAGAGATATAAAAGTCTGATGCGATTTTTCGAAGCGAATCTCCTTTCATACGCCTATTAAATATTTGTGATCTCTTAGATGGTGTGAGTTCACGAATTTTTGGCATTTTGAAATAATATTACCTTGAAAATGATAAAATGTAACTATAAAACACTACAATTAATGTCGAAGGATACGAGAAATGTAATTTAAGAACTAAACTTTGAACAAATTAGAGTAAAATACAACCGAAAATATCTGTCAACTTACTTTCCGCACAGCATTAAAGAACGTTTTAATAATAAATACTTGTATTCCAAGTTAATGTCGAATATCAACTGTTTGTATCATCTCACGAAACACTGGCAAAGCATTATGTGGAATAGAAACCTTACGTGTTTTGTTTACAACCGGGGAAAGTCCAAAATAAATGATTTTGAAACGTGTCAACATACTTTCCGCGGCGAGTGTATATAGTGTATGTTCAGAGAGCTTTAAAATAGTCCAACAATTATCGGTTCACTCGTTAAAAATTGATAACAGGGTGAAACATTATTAAATCGAATGCCTGGTGAAGGCTAGATATTCGTTGATTGGGGTCACGATATACATATCTCGATCACGGTATATTTTAACTATTTTATTGGTAACACAAGACAAAATAGTTGGTATTCAAAATTATAGCATATAATTTTCATTTTGAACACAACCAATAAACGAACTTAGTACATTTCGATTATATTATTATTTCCATTCGAATGGAATACATGTTCACGAATATACGCTTCATAATCATGCATCCACGCATGCTTCCTTTGGGGATTAAAGTTTGTATCAAAATTAGATCACATTATACATGTATGACTTTGACATCGACAGGAGTTACAATAGCGACTTGAGTTAGTTTGAATTGTATTTGGATGTATGTTGAAACCGATTCCCGAAACAGAATGTTCGGATCCACTGTAGTTAACTTGCTACTTCGGCAAGTTTTAATGGACAAGCACGAAACATGACGTTGCCTACGTAACGTTACGAAGAAAAAAAAAATTATATGTTACGATGAAAGTATTTCAAGTAATTTGTATCGCGTGTTGATACATGAAATCTGTTACAATTTACTTTAGACGCGAAACGAGTTTGAAAAATACTAACAATGTAAGCACTCGAAATTGATGATTATGATTTAAACGAAACTTTGTGTAAATGTAGAACATAACGAAGTATACAAAGGATAATTCTTTTGTTGAAGAATTTCACTCTGAAGTACTAAAATCAGCCCTTAACACTTTAAAGGCAAATATAAAAGAATATAATTTTGTTTACGTTTGATTTTTTGCAGAATAATTTTTTTACATTCATAAACATATTTCGTCATACGGAATACCTTATTTCTGTTACACAAATGGAAAACATGGGGGTTGCTGGATTCTTTTAGTACGATTGAAAGGGAATCTGCGAGTTTTCCAGTTGCAGGAACCACAAGCAGAATAGTATAGCTATGCATTATTACTGAAATGTCCTGAACCACTGCTTCAACCATTTTGTTACCCTTATCTGCTAATGTACGACCAGAATGCAGTTCGAGTTTAAGATTGCCTTCGTCAGCATTATAAACATGCCCCATTAACTTCGATTGCACGTTTAGCGTTGTTTAGAAAGGTTGTAGCCGTTACTTTCAAGGTTGCAATATCAGTACTAAAGCCACCAGCGATGAACTTCTTCATTTTCCAAGGCATAATGTTATACGATCATTTTAAATTCATAATTCGAGTTGTGAAACTTTCAAAATTATCCAACGAAATTACTGGTATTCGCTTCAAACGTTCAATTTCGCAAATCCATGTCACGATTAATGGCGTTTACAATCACTAGCCACACAAAATTGATCCAAGACTATATCTCGATAGTTATAGTTGAATATCCCTTGTCGATTGCCACGTTTTTTCAAACATTGTTTCCACCATACGCTACTTTGTTCTACGATCTTCTATTATCTTTTTGGGTCATTTAAATATTTCTTTAGAATAAAACTCATCGTTTCAATTATTGAAAAATTCAGATACGTGTATATTTTTTACTTCGGTACTTTTGAACGATTTTCTAGTGAAGAAATTTTTCAATCCAAAACAACACTTTTCTTAACAAATATCAGAGACGATTATTATTCGTTATTACTTTATTTCGTTATGTAAAGAAAAGAAAGATTTGGTTTTTCCATAATTCATTACGCTCTACACAAAATTTAAATACAAATTTTTTGGTCGAAGTACTTTTTGTGTAAAGAATTTCTTCCACTGAAATACTGCATTTTTAATTCGATGATTTGTACAGGGTGTTAAAGAAAAGGTTCGTGGCTTCTAGTACATACAATAGACAACTTAACATATTCAAAGTTAAAGCAGTTTCAAATGTAACTAAATTAACTTTCAAAATGAATTTGTACCTCGTTTAATACGTTAATTGCCATGGTGACCTGAATTTCGATGTAACAACGTGTTTAAAAATCGTTTTTTGAACGAATTCCGATGCTAGAAAAATTTAAAAAAGAAAATTTTAATTTTAAAGTAACAAGCCCATCATTAAATTATCGGATATTTTTAATTTGAAAAAACGATGGCAGTCAATGCGTTAACCTTCGATTAACAATGATAGTATAATTTCTTTGCAAACATATCTTATTTTCGGAAAACATACTGCTCGGAAATCGCAGATTTAATTGAAAATTATTTATGATAATTGACTTGTAAATCATACAAAATAATGCTTGTAGATATAACGCAAAACGGATTCAACGTAATCAGAGTAAGCCACTAAAGAATAGTTGGTTACAGATTGGTTTATCGTTTCCAATTGATCTGAAACCCTCGTTACAAGATAGGAACTCTAGTTCACTGTGGCTTCTCCGTAGGAACCTAACAATCCTTTCAAGCCCGTTTGAGATGCAAATCTTGGTCGTCAATGTGCTCCTTGTGTTACCCTACTCGATATGCTTCTCCGTGGTGCATTTACACTTGTATACGTGTTGGAGATTGATTAATCGTTCAGTTACCGCCATGAAATTATTGAGTTTGAGCTGTCCGTGTACTATAGAAATCCTATTGATTAAAGTGGAGGGGGATATGACCTTAATCTTCATAATAGAACGAGTTTTACACTACGAAGTCGATGCAACGTAAAGCGTAAAACAGGTTCTGATACTTCTGCAATGTACATTTTTGCATAGTTTGACATAATTCGTCGTTCTTCTCTAATTTCACACTCTTCTGAATTGCCTTGGTCGCTCATTTTCTTTTTATATTTTAACTTTCCAACACAATAAAACAACAACAAAAGTTCGTATAAATATGTGTCCTATTTGATCTTGTTTTCAAATTAGAGCTAACTTTATCTTGAACACATTATACAATAAATGACCTCCTTGCATCTAAACAACATACATCTTTCCCTTGTTTGTCAAGCTATTACTTATAATAATAAGCCTACACTCGAGGTTCATATCAGCCATTTGCAGACTAAACAAACTTCCTATTTTCACACACGATGTATTTCAATAATTTGACACCTAGTACTCTAAAGTTCGCAGGAAGTATTTATAGAATTAAAATACAAGATTCAACGTCAGGTACTGGGCTCCGTTTGTAAATAGCTAAGTGGAATTAGTTCAACTATTCACATCTTTCGAAAGAATTATTCCAACTTAAAAATAGGGGCAAATAAGACACATGTTTATATGAACATTTGTTATTGTTTTCCAACCAACCACCCCTGAAGTGGATCCCACGTGTTACAGGTTATGCTACATATAGGGTGTTCGGCTGCCATGGGAAACATTTTAATAGGAGATTTTAGAGGCCAAAATAAGACGAAAATCAAGAATACTAATTTCTTGATGGAGGCTCCGTTAAAAAGTTATTAACGTTTAAAGTTCCGCCCGTACTGAATTTTTTTCTAAAAAGTGGGCAGGATTTCAGGGGTATGTCTCTCCACCAAAAATTATTCTAATTGATCCCCGTAACCAAAAATAATTTTTTTAGAACGATTAGACATTTTTTTTCCGTCGAAAAATTTAGGCACCTCTCGATTTTTCTTAAAAATTTGTTTTTCATTTTTAATAAATTTGTTTGGCGCTGTACGGAAAAATTGTCTAATACCTTTTTTGTAGGTACTCATGAGCTCTAATTCAAAAAAAAGTTTCATTGAAATATATTTGCTATTGTAGGAGTTATGGCTGTTTGAAAATTGGATCATTTTTCTCGGGTGTTTTTCACTTTACGGGATTAGGGAACAACTTTTCGAACATTTATAGAATTTCTACATATTCTTCACTAAAATACGAATAGTTTGCCGTTTGAGAAATTAAAATGCTCCAATCCGTTCAGAAGTTATGATATTTCAAAGATTCACATGAAATTTCGGGGAACCATTTTAGACCTCACATTATATTTTCGATAAAGAATTTTTTTCTCGACACTGAGCAAGATTTCGGTGGTAAGTCTATTGATAAAAAATGATTGTAAATAACCCTCACAACTAAAAATAATTTTTCTAGAATGATTTGAAATTGCTTAATTTCGCCGAAAAAGTCCATCTTCCTAAATTTTGTCTTGAAAATATGTAGGATTACAGAAGTATGTGTATTCACCAAAAATGATTGTAATTGGCCCGTGTAGCAAAAAATAAATTTTTATAATGATTTGAAATTTTTTAATTTCGTCAAAAAATTTGCCCGCTTACTCAATTTTTTTTCTCGAAAATGATTAGGATTTTGGGGTATGTGTATTCATAAAAAATGATTGTACTTGGCCCCTGCAACCGAAAATAATTTTTCCAGAACGATCTGAAATCTTCTTTTTCGCCGAAAACTGTAGGCACCTTGTCGATTTGTCTTAAAAATTCGTTTACACTTTTAATAAATTTGGTTGGCGCTGTACAGAAAAGTTGTTTAATACTTTTTTGTAGGTACCCATGAGCTCTACTTCACCACTAAATTTCAATAAGATACGTTCACTATTGTAGGAGTTATGGCCGTTTGAATATTGAACCAGTTTTAGGGAGTTTTTCTCACTCTACGGGGTTAAGGGACAACTTTTCGAATAGTCTTGGAATTTCTACATATTCTTCACTAAAATACGCTTTGTTTGCATTTTGAAAAATTAAAATTCTCCAATCCGTTCAGAAGTTATGACATTTTAAAGATTCGTTATGAAATTTCAGGGAAGTATTTCTGGCCTCACATTAGATTTTTTTTTCTCAAAAGTGCCTCGGATTTCGGGGTACCTCTATTCACCAAAAATGCCTGTAATTGACTCCTGTAACTTAATATAATTTTTTTAGTATCATTTGAAATTTTTCAATTTAATTTTTTATTTACTTTTTTTTAATGAAACCTCAGTCAAGAAATTGATATTCTCGATTTTCGTCTTATTTTGGCCTCTAGAATCTCCCATTAAAATTTTTCCCAGGGGTGGCTGAGCACCCTGTATAGCTAAACTAGTAACTTCCAATTCGAATACCATGTTTTTTTTTATTACTCATAGTATAAATGAAACGTGTAATTTGAATTATGTGTTTATTTTTAACATTTGCGTAATGTGATAATCGACGTTTTAGTTAATTTGTGACAAGTCTCTTCGGAAGTATACAAAATTATTGCCAAGGTTGTGTATCAATCGTTTAAAAATAATCCTGAACAAAATTAGCTGATATTGGATGGCTTATGTCTTTTCAAAACTAGTTCTTATTTTATATTTGCATTAAAATTGTCCAACATATCGACGAATATCAAACGTGCTCCGTTTTCCGCGAACGAAATATTTCAAATAAATGCCACTTGCTGCAGGACAACCGCGAAGGAATGCGAACGAGGCCATTTAAATCAGAACCGAACGTTTTTGTTATTTATGGATACGCGAAAAAATGCTTTGGGCTTTTACGCCGTTCGACGGATGGAATTTAAACGCAGACGCAACATTTTTTTTGAAAAGTGTTTTTTTAAACGTTACCCGTTGAAAAAACACGCGCGGAATATTGAAAAGTAAGTATCGATTTTGTGCCCCATGAATAAATTTCCCCTTACAATGCTCCAGATCTAGGTGATGTTTGCTGTGGCACGAAGTTCAATCACGACTGATTTAATTACGAGCGTACATGATCGTGCACCGAATGCCTATCATTACTGTGCACGTAACCACCCAATCTCATCTTCTCCATTGTATTTCTGCCTTTGAGTGGTTAAACTGGGTGCGTTGCGAATTAACGTTAACTTCGCTTGGCTTCGCTTACAAATGGAGAAAGTTGATACGGAATTCCAAGAGAAATTTAAAATAGCAATAGGGAGACCAATTCGTAGTGAAATAGAAGTTTCTGGAGTTTGCCTAGGCCTGTGTTTTCCAACGTGGGTGGTAACGCTCTCCTGGGGATCGTTAGTCTTTCAGAGAGTCGTTAAACTTTTAGGGGACGTTTGGGGCACTAACATTCCAGGTCGACTGCAATTATCGACAAGCGCAAAATTAATTTTATTAAATACATAAATCATTAATCTTTAAACATTGTTGCCTTCCAGTAAAATGTATTTTAAAAGAAAAATTTTACCAAAACTTCATTACATTTTAAGAAATTAGCTCGAAAAATATTTTATTTTCATCAATTTTTTCGAATTTCGGAATTACATTTTAAAAATTGTATATTTAAATATGTAATTAAAATTTTAGAAAATGAAAGAAAAATATCTATACCTTTCCCAGTATGACTAGCAGTAACGTTCATTTTAAAATGGCGGTTGGTCTACGTTACCGATATTTAGCTGACAAATATGGAATAATGTACAACTACGTTACAATACGATTTTTCTTTTAATTGGAATATGTATTCGTGCCATTGCATCAATCAAATTCAATATAAGTTGTTAAAAAATAATATTTACGCATTCAAATTGACGGCTTCCGTAAATCTAGTGTTAAATTAGCTAAAGGAGATGTAAAAAGCATAACCTCTAATTCAGTTTTTATCGCAACTATTTTTAATACATTTTAACAAAATTATGAAACTTCGAAGTTTTATAAGCTTTCAGTAGGAAATTTGTCCAATAATATACATGAAGGTATAAGATAAAATGAAAGGAGCACTGGGTTGAGAAAAGTAAAACTAAACATGGATCTTCAAATGCTTCACTATTTCCCGTAATTAAGATCACTCAAGGATCGTGCCACCAAATATTGTTGTATTTGTCTCGGCATTAATTATTTAACTGAAGTAAAAAAACATACAACCTTGACAAATATTTGCTTATTACAATATTTGAACATTAACATCGTGCATAGACATTCTGAAATACTGGTGAAACTTTTCTTCATCATCGGTAATTGTTTTTCTTCGTTGTTCGTTAATAATTATTCTTTTGTTCAGATAAGGAATCATTTCACTTGTTGCGAACATATTAGGTTTAAGTGACGCAGTCTTCGCGAAATTATATTATTTTAATACGTTCGCGGACAATAAAAATTTTAATGAGCTGCGAAAATAGACAGGTGATTTATCAGGACAATTCGACTTAATTGGCGCAATGTATTAGCTGAAAGAAATTTTTAAATACACAGAGGCAACATAAAATGAAAATATTCAACGAACAAGTTAGTCATTACTAGACTGCGGATCTTCATGCAAATTCATATTTTTATTAATAAAATTAATGAAATTGGAGCTTTGCAGAGGGTTGTTTCTACCCCTAGATATAATAATTCGTACCTTACTTTAAGTAATTCTTATATTCTTGCATATTAACTGAATTCTGTAGTTTTTTGAAAATTAAAATTTCCCATAAATGCATAAACATCCGCAGTCTAGTCATTACATTAAAGTTCATAATAATTTCAATAAATACGTGATAATGTGGCATATAAATTTGAATGTTATAGCATTCGTGTCATGTTGCATCACAATGAAGGGGATTAACAGAATAATAGAATTCTATTTGTTAAATCAAAAATTCGTTGAATCGAGGTTTCGTTGCCTTTCTTCTTTTTATTTGATTTAGTAGAATAATTGGAGGGACGGAATGTCCGATAATTCTCAATATTCGTAAAATAGCGTTTGTATACAACCAAAAGTGATTTAAACAATAAATTATAGATTATTAAGTATAGTACAATCCGTATCTTTTGTTGAATGTTTCAAATTCAGCCTCACTGTCCGTAGATTATTATTTGTCGCATACTTAAATCAGATTATACACTGTGGAGTATAACTATAGCACCACCACAATTTTCGAGAGTTTCGGAGTATTAATTAATGATCGTTAAATATTAATAGTACATATTAAGTAAATCAGGCTAGTTTTGCAGGAATTGCATAATGTTTTTCGACTTTATCTCGATACACACCGCGAATCACTTCAGTATGTTTCGACTCAAGTTCATTATTTACTTCTTGATACCATACAAATAGTTTCTTTGAATTTTTCTTTTAAATTATAAAAATCACGTTGTTTGCGAAGTAACAGTTTCTCAAGGTAGAAATAGTTACGTTACGGTACAGATTTCATGCTCTTTTTAACGATACAACTCAATAACCGCATATGAATTATGGATTATTGGGGTTTCATTGAAATGTCCAGACTTCCCATGTTGCAATACGATTAAGCCGCGATTTACATAGGGGCCCAATCACGACACGATCACGAACCGGAATATTATTCAATGCTCTTCAAACAAACCTAACGTAAATCAACGTTCACGTTTCAATCACGTTCCATCGCGTTGAATGGCGCTCGTATGCAGCATGGCTGTGCACCGACTAAACCACTGGTGTAAATTAAACCTAATTTCTTCCCGTATCAAAAGGATGGGATTACAATCAATATACCTGTATTTCTAGATGGCCAAGAGATGGCGGAGTTTCCTATTTGTACTTGTGACGTGACCATTGAAACGAGATCTTGTTATTACCGCTGTAACTGCTGCCCCTTCTGGTAGGTCAACATGAACCACAAATTGTGGTTGATCTTATTCGCATTAACAAACGAGAATCATGGCCGATTCATACGGATCGCTAGTTTGGAATGTTAATCTCGGAAATTTCGTGGCTTCGAGGCGTAATGAAGAGTCGCATTTGACTTTTATCGAATTATGAGCATTATAGCGTTGCAGCCAGATCGTTAAGTCGTAAACAATCAGTCTGTATACTTCATTTTGTTAACACGCTCGAGAACAATAATCATTTTAATGAGTTGCAAAAATGGACAGGCAATTTATTCTTTAGCCATTACATTACAGTGCATAATAATTTTAAAAAACATAAACTATACAGGGTGCTCAGCCACTAGTTAGTTTGCAGTTAGTTAGTTTGTGAGTTAGTTAGTTAGTTTGTCAGTTAGTTAGTTAAACAAATTTTTCTTTTATGTTAATATTTTTCAGACGCGTTGGTTTTTGTAAAATTTGCCAATTCAGTAACTTTTGTTAATCGTCCACGTTTAACCGTGTATTTTTGTGTTTACGAATATCATCTTGGGAGAGCGAGCGTTTGAATACTGAACAATCGTGTATCGATTGTTTATTATACCGGCAATGGACTACCAAACAGATGGCATTATGTTTTTGGGGTGTAAATTGGTTTAGGAATAGAAATGGATGGTTTACGAGCGTCCAGCCATCGAGTAAATCGACGTCGATTGCTATACATTATTCATTTCTTGTTGCAACGGCTCGTTAAAATGGCGTTGAAACAGTGAACTGCACGCATCGCGTTGTTGATTCTGCCGTTTTTCATTGGATAAACGAAAACCTCGCTTTCGAAGCTTTTTGATTTTGTCGACTATTGAACCGTTGTAAAACTCAAAAAGATATACCTACAGTTTTTTTCCAAATACTTTTACCTTCATCGCTACCAAAATTATCGAATATTTTTATAAATAAACCTTCTAGCGACTTTTAAACGTACAATTTTATTTTCATTGCTAATAAATGGCTTTCTTCTTGAAACTCGTGCATGTAAACCATCGTTTCTTAATAATCGGCCACACAATTCTGGATGCACTTTTTTCTGGAACATAGTAGTCACCATAAATTGTGATGCAGAAACGAAGTATTTTGTTTAATTCTTCGTCTATTAATTGTCTTTTCTCCTCTTTTAGTTAGCTATTTTAGACGTTAGCTAATTTAAACTCCCAGAACGGAGTTTATTCATAACGTTACCTTGCGTATTTCGTTTTTTCTCAATGAACAGTAGACTTGTTAAGAGCCTGACGTAGTTCGAGAACAATCCCTTAGTTAACTTACCCAAAAATGAGAAGAATTAGTTTGATCCGTGGTACTAGTGGCCAAGCTATACCTGCTATTGTTGTATGCAACCGGTAGAAGGTTACAGAGAAGAATCAGCAGTAACCCCCTGCAGTAAAAATTTTTTATAAAACGGTCAGTAGATAGTGAGAATTCTCTCCTCGTCAATGGCATTGACTGTTGGAAACATACCTGGGTTCTAGTCATTGGTCACTTCTTTTATAGGTTCGTAGACGTGTTCAACTTCGACAAGGGTGAGAGTTTCTTGGTTTCTTAGTTCCTTTTTGTCAGTATTATAATTTTAGTTGAAACTAGAGCACACGTTCATTTCTGCTGCGGAAGTTTAAAATGATAAGGGTACCTATGGGTAGGTATGCACCTTAGAATTCTTTTACGATACTGAAACAAGACTAGTGTTACAAAAATGTTAGACGTATTGTAGTCAGGTAGGCAGTGAACATTTTTTCTACGTCATTTTAGCAAGTTTTATTTATGATTTTTTATGTTATATTAAAAGAAACGATTAATAAAATGACAGTCTGGCAGCGCACTTTTAAAACGTCACGTATCAGTGCCTTCTTAACACTACACCTACCACGACCGGTCAAATGAACGTTTTTCAAATTTCGTTTAGAATTTCTAACACACATTATTATTTTTCGTGCCATTTAACTTTACGACTTTTCTTATAGTATATTTACAATGAATTTTACAATATTCACTTCTACATATTCTTATTTACAGTAAAATTATTGAATATTTTTGTACAGATTTTTAAAATGGATGCTTTAAGAAAAAATATACGACATAAAAAAAAAGATATTTTGCGAATAAATTTCAGAATACAACTTTCTATATAAATATATAATGCAAAAATTAAGACTTTAAATTAAGACCAGAAAACGAAAGACTTGTCATTTGATCGGCCATTGTAGGAATGGGTATATGTATATGAAGTGTTGGTAGGTTTAGTGTTAATTATGATACAAAAATAATGTAATTACTTACACCATAGTAACAAAGCTGAAATTTGTTTTCACTAATATTTGATTAAATAGAATCTGCAAAAAAAATATAGCGTAAATAAACAAATAGATGTACTTGTTTACACTACGACAAGTGGGTTCGAATGATATATTTCTGTTAATTAGAATTACATGTAACTATAAACAAAATAATACATTCTTAATATATAAAGAAAAATATTTTATTCAATCAACTGTTAGTGAACAAAATTTCACCTTTTCCACTATGACGTGTTTTTTTTTGACAAAGTTTTGACCGCCATTTTTTCATGTTTTACCAAATCAATTGTCAATACACAAAATATTAACTTTGCTACTATGACGTATGTACATTGTTTTTTTTTTTTAACACAGTTCATGAAATACTGACATGCGATTTTTAAAATTATCCTAATATTTTCAGGATGGATTCTTTGATTTAGATATTTTTCAACATCTCTCGCAAGTTTTCGACCACTTTTCATGGAATCCTTTTTAATTTGTCCCGAAACGTAACGTTCATCTTAACCATTTAATAATGTTTGATTAATTTTAATCGTTTAATAATGTACCCTATCGTACTGCGAGTTCTGTTTAACATTTTTTAAATTTCCCTCTGAGATTTATCATGAGAATAATAAAAAATGACTAATTTAACGAGGTTTGTTTCTTTCGGCTTTCAATTTTATTTCAGCAGCTTAAAAATTCTATATTTATAATATAATTAGGTTTACTTAAGGTCTAACAAAGTATAACTGTTAACAACAATAGAAAGTATTTTAATTCGAGATTTCGCCACAATCCGACGATTCTTAGTGTAAGATAACTTTCACAGATATCACCATACATTCTACTTTTTATGTAATGTTTAATAAACTGTTACGTTAATTTTCACATTAAAAAAAAGGAATTTACTATTTATAGTAGTATTAATCTAACATATTGATATTTAGGTATAAAACTAAATTAGCAGAGGAGGTGGACGATTTTCAGAATGTAAAATCATTCGAGACTAACAAATAAGGAAAAAGGAACAGTTTTTCAAAGTTAAAAAATGTCTATAAAGTACCAGCACACAATCGATAATGATTTAAGTTTAATTTCCAAAATTCCAAAAATCTTGGGGTCTTTATGCAAATTCATATTTTTATTAATAGAATTAATGAAATGGGAGCTTTGTAGAGGATTGTCTCGACATCCAAATATGATAATTCGTGTCTTATGTTAAGTATTTCTCATATTTTTACATGTTAAGGGAATCAGACTGTCAGAAAATCGATTTTTTTTTATTTTTGTTTCTGAAAATAATACTATTCAGAAATTAAATGCCAAAGTTTCATAACCTTGTGGTGAAAAATAAGGATTTGGGAGATGAAAATGTCGAGCGCGAAAGTCGGAACAGTTAGTCAAGCAACGGACAAAGCAAAGACCCAAAATAATTTGTACAACTATAAACATAAACCAGTACTTCACGATAATGTAATTTTACCCATTTATGAAGACTTGAGCAATGTATTGGTGGCTATACACAAGAGGTAAACGAAAGCTTTAATAATTTAATCTGAAATATTGCTTCAAAAACATTATTCACGGGACAGAAATTGTTGAAATTGCGGCCTATTTATCGATACGTATCTGCACTAATGACGCAAAATCATTATTACAATTTTTGCAAAATTTGGATATCGCAATTGGACAGCACGCGGAGGCAATGTACGACGAAAAAAATGAGCAACGTTTATTCGAATCCCAAATGGGTATGAAGAATAGATTCAAAGAGAACGGAATGAATAGGATTGCTAAACAGCAACATACAGATACTAAAGAAGCTCGAAAACATGTTTTCGTTTCATTTTGCAGTGATTGTAAAAAACAGAGGTTCAGATTGACATGAAATTTTTTTATACACGTAAAAGCTGTTCCTTTATAAACTGAACGTTAGTATGAACTTGTAAAAACTTCTAATTTCCGAAAGAAAAATTTATAAGACAAGTTTTTTACCTTAAAATCTCCATTTTCCGTTTTTAATGCGCTTTTTCATAATTTTGATTTTTGTTAATGTTTAAGTAGATTCAGTGCGAAGCAGGGATTATTTCGAGTATTTTGCCGTTCCGTACATTCGATTCGCTTCACCTGGAGAAGAGGAATCATACAAAAATTTGTATTCGTATACATTTTAAGCTACTAAAAACATCGTGTAAAAGAGAAATTATTTATACCTAACCGTTTTTTTTTTTAATAAGCCCTTATAAAAAGGCTCGATCTAACTGCTGGCCCCCATATGCGCATTCTGTAACGATGGATTCAACGATTAAATTTCTGTAAGAATACAGTGACGTCTAATACGAGATAAACGCAAGATCTCGTTCGACGAAAATATTATGAAACTGTCCGATATTCATCCCTTTGTCAGCGGTAAACCGTCACCAAATCAACTGTACCGTTTGATCAACATTTCTAATCGCATCTTCGCATTGGACACCGATCGTCGTTACATGATCGAGCCACAAGAATCGACGCGTAAAAGCGAGTAGATCAGAAACCCAATAAAACGTTATCCGTTCGCCCACGGTTGCAAGGATTCCTCCTTCCAAGGCGGTTCACGCAAGAGGGGTGAAAATTCATGCTTGCTCGACCGGCAATCCACACGAAGAATGAACGACCAAAAGAAGCGCGATCGTCGAACGTGTCTATACACCATATTGGATTTTTGAACGTCTAACAGGTAGTCCGGTACCACCACACCCAAACGTTGGGCGTAGAACGTAAAGGGAAGCTGTATCGATTGGAGGCTTTGCTGGGTAACCAACGGCAGCTACCGTTGGCCCTGCACCCTCTTACTAACTGCCGGGAAAGCCGGCGAATTTTACGCCACGTGTTCCATCGACCAAACCTGCTCTCGTTCTAGCTCCTATGAATAGTCCAGTTACGGGGTCTAACAGATTTCCTGATTCCTGTAATTAAGTTAATCGGGCCGCGTTTGCATACACGTTGCTGCGGCTGTTCGACGAACGGTTCTGCAGGTTCATTCCCCCTCAGACTTTGAAGGAATCCCGCAGTCAATGTTTCCGAAAGCTCCGTGCATTTCTAACACTATTTTGCTTCCCCAGACGACTAAATTGCAATCGTTCAACGTCTGCCTCTAAATCGAATTTGTTCCGACCGAATTGGAAGATATCGCGTGTGGCGATATACGATTCCAGTCCAACGGCGAAACAAAATTTATGACGTTTGTTACAGTTCTTCCTAGTTGCGTGGGACACCCTTTATACATTTATAATGTATTGGCGTGGGTGTCTTTAGCTGATCAGTTATTGGTACATTTATCTTTCTCGGGCACTTGAAAGTTTAGATACTTCTATAAACGATAAGTAGCTAGCTCATGATTTCTTCTATTTTGACTGCGGACATTTATACATTTATGCAGATACGTATCGATAAATAGGCCGCAATTTCAACAATTTCTGTCCCGCTGAATAATGTTTTTGAAGCAATTTTTCAGATTAAATTATTAAAGCTTTCGTTTACCTCTTGTGTATAGCCACCAATGCATTGCTCAAGTCTTCATAAATGGGTAAAATTACATTATCGTGAAGTACTGGTTTATGTTTATAGTTGTACAAATTATTTTGGGTCTTTGCTTTGTCCGTTGCTTGACTAACTGTTCCGACTTTCGCGCTCGACATTTTCATCTCCCAAATCCTTATTTTTCACCACAAGGTTATGAAACTTTGGCATTTAATTTCTGAATAGTATTATTTTCAGAAACAAAAATAAAAAAAATCGATTTTCTGACAGTCTGGTTCCCTTAACATGCAAAAATATGAGAAATACTTAACATAAGACACGAATTATCATAAGGATGTCGAGACAATCCTCTACAAAGCTCCCATTTCATTAATGCTATTAATAAAAATATGAATTTGCATAAAGACCCCAAGATTTTTGGAATTTTGGAAATTAAACTTAAATCATTATCGATTGTGTGCTGGTACTTTATAGACATTTTTTAACTTTGAAAAACTGTTCCTTTTTCCTTATTTGTTAGTCTCGAATGATTTTACATTCTGAAAATCGTCCACCTCCTCCGCTAATTTAGTTTTATACCTAAATATCAATATGTTAGATTAATACTACTATAAATAGTAAATTCCTTTTTTTTAATGTGAAAATTAACGTAACAGTTTATTAAACATTACATAAAAAGTAGAATGTATGGTGATATCTGTGAAAGTTATCTTACACTAAGAATCGTCGGATTGTGGCGAAATCTCGAATTAAAATACTTTCTATTGTTGTTAACAGTTATACTTTGTTAGACCTTAAGTAAACCTAATTATATTATAAATATAGAATTTTTAAGCTGCTGAAATAAAATTGAAAGCCGAAAGAAACAAACCTCGTTAAATTAGTAATTTTTTATTATTCTCATGATAAATCTCAGAGGGAAATTTAAAAAATGTTAAACAGAACTCGCAGTACGATAGGGTACATTATTAAACGATTAAAATTAATCAAACATTATTAAATGGTTAAGATGAACGTTACGTTTCGGGACAAATTAAAAAGGATTCCATGAAAAGTGGTCGAAAACTTGCGAGAGATGTTGAAAAATATCTAAATCAAAGAATCCATCCTGAAAATATTAGGATAATTTTAAAAATCGCATGTCAGTATTTCATCAACTGTGTTAAAAAAAAAAACAATGTACACTACGTCATAGTAGCAAAGTTAAAATTTTGTGTATTGACAATTGATTTGGTAAAACATGAAAAAATGGCGGTCAAAACTTTGTCAAAAAAAAACACGTCATAGTGGAAAAGGTGAAATTTTGTTCACTAACAGTTGATTGAATAAAATATTTTTCTTTATATATTAAGAATGTATTATTTTGTTTATAGTTTCATGTAATTCTAATTAACAGAAATATATCATTTGAACCCACTTGTCGTAGTGTGAACAAATACATCTATTTGTTTATTTACGCTATATTTTTTTTGCAGATTTTATTTAATCAAATATTAGTGAAAACAATTTTCAGCCTTGTTACTATGGTGTAAGTAAGTACATTATTTTTGTATCATAATTAACACTAAACCTACCAACACTTCATGTATACCCATTCCTACAATGGCCGATCCAATCCATCCTGAAAATATTAGGAGAATTTTAAAAATAATTTTCATGGCTGGGTAGCATGCAAGAAGAAGCCGTAAAGATTTTTCATTCTGGGGAAATGTGCTTTTCACAGATGAAAGCAAATTCGTCGAAATTAAACAATTTCAAATCATTCTAGAAAAATTATTTTTAGTTGTGAGGGTTATTTACAATCATTTTTTATCAATAGACTTACCATCGAAATCTTGCTCAGTGTCGAGAAAAAAATTCTTTATCGAAAATATAATGTGAGGTCTAAAATGGTTCCCCGAAATTTCATGTGAATCTTTGAAATATCATAACTTCTGAACGGATTGGAGCATTGTAATTTCTGAAACGACAAACTATGCGTATTTTGGTGAAGAATATGTAGAAATTCTATAAATGTTCGAAAAGTTGTTCCCTAATCCCGTAAAGTGAAAAAAACTCGAGAAAAATGATCCAATTTTCAAACAGCCATAACTCCTACAATAGCAAATATATTTCAATGAAATTTTGTTTTGAATTAGAGCACATGATTACCTACAAAAAAGGTATTAGACAATTTTTCCGTACAGCGCCAAACGAATTTATTAAAAATGAAAAACAAATTTTTAAGAAAAATCGAGAGGTGCCTAAATTTTTCGGCGGAAAAAAAATTTCTAATCGTTCTAAAAAAATTATTTTTGGTTACGGGGATCAATTAGAATAATTTTTGGTGAAGAGACATACCCCCGAAATCCTACCCACTTTCTAGAAAAAAATTCAGTACAGGCGGAACTTTAAACGTTAATAATTTTTTAAGGAGGTCTTCATCAACAAATTAGTATTCTTGATTTTCGTCTTATTTTGGCCTCTAGAATCTTCCATTGAAATTTTTCCCAGGTATGAGGAATTTTTTTCCCAAAAAGTAAATTTTTTTTTAGATCTCACACAAGCCTGTCCCCTTAAACATATAATTTTTTTACAAATAAACTTGTGTTTTAAAGAGAATACAGTTTCCATTTTACATTTATTACGTGTGGGTGAAAATTCAAAGCTATATTGTAACTTAAATAATCGAGTCCACGTTAATTATCTGTTTATACGAGTGCGTATCTCGAATAATTTTTCGTTTAAATTCACTCGGGTCGCATTATGGTCGGACAAATATATATAATCCTACGCGACATAATACATTTTGTCACCGAGCAATATATTTCGGAAACAAACGAACTCTAGCACGCTCGCCAGCTGCGTTAATTACTCTCTGAAGGGCGGATCACGTTAGAGGGCGGTTTTTGAATCTCAATTTGATCAGTCGGAATGAATTGCATTTAACGCAACAATTGGATGAATGATATTGCCGCGCGAAGGTTCGATAAACGCGTGTGCATTCAGCGGACGGTGGACGAAATAGCTGGGCGTCTATCGAACGAAACCGTCCGTTGAATCGATTCGATTATACGATACATCTTTCAATATCGGTAAATATGTCGACGCGCGGGATAACAGTTGCCCGGATCTAATTTTCTCCCTAATCGATTCGGGACCCACCCTCCAGACGCACGTGTTACGACAGACGAACCCTTTTACGGTCGGAATTTACATCTGCGAAATGAGAAACAGAGTTTGTTTCCAAGTAACTCGTTCCGTGCGAAACGGAACGACGCGAGCTTTCAACTTCGATATTTAACGATACGACACCGGCTTTAATGCGATTGCCGTGTTAAATTTACGAAAGCACGGGACTTGGGGATGCTCGATCTTTAAAAAATTCAATTTTTAGCTTTCGATCGATTCTGAAAGTATCGCATTTCGAGAATATTCGGTGACAGTTTTATATAGTCATTTAAATATTTAAGCGTTCGGACCTTAAGAACTCCTAAAGTTTACGATATGGACATTCCTACTCTTGAGAATTGGGAAATTTTCAGTTTGGCATCTAATTTAGTTTATTACTAGGAGAACGTCAAAAACTTTAGATTGCCATTTTTAAGACTTCGATTTCTGCTGAATTGTCACGACGCACAGTGGAGTATTTGTTTGGAAAAGCTGGCCAAAACTATTTCGACCACTCCGGTGCAATGAATTACAATTAAAAATGATACAGTGTGTAATTGTGTGATATTATTTAATTAGAAAATGAATAGGAAGGAAAACATATTAGAAATAGTTTATTTACTTAAATAATATTTTTATTATACATTGTTTTTTTTATTGTCAATATATACAAGTCAAAGTTTTTAAAATTCCTCTGTGTCATCTATTTCTGTGTCATCTATTGCTTCTTCGCTTGAATCGTCTTTATTATCTAAATCTAGGGAAGACCGTGGCTAGAAGTTCCGATTTTGATAAAATATGAAAAATGACTAGGAAGTAATGTAGTTACATTTTTTCACTCACGACTAATTTATTGTTTTTATTATATTTCAAGATTTTCAGCCGTTTAATATATTGCAATAAGTTTTTCATAGAAACTTGTTTTTTTCTGGTTAGTCGAAGCGGAACTTCTCAGCTCGTTGTGGGGCAAGTTGTTATCGTTCTGGGGAATGTTGTTACTAATAAATAAGTGTTACTTTCTAATAAGACATTTAATTCTCTGACATAGTAAAATACAATTTAACTTCAGATTAACACAAATATGCAGGGTGTTCGGCCACCCCTGTGGAACAATTTTAATGGGAGATTCTAGTGCCCAAAATAAGACGAAAATCAAAAATATTAATTTCTTGACTGAGGCTTCGTTAAAAAGTTATTGAAAAAACAAATTAAAAAATGTCAAATCATTGTAAAAAAAATTATTTTTGGTTGTAGGAGTCGATTACAATCATTTTTGGTCATTACACATACCCCCGAAATCCTACGCATTTTCGAGAAAAAATTCGAGAAGATGTGAAACTTTTCGACAAAACCAAAAAATTTCAAAGTGTTCTAAAAAAATTCTTTTTGGTTGCTGGGGTCAATTATAATCATTTTTGGTGAATAGATATATCCCGGAAATCCTGCGCATTTTCAAGAAAAAAATTCGAGAAGATGTGAAATTTTTCGACAAAACCAAAAAATTTCAAAGTGTTCTAAAAAAATTCTTTTTGGTTGCTGGGGTCAATTATAATCATTTTTGGTGAATAGATATATCCCGGAAATCCTACGCATTTTCGAGAAATAAATTCCTTACCGAAAATATAATTTCAGGCCAGAAATGTGTCCCCGAAATTTCGCGCGTATCTTTAAAACGTCATAACTTTTGAACGGATTGGAGGATTTTAATGTTTCAAAATGCAAACAACGCGTATTTTTATGAAGAATATTTACAAAATCTAAGAATGTTCGAAAAGTTTTTCCTTGACCCCGTAAAGAGGGGAAAACCCAATAAAAATGGTCTAATATTCAAACACCCGTAACTCCTACCATAATGAATATATTTCAATGAAGCTTTTTTCTGAAGTAGAGCCCATGGGTACCTACAAAAAAGAATTAGACAACTTTTCTGTAGGGCGTCAAACAAAATTACTAAAAATGAAAAATTGACAAGGGGATGAGCTTAAATTTTTCGGTAAAAAAAAAATTTTCCAATCGTTCTGGAAAAATTATTTTCGATTGGAGTGGTCAATTACAATCATTTTTGGCGAATAGACATAGCCCCGAAATCCTAACTATTTTCGAGAAAAAAATTCAATAAGTGGACAAATTTTTTGACAAAATTGAAAACTTTCAAATCGTTCTGGAAAAATTATTTTCGGTTGCGGGGGCCAATTACAATCATTTTTGGTCAATAGACGTACTCCCGAAATCCTAACTATTTTCGAGAAAAAAATTCAATAATTGGACAAATTTTTTGACAAAATTGAAAACTTTCAAATCGTTCTGGAAAAATTATTTTCGGTTGCGGGGGCCAATTACAATCATTTTTGGTCAATAGACGTACTCCCGAAATCATAACTATTTTCGAGAAAAAAATTCAATAAGTGGACAAATTTTTTGACAAAATTGAAAATTTTCAAATCGTTCTGGAAAAATTATTTTCGGTTGCGGGGGCCAATTAGAATCATTTTTGGTTAATAGACGTACTCCCGAAATCCTACGTTTTTTCGAGAAAAAAATTCAGTACGGGCGGAACTTTAAACGTTAATAACTTTTTAACGGAGCCTCCATCAACAAATTGGTATTCTTGATTTTCGTCCTATTTTGGCCTCTAGAATCTCTCATTACAATTTTCCCCATTTCTTCCTGTATATTTTTGAAAGGAAAAAATATGTTGCTTTTAGTATAAACATTAATGTAAGAAAATAAAAACAAAATAATCTAATATAATATCTAATATAATGATAATAACTTTACGTAAACCTAATATAAATAATCTGTTAAACGTTTTGTAATACAAAAAGTAATCTAAAAGCCCTATTGGCACATCTTGGCAGACAATTCTTTTTGCATTCTTAACAGAAACCTTTACCAATTCCAATGACGCCAAAAAGGTCATCGGGCCTCACTTGGAAATCTAGAAATTTCTCTCATGAAAAATTGCAAGCAGATAAACAATAAGAAAATGAAAAATCTGGAAAATGAAATAAATAAACAATTTATTTTTAATATATTTTTTTTTGTAATAAGCAACGTTCTATAAAGTTTTTGTTGAAAGCGACTGCTCTCCGGATACTTTACACCCACTGTAAATATAATATTAATTCCAAGTCTTGAAATTTATTTGCGGTGGTAACAGGTGCAACTGCTGGAGTCATAACCAGAACATTTATAGTGTTTCGGTATACCTACATTTCACACGTGAAACACTGTATCCATTCTTCTTCTTTTATGTCTTCACTGTAATTTACATTGCAAAATGCATCTCTAACCTATGAAGTATTCCAAATTATAATTAATTAGTATTCGAATGAGTAGGTTTTGCCAGTATCAAATAAACATAAAACAATTAAACCTTATTATCAGCATATTGAGAAAAGACCTTTTATTCCAAATTCTTGTGACAATAGTATCAAAACTCTCAAATCATAAAATAAAAACTATCGGAAATTTTGATTCAATTGTTGGGGTCGAAACAGTTGTAGAACTTTTCTAATAAGTTCCGTTGCGAAGAGTTTAAAGAGAACTTTTTTACTCGGATAAATAAAAGTTCTGATAGTAACAGGTAAATAAAATTTATAAAAAGTTATATATGTATACGTAAGTTAATAAATTTTTAATAAATTGTACAAATATGAATGGATTTTAACGGATTCGAATAAACAATCGTCGATACGTTTTAAGGAATGCTGATATATATAAATTAGTTTAACTAAATTCGTTGCAGATGGGAATTCTGGATGGTTGACCGTGTCAGCCTAGATACGGCATAGCTAGGTCGTGTTTCACTTGAGTGACGTCTCTGTCAAATGCAATGGCAATGGGAATAAAGTGATTAGCATTGTGCCTGTCCAACATGATTAATTGCGCTGCGTTGCGCATCGGATGATTATTTAAATTCAACGTTAATTAGTTAGCGACGCGCGCTGTTAAACGTGCAACGTTTACCAGAAGATCGACCATCGTTAATAAAATTGCGTCTCGTTTGCAGTCGTGCGTAACATTACAGTCGAGCCTTAATTCATTTGTGATCAAGTGACGCGACACTACGTCTTTCTGATTACAATGTTGGCAACCATCGATGTAGTACAGCATTCCGGGTCTCGTACACGGTTTATTTGCCAACTGAAAAGTAGACCCATTTCTGTAGGAAAGTTTCAAAAGAAAAGATCCTTGTAAGCAAATTGGAGTCGAGATGAATTACAATATGTTTCTTTTCAAACTTGGTCCGCTCCATTATTTTTAATAACTGGCGTATTATTTTTACGCGCAACGAGGAAATGTCATTCATTCTGGCACTTCCATTAGGAGTGGAAAATACGTATAATGTCCAAATGAAAACATTTCGTCTGAAAAGAATTTAAAAGTCTGTCAAGAGTAACGAAGCGAGTATATATTTTCTTTCTTAATTAAATTAACGGCCGGTGATATTGAACGCGCGATGATTGACGTTAATAAACGAGGATCAGATTTCTCTTAATTTAACCGAGTGATCAGTATTATCGCGAAGGCCGGCGATCGATACCTGAAAGACATTAAAACGCGTTAAAAGTATGTCAAATATTTAATTTTATCGTCCGCGGCGCATGAGCTGCCAATTATCATTAATGATATATAATTAAGTGGCGTAGTTCGAGTTTCAATTAGAACTCGAGGAAATGTCAGACGCTGTCATTTAGGTTGAAGGACGCTCGTTGTCGCAGACATTTTAAACTAGTAAATAATTAGCCTTTGATTAAAATAAATATGACACTTGACGTTAAAACTCGTTTTCTCCTTTCGCGCGCGAATGTACTTTTCCCATAAAATATTCCGCGCTAAATGAAAACCTTTAAGGAACCGGTTACGTGTTTCTGAAAGCTTCTATTTAGCGAGACGCAGGAAATAGTATAATTTGATAATTTTCGTTTGATTTCCTTTGACAGTTTTCATCGTTGTAATTAGAATATTTCTGTTACTTTTGTACAAGGTATTCTATTGTGGTAGAAAACTTGTTTCAAAAATATTAATTTCGAGAAACTATGAGAAAAGAGTTGTATTATCGTTATTCTCGAATTATGATGTTTTTAAAATATGATGAAAGTGTAAAAACATCTAGTTTACAGCATCAAAAATTAATCGTAAATATGGTGCCAGAAATATTGAGGTTGATAATATTAATTTAGATACTTGTACAACACGTATACTAATGTAAAAACTTATGAAATAGGAAACATGCGAATATAGTAAAGGCAGGTGACCATAAAACGTCCGTTTAAATAAATCAGGAATGAACAATATTAATATCACTTTCATTCCTGCGGAACATAAATATAGCACCACTAAAATTTTCGAGAGTTTCGGAGTATTAGTTAATATTTCTAAATATTAATAGTAAAATAATAATAATGAAAATTATAGTAATGAAAAAAGGGCGAACATAACATTTATTTAAGACAAAATATAACAATAACATAAGTATTTTACAGGTACACAACTATAGTAACAATGCAATTATAACGTAATAAAAATATTAAATTACAATGAAACGATTATGTTATAATTTGAATGAATAGAATAGGAAATTTTCATAAGGAGTAGGATCTTGTTTCGTGATTAGATTTCTAAAAATTTTTTCGTTAATTTCATTCCACGATTCAATTACAGCTTCTTTCGACTGTGAAATGATTGAAAACTGTCGATCGTGTGTATAAATACATCGTGCCATAATGCCTCACAGATTTTATATGGCACTTCGCTAATTTCATGGTAAATGTTTCAAACCACATCATTGTTCTTCGACTTCTATGTATCAGAGCATTATCTTGTTGGTACATCCAAACTATGTGGTTCTTCGTGAGAATAAAGAACAACAAATTGTTTTCCAATATTACAATGTATTCTAAGCTGTTCTGGATGAAGGAGACGCTAATTCCACCTTGGCACTCGATCAAAACGCAGCCCACTTTATTAGAAATTGCGTTTGGAAAAGTATTTTGGTTCCTTTCGTAGTTCCCTCCAGTAAGAATTAAACCGTCGAGGTTGAATTTGTCTTCTCTGGAAAATGTTACCTAATAAAAAACGTTAAATGGGAAACAATAACATAATGTCACCTTTCAACTTATTAATTTTTAAGATTAACTTTCATTGTAGGCTCCCACTATGTTCGTGGAGCCGTTTTATTTAGTAAATAGAAGGTTCAATACTATTTACAACACTTGAATTTATTTACAAATATGTACATGTGTTAATAGTTTAAATTTCAATGTTCTTACTGGTGTTCTTATGGAGTTCTTGTGTTATTCTAACTTGGGAAGTCTAATGCCCCGCGATTTTATACATATTCAAAAGGAGGTGGAAACCTTGTGTATCCAATCAAACCCCTACCCATCCCTCGTGGGCCAGTCCTCAGATATTCGAAATCCCACCCACTGAGGGTGGTACAAGGGTGGGTGTCCGCGGTCCCAAGGGGCAGGTATGGTCACAAAATACGGTGCTTAACGGCTTGAGAGTACGACAATTTGCTTTGTACCCTAAGGTACTTGCCCAATTGCTAATCAAGTAATTTAACTAATATTAACTAAATAAGGGGTCCGCTAATAAGTGTCGGAATTCCCAACATACAGGTACTCTATTATGGTAGAAAACTTGTTTCAGAAATATTACTTTCGAGAAACTAGGAATAAAAGTATTTGTATTATTGTTGTTATCGAATTATGATGTTTTTAAAATATGATGAAAGTGTAAAAACGTCTAGTTTACAGCATCAAAAATTTATCTTAAATATGGTATAAAAAATATTGGGGTTGATAATATTAATTGGGACACTTGTATAAAATGTATACTTATGAAATAAGAAACATAACTATAGTATTACTAAAATTGTCGAAAGTTTCAGAGTATTAATTAATGATAGTAATATTGATAGTATTTTAACTCACACAACCTTCGCCATTGTTAAAATGTTAAGAAGAGAATGATGTCTTTATCGAAGAGACACGAAGTGAAAAAAGAGATTCTCGTTAGCTTTGCATACACTAAGCATCAATATCTATAGTAAATCGTTTAATTTAAAATCTTCGTATATTGGACGTAAAATTTTTGACTCGTCGCAAGACTTATGTATTAAAATCAACTCATTTTTAAATTCACGAGATATTCGTGAAAGAAATCCTTTTCGTAGCCGTTCCTTGTACGAACGAGTTTAAACAAAATTAAACAGTATACGTTCGAAAAATGATTTGGAATTAAATCGTACGTAAAGGAGTTAAAAGAGGAACAGCGCGTCGATTAATTATCGTTGGATTTTTCCTCGGTTTTTGGGCGTCTCAATTTGCATCGTGAATATACCTCTGACGGGTAATTATATTGCATCGGATTTGCAGGAGATCAATGTGGAATGAAGATCACGAACGTGAAAACGAAACTAGAATAGAAAATACTTTCTCGTACCACATTTTAAACAGGTTCGAGGAATCGGAGCTTCGTAATTGCTTGTACAGAAGCTGCCTTGGTATACGGGGTAAATGCAGATTAAAACGTGACGAAACTCCCCGATGAGACGTTGTTTTAGTTCTTCAAACCGAATACTTGAGTTTCGAGGACGTTTGCATTGTTAAAGGACCAGCTTTCAAGCGTTCGATGTTAATAATTTGTTATCGATCCTCGATGGTAGACTGAAGAGGCAGGCTTACAAAAAAAAAAAAAGGGAAAAAACCTGTTAGGAAGGTACCAGCTTCGTTAAAGAGTGCTTAAACGCAGATAGAACGAAAGACCACGGTGTTCTCTGAAACATTTTTATGAAACGTTATCGGTTGCGAAAAGAGGGACCACGGAATACGCCTGTGACTCAACTGGTATACCAATAACGGTAATACTCAACTGTGTCGATAACGAGGCTATTTCTCAAGCATGGAGATTTGTCTTCTCGAGATAAACACAAATTTAAGTATTCACGTGGTATCGATGCCTGATAATTGGTTTGTATCTCTTTGATACGGAATTATAATGTATTATAATTCTGAACTTTAGAATATAAACTACGACAAGTCGAAATTTAAATTTAAAACATATACGTCGAGTGCCCTAACTATTATAATATTATATTTTCCTGTTAAAAGTATTAGACTTTAAAAATTTGAACTTACAGTGCGTACCATAAATATACCAATAGTTCTCTTGAATTGTAAAATATAAAACACGTTTTTAATACCTCACACGCATGCCTGTACTATTAATTATAGCTTGAAAATGATTTGGCATCGATCCTACTAATGCCTTTGTAGATACCACATTTTCGATGGCGCTTTTCTTAAATCATTTTTGTTTTTTTTCCGTTTCCTAAATATTCTAGGTGTGCTATTACTTTATTAGACATGAGAAGTCTTTCGAAAGTTTTTCTCACATCGATAAAAGCATTCTTGCAAATAACCCGCATCGACGCAAACTAATGCATGCCCATTTTGGTTCTGAGCTCGTTAAACATTCCGTTCGAGTCAGTTGAGCAAACTGCTGTAACCGCTTCTTCTAAAATATAAACAACTACTGGTCATCCGAGTTTCGTGTTAATTTCACCGAAGTCGGTATTTTCGCATCAGTAGTCGAGTCTTTGTGTCCGACTCCCTTTGAATTGTTGGCAACTCGTTGGAGTATGTTTGAAGGTAAATCGGTTCTACACGCGTCGTGCAGGGAAATAGAGAAATTCACGTGTTGGTTATTGCGTATGAAAGTTATTCAAGCCTGTGCAGATCATGTTCGTGATATTCTCGTTAACCTTATCCCTCGAGACAGCAGATGACAAACTGCACTCGCAGCGATGGTTGCTATCAAAAGGAACCCCTATGTTTTGACAATGTGTTTGCGTGAGAGTTTACTTTGTCGCGAACGGGTTTGGCTTCTACATGGGCGGTCGTCTGCGCTACGGTGTCTGGCTTTTATAATTCTTGAGTTTTTCGATGAAACTTCGAAGATGAAAGAAAGTTGTAAATATCGCACGCAGGATGAGCCACACGAAGCTTGCGCGAGGCAATATTTCACAAACTAGCGAAGATATTGCAAACATTTTTCAAAAAGGTGTCATCATAAAGAAGGACGGATTACCTTGAACTTGGGATGATTTCTACAGAGTCCTTGCGCTGCATGAATTTTATCTCATCTTTCAAGAAGAAATTATTTCTTGGTTATTTACGCGTCCGTAGACTAATATTCGAAATAAATATTAAGTGGTTAATTTTTCGGAAAGCGATCTCGTAATAAAATAAAATTTTTCTGCCCGAGATAGATTCAAAATAATGTAAGGTGAATACACTTCAACGGTTGTCAAATTAATAAAAGCAATGGTCGAAGTAAATGTTGCTCAGTTTGGTAGGAGTTGTTCAAATAACAACAAATTTATACCATCTTCCACAAAAGAAATCTAGAGAACCTTGATTTATCGTACTGTCATGTCGTAGGCCCGTAGATATAAGGTTGTTTCAGATTGTTTATATACAGGGTGTTCGGCCACTCCCGGGAAAAATTGTAATGGGAGATTCTAGAGGCCAAAATAAGACGAAAATGAAGAATGACAATTTGTTGATCGAGGCTTCGTTACAAAGTTATTAACGTTTAAAGTTCCGCCAGTACC
The DNA here is from genome assembly GCF_013123115.1 of Colletes gigas. NCBI lineage: Eukaryota > Metazoa > Arthropoda > Insecta > Hymenoptera > Colletidae > Colletes > Colletes gigas. The sequence continues at coordinate 1,190,861 of NW_025106659.1, read as the reverse complement.
GAATTTTTTTCTCGAAAATGCGTAGGATTTCGGGAGTACGTCTATTGACCAAAAATGATTGTAATTGGCCCCCGCAACCGAAAATAATTTTTCCAGAACGATTTGAAAGTTTTCAATTTTGTCAAAAAATTTGTCCACTTATCGAATTTTTTTTTCTCGAAAATGGTTAGGATTTCGGGGGCACTTTACTTAGTGACGTACCGACAGCCTCACAATTTTCTGAGTGAGAATCACTATCAAGCGTACGCAGCTGTTCGCAGATTGCCGTTCTACAGACGGAACTTTAAACGTTAATAACTTTGTAACGAAGCCTCCATCAACTAATTGGTATTCTTGATTGTCGACTTATTTTGGCCCCTAGTATCGCTCATGTAAATTTTTCCTAGGGGTGGCCGAACGCCCTGTATAGCAACGATGAAAGGAGAGTCTTCAGTTTTCACTGTATTACAACAGTCTACCACGTGTATTAAAAATAGTCAAATTTTCGACGCGTGTAGTTCCAAAACTACTACTGTTTTCTCCATAATTGAGACACTGTTAAAAGCGGTTATGCTTCCTGTTTAAAATGGTTTTTGGATTATGTCGTTCCGACTTTCCGTTTTGGAGATATCGTAATTTAAATGAGAGGGTATCGGTCGTACGATCAACGACTTTGCGAAAGTTCATTGACCTCGCGATGTAAACAATGAGAAGTAAACAAATGCTTCGCGACCTCATATCTCCGGAACTAACCTCGCGATCGACTTGAACGAAGACTCATTGTAAAGGGTATTTCATCCTCTATCCGATGAACATAACTACTATTATAATTTATGCCGTCTTCTATGCTTATTTTGAAATCTGCTTTGACTCTATGCGCCTAAAGAAGTTTCAGCAATTCCCATTGATTGTACGACTGGTGTGCGGTAAAACTGGATTATAAATTGTTTATTTAATTGAAAATGTATTTAAATTTGTGTACATGATGTTTGCATAATTACTAGCCAGCATTTTTTCGTAAATAATTGTTTTTTCTGGAACAAACTACGGTAACAACTTGATACAAAATTCGTTTTTTAGGGCGTTTTATCCCCTATCCGATGCAAATTAAAAAATTTCGATGTAGTTTGTAAATTTTCTATATGAGATTAGAGTACTAAGTATGCACATTTAGAGTAAAATTATTGAATATTTTTGTACAGATTTTTAAAATGCATGCTTTAAGAAAAAAATATGCAACGTAAAAGAAAAAGATATCTTACGAATAAACATCAAAATAAAACTTTCTATATAATGCAAAAATTAGAAGTTCGTTGCCTCGTAAAAGAAAAAAAAAGACTTGTCGTTTAGAGTTAAGGTAATTAACAAACGTAATAAGGAAATTAGGAAAGGATCAATATGAACGAATGAAGTGTCCAATATCTAAGAATCCATGAAAAAATGAAACATTGAACGTATTAAAATCGGGGCCCTATTGGATTACTTAATTACTGCACTGCTTAAGCCAAACTAGACTTTCTAGCGGGTTTAATTTTTACGTAGTTTGCTTTTACCCGAAATCTATCGGAATCACCTTGTGGTGTCGCCTCTCATGCTCGACACCAGAGGGGTCGCGCTCTCACAAGCGCTCGACCGACTCCTCGGTTGCTATACAGGGTGGTCCACGCAATTGTTTCAAGTCATAACTCCATTATTATTGCATTTACGAAAAAATGCCAAAGGAGAAAGATAAATGGTTCGAAGAGCACTACATCTGTAGGCCTTTAAGTTTTTTTTCGATGCAGCAGTGCATGTGCAATTAACAATTGCATCATTTCTTTAAATAGAAATGCATATTTTTTTTTAGACAGATCGATTCTTCTGTTCATTCTACGTATAAAATGATTAGGGTACCATGGCAAAAAAATTATTAGATCTCGAGATATTTTCAAAAAATGTATACAATCCTCGAACGACTTCCCAATATCCCAGTCGCCTAAGGCAGGGCCTGCTAGAAAGCCTTAATAATGAGTCCAATAGCAGGCCCGGACGAAACGCGCCCCCTCCTTTCCTTTTCTGCCCTTCTACGAATCTCCCAAGTTCCTAACCTCAGCCAGCAGGACCACAACTATACAAATACATACGATGAAAAAGTAAAAACTGTTCCAAAAGTGTGTAGTTATATACTTGTCTGAAAAGTTTCCATAATGGAGAAGTTTATGCAACTTCTTTAGAACATGTATACATTGCTAAAAAGCGAACAGTGTTTCAGAGGATGGTTAAAGTAGGAACCGTGTATAGTCCGGGCCACAATATAGCAAGGTCGTAAACTAAACTCTTGAGGATCGGGACCGACTACTGCTGCGCCACTTAGGGCCGTACTTGACATCTTGCTCGAGGGTGCCTTTCTGAATGTCTTTTTGTGTCCGTAACTGCACTACCTTTTTCCATTTCCTACATGCATATATTATAAACAAGTAAATTAAGATATCAAAGACACGAATAAGACCTTTACCTGTTACGATACCTCTAAAAATGGCGACACTAGATAAAACATTTCTTCGTATGGCCCTGACTATGGTCTAAGGCCCTTAGCTGCTCGTATATCTGTCAATTCACTTGTTTCGGGAGCTGAAACGTGTAAACTTTGACACCTACTCGAGTTTACGACTTCGCTATATCGTGGCCCGGACTATACCATAAAATCTTTTAACTTTCGACAAAGCGCAGCAGTTTATGAGTGCACAAATGGAAAACAGAATGTTGATACAATGTTCCTCACGTATTCAACTACCGTAGGCAGCAAAAATATTGTGGTTTACGTAAAATTTTAAATATCGTCTTATGTCCGGCTTTTCGGGGCGAGTACCCCGCTGTGCGACTGTTGAACAGAAAGGATCGCTGAATGCTTTCGGAATACTGTCATTAAGATTCGGGGCGGGAGTGACAACGACCAGGACGATGGATTAGGGTGTTTAAAAAGTGGAGACGTTCCGCAAACGTTTCAGGCTGCTACGATGTTAGAACCGTGGCGAGTTTGACCACATGGCGACATCGTGTCAGTAACGGAGAGGATCTTGTTTCCGGTGCGGCAGTAAGGATCATTGGTTAACTGCTTATCCGGGGAAGCAGACAAGGGGACCCCTGCTGGGTCGACCGATTTCGGTCGCCATTACGAGTACTTATAATCAGTTTGAGCCACAGTGCTGGACGAAAATATAAAACACTATGTATACTTCTGTATCCCATATACAGTGAGTTGTAAAATTATTGGCACACGCAGGAAATGGAATAGGAATCATTTTTGGTGAATACACATACCCCCAAAATCCTGCGCATTTTTCAGAAAAAAATTCATTACGAGCGGAAATTTAAACGTTAAGAACTTTTTAACGAAGCCTCCATCAACAAATTGGTATTCTTGATTTTCATCGTATTTTGGCCTCTAGAATTTCCCATTACAATTTTTCCCAAGGGTGGCCGAACACCCTGTATAGATGAAAAACCAAATGCATTCCAGAATCCTGTTGAGTACTGCTATTCTGTTGAAAATGAACCAAGATGCCCTATTTGCGGTGACGTGGCAATAATTAAATGCGCATGGTGTAAGAAATCATTATGTTTCAAACATTTTTTCGACAAGTACCACTATTGTCGAAACTACATAGAACAATTGCTATACAAACTGCATGTATTTATAATTTATAAATCGCTCCACCTTTGCCACGATGTCATAGGTGGGCAATAAAAACAATTAATCTTTTCATTGCCATTAAGAAACTTGTTACTGTTATTGTTACTTGTTACTTGTTATTCTATAATTTACTGCAAGCCTACAATGCTTCATTAAAATGAAAGTTAGAACGGCTACTACCATAGTGGATGTGCGTGCAAGATGTAAATCATTAAAATCTGCGAAACTGTAAGAAGCAATTTAAAAATATTACATACCAATGGATTTGGAATAAAATGCTCGTCATTTTTTCTCATGAAAATTTCAATATAATGAAAAATTAAGTTAATACATTTTTTTTTGTTAGAAACAGATTGTATTTTGTTAAATTTTTTAACACCATGTTATTGTATATAGGAAACCATTAACCTCGCCCGTTAACAATTTTTTCGTATGTGTTTCCATTTTCGAGATGGCCGTTTCGAGACAAAACTTCAAGGGGTGGTTTCACCCCCTAATCTCGAGTTATCGCAGCTAAAAAAAAATACGTGTCGATTATTTTTGGCTGCTTTATAAGTGTACAAAGTTTCATCAAAATCGATGCCGGACCGTTCGCGATGGTTCCTTTGTGAGGTACGGTATCGATCCCGTTGAGAATCACTGCTCCACAGGATCTGGTGCATGAAGCATGATATACATGTATCCGCTAATCCAAAAAAAGTAGCGTCTAGAACAAGATAGGTGTGGTTAGACAGTGACCCGATGGGAAAGCGGAAGCTTGACGATCCTGAATTCTAAGGTCTCGAGTATCAGTTCCATTGTCGTTGACCTTATTTTACTTCGGTTTCTGTATTTGGTGGCTTATCGGAGATGAAAGAACCCTGGGGAGCAGTGACGGCGATTAACGACCAACGGGAACCTTTGACAAGCACAAAGGGCGGGATGGCACATACTTGGGGAAGACAAAGAAAAGTTGAGCGCGTGCAAAAAAAATTGGTATTCGAAGGACGCTGAAAAAAAGGAAGCCTCAGAACGAAATGATGGAAACGATGCACCTTCTAGGGTAAGGTTGGGAAACCTGGCATTGGAAGGTTGTATATCATTTCACGGATTCCTCATAAGGCTCACAGTGAGTGTAAAAAGTATTCGTACACTAGACAATTTGAACAAAAACTTTGCAGAACTTTGTTTATTACAAAAGTATGTTAACAAAAACATACATACATATTCTTAGAAATCTCTGGAACAAATCTCATTAACAACAAATTATTTATTTATATTTATTATGAAAATATTAACAAATTTCCAGAAATTGACCTAAAATATACGCGTAATAAGTATTCGTACAGTCTTTGATTCGATAATAACTTTTCAACGAAGCCTCCATCAACGAATTAGTATTCTTGATTTTCGTCTTATTTTGGCCTCTAGAATCTCCCATTAAAATTTTTCCCAGGTGTGGCTGAACACCCTGTATATTTGAATGGATCAAGAGTCCGCAGAACGAGGGTTAATATTTTTTTTTATAATAAATATACGACAAGAAGCGAACATTTGAAGGACATGTTTAGGAAAAGAAGTATCTGAAAAATTGATGATTATGAATCGTTTGCAGAAATACACGATCAATTAATATTGCGAAGATAAATCACTGAACTTTATTTATAAACTGAAATACCACCGAAAATTGTAAAACGATTAATGGAATGGGAAATGTAAACATAATGGAGAACTTTAGCTTATGATTTACCAACGTTTTATTCGCCGACACGAGTAAACTCATTATGGGCCACCAGTGGCGCATGTAGTATGTACTTTAAGTGTCGCGGGGAAGTTTTGGTTGCACGAAACAACGAGAGGGATAATTCTCGTACGCGAAACTTCCAAAGTGGTTCTTGTTAAACACGCTAAACGCGTGTCTGGACTTTTAATTTTTCCAAGCCAAGAAACGTGAGGTAATTTTTAGTACACGTGAGCGGCATATGGGGCAATTATTTTCTGATTTTCTGGAATTCCACAAATCGATGGAACGACCTTTTGCCGTAATAAGTAGAAAAAAAAATCGTTTTTCGTACGTGATGAAATTTCCAAATTAGGAATCTCTTGCAAGTCACACAGATAGTTCTATTTTAAAGAACGTGTAGTACCTTAAGGGAGAATGATCGTTTCGGCACCCTGTAACTAGACGTGTCATCGGGAATTTATAAAAGAAAAACTACACAATCGATTGCTACAATACCTGTCACACGTACACTGCTGGCCGATATCATAAGTTCACTTCATTTTCAGCTCGTTTATTGTTACGGTTAAAGCTGCTGCTTTTTCATTTTGCAGAATTACGTGAAAATACTCAAAAGATAAAGTAACAAGGCAAAATTTGGCAATATTTACCCATACAATGAATTGCTACCCTTTTTAAGAAAAATGCTGTTTGCAGGATGGACAAAAATATAAGTTCAGTTATAAATAACTATTTATTTATTAAACTAATTACAATAACAATTGCTCTTGATAATCAGAAGTTGATCCATGACGGTGAATTAAATTCTCAATTTCATAATAATCTTCTATCAAGCCTTGATCAATTTCTTAAGATAACAATTGCTTTTTTTAATTTTTGGACTGTAGAATACTTTTTATTATTTTGTATAAATTCGTCTAACGAGTAAGTTTCCTCGTTTCTGTATTTGATGTTAAATTGTCCTTTAATATTTACAAACACTTAAATTTATCCATCATACCGTCGATAATCGTTAATTTTCCACACCTGTGGCTCCCATACGCCCCAACACCATTATTCAGTCACCTACGTGCTTTACCGTTGACCGCTTTAAACTTATTTCCCTATTTGCTTCGCCTCGGACTTTGTAACATCCATCACAGCCGAAGTAATTTAAAATTGCTCTCATCAGAGAACATAACGGGTCTCTAGAATACTTCCAATTTATTAATATATTTATTAGCGAATTCCAGCCTTTTCTTTTTATTGGTCTCATTTATGCAGTGCATCTTTCCTGGAATACAACCATGAAAATCATTGTCATGTAGAATTATTTGGCAAAGTTCACTACTAACGTTTTTCATAAAATTATCAGAAACCATTTTAACAAGTTGTGGACCGGAAGTACTTGTCTGAGATGTTAATTTTTCCGATCGATCGAAAAAATTGTACAATTAACAGACCCAATAATTCAAATTTATTTTATTATGTCGCATATAAGTGACTTATTTCTGTTTAATACTTCTCCAATTTCATTATACGATTCACCTCCGTTATGCCATTTAACTACTAATTCTCTATCAGAGATATTTATTTCTGACTGTTTGGCACACCTTTTTAACACAGAATAATTCTAATTAGAACAATAAACGAGTCAAAAATGAAATGAACTTACAATACTGGCCTGCAGTGTACTTATTGACTATTCAAAAATATTTAGAAATTTTCTTACGTTAATACTTTCTTGTAGAAAAATAAACGAAATCTCTTAACTTTGACTTTTTTTTTTTTTGAGCGTTTTAGGTCACATGCACCTTGTTGGTTATTAGTGACCACAATTGGGTTACCTAGCTGAAAGGTGATCATTTTGTAATTACCGTGCAAGTCACAATGATGCAGCAGCGTTTAATTAAACGTGTGGATGAAATAACTTTTTGTTGGTTTCAGTAACGGTTACCGCGTTAAATTACTTTGTCTCGCGAACGTACGAACCTTGTACGTGTTTGGAGACGTTGTTATTCCGGCCACGTACTTTGAGCCGCGTATGGAAAATGGATTTTTAATGGCAAAACGCACGCACGCGATCCATTTTAATCAAACTTAACGCGAGCAATGTTCGCGTTAAAATTCAGGGGTTGCTCTCAATACGCGACGTTTTATGACAACGTTCACGGAAGTGGAAAAAATTTTTTATTCTATTTGTTGCACTTGAACCGACGCGGTCCCTTCCCATGGATTGTCGTTGCTTCCGAACGGGCTCGGTATATACAAAAGTATTGGCACAGAGCGCATTTTCAAATAAAATGTTATGTAACTGTGAACAAAGCATAATATCTTCCTTATTTTTTATATAAAATATAAGTTTGAGGTTTGAACTTTAAGTATCTCGCGAAACAAAGCGATTAAGTAGACCTGTAATAATAAAAAATAGTAACAAACACATACAGGGCAGTTTTCGACGAAACAAAAGTATTGGCACACTTACCATTTTATAATACAATATTCAAATTAATATTTTGTTTGTAATCCTTTTTGTCTTATTACACTTTCTAATTGATTAGGCATCGAATGTACTAAATTTTGTGTTACTTCTAAATCTATTTCGTTCCATTCCTTCATAAGTGCATCTTTTAATTGCTCCTTTGTCTGAATAAGGTGTTTTCGGATCCTTCTTTCTAACTCATTCCATATGTGTTCAATCGGATTTAAATCCGGCGATTGAGGAGGGGTTGGCAATGTATGGGGTGTATAAAAAACGATCCATTGGCGGACAATATAAGCAGTATGCTTGGGATCATAATCTTGTTGGAAATAGTAGTTTTCCCCAAGATTTAATTTTTCCACACTTTTTTTTAAGTTTTGTTTAAAAATATTTAAATATACAAATTTATTCATAATACCGTCTATAAAAACTAGTTCCCCAAGTCCGGTGGAACTCATACAACCCCATACTAATACATTACCACCCCCGTGTTTAACAGTTGAGACTATGTTATGTGAATCCAACTCGGTATTACGCTTTCGCCATATTCTTATTTCACCATCAGATTTAAAAATATTAAATTTACTTTCGTCAGAGAAGAGTATTCTATCCCAAAATTCTAAATTTTTGTGTACGTACATCTCTGCAAACTCTAATCTGTTTTATCGATTAATTTTGCTGATCAATGGATTTCTTCTAGCCACTCTTGAATTGTACCCAGCACTTTTAAGAACTCCCCGGATAGTTATAGGATGTACATCTACCTTATTTTCACTTTTCATTTGTGCCGCTATTTCTGTAGAGGCAACTTTAGGATTTTTTTTTACAATCTTGGTAATTTTTCGTTTATCTCGTTCTGATAATTTCTGTGGACGACCACTTCGCGGAAGATTTTTTACATTTTGTTCGTCAGGAAACCGTTTAACGATATTTCTTACGGTGAAACGACTTCTGTTTACTATTTTAGCTATTGTAGAATATGAATTTCCTTCTTTTGATAATTTTAATATAATTTTTCTCTCTGAAATTGTTGTTTCTCGTGTTTTTCGATACATTGTTGTGTTATTCACTTAATTACAGGCAAACTTAGTAAGAAATAACAAATGAATATCAAATTGAACCTCGGGACTTCCCTGGATACAACAGTCATGTCAATATTATAAATATTTACACAAGTGTTTCATAGAAATATTAAATTTACAAGTGTGCCAATACTTTTGTTTCGTCGAAAACTGTCCTCTGTGTATTTGTTACTATTTTTCATTATTGCAGGTCTACTTTAACCGCTTTATTTCGCGAGATACTTAAAATTCAAACCTCAAACTTATATAGGGTTATCCAAATTGAGTGACGCATCTTTAAATTGAAATGAAACACAAACTGTTTGAGATATTTCAGGTTTCTTTATTTTAATATAAAGTCCACTTCGAAACATTAATCGTGGAACACAATATCATTCGAATGACCGACTAGGCTTTTTTTCATGAGCTCGACTCATTTTGCCCAATTTTCTATTACGCTATTACATAATTGGGGTTCTATTTCATTAATGGCGGCTACAATATTGTTTTTTAGCTCCACGTTGATACGTACCACGTGTCACATTACAAACTGATCCAATCTCTTTGAATTTATCCACAATTCGACGAATTGTTCTGTCAGAAGGTCGATTACTTGGACCAAGAATTTCGCGAAGTGCACGAAAACAAACTCGAACAGAAATTGAACGTTTCTAATAATTTTCAACAATTTGTACACGTTGTTGCACAGTGCAGCGTTCTATCATGATTTGTTTATGCTTAGTGATGGCGTGTGTGAAATATAACAAAGAACAATCAAACCGTTTAGTAGTCCCATCTGTTGAAAGATGTGACACTCAATTTGGATAACCCTATATCTTATACCAAAAATAAAGAAGACATTGTGCTTTATTCACAGCTACATAACATTTTATTTGAAAATACGCTCTGTGCCAATACTTTTCTTCGGCACTGTAAATGCGCCGTTGTCTGTTATAATCCTGCAAGGAAAACGACGCCTGTGGAAGTGGAAGTGTAGATATTTTATACTTGGCACCGCACAGTCTCGATGAAATCATTCATGCGGGTTTCTTCTTATAAATTCTGCTCTTTTCATAACTGTTTTTTTTTAACGGATCTCATCGTTGAAAATGACCTGCTCGAACATGTAGAACTTTCATTTTTGGTTTCATGTTAAAGAAAATCAACAACAAAAGGAACTTGTTTTTCTCGAAACTGTAATTATACATAGTGGACAGTAAGTGGACTATTGCAAATTATTTTAAAATATCCAATTTTTATCCAATTCCATATCGAATCAATTGGTTAAACAGTAAAAGGTGTTATAGTAAAAAAAATACAAAGGGCGTAAATTTACGCTTTTTGTATATATTGATGGATACATAAGGGCGTATATTTACGTCTTTAGTATATATTGATAGACTTGTGAAAGCGTATATATACGCCGTTAGCAGTCAAAGGGTTAATGACCGTATCCTAATTTATCAAGTCAAAATGTCTTGAAATCCTCAAAAATAGTCACGTCCGTATCATAAACCCGCTCACTATACCGACCCTGAACACCATTGTAAACTGCATAATTTAAAATTTGTTTCAGTACTTCTTTTTATAACCTTGCTAACATTCACAAATCTTATTCAAATAAGATTAAACGAATTTATGTAGTTCCATAGTGGAAATCCTGTCATCCATATATGGGATGGGATATGCAACAGTTAAATATCGGATTTAGCATGAATGGGACATACATACGTAGTCAAGTACACATTTGAAACGAGTATATATGTATATATTTTTATGTATTCAGCTAACTTCTCTCTACATTCGTCACGCAAAATGGTGTCGCATTGATAATTGATATGTATAAAAGGGTTATAATAAATTCTAATTAATTATCGGAAATTACATTGTGTCTGTGTGTACAGTCGTTCCATCCCACCAAAAATTCCTAATAACAACATTTATGTCTGTGCTACAATTCCAGACAACGTTTCTAACCCGATTAGTATAGGTAAGCGATATTCGAAACCAATTACGTTGTCTATACACAACAAAATTTGAATCATAGATGTAATAAACTGTAACTCTACGAATACTTATTACAGGTTCATTCCTGTCATTTTGTTCATTTTTCTTGATATTTATATAAACGATATAAATATTTTATTTTGTTTATTTGATGTTGTTGTTCTGCAGACTTTGGAGGATACATGTAACGTGTTTGTTTAAAAAATATTGTTTGATAAACATTATTACTCAGTATTTTAATCGTAATTAGTCACTGTACGAATACTTTTTACACCCTTTGTAAAAAGTAGTCTGTAGGTAAATTTGTTACGCGTTCCGTCGAAGCTTACGGATCCATTGATTCGAGGAAATGAGTTTCTTTGTAATAGGAACAGTTTTGTTTGACCTGCCAAAGGCGGCAACACGCCAAACAATATTTAGCGCGAGTATTTAATAGCATCCACTTCGTAGGAATGGTTTATCGATCGTTGTTTAATCACACTCCGATGGAAGGAAAATCTGGCGCTACGGGCGGCAAGCTGACAGGTAATAATAACGCGGTATCGTTTCAGCGACGTGAAACTTTTCATTCTCGGCTCCACGACGTGGTCAGTGTAATTTTGGGTGAATATCACTCGCCGCCGCGCTTTAAGCTACGGTCTCTATCGCTTCCCGTGAATTCACCCTTCCCCCCTACCCAGAACTAGACTATTTCGTCGCCAGTAATATGGAGAAAGTCCATGAAAAATAAAGATTTTCGATTGTATCAGCGAGAAAACTGTGAGAAATGAATAGTTAAAAAAATTCCAAGCCTGAAAATATTCGACGATAGCGCCAACGTTTCGTTTAAACACGCTTCGATGAAATTGTCGGATAAGTTGAAAGCATGCAACACGCGAGATACTTTTACGAAATTTATGTAGACTATTTTTTGCGATCTGAATGAACACGTGTGGACTAAAAATATTGGTACCATCAATAAATGGCCCGTTTATTTTGAAAGTGGTGTAAGTCCATTTTTTGAAAAAAATGAGATATCACGTAATTCATGCTTGATTTAATGTAAATTTTTTATGTATAACTGGTCCGTGTTTAATTTCTTAAAAAATTCCCATGTTTTGTGCGATTTAAAATCGGTCGGTAAATGAAATTGCATGATCATCGATTATGAAAGTGGTGTAAGTCGAATTGACAGAGGTAGGTGGCTTAGCAAATGGTTGCCGATCGGTAGAAAGAACGAAAAGGAATTGTAATACCTTATTTTGCAACATAAAGATGTGAAATGCATAATGTCAGCTACAGAGCATGTATCATAACTTGTTTGCGTTTAAAAAATATTTTAGAACGAATTGGTATAATTATTTTAATTTTAACGAACAATGCCAACGATCCTTTGTGATATTAAACGCGTTGCATAGTTCGATATAAAATGCCGACCAGGGCGCTCGCATTTCGTTTAACTTTTTATCAATTTTATTCATTAAAAAGAATTTAAAACTATAAATTTATTACCTACACGTCCTGGAAGACCTGGAATTAATTTCCCAACTGCATATGTGCCTTTCATAGCTGAGTAGCCTTTTATAATCAAAGTTATTATTGTTTAAACTGAACGTATTGTAGTGTATGGATAGTTTTTTCGCTAACTGTATGAGTTTACTCGTCATTCCTCGACGGACGATTTGGACGAGACTGCTACTTTACGATTATTATAAGAAGTTTATAGTTTTTTTTTCTCTTAACAACGTGTCAGATTAACAAAGTTTCGATTCATACACTTTGCAACTTGGCTTAATAAATCCTTTCAGATCTTCAATACAATGCCTTATCTTTTATATTTCGTGAACGATCATTTTCCACAGAGTTCAGTTTTTATCTCTTGTTGCTTGACAATAATTCTGTAACGCATTATATTAAATGTTTCACATTTTTCACGTTATTCTCTTTTATCAAAGAATGTCTATGATCGTCCGTTCTCTTTCTATCACGTCTTTCTGTCGAATTTCTCGAATATCAGGGAACTACACGCTAACCTTTAGGTTCAAAGCGCGCGTATTTCCTGTTCTCCAGTTACAAGCGGAGCGGAAGCACAGTGGAAGTCAAAGAGGTGAATTGTCAAATGCATGTTAGATGAACTGCCATATAAACTTGAAAAAAAGATATCTCGTTTTCATATTTTCTTATGATTTTTCACAGTCAATCACTTATAAAATGCCATACCATTTGTATATACGAGAATCATTTAAAAAATAATGCACAATCTCGAATTAATGAAAGACAATTTATTTAATATCAAAAATGTTGTTACGTCCCTTGAAATCTTCTTAATAATCTTTGTTTACTAGAGTTTTAGTAATTATATAATTTTCTAAAGTACACCCATACGAGGTTTTTCATTTAAAAATGTGGAATTTAATTCGATCAATTTGTCTCCGAGAACATCAATTTTAAATATTCGCCGAATGCGCGTGTCCAAACGCGGTTTATCGAACGACACTCTAAATAGTTATTATGTTCGTTTACGTGTATACGATTCGTAATTTGTAAAGTTCAATAAAATACGAGATATACACGAACGTTATTTAAATTATTAAATGAAGTCCACGCCCCTTTGAATTCTGGATAATTATTCCTTGATTTCGTAACTTTTGAAATGCATCAAACTTTTGCTTCGGTTCACCGATATTTCCGAAAGTATTTTTTTTTTCTAATTTGATTTTTATGACAACTACTCGAATGGATTGTTTCCTGCTCGATAATAACTTACGATCATATCTTCAAGCTGGAATGCTTTGAGATACACCGTGGAGCATAACTATAGCACCACTATAATTTTCAAGAGTTTTGTAGTTGTAACTAATGATTTCTAAATGTTAATAATACCATGTGAAAAGGACTAGAAAAGAATTATAATTAATGGAAAAAATACAAAAATAACATTTATTTAACATGAAGTATAATAACAAATGAAATATTGCAATGGTGCATAACTATAGCACCAATGTATTTGGAACGTAATAATAAGGTTAAATGGCTATAAAGTGTTAAATTTCTAATTCAGTTTATTAAAGTGAGCAGTTTCAATAATTAGTAGGACCTACTTTTTTATGTATTAATTCAAAAATACGATTGTTCATACTTGTAATGAGTTTTTTCAAAGTTTCTTCACTAATTTGATTCCACGCTTCAATAACTGTTGTTTTTAGCTCCGAAATGTTCGAAAATTGTCGATTATTTCCATAAATATGCCGTACCATGATACCCCATAGGTTTTCAATTGGATTTTGGTCTGGGCAGCATGCAGGCCATTTCAATACATTGACATCAAACGTTTCAAACCATGCTGTGGTTTGTCGGCTTTTATGGATTGGAGCATTATCTTGTTGATAAGTCCATGAAATGTGATTGTTTGCATGAATAAAAGACAATAAATGATTTTCGAGTATTCTAATATACTCCGCACTATTAATTCGTGTAGTTGGAAAAGCTGATCTGAGCTTGCCACAGGAGCAGAATGCAACCCACACGATAAGTGTCCCTCCACCGAAATTACGTTTCGAAAAGTATTTTTGTTCTTTACGAAGGTCCCTCCAATATGAATTAAATCCATCTGGACCGTCTAAATTGAATTTTTTTTCGTCAGAGAAAATAACCTAAGTTAAATAAGAAATATTGAATATGAAGCTAAAATCTCGATTTATGAATGTCTAAACTTAACTTACATTATTCCAATTTCTGCTCATGTTTTTCTCGTGCGTATTCAAGCCTGGCTATTTCGTGACGTTTCAGAAGTGTAGGTGCAGACATCATTTTTTGTCTTATAATGTTTGAATTATGTTTAAGGGCACGTTGGACAGTCCATCGAAAAACGCCGAGATCACATTCCTTCATAATTTGTTTACAGCTTGTTAACGTATTGCTCGCAACTTTAGCAATTTGCCTTTCAGTACGAGGGGATAACTTCTTCTTAGGCCTTTCTTATTTTTCCCATACTTAGTAGGATCGCGTAAAAAATTCAGTACAACTTTATGAGATCGCCCGAGTTTACGTGCGATTTCGCGTATCCCCATTTTTTGCTCTTTGTACGCTAAAATTGCACGTTGCTCTTGTTCATTAAGGTAGCTGCCACGTGGCATTGTATTAATTAACTAAGAATTCCCGGGTTTACTAAAAAAATTCCAACAGAAACCCTTGAAGTGCGTTAAAAATGAACTGATTCTATCGTTTTGCACCGATCGCCAAACGATTATCGATTACATCTTGACATATAAGTAGACAACTTCAATGAATTCCACCTAAAATCCATTATTTACAATGCTTTTTCATACGATATAATTGGTAGTTTCAAATTATTTTCTTTACAGGTCGGAAATGTTAAAAATGTTAGTGGTGCTATAGTTATGCTCCGCAGTGTATTTCAAATTGCTTTTGACAGAGGTAGAATAATCGCAGGATTGAAACGTCTAAACCCTTTCGTTTCCGAACTTTTGAAACAAAATGTAACGATAAAGACAACTTCCGTCGAATTTAAATAATCATGCCCGAGCTCTTTTCACCGTCGTAGCGCTTCAGTCGGGTTTTGTTTCAGCCGGTTTCGAAACTTTTCGTTAGTTCGCGGAACTCGAAGTTTCAAAGGCTACGAGTTTTTGAACTTTTAACAACTTCCGTGCCTTTGGAAGTAGCAGAACCGTTCCCTTTATTCAATATGATTCAATATCATGCGGGCTTGTGCTCTATAATTTTCATTTCAACGAGAATTACATTGCTGCTAACAAAATACCGCGAAGCATTCGCGGGACGAAGTTAGGTGTACAGAAAAGAAATGCAAACAATTTAATAACATTTTACATTGTCCACAAATCCTTAATGTGAATGGGTTATACTTTGTAACAAATTGAAAAACAAGCACTTTGTTCAGTTAAAATAACTTTGTAAACAAAGTTAATTATGTTTTAAATTGAGACATTTCTATTGAAAATTTTGAAAGATTTTTTAGTACATTCAATTACTTTATTCAAATAATGCCACTAGATTCCGTCATTAATGAAATATTCTTGAAAAGGTGTAACTTTACAGCAAAACAAATGATAACTAAAACAGCATAAAGGATACACTTATTAAATACTTGGACTGAGAAAATTATAGACATTGAAACAATGAGATGTAATTCATCCTTCAAGATTTAGTTTTAAATACGCATAATTTGTAATCTAACAGCATACATTAAATCATGAATTTTTTTTAATCTTTTATTATTTAATTATTATCATTATTAAAGTATATTGTTTATGGTTATTATTTTACGTCTGGTCTCTATTGAAATATTTGTATTAAGCCACTAGGTATGTTTGATTATTATATACGATATTGCAAACGTTTGTGGCAAAAAATAAGGACCATGATTAAGTCTCTTTTGCATCTTTGTTATCGTAAAATGCATAAAAACAGAAAAGATATTATAGTATACATGTACATATTGCAAAAGCCATGAACGAAGAATGGAATTGAATTTGGAAAGTAATGAAAGTAACAAGTATAAATAAAATTAAGTTACCACTTTTATTGTTGCCATATTAGTCACTTAATTCTAAAAAATGACTTATGCAAGTTATTTGTTTGTTTTTGTTTTCTCTTCAGAACTCAAGATTCTTTCTTTCGCCGTTCTGATAAAGGAGGAATTATTTCCTATATTATTACGCGAATATTATAACTAGACTGCGGGTCTTCATGCAAATTCATATTGTTATTAATAAAATTAATGAAATTGGAGCTTTGTAGAGGGTTGTCTCAACCCCTAGATATAATAATTCGTACCTTACTTTAAGTATTTCTTATATTCTTGCATATTAACTAAATTCTGTAGTTTTTTGAAAATTAAAATTTCCCATAAATGCATAAACATCCGCAGTCTAATTATAACACTTCGTATTACAATTTCAAATATTCGCTTCTTGTATTCGTCATAATGTAAAATCGAGGAAAACATACTGTTTTTGTACGAATTTCGTATGAGAAACCCATATTAATTCTTGAACCGAATACGTTTGTTGTGAAAAATATGCGTTTTACGTAATGTTAGGTCGCGAGAAGAGAGAACAAAACAGGGAAGGAGGGTGCTAGTTTTTCACCTTATTAAATGCTCGAGGTCGATGGGAGAACCGTGGCGACAGCTACGGGAATTATTCGCTTCGAAAATTCCGCGCTTAATCATGGCCGCAGGAAATGATTTTTAAACGGGTTAAGCTCTCGAACGATTTTCATCGACGAATCGAGGGTCGATTCATTAGCGTATCTCACGACGCTTTGATCGTGTTAGACTTTTCTGGAAACTAATCGCAGGACCGAGACAAAGAAAGAATCGACTTGATCATTAATACAGGGAGTTCAGCCAACACTGAGAAAAATTTTAATGGGAGATTTTAGAAGCCAAAATCAGAAGAAAATCAAGAATATTAATTTATTGATTTATTTTTCTATCATACAAAATAAACGATATATTTAAGGTGGTCCAATTAGATGAAATACCCTGTATAGTTTTTTCGTTTTATTTTTTAATTATAATACATTTAATTTCATCGAATTAATTTTCTCGGGAGTAAAAGAATGTGTTCCTTTATAGTAAAATGAAATTGGCTGTAATTAAGTTCCCTTAGTGAGATCACACGCAGCTAGACACGATAATTTAGTATTTACAAGAAGCCGTTATAAATTAAAGTACGCGATCCAAGCAGGTTGGAGAACGATGAAACATCCTTTTAAGAGATTGCTTCCTTCTAAGAGTGTCTGTATCCTACTTATAATGGAGCTGATCGTATTATGACTTGTTAACTGAGTTATACGCATCAACTCCACTAAACAGTTCACCTACTTCTAAATTGCACTGTAAGCACTCGGATCGGATTTAATGGAATTAATTTACTAAAGCGTGGGCGTAAACTATGCGAAGTTTCATGCACTTCGAAAATATCTGTCGATATTCGGAGCTGATAATCTAGGTACTACTCGCGATGGCATTGTGAGAATTCGACAATACGACTCGTGTCTAGCATAGAATAAATAAATAAGCATTTCTAATCTTTTATTAGGGAGACACAGGAATAGTATACAGGGTTTTCGGCTGCCCATGGGAAAAATTTTAATGGAAGATTCTAGAGGTCAAAATAAGACGAAAATCAAGAATATCAATTTCTTTATTGAAGCTTCGTTAAAAAGTTATTAAAAAATTAAATTAAAAAGTTTCAAATCATTCTGAAAAAAATATTTCGAATTGCGGGGTTCGATTACAATCATTTTTGGTGAATATACATATATATTATTGTTGTTATCGAATTATGATGTTTATAAAATATGACATAAAACATTTCGCGCGCGAATGTACTTTTCCCATCAAATATTCCGCGCTAAATGAAAACCTTTAAGGAACCGGTTACGTGTTTCTGAAAGCTCCTATTTGGCGAGACGCCGGAAATAGTATAATACGATAATTTTCGTTTGATTTCCTTTGACAGTTTTCATCGTTGTAATTAGAATATTTCTGTTACTTTTGTACAAGGTATTCTATTGTGGTAGAAAACTTGTTTCAAAAATATTAATTTCGAGAAACTATGAGAAAAGAGTTGTATTATCGTTATTCTCGAGTTATGATGTTTTTAAAATATGATGAAAGTGTAAAAACATCTAGTTTACAGCATCAAAAATTTATCGTAAATATGGTGCCAGAAATATTGAGGTTGATAATATTAATTTAGATACTTGTACAACATGTATACTAATGTAAAAACTTATGAAATAGGAAACATGCGAATATAGTAAAGGCAGGTGACCATAAAACGTCCGTTTAAATAAATCAGGAATGAACAATATTAATATCACTCTCATTCCTGCGGAACATAACTATAACACCACTAAAATTTTCGAGAGTTTCGGAGTATTAATTAATATTTCTAAATATTAATAGTAAAATAATAATAATGAAAATTATAGTAATGAAAAAAGGGCGAACATAACATTTATTTAAGACAAAATATAACAATAACATAAGTATTTTACAGGTACACAACTATAGTAACAATGCAATTATAACGTAATAAAAATATTAAATTACAATGAAACCATTAAGTTATAATTTGAACGAATAGAATAGGAAATATTTATAAGGAGTAGGATCTTGTTTCGTGATTAGATTTCTAAAAATTTCTTCGTTAATTTCATTCCACGATTCAATTACAGCTTCTTTCGACTGTGAAATGATTGAAAACTGTCGATCGTGTGTATAAATACATCGTGCCATAATGCCTCACAGATTTTATATGGCACTTCACTAATTTCATGGTAAATGTTTCAAATCACTTCATTGTTCTTCGACTTCTATGTATCAGAGCATTATCTTGTTGGTACATCCAAACTATGTGGTTCTTCGTGAGAATAAAGAACAACAAATTGTTTTCCAATATTACGATGTATTCTAAGCTGTTCTGGATGAAGGAGACACTAATTCCACCTTGGCACTCGATCAAAACGCAGCCCACACTATTAGAAATTGCGTTTGGAAAAGTATTTTGGTTCCTTTCGTAATTCCCTCCAGTAAGAATTAAACCGTCGAGGTTGAATTTGTCCTCTCTGGAAAATGTTACCTAATAAAAAACGTTAAATGGGAAACAATAACATAATGTCACCTTTCAACTTATTAATTTTTAAGATTAACTTTCATTGTAGGCTCCCACTATGTTGGTGGAGCCGTTTTATTTAGTAAATAGAAGGTTCAATACTATTTACAACACTTGAATTTATTTACAAATATGTACATGTGTTAATAGTTTAAATTTCAATGTTCTTATTGGTGTTCTTATGGAGTTCTTGTGTTATTCTAACTTGGGAAGTCTAATGCCCCGCGATTTTATACATATTCAAAAGGAGGTGGAAACCTTGTGTATCCAATCAAACCCCTGCCCATCCCTCGTGGGCCAGTCCTCAGATATTCGAAATCCCACCCACTGAGGGTGATACAAGGGTGGGTGTCCGCGGTCCCAAGGGGCAGGTATGGTCCCAAAATACGGTGCTTAACGGCTTGAGAGTACGGCAATTTGCTTTGTACCCTAAGGTACTTGCCCAATTGCTAATCAAGTAATTTAACTAATATTAACTAAATAAGGGGTCCGCTAATAAGTGTCGGAATTCCCAACATACATAATCCCAATTTTTACTCATGTTTTTACGGGCGTATTCCATTTTCGCTATTTTGTGACGTTTAGAAAGTATGGTTACAGAAATTAGTTTTTGTCTAATAATATTAGAATTGGTCAAGTTCACATTCCTGTGCAATTTCTACAAAACTTTTTGAAGTATAGCTTCCAACTTTTTAATTTGTTTTTCAGTTTGACAATTTCTTTTTAGGTCCTTCTCTCCTATTTTTGCCATATATCGACGAATCACGTAAAAGATTCGATATAACTTTATGGGATCGGCCAAGCTTACGTGCGATTTCTCCAATTCCCATTTCTTGCTCGTTACATACTAAAATTGCACCTTGCTCTTTCTTAGTAAGGTATTTACCACGTGGAATTGTGTAAATTAACTATAAAAATCTGCCTCAAGTGAAAATTTTATGACGAACACCCTTGAAGTGTAATTAGAATGAAAATGGTACTGTAGTTTTCCACCGATTGCATAATACGCAAACCACTTCAATCGGTTAGTATAACGAAGTTGAGTTTCTTACATTATTAACCTTATAATTTCTTCTTGATCTTATTAGATTGTAATATGGGAAGAATTTATATTATACACAACGACTGTGCGACATTAAATGATTGATATGCAGGAAATGTCTACAAGTATGGTTAGGGCTGACTTCCCAGTGGGCCTATTGTTCTGTTTGCTAAATAACAGGAAACCGTCTCAAGGGTCGAGCATCTGCGAGACACAACGTCTAGATTTATGTTGGAGAGTAGTCGACACGTTTCCAAATTATTTAGTTATTTCAATAATTCTATGTGGAATTGAAGTTTATATAACCTCGCGTCTGGCTTGATTATCAGAGTTTATTTTTATTTTTGTATGCTCCCCTGTTGTTAGTGAAACTTGAATGAGAGTTTAACACTAAACCTACCACGACTGGTCAAATGATCGTATTTAAAATTTCGTTTAGAATTTCTAACATATAATGTTATTTTAACGCCATTTAACTTCACGACTTTTCGAACACAGTAGAATAGGTAGAATGAATTTTTCAATGTTCAAGTCTATTCTTATTGTTTGTTTTCTTGGGGAAAATATGTAATCTGTGTTGCCTATCATGACCGGTCATTTGACAGGTTGAACGATTTATACTTATTTTGTAAAAAACCAAACATTTGGTATCAAATTCTGGTCAGCTTTCGATGTAAATAGGAAATATACAGGGTGTTCGACCATCCCTGGGAAAAATTTTAATGGACAGATTCTAGAAGCCAAAATAAGACGAAAATCAATAATATCAATTTCTTGACTGAGGCTTCGTTTAAAAGTTATTAAAAAATTAAATTAAAAAATGTCAAATCATACTAAAAAAATTATAGTAAGTTACAGGGGTCAGTTACAAGCATTTCTGGTGAATAGACATACTCCGGAAATTCTGCGCATTTTCGAGAAAAAAATTCGAGTAGGTCTCTAAATTCTTCGGCGAAAAAAAAATTTCAAATCGTTCTGAAAAAATTATTTTTGGTTACGGAGGTCAATTACAATCATTTTTGGTGAATACATATACTCCCGAATTCCTACTCCTTTTCGAGAAAAAAATTCGGGTAGGTGCTGAAATTTTTGGGCGAAAAATTTTTTAAATCGTTCTAAAAAAATTACTTTTGGTTCCAAGGGTCGATTACAATCATTTTTGGTCATTACACATTGGATGTTTAAGAAATAAAACCGAATTTGTCAAGAAGTGACGATATTCGAAAGCCTGTGTTCAAAAATATTAATTAAAAATATTTTGTTCGCTTAGTTACCACTTTATAAATACAATCTTCTAATATAAGATTAGTTTGGGAAAATAAGTGAAATGACAGACTGTCGAATTAAAATCATTTTAAAAATTCACATTGTGTAACTCTATGTTTAAATTAATAATATTTAGAAGATATTTTTGTTGTCTCGGAGCTCAAAATTCCAGTACAAACAGTTTTTCCAAATAAAAAAGTGAACATTCCTTTCGATTGGTAAAGTCAGTTAACAAAGTTATTTGAGAAAAAATAGAATTTAGTATTTAATTTGTTCGTTAAAAAATTGATCGTATGAGTTAACGAGGCAGACCTTGCGAATAATTATTTTTTGCACACTTAATAATACTTCGGCGTAGGGTTTTCCCTTCAGCGATTTTGTTCTTAAGAAAAATCTACTTCGAGTCTACTAAACACCAGACTCGGATCGGCAGCCTCGTCACGTAGTGGATTAATTATACGAACCCTCCATTCTTGCCAGAGGTTTCTTCCAATCGTTAGGTAGTTAATAAAATTCCGTACAGGAGATTTCCAATTTTCTCGAAGACCTTTCAAATCACGGTTTGACAGGCTGCCTGAGGTTAATTGGGCGTGTCTTGCAATTTCCAAAAGTATCCAACCGCCCCCTGTGCTTGAACGTATGTTTACGTAGACAACTTAAAATAGGATTGGAGTACAAACTGAGACTCTGCTGTATCCTTGAGAAAATTAAATGAAACATCAGCGTTTAAAGGGAAAGAAAACATACAGCATGATTCTAGATATTGTTAGAAATAAAAAAATGTACTAATCGTTTTTTCCAGAAATAATGAGAAACTTATAAAAAATTTGGGTAAATATAAGAATATAATCATGATTGTAACTTCATCAGTTGCAACTTTCTATGATTTATTTGTAAAATAAATAATTATTCGATATGGAAATCAACTAATGTTTGTTTTTTCTTGAAAAAGAGTAATGATTGGAGTAATTTTAAATCGACGAATAACATGAAATTTTCTTAAGTTGTGAAAAATATTCTATTCAAGTTATTGTAATTTAACAAGAAAATATAAACTCGTGATTTATAATTAACAATATTTTTAAATCTAAAGACACGCTCATAATAAAAAATTTAATATTGCGATACGTAGTAATTCATATTACAATAAATAAGTAATTTTTTAAAATTTGAAACAGTAGTTATTAATTTGTACGCTAAAAACAAGTGTTCTGTTCAATGTTACTGCAAATAAGTGTAATAAACATGAAAGAACAATCATTAAAGAGATGCAAACTATCTATTCAGCCATTCGCTGTTGTACTAAACTTATTCCATTTCTTCACAAATGAGATTGCGGGAACTTTGGAGTTGGAACTGAGAATAACCAGGGAACTTGGAACTTAAGAATGCAGATGTATTTTTTATCTCGTTTAATATGTACTTTAATAGCACCAGACTTGGGTAACATTCAAAGAAAAAATACTATTTAAAATAATAGATGCCAATATAGTTCAAATAAAATAATATTTCAAGTATAAAGTAAAATTTTAACAAATACAATATTTTTATTTTTACAATCAAATGTACAATTGAAAAAAAAAATAAAATAGACTATTAAATATTTGAAATAGTATTTTATCCCGCTTTCAACAATATCCATATTATGTGATTCAAAATAAAGTTTTACAAACTGTTTTCTCAAAAATCAATCAAAATAATTTTCAACACATGACTACATTTTTAAAAATAAATGGTCCAGGTGGGTTGGTCCTTTTATGTGCAACAAATTCTTTTTGGGACGATTATTAGGATGGAAAAGCTCCACCAGATCTTTTCAAATGGAAGCTAGTGTTACTCTTTTGTTATTTAATATTTGTTTATATTGTATTTCTGTTTAAAAACATGTGCTAGAAAACTTATTTAACTATTTACAAACAAAAGAAATTGTTCAATTTCAGCTTGCTAAGAGGATAACCGAACAGCAGAAAATAATATCACTTTCCATTTAACAAAATTTTTCCTCATGTTTTCCTCCTAAAAGTGGTCCCAAAAGAATTTGTTACTTTCCTGGGCCACTTCATCTTCATTGGTTTTGGGGGGAACAGATTGTAACGGACTTTAAATTACATGGTGCACGAAACAAAGTTAATCTTATGTTGTTATTCACTGGAACAATAGTTAAATACTTGTAGTTCTATATTTATGACAGTATCGAGTACATGCATACATTGTTCTGAGTAGGACAGCTTTCGAATATAAATCAATTATTTTCATTTAGGAATAGCCATTTTGGAGGAAGTTTTTTTAGTGTTTATACTCGACATTAACATGGTACTTTTCGTTCAAGGGTTTGACTACTGCCCAAAATATGAACAGATTTTTCGTCTTGTTCTTTTAATGGTAGACAGAACAATTTATAGCACGCAGCGATCGTAAAATCAATTTTTTCTGCACATACGTGCGAACCTTAGAATACTGCAAAAATTAGTATTAAATATGCAGAAGCGCGTTCGAGCCGTTATCGAGGTTAATGGCTCACAAACTAAATATTGAGCCTACGAGAAATTGAAATTACGTGTGATTCCAGGAAAAAAAATTTGTACCAGCCAAAATAATAATACGACCGTTTTTTCTTTATAAAGTTAGAATATCGAATATATGACCGTGTATTTTGTTTCATTTTTCTTTCGTATACGAATTTATATACATGCAAATATTAACCGAAATATTATTTAAGTTAAGATTTGACAGCAGTGCACAGTATCTAACTTCAGAATATTAGATGTTCGGCCACCCCTGGGAAAAATTTTAATGGGAGATTCTAGAGGCCAAAATAGGACAAAAATCAAGAATACCAATTTGTTGATGGAGACTTCGTTAAAAAATTATTAACGTTTAAAGTTCCGCCCGTATTGAATTTTTTTCTCGAAAGTGGGTAGCATTTCGGGGGTATGTCTATTGACCGAAAATGATTGTAATTGACCCCTGCAACCGAAAATAATTTTTCCAGAACGATATAAAATTTTTTAATTTTGTCGACAAATTTCATACATTCTCGAATTTTTTTCTATAAAGTGGGTAGGATTTGGGGGGTATGTCCATTCACAAAAAATGATTGGATTTGACCCCCGCAGTCAAAAATAATTTTTTTAGAGCAATTTGAAAAATTTCTTTTCGCCGAAAAATTTCAGCATCTATTCGAATTTTTTTTTCGAAAGTGGGTAAGATTTCGGGGGTATACGTATCCACCAAAAATGATTCTAAATGGCCCTCGCAACCAAAAATAATTTTTTCAGATTGATTTGGAATTTTTTAATTTAATTTTTTAATAACTTTTTAACGAAGCTTCCGACATATTTTTAAATTTATAGCCGAACATTTTATACGAATTATTCACTATTGATGACCCAGTAGAGTATCCGGACATTATCGCGTACAGATATCGCTTTAATCCAATGGACGAGGGAAATTTCGGTAATTTCCTCTGCGCGTGAGTAGTGTACAAGACACTGCAATATTGAGAAATTTATAGTAAGTGGTAACTGCGGCGAGACACAGCTGGTTATTGCAAACCCATCGGGCGCCCTGTGCTTTTTGAAATTGCAGCAGTGTGACATCAGTGAGAGAGGTGCACTCAACGAATTTGCATAGAAAAAGAATCTCCATTACTGACTAAAAGTATTAACGCTCACGCTCCTTTCTAAAATTACCTAAACCTCTATGACTACACAAACATAGCTGCGAGCAGCGCCAAATACTTGCTTTCGTGTTTGTGAAAGTAACGTAATTATCAATCGTCAAATATTTCGAACATTTTCGGATTTTTCCATTACTATTCAATTTCTACGTGCAAATTAAAGGCGACCGGCTTCCAGAGAAACAGAATTCCAGAAAATAGTTCTTTTTTTAATTTTATCTCGTAAAATTTTTTATTGGACTTATTTGCGTACAGTGTACAGTACAGTGCTTTCAGAGACAAAAAACGGGAAAAAGCTACGAAAGATATTTTTATTATGAAAATATATTATGTATTTTACTCCTAATTAAAGATTCGAAACAGGAAGCAACGTAAAGACCAATATTGCACTCGCTAAATAATATTTCTTATTTTTATCGTTCTATTTGGAGCAGCAAACTGTACGCTTTTGGTACGCAACAACTTTTTCCTCCGTTGTAGGCACAAATTTGGAAATCGTTATCGTGTGGGAGGAATGAGGTGAATTATGTGTAATCCAATGTTGTTTTGGATAACAATGAAATATATATTTAATATATAGATAACATAATTTTCTGCTCTGCACAACTCTCGCGAGACAATGGACCCGACGCGTAGATCCCTCCGCGGGCCAGTGCTGCCAACATTAAGCATACTCCATACTGCATTCACTCGCCAGACATACAACTAATAAGCGGTTGATCCATTGAACGGGGCCAGTATATTTTACATACGTATTTCGTAATTAAACATTTTCCGAAATGTTTGAAAATTAGGTACGTAACAAGTTGAGCATATAGCCGTGGTGAGCAGGTTAAGTGCGTTAAATTATGTGCGTCATTGCACCACTGCATGTACCGGGCTATGTAAATTGGATGGCAACAGTGTGGTTTGTGTTAATGAGAAGTCACAAGTCACTCCGTGCAATTGAACATACTTTATGACCACTCGGCAGAAGCTGTTACACTGCAACAAGTGCACAATTAAAAATAAAACCCGTCACTCGACACATTTATTAAGTAGACATAAAATCTGTCAGGAACCAATTGCTTGTCTTTTGCCCTTGTTACATACATATATGTATACATTTCCATATTAAAAAATCAATATGAACCGCATCGATAATTGCGTGTCTCGTTTTCTTTCCCATTATTTCGCCGTGCCCTGAAGCATATTTGTATAAAACTTTCTTTATTTCCTATTCGTAACTGGTTGTCGTCACCGCCAAGATGCAAACCTCAGCTGCATGTGCAGGCTAGAAGATAACGTGAAATATTCGTACTCTAATAATCCGAATATGGTTGCATGTTTTTCCAAACTCGTTTAACATGAATTATGTCCACTTCTTCTTTATATCGATATACGGATAAAAATGTTAAACTCATTTGTGTCTAAGTATTGGTTTAAAAAATTCATTAATAGATTTCTATTTCTAAATAAACCGAGTAAAATGTACAAAGAAGTTAATTCACGAATCGATCGATAATTTCTATTCGTTTATTAGATTCGATTAGAGATCACTAAACAGTAAAAATGTATACAAATGTAATAGAAAATTAACAGAAACTAATACGTCATAATGAATCTTACGACGAACATTATTAATGTGGTTTAAGTATTCAACGAATAAGATTTTATTTAATTTTTCTTAATTAGAGAAAATGTTTATTTAATCGTTTTGCGTAAAATTGAATTTTCTCCAAGATTTGTTTAGCGTTAAGTTTTTTTGAATTCTTACGAGTAATGAATGCATATCGGAAAAATGAAAAAGTTGTAAATGGTAACCGTCATTGTCTATAAACCGATTTAACACAGAATCTACATACAGGGAATACATACACGGAATCTACTACATTTTCCTGGGAAAAATTTTAATGGGAGATTCTAAAGGCCAAAATAAGACGAAAATCAAGAATACTAATTTGTTGATGGAAGCTTCGTTAAAAAGTTATTAACATTTAAAGTTCCACCCGTACTGAATTTATATCTCGAAAATGCGCAGGATTTCGGGAATATGTCTATTCACCAAAACTGATTGTAATTGACCCCCACAACCGAAAATAATTTTTCCAGAATGATTTGAAATTCTTTTTTTCGTCGAAAAAAGGTACGTAATTAGATTTTCGGTAAGGAATTTTTTTCACGAGAGTGCGTAGGATGTCGGGGGTATGTGTATTGATAAAAAATGATTGTAATTGAGTCCCGCAACCGAAAGTAATTTTTCCAGAACGATTTGAAATTTTTTTTTCGCCGAAGAATTTAGAGACCTACACCCACCTTGTCGATTTTCATTTTTAGTAATTTTGGTTGGCGCTGTACAGAAAAGTTGTCTAATACTTTTTTGTAGGTACCCATGATCTCTACTTCAGAAAAAAGTTTCATTCAAATATATTCACTATTGTAGGAGTTATGGCTGTTTGAATATTGAACCACATTTATGGGGGTTTTTTCACATTACGGTGTTAAGGAACAACTTTTCGAACATTCTTAGATTTTGTAAATATTCTTCATAAAAATACGCGTTGTTTGCATTTTGAAACATTAAAATCCTCCAATCCGTTCAAAAGTTATGATCATCCAAACATATACGTGAAATTTCAGGTCAACATTCTACCTCACATTATATTTTCGGAAATGAATTTTTTTCTCGAAAGTGCATAAGATTACGGAGGTATGTCTATTCACCAAAAATGCTTGTAACTGACTCCCGCAACCAAAAATAATTTTTTCAGAATTATTTGAAATTTTTTAATTTAATTTTTTAATAACTTTTTAACGAAGCCTCAATCAAGAAATTGATATTCTTAGTTTTCGTCTTATTTTGGTCTCTAGAATCTCTCATTAAAATTTTTCCCAGGGATAGCCGAACTCCCTGTATAACGCGTTCTTTGGAATTAAAGAGAAGAAATAAACTGTGCCGCCAAACTTTATCTTCGGTTGGAACCAGTGTGTAAATTTGGCAATCAACGAACGAGAAATAATCAGGAGCCCCCTTCGAAACCCGGATATCTTTCGGACCCGGTCCTGTCCTATAATTGTGCGATTTACATATAGCATGTTTCGATTACCGAGCGGATCGTCGAGGACCACGTACCGGAAGACCGTTACCAAATTTCGAATTATATTTATGTGTGGCCACGAAGTAAGGTGAATAAGTTCAGGGATATAAAGGTGTACCACGTTTTTAACAGTACGTCGGAGCAATTATATTTACGAGCGTGGAATCGTCGACTGGATTTGCGATTTATTTTAAATACAATCAAGTATTTTAAGGTGGGACGTCTTCCTTCTCGGCCGAAGATACGGGCTATATTTAGTAATACCTTTTATGCAGTGTGTTCAGCCACACCTGGGAAAAATTTTAATGGGAGATTCTAGAGGCCAAAATAAGACGAAAATCAAGAATATCAATTTCTTAACTGAGGCTTCGTTAAAAAGTTATTAAAAAATTAAATTAAAAAATGTTAAATCATACTAAAAAAGTTATATTTAGTTGCAGGGGTCAATTACAAGCATTTTTGGTCAACAGACATACTCCCAAAATCCTACGTATTTTTGAGAAAAGTTGTTCTTTAACACTGTAAAGTGAAAAGAACCCCATCAAAATGGTCCAATTTTCAAACAGCCATAACTGCTACAATAGTGAATATATTTGAATGAAACTTTTTTCTGAAGTAGAGATCATGGGTACCTACAAAAAAGTATTAGACAACTTTTCTGTACAGCGCCAAGCAAAATTACTAAAAATGAAAATCGACAAGGTGGGGGGAGTAGATCTCTAAATTCTTCGGCGAAAAAAAAATTTCAAATCTTTCTGAAAAAATTATTTTCGGTTGCAGGGGTCAATCGCAATAATTTTTGGTCATTAAACATATCCTCGAAATCCTACACACTTCCGAGAAAAAAATTCGAGAAGGTGTGAAATTTTTCGACAAAAATTAAAAAATTTCAAATCGTTCTGGAAAAATTATTTTCGATTGCGGGGGTCAATCGCAATAATTTTTGGTGAATAGACCTATCCCCGAAATCCTACCCACTTTCCAGAAAAGAATTCAGTACGGGCGGAACTTTAAACGTTAATAACTTTTTAACAAAGCTTCCATCAACAAATTAGTGTTTTAGGTTTTCGTCTTATTTTGACCTCTAGAATCTCCCATTAAAATTTTTCCAAGGGGTGGCCGAACACCCTGTATAATGCTTGATTCTTATACGAGTCATCTTCAGCCTAACAAAAAAAGAGACAACTATAATACAAAAATTGTATCACGCGGAAGAATAATAAATTCGTTGAAAATTAAACTATCCTAAGAATATAACTATGAAAATGTTCATAAATATGTAGTAGTAAACAAGGTGGGAAAAGAGAGCAAAAGATGTTTTTTAGTGCGAAGATAAGAAAAGAAAGAAGAAAGTTCTAAACCAAATTGAATATTGTGTATGATTGTTAAAACTAAAATTCGTTTTCTACAAACTGAAATACTTATAATGAATAGTGGAAACACTACATATGTGAGTAAGAATACTACATATTGTGTTTATTTTCGTTTGTAAACACTTTTATATACATATAATGTATTAATATACAATTTTTAAATAATTTACATTATTATAGTATTCGTTACTGAACAAGGTTCTCTAGATTCTAAAGGTGATTTCTTAAAATAAAGTGTATATTAAAATAAATAACTTTTATATTCTTACGCTACCTACA
The DNA here is from genome assembly GCF_013123115.1 of Colletes gigas. Lineage (NCBI taxonomy): Eukaryota > Metazoa > Arthropoda > Insecta > Hymenoptera > Colletidae > Colletes > Colletes gigas. The sequence continues at coordinate 1,160,599 of NW_025106659.1, read as the reverse complement.
TTATCTACGCAAGTAAAATGACATTGTTATATGAGGTTTCAATAAAACATTGTAAGAGATCCGCAATTTTGATGAAAAATGGTCTATAATTTAATATACGATTCTACGATGTAACATGTGGCTCCAACGAATGTCTTGTACTCCTAAAACCATACGCTCGTAATATTCAATTGGAAGAAAATGGAGAAGGATACGGAAAATTTATAGCTGTCATCGTCGTGCAGCCAAAGCTCCGAGGTACATTTTATCCTATCCTGAGAGTGCAGTAGATGTATAGAATGCAGACGATATGCACTTTACATGTCTTCAGTAATACGAGAATGAATGACATACCGTCGTCGCGTCTTTAATAATTTAATGTCGTATCATGTCGTGTCAGATGTGCCTCTTATATTTTTATATGTATTTTCTAATAACATTTTCTACACCGTGTTGCAGCTACGTTTTATTCCTTTATGTAGCAATGACAAATCCACAGGTAACCCTCCTATAACACGGTAGATAGGTTCCTAGAAAATGCCGTGTTGCGTGAAACCGTGTTACATGAAACCCAGAGCCAGTATAAAAGGGGGTATTACGTTCCAAAAACTTATCAAAAGCAAATATTTTTTTTTAATTCTACATAAGCAACTTAATTTTTATGAAAAATATAAATGTATGTATAACACAAAACAAAGAAACAAAAAATATTATTTTAATTTAACGCAACCTTAATTTAATAAATTATAATTTAAGGGCGGTTTAAAGGGCGGTTGGGATAAAAGGGTTGATATCTCCCTTAAAGTACAAAATGGGCACGAATTACATCTGTCTTCTTAAATAGGTCTAATAAATATTTTTGTATTTTCGATGTTCCCTTGTGAGTCGGTTTCGTAACGATTAAAACACTTTCAACTCAAACTGGCTGAAAATTGAGACGGTTGCAAAAGGATACATAATTCTTCATTAAAATAGATAATCAATACCGGACAGTAGTACATAATTCATCCTAGTGGGGGTTTCACTGTACGTCGAGCAGACTTATTTTGAGCGATGATATTAATTAAAGGTTCTAGAGGTTCAATTAAAATTGTACGTCTACGGCAATGAAAATTATGTGCCAAAAATTTGTATGTTTTATCAAACCCATTTAGCATTTTATCATGATACGAATTTACAATATAAATCATGCATTTTTTTTTATTGATATTTTTGTTTGTAACCAAGTTCTATGAAGCTTTTGTTGAAATTGATCGCTGTATGAATACTTTTTACACCCACTGTGAATTTCTTTGATAAAAATGTATTAACACGGCGAAACTCGTTCGCGTGAGTAGGTAATTAAAAAGAAGCGCATATCGAATATAATTTGAAACATTCATGAATTATAAATAAATGTGCGCGCTGAACAAACATTCCAGGTTAGTTTATCATCAAATGTCATATCTAAAATCTTGACTGAATTGACTTGCATCGGTTCTGTGTTTCCAAGGTGTAGCGTTTGATTCTCTTGCTTCGAATTTATCGTCGAGTTTGCAGAACGTCACGGCAATATTAGGCGTCTCTTTTTCTCGCTGTCTGGAAAATCGCGTTCTCGAGAAAACGATCTTGCGGTGGAAAGGGAAGACAGAGGGGACAGAGGTGGATGTTGAAAATGAGGTAAAAGCCTTTTACGCTAATACGCGTATACGTGACGGTTCGCGTGCTCTTGGTGTTCATCGATCCACGCGAGTTCGACGAGCAGACGATGGGAAAAAGTTGCAAAAGTACCGGTGAGATTAGTATGCGACTAAAGGCGATGCGTGATTTCTGCGAATGAAAACGATTTAAGACATGAAACGCGTTCCGCGTGGAAGGAAATAGCTTTTACAGTATTTCCTCGGTCCTTTCATGGACAAAAAGAGAACATTTTGCCAAGCGAAATTTTCATATCAATATTTATGTTGATGTAATTACGTACTCCCCCATATGCCACGAAACACTTGATGGAATTCGATTAGCAACGTTTGAACCGAACTTTGCACTTTCGGGCTCGTCAGAAAACGTAAAACGTAACGACAATTTTCGTACATTGACGCGGGGATCGCTTTATTGTTTTATTTATGGCGACGAAATGTTCATAGCAATATTTATATCGAAGTATACATTTCTCTAGTATCACGTACGCCATGGCAGAATTCCAACTATAGAGAGTTTTTTTATTATTTCATTTACAGCGATGAAATTTATTTCGATTAATCATTATTTATATTACTGATCAAAACGATATGACTGATTGTGTTATTTTCAACAATAAAGTATGAAAATAATTAACAGGTCAATAAGTTTCAATTAATTAAATGCACACTTCCACGCTAAAAATTTATACGACTCCACGTTTATGCTATCGGTTGCAACGTGTCACGCTATAATACATAGTCGAGTACATTAGTATAATTGCAAGTCAAATTAACAAGCTGTTCTTTGATGAATTAGTTTATTTCTAATTTGATGGTATATTTTTAGATACAGTTATGTTTTTTTTTTTAAATGACTCAAACATCGAGGTCGTGAACATTTTCGAAAAATTGCAGTTCCGATGTTTGTAATTCTCATGTCCGTAGAACGTATGAAAATGAAATAAATACAGTGAGTGTAAAAAGTATTCGTACACTAGTCAATTTGAACAAAAACTTTGCAGAACTTTGTTTATTACAAAAGTATGTTAAAAAAAACATGCATGCATATTCTTAGAAATCTCTGGAACAAATGTCATTAACAACAAATTATTTATTTATATTTATTATGAAAATATTAACAAATTTCCAGAAATTGACCTAAAATATACGCGTAATAAGTATTCGTACAGTCTTTGATTCGTAACATTCCACATAGAACTGAGGGGGCTGGAGGTTCAAGTGACAAACCTCAATCTACCCCAACAATTATTAAAGAGTTTATTTCCGCGGGTGTCGGGGGTGTAGCCACACGTAGGTCAAAGTTTTTTAACACTGGCTTCGCAAACGCGCGACGTCTTAGCCAGACTCGGGTCTAAAATAGACTGGGGGTCTTTCTTCTCACGTCCCCTGAATATATACAATTTCTTACCCTAATAGCAAAGGTAGAGAAAAAGATACAGGACAGAAAGACGGAAAAACGAAACTGGAAAATACTCAGTGTAGGAAAAGTTTAGCGAAAGAGAGTCATAAAAGTCAAGAGGCTCGCCGGGCCCGGATCAGGGTGGTCCAAGGCCCAGGCGAAACCTTGAGGGAAAACAGACGCCTCGCACGGCTCTGGTCGCCAAGTGTTTAACAAGACGACCAGGCTCGCACGAGACCCTGGGAAAATGGAAAAATAGAAAGCTTAAAACTATCCTTACATTACATTCCCATTCATACTCTGGCAAGGGCGTAGTGGCTATACAATGGCCGCTACAGAACGATTACAAGATAATCCATGATATGTAAACATACTTAGCATCAGCATGTCTGGAGACGCTGTCTGTATAGGTAGTATCCTGAATTCAAACATTATCAACGAAATTGATACCGATTTTCGCGGGCAATGGCAACGCGCGTGACGTCATGCGAGAGCGACACCGCAGGTTACGGGAGATTCGCGAAATGTAGATTTGAGGAGTCGTCGTTAAACTACCGATAGCGAAAGAGCACGTGTACACCTGTAGTCATTCTCTTATAATACTACCATTAAAATAAAAGTTAATTATAACAAAATTATCAGTAAAATGGGACGAAAACGCAAGGAAACCTCTGAAGAAGAAAGGAAAATTGTTATAAATTTACATAATAAGTGTAAAACACTGAGTGAAATTTCTAAAGTTTTAAATAGACCGAGGTCCACGATTCAAGGAATCATTGACAGATATGGCGATCGAAAAACTGTAAAAAATAACCCAAGAAACGGACGTAAACGAATAATAAATGAGTATACCGGCCGATGGATAATTCGAAAAATAAAGCAAAATCCAAAGATAAGTGCGGTGAAAATCACAGCTGAACTTAAAAATGATCTGGACATTAATGTATGCAGTATCACAGTGCGTAATTTTTTACGGGATAGAGGATATCACGGCAGAGTAGCTCGTAAGAAATATTTCGTAAATGAAATTAATAGAAAGAAATGATTGCAATTCGCGAAAGAGTACGTTAATGTTCCTATGGAGCACTGGAACCGTATTATATTTACTGATGAGAGTAAATTTAACATATTTGGGTCAGATGGACGATGTACAGTATGGCGGGAAAAAAATACCGAGTACGAAAAAAGAAATTTGAAGGCGACCGTAAAGCATGGAGGAGGATCAGTCACAGTTTGGCAGTTAGGCTCTATGAGTGCGAGCGGGGTTGGATCCCTCCATTTTATCGATGGTATCATGGATCACAAAATGTACATCGATATTCTAAAAGAGCATCTTCAGGTTAGTGCAAATAAAATGCAGTTACAGGGCAATTATATATGTTTGCAAAATAATGATCCAAAGCATAATGCTTATAATACACGTCAGTGGATCCTATATAATGTGCCGCAGCAATTAAAAATCCCTCCACAGTCTCCAGACGTAAATGTGATAGAGCACTTATGGAGTCATCTTGAAGAAAAAATTCGAAACCATCACATTTCTTCGAAACAAGATTTAAAAAATGCACTTTTAGAGGAATGGAACAAAATTTCTAGTACTATAACCACAAATTTAGTAAATTCAATGCCGCAAAAGCTTAAAGCGATTATACAATCTAAAGGAAATCCCACTAGATACTAAAATAGCAAATAGACTGATTTTTGTTACGTTTATGTACTAAAATTTACAGTTTTTGTTGTAAAATTCGAAGTGTACGAATACTTATTACACGTATATTTCACGCCAATTTCTGGAAATTTGTTAATATTTTCATAATAAATATAAATAAATAATTTGTTGTTAATGAGATTTGTTCCAGAGATTTCTAAGAATATGTATGTATGTTTTTGTTAACATACTTTTGTAATAAACAAAGTTCTGCAAAGTTTTTGTTCAAATTGTCTAGTGTACGAATACTTTTTACACTCACTGTATACGACGAAGAAATCGCGTTGCGTGAAACGGTTCGCGATTCGATGTTGTATACTTCTTGTTTTCAATTCCACGTAGTACCTTTCACTCCTGGGACCTGTTTAAACGAAATAACCCTATATAACCTCTGGATAACGTAGAAAAGAGTTTCGTTCTTTTACGTCGGCTTCTCATACTCGAGCCATCAGTCCGAGAGACGTGGCTTTCATTATTTTTTCTTTCATTCCTTCCGTGTCTAAATGCAATATCGCGTTTTTCGGTACATCCGTTTCCGATTCATGGAATCGTGCCTTGTAATCATAACTGTTTACATTGTGTGTTTCATACCTGCTGGTTGTTGGCGGTTAATATGCCATTAGACGTTGTGTTCTAAACGCTAGATTTCCAGAACTACCAATAACGTTTTCGTGGAAATGACAATTTACGTCAAAAGAATACATTAAGAATCGTCGAGTCTCGCACAGAGCTTGGTAAAAAGCTGTTTCAAATACACCTGACCCTCCTTATACACGGTTTTAAAGTTATTCGGTTTCCGTTAAAGGGACCAGGCCTTTTTGAAAGGGTACAAATAATAAAATTCTCTTTTACACGAAGTTTATGGAATACGTCAATTTGACGCATTAAGATTCTAAACCTAACGTTACAGAACTCGTAAATATTATTTGTTAGCAATTTATGTTGGATTTAATTGATGTAATGATATGAATATACACTCTGATTAAAAGAAAAATTGCATTTTAATGTAACTGTTAACACAGCGAATTACAATAAAAATATGCGCAACGAGTGTCAATAAACCTAGGGTCAATGGCCGCCGTATCACGCGAAGACCGTTGCCCGTCACCACTGATATTGTAGACCAAAGTGAGATATACGAAGATGCTATGAATATTATTATAAGGAATTATAAATGTAACCTCAACAAACGTAATAAGTTGAATGTACGATGAAATCTGGCCAACGTCTGCTAGCTTGCAAAGTCACGTATACATGACAGCGGCCGTCAAAGTGTTAAAATGTATACAAATATAAATTTTTTATTACAATATCTTGTTAAACAATCATGTAGCGAACATTTAAACAAACAGAAATTATTTTTATTTTGCAGTGATTTCTCTTCTCCGGATGAAACGAATCGAATGTACCGAACGGCAAAACACTCGGAATAACCCCTGCCTTGCACTGAACGTATTTAAACATTAACGAAAATCAAAATTATGAAAATAGTGCATTAAATACGGTAAATGGAGATTGCGATATCAAAATTTTGCAAAACTTGTAATATATTTAACGTTGATATATGATATATGATATATTAAAAGTTGATGCGCGGAAAATGTCATGTTATTTTATTTGGCTCGATAGCGAAAATTATGGGCCGCAGCTGTAAAAAGATAGGTCGTTTCCTCGTTTTTCGATCAAATCAGCCATCTTCCTCCGCCCAATGTTTCATTATTCGTCGAGGCGAATACGTTATAGACAAAAGCTGGATGCAAATACGGTTTTATGGGGAAGATAAAACTCCCGTGACACGGAACGATTCGAACGTCAAGAATTTTAAGGGCGTCGAGCTCGGTGCGATTATATTACGGCGACCTGCGCGGCGGCGTGTTTTCGAAAAACGAAATGAACAGGGTGTTTCCGCGTCGTTACGACGCGAAAGCCACTCTTCGAAGCTAACGGTGCACACCGGGCTTTTTACACGCACACCCTGAAATAATAAAAGCTGTAAAAAGTTGTAAAAATCATGTTCGCTCTGTTTACGATACGAGGAATTTACTATTAATAGGGCTGCACGACAGGTAACGACGCTTTGGAGTATTCTTCCCTCGGCTCGAATACAAAATACAGGGTGTTCGGCCATCCATGAGAAAAATATTAATGGGAAATTTTAGACGACAAAATAAGACGAAAATCAAGAATATCAATTTCTTGACTGAGGAGGTTTCATTAAAAGGTTATTAAAAAATTAAATTAAAAAATTTCAAATCATTCTGAAAAAATTATTCTTGGTTGCAGGGATCAATTACAATCATTTTTCGTGAATACACATACCCCTGAAATCCTACCCACTTTCGAGAAAAAAATTCGAGTAGATACTGAAATTTTTTGATGAAATTAAAAAACTTCAAATTACACTAAAAAAATTATATTTAGTTACAGGGGTCAGTTACAAGCATTTTTTGTGAATAGACATACACCGAAATCCTACCCACTTTCGAGAAAAAAATTCGAGAAGGTGTGAAATTTTTCGACAAAATTAAAAAATTTAAAATCGTTCTGTAAAAATTATTTTTGATTGCGGGGGTCAATTATAATAATTTTTGGTGAATACACATACCCCTGAAATCCTACCCACTTTCGAGAAAAAAATTCGAGAAGGTGTGAAATTTTTCGACAAAATTAAAAAATTACAAATAGTTCTGAAAAAATTATTTTTGATTGCGGGGATCAATTATAATAATTTTTGGTGAATACACATACCCCTGAAATCCTACCCACTTTCGAGAAAAAAATTCGAGTAGATACTGAAATTTTTAGATGAAATTAAAAAACTTCAAATTACACTAAAAAAATTATATTTAGTTACAGGGGTCAGTTACAAGCATTTTTTGTGAATAGACATACACCGAAATCCTACCCACTTTCGAGAAAAAAATTCGAGAAGGTGTGAAATTTTTCGACAAAATTAAAAAATTTAAAATCGTTCTGTAAAAATTATTTTCGGTTGCGGGGGTTAATTACAATCATTGGCAGTTCGTAACACATTATCAACACTATAAGTGCAATACTATAACTCAAGTTTAACAGGTAAAACTACCCTTCAAACTTATAACCGTCTGATTCTATGTGTAGAGCTATTGGATATTTAAGCAAGTCCTTTAAACAAATTTTATATGATTTCTAAGGGAAAGTAATAAAGTGTACGCCTCGGGAAATAAATAAATAACATAACAAAAAAGTCACTTTTAAAAACTATTGTTCGCATTACGCATATAAAACTATCTAAATCTTTTTAATTTTCAATATATGTATACAATATCAATAACTTAAAAATAAAAATAATTGACTGTTTCGCCTTTTGAAAATATGGTGATTATAGATAGTAAGTATTTATTTCTACACTTTTATTTACTTGTTTTATTAATTTATGTAAAATCTTTCTTGTATCTTCAATAGTTTTCAATATACATAGCATTAAGGGGATGTAACTATGGAGTTTCACTCATAAAAGGTGAATTACCATATCTAAAACGGAATACATATATTTTATTTCTAGCTGCTCTACAAATCTGCAAAGTTTCATCGAAATAGGAGAGAGACATTTCGCGGGCGTTCTTTGTGAGCCCATTACGCGCATTTAATGCATGAAAGAGCAATTTCGACCACCTCGCGTCAACCGTTTTTTCTATTGTGTTTCCTGTACAAGTTCAATCATTTTACTTTTGTTCTTTAAACTCGTCATCAGTCTGAAACCTTAATTCCAGGACAAAGGTAACTCGTTTCGCTCGCGTGATAACGCTGTACCCGGCTCGAAAGTAACAGTTGAGCGTTTCTGACAGAACAAAGGATACCATATTAAATCCATCGTCCATATGCTCCTAATTTGTTCCGACAAAGCATTTATCTCGCCTTGTAAAATTAAACCAACGCTAACAGGAAGATAATATCTCAGACGACACAAAGGATATTAAGAGGACCAGGCAGTCAAATCGAGCCTTTTTGTAAGGGCATATTAAAAAAAAAAGTTCTGCTAGCTTAAAATGTATACGAATACTAATTTTTCATTGCAAAATACTGACAAACAACCATGTAACGAGCACTCAAACAAATAGAAATTATTTTTATTTTGCAGTGATTTCCCTTCACCGGATGAAGCGAATCGAATGTATGGCAAAATACTCGCGATAATCCCTGCTTTACACTGAACCTGTTTAAATATTAACATAATAAAAATTATGAAAATAGATCATTAAATACTTAATGGAAAATGGAGATTTTAAGGTAAACAAAATTTCATGTCAATCTGAACCTTTGCTTTTTTGCAATTACTGGAAAACACGTGTTATACGAGGGACATGAAATCGAGTAATATGAAAACGCGTTAGAAGAGTACCGTGTTATAGGGGGGATTACTGTACACTGCTGGACAATATTATAAGTTCGCTTCATTTTTGTTTCGTTTATTGTAATAGTTACAACTCCTTTTCTTTTGCAGTATTATATAAAAATACACGAAAGATAAACCTAAAATAAAATTTTGCAATATTTATGTAAAGAATAACATGTTAATCTTTTTAAGAAAAAAGCTGTTTGCAAGATGGATGAAAGTATAAGTTCGATTATAAAAAAATACGTATTATTTATAAACTGATTACAATGAAAATTGGTTCCAATAATTATAGTATAATACGCCATTATGATTAAGTTGAAAAGTTCTCGTTTGTATGCTATTTAATGAATTCTCCATCAAACTCTTTTGAAATTTCTTCGCGAACGCAACTGAAACTTCTTCAGTCTTCGAGAAAGTTTACTGGGATCTGAACTGATTGCTTCTTTTAGTTACAAAAAAAAAAACAACAACAAAAGAAACTAAATGTGCGATAAATCACTTCTTTTGAACTCGCTTGAAATTGACTGTTACCGTTCTTATATCGTAGTAAACAATGTTACTGAGAAGAAAAGTCTGACGGCATTGTTAGTTTCGACAACTTTAGAGTCTGTCATTTATTCTTATAAAATTCGAGTAATCTGCATTGATATCGAAATAATTGAAAAATGCCTGAAGGGAAAGAATTAACAGAGTTCGAAAAGAGTCAAATAAGTAGAAAGATACAGCAATTGACATGTTACGAGAGGACTGAAGCGTTTTTTATGTGTGATTAACAATTACGCGAATAATCCAGAAGAATATGCTACTAAAAAATCCAGTGGTCGTCCATCAAAATTAATTCCACGTGAAACAGTGAATACAGTAATCCAATTTAACAAAATCTAGCAACGAGATAAAACGAAAGTTAAAAAATGTTTTATTCCGCATAGTTAGAAGAGTTTTAAGGGCGAAGAATTTTAATCAAACGGTCGAAAATGATAAAGGTACCGTACTTAAAAGAAATACTCGTGAAAATATGAGTATGAATTGGAATACGATGAACCTTTATTGCATTCGTGTATAATTTTTTCCCTAGCTTTTCTTTAAAAATTTGTATTTACGGTTTTTTAGATCATTTGTAGCGACGAAAACAAAAATTAATTCAAATGGACCAAGTGGTCCCCATTCGTATTGACATGATATTTGAAAAGCAAAAAAACTTTTTGCAATCCGTAATTTTGACGGAGCCAGTAATGGCACGGGGATCTTTTAGTAGATCAGAAAAGCTTCGAATTGCTTTTATCGTTATAACAATAAACAGTGATGAATATCAAAGAGTTTTTTTTGTCACAGGAAACCGTTCGTGGTATATCACGAGACGGAATCCGTTAACGGTTCAGCGTTGCACACGTCGTGCAATCGCCCTTTTCGGTTAGGGCGATCGTCGATTGTTAAATCGAACCGTTCTTAACACTTGGCATGCGGGTATACTTCGCCAGCAACTTACGCGTGCAGCGGCCATTTTTTCGTGAATCGTGGGAAGTTTGGTTATTCAGTAAAATCACAGTAAATCGAAAACTACTTCGTTTTTATCAACGAAACTTCTTTTATTTTACACTTAAATATATACTGTATGATTATTTTAACACAGAAAACGATATTTTTACGAAATTACGAAAATATCCGTTATCCATCACAAATCTACTAAACACGTATTTTTACGTGACCCGCGCTCCAACGACAGACTGTAAAAAACGTAAAAATACGTTGCCCGCATGCCAAGTGTTAAGACGAGCACCGTGCCGTGCGTTCACCAGATCGTCGCGAATTCGCGTCCAGACACAACGTAACAGATCATTACATATGTGTTTCACCTTATATAATAAAGTCTTCTGCTCGTTATTGTTATCTGTGCCTATACTTTCGACCACAGTGCATCTCCTATTGCTATCCCATTAACAATAATTTGAAATTTTTTTAATTTCGTCTAAAAATTTCATTATCTACGCGAATTTTTTTCTAGAAAATGGGTGGGATTTCGAGAGTATGCCTATTCACCAAAAATGATTGTAATTGACCCCCGCAACCAAAAATAATTTTTTCAGAATGATTTGAAATTTTTTAGTTTAATTTTTCAATAACTTTTTAACGAAGCCTCAATTGAGAAACTGATATTCTTGATTTTTGTCTTATTTTGGCTTCTAGAATCTCTCATTAAAATTTTTCCCAGCGGTGGCCGAACACCTTGTATATTTTGCTTCATATATGGGTTTCTTTTTATATGGAAACAAATAACAATAAAGATGAAACTATTATTATGTTGATTACAAAAATCTCATGTTCATATACGGCATATTTTGGCCAAACTTGAGATGGCGAATGTGGTGGACGATTTTTACCGTGAGCCACTGTACAGTCATTTCGACAACCTGACTTCTGTATTTTTAGAAGTGTCCAGAGGTCTTCCTTACTTACACAAGCCCTCGAAACCGCGACGCGCGACCCAATTTTATTTAACTATTAACGTAAAATCAGTAAATTGCCCCGTTAAATATTCGCACGTAGCGTTTCACGTCGAGTGTCGGGCTTCTTCTGAGTTTGCCGCGTGCAACTTAATTGCGTCATTGTATACTGGCAGAAGTTGAAGCTTCAGGCAGCGAACGCTTTTAGCCGCGGCGGGAACGGTGAAGCCTACCACTGCGAAAGAAAGCCTTGGAAAAATGTTGCACGCCATTACAGCGAGTGCTTAATAGTTGCCACGCCGGCTACGAGAATCGTCTGTTAGGGCACACAATGACTCGCTTTCGCATGAATGGATTTCTGTCCCTATGTGAACCTGTTCGCTGCTGCGGACAACCATTTACCAGAATCCCGGCGAATAGGTAGGTAAAGACCAGAAGGAACAAAGTAACTCGTTCAAAGAGCTATTGTTAAAAACCTCTTTTTTTTTTAACAGGCTATTTGCCTAAAGGCGATTTAAGGCAAACGATCGAGGCGACTAAATCGGGAGAGCAATTAGTCGCGAGGTGACGCAATTAGTAACGAGCTAACGAAACTAAAATGAAGAAACTGTACTTAATTATATTGTTCTTCAATTTAATGAACGTTAGTGCAAAGACTTGTACTAAATAATCGACGGAAGCGGTACGATAATTCAAAATTATAGCGGGCGTTTGCAAGATTATTTCAAGGCCATCTTGTCTTTTTTTTATATCATAAATCGATATTTTTTATTTCGAAATTATATTCTACATAAAAAAAATGCATAACGTTTGTTTGACACATTTTTTTGTATGTTCAATAATTTTTAAGATTCTTACAATGATGATACCACATCTGGTAGGCTTACATTTTCAAGTAATTTTAGTTTAGCTTAAGATCCAGAATATTTCGATATTTCTCTCTGTCAACTGTAATAGAGATAAACTTAGCTACTATGATTGTGTTTACAAATGTATCTGACAATGTACTATCAAAACAGGGTAAGTTTGTGACTGAATTCTTAGTCATTGTTTAGAGATACTGTATCCTCAGTTCCGTTTACATAGCGAGAGCAATGAAATATTTAACAGTTGCAGAGAAAATTAAAACGATTCTTCTTTATATATTTATAAATTATTTTTAATTTATTTCAAAATTTTAATGGGAGATTCTAGAAGCCAAAATAAGACGAAAATCAAGAATATCAATTTCTTGACTGAGGCTTCGTTAAAAAGTTATTAACATTTAAATTAAAAAATTTCAAATCGTTCTGGAAAAATTATTTTCGGTTGCGGGGATCAATTACAGTAATTTTTGGTTATTAGACATACCCTCGAAATCCTACCCACTTTCGAGAAAAAAATTCGAGTAGATACTGAAATTTTTCGATGAAATTAAAAAATTTCAACTCATACTAAAGAAATTATATTTAGTTACAAGGGTCAATGACAAGCATTTTTGGTGAATAGACATACCCCTGAATTCCTACGCATTTTCAAAAAAAAAAAATTCAGTACAGGCGGAACTTTAAATGTTAATAATTTTTTAACGAAGCCTCCATCAACGAATTAGTATTCTTGATTTTCGTCTTATTCTGGCCTGTAGAATCTGCCATTAAAATATTTCTCAGGGGTGGCCGAACACCCTGTATATGTTCATAATTTTATATAATTTTACATATCTCATTTCAAATTTATACATATATAAAAAGAAATTTGGTAGTTCCAAACGATGTTGTAATTGATACTTTTGAAGATGATCTAGATGATCTAGGTACCTCCGAAATCCTGCGTATTTTAGAGAAAAAAATTCAGTACGGGCGAAACTTTAAACGTTAATAATTTTTTAACGAAAGCTCCATCGATAAATTGGTATTCTTGATTTTCATCTTATTTTGGTCTCTAGAATCCCCCATTAAAATTTTTTCCAGGGGTGGCCGAACACCCTGTATATGTTTATAATTTTATATAATTTTATATGATTCATCTTTATGATGAGGACGAAACATTAAAGGAACTATTAATTTGTATGCTCTGCGATACGAGAAGAACTTTGTTATCTGTTTATGAGTCTTCTATTAAACGAATTAATAATCTTATTATGACGTTTTTGAATGAAATAAAAAACCTTTCAGAAGAAAGTAACGTTGTCATTTAAATAGAAAAACAAAATTATCCTTGACATAAACATGAAAAATCAGCTAAAAATCTTAAGAAATATTGAACCCGCAAGAAAATATTTCAAACAAAAGTTGTGCATTTTATTGCGTAGAATATGATTCTGAAATAAAAAGTATGGGTTTATGATAAAAAAAGACAAGATAACCTTGAAATAATCTTGAAAACGCCCACGCATTAAAAAACTAGTAGTGCCATTTGACTCTCCGCTCGAAACACTAAAAGACATGTGGAAGTTTGTTTCTTTTAAATAACATGTTCTCGAGATTTTTTACAATCAACTTAAATTAGGTGGACACCCTGTAGACTGAACATAGACAGTTAGATAATAATGGACACTTTTAGAATTATTTCATTTTTATATGAATACCAGATACTATTGAGTTTTAACGTTCAAGGGACGACAGAGAGAAGTAGCACGGCGAAATTAGTCAAGTGGATAAATAAAGTAAGGTTGACGTTTGAATATACGGTTTTTAAAGCACATAATCTAATTAAACGGGTATAGCGTATGTAAAGAACGTGTTGAAACGGGCGACAGAAACCTTATACGAGATAAATAGGATGGTATTGTTCGAGCGACGTTCAATAAGTGATGAGAACTGAAATGCAGTTGGTATTCAATGCAATTTTTATAATGTGGCGAAACTGTATTAAATAATATAGTTTAAAATGTTCCAGAACATTCTCAATCTATTTATCCACAGATTCTTGGCAGGTTAGTGGAGTTCAGAGTATTTTGCAGAATAACCTTTTTAAATATTACTTAAACGAACGTTTTACAACCAGTGTTGAAAATTCTGTCTTTCTCAAATATGGTGCACCAAACAGGATTAAAGCACAAGGAGTAACGTGTAGAATCATTCGAAACTTTAATCTTTAATTTTAATACATAAGGAAAATGGAACGGTTCTTCGAGAAGTTCAAGCACACAATCAATAATGTTTCAAGTTTAATTTGTAAATTAATAATATTGGAATTAAATATAATTATTAGACCGCGGATCTTTATGTAAATTCATATTTTTATTTGTAGAATTAATGAAATGAGAGCTTCATAGAGGGTTGTCTCAACCTTGAAATATAATAATTCGTATCTTACTTTAAGTATTTCTTATATTTTTGCATATTAAGTGCATTCTGTGGCTCTTTGAGAATCAAAATTTTCCATAAATGCATAAACATCCGCTGTCTAATAATTATAATGGAAAAGGTAATGGTACAAATCCAACTTTGGTATATTTCACGGAGTAAAGAACTCTTTGCTGAGATTACTAGGAATCAAAATTTCTGTCCGAATGACATTTAGTTCAGTCTACTAATTGAGCTGTCCAAATTAGATCCATATCATCCATTGGCGGTATACCAACCAGCGAAGAATTTAATTGTTTCAAACCTCAGAGATTAAAGAGAGCCATTTTGTGGTGGTTGTATCCATAGCACTAGCTTTTCCTTCAATGTACGAAGCTCACATCGACTGAAAATAATTAAAGACGCTGTTGTGGTTCTTAAATTGCAAATTGTTAGCTGTATATCTAAACAACCAGCCACACGTTTGATCCACGATAACCACGAGTGTATTAATTTTCAACGCAAAAGACCAACAGAACGTTTGGCCGAGGAATTTGATATTGCAAGTCATAACATTTTCATTGCTGAATTAAGCTTTTTTTTGATTTTTTTTTTTTAATAATTGATAGGCTCTTTTATCCTGAGATTTTGCAGATATATTTATGCATCTTGTAAGTATGTACAGTATTTTATTCATAAAAAAATATTAAAAACTGTAGAAGTTATAAGCTCGTATTTAAATGTGTTTTTTAAAAACTGGCTTTCATGATATTTCAAGATGTAGCAGACCGATTGACTTCAAATTTGGAGAGAATATTCAACAGTCGCGTCTTTATAGCTGGAACTAGTGATTTTAAAAAATATTTAGCTTTACTATTTTTTTTTTTTAATATACTAAAGGCAAAAGAAAGGTTAAAAAATTGAAATTCGAAAATTCAAGTAACGCCATTCCTTTATTTATCGAGATTTTGACTTCTTCCTAGTTCCTGCTATAATTACACCCTTCCCAATTGTTAGAGAATCGATGATGGCCGTTATCGATACGAACATATTGTTTTGTTTTTCTGTTGTTGTTCAGTCCAAATATGTCTCCCTGAGAGTACGCATCGCTTTTGTATGCACACGTATTTAATTTACTTCTAAATATACGTTTATATTGAACAGTTATATCGAATGTGTCGGCTCATTACAAAACCCCAACACCAATGAAGATATTTTAGCCACCTCTGTTTCAGGTTAGCGGATTGGTTGGAATTGCGGAAGCGAATAGAACATCTTTTCCAGAAAAGTCATTATACAAGAAGTCATAACTCCCACAATTTTTAATATTTTTTTATGAAAAAAATATTGTGCATGCTTATAAGATGAATAAATATATCTGCAAAATCTCAGTACAAAACAGCCTACCTACTATTAACAAAAACATCACAAAAAAGGCAAAAAAAAATGACCGTCTAGACAGCAATCCCCTTAATCAATGGCAAACTAAATGTTCCAATTTTCACTCATTCGGTTTCTTTTTATTATCATAGATGTTACACAATAGTTGTATAAAATTATTTTGTATTATTTGAATATTTATTTACGCAAGTGTTGTGCCAGCTAGGGATAAACAGGAGCAGTATGAGCAACGATCAAAGCGAAAAATTTGGCAAATATTAATATTTTTTATCAATCATACCCCAGAAATCCTACCCACTTTCTAGAAAAAATTCGAGGATGTATGAAATTTTTCGACAAAATTAAAAAATTTCAAATCGTTTTCGAAAAATTATCTTCGGTTTGTAATAAAATTTGATCATTTTATTTAAAAGCGAGTGAAACCATAAGCTTCAATTTAATTTCAGTCGTAACAGTTTTGGATGAATTTGACCAAATTTCAGGAACTTTGAAGTTTCATAATTTTTTAGAAATATCAGAACGATGAGATGAATTTGTTTCTATAATTTTAATCTACTTTTTGCCCAAAATATTTGTTTCGTCTGTTTTACTAAGGAACGTTATAGTTTCATTTCCAACAATTAATAAATTGCTAATAAAATATTAAGTTTCAATCGTATTTTGAATCAAGCGAGTATTTCAAGATGGAAGAACCTTGAGGTTTCAGACGCCAAACGGTCTGTTGCTTACGTTGCTCGAACGGAACGATGCAATGCAACACCTTCTTTGAAGTAGGTATTTCTTGCTGATTGATTAACGGAATAGCTGGTACCTTTTCACGCAACTAGTTTATACGCAGGAAAACGCTATAAATACGCGAAAGAGAGTGCAAACAACTTATTCCTAGAAAAAAAACGGAGTTTCGTACGCCTTTCATCAAATATCCTGCAACTTAATCGCCGAGCGTCCTTCGTGTTCCGTTCACTGATTTCGCAATGATTATTTCTGAGAAATTATTAACTCGGCTCTCGTGCACCTAACAAGTGAGAAACATCCTCGGAGAAAATGGAATTACTGTTTGCAGGTGCGATAATTGCCGGAAGCACGAGCACCTGCGATTCGACGAAAATATCATTGAGAAATTGAAATTCGTATTCTCGAACAGGAAATTGAACTCGGTTCATATAAATCAAGCAGTTTAAATTGCATTTTATTTCATTAGATATTTATTTACATGAAATTTTACGTAATTCGTAATTAAAATTAATCTTGTTTTATTAATTCCAAACATTTTTTTTTTTGTAGTAACTCGCATGGATATGATTTCTATACATAAGAAAAAAAAACTAATTTCCTTCCAAATTTTTAATAATAACTATTATGTGAAGACGTGTAGGGCATTCATTTTAATTGCCCGCGTCACTGTCGAACGTATCGTGAAGGTGAGCATTTTCCAACATGTTGAAATTTATAATATTACAAGTAAAGCACAAATTAAGCAATTCGAATTTAAGAAAACTTGTGAAACAAGTAAAAATACTCAGCGAGTGAAACAACACTGTTCATCACTCTGGTTTTCAACGCTGACTGCGCGAGAACGATGCGCTTTTTTTTTTGTTGACAGACGCTGTTCTGTGTTTATAACAAGTTCATTGCACATTGATAATTCAACTGCTACTTTGATAACACTGAGATCTCATAAAATTTTATTGCATAATATTTTCCATATCTATTTGAAACTCTCACAATGGGACATACGCCACTTTCAAAATAAACTTTCTCGTCACTTCATTAACCAGCAAATTTTCGTGTTACAAAATCTTAATGATTTTAAATACAGTACACATATTAGTAACAAGTTCCTTCAGAATGAAAAGATCATGAAAAAATGTAACTATTATGGTAGCTAAATCGATTTTTTTGGAAGATGGACTTACGCCACTTGCAAAATGAACGGCTCATATATTTTTACAGTTTTTGGGTCCTGTTATGGTTATGAGTGTGTTGGAAAAACTCTTGGAAGATGCGCTATCGATGAAAGTTCCGAGGTAAATTCTGTAAGAAAAACAAAGGCTGGCCGTTTCCGGCGGAAGGCTCTAAACCTTGTTTAGGTCATGGTGGGCCATGTGCGCCAGGCCCGATGACTTCGACGACGCAGAGCCGTAAACGGAGGGTCCTCGACCTAACCCAGACCACCCTCCCAAAGGGGACCTTCTTGGAACAAGGGAAAATCAGTCTTGACTAACCACCTCGTTGGAAAAGACCACCAACCAGCTCTGCGAACTTCCTACTTTTACCGAGAATATCGTAGTCGTATTCGGCTTTTGTAGTATTTTTCAATATATTCTTACATGTCAGATGTGGGATAAGCCACGTGCTGCGTATACTTCTGTGCCGTACTTTCGTGGGTTACAGTGTCGTGCAATTTTAGACGTTTTTACGCGATTGTGCGAGTACGAGTGCTGTCGCGAACAGTTTGGTGACGAACTGTGATTTCGCGATTGTGTGTCACCGGCAGCCAGCGATGGGCCGCTCGAAAGTGAAATCGCAGAAGTGCGCGACTGAGAGTTCACGTGGACGTTCGCTCTCGCAAGTGGTGGAACATTCGCGGAAGCGTTCGCGAAGTCGAGGGTTTGAAAGCGAAACGCGAGAGAAAACGCGTTACGGATCGCCGGACCATCCGCGACGTCGCTCACGGACGCGATCGTCGGAGGACGAGACGTCCGAGCGGGTACGCCACCGTTCGCGGGTCCATTTGCGACGCCGATCGATGGATCGATCGCGAAACCGCTCGCAAGATCGATCGTGGGAACGGTCAAGGGAGAGAGTAGGCGTAGCCGGGCGCAAAGCGATTTCCGTGATCGCTCGTACCGTCGGGAGCGTTCCCCGGAATCGTCGGAGTCGGAGGATTTGCGCGCGGTCGTAAAACGACTAAAAAGGGAATTCCGCGATGTGTGCTACAGGCCCGTGCAGGACGACTACACGGTACCGATTTTTGACCCGGCAAACGACAACGCCGATGTCGAGCAGTGGGTGGCGCACGTAGACCGCCTCGCGCGTCGCTACCACTGGTCGGACGACGACGTGATCAGAGCAATTGCGCGTGGTCTGAGGGGTCACGCGAGGAGATATTACGACGAGAAACAAAAACACGATCGCCCGTGGAGATCGTTGAAGGCGCTGTTCCTCAAACAATTCAAAAAACCGCTGCCGTTCGGACGGCTATTGAAAGAGGCCGCCATGTATACGGCGCGTCCAGGGCAGAAGCTCGGGGATTACTGTTTCGAGAAGATGGCAAAGTTGCGAGCTCTGAAGCTCGATATTCCCGATGCCTGCATGGAGGGCATGATTGTGGTAGGAATCGGCGATGAGAGTATTGATCGTACGATCCGTTCAAATCGATACGACGGTATGCATGAGTTATATGCGGCAATGCGAGAGATGGGGACAATGCCGCAAGCCACCTCGTCGACGAGCATGGCGTTGCCGCAATCGACGGTTCAGGGACAGACCCCGACAACAGGTAGGACCTCCTACCCTGCGACGACCCCACGCCAGGGGAACTGCCGCGGGTATCGTTTGCCTGCTACAATTGTGCAGAGCGTGGTCATTCTTGGAGACATTGCCCTCGGCCGACGACTACCTGCAAGACCTGCGGGGAAAAAGAACACCTCGACAAGTTTTGTCATCGAGGAAAGCGCGGGGAAGTCGCACAATAGAGAGGAGACGGACGACTGTCGGCTGTGCGTGAACTACCGCCGACTCGGGGCAATCACGGTGAAGGACCGAATAGCCATTGCCGCTAATTAAGAATCAAACTGACCGTTTGGGCTGAAATAAGGAATACGCGACCATCGTTTCGCCATTGACATCGTTGCTGCGGAAGGGTACACCGTGGATTTGGGGCGCTGCTCAGGACAAGGTGGACTGCTGCGGGGTAACGACAGGATTGTCATCCAAGGTGGTGATTGCAACGTGTTGCGCACCACATTCACGAAAAAGGATCTATTACCACGCATCGGACGATGGTGGCTGAAGGTCTAGGACTTTACATTTGTTATAGGGTACCGACCAGAAAGCCAACATGGCTATGGTCGAGATAACGAGTGAGCGATAACTGTAATCGCCGTCGAGCAGTTGAAACCTTGGATCGCCGTAGTGCAATGAGGGGACCTGCACTGCAGCCCAGGTAATAAGGATAGGTAAGACCCTTCTTTTTTCGAATATTAGGTCACGGCCACGGTGCACCGTTCCGAGGTGACCATAAGTCTGAGCTGCCATGGTGACAATATGTCAGGTATTGTCACGAAATGGCGATAATTTAGGAACATTATGGTGATGACACGATAGGTGTCATTGCGAGCATGATGAGATATCGGGAACATCATGGTGATGACATGATAGGTGTCATTGTGAACATGATGAGATATCAGGAACATCATGGTGATGACACGATAGGTGTCACTGCGAATATGATGAAATGTTAGGAACATCAGGGCGGTGACACGGAAGGTGTCACTGCGAGATGATGTTGATGTGGGGTCATCGTAAGCAATGACCGGTCACGTGCGGTTGCGAGAGGATTGGAATGATCCCGGCGCCCACGTGGAGGTGACTATTGCGAGACGGTGATGCCCGAAGACGTTGCTGAAGGGACCGACACACCGACGACGTAACGCTTCATGCAACGTATGTACGCCCTAAGTGCATACCTGTTCCAGTTGTGAATAGGAGAAAAAGGGGAGTATCGTCGACTATGGGTATTTTCCTTTCGTCCCATCGGGCGAATTTATTACGAACACTGGCCGTTACCCCGTCGCACGACCGAATACTCAGGTATGCTATTGGATCTTTTGTTACAGAAAACTACGCTGGACTGGGAATACCGTTTTGCTTGAGGGCAAGCACAGTTGCAGTATGGCCGAATGTAAGAAAAACTAAGGCTGGCCGTTTCCGGCGGAAGGCTCTAGACCTTACTTAGGTCATGGTGAGCCATGTGCGTCGGACCCGATGACTTCTCGACGACGCAGAGCCATAAACGGAAGGTCCTCGAGGACATTCCAGAGCGCCACTCTCCCAAAAGGGACCTTCTTGGGACAAGGGAAAGTCTTGACTAACCACCATGTTGGAAAAGACCACCAACCAGCTCTGCGAACTTCCTACTTTTACCGAGAATATCGTAGTCGTATTCGGATTTTGTAGTATTTTTAAATATATTCTTACAGTGCTATTCTTTATTCATCATGGTTCTCCTACCAGAAGATGCAAGATCTTCCCCACTCTGTGCCCCTTAGTTATCGATTCGTAATCATAACATCCGCGACTCTTAGGTGTCACCGCTCCTAACTGCATCGGCCATCCTCTCTAATTCCCTAGAGCTATTCCTTACACCAAGTGACCTCTGAGACACGTGTCTTAGCTTCAAAAAGCATTTTGACGCTAACAAGTGTGTAATTTTTTCAGATTTTTCGAAGTGATGTTTGAGTATCTTATTCAATAAAGACATTTTTTGAAAATATCTCGAGATCTAATAATTTTTTTGCCATGGTACCCTAATCATTTTTTACGTAGAATGAACAGAAGAATCGATCTGTGTAAAAAAAAAAATGCATTTCTATTCAAAGAACGATGGAATTGTTAATTGCACGTGCACTGCTGCATCTAAAAAAAACTTAAAGGCCTACAGATGTAGTGCTCTTCGAACCATTTATCTTTCTCCGTTGGCATTTTTTCGTAAATGCAATAGTAACGGGGTTATGACTTGAAACAATTGCGTGGGCCACCCTGTATAGTATACAATATTTCTCGTATAATAATTATGTAGAAGAGGATTTAGAAATGGACAATAAACGACACATATATTTTAGGTTATGTTTAATGCATATGGCACGTATCGTTGCATACATCGTACGGATACGTGCGCAGTGTTATACTATACTAAAACAAAAGACGGCGCGCATGCCTGCCAACGAGGTAAAAAGAAATACCTCCAACATACGCATATTTGCTAACATGAGAATAAGAAATATTTCCAACAAATTACTTGCCATTTTTCACGAAATAACAGTTATTTAATATAATTTAGTATTTACTTGTTTCAATCAGTAAGAACTAATTAAAATGAATTTAAAAATGTTAAATTTCTATTTTGTAGATGATTTATACATAAGGTGTACAATATGTACTACAATTTATTACTAAAAAAAAGTAATAACAACTCTATCAACAATTTAAAAAGTACGCGAATATCAGATACTTTAATTATAACTAATTATTATTTATTTCTATTGTATTTTTAAAAACAGTAATCACAAATAAATACGTCATCATTTTCGTCAGCTCTGCTGCACTCTTCGTAAGTTTTCAGTTTCTGCACTGTATTCAACCATCATTAGCCATTAATGTCGGATGTAATGCATTGCAGAAAAGGCAGACTGCATCATTTTCTTCATATTCATTGCTTATATCATCTGATTCCTGTTTATTACCTGAAAACAACTTCCTTTCTACATCCCTCTATAATGTTAAATTTTTCTGCTTTTCAATTGCTCTTTTGTTTCTCTTTCCTCCACTCTTATTTTCCTGTGTATTATTTTCTTCGATAGCTACAAATTTATTCTTATAAGATAAAGAATAATCATAAATCATGTCCTTGATAATATAAGAACTGTATTGGAATTAATTGGATAAAATAGGGCACCATGTTTCGTCCAACTACGAAGTTCTATAAAAAAAAAAACGTCTTGGGTCATCTAACGAACCAAGTTAAAACGCCTACAGAGCTCTTTTCTAAAGTATGAGTATACCGTCGTACAAAACCGATGTCCTAACCTTCTGCAAACAACTTATTACCACGAGTTCGCAAAGAATAAGATAACAGCAGCCACACTCGCTATAGCATCGAGTACCCTCTCCTGTCCAAACTTTCCCTACCAGAACGTTTAAACAAAGATGAAAGTTGAATAAATTGCTTGTCTACCGAAAAGAAGACCCTTAACAGCACTTTCGACGCTTTTATAGTGCGGCAATCAATAGTTCCTGGCACGCGAAGAATTGATTTTTCCACAGCTGTAACAGCCCTTGCTGCCAATAGGCGATATATTATCTCAGAAATTGCGCGGCTACGGCGAAACGTGGTTACGATTAAATCCACGATTTGTAGATAGTCGCTAGGAAAAAGGACCAAACGGTCAGAGATTCATTGCCCCCGCTTCGAGCGTATATTATTCGTGTATCTATCTCCGAACGAACATATGCGATTCTGTCTGCGGCGACGTGAATGCATGCGCTTTCGAGCTTTCGACGAGGTAAATCTTACACCCGTTTCGAATCTAATTTCAAAAGCGGTGGCGTTAGTTAAAATATCATGCAGGCGACTTATTTATGCGGAGAAAGGCGTTTCTAGTTAGGGAAAAATCGATTCGCGTGCGAGTTGTTTCTAGGCGTTGCCGAAACGGTGAAAACAGGCCAACTGTAACGCTGGTCGAATACGTACATACGTTTAATGCTCGAAATTATTGATTCCATCTAACAGTGAACGAAAAGATAATTAAACGAAAGCCATCAGGAAATGTCAGGGATGAATAGAAATATTTCTAAAATATAATAATGTTCCACGTACCCACCAATTCATTGAAATATATTCACTATTGTAAGAGTTATGGCTCGTTGAATATTGGACCATTTTCTTGGAGTTTTTCTCGCTTTACGAGGTTAAGGAGCAACATTCCAAATATTTTTGGAATTTCTACATATTCTACACCAAAATACGCGTAGTTTGCCGTTTGAAACATTAAAATCCTCCTATCCGTTATGTAGTTATGACACTTTAAAGATTTGCATGAAATTAGAGGGAAGCATTCTGGTCTCACATCAGATTTTCGCTAATTAATTTTTTTCTCGAAAGTGGGTAGGATATTGGGGGTATGTCTATTGACCAAAAATGATTATAATTGACCCCCGCAACCAAAAATAATTTTTCCAGAATGATTTGAAACTTTTCATTTTTCGCCGAAAAAAGGTATCGATTTTTCTTAAAAACTCGTTTTTCATTTTTAATAAATTTGGTTGGCACTGTACAGAAAAGTTGTTTAATATTATTTAGTAGGTACCCATGAGCTCTAGTTCACTAGTAAATTTCAATGCGATACATTCATTATTGTAGGAGTTATGGTCGTTTGAAAATTGGAACATTTTCTTGGAGTTTTTCTCGCTTTACGAGGTTAAGGAGCAATTTTCCAAATATTTTTGGAATTTCTACATATTCTACACCAAAATACGCGTAGTTTGCCGTTTGAAACATTAAAATCCTCCAATCCGTTCAGTAGTTATGACACTTTAAAGATTCGCATGAAATTTGAGGGAACCATTCTGGTCTCACATCAGATTTTCGCTAATTAATTTTTTTCTCGAAAGTGGGTAGGATATTGGGGGTATGTCTATTGACCAAAAATGATTATAATTGACCCCCGCAACCAAAAATAATTTTTCCAGAATGATTTGAAACTTTTCATTTTTCGCCGAAAAAAGGTATCGATTTTTCTTAAAAACTCGTTTTTCATTTTTAATAAATTTGGTTGGCACTGTACAGAAAAGTTGTTTAATATTATTTAGTAGGTACCCATGAGCTCTAGTTCACTACTAAATTTCATTGCGATACATTCATTATTGTAGGAGTTATGGTCGTTTGAAAATTGGTCCATTTTCTTGGAGTTTTTCTCGCTTTACGAGGTTAAGGAGCAACATTCCAAATATTTTTGGAATTTCTACATATTCTACACCAAAATACGCGTAGTTTGCCGTTTGAAACATTAAAATCCTCCTATCCGTTATGTAGTTATGACACTTTAAAGATTCGCATGAAATTTGAGGGAACCATTCTGGTCTCACATCAGATTTTCGCTAATTAATTTTTTTCTCGAAAGTGGGTAGGATATTGGGGGTATGTCTATTGACCAAAAATGATTATAATTGACCCCCGCAACCAAAAATAATTTTTCCAGAATGATTTGAAACTTTTCATTTTTCGCCGAAAAAAGGTATCGATTTTTCTTAAAAACTCGTTTTTCATTTTTAATAAATTTGGTTGGCACTGTACAGAAAAGTTGTTTAATATTATTTAGTAGGTACCCATGAGCTCTAGTTCACTACTAAATTTCATTGCGATACATTCATTATTGTAGGAGTTATGGTCGTTTGAAAATTGGTCCATTTTCTTGGAGTTTTTCTCGCTTTACGAGGTTAAGGAGCAACATTCCAAATATTTTTGGAATTTCTACATATTCTACACCAAAATACGCGTAGTTTGCCGTTTGAAACATTAAAATCCTCCTATCCGTTATGTAGTTATGACACTTTAAAGATTCGCATGAAATTTCGGGGAACCATTTCAGGCCTCAGATTTTTATATATTATATAATTCTTCAGTTTTATATATTATATAACTTTGTGGTAGATAGATTATTTAACGTATAATTGAAATTAATATTTCAACATAATTTAATAATTAACAACTTTTCCAATATTCTTAAAATTTCTACATATTCTTGACTAAAATACGTGTTGCTTGCATTTTGAAACATTAAAATCGTCCACTCCATTCAGAAGTTATGATTTTTTAAACATATGCATGAAATTTAAGGGGATTAGGGATGAAATTTCATTTATGGTCAGAGATTGTATTTTCGGTAAGGAATTTTTTGTCTCGAAAGTGCATAGGATTTTGAGGGTATCACTATTCACCAAAAATGATTGTAATCAATCCCCACGGTTAAAATATTTTTTCCAGAATGATTTGAAACTTTTTAATTTACCCGAAAAATTTCTCCACTTACTGAATTTTTGTCTCGAAAGTGCGTAGGATTTCTTTTTATGTACGTCTAAATATTAAATAAGACCCGTAAAATTATGTGAAATTATAAAAGTATTAAAAAACCAGTTTTACAGTGAAGATGAAGAGAATGACACAGACAGCCTTTTTTGCAATGCATTATATTCGGAGCTAACAGCTAATGGCGGATCCATTACTCGTGTTAAAGTGGGATAGAGTCTTGGTTTTAACGAGAAATAGTTCAACAGTTTCTCTATTATTTTATAGTATAATACTATTAAAAAAAGATATAGAAAGTGCAGGGTGTAATAATTTTCAAAGAATCGTGACCGACAATAGTTCATTTCTGTCCAAACAACGAGTAGAGAACATGAAAATGCAAAGCACATTTTGCGATCATTTCACTGTGTCTCTTAAGGACATTGTTTTAACGTCATGTGGTCAGCAATAAATCGTTAAGCTTCGTGGAAACAAACAAGCAATGTGTGTACTGACAGAGTGATTGAGGAGTGATTGGCACAACATTTCTCATTATAGCGTAGCGAAATTGTTGGTAAATATTTCAACGTGAAATAAGCTGAGATTAAATATTGTTCCCACGGGTAAGTTTTCGAACTTATCGTAATCAGACGTTTCAAATTCAGCTGTTCTATTTCTAAATATATACAGGCTATGTTTTATCTGCAGGAAAAGATACGAGGACTATTTTATCTATCGATTCATCTTCCACAAATTCACGTGTCCACATGGGTGTGCTACCCTAAGAGCAAACAGACAGCAACATGGTGCCAGCTATGTGGACACTTTAAGATAAGGATGGTGTACTTTCAGTTTTTTTCTTTAAATCTGTACAAACAAGATGATATAAGACGTTTCACGATACTACAAATATAGTCTGCAAAAATATTCTATTTACCGTCTTAGATATTTTTGGTAACTGTACTGATTTTATCTATAAATTCAATCTTATCGTTTCATGTATTAATACATCACTGTCAAACGAATGAAAATGATAAAAAACGACCATCGAAACTGCCTTAATGGCAAATAACTGAGAAACTATATACAAGTCGAAATTTCTTTAATATTGACAAGATATTGATAAATAAATTTCCATTACACAATTTCAAATATCTAACTAAAAAAACCTCTGAATTTTTCATCGGTGCGTTAACTTGATTTTCATTAAAAATATTCATTTATTCTGTATTATCAGTATCTTTTTTTGTTTTCAATTACAAATGCTGTAGTTACTTAAAATTAAACAAAAACCTCAATGTCTGAACTTTTTACAACTATTGATTTATATTCTTCTTCTTAATAAAAAGTGTAGTTATTGTTATCCATGTTGAAAATAAAAAAATTCACGTTTTAAATTAATAATTTATTCTATAAGGTAGGTCTTTAAGCTCGTATTTTTAAACTCGATTAATCTTGGATTGGTGCAAAAGAAAGGTTGTTCGTCGCTAATCTAGACTAATAGTTGAAGTATCTAATGGGCGATTTATCAGTACTATAGGTAAAGTCTTAACTGGCTAATGGAACACGCAAAAACAAACAAAAATGTGCAAACAAACACGAAGGACCCCGCACAGATCTTATGGAAAATGGCCCCCGGTTAAATTAGTTGATCTTTTGATATGATGTAGTTCATGATGTCTTGATGAAAAGTTCCAATGGGCCCAAGCTCGTAAATTGAACAGTTGCCACATTTGAGCATATTTGAGTGTAAGAAGCACTGTTGTACACTGCCCATTTATTTGACCCCTTAAAAAGTAGTAACCCTCTCAATAGTAGTACTTTGAGCCCTTAAAAATTACCCCTAGACCCCCTGGCCCTCTGTTGCAAAAAGATGATGATGAATTACAGATTGACACTTCGTTGGTAGATAACAGTCTTAGAAGAATCTTCGGAGAACTATAAAAACGGCCATTTTCAGGGCTACATGGTGTGCAAAATCCGATTGAGCAATCTCTTCGTGGTGCACACTGGGTAATGCTAATGTCAACGGTGCTTCAACGTTTGTACATTGAAAAAGAGAACCATTTTTTACCTTTTTGGCGTTTTTTTATTTTGACTCTTGAAGGGGAGTCAGAGGGTCAGAGG
Source organism: Colletes gigas (assembly GCF_013123115.1). Taxonomy (NCBI): domain Eukaryota; kingdom Metazoa; phylum Arthropoda; class Insecta; order Hymenoptera; family Colletidae; genus Colletes; species Colletes gigas. The sequence goes on along the minus strand of NW_025106659.1, from coordinate 1,132,434 downwards.
GTCAAGGGGTAATACATTGTGGAGCATAACTATAGCACCACTATAATTCTCAAGAGTTTTGTAGTTGTAACTAATGATTTCTAAATGTTAATAATACCATGTGAACAGGACTAGAAAAAAATTATAATTAATGGAAAAAATACAAAAATAACATTTATTCAACATGAAGTATGATAATAAATGAAATATTGCAATGGTGCATAACTATAGCACCAATGTATTTGGAACGTAATAATAAGGTTAAATGGCTATAAAGTGTTAAATTTCTAATTCAGTTTATTAAAGTGAGCAGTTTCAATAATGAGTAGGACCTACTTTTTTATGTATTAATTAAAAAATACGATTGTTCATACTTGTAAGTGAGTTTTTTCAAAGTTTCTTCACTAATTTGATTCCACGCTTCAATAACTGCTGTTTTTAGCTGTTTAATTCATTTTAATAGGTAATAATGCAATCATGTGTGAGATACTTGAAAGCAGAACATCGTTTCACATCATTCTTCGCACACAAAACACAATTTTCTAATGGAAAATGTCCTTTATATATGATGTCTCATTTAACACTAGATTTACGGAAGCCGTCAATTTGACGGATGTCAGATTCCATGTTTAAAATTGCAGAACGCGTAATTATTATTTTTCAACAACTTATGTTGAATTTGTTTGTGCAATGGCATGAATACATATTCTAATTAAAAGAAAAATCGTATTTTAAGGTAATCGTCAACATGAAAGGTATCAATAAATACACGTGCGATCAGTGCCTTTAAATCTAGTGTTAAATCGATCCAGCTGAATATTTTCGAAACTATTGATTATATTGAATAATGCTACAAACAAAAATTTGATGGTTTGAGAGGGGACGTAATCCGATATGTCAACTTTATTTTCTTAAATGAAATCGCATAGTTTGTTATATACTAATCGATGCAGCTCGTTATTTTCCAATATAAAAGTAATATCTCGTTATTATGAAAAGTTATTCGATTAGAAGATATTTCAATTTCAATGTTGGATAATAACAATAGTATTATTTTGTTCATGTAACGGGTTAATCAAAACAGACTATACGAATTTTTTTTTTTTGATGCTGTTTAATATATCGTTTATTACTAATAGAAATAGCGTAACACTAATTACTGAGCCTTGTGGTACTCCATTTTGAATAATAATTGGGTTGGAGAGTATTCCGTTGGTTTTTTCTTGTATAATCCTGTTTGTGAGGAAGTTTTTAATTAAAGCTATCATGTTGCCGTTTAGACCTATTTTAGCGAAGACTTCGATGATGTTTGTTTTTGGTATTGTGTCATATGCTTTTTCGTTATCCAAGCATACTGTGACTAGGGATTCGGTTTTTAAAAACGCCTCGCACATGCTCGTCTCTACGTTGATAAGGGCATCGGTGGTCGAGCGATATTGTCTAAATCCGTATTGATTTGGTGAAAGGATGTTATTTGATTTGAGAAACTATCTAAGCCTTCTGTTGATTACTTTGTCTAAGAGCTTACACATGCAGCTAGTTAGAGCGATCGGTCTGTAGCTTTCAGGTTTATTTCTATTTCCTCCCGGTTTGAATATGAGTACGACTATGGCTTTCCTCCAATTGTCGGAGAAAACTTGACTGAGCCATATACAATTATAAATTTTTTGGAGCTGGTTGGTTCCCATTTGTAGTAATTCCTTGATTAGTTGGTTTGGGATATTGTCCGGTCCTGGGTCGGAGTTTCTTGTGTTTTGAAGAGTACTTTGTAGCTTATCCAGAGTTATGCTCGAATGTAGGGTGGGTATTATGACGAGGTTGTTTGCATGGTCGCTGCAGTGTGTTGGGCTTGTATTATTAGTCGTGGGTGTGTATCTTTCATCGTGTCTTTCATTGTTTGAATTGGTTTGGAATTTAAATTGAATTTGAATTGGCCTGTAAACTAGTTTCGTTTGGATTTGCGTTACTTGAACATTGCATGGCATCCTAAACCAGGTAAGAACAAAAACAAACCCGAAAGCTATAGGCCAATCGCCTTAACAAACTGCATGTGTAAACTTCTAGAAAGAATAATTAACAAAAGGCTTAGATGGTTCCTCGAATCAAACAATATGCTATTACCTAACCAATACGGATTCAGACAGCACCGCTCGACCACTGACGTACTGATAAACTTAGAGACAAGCATATGCGAAGCATTTCTGAAAAACGAAGTCCTTATCACAGTATGTTTGGATATTGAAAGAGCATACGACTCAATACCAAAGACTACAATTATCAAGGCCCTAACTAAAGCTAGGCTAGACGGCAACATATTAGCTTTCATCAAAAACTTCCTGACAAACAGAACCATCCAAGTGAGAACGAACGGAACCTTTTTTCAAACCAACCACCATAAACAATGGAGTGCCACAAGGTTCGGTCATCAGCGTTACGCTTTTCCTGATAGTAATTAACGACGTTCTAAATAACATCAAGCCACCAATTCAAGGAACACTGTTCGCGGACGATCTAACAATGACCTGCAGCGGGAAAAACCAATCCACTATCATTGAGCTCCTACAGGATAGCATCAACGACCTTCTGTCATGGTCCGAAAAATCAGGACTTAAATTCTCTCCCCAAAAAACAAAACACATCATCTTTTCGAGGAAACGCAAGACAATCGTACTTCCCCCTAATCTCTTCATACGAAATGCTGTAATCGAAAAAGTAGACAGCATTAGAATACTTGGACTCATTTTTGACCATAAGCTATCGTGGGAGCCACATATGAAATATCTAAAAACTACATGCACAAAAAAAATGAACATCATTAAAGCTTTGGCAAATTATAGCTGGGGAGCTGAGCAAGAAATCATCATACAAACCTACCAGGCTTTAATCAGATCCAAACTCGACTACGGGTCAATAGTTTATAACTCGGCTAAACCCAATACCCTGAAAACAATCGACTCAATACATAACGCCGCTCTAAGAATAGCCACTGGAAGCTACAGGACTAGTCCAATAAACAGCATATTGTTTGAATCAAAAGAACCATCATTAGAACAAAGAAGGAAATACCTGAGCATAAAATACGCAGCCAAAATGTCCTCCACTCCAAATAATCCCACATACAACAACATATTTACAAACAGATATACCCACCTACAAGCTAAAAAACCCAAGCTTCCAAACCCATTCTATGGAAGAATTGCCAAATGCGATAGTTTCACTGTGATTATATCAACACCAACTATTCCATGTAAATTCAGGAAGTTAGCTCCCTGGATTCTAAAAACACCAGAAATCAACGTCGACCTCGCAACGTTTCCTAAAGACCAAATAAGCAGCACAGAACATAGATTTTACTTCCAACAACTGTATGACAAATACCCAAACCATCAAACGATGTACACTGATGCATCAAAGACTGACCAGGGAGTAGGAGCTGCCATCGTCTGCGACACCACGACAAAGAAATTCCTCCTCCCAATAACCTCATTCATTTTTACAGCAGAAGCCTGGGCAGTTCTTGAAGCTCTTAACCACATACGTAACCACAATGTCCAACCCTCCATCATTTTCACCGATTCAATGAGTGTACTCATGGCAATAGCAAATGTAAATAACGGAACCGAACATGGAGTCATTCTAAACATCCATTATACCTATACGGATCTCATCAATAACGGTAAACAAATAACCCTAGCCTGGGTTCCATCTCACCAAGGCATCAAAGGAAATGAGGCAGCCGACATAGCCGCTAAAGAAGCAACAGCACTTCCACCAGATAACATCGTCAGACAAGTCCCACACCAAGACCTCATCGTTGCATTACGCCATATCGAACAACAAACATGGAATAAAATATGGACCACATCCAAGAAAATAAAAACACATGACGTTACCCAAGATTTCTTCCAAATAATGCCTAGCAGCAATATGAGAAGGAAAGACAGGATAATCATGGCCAGGCTTAGAACTGGTCACTGCAAACTCACACATGAATACTTAATGAAGAAAACAGAACCAGCAATGTGCACTGTCTGCAAGGAAACCATTACAACCAACCACCTATTATTCGAATGCAGGAGATTCAACACCCAAAGGCAGAAATATAAAATAACATCGACAGAAGTTCTGACAACAAAGAAGCATATAGAAAATACCCTGAACTACCTAAAGGACATCAACATCTACCACTGCATATGACCGGACAGAAAGAAGGAAACAGATCCTAATCGTCGCTAACGACCCATAGGTCGATGCGACGTAAAACTCGAATTAAAAAAAAAAAGTTTCTATTAAACACACAAGAACTGTAACGACGTGAAGTATATTCCGGTGCTTGCAAATTTCTTTTTCTGAAAATAACAGAAATACATATTGAAGCCTGATACGTAGCTATCGTCAATTCAAAGTATCGAAAGGGTAAATTTAATATTTGTAATAGTCCTGTAGGTAGCCCTATTAAGAGCGAGGACTGTATTTTCTACTTTGTGCCATTAGCACGAAGAAGAGTTGAATCTGAAGCAAAGTTTTATGGCAGTGCCGTGAAACTTCTGCTTTAAATGGAAAAGCTTTTAACGTGATTTTCTTGGATTATCGTAAATTTCGTCGCCAAAGTTGGTGTCATCGCGCGACCCCCATAAAGATTCATACGAGTGGAAATCGGAAGGTGCCAAGAAATTGAGATAGAAGGTAAGTAGTGGTAAGGGGGGATGGGGAGGGGGGATGAATACCATTTATTTTTCCCGCTGAGTTCGGCAAAATCATGGGGAGACGCTGATTTTCGACAGAGAACTGATTCATTGATGAACAAACGTAACTGATTCAATCGATAACAATGCGACGATAAATTGAACGTTCTATTTGGACATTCTACTGAACAAGAGATGCAACATTTTCAATGAAATCCAGATTGCTACGTTCTATATTGCATGACACCTTTCCTTTCAATGTAAATTCCGGCTTCTCTCAATTTGATGAAATTAGATATTATATTGATAATAAATAATATTAAATGACAAGACTTTTTACTATGGAACTAAAATAATTAATTCTCAAGTTGAAATATTGAAGGAAATAAATTTGTGTCATAAAACATAAATTTTAGCGAGGTTACGAAGATAAGAATTAAGACGAATGTTAAAATGTGCAGTTTACAATTGTCTAAAATTGTGTAGTTATTTTTACTGATTGGAGTTGGTAGCGCTGGAACGGGGATATAAGGGGGAATACCGGAATAGAGCATCCGTTTAGTGGGTAATGGCGTCGCGCGGAAACACGTGTAGAAATACCTATGTACGTTCATTGTTAAAATAAAAATAAATGTGTTCAAATAATAATGAATTGTTTAGAATTGTTTAGAATGAACCAAACAAAATGCCAACACTATTATCGTTACTAATGTGATATACAGTGCCGAACAAAAATATTGGCGCAGACCGTATTTTCAAATAAAATGTTATGTAGCTGTGAATAAAGCACAATGTCTTCTTAATTTTTGGTATAAAATATAAGTTTGAGGTTTGAATTTTAAGTATCTCGCGAAATAAAGCGATTAAAGTAGACCTGCAATAATGAAAAATAGTAACAAATACACAGAGGACAGTTTTCGACGAAGCAAAAGTATTGGCACACTTGTAAATTTAATATTTCTATGAAACACTTGTGTAAATATTTATAAAATTGACATGACTGTTGTATCCAGGGAAGTCCCGAGATTCAATTTGATATTCATTTGTTATTTCTTACTAAGTTTGCCTGTAATAAAGTGAATAACACAACAATGTATCGAAAAACACGAGAAACAACAATTTCAGAGAGAAAAATTATATTAAAATTATCAAAAGAGGGAAATTCATATTCTACAATAGCTAAAATAGTAAATAGAAGTCGTTTCACCGTAAGAAATATCATTAAACGGTTTCGTGACGAACAAAATGTAAAAAATCTTCCGCGAAGTGGTCGTTCACAGAAATTATCAGAACAAGATAAACGAAAAATTACCAAGATTGTAAAAAAAAATCCTAAAGTTGCCTCTACAGAAATAGCGGCACAAATGAAAAGTGAAAATAAGGTAGATGTACATCCTATAACTATCCAGAGAGTTCTTAAAAGTGCCGAGTACAATTCAAGAGTGGCTAGAAGAAAACCATTGATCAGCAAAATTAATCGAAAAAACAGATTAAAGTTTGCAGAAATGTATGTACACAAAAATTTAGAATTTTGGGATAGAATACTCTTCTTTGACGAAAGTAAATTTAATATTTTTAAATCTGATGGTGAAATAAGAATATGGCGAAAGCGTAATACCGAGTTGGATTCACATAACATAGTCTCAACTGTTAAACACGGGGGTGGTAGTGTATTAGTATGGGGTTGTACGAGTTCCACCGGACTTGGAGAACTAGTTTTTATAGACGGTATTATGGATAAATTTGTATATTTAAATACTTTGAAACAAAACTTAAAAAAAAGTGTGGAAAAATTAAATCTTGGGGAAAACTACTATTTCCAACAAGATTATGATCCCAAGCATACTGCTTATATTGTCCGCCAATGGATCGTTTTTTATACACCCCATACATTGCCAACCTCTTCTCAATCGCCGGATTTAAATCCGATTGAACATATATGGAATGAGTCAGAAAGAAGGATCCGAAAACACCTTATTCAGACAAAGGAGCAATTAAAAGATGCACTTATGAAGGAATGGAACGAAATAGATTTAGAAGTAACACAAAATTTAGTACATTCGATGCCTAATCGGTTACAAAGTGTAATAAGACAAAAAGGATTACAAACAAAATATTAATTTGAATATTATATTATAAAATGGTAAGTGTGCCAATACTTTTGTTTCGTCGAAAACTGCCCTGTATGTGTTTGTTACTATTTTTTATTATTACAGGTCTACTTAATCGCTTTGTTTCGCGAGATACTTAAAGTTCAAACCTCAAACTTATATTTTATACCAAAAATAAGGAAGATATTATGCTTTGTTCACAGTTACATAACATTTTATTTGAAAATACGCTCTGTACCAATACTTTTCTTCGGCACTGTATATTTTATTACTTCATTCTAGCACAATGGGAAAAGTAATAAATATGTTTAGCAATAAGAATTAATAGCAATTGCACGTAAACATCGTTTACTTCTCGTACTGCTGTTAAATACAAAAAGGGGGGACGTTAAATATCAGCTTGCATCATACCAAATTTACACGAACAGAAAGCACTTGGAGTATGCAAGAGGAATGTGGGAGTATTGGCGAAACGCTTTAAAAACACGCATTTTGGGGAATTGTACAAACTGCGTAGAATGTAATATCAATAAAAGCAGTTGTGGAATGCGTTTTAGCTTTAAATCGCTCCTATAACTTACAATGGTATTTAATCAGAACAATTATGCATCCTAGCAAATGTTACAAATTAAAAAATATACTTTTTCGCTTATTTTCTAAAAGAATTTCGTTCGTTCGTTAATACTAAATATTGCATGCATATACGTGGCGTCAACATTGATGACGGAGTTGGGTATTAATCCACCAATAATCGAAATAATCGTTAATCGCTCGTGTCGATCGACGATTTAATTAATCGCTGATCACTTTCAATCATAGCTGATAAAATAAGTAGTTACTCTTATCCATTTAAATTGTAATGTCGATCGCAAGTTATGATTCAATTTCATCTAACAATGAGTAGCGAGTGAAAAATAATGAGAAACTTTCATTAAAGTTCTATTACAAGCAGTATAATTTATGACACGGAATAATCCAGCTCGTTGAACATTACTACTCGACAAACAGAAGATTAATTAAGGTAAACCAATAATTTTATGATTGCATATCACGATGCAATTATTTCGTTGAAAAGAAAAATTCACGAAACTTGCTGTATTCTTTCGTCGATAGAATGTTGCCAATAATTATTGGAGGAATTAGCCAAGATTAATCATTGTGCACGAAAGGATCCAGCGTACTATACATATTTGCTTCATGCTTCGTGGACCATACAAAAAGAAACGTTACAACTCGTTGTTGTTTCGAAGCCAAAGTTGCAACTAATGTACATACCAGTTTGTGTGCATTTAATATATGCATAGTACGAAAAGTCGAAGTGAACTAAATCTGTATATGTATACGCAGTTGTCGAACTGTTTATTTAAAAAAAAAAACAAGAAAAATTGGCGTAACGATAGACACAGTTTAGCAAACTCTAACAAGATTTATACAGAATGTGAAGCATATTTAGAATACGTGTTTGTTTAAAATGAATAAAAAAATTAAGGCAGTGCATAGAAACGAATATAACAGTGTAATATATCATCGGGAATCTAATGATTTCTAAAATGATTTTCTCAGAGGGCTGCTTTGCAAATCTCTAATCGATTAATTTATTCGTTTCATCTGTTTTTGCTGTTTTTTAACCCATGGAATATTCTGTATTTATGAACCTCTCGATTTTGTGTTACAGAACTGTGGCATTGAAATACATGCGGTTCGAAAAAGTAAGTTTGAAATATTTCTATTTGAAAATAACTTAAACCTAACGATATAGTTTCGTGCATCCTTTGACTTACAAAATTAATACATTTATTAGTTTGAACGAGCAATTAATAAAATGTTTTCGATCCTTGAGGTTCGAATCTTTTTCAAGTTCCACGAAGGTTATCTAAAATAATAAATATCATGTTTTGTCGTGGACTGTTTGTACCATAATCTTGGTGTTATCTTAAAAGACACAAATTATTTGTTAGTATGTCCATCGATGACATGATAATTAAAATTAAAATTATTTGCTCAAATATAAATGCTTTCACCAAATAACATCGGCAGACAAGTCCCACACTAATTGTAAGACCTCATCGTCGTGTGGCACTACTGGCTTGTGAGAGCGCGAGCCCTCTGGTGACGAGCATGGGAGGCGGCGCCACAGTCGCATTACGCCATATCGAACAACAAACATGGAATAAAATATGGACCACATCTAAGAAATTAAATACATACGATGTTACCCAAGACTTCTTCCAAATAATGCCTAACAACAATATGAGAAGGAAAGACAGGATAATCATGGCGAGACTTAGAACTGGTCACTACAAACTCACACATGAATACCTAATTAAGAAAACAGAAAATCATTACAACCAACCACCTATTATTCGAATGCTGAAGATACAACACCCAAAGACAAAAATATAAAATAACACCGACAGAAGTTTTGACGACAAAGAAACACATAGAAAATATCCTAAACTACCTAAAGGACATCAATATTTATCACTGCATATGACCAGACAGAAAAGAAGGATACAGGTCCTAATCGTCGCTAATGACCTGTAGGTCGATGCGACGTAAAATCCGAATTAAAAAAAAAAGAAAAAAATGCGGAGGTAATTTGCCCCTGCAACCGAAAATTATTTTTCCAGAACGTTTTGAGATTTTTTAATTTTGTCGAAAAATTTCACACTTTCTCGAATTTTTTTCCAGAAAATGCGTAGGATTTCGGGGTATGTCTATTCAAAAAAAAATGCTTGTAATCAACCCCTGTAACTAAATATAATTTTTTTAGTGTGATTTGAAATTTTTTAATTTTATCTAAAAATTTCAGTATCAACTCGAATTTTTTTTCTCGAAAGTGGGTAGGATTTCGAGGATATGTCTAATAACCAAAAATGACTGTAATTGATCCCCGCAAGCGAAAACAATTTTTCCAGAACGATTTGAAATTTTTTTTCTTCCCCGAAAACTTTCAACACCTACTCGAATTTTTTTCTCGAAAATGGGCAGGATTTCGAGTATATGTCTATTAACCAAAAATGATTAGAATCGACCCCCGTAACTAAAAATAGTTTTTCTAGAATGATTTGAAACTTTTTAATTTTCCCGAAAAATTTCTCCATCTACTGAATTTTTTTCTCGAAAGTGCATAAGATTTGGCGGGTATGTCTATTCACCAAAAATGATTGCAATTCAACCCCGCAACTAAAAATAATTTTTTCAGTATGATTTGAAATTTTTTAATTTAGTTTTTTAATAACTTTTTAACGAAGTTGAAGAAATTGATATTCTTGATTGTCGTTTTATTTTGGCCTCTAGAATCTCTCATTACAATTTTTCCCAGAGGTGGCCGAACACCCTGCATAATGAGGCAAGAGGATACATATCTATGCAAGTATAACATCAGGAAAACTGCAAACTTCGAAGTTGTGTCAGAAAATTTATAGTTAAACGAGCTAATTACATCCTTGGAAGTTTATGACATCGATAATTACATTATCAGATTACGCGAAGGTTATTATAGTGATTTTTCAAGGGTATTATCACGTTAGTAGCCATTAATTCATATCAACTTGAAATCATTGAATTCATTCACCGTGCAACTGTTCTTCTTCTCATTTGAAATAAAAAGTGTTTAGAGAAGTTTTGCGTATGCTCGATACTCGAGGAAGATAACTTTATTTCCTTCACGCCAGTTCCAGACACATAAATACAACTTGTAGATTGGACAGAAAAGAGTAAACTGAGCACCGTGAATATTTCAGTGTAACGAGTTTTTTTCTTTCTTTCGCCCTCGAAACGCGTATGCCGTATCAATTTGTAATTAGAACAATAGAACCAGCGAACAAAGGTACGCGCATCTTGAAAGTTGCGAGACAAATACGCACACTTTATCTTCGTTTAAATATCTACTTTTATCTAAAATGATATCTTAGATAAATATCGACCTAATCCACTGCTGAAAATACATGATTTGTGTACGGTTCGACAAGGAAAACATAATAAGGGACACGAATTTAATAAGATCAACACGTAGCAGTTTATTTTGTCGAAAAATGACATTCCTATTTGTTTCGTTTTAAAATGGTTAATATATTACGTTTAGTAATGTATAAACGCTCGGTTAACTGAATTTCGATATTCGAAATTTCTATCTAAATAACTACCTTGTTTATTTTTGCTCCCTACGCATTATTAGAATAGCGAACGGTCTGGCAGAAACTTTGCCCTGTCGAGCACAGATAACGTTTCAATAGGGATTCAATAACCATTCGATATTCAACTGTTTCAAAGTTGGCCTATTTTTGTCACTCGACTCATTGCGTGATTACTGTTAGCAATGCCTAATCGATAATAAAGTTCAGTGAATTTTAAAGGATTTCTAACACGGAATAGGAATTTTAATCCGCTCAAAGACACTGAAATTATTATTTCTTGGAGCATCGAATCGATAACGAGACCATTCACGTGCAAATGTTATTGTTTTCATTTGTATCCGAGTATTCGTATTCAATTACCAGCCAGGTCTGCACTTCTGTGTCGTAAGATGTCTCTATTGTAGCCAGAATTCTGTTTGTAACGCAATTATGCGCATACTTAATTCACAGTAAGAAAAGCACAATATACCTAGGTGGGGTGTTAAGTGAGATTTACTGAAAGTTATGTAAACTCGAGACCTACCACCTTGTTACATCTCTTTCCTTTGTGTGTAAATCAGTTAGTATACTGTAGTATACAAAGCAAAAATAAGTGTGGGACAAAAGGAGAGCACACCTGGGAGAATGCTTTATATTATAAAATAAACACAAAATAATTTGTCTTTTGTACGGTGACGGATACAAAATGGGATGGGGGTACTGTAAATCTTGTCGATTATCCTCTTCTATGAATCTACTCGTGTTGCACTTGTTATTTGTATAATCTGTTTGTTAGGATAATGAGTAAGTAGACAAACCAGGAATATCATCCATTTAACACTAAATCTACCGGCACTTCACGTATACCCATTCCTACCATGACCGGTCAAATGACCAGTCTTCCTTTTGCTCTTTTCTAATTTTTGCATTATATGCATAGAAAGTTGTGTGTTTGATGTTTATTTGTAAGATATCCTTTTCTTTTATGTCGCATAGTTTTTCTTAAAGTTCCATAGTTAACATCAGAGAAAACAATTATTTACGAAAAAATGGCATAGTAATTATAGAAACACCCTGTATACAAATTTAAATTCATTTTCAATTAAATATACAATTTATGATCTAGTTTTATGGCACACCAGTCGTATGATCAATAGGAAGTGCTGAAACTGCTTCGGGTATGTAGCATCAAAGTAAATGTGAAAATAAACATAGAAGACAGCAAAAATTATAGTAGCTGGTATAGTAGTTGAATAGAGGATGAAATCCCCTTTAAAATGAGCGTTCGAACAAGTCGATAGTTCAATTAGTTCCGGAGATATGACAATTTTAGTTTCGCGTCGATGTGGTGGCTAGTTTCGGAAGTATAAGGGTTCGAAGCGTTTGTTTACATTCTTACTACGGCCTTGTAAAGGTCGTTGACCGCACGTGCTCGTAGTAACTAGGCCACTCGGTCACGAATGAGACAAAGAGGTACGACGCGACGCGTTAGACGAAGACGGAGATAGTCAAATTAAGAAAAATACCAGTTTACATAAATTACGATATCTCAAAAACGGAAAATCAGATCGACAAAATCCAAAAGCCATTTTAAAAAGGAAGGTTTACCGCTGCTAACGATGGTTTAATTTGTAATAAAACACTAGTAGTTTCAAAACTGTACATATCTTAAGTTTTAGTATTCTTAATACGCGTTGCTATAGGCTTTTGTACGGCGGGCCATGAGAGATAATGAAAATTGAAAAATTACCCTTTTATATAAATTTTATTTGTTATTTTTATAGATTTATAGTTAGAGGTTAGGACAGCTACTGTTTCTTTTTCATCCAGGTATATGCATATTCTACTGTTTGATATTCGCGAAATGAATCTTATCGTTTTAGGGTCGATTAGTTTCCCGATTTCATAGGCATGCTCTTTGATACTAATACCTTCTATAGCTTCAAGTATTATGGCTTGATCTTTAATGGGGAAGCATTTGTGTTTAATAGTATTTCTATACTCAGAAGACCCTCCAGGTTGGCTGTTTTTTATCTCCATTTTTCAAATGACAACGGCCGGCGCTCACTGTGTAAGTACTAACACCACACATCTATATACATATACATATACATATACTATTAGCACCAACATTTGCAAGCTAGAGACTATGTATCGTTTTGTTGCCACAAGGGCGTAGTCTCACGTACGCAACACAATAAGAGTTATTTGTAAACTTACTGACACTGGCGAGCGACACTGGACACGTCTGATCCGATCGACTGATTGAAAGTAACTAAAGAATTAAGTTTTGTGGCACGCTTATGGCCGCACGATGGCGCTTTACGTTGGAGTACTGGTCGACCGTAGGGGAACCCCCAAGTAAAGCTCGCCAGTCGGTCGCGGGGAATTCCCGTGCTGGTGTATTACTATCGGAACGGTTTTATAAAACATCACTTCTTCGCTACCTTTGACATTTCGCTGTATGGTTTATTTGATCTGAATAAATTACATTTTATATTACTATCGGACCACAATTTTCTCTTATAATATAATGTATAAATAACTCCGTGCAGTTTAGCAGTTTTTTCTTTTGATGTAGAATAAAAAATTGAACGACATTTTGTCCATAATACTACTATAACTAATATCCTTCATAATAATTATTATTTAAACTATGTTTATTGCATAATTAAATTAGAAATTTATTGCAAAAATGTTTTTTTTTTGCTCAGAGCCGTATATCTTCGACAATTTTGCATATCTTAAGGAGAAGTTTAGTTCATACAACGCGTAGCACTATTATGAACAAAATGTTGTTCGATTTTTTATTCTACGTCAAAGGAAAAAAATTCTAGACTGCACGCAGATCCACGCCGAATTATTATTTCATCCAAAGTTGATAAAACGTAAGAAATAAAAAATATATGTATCTTGAAATGTTAAAGAATATACGTGGAAAGTGACAAAAAGTTTCATCGAACCCTTATGCTGTACAAAAATTAGACTTATGAACGGGAATATACACACTGAAATGATCAAAAGCGGTCGGCCAAAATCAGAACGAACTACCTAAGAAACAGTAAAAGATTTTTAAGTATGTATTATTATTGTAATCATTAATTAATATTCCGAAACTCTCGAAAATTGTAGTGGTGCTATAGTTATGCTCCGCAGTGTAATATTATCTACAAAGTAATATAATATATAATACTACATTGTTGTTGCTCCTTGTACATTTACCTCCTTGTATAGCTTATAAATTGAGGTTTTATAAGTGTTTGAATCTTTTCGTGGCCGGGTGCAACTACGCGACGCGAGTTGCACAGGAAAAATCTGAAACAAACTTTCATGGCACTCGCGTGCATTCGTATTGGAACATATAGAATCTATTCAGAAAATGATTCTGTCGGCGGTGCTGGTATCGTTCGCGAAGTTTTTGCTCCGTAGGTCGTTGTCAGACGCAATTGTATCGTCCTTCCTGCTGGACTTTTGGCAGTAACCAAACTAGTTGACAGAAGGAAGGATCCCGGAGTTCTGGTTAGGTCTATTAGTTCTCGAAACAGTGCGGACACGTTGCTTAATCTACTTGGAGAAGTTCTGACTCAAAGGTTACGTACATACGCTATCCTTTAATCTCCCTGTGAAATGACGTTTACACAGGAGGGCAAAACATCGACACTCCACGCCCTCAGAACTCTGGAGAAATCGTTACTTCGCGACCATTGGCGTCGAGCTATCCTGAATATTTGTCTTACACAAAAGCAGAGGCCAAAGTGACAATGATCATTTTATCGTAATCTCAAGCAGCGCTTTCCACCAGTTTCAGCGAATCGTCCAAATTTTTTAGCGTTTCGTTAAGAATTTCCTATATACAACGTAATTGCATCACCTTTAAACTTCACGACTTTTCCTAAAATATACCTATAATACTTTTTTTTTATTGTTTATTTTCTGAGAAAAATTTGTAGTCTGTCTTACCTACTACGACCGGTCATTTTACCGGTTAAACGATATATATCTTTTTGTAACAGCATTATCTCGAAGACTCAATTCTGAAACTATAAAGTCGTTATAAATGAAAGATAATGCAGTTGTGGCATGATTTTAGCTGAAAAGTGCCTTCCAGAGACTGCTTTAGGCGCTTCCAAGTGTTTATATGTATCTTTTTGTAACAGCATTATCTCGAAGACTCAATTCTGAAACTACAAAGTCGTTATAAATGAAAGATAATGCAGTTGTGGCATGATTTTAGCTGAAAAGTGCCTTCCAGAGACTGCTTTAAGCGCTTCCAAATGTTCATAATTCTCACTCGCCTATCGGCCTTATGGTGTTTATTTCCAAGACTGGTATCCAAAATGGTCCAAAACCTCGGATTTTCTTACACTATCTGATCTATTATAACTGTAAAATAAATAAAATCATAACCGAAGGAGATGCCTAGACGACTTCTCACGAATTCAAATCAGTAAAGTCTTGTGATTCGAACAGAGGGCATCGAAACGTGAAAGTTGCCTGGAGCATATTCGGTAGTCATTTATAAAAGAAAATCGTTTTTTCCTGTAAGTGTTTAAATTTATGTAATTGTATATTTTAAACTATTAATCATTTTGATTCCAAGACAGAATAACATAAATATAAAGTGACACCTCGGCTCTTTATAGGACACCGAGTTTAGCAAAGCGCCAGAATTTCTCAAGTAGACTCTTCAAGAAGTGGGCTTACCTTCTAAGTATGTACTTCGAAATTATTCTGTTCAACAACGTGCAACAAGTATCATTTTAATTGCATCATCTCTGATGTTAAGTTTATTCGTCAAAAGTGTTCAGGAAGTAACATTACAATTACTCAGAATACTATTATGCGTAAAGTGTAAATCATTCTTCGATCAACAAGGGAACACATTATGTTTTCATAATTAAATCTGTAATGGTATTTAATTTCACAAAATGCTCCCTCGCAATGGAACAGTAATTTTGAATGAAATGTTATACGAGTTGCAAGAGAATTTTTTATGAGTTTAATTTTTTTAATTCATTATCGTATAACACGGGAGAGTTATTGCGTTCCACGGTTACGCGAGTTAGGATTACTCGATAAAGTTTTTGTCGTTCGTCTAATCAGGTTTGATCCAATTCAGTACACGTATAAAAACTTTGTCAAAGACGTCGAAAGGAAAAGTGTCTAGAGCGTTATATCGCATCAAGTGTGCACTAAAGGGAGATCAGGTGCAATCACCTTTATTGATTACATCCTTGTCGCGTCATTTAATTTTGAAACATTTCCTTTGAGGCTAAAAAAAGGATTTGATCAAAGAGAAAAAGTATCACTGTGCAATATCAATAAACATGAATACCATAGTTCGATAAACGGCGAAGTTTAGCGAATAAGGCAATTTTATAACCCAAAATACAATGGATGTAAAAAGTATTCGTGCACCAATTAATTTCAATAAGAACTTTATAAAACTATGTTTAGTATAAAAAAACCTAATGATGATCACATGTAAGCCAAAATTCGAAATGATCATATTTTTTCAAAAAATAGTTTAAAAAATGCACTGTTAGAAGAATGGAATAAAAATTCCCAGCAGTATCATCAAGAATTTAGTAAGTTTAATGCCATGAATGATTAACGCGATTATACAATCAAAAGACAACCCCACTAAATACTAAATAACAAATTTTTTATGTATAAAAATTAACAGTCTTTGTTATAAAATTAGAAGTGTACGAATAATTATTACTCGTGTATTTTCGACCACATTTCAGACTTGTGTTAATATTTTCATGGGAAAATATACATTTTTTTTGTAATAAACGAAGTTCTGTAACATTTATGTTGAAATTGACTGCTGTACGAATAGTTTTTACACTGTATGTGCGAAGAAGTATTCTCCATAATTTAAACACGCTGTGGCGTCGCTTCCCATTCTCGCCACCAGAGGGCTGGCGCTCTCACAAGCGCTCGACCGACACATCAGTTGCTATATACAGTGAAAACTCGATAAATGTCACTACAAAGGTCCGGTCAGGAACACTTATGGAATAGAAGAATCGTTTTTCGCATTTGATTGTAGTTTGCCGACGCATCGAACATAGAAAGAGTCAGTAGCTAAAGAAGAAAGAGGGACTGAAAACCGGATTTATCGCTCCAGTTTAAATATCCGTTACACGTTACATTTCTGAAAATATTTCAGTTTGCACAAACTCTGAAATTGTGTGCCAAAACGTGTTCGATTTCGAGTGAAATGTCTCAGTGAAGTTAGGGAAGGGTATTTAATGACACTTCGCAAGGTCAGTGGATAGTACATTTATACAACAGAGGTAACTAACGAAACCTCCTATCCCATAAGTGTTGCAGTTTCTGATCACTTACGGAACAGCGGAAGCGTTGCGTTTGAAGATAGCTACCTCCTATCCGATAAATGTACCCAGCACCTCGATCCGTCGTTTTTTGATGTTTCCGAAGATACAAAAGAACAGCACAAGAAGGATAAACAAAGAGAAAGACTCGCAAGTACAATATTTAATTCAATATTATGCTACCAAATATTGACCGATTTATATCGTGTTTAGTCTCATTTTAATCAGCAGAATCTCCCCTGCATGATAGTAAAATTTTTATTAACAAACATTAAAAAATAAAAAAACTTTCCTCTATGCAGTAGTGTGGTCACACTGGCAGAGGCACTTAAACGAAGGTGACGAAGGCAATAAAGATATTTAAAGAAAACCGCTACGTCTCCGGTTACACTTCGCCTAGCTGGTTCAACGGGGATCCCCCTAGTGGTGGGGATAAAAATGTATCATTTACGGAACAGCTCTTGAGCACATTTATCGAGTTTTCACTGTAGTTCTCTATTAAAGTAGTTCTCAATTTAATTTCTAATGAATGTCTAGCTAAATATTGGGTGAAATTTAAACTGACTCTTGGTAGCAGGTTTATAAATAGATTTTATTTTCCATTTGTTGTTTAATGGTAGAAGCGGGACAGCACGGCAGGTAAAAATTCCACCGAATATCCATCTCGATCACGTTAATGGAACTAGTTTCTCTATGGTCGAGTATTGCACGCACCAATCGAATTACCAGCATGGCTTTTAAATCACTATCTCGCACGCGAATTCCCCGAAACTTCTAAATACGCAATCTGCTCGGATCTTTCGAGCGCTAATATTTAATCTTGGGTTAAAAAAGATTTCAGATTGAAATCGTTATTTACCAATTCCAATTAATAAAAATAAAAATCGTGGTTGCGCGTACATGGAACAAGATTATCGAGGTTAAAATAACTCGACCTGCCATAAATATAGAAACGACTTAGCGGCAATTGCGTTTGCGGTATCGTTTCGGCTTATATTTCTTTCTTAAGCTGGTTTTAAAGCCACAAACCTGTTTCACCTTATCATCTTGGTGGAAATTGCCGATACAGCGAAGTTCTGCGGTTAGTTGTTGAGCACATAATGTACAGAATATTGAGATAAGGAGGCTTTTTTTTGCAGCAGCGAGAGCATAAAAGAGAATATATGTTTAAGGGACTCTATAGAAACCAGTAAGACAAGAGGAATGGTCTTTGAGGTGGCCCTCACGAATCTTACCATAGGGGCTTGAATTTATGAATGAGTGAAAGCCAATTAGGAACTCCTAATGAATGCAATTGTTTGCGATGCATTGCATTTAATCTGTTCAATGCGCGAACAAAAATTAATGAAAATAAAAGCAGAAGAATCGCGTGTCGTGGGTAAATGAAAGGGCTATAATTACATACTCGTCGTGTGCGATATTACCGTCAAAAGAGAAATTAACGATAATCTTAATATTTGAAATAACTAATTACCGGTTTTAAACAAACTATTTTTATGAATATTTTGAAATATCTTTAGAATAAATACAGGGTGTTCGGCCACCCCACGAAACAATTTTAATGGGAGATTCTAGAGGCCAAAATAAGATGAAAAACAAGGATACTGATTTGTTGATTCAGGCTTCGTTAAAAAGTTATAGAAATATTTCCAGCCACACATTAGATTTTCGGTGAGGAATTTTTTTCTCGAAAGTGCGTAGGATTTCGGGGGTATGTATATTCATAAAAAATGATTGTAATTGACCCCTCCAACAAAAAATAATTTTTTCATAATGATTAGAAATTTTTTAATCTCGCTTTTTCTTAAAAATTCGTTTTTCATTTTTCATAACTTTCTTTGACGTCCTATGGAAATTTTGTTTAGGCCATTTTTTTAGGTATCCATGAACTCTACTTCCCTTCAAAATTTCAATTAAATATATTCACTATTGTAGGAGTTATGGCTGTTTGAAAATTGGACCATTTTTATGGGGTTTATCCCACTTTACGGGGTTAAGGAACAGCTTTTCGAATATTCTTGGAATTTCTACATATACTTCACTAAAATATGCGTTGTTTGCCGTTTGAAACATTAAAATCCTCCAATCCGTTCAGTAGTTATGACACTTTAAAGATTCGCATGAAATCTGAGGGAAGCATTCTGGTCTCACATCAGATTTTCGCTAATTAATTTTTTTCTCGGATGTGGATAGGATATTGGGGGTATGTCTATTGACCAAAAATGATTATAATTGACCCCTGCAATCAAAAATAATTTTTCCAGAATGATTTGAAACTTTTCATTTTTCGCCGAAAAAAGGCATCGATTTTTCTTAAAAACACGTTTTTCATTTTTAATAAATTTGGTTGGCACTGTACAGAAAAGTTGTTTAATATTATTTAGTAGGTACCCATGAGCTCTAGTTCACTACTAAATTTCAATGCGATACGTTCACTATTGTAGGCGTTATGGTCGTTTGAAAATTGGGCCATTTTTATGGGGTTTTTCTCATTTTACGGGGTCAAGGAACAACTTTTCGAACATTGTTGCAATTTCTACATATTCTTAACCAAAATACGCGTTGTTGGCCTTTCGAAGCATTAAAATCTTCCAATTCGTTCAGGAGTTATGACATTTTAAAGTTTCAGGGAAGCATTTCTGGCCTCACATTAGATTTTTGGTAAGGAATTCTTTTCTTGAAAATGCGTAGGATTTCGTGGGTATATGTAATGACCAAAAATGATTGCAATCGACCCTTGCAGCCGAAAATAATTTTTTTAGAACGATTTGAAAAATCTTTTTTCGCTGAAAAATTTCGGCAAATACTCAAATTTTTTTCTCGAAAGTGGGCAGGATTTCGGGGGTGTGTGTATTCACCAAAAATGATTGTAATTGACCCCCGCAACCGATAATAATTTTTCCAGAACGATTTGAAATTTTTGAATTTAATTGTTAATAACTTTTTAACGAAGCCTCCATCAACAAATTGGTATTCTTGATTTTCGTCTTATTTTGGCCTATGGAATCCCTCATTAAAATTTTTCCCAAGGGTGGTCGAACACCCTGTATACTCGAAATTGTGCCCTTACAGTAGTAGGGCCTTACCATATAAGGTAATGAAAATTGGGCATGAGTCAACCCCGTCCGGGGTATTGTGCGCCAAATGATCGGGTCCACGCCCAAGCCACCAAATGTTTCAGTCCCATACATGAGCAATACGTAACAGAACTTTTCAAAAAATTGAAATGGATTAAGAATACGATACACTTTGTACATGTTGTATAGCTAGTTATAAGTATTCATAACATCTAAAGGACATGTGATCCTAATTCTGAGTAATTAATAACTTATAATCACATATTCTAAATTATCCAAAAATATATATTTTCTTCACAATATTTATATACTTTAACATCGACCAACAAAATATATTCTGAAAATGGCCCACCATTGGACTGGAATATTAATAGTGAGATTTATTTCTCCCCCTATAGTATTTGCACTTATCCATCCATTAGCTCATAGACTAAAAGCTGGGCTAGACACGTCTAGCAATTTAGCCAAGTGGCGAATAATTTAATATGTTACTGTGTATGGTCACTGAAATTGATTCGAGTAATTTAGTAAAACGATTTAGTCGGGCAAATCCATTTCGTTCAATTCTTGCAGTCGAACAAACTTCTTCCTCCCCTTCCTCTTCCCCCACCTCTCTGGTAACTAATTAAACCTATCCGAACGCATTTCATTAGTTCTATTCATTAGGATTAGGAATGTCAGTTTTGTCTTTGCTCGAATCGTATTTCAAATTTTCAATATAACAGTAATGTCAATAGAACATCTTAGTACAAAAATAAAATATTCAAGTTATGTATAGTAAGTTCATAGAAAGAATAGATAATTTGTTGACAAGATCATTTATATAGCAAGAAATAAATGGAACAGTACCAAGTTAGTTGATAATTGACATTTTTCAAAAATAGTTCGAAAATTTAAATACGCAGGAATAGAACTCTTGTGGTTCTATTTATAAAGCCACTTTAAAATTTTATTTAAATGTATTTGGAGATATATTAAGTGTCACTATATCCGGTGGGCACTTCAGGCCAATTTTCATTTAAATTAAGTGTCAGACAAAGTTTATTTTAGATTTCCGTTATACTTTTGTGTAAACCATTCAACCGAATATAATGAAATTTGGTACATATTTTCAATAACATTCTCTATCCGTTGAAGCACCAATTATTTTTCAATTATTTTTCGAGGTACGGTAAAGAAACGTCGTTGATAATCCATTTTCTATAAGCTGGTATAATCTATAGAATCTTTTGAATTTCAAGACAATCATATGTCAACCAATAGAGACTGTTATTGGGAATATGTGTAATAAATTTCATTAAATTAGGTTTTTGAGATATCACGTACTCCAGAGCATCGTACGCCATTTTCTCCGTTATTAAGAAACATGAACATCTAACAAAAATTATTTACAAAAGTTAAAAAAATGATTTGTGCATGGCAAACTGGTTATTTCGACTGAACGCACACATTTTCTGTAAAAATTTGAAAATTAATGTGTAAACCTTCTTGGCGGCCGATGTATCAACGACGTATTCCGCCATTTTTCTATAGCCACTCGATTAAATTACTAACTACGTCCGAACTAGCTTTAAGTTTTACAATTAACCTAGATTCCGGAGCCAATATAATTACCAGTGAAAAGAATTGTCCGACGAACCATGGAAAAGCGAATGGAACAAAGTTAACGTCCCGCACGGTGAATCAGCATTTCGAAAGATTTCTTCTTTGATCGCGCTAATATAAAATGAGTTACGTTTGAAGGACCCCTCGGCACCCCAAATAGATCCCGGATTCTTTGAAACCCTTGAAAAGTTGTAAAACTTTTGAGATACCTAGTTTAGTAGATCTTTAGGCAAACAAAAAGTTTGAAACCCGAGGCGTAATGGAAGAAGCGAATTACGTTTCTGGCGGATAAGTGCTCCGGTTCGAAGCTCATCGTGGGCGATTTCGAGTCACTGTTCCCTCCTGGCGTTGACCAGAAACTAGTTTACTTCGTGGTTACGCGTCGAACAAGTTAGAACGTCCTATCACACGAGGGAAAGAACCGTGCAATAATTATTTCAGCCTCTCCATCAACGGGATCGGCACTCTTGGTAATGAGCGTCGTTTTCCCAGCAGGCGAACACTCCAGACGTCGTATACGAGTATACGAGGCGCTGAAAGACCTAGTTCAGAAACTTTAAATAAATTGTACACCCCTTCGAACCATTAAGTGTCTTCGAGTACCTACTTGGTCCAAAGTTTTATTAATCAACCGTTTCGGCGGACATTCAAGTCGGAGGTTTTGAAGCTAAAAAACCGTTTCGAAGAGACGAAGAAGAATAACGTGATGTTTTAAGAGGGCCAGGCAGTCAGATTGGGCCTTTTTGTAAGGGCTTATTAAAAAAAGAAACCATAACGTCATGAAACTTTGGCATTTAATTTCTGAATGGTATTACTTTCGAAAACAAAAATTTAAAAAAAGTCGATTTTCTGACTACCTGGTCCCCCTAACTCTCGAACAGAAAAAAATTCAGTACGGGCGGAACTTTAAACGTTAATAACTTTTTAAAGAAGCCTCCATCAATGAATTAGTATTCTTGATTTTCATCCTATTTTGGCCTCCGGTATCTCCCATTTTTTTACAGGTGTGACCGAGCACCCTGTACATTAGGGTAAAACAAATGTTCATAGTATTTGTTAAATGAAATTCAAGGCAATGTTTAGACATTTATACATAAATTTATTGAACCACATATGTGCCATTTTGATCCACTACTTTTCACTATTTTTGAGGCTACTTCACTATATCTTCCTAGACATTGGCATCTTTCTAGGCGATGAACCGGTCAAGATAGATTTTGCAGGCTTCCAGGGAATTGAAGTTCCTTCCATTAAGAGAATTTTGTAAGGATTCGAATAGTGGTATTCCGAAGGTGCAAGATCACATGAATAGGGTGGGAGAGGTAGGACATCCAAACCAAGTTGTACCAATTTCTGCTGGGTCTGCAAAGGGAGGTCCGGCGTTGTTTCGATGAAAAGCTAGTCTTTCGGATGGCCAATTCCAGACATTTTTAATCGATGGCTGCCTTCAGCCGCTTCAATTAGGAACGGTGCTTGTCCGAATTAAAGTTATGGTCGCGCAGAATGAAAATGAAATGGTTAACGGAGAATCATTTCGATTTCCCTAGAACTTCTTCCTATTCGACTAAAAAAAATGTCTGATTTGTGTTGTGTTTAAGCATACAATTACTGATGGAAATGCGGTGCATTAAAATTTGTTCTATTAAATTGTGAGGCATTTGACGATTCAAAATAATGCGATAAAAAGGTAACACACCTTAGGTGTTTTCATGTTTAGTACTTGAAACTGAAACCAAAATGCTAGGAATACTACATTGTTCCTATTTATGTAAGGGTTGTCTTTCGACTATTGGGAATAATTCAGTTTCTAATTTTTCACTAGTCTTGACCGCAATTTCGTACGATTACTTTCAAAGTATGAACTTTTGGAATGCAAACACCATTCTGGCGCCTCTACCATTCCCGGTTATACTCCTGAAAGTCATCTTCCATCAGGGCGTTCATAATTCACGTCGTGGTATCCTGGATATTGTCTATCGACTCGCGACGATGACCTTTTTACTTCTTTCTTATCTAACAAGAAAAAGTTACGATTAACAGCATCCGTCATTTCGTCAGACCAAAACTTTTTTAATTTGGAGATATACAGGGTGTTCGGCCACCCCTGGGAAACATTTTAATTGGACATTCTAGAGGCTAAAACAAGACGAAAATCAAGAATGTACTAACAAAAAAACGTATATAAAAAGAAAATAAGATTACCTATTCCGATTTACATAAGAATCAACAATTTGTTGGAAGAAACTGGTCTCAATTTAAACACAACCATCATTGGTAAAATGAAATACCCATCAGATCCATCATGGATGACCAACATACCAGCAGTAAACTTTGACTTAGCATTTAATAGGAAGGATGCCATTTTCTCCATGACCTTCAAAGCTCTCTTCGAAGAAATGCGTTCAAGCATCCCTAACCACACGTACATATATACAGATGGCTTTAAATCTAAAGAGGGAGATGGCTGCTCGATTACATCGGATGCTGAAATAAGTTTAAAATTCCCTGAAATCCTGTCAATTTTCTCGTATGAAGCAATTGCTATTAAAAAAGCTCTTCATTTCATTAAAATCTCAACCCACGAAAAGTTTGCTATCTGTTCAGATTCTAAAAATTCTTTACAGTCGATACAGAACCCTGATACATCTGACGAATTAATTCAAAATATCCAAAAAATCTCACAAAATCTTAAAGAGAGAAAAGAAATTACGTTTATATGGATTCTCACATAGCAATCAAAGGAAATGACATAGCAGACCTGGCAGCCAATACAGCTACACGATATCATACTCTGGACGAATTGGAGAAAATTCCATTCCAGGATTACAGAAGAGAAATAAATAAAAGGTTAAAGGATAATTGGAACCAAAAAAACGCTACGTAGCTCACTCCTTGCAAGCTTGCTACCTAGCTTACTCCTTGCAAGATAGCTACCTAGCACACCCCTTGCTAGCTAGCTACATATCTCACTCCTTGCTAGCTAGCAATCTAGTTCACTCCTTGCTAGCTAGCTACATATCTCACTCCTTGCTAGCTAGCAATCTAGTTCACTCCTTGCTGGCTAGCTAGCTACCTAGCACACTTCTTGCTAACTAGCATCCTACCTCTCTCCTTGATAGCTGGCTTCCTAGATCGCTCCTTGCAAGCTAGCTACCTTGTTCACTCCTTGCTAGCTAGCTACCTAGCACACCCCTTGCAAGCTAGCTACCTAACACACTCCTTGCTAGCTAGCTACATATCTCACTCCTTCCTAGCTAGCGACCTAGTTGACTTCTTGCAATATAGCTACGTAGATAGACTCATGACCTCATCCCCGCATCTCATCCCAGCGGCTACCCCTATCCACCACCTGGGGACGCGCCACGTAGGGGTTCACCTCCCCTGCCGCCTGGACAACCAAACGGATGCGTGGACATACTATTTGACTGTCATCATCTTAACGATATTAGGAGAAAACACAAAATCCAAAACAAGATAAATGAAATAATAAACTCACGTGAAAATATTAATAACACAATTGCCTTCCTCAATAGTAAATGCACCATGGTTCGTTACGTATTCAATTCAATAGAGTCGAAAATGGCAACAGATGAGGTGCATATCCGACACTGCATTCTTTATGAATTCCAACAAGGGAAAAATGTTGCTGCAAGAGCATGCGAATCGATTTGTTCCTTTCTCGGTGAAGGTGTTGTGTGGTATGATGTGTGCGCATTTTGGTTTAACCCCTTAACGCTCATATTTTTCAGGTTAACCAACAATGATCAGTTTTCTTTATTGGATTTGTTTCTAAAAATATGGTTCTTTTTAATTACAATGTTGTGTCTAACGTATAATTTAAAGGAAATCAAATATTATCATCCCTTAAACCGTTGGATTAAACAAATATTGTTTTTCAAAGCAGTCAGACTCGGGTATGAACGTTAAGGGGTTAAGCGGTTTAAAAGCGGTGATTTGAGTATAATCGACAAACAACACCCTGGAGGCCCTCGTAAGTGTGACAACGATGATTTGGAACAACTGCTCGCTGAGAATGCGGCACAAACGCAAAAAGAATTTGCATAACAGTTAGGAGTAACCCAGCAAACGATTTCCAAACGCCTACGTGAGATGGGAAAGATCCAGAAGGAAGGAAAATGGGTTCCGCATGAACTCACTGCAATCAACAAAAATCAACGAGTGGCAGCGTGTCTTTCTCATCTCATTAAGCAACGTCGAAAGTCTTTCTTGTGGAAAATCGTTATGGGCGATGAGAAGTAGATACTCTATGTCAATCCGAAACGCAGAAAGTCATGGGTAAATCCCGGCGAAGCATCAACATCGGTTGCAAAACCCAATCGATTCGGAAAGAAGGTTCTTCTCTGCATTTGGTGGGATATCAAGGGTGTGGTTTATTATGAGTTGTTGGAACCGGGTGAAACAGTTACTGCGGACTGCTATCAACGTCAGCTAATCTGCTTGAGTCAAGCATTGGAACGAAAACGTCCGTATACTGGTAAAGGAGAACGTTCAGTGAAATTGTTGCATGACAACGCCAGACCACATATTGCTTCCCATACAAAAGACAACCATAATGAGTCTTGGCTGGGACGTCTTGCAGCACCCGGCGTATTCACCAGACATTGCTCCGTCTGATTATCACCTGTTCCGGTCGATGCAACACGCCTTATCCGATATGCACTTCCAATCAGTGGATGAGATCCGAAAATGGCTTGACGACTTTATCGGGTCCAAAAACAAAACTTTTTCCGAGATGGAATTCATCAGCTGCCTGAAAGATGGCTTAAAGTTCTAGAAAGTAACGGCGAATACTTTGATGGAACATTTCGATTTACTTTCTTTTAAAATAAACATTGAATGTGGCTGAAAAAATTGGATTATTCATTTGTACAACTAATATAAAAAATTAAAGTTATCTAAGGGAAAAGTTGAAGAAGCAAACAGATCGCTTTCTATAACTGAGAATATTTCTACATCTTCGCGTATATTATCCTACTGTCGACAACAGTTTGAACAGGATATAATCAATTTTGTTATTGATTCCTTTTTACCGTTGGCTATTGTAGAAACTGAAAAATTTAGAATTATTTCTAAAAATGTAGGTATCAGTCGTAGAACATTATGCAGGAGGATAAAAAATGCATGTAATATGGTACTCAGTAATGTTATAAAAGCATTGCACACGTAGTTGTAGGTTAAGGGGTTAATTAAATATTAAATTAAAAAACTGATTATTTGAGAAAAATTTGTTTTTCCAATAATATTCGAAATAAGTGTTCAAATATACTTATTTATTGTCTGAAATATTTCCTGAAATAATAGTGCCGTTTTAAAAATTGATTATTTTTTAAATAACTCTAAAAAATAATTTTAAAGTAATTTGATTTGAAAAATATAGAAATGCCCGGATCTTGTATAAACTAAAATTATTATGTTTTTCCATTCGCGTTTCGAGTGTATTTTAAATTAAATTAAAATCTTGTCAATTTTGTGATTGAACTAATGTGGAATACCACGCTATTAATGTATAAAGTCGAAAATACTTAATGTTAATCAAGACAGCGGTAATAACAAACAGAGCAACAATTATCTCTTAACTGCACACTCCAATCTACCATGAGAAAAAATGTTCACGTATATGCAATGAAGAAGGAGGATAATTGCACATGTTATATTGTGCGCCTGATGCAAATTATTCGCTTCGTTGGACATTGTAGAGGGAAATAGTCTGCTGCATAGCTTCTGGTAGCCGTCGTCTCTGATAAAAACGAATGTTATACTCGTTAAAATAGTACGAGCTAGAAGGTAATTTAAATTTTTCATATCGCGTTTCTCTTAACTTTCATCAGAAGTCATGGGAATGATCTTCATCGTGACCCGTGCAATATTTTTAAACGTTAATGAGAAATTATACGATAAATTTAGAAATTATATTATAAATATTCATTCATTGTTATTAATATCTTATTATTAATATATTATTATTTTAATCTAAAACAATTTTTTAAATAAATCTCAAAAGGAATTAAAACCTCATTTTTGTTAATCTTTTATATAAACTTCTTATATTTTTGACAATGTGTACACCAAAAATATTTTAACTATTATATTTGTCTAAATATTGTTTCGTTTCAATAATTAAGGGAGTATTCTAGTATGAACCTTTCAAAGAATCGATTTCTTTTATTTTACATTTTCTTAAAGAATATAATTTAACAAATATACCTGCAAAACCTTATGCCTGAGCTTCTACAATTAACAAACTCATGGCTGTTTAAAGGACGCGATAGTTAACGTCATTGTTATAGGGATAGAAAACTTTGAAAGCGTTTCTTTCGAAACTCTGTTCACCAGAACGATATCCATGATATTTCAAAATCTATTAGACCAATTGGCTTAGGTGCAGATTCAGTACATGTATGACTATAGCTCGTATTAGAATCAATTCAAAATTTTGATTTTTTATTTTCCTTTAGGTCTTCGAAATTTAAAAAAGAACATGACAAAATCGATAATCAAAGTTCAAAGTATTGCCATTTTGTTCTTCCGTTCTGGTACCAACTATAGCCAAACTCATATTAATTAAGAATCTTTCACAGTTTTTCATTTCAAACGAACAGAATGGACACCAAACAAATTTTCAAATGACACTGAAATATGTATAAATTAATTTTGTAAATTTTACTGCAAATGGTGTCATAGTTTATTTACAAAAAATTCCTCAAGAAAGTTAAAAAAAATGCACTCCACACTAGAATAGCCCCTTAATATTCTTTCTAATTAAAATAGTATTAAAACAGTGTGCCGGAACGTTATGTGACGTATTCATTTGTGTTAATTTTAATCCAACATCCAGGCGAGCAAAGTCTGGGACGTAAGCTAATTTATGAATGAATCTTGACTTGTTATTCGGAAATAAAATTTGCCTAACTCTGGTTCCTGGAATCCTTAATTTGACAAAACACAAATGTTTACGTACTTTGTTTCGGCCATGTCCCGGTTCAAGTGAAATTCAAAGGTACCGAAGCTCACAAAAACAGGGAACCCAAACTTGTCTGTATTTAGTATTCACCGGGCCAACACAGAGATCAGAGTTCTTCCTGCCAGGGGAAATTTACCGTAATTCTAATTCAAGATGGAAGCTGCATCTGTGGCTCAGCGACAATACTACGAGTTTAACACCCTTGCTGACTCTATGCTTCTTGTTTAATGCGTCCGGGAGTAGCTCTAACCTTAATCGTACTGACACAATTTAAGTCAATTACCAAGTTCGAGTAACTGTAGTGTCTGTGAACGTATTTATACGCTAACGACACTTTTTATACGAGTTATAAAATAATAATATGTTATTACTAGACTGCGGATCTTTATGCAAATTCATATCTTTATTAATGGAAATAATGAATTTGGAGCTTTCTAGAGGGTTGTCTCAAACCCTAAATACAGTGAGTGTAAAAAGTATTCGTACACTAGTCAATTTGAACAAAAACTTTGCAGAACTTTGTTTATTACAAAAGTACGTTAACAAAAACATACATACATATTCTTAGAAATCTCTGGAACAAATGTCATTAACAACAAATTATTTATTTATATTTATTATGAAAATATTAACAAATTTCCAGAAATTGGCGTGAAATATACGTGTAATAAGTATTCGTACACTTCTAATTTTACAACAAAAACTATAAATTTTAGTACATAAACGTAACAAAAATCAGTCTATTTGCTATTTTAGTATCTAGTGGGATTTCCTTTAGATTGTATAATCGCTTTAAGCCTTTGCGGCATTGAATTTACTAAATTTGTGGTTATAGTACTAGTAATTTTGTTCCATTCCTCTAAAAGTGCATTTTTTAAATCTTGTTTCGAAGAAATGCGATGGTCTCGAATTTTTTCTTCAAGATGACTCCATAAGTGCTCTATCACATTTACATCTGGAGACTGTGGAGGGATTTTTAATTGCAGCGGCACATTATACAGGGTGTCCCGTAAATAGTGTAAGAAACGGAAATGGGGGGTAGGTGAGACAATTCTAAGCAACAATTTCCTTTGCAAAAATGTCGGATGGGGCTTCGTTTTTGAATTATTAACGAAAAACACTGACCAATCACGGCGCTCGTCTTCCGCGCGCTCAGGGCCGTCCGACCTCGGAGAGCCACCGCGCCGGGTAGGTAGCAAGATGCGCGTTGAAAATACATCGAGGAACGAGTACAAATAATTAAAAATACTACCACTGCAACTGTTACCTAATTCGTGAATTACTACGTAATTAGTACGTAAATTACTAAATGGAATTTACTTTTTATTAATTATTTGTATTCGCTGTTTCCAAAGAAGAAGGAATAAAATCTCGGAATTTTTAGAAAATTAACCCTTCGCACCCGAGTGACGCTTCTCGCCAGAGTGTTTTAAAATTAAAATAAGAATTATTATCAGAAAATTAAAATAAATGCGGTAAGAACCATTTGTAACCGTTTGTTATTAAAAACTGTACTGAAAAAGCAGACTGGATTTCTGCGTACCGAAACATTCCTCGAATGCAAAGGGTTAATAGAGAAATAATTGAAATTCGACTTACCCATTCATCTGCAAGTTGACCTACTGCGCTGACAATAGGGCCCGGCCAATGCACCGCTGTCGGTCACAGCAAGGTCAAAAACCCCAACGAAAATCAGCTGATGGGATGGCCCGATCGCTGTACCTGCTTCTCACCCCGAAAAAACTTCACAGCACGGTCACTAACACTTTTCACTTTCACATACCGATGCGTTCCGTTGCACTCTTCTTCGATTGTCGCTCCTTCCTGGGTTGATAACGGTGCCTGGATGTTGCTCCCTCCTGAATTGTTACTCCTTCCTGAATGGTTGTTGCTCCCTGAATTGTTGCTCCTTCCTGGATTGTTGCTTCTTCGAACCTTGCTCCCTTCAGGATTGTTGTTCCTTTTCGCTGGGATAATGGGCGCGATACGTGCGGGCGGCTTTCTTCGCGTTCCCCTTGGAGTCCGCGAAAACGAAGAACGAACGATAATACTCTGCGTTTACGCGTTCCATCGCGTGCGTCCGCTTCTGTTCAGAAACGCGTAGGTTCTGTGAAAAATTTTGACTGACAAATTGCATTTCCCTCCCCGAAAAAGTTCCAGGTAAGGCAACCCATTGTCGCGCGATTCGGAGTTACCTGCGATCGGCGAAGGTGCAGACCATGTTTGTCGCAAATGCTTGCTGCTAAACCGTACGGTCGACTCTTCTAATAGAATTTTTAAGATTCACCGTGAATATTTTTTCATGGAAAATTTGTTGTAAAAAAGAAAGAAGAATATACCATGAAAAATTCCATGCTTTTAAATTTTAAGAGTATAAAATAAAAAGGTATTGTTTATAAAAAATAATCCACAAAGAAGGAGGCAGTTACATAATAGATAATATGCGATAATAAAAAATATTGGAGCAACAAAAAACAAAAATATTTAACAAAAATATTAAATAATATTTCTTCTAGTTTTTATTTCTGAAATAAAAATTCCAAGAAGAAATATTTTTTAATATTTTCGTTAAATATTTTTGTTGTACAATTAAATATGTTTTGTGTACAAAAATATTCACGGTGAATCATAAAAATTCGAATAGAAGAGTCGAACGCACGGTTAGCAGCAAACATTTGCGGCAGTTTTGCAGTAATAAAAAAATAACTCCGCCAGGGTCAACTAGCCGAAGAGACGTTTGGCTTTGTGCGATACACGGCAAAAGCATGGTCTGCACGTTCGCCGATCGCAGGTAATTCCGAATCGCGCGACAATAGGTTGCCTTACCTGGAACTTTTTCGGGGAGGGAAATGCAATTTGTCAGTCAAAATTTTTCACAGAACCTACGCGTTTCTGAACAGAAGCGGACGCACGCGATGGAACGCGTAAACGCAGAGTATTATCGTACGTTCTTCGTTTTCGCGGAGTCCAAGGGGAACGCGAAGAAAGCCGCCCGCACGTATCGTGCCCATTATCCCAGCGAAAAGGAACAACAATCCTGAAGGGAGCAAGGTTCGAAGAAGCAACAATCCAGGAAGGAACAACAATTCAGGGAGCAACAACAATTCAGGAAGGAGTAACAATTCAGGAGGGAGCAACATCCAGGCACCGTTATCAACCCAGGAAGAAGCAACAATCGAAGAAGGGTGCAACGGAACGCATCGGTATGCGAAAGTGAAAAGTGAAAGTGAAAATTGTTAGTGACCGTGCTGTGAAGTGTTTTCGGGGTGAGAAGCAGGTACAGTGACCGGGCTGGCCCATCAGCTGATTTTCGTTCGGGTCTTCGACCTTGCCGTGATCGACAGCGGTGCATTGGCCGGGCCCTATTGTCAGCGCAGTAGGTCAACTTGCAAATGAATGGGTAAGTCGAATTTCAATTATTTCTCTATTAACCCTTTGCATTCGAGGAATGTTTCGGTACGCAGAAATCCAGTCTGCTTTTTCAGTACAGTTTTTAATAACAAACGGTTACAAATGGTTCTTACCGTATTTATTTTAATTTTCTGATAATAATTCTTATTTTAATTTTAAAACACTCTGGCGAGAAGCGTCACTCAGGTGCGAAGGGTTAATTTTCTAAAAATTCCGAGATTTTATTCCTTCTTCCTTGGAAACAGCGAATACAAATAATTAATAAAAAGTAAATTCCATTTAGTAATTTACGTACTAATTACGTAGTAATTCACGAATTAGGTAACAGTTGCAGTGGTAGTATTTTTAATTATTTGTACTCGTTCCTCGATGTATTTTCAACGCGCATCTTGCTACCTACCCGGCGCGGTGGCTCTCCGAGGTCGGACGGCCCTGAGCGCGCGGAAGGCGAGCGCCGTGATTGGTCAGTGTTTTTCGTTAATAATTCAAAAACGAAGCCCCATCCGACATTTTTGCAAAGGAAATTGTTGCTTAGAATTGTCTCACCTACCCCCCATTTCCGTTTCTTACACTATTTACGGGACACCCTGTATAGGATCCACTGACGTGTATTATAAGCATTATACTTTGGATCATTATCTTGCAAAAATATATAATTGCCCTGTAACTGCATTTTATTTGCACTAACCTGAAGATGCTTTTTTAGAATATCGATGTACATTTTGTGATCCATGATACCATCGATAAAATGGAGGGATCCAACCCCGCTCGCACTCATAGAGCCTAACTGCCAAACTGTGACTGATCCTCCTCCATGCTTTACGGTCGCCTTCAAATTTCTTTTTTCGTACTCGGTATTTTTTTGCCGCCATACTGTACATCGTCCATCTGACCCAAATATGTTAAATTTACTCTCATCAGTAAATATAATACGGTTCCAGTACTCCATAGGAACATTAACGTACTCTTTCGCGAATTGCAATCGTTTCTTTCTATTAATTTCATTTACGAAATATTTCTTACGAGCTACTCTGCCGTGATATCCTCTATCCCGTAAAAAATTACGCACTGTGCTTATTGCATACATTAATGTCCAGATCATTTTTAAGTTCAGCTGTGACTTTCACCGCACTTATCTTTGGATTTTGCTTTATTTTTCGAATTATCCATCGGCCGGTATACTCATTTATTATTCGTTTACGTCCGTTTCTTGGATTAGTTTTTACAGTTTTTCGATCGCCATATCTGTCAATGATTCCTTGAATCGTGGACCTCGGTCTATTTAAAACTTTAGAAATTTCACTCAGTGTTTTACACTTATTATGTAAATTTATAACAATTTTCCTTTCTTCTTCAGAGGTTTCCTTGCGTTTTCGTCCCATTTTACTGATAATTTCGTTGATAATGTTTGAATTCAGGATATTACCTATACCGACAGCGTCTCCAGACATGCTGATGCTAAGTATGTTTACATATCATGGATTATCTTGTAATCGTTCTATGTGGAATGTTACGAATCAAAGACTGTACGAATACTTATTACGCGTATATTTTAGGTCAATTTCTGGAAATTTGTTAATATTTTCATAATAAATATAAATAAATAATTTGTTGTTAATGACATTTGTTCCAGAGATTTCTAAGAATATGTATGTATGTTTTTGCTAACATACTTTTGTAATAAACAAATTTCAGCAAAGTTTTTGTTCAAATTGACTAGTATACGAATACTTTTTACACTCACTGTATAATAATTCGTATCTTACTTTAAGTATTCCTTACATTTTTGTATGTTAAGTGCATTCTGTAGTTTTTTGTAAATTAAAATTTCCTGTACATGCATAAACATCCGCAGTCTAGTTATTACTATAGAGTCAGTCAATACATAATGTAAAATTTCTGCAGCAAATAACATTTTTTGCTTTTCCCCAAGAGATTTAATTTAATTTCACGTACAGTGGGATTTTTTGCTCGTCAAAGACCGAAAATATTCACTACATGAACGCTTATATAAAATTTTTAGAAATGTTAATAATAAAAAAGACGAGCAATAATACGAGTAATGTGTGTATCGAAGTAAACTTTGTTTCTAAAATGATTTAAACAAAAATTTATTTAAATAACACCCGATCGTGAAAGAAAAATTCTGTACGAGGATATTACGTCTCATGTATTGAAAAGTACCCATTTCCTGTGAAAAACAAACGGCTTAGCAGAGGGTCTGAAAAATCTGTTTTCTGGAACACGCACGAGACGCAGTGTATATTTTCTCTGCGGGGAGCATAAAACCATTGAAAGAAAAATCTCACACGCTATATGTCCTCCATTCCCGAACGGATCTCTTCATCCATTATTTATGAGATCCGATTTCGTAAGTTCCACGGCCGAGAGAAGACGCTAAATGTTGCGCGAAAATGTTCACGAACGACTTTCCGGTAAACAGTTCGCAAAAATGTTTCCCCGGCTTGAACTCGTTTATTACTGCTTTTTGATTCGCGTTTTTTTTTTTTTTTTGTATCTACTCATGTAAGTACATTCATCTTAATTCCTTACCCTTTGGAGCCCTTTGGAGTTCAGTGTTCCAGAATAATTTCTCGAAAATATTCGTTTACTTATTTATTTAATGCCGGCCACAGAATTTACTCTATACATAATACATTAATTCATAGGGTGGTTTGAAAGTTGACAATTTCTTAAGATCCTTCTGAAGCAAAAATTCTATAATTTATAATATTTATTTTCAGGATCCAACGACTTTATACACTATATTTAAAGAGAAGAAAACAAGCAGGATATAAGTATAAGAAACATTGCATTTTATAGAGGGAAAGAGAATTGTAATTTCATCTATTGAAAATTTTATACTATTTCATTATTTGAATTATATAGAACAATTATTAATTAAAATACTACTTCAGATAATACTATTGCAAAAAAATCGTAAGCTTGTACGTAAGCATGTGGTAACATGCATAAAGAAAAAATCTTCATAACAGTGACCTTGACACCATATTTCAAGGTCATTGAAATTGGTGAGGAATCGCTAAAGTAAATAATTACCGTTATTACAAATATCACTGATTCACAAACAAACAACATTCTGTATGAATACTTTTTTTCCCCTGATTTTCTTACTTTATTTGGTATTTGAGGTTTTTTATGATCATAAACCCTGACCTTGGCGAGACGCTCTCGTCGATTCTTATTTATACTTTAGGAAATCCCAATGTTTGCATTTTTCTCCACCACGTCGGGTCGTCGAGAGGGCAAAGACTCTTTCTTCGCCACCGAAATCGCGGAAGGAAAGGAGAAAAATGCAATCTATACGAATTTGGGGTGTTAACGAAAATTCGTTGACGATTCTTCCTTCCGACAAGCGAAGGAAAGAATACTTGTTCTTCTCCCGAACAGTCGAGGGAATGGTTCTTACGAAACAGATACTCACTTTTTTCTCCAACAATCGAGACGACAAGTACTTTTTCCCCAAGCGTTTGAGGGAATAGTTCTCATAAAACAGATACCTTTTTCCCCAAACAGTCGAGGGAACAGTTTTTGCGTTTCAACTGCCTTCAACGATCAAGAAGACAAAACATTTCTTTCCCAAACGTTCGAGGGAAAACGTGCGTTCTAAGCAACAATCGTTCAAGTTGTATTTATTCATAACCATAATCAAGACTTAATTCACGCGACTCACTCCGCGAAATCAATCCAGAAAATATCCAAATAATAATTCTGTATCGAAAATTGGCAGTTGGCAGTTACCATAAACCGACGCGCTGCAACATGACCGATATATCAATAGTTCAGCGTATCCATAACTTTAGAATGAGTACATTTTGTTGTAGATTAGTTTTTTTTTAGATATTCAGTAATATTTAAGGAATTTAATGGAAAGGAATATTCTTTATTTTAGGGCATCCAAATATAAAACTACTTTAAACGAAAGAAGTCTGTTTGATACGTTAAGCAGCACACCGTTACTTCTACAATTTGCACAAATTTATAGGAAGATAACAAGCACGTAAACATAACAACCTGTTATAAAAGAAACATTCCCGTTGGATTGAAGTTATAAGGTTGAACATGACGTCAAAAGCGAGCTCTACGGGCCACAATAGTTACCTGTGACAGATGGCATAGGCTCGGGAAACGAAATAGGTTACGCCAAAGGCGCGAGTTCTGATATCAGATTCGTGTCTACTCATCCGTAGGTTCAATTCACATTTAGTACGACGAAGAAGCGAATTGTGGAAGCACGTTTGTCAAAGAGCAAGTACATAGATGCCGGTATTAGATGGCGGTCCCGGAAACGTGGGTATGTATCCGCCTACAGTATCTACATCCTTCGATCGAGCACATGTATTAATCAAGTATCGCGAACTCTATGTGAAATATGTACAGTGAGTGTAAAAAGTATTCGTACACTAGTCAATTTGAACAAAAACTTTGCAGAACTTTGTTTATTACAAAAGTATGTTAACAAAAACATGCATACATATTCTTAGAAATCTCTGGAACAAATCTCATTAACAACAAATTATTTATTTATATTTATTATGAAAATATTAACAAATTTCCAGAAATTGGCGTGAAATATACGTGTAATAAGTATTCGTACACTTTTAATTTTACAACAAAAACTATAAATTTTAGTACATAAACGTAACAAAAATCAGTCTATTTGCTATTTTAGTATCTAGTGGGATTTCCTTTAGATTGTATAATCGCTTTAAGCCTTTGCGGCATTGAATTTACTAAATTTGTGGTTATAGTACTAGAAATTTTGTTCCATTCCTCTAAAAGTGCATTTTTTAAATCTTGTTTCGAAGAAATGCGATGGTCTCGAATTTTTTCTTCAAGATGACTCCATAAGTACTCTATCACATTTACGTCTGGAGACTGTGGAGGGATTTTTAATTGCTGCGGCACATTATATAGGATCCACTGACGTGTATTATAAGCATTATGCTTTGGATCATTATCTTGCAAAAATATATAATTGCCCTGTAACTGCATTTTATTTGCACTAACCTGAAGATGCTTTTTTAGAATATCGATGTACATTTTGTGATCCATGATACCATCGATAAAATGGAGGGATCCAACCCCGCTCGCACTCATAGAGCCTAACTGCCAAACTGTGACTGATCCTCCTCCATGCTTTACGGTCGGCTTCAAATTTCTTTTTTCGTACTCGGTATTTTTTTTCCGCCATACTGTACATCGTCCATCTGACCCAAATATGTTAAATTTACTCTCATCAGTAAATATAATACGGTTCCAGTGCTCCATAGGAACATTAACGTACTCTTTCGCGAATTGCAATCGTTTCTTTCTATTAATTTCATTTACGAAATATTTCCTACGAGCTACTCTGCCGTGATATCCTCTATCCCGTAAAAAATTACGCACTGTGCTACTGCATATATTAATGTCCAGATCATTTTTAAGTTCGGCTGTGATTTTCACCGCACTTATCTTTGGATTTTGCTTAATTTTTCGAATTATCCATCGGCCGGTATACTCATTTATTATTCGTTTACGTCCGTTTCTTGGATTAGTTTTTACAGTTTTTCGACCGCCATATCTGTCAATGATTCCTTGAATCGTGGACCTCGGTCTATTTAAAACTTTAGAAATTTCACTCAGTGTTTTACACTTATTACGTAAAGGGTATAGCCGAATAAGGGGGTCAAATGTGCCCCCAAACCGAATGGAACGAGCCCGGGGTCATTCGATAGCAAAAAAAAATAACCCATGTGTGCAAATTTTTAACTTGAAATCTCGACCGTGGGGGTAGTAATGGGGTGAAAACGAAAATCATGTTTTTGAATTATTTCTCTTGACCTATTGAGTAAAAAAATGTAAAAAAATTCAGAGACATTTCGGGTACCGGGGCACATACTTTGGGAGATTTTCAGATTTTTTGATTGAAGAACCAGGTAGTGAAAAATAAAAAACAGCAAAAAATGCCGAAAAATGCCGATTACGTATTGAAGGAGGCCCGGAACTACTTTTATACTTTTACAGTAAACAGGTATTACTATTACTATTACTCTCAATTTTTTTCAGATTTTTCATTTTGGTGCGCCGCAGTGAAAAAAAATAAAAACCGAGTTTTTCCTCGTTTTCTGCGTATTAGAGTAACTTACACGTTGAATTTTTATGCATCCTTCAATATATAAGTGTTTTGTAGACTGTTTAATGTTTCTACACTAAGCAGAATTACATAACAATTGAAACAAATAAAATAAAGCCAACCGTTAAGCGCAATATATCCTAGAA
This sequence comes from Colletes gigas, assembly GCF_013123115.1. Lineage (NCBI taxonomy): Eukaryota > Metazoa > Arthropoda > Insecta > Hymenoptera > Colletidae > Colletes > Colletes gigas. The sequence continues at coordinate 1,093,837 of NW_025106659.1, read as the reverse complement.
AATCAACGATATTTTCAACGGCGTCGATGGGGCAGTTGGTAGAGTGTCTGACTGCTGAACCGCTGCAAGTTTTTTTACCATAGGTTCAAGTCTCTCTTCTGGACTTAGGATTTTTTTTCCTTCATTATTTTTTTTTTCAAATTCTAACTATATAACAATGCTTTATATTTATTTATAAATGTTCTGAAAGCATTTTACAAATATTTTAACCTGAAATATGTATAAATATAGTTTTGGAGTGTTTTTTGCATTTTTATTTTTTTTGTCAACCACGATTATTGTTTAACATCTCTTACACTGAAATTAATGTGAAATGTTAGTTTTCAAATCTCTTACCTTTGACTATTGTGAATGGATCGGCGCAGAAGATTGTATATTGGCTTACTATTACTTCTTCTCGCCCTTCGATCAAGCAGATCTTTCCTTCTTTTTCTCTTTCTTTGATAAATATGAATGTTTGCTACGGCTTCAGTATCTAACGTAGACATGTAAGGGCCATTCCACGCCAAATCTATTAACCCACTCTCTGCCAATGATACTTTTTTCTAATAAACCCATTTTTAAGTACCAGTTTGATCGTTTCATGCTTATTTTTGAATGAAGTATCATTGCTCGATGGAAACCACGGGAAGGTGGTGGGCTTCTTCCATCAGGAGAGGCGAAGGATGGGTTAGAAGTGATTACATGGATCGGATGAGAGTAAATGGCGGACATAAGTGTTGGAAATAAAAAAAAGCATGGCTCAATCTTGGTCGCTGTCGACGTTAATTACGGGATTTACTTGTTCGATATTAAATAATTTACTCAGAATTTCTGCAGGACGTACAATTCGTGAAAGGTACCGAACATGCGATAAATAATAAATTATTGCTGCGACATGTGAACAGCAACCGACAGTACGGTTACCATTCGCACATTCGCAACAATAGCGTTTAATCCCGGAGTAACCAATTGAATTTGGTACGTAGTTAATGTAACATCTATATGTTTTACTATTGATGTGACGCGATCTCACTTCACATTTAATAATATTTTTTGTCTGCTTAAGGCAACGAACAATTATATTATTATCTTCATCCATAACTTCCGCTAAGTAAGATATGGCTTGTGATAATTGGTATGTTCCCGTAAATAGAATTTTTTCCCCGTGGTTTCCATCGAGCAATGATACTTCATTCAAAAATAAGCATGAAACGATCAAACTGGTACTTAAAAATGGGTTTATTAGAAAAAAGTATCATTGGCAGAGAGTGGGTTAATAGATTTGGCGTGGAATGGCCCTTACATGTCTACGTTAGATACTGAAGCCGTAGCAAACATTCATATTTATCAAAGAAAGAGAAAAAGAAGGAAAGATCTGCTTGATCGAAGGGCGAGAAGAAGTAATAGTAAGCCAATATACAATCTTCTGCGCCGATCCATTCACAATAGTCAAAGGTAAGAGATTTGAAAACTAACATTTCACATTAATTTCAGTGTAAGAGATGTTAAACAATAATCGTGGTTGACAAAAAAAATAAAAATGCAAAAAACACTCCAAAACTATATTTATACATATTTCAGGTTAAAATATTTGTAAAATGCTTTCAGAACATTTATAAATAAATATAAAGCATTGTTATATAGTTAGAATTTGAAGAAAAAAAATCCTAAGTCCAGAAGAGAGACTTGAACCTATGGTAAAAAAACTTGCAGCGGTTCAGCAGTCGGACACTCTAACAACTGCCCCATCGACGCCGTTGAAAATATCGTTGATTTTCTAGGATATATTGCGCTCAACGGTTGGCTTTATTTTATTTGTTTCAATTGTTATGTAATTCTGCTTAGTGTAGAAACATTAAACAGTCTACAAAACACTTATATATTGAAGGACGCATAAAAATTCAACGTATAAGTTACTCTAATACGCAGAAAATGAGGAAAAATTCGGTTTTTATTTTTTTTCACTGCGGCGCACCAAAATGAAAAATCTGAAAAAAATTGAGAGTAATAGTAATAGTAATACCTGTTTACTGTAAAAGTATAAAAGTAGTTCCGGGCCTCCTTCAATACGTAATCGGCATTTTTCGGCATTTTTTGCTGTTTTTTATTTTTCACTACCTGGTTCTTCAATCAAAAAATCTGAAAATCTCCCAAAGTATGTGCCCCGGTACCCGAAATGTCTCTGAATTTTTTTACATTTTTTTACTCAATAGGTCAAGAGAAATAATTCAAAAACATGATTTTCGTTTTCACCCCATTACTACCCCCACGGTCGAGATTTCAAGTTAAAAATTTGCACACATGGGTTATTTTTTTTTTGCTATCGAATGACCCCGGGCTCGTTCCATTCGGTTTGGGGGCACATTTGACCCCCTTATTCGGCTATACCCTTTATAACAATTTTCCTTTCTTCTTCAGAGGTTTCCTTGCGTTTCCATCCATTTTAATGATAATTTTGTTGATAATGTTTGAATTCAGGATACTACCTATACAGACAGCGTCTCCAGACATGCTGATGCTAAGTATGTTTACATATCATGGATTATCTTGTAATCGTTCTATGTGGAATGTTACGAATCAAAGACTGTACGAATACTTATTACGCGTATATTTTAGGTCAATTTCTGGAAATTTGTTAATATTTTCATAATAAATATAAATAAATAATTTGTTGTTAATGACATTTGTTCCAGAGATTTCTAAGAATATGTATGTATGTTTTTGCTAACATACTTTTGTAATAAACAAAGTTCAGCAAAGTTTTTGTTCAAATTGACTAGTATACGAATACTTTTTACACTCACTGTATATCTGTGAAACGAGAGATAAAAATTCGCAGAATAATTTTAAAGTAAAATGGCAAATGATTACAAAAATTATCTATCGCTTACAAGGGATCATCGCGAACTGATACACTCCTATTTTGATGAAACTTGGCATAAATTCCTTCCGCATATTCTTCGGAAAACTTTCGCTTTTTCTAATCGATAAAATAAATATTTATACAGGGTGTCGCAGCATCGGTGGTACAACCGCAGAGGAGGTGATTCTACATGAAAAAACAAATTGAAAATAAAGAATAAAATTATTTCATTTGAGATTTCATTGTCCAGAAAATCCACTGTGAATATTCACCAAACACGCGCGCATTTAACTATGGCTTAGATAAATAGATGTCGATACAGGCTTTTATTATGTTTTTTATACTTCTGTACACTCATGTTGACATGATTTCCTGGGCACGTATCATCATTTTATTTATTGTCTTAGTATGCTATTATCTTCAATTTTGTTTAATCATGGTCCCCATATTTAACATTCCTTGATTTGTAACTATGAGCTCATGTTAAAAGAAACGAGTATAAGAAGAATATTTTATGCACTCCTCAATTACAAGCGAGAATCATTTGGCATTTGAAGAATTAAAGATACAGAATAAATTAGAATCCATTAGTTCATACAAATCTAATTTAGAAAATTGTATATGTAGCACGATAGGCAATTTTTAACAATTTTTGTATGTATTAAGTTAGTTTAATAAGTAAATCACTCAAAGTGCAAAACGGGCACGAACTAATTACACCTTTCTTCTTAGATAGGCCTAATAAATATTTATGCCAAGTTTCATCAAAATCGGAGTGTATCAGTTCGCGATAATCCCTTGTTAGTTAGAGGACTATAAAACTTCAAAAACGAATAGAAACAGAAAAGCAGTATCGTAGATCCGCATAATACCTAAACTGAAATCTGCTTAGAAACCTAATGAGCCTTTCTCACAATTATAGAAGCAAGCAAGAAAGTAAAAATCAAAAGCAATTAAGCAGAATAACGTATAATAAATTATCGTCTTTTGATGATATAATTAGCTAAAAAAATATGAAAATTCCTAAAATAATACTAATTATTCCAGTACACAATTAAATAAAATATTTTATTCCGATTAATTTTGTTTCATAGTCAATGTATCTATCGGAAGAACTATAGAACCTCGCATAATAAGGGAGAACTAGAAATAGAATATTTCTAAAAAAGGTTAACAAGTCATTCTTTATGTAAATATTGGAAAATTTATTTTCAATGTTTCTTTTGTGTATTTTTAACTCTCTAACCGTAACAATAAATGAAGCAAACTCATAATATTGGCCAGCAGTGTATATCTATACTAAATAAGTAATCGCCTAACATAAATACATGTAATTTCATTAAATAGAGTATCTAATTCTAGAAAAATAGGACGTAGTAATTGGAAATTGAATTGAGGATAATATTGAATAAACACTACTGTGTTTAATGAAGCGTCGTGGACTAAACCTGAAATATAGAGTACTGTAATCGATACGAGACGAAACAGTCATAAAGATTTCCACTCCCTTGCGTTATAAAATAAAGACGTCTCGTGGATTTCATCCGCCGGTGGCCGTCGAATTTTCCGTCAGACATAACCGGTGGGGGTACTTAACCACTACCCTTCGACGGTGGAATGTAACACGGAGCGCTAGGATATTCCATTATTATTCGGAGCCACGACGGTAAATTCTGCAATCAGTCATCCTTCAGTTCGCATTTCATCGTCCCCCGAAATTTCGTCGATCAATGCAAATGCAACCGCGAAGGTTGCCACTTGAAGTCCAATTTGCCAGATTCAAATACCCATTACCCTGTACGCGTTTTTCTTCCACCGTACCACGAAATGAAGAGACGATTTTTCCTCCGGCAATCATGCAACTGCTGTTCAAGTACCGATACCGAATGCACTAACTGTGCAAGGAATAATTGCCCCTTTGAATCCTATTCCCACTTTCTGGGAAATATTCGTCGTTCGAGAAAATCAATTCACATCGCGAATCCCTCGTTTCGCAATTAAATTGTACGAATTATGGTGTCGTTGATATCAACCAAATGATGAAGCGTGTCCTTCTTAATTTGTTATATTAACGATAGTTTTGTTTTTTTCTATTCCAATGACATTGCCAAATTATCAAAGGAGGCGACCAGGTTTCGATACGTTTGATTTCGTGTACAAAAGGTAGAAAAGAACGGATATTGATTTTAAATTACAGTTCATCTTCTGGCGTTGCTGCGTTGGCAAAAGCTATTATAAATCAATACCACACTGCGTCACTGACGTAGCCACCCTTTTTGCAAACATTTAGAAAATCTTCGATGCTATTTCATGGGCTCCCAGAGGAAAATCAATTTTTATCAGTTGCAGGTGTATGAGGTTTTTTGAACGCATTAAGGGAGCAGTCTGGCCTGGATTCGCTGACGTCTATAAATATTTGACTTTATCGAAAGTATACAAAATATAGTTGAAGCTAGATTTTCCAATCTAATTATTACCAATATATCTATCATACACACTCCTAAAGAGATAGTAACGAATGATGCAAACAACATTTAACTGTAGTTTTTATATATAAACAAATAATACTTAAAAACTGATCGAAAAATTGTGAGACGAAATGGATCGAAAAGTAAAGGCGAATCAAAATTGGAAAAATAGTTGTGGAGTTATCTCTAAACTATCTGAAAGGAGTTTTAGAACGACACATTATATTGCAATTTGTTCTTCCGTGAGTACAGAATATGTATGTAATTAATAACCAAAATCAGACGGAGCTGCTTTAATTGTTCGTGGTCTTCGATTTTCTTCATCACCATTTCTTGTTTCTCATTTTACAATTACACATTTTCTTTCTCACGATTTTATTCGATGCTTCCACACCTTTGATGCAATTTTAAAATTTTTTCATAACATTTAATTCTAGTGCGTTTTTGTGCATTTAAAATTAAATTCTCCACTTCAGAGAGTATTGCGATTTCGTTCTCCTTAAATCAATTTTATTCGACGGCCAACTGGGGAACGTTGAAAAGTAAAATGATGAGGAAAAAATACTACCATTACACTTGTGTGTACTTTGTCTTATTTCTTATTAGCGCATCTGCTCTGGCGTAGAGCCAATTTTTTCTAACATTCCAGTTCTCAGTATTATGCTAATTTCGTATTCTTGAGAAATTTATTCTATCGGTAATAATTTGTTACCACCCCGAAACTTAGCTCTGTTTCTGACTTTTTAACTGTTTTTTCTGTTCTCCTGTTTTTATTCTTTAACAACTATACGGCCAATTTTTGCAGTCGTTAAAAGTGTCAAGCAAGTATTGAAAGTCAACGTTTCTAATACAACTTAAGCAACATAATTATTTATCAAATTCATAAAGATTGCAAAATTAACTCTCGAATAGTATAAAGAACATAGAAACGAAGAGCCTTTAACATCATCGATGGATATAATTAATGAAATTGTTAAAATTATGGAAAGTATACACGGTACTTTTAGAGAAAAAAAGATACATATAATTATATTGTACAGGGTGTTCGGCCACCCCGGGAAAAATTTTAGTGGGAGATTCTGGAGGCCAAAATAGAATGAAAATCAAGAATACCAATTTATTGATGGGGGCTTCGTTAGAAAGTTATTAATGTTTAAAGATCCATCAGTACTGAATTTTTTTCTCGAAAGTGCGTAGGAATTCGAGGGTATGTATAATGACTAAAAATGATTGTAATTGATCCCCGCAACCGAAAATAATTTTTCCAGAACGATTTGAAAGTTTTCAATTTTATCAAAAAATTTGTCCACTTGTTGAATTTTTTTTCTCGAATATAGTTAGGATTTCGAGAGTATGTCTATTCACCAAAAATGATTGCAATTGACCTCTGCAACCGAAAATAATTTTTCCAGAACAATTTGAAATTTTTTTTTTCGTTGAAAAATTTAGGCACCTAATTAGATTTTCGGTAAGGAATTTTTTTCTCGAAAATGCGTAGGATTTCAGGGGTATGTCTATTCACCAAAAATGATTGCAATTGACCCTCGCAACAGAAAATAATTTTTCCAGAACGGTTTGAAATTTTTGAATTTAATTGTTAATAACTTTTTAACGAAGCCTACATCAACAAATTGGTATTCTTGATTTTCGTCGTATTTTGGCCTCTAAAATCCCCCATTAAAATTTTTCCCAGGTCTGGCCGAACACCCTGTATAGTTCATTATTCCTTCGCGTCATTATTTTAAGGTAATTTAGTTTTTAGATATCTTAAGCAAAAATCATGTTATCCGGTGCTATAGAAGTACAGTGTTGTACAAAGGTTTCCGTAATTTTCTTATCGTGTTAAAGCGAAACCGTGTTATAAAGTGCCGTGTTGTAGGAGGGTTCTCGCAATTTATGAATCGTGTTGTAGCGAAACCGTGTTATAGGGTACCGTGTTGTAAGAGGGCTACCTGTATGTCAAAAAGTTTTTCCATCAAATTAATTTGTTTAGCAGTTATAAGCATTTGTATCACCGCAACCATGCTGTGCCAATACTCATGTCCAGCACTGTATCTACTCACAGCGGAAAGTATGTTGACACGTTTCAAAATCTTTTATTTTGGACTTTCCCCGGTTGTAAACAAAACACGTAGGGTTTCTATTCCTCATAATGCTTTGTCAGTGTTTCGTGAGATGGTACAAACTGTTGATATTCGACCTTAACTTGGAATACAAGTATTTATTATTAAAACGTTCTTTAGTGCTGTGCGGTAAGTAAGTTGACAGATATTTTCGGTTGTATTTTACTCTAATTTGTTCAAAGTTTAGTTCTTAAATTACATTTCTCGTATCCTTCAACAGTAATTGTAGTGTTTTATAGTTACATTTTATCATTTTCAAGGTAATATTATTTCAAAATGCCAAACATTCGTGAACTCACACCATCTGAGAGATCACAAATATTTAATAGGCGTATGAAAGGAGATTCGCTTCGAAAAATCGCATCAGACTTTTGTATCTCTGCAGAGGGTGTCAGACAAATAGTAAATCGTCTGGAAAAGAATGGTACTGCAGAAAATCTTCCAAAATCGGGACTTCCGAGGAAGACCACAATCAAACGGGATCGCAGAATAAGAAGAGAGGTGCTTAAGAATCGTTTCATATCCATCTGACAATTAAAATCTGAAATGTGTCTCCCTATACAATAGACACAAGTTCGTATGCGAATAAAAGAAGCAGAATTTCATGGCCGGGTAGCGAGGAAACGACCGTTTATTAGTAAGCGTAATGTTAAAAAACGTTTAGCATTTGCTAAACAATATGTGAATAAAACGATAGACTTTTGGAAAAATGTCATATTCAGTGACGAGTCAAAATTTGAACTTCGTTCGAATAAGAGAAGAAAATTTGTATGGAGAAAAGTAGGTGAAAGTTTTAAACCCTCAATAATTATTCCAACCGTTAAGCTTGGAAGTGAGTTGGTGTTAGTATGGGGCTGTTTTTCACTGGCTGGTGTAGGCAATTTACATTTTATAGAAGGTACACTAATAGGAGAGGGATATGTGAACATTTTGCAGCAAAATTTAGTACAATCAGCTGAAAACATGAACATCAAAGACTCATTTATTCTACAACAGGATAACGATCCTAAACATACAAGTAAAGTTGCAAAGAAATATTTTAATGAAAATAATATTAATTTACTGTCATGGCCAGCGCAAAGTGCAGATCTTAACCCGATCGAACATTTATAGGACCATTTAGACAGAAACGTAGTCGAACACTGCAGAAATAATAAAATCTTCTTCCAGAGGGCATTATCAAAAGCGTGGTTTGAAATAGACCAACATACAACTGATAAATTAATAAAAAGTACGCCAAGAAGACTTCAGGAAGTCATAAACAATCTAGGATATCGAACTTCATATTAAGTCCATACTTTCAGTTATTTCAAATTTTATTTTTTTACAAAATTACATATTGTCAACATACTTTCCGCGGATGGCTAATACAAATGTCATATTGTTTTGTAGCTAATAAAAATCATATCTGATTTATCATACAATGTATATTTTGTTACATACTATTAATCAATATTTGTTAATTGTTTACTTCCCGCAACTTGAGTTTTTTTTATTTAGCAGCGAAAAAATACTCTTTTGAAACTTGTCAACATACTTTCCGCGGCGAGTGTACATCAGTTGAATCTTGTTCTCCTTGTTGATTGACTGTTCAAAGAAAACATATCTATTTCTGTTTTCCAGATAGTTTATTGTGTAATGGAGATTCTACTGTATCTTCAAAGTGTGATTTCACCTTTTTATTACTGACAAAAGATCCTATCGTGAGACCAATCATCAAAAGCAATTACATGTATAATCACCGAAGAATCTATTATATTTAGAATAATTATCAGTTACAATTTCTCACACTACGATACACTTAGAAGATTATTTTTATTAAAAATTTATATATCATTATAATCTGGTTGTATATCATTTTCTCTGAAGTAAAAAGTAATTCAGGTTACAAAGGGTTAATCACCTACGAAATATTGCATATCAATAAAATTATAATTAACAAGGTTGTATGTTCCCGTAGCTAGATTTTATCTAAACGGGGTGCTTGTGTTAATATTAGGTCGTCCCATATGTTCGTGCTTTCTACTGCAAGTTGAAGTAATATTTTAAACATATAATGGAATTTTATGAAAAATAGTAAACCTCTTCTTGTTGGACAACTACCTCCCCTTCGTTTGGCAATGCCTTTGTATCGTTCCTGGAAAACTTGTTTGATTTTTTTTTAAATGTAGTTCAATGCTTTTCATTAAAACGTTGACATTTTCAAATTCTTTAATAAGCCTGAATATTTTTATATTCTATTTCTTATAAGGCTCGATTTTATTATATGCTAACAAAAATATTCATGCAACCAGACTCAAGCACGATCAAGAAAATTTTGTTCTGTATGCCAGTGTGGATTTCAAACTTTGAATTTTGACATATATCTATTTGTTTCCAATTTGTATGAACTGTTGATGTGTTACTATGTTTAAAATTTCAAAAGTCTCCTCAACTGACAAATTTTCTTCGTTTTCTATTAAATTACAAATTCTATCCTCGTCAATTTCGGAATATCGAACGGCACGAACTTACGGGACGACCTAATATTTGTTGCCAAGCCACCACTGTCATTTCAAGAACGCACCAAGTATTTATGAAGGTTAATTAGTGCGCGCGATTTTATCGGGATAGCCACGGTGTTCGACAGCACACGAGTCGTAAATTAAAGTTACACCAGGCAACAGGGCGTATATCATAAATTTCGCCGATTAAGCGTGTAACAGCAAATTCTATTCGCGCGTCGTTATTATAAACTTGCAAATACGATTGGCGATAAATTAAACCGTCATTCGCCCTGGTTCGTTGCGTATCGAAAAATGTATATAAAATTAACTACTAACCGCTGATAGTTATTTCTTTTAAGTTAATGCATATAAAATATCAAATTTAACGAAGAAAAATTGTGCCTGTTTCAAGAAACGAAGATTTATCAATCAAAATACACAAATACATAAAACATCTACCAATGGCTAATGACATAAGTATGGAATACTATTTTTTTTTTTTAATGTGAATTTATAGAAACTGAAGCGTCATATTATGTAATGAAAAATCTGTGGAATTGCATAATTGCAAAACTGTTGTTTTGGATGCAGGATGATTCCGATTTCGTGAAGGGACTTGAAATAACTTATTTATTATAAAGAAATTTTTGTTGGTGTTTACCTTTACGAAATTTAAAAATCATGAACATTTTTTCAAACGAAACCATATTTTTCTAGAGAAATAAAAGACAAATCTAATGTTGCAAAATATTGTACGTAAGTTTCAATTTTTGAAAATTGCACGAATTTTTTTCTCACCGCGATAAGATCCATCTCAATGCACACTTTATTCAGTTTTAAGCTTGATTTGCGTTTACAATGTAAATTTTTAGATGTGGATAATTTGCTCATTAATAAAAAACAATGTGGATCGGAGGGGAAGTTAAAATTAAGTAATACTGCAAGCACTATACAACGAGTATAGCTTATTAACGTAATGATGCCTAGGCGCGTAATAAGCACGTCAGGGATCTTTCATATCGTAATTATCATGCAGAACGATCATAAAGGTAATACATGCTCTTTACGATCCCGACGAGGCTTGTAGGCATGAAAGGAATAACATGAATTATGTTTTGTTAAGACTTAATAATTCATATCAGCCGATCTCGTGGCTGCTATCGTTTGGATGGAAATAAAATTTTACGGCTAATAATCAGCTTAGCTGGTAATCATTGCAATTGATACAATGGTTTTAAAATTAAAAGGCTCAAACCGGTGTAGCAATATGGTTTTCTGGTATCAATAGTTCCTCAAGGTATTATAAATTGATGAACAGTTCAAGCTGTAATCTTCAGAAGAGATTTTGAATTCAGTATATCCGTAAAACTCATACAAATATATAAATTAATATTTATTTCATCGCGTAACAGCGGTATTTATAAAAGACCCTATTTTTAATGGATTGAAAATAATAGTTAATGAGAAATGTGAAAGAGGTGCTCAATCTTTTGATTATACGAGCAAAAGTAAATCGAAATAAAAATTTTCGATTTATTTGATTCGTGAGAAAAACAAACTTTGGAATTTATTACACGAGGATCCCTTTTTAAGAGACGTTAAAGCCCCCTTAGAAGCGCTTATCCTATAGCAATGAATCTTGACAGTATCTACTATTCGTGGGTTTTCTTTATCGGAGTCGCATGGTTTCGAGCCGTGGCTATCGATTTTCACAAGTCGAGCCTTATCGCGACCAAATTCCATAAGGTTGAGCTCGTCGCTATCGACCCATGCGACTAGGTGGTTGCTGCTATCGACTCGCACCACTGGACTGTCGTCGTAACCGTGGACGATTTCGAGGTTATCGCTATTATTGATTCCCATGGATCCCGAATAATAATAGTCAGAGTTCTGCACAACTCGCCGTTCACTTTCATACATCGGCGATAGTTGGTGTCGACTTTGATGTCTTTGGACACCATAGCTGTTGGTTTCGAATACTCTAAGGGTTGTCGATAAGGTTGTCGATACCAGTTACGACGACTCGAGAATCATCGGGCGTCAGTTTTAACGATTCGAAAATTGTTGACATCAACTCTGGTGGGTTGGAAATCGTAGACGTCAGTTTTGATGTATCAACGATCGTTGATAGTAGTTTTGATGACTAGTGATGGCTGGCAATTGCTGTCAGTTTTGACGAGTCGACAATCATGGACATTAATATTAATGACTAACAGGTGATGAGTCTTCAGTTTGATGTCTTGGTAATCACAAATGACAGTTTTAATAGCTAAAGAATATTAGACGTCAGTTTTGATTGTGGTCGTCGGTATGTAAGGCTTAAACTATAACTAGGGACTATCAGGTCACGAAGTTTCGTCCTTTCAGGGATCGTTGACTTACGAATTACCATTTTTGGTGAAACTTCGCACATTTATAAAGTAAGCAGAATTTTTGTTGACGACATGAACTTTTCCCAAAGTTTCTTCCCCTTTGCTTGCATAAATCATATTCTTTTATCTTATATATTCGCACGAAGTAATCATTTATAATCCTGTTTCTCACGGTAATTAATGATGGACCTACACGGTGATTTAGTCATTAATAAATCAAGGAAACAGTCATTTTAATCTTAGTTTCGATTTATACAATAGACATTTCTTTATACAAAAATAATTTTATAAATTGTTAATTGATACGAGCGCTTCATTGGACGTTTAACGTTTTTGATTCCATTCTTAGGTTTGTTGTAAACCTAACATACAATGTACAAGCTAGTTGCAATATAATTCACAAAATTATTTTTTATCGCGTTTCTTTGCACGAATAATTATATGTAGTGTAATAAAAAGACTCCGTAAGTAGTTAATTCTAATCGTATTGTAGATACAGTGAATGTAAAAAGTATTCGTACACTAGACAATTTGAACAAAAACTTTGCAGAACTTTGTTTATTACAAAAGTATGTTAACAAAAACATACATACATATACTTAGAAATCTCTGGAACAAATCTCATTAACAACAAATTATTTATTTATATTTATTATAAAATATTAACAAATTTCCAGAAATTGGCGTGAAATAAACGTGTAATAAGTATTCGTACACTTCTAATTTTACAACAAAAACTACAAATTTTAGTACATAAACGTAACAAAAATCAGTCTATTTGCTATTTTAGTATCTAGTGGGATTTCCTTTAGATTGTATAATCGCTTTAAGCCTTTGCGGCATTGAATTTACTAAATTTGTGGTTATAGTACTAGAAATTTTGTTCCATTCCTCTAAAAGTGCATTTTTTAAATCTTGTTTCGAAGAAATGTGATGGTCTCGAATTTTTTCTTCAAGATGACTCCATAAGTGCTCTATCACATTTACGTCTGGAGACTGTGGAGGGATTTTTAATTGCTGTGGCACATTATATAGAATCCACTGACGTGTATTATAAGCATTATGCTTTGGATCATTATCTTGCAAAAATATATAATTGCCCTGTAACTGCATTTTATTTGCACTAACCTGAAGATGCTTTTTTAGAATATCGATGTACATTTTGTGATCCATGATACCATCGATAAAATGGAGGGATCCAACCCCGCTCGCACTCATAGAGCCTAACTGCCAAACTGTGACTGATCCTCCTCCATGCTTTACGGTCGCCTTCAAATTTCTTTTTTCGTACTCGGTATTTTTTCCCCGCCATACTGTACATCGTCCATCCGACCCAAATATGTTAAATTTACTCTCATCGGTAAATATAATACGGTTCCAGTGCTCCATAGGAACATTAACGTACTCTTTCGCGAATTGCAATCGTTTCTTTCTATTAATTTCATTTACGAAATATTTCCTACGAGCTACTCTGCCGTGATATCCTCTATCCCGTAAAAAATTACGCACTGTGCTACTGCATACATTAATGTCCAGATCATTTTTAAGTTCGGCTGTGATTTTCACCGCACTTATCTTTGGATTTTGCTTAATTTTTCGAATTATCCATCGGCCGGTATACTCATTTATTATTCGTTTACGTCCGTTTCTTGGATTAGTTTTTACAGTTTTTCGATCGCCATATCTGTCAATGATTCCTTGAATCGTGGACCTCGGTCTATTTAAAACTTTAGAAATTTCACTCAGTGTTTTACACTTATTATGTAAATTTATAACAATTTTCCTTTCTTCTTCAGAGGTTTCCTTGCGTTTTCGTCCCATTTTACTGATAATTTCGTTGATAATGTTTGAATTCAGGATACTACCTATACCGACAGCGTCTCCATACATGCTGATGATAAGTATATTTACATATCATGGATTATCTTGTAATCGTTCTATGTGGAATGTTACGAATCAAAGACTGTACGAATACTGATTACACGTAAATTTCACGCCAATTTTTGGAAATTTGTTAATATTTTCATAATAAATATAAATAAACAATTTGTTGTTAATGACATTTGTTCCAGAGATTTCTAAGAATATGTATGCATATTTTTGTTAACATACTTTTGTAATAAACAAAGTTCTGCAAAGTTTTTGTTCAAATTGACTAGTGTACGAATACTTTTTACACTCACTGTATATTTAAAAGGACGCGTTTGTTGAATAAGTAGAAACGCGGAGGGGAGACAAAGTAGCAGCGGATCACATTTTGTGGAAATAGGCTGGCGGATTGAAACAGTCTTTATGGAACGTCCGAACGATCCATGCAATCGAATCGTTTCCTCCGTCACGCCGGATCCTCCTTTGGCAAGGGTATTCACCGCCGTTCCTTGGAATTGGGTTAAAGCTTCATTTCGCGAAAGGTTTCGTATTCCACAAGAAATAAGCAGAATCAATTAATATTAGTGCAATCATAGATTGATTGTCTGTAAGAGGAGAAAGTTAAGGTTTGATCTTGATGGCTACAACTGAAAATCAAGTGAATGATTAATTCATACAATAAAACCCGGGGATTTAATCTTGCATTAATTTTGTTTGGCCCAGGGATAGGGAACGTGCGGGTTTCAGATCGTGTTTGCTAATTTATAGAATTTTTATTTTCGTTTAGGGGCATATTTGGCCACCTTATTCAGCATGACACTTTTTTTTTTTATTGAATGCTGTGTAATCCTCTACAGGATTATTAGCAACGCATATAAATGCGTAATACAATTAGGCTATATACCTACATTGAGATTATCTGAATACACTTATCGATAACAAATTATAAATTACAGAAATTCAGCAACTGATTTAGATTAACCCATTTGTACAAACCCATTGTTGACATTCCAAATATTTTATCTTAAGAGACTTTAACATTCTGCTATATTTGAAATATTTTTACGTAAGTCGTAATCTCAATTGAAGACAGCCTTAATTGAAATCGACCATGATAAAACAGCTAAAATTCGATAAGAAATTCAACGAACAACAAGAAACGCACTTATGCAGTAACTATGGGTTTAAGAACATTTGACGAATACCAGATTCCACATCTAATTAGGGGGATTGAACAAACTATCGATACAAAAAATATATATTTATATTATTTCGTTAAAACATTATTTCTTAATTATCTTCTTTTACGATACACTGTACAATGTGAAAGAATTCTAGTCTTCGACAGACGAAAAGAAGAAATTACGAAAAAAATTCTCATACACTGATACACAAATGCATACTTCAAATGTATCGAAACGCATTCGATGGTTCATGTTTCGATCAGTTTCAATGGGTTCTAAATGTTTTTTTTTTTGTTCTTGTAGTTTTTGTTATCTTTCAAAGGCGTACTGTATTTCGTTCGCTTATTTACTGATGTACCCAGGTCGCTTTCAACGATACTTTGAAGAACGAAAGAGCACGTATGTATGTATGTATGTATGTATTGTAATAGGTACTTTAAAAAGATTGTTTGTGCGCTAGAAGCGTAAAACGCTCGAATCAAAAGGTCGAGAGAAATAGCTCTTTTGATAGTAACTATTGAAGAGAAAAGCTTTTTCACGAGTTACTGTAACGAAGCACGTGGTTCTATGGTGTCTGGCGATAAGAACCTTTCTCGTTGGATATAGCAACCAGGCTTTTGCGATGCGTTTAAAGCAGTTAGAGCGCCGTTGGGTAAATTCGTCCTATGCGTCAAGAGGAACTGGGCGCTTCGGGAATTCTCTGAAAATATCCTCTTTAAAACCTATTTAATTCTCTACGTGCACCACCGCGGTGTACAGTGCTCGGAATTGCACAAAGTAATTCCGCAATAATTGCAAAAAGTAAAGAAAAATTCTAGTAGTTTTCGTTTTAATGAGTTAATCGATATTTCAGATCTTTGCAATCCACTTTCAGCTGCCTCTCCGGCTAATTAATTTCGTGTTTATAATTCTTCGAACGGTCTGCGAGCATGTATCCTTAACAGTTTCTTTGACCAGTAACTTTTTGCGAAATGGAAGAAGTAGCGTGCAAACAAGAAGGTAACTTGTCTGTAAATTATTCTCTTTATTAAACCTCATTAATACACACTGTGAATTTTTATGTAATTAAAACTAAACGGAATATGTATAGATCTGTTACATACGTATTACATATAATAGATTCATAAGGTATTAGCAATTTTGATAATAGTTTTCTTCTAGAATTTCTACCATCTTTTGTCCGAAGAAATTAATTTTTACATGGAAAATGATTTTACCACGTCTCGAGATGCGATTTATATGTATAAATTTTAATTTGTTCCAGTATCGTGGCAATATCTTTGCTCGTTTCAGAGATATTTCAACATCGAAATATTATAACAGAAAATGAGACAGGCGCTGTATGAAAGTATGAAATTTAATTATGATAGTACAATTCAAGCCATTGATGCCAGTGATTATTTTTTTTTTTTAGAGTTTCTAAGGATAAGAAAATTTGTACAGTAATTTGACTTTTATGTACAGATTTCATTTAAATGTAAAAAAAAAACAATTTAATTAGTAAAAATCTAATTTTTACGTAAAAAAATAGAATTTAGTATAATAGTTGTCTAAGTTGCAATAAAAGAATTTTACATAACAATTATGATAATAACAAACGAAAATGTTTATATCTCAGAAACGGTTGACCTTTCGACCTATGTTTAATAAAGCTTTTTTACTCAGTACAATGTATCCTATATACCCTATAAATATTGAATGGTTTTTTTTGAACACCCTGTATATTATAATACATCGTTAAATTCGTCATAAATAGACGCTTCTATCGATTAGAAAAAGCGAAAGTTTTCGAAAAATAGGGGGAGAGGGGAATTCAATTTTGCAAAAAAATTTACACGCAGCTTTAACTTCTATTTCAACTATTTTTTTATATCTTTTGTTGTTTACGACTTATAAGCACGTACATAGAAAGGGCGGTTAGGATAAAAGGGTTGATGTCTCCCTGAAAGCGCAAAACGGGCACGAACGAATTACACCTGTCTTCTTAGATAGGTCTAATAAATATTTATGCAAAGTTTCATCAAAATCGGAGTGTATCAGTTCGCGATGTTCCCTTGTTAGTCGGTGTCGCTTGATATTACTCGAAAAATTCTAACGGTGCAAGATGTGCGGAAGTGATTTAAGGACAACCTCGCAGGAACCGTAATCGCTTAGTTGAAAGTCATAACGAGACTATCCGAATCAAGTTAGCAAAGCTGTTTGTTCGGTTGTCTGCGTGGCAACACTAATTTCCGTTTCGGAAGTTTACTGTTGTTGGGGTGTAAACGGCAACTGAAATTGAATGCGAAGACAAATGGCACGTGGACAATTTCGAACGGTCAAGAATAAATTTTTATTTGCAGATTTCGAGCTGCATAGTTGGTCCGTCGCGCGTTATTTATTTACTGCAAACGAATCGAAAAGTCGTTTCGAGGACCGTCGGCGAATGTGCTTTTAAAAGTCGGAGACGGCAGCAAGAATTGTAAGAAATTTGTCTGCCGTTCGGTTGTTCTTGCTCAAGTTTAATTGCAAAGTAATTGCTCGGAAATGAAGATTCACGAGCCACGAGTTCCCCGGCGATGTTGCGACGAATTTAAAGCAACGTTATTTTTCTTTACCGTTTTAATTTAAATTTAATTCCATTATCGAAGCCGTGCATCGATCTAGTTTTACTTTTCAAGCATTTCTGTCGCGATAAACTCTTTGATAGTCGAAGGGAAAAATAGTTTCCAGTCGGCGATCGCTGCACACCGCAGAAATTACACGGAGGCCGTTGCACGGCACATAATATAGCGTATGTGCACATGGCTCGCATCCACGGTATTGGTTGCATCGAATTTTCACACGGTAGTTTGCACAACAGCCAATAATTTCATTTCAGAAATCAATAGGAAACGTTCCTCTCTTCCGTTCGGTTCAAATATCTATTGGCAGAAAAACTATTGTATCGAGTGTCTAGACATTTTACGCGTCATATTGAACATACGTTTCCTGTTTACACACAACGAAACGAGTTAGTTAACGGGATAAAATCATCTACATTATTATTACGTTACTAGCGATCTTTTTCTAGAATTATAATTACTATTCTAAATTCAGTGCATACCTAATAGTATATCTAGACTTTAACACTAGATTGCCCAAGGAAGTCATTTTGACTGCTTTTTAATTTCAATTAGAAAAAACAATTATGTATATAATGACACAATTTCTTAGAATTTTGTGACTTTTTGTACAACATATAAATGCGTTTATTAATAATTGTAGTTACCTCCCCCTTCATTCATTTCCGATATACAGGGTGTCTCACCCGATTTTGACATCTTGATTTTCTCGCTATTGTTACTCGTAACAAAAAATGTTTCAGCGGAGGCTTGAATGGTATCGAGTGGAGCATATTCTGATGTTATTAGTTTTTTCGTGAGTGGACGCGTAAAGGTCATATAAAGGTCAACTTTGTTTTTTTAAATGGAATGAGGTATTTTTTAATACATCGATCGATTCAGCTGGACAATCGTTATAAAAAAGTACTAACTATGTAACGTCGAAAAATTAGTAGTTTAGGAGATATTTCAATTTAAATAATTCTAAAACACCATTACTGTTGTACTAAGACGTTGTAGCTAAAGTAGTACTTGTTAGTCGAATCTTTATGCAGTGATACTTGTTCTAACAAGTTGTTTATTTTATTTCTTTTGCCCCCTAAATTCATAATATTAAAAATTAATTTTAAACAAATTTCTTTACACATTAGTTATTCTTTCACAATGCAGTAATTTTGACTGCTTTTGGGCAATAGAAGTATATACTAAGTTTCAGTCTTTCTAGTGTTAAAGTCCAGAGTGTATTGAGTCATAATTTTCAAACATGAGAGAAAAAAAAAATTGCAAAAAATATGTGTAAGTATTTTCTTGAATAAAAGCGAAACCTGAATCATGTTTATTTTATTTTATTTATTCAACAAACGAGAAGCAATTAGTGTAGGAAATAGTAGAACACGATCATCAAAATGGTTGCTAATGACCTGTTTGGATTGATGCAACTTTAAAAATTAAATATAATTATAATAACGATCATCAGAATAAGGTTACAAAGATAATTTTAACGCGAATTAGGTAAACAACGTAAGGGCAAAATGTTAAAAAAGTTTAAATAAATTGTGTACTATAAATTGATGCTTTTCGAAGTAGAAAATATACTGACCTCTATACTGTCTGGTTCTGACGATGGACTTAATATTTCAGTGATTTAATATCAACATTAATACAGTCAAGTTCCAATTTAGTATCTTCTCTTGTTTGTAGGAATTAGTGTTGTACGACTCTAACTTCTATTATAAAACGGAGAGTAAAATTATTTGCAAAAAACACTCGTTTTAGTTTACTTCGTCGATTTTCTTTGTTTTCAATAATGTTCCAGAGTAACGAGAAATAAAATTTACCTATTTTTTTACATTAGCCTAGAAACTGTCTAAAGGGTTGAAAGAGACATCCAAGGTGGGGGATATCGCATGGCAGGTCGATTTTACCGTACCGCATAGGAAACACGCAATCAATGCAAGTGACACTAATTGGAAAATACGAGTTTGAATGACTAACGGAAAATGATATTAGGTCGTTTGGTTCGTCGAATTTTATAGAGGGTAAACGACCTCGATAGATACTTCGCTACTCCATAAATCAGGGATAATTCACCTGGAAATTCGCGGAGAAAATGTGTTCCTCAGCAGATTAAAAACAAATTGATTTATTTTCGTTCAATACCACTGGTTTGGAGGTAACTACCACTATTTTGGGTGACTTAATTTTACATCGTTTCATCAAGCATTATAGTGTTAAAGAACACCTTAATTATTCAAACTACCATATCAATTTGTATATCAAAAGAGAGTTTGATAATTCAATAAAAAGAGAAATCGTAAATTACTTATATTTTCGTTAAACATCATCAGTAGGAGAATATGAATACATATACTTAGACTATAATCATAATATTTAATTTTAAAAGAATTTTTTAATAATTTAATTCGAATATAAATTTTATAAATTAATTGAGTTAATTTATTTTAACTATAAAAATTATATTACAGTAATTATGGTTTTATTTTCATAGCTGAGTAGAAGTATCAAAACTTTTATTTTTTCACAACTCATTTATTTAAATATATAGACTGTTCGGCCACCCCTAGGAAAAATTGTAATGGGAGATTCTAGAGGCCAAAATACGACGAAAATCAAGAATACGAATTTGTTGATGAAGGTTTCGTTAACAAGTTATTAACGTTTAAACTTCCAACAGTATTGAATTTTTTTCTCGAAACTGCGTAGGATTTCGGGGGTATATCTATTCACCAAAAATGATTGCAATTGACCCCTGCAACGGAAAATAATTTTTTCAGAACGATTTGATATTTTTTTTCGCCGAAAAATTTAGGCACCTACTCCCTGTCGATTTTTCCTAAAACTTCGTTTTTGATTTTTAATAATTTTGTTTGACGCCCTATAGAAAAGTTGTCTAATACTTTTTTGTAGGAACCCATGAGCTCTACTTTAGAAAAAAGTTTCAATGAGATACGTTCATTTTTGTAGGAGTTATGGCCGTTTGAATATTGGACCAGTTTTATGGGGTTTTTCTCAGTTTACGAGGTCAAGGAATAATTTTTTGAATATTTTTGGAATTTCCACATATTCTTCACCAAAATACGCGTAGTTTGCATTTCGAAATATTAAAATCGTCCAGTCCGTTCAGGAGTTATGACATTTTAAAGATTCACATGCAAGGAAGCATTTTATTACATTTTCGGTAAAGAATTTTTTTTCTCGAAAGTGCATAGAATTTCGGGGTATGTCTGTTCACTAAAAATTCTTGTAATTGACCCCTGTAACTAAATATAATTTTTTTACTATGATTTGGAATTTTTTAATTTCGTCTAAAAATTTCAGTACCTACTCGAATTTTTTTCTCGAAAGTGCGTAGGATTTCGGGGTATGTCTATTCATCGAAAATGATTGTAATCGACCCCCGCAACTCAAAATATTTTTTCCAAAATGATTTGAAATTTTTTAATTTAATTTTTTAATAACATTTTAACGAAGCCTCCATCAACAAATTGGTATTCTTGATTTTCGTTCTATTTCGGCCTCTAGAATCTCCCATTAAAATTTTTCGCAGAGATGGTCGAACACCCTGTATACAATATAGTAAATACTTTATTTTGATAGATGTTTGAAAAGCAGTCAAAATATAAAGTGAATAAACTGATGCATGAACTATATTATTATTTTTTCACAGAAAATCAATCAATTTGTGGTTCTCTTAATTACAGCCGACACTATGTTTAAAAAATCATTTATCAGGAAATGTAGAACGTCTTTAGCAAAAGTTCTTCTGTAAACAACAAAATAATTTATTGATTACACCGGAAGATGGCACAAACTTTAGTAATATAAAATTAACATTTGTTTTATTAAATATACAAACTGATACTCGAATCGTTGTTAATAACCATATAAATTACATCATTATTCGTATCTTTATAAGTCAAGGAATAAGAATTCCGAAAAAATATTTATCAGTAGACAGCGGATGTTTATGCATTTATGGGAAATTTTAATCCTCATAAAACTACAGAATGCATTTAATATGCAAAAATATAAGAAATACTTAAAGTAAGATACGAATTATTATATTTAGGGGTTGAGACAGCCCTCTGTGAAGCTTCCGTTTCATTAATTATATTAATAAAAATGTGAATTTGCATAAGAGATCCGCAGTCTATTTATCAGTCATGTTTTGCACGTCACGTTCCGGTGATCGAATAATTATATCGTTATTACTATTAATCATTGTTTCACACTTTCGTAATGTAAGAGAAATCCTTGCAGTAAAAAATTTTTCAATCGTGAACTTCAAACCCACGAAGTCCGATGACCTAACATTTACCTGAGAACCTGAACAGAACAGTCTTTTGACAGAGGTCAGCTGCTTTTACTATAATCGTAGTATTCATAGTCCATCGACATCGAAAAGGCACGTTCGAACGGGTTCAAAAGCGGCTTAATTCTATTGCAAATGTGTACAATGGATTGTTCTGCTGTTGGATGAGTGAATTTACTGTAATAAAAGCAGCAGATTCAATGGCATTTCAATTTTTCTTCCTGCCTGACATTTTGGTTGCTTTACATGTATAGAAGTGGTATTACAAACGAGACGTCTACGTGTATCATCCAATTTAGAATACAATATGATGCTAAATTGAAGCATTGAAGAGGTACAAAAGAAACTTGAACTTTTTTTACATAACCATTCGTCGTTGCATCCAAATCGTCGTACCTGTTGGTCAAAACCACGCTCGATAGAACTTCATTCCATTGTGTAAGTAAAGAAACACAGGGTGTTCGGCCACCTCTGGGAAAAATTTTAACACTAAACCTACCGGCACTTCTTGTATACTCATTCCTACCATGACCGGTCAAATGACCAGTCTATTTTTTTCTCTTTTACAAAGGAACGTACTTCTAATGTTTGCATTATACGTATAGAAAGTTGTGTTTTGATTTTTATTCCTAAGATATCCTTCCCTTTTATGTCGCATATTTTTTCTTAAAGCATTGAATTCTAAGAACCTGCACAAAAATATTCAATACTTTTACTCTAAACGTGCATTAGTACTATAATAGTATTAGTAAATTAGTCATTTTCATCGGAAAGAAGATAAAACGCTCTTGAAAACAAATTTTCTTTCAAGTCGATACCGTAGTTAATTCCGGAGAAAACAATTATTTACGAAAAATGACATATTAATTATGCAAACACCCTGTATACAAATTTAAATTAATTTTCAATTAAATAAACAATTTATAATTCAGTTTCATCGTGCACCAGTCGTATAGTCAATAGGAATTGTTGAAACTTTTTTAGGTATATAGCGTAAAAGTAAATTTCAAAATAAACATAAAAGACAGCCTAAATCATACTAGATGATACGATCATTAGATAGGGGATAAAATGCCCTTTAAAACGAGCGTTCGAACAAGTCGATAGCTTTATTAGTTCCAGAGATATAGCGATTTTAGTTTCAAGTCGATGCGGTGGCTAGTTACGGAGATATAAGGGTTCGAAGCGTTTGTTTACATTTTTACTACGGCCTTGCCAAGGTCGTTGACCGCACGTGCTCGTAGTAACTAGGTCACGAGTCACGTACGAGAAAGAGACGTCCGGCGCGACGCGTCAGACGGAGACAGATACAGTCGAATTAGAAAAATTATCTTTTACATAAATTACGATATCTCGAAAACGGAAAGTCGGATCAACAAAATTCAAAAGCCATTTTAAAAGGGAGGCTTTGCCGCTGCTAACAGCGGCTCGATAATTAATGAAACACTAATAGTTTCGGAACTGCACGGGTCTAAACTTTTAGTATTTTTAATACACGTTAATAGGCGATTGTACATAAGACGAACCGAGAAATAGTGGAAATTGAATAATTGCCACTTTACAGAAATTACGATATCTCGAAATCGAAAAGTCGGATCGCCAAAAACCAAAAGCTATTTTAAAGGGGAAGGTTTACCGTCTCCAACGATGGCTCACAATAATGCAAACACTAATAGTTTCGGAATTGCATGCGTCTAAACTTTTACTATTTTTACTGTTTTAAGACAGTGGAAACTGAAGATTCTCTCCTTTCGTCTTTCCTGTACATATATTTCCTATTTACATCGGAAGCTAACCAGAATTTGGTACCGAATTTTGTCCAGTCTTTTTATAAAAAAATATAAATCATTCAACCGGTCAGATGACTGGTCGTGGCAGGCAAGATAGACTACATATTTTTCTCAGAAAACAAATAATAAGAATAGAAGTGAATATTGTAAAATTCATTGCACGCATACTATAAGCAAATTCGTGAAGTTAAATGGCGCTAAAATAATATTGTGTGTTAGAAATTCGAAACGAAATTTTAAAAACGGTCATTTGACCGGTCGCGGTAGGTTTAGTATTAATGCTAGATCCTAGAGGCCAAAATAAGACGAACATCAAGAATGTTAATTTGTTGTTGGAGGCTTCGTTAAAAAGTTATTAGCGTTTCAAGTTCCGCTCGTACTGAATTTTTTTCTAGAAAGTGGGTAGGATTTCGGGGGTAGGTCTATTCACCAAAAATTATTATAATTGATCCCCGCGGTCGACAATAATTTTTTCAGAACGATTTGAAATTTTTTAATTTTGTCGAAAAATTTCACACCTTCTCGAATTTTTTTCTCGAAAGTGGGTAAGATTTTGAGGGTATGTCTATTGACCAAAACTGATTATAATTGATCCCCGCAATCCACAATAATTTTTTCAGAACGATTTGAAATTTTTTAATTTTGTCGAAAAATTTCACACCTTCTCGAATTTTTTTCTCGAAAGTGGGTAAGATTTCGAGGTTATGTCTATTAACCAAAAATTATTGTAATTGACCCCCGCAACCGAAAATAATTTTTCCAAAACCATTTGAAATTTTTTTTCGCCGAAAAATGTAGGCACTTACCCTTAATTTGTTTTTCATTTTTAATAAATTTGTTTGACGCTCTACAGAAAAGTTCTCTAATACTTTTTTGTAGGTACCCATGGGCTCTGCCTCAGAAACAAATTTTAATGAGATACCTCCACTATTGTAGGAGTTATGGCCGTTTGAAAATTGGACCAGTTTTAGGGGGTTTTTCTCATTTTACGGTGTTAACGAGCATTTTTTCGAATATTTTCTGAATTCCTACAAATTCTTCGCCAAAATACGCGTTGATTGCCGTTTGAAACATTGAAATCGTTCAAGAGTTACGATGCTTTAAAGATACGTATGAAATTTTCGGGTGACATTTATGATCTGAAATTATATTTTCGGTAAGGATTTTTTTTCTCAAAGTGTGTAGAATTTCAGGGGTATGTGTATTCACCAAATATGATTGTAATTAAGCCCCGCAACCAAAAGTAATTTTTCCAGATTGATTTGAAATTCTTCAATTTAATTTTTTAATAACTTTTTAATGAAGCCGCAGTCAAGGAATTGATATTCTTGATTTGTATCTTATTTTGGCCTGTAGAATCTCCCATTAAAATTTTTCCCAGGTATGGCCGTACACCCTGTATAAAATTAAGCGCCCTGGTACTTAAATGTCTCCGATGGGGTTTCGATCAAAAGTCAGAAATAAACAGCGATTTTTATCCGTATTACACTATGTCATTATATTAAATTCTATTTTGTGCAAAGAAATAATCACGTTAGACTCCATGTCATTTACAATATTTACGGTAAGTCCCAATATCCCCACGAGGAAAACATTTAACAAAATTTAAAAGCTGTAACGATTATCAACTTTGACGAGTTTTAGTAGCCGTTATTTCGCTCTGTAAGAAGTCCTTTTTTTCTCGATAATAGCCGAACTTAAAATTAATGCGTTATACTGTGACGCTGTTGCGTAATAATCTTTTTTCTTTGCGTCGAGTAGCACGGTCGCTTGCATTTCGCGTTCCCGACAAAGGATATTTCCTCTCACCGGCAAATATTTACCACACAGTTTCTTTGCGCGAAGATAACTTCATAATGCAACGTCCGCCGGTTTTGTTATCTGATGCGAGATCGACAGCAGAAGCAAATCTTCTTGAAGAACTTCTTGCTTCGCTTCAACCGAAAGTTAAGGAATCCTTTGGACAGTTTCGACGAAACTTGAAAGCAAGAACGGTTTTATAGAATAGCAGATATTTCCGTCCGAAATGTTTGAGGAAAGTTGGCTATTTCTACTTCGCTCGCCGGAATGAAAGAAGACAGTGTATTTGTCTTGATGGGAAAAAGCATAAATCGAAACCAGCTACCGAAAGTTCCTTCCTTTTTGATGAATCAACTTCTACATCGACTGCACCTACTCCTGTTTATTGCTACAAAATTCCAACCAACTACATCCCAAATTTCAGAAAATACATAAACAACATTTGAATACACGATCGTTGTATTTTTTAAAAATACTCGAAACATTTAAATAATATTTTATTTAAGAATTAACATCAAGCTCGTAATGAATTAACCAAATAGTTTAGAATAAGTTAAGACGTTTTATGTTCTTTTTCTTGTCAAACTGTATTGGCTGAAAATGTAAAACCTTTTTCTACTCGCCGAACACCCCTTCCAACTTTTTAAATGGGACTGCCATAGTTGTGGGTAACAAACTTTGTTCCTTTTAGCCCAGAACCGTAACTCGTAACGATAGTAGTTGAATTTTCTGTTGACTAAATTTTTGTTGAAGATCGGAGAAATATCAAGAGAACCGAGAATGAATTAAACACATTCTTCGTACTAATCATTTTTGTACTATTACAATAATGTCGACGATAATATCACTCGAACGATATTTTTCTCATACTCGTTATGGACACGACGAGAGTTCACACCAATTAAAGTTTATAATTTCTAAATAAATTAAATTCTTCAAAACTGTAAGAGATTTGAGCAAAAGAAAAATTAACTTTGAAAGCACATATCAATGTATCTACTTAGTTTATAAATTAGAAAAGGTATTAGAAAAGGTAATTCGTGTGTTTTTATTTTAACAAGACAATAAGTAAAGGTTGACATATCATTAACTCACGTTAAAACATATATCTACACGATGAATTTGATTTTGTTGGAAATGTTTTATCATTCCCATGTTGGCAAACATGCGTATTTGGAGGTATTTCGTTTTACCTCGTTGGCAGGCGTGCGCGCCGTCTTTTGTTTTAGTGTAACACTGGCCAGTACCAGTACCAGTACGATGTATGCAACGACACGTGCCATATGCATTAAACGTAACCTAAAATATACGTGTCGTTTATTGTTCATTTCCATAACCCCTGCTACAGATTTAAAATCTTAAAAAATAAAAATATTTCTTAAAAGATCCTACAAAAATTTATATAAATATTATATAAGATAAACTAATTTCATATGCAATTGATTGTGCAATAGATCGAATTGAACCTAATATTGAATAATGAGAATTAGAAGATCATCCTCTAATTATTATAGGGAATACTCTTATTCTTATTACACTTAATATAAATAAAATTGAATAATTATTATTATATAGATTAAAATAAAAAGGTGAAACAAATCATAATATAAATGATAAAATTAAAATTAAAATAGGACAAATTATATAATGATAAAAATTAGAATTTTTTAAAATAAAATATTCTTTAAATAATAATTTTATAGCATCTATAATTGGTTGTATTAAACCTATAAAAAAAGATTTATTAGGTCCTTTTCGATCTTGAATATAACCTAAAATTTTTCGTTCATATAATGTTAAAAATGCAATTGCTATTATATTTATTAAAATTAATAAAAATAAATAAATTAATCCTATAAACATATAATTTAATAATGAATAAATTATTATTTATATAAAATTCTAAAGAAATTTTGTTATTAACAGTATGAAAGACAAGAAAACTATGAAGTACAAACTAATGCACATCAACAAGTATACAGGGTGTTCGACCACCCCTGGGAAAAATTTTAATGGGAGATTTTACAGGCCAAAATAAGACGAAAATCAAGGATATCAATTTGTCGATTGAGGCTTCATTAAAAAGTTATTAAAAGTTAAATTGAAAAATTTCAATTCTGAAAAAATTATTTTTGGTTGCGGGGGTCAATTAGAATCATTTTTGGTAGATACATATACCCCCGAAATCCTACCCACTTTCGAGAAAAAAATTCGGGTAGGTGCCGAAATTTTTCAGCGATAAAAAAATTTTTCAAATTTTCTAAAAAATTTATTTTTGGCTACGGGTGTCGATTACAATCATTTTTGGTGAATAGACACATCCCCAAAATCCTGCACATTTTCGAGAAAAAAATTCGAGAAGATATGAAATTTTTTGACAAAATTGAAAAATTTCAAATCATTCTGGAAAAATTATTTTTGGTTGCAGGGGTCAATTGCAATCATTTTTGGTGAATAGACATATCTCCAAAATCCTGCACATTTTCGAGGAAAAAATTCAAGAAGGTATGAAATTTTTTGACAAAATTGAAAAATTTCAAATCATTCTGGAAAAATTATTTTTGGTTGCAGGGGTCAATTGCAATCATTTTTGGTCAATAGACAAATCCCCAAAATCCTGCAGATTTTCGAGAAAAAAATTCAGTATTAGCAGAACTTTAAACGTTAATAACTTTTTAACGAAGCCTCCATGAACAAATTGGTATTCTTGATTTTCGTTCTATTTTGACTTCCAAAATCTCCCATTAAAATTTTACCAGAGGTGGCCGTATGCCCTGTATACTAAGCCTGAGGTACATCGATAGATCACGTGTATCACTGAGACAAACGTGGTCAGAGACAAATTTAAATCACGAATAAAGAATAGAAATTTTACGTTGATTCGTAAACCAACCTACGTATTTACGTTTCATTCGTAAATTTATTTATAAATTAGAATCTATTAAAAAAGCTAGTTTACGAGCGTAAAAAAAGTTCAACTCTGCTCGTGGTTGCTGGTTGGCGATGTTGACTTATTAATTGACAACGCGGAAGGGGTTCCAAGTATTCCGATGCATTTAATCGATCATTCCTAAAGCCACAATCCAAGTAGAAGCGGTTAACGTCTCCGTTTTACCCCAGTCTCTCCTAGGTGCGGACTCATAAAATGCAGTTGACAGTTATGCGCTCGTGTTGGCTCGGCGCCATTATGATTTGCATACTGCATACTTCGTTCTAACTGTACTTTAAATCCCCCGCTCGAGATGTAGGAGAAACTTTAATAAATAATATTACGTTCGTGTTCATAACTCTGGATTAGCTTTGAGCGGAATCCTTACATACCTCTGTTGAATGCATTTACGAGTTATGCAAGAGATCGTAATGGATACATCATTGTCCTATTACGAGCGTGCAACGAGATTTTAATGCAGAATTTTATTTTGCGAATGTTTAAATATGGAATCAAATAATTCTACAACGTGCGCGTAAATTATAGGTACAAAGTGTAAGAGTTATCGGAGAGCAATGAAAGGAACGAAAATTAATAATTTCGTAGTTGTGCCGCATTTAAATTTTATACCGGATGTCAATGACAACGTTCTCGTTAAGCGTGTACTAAAGGATAGGATTTACATAAATTACTTCAAGGTAATTTATTAAAAGTGTAATTTGAAATTTTCACGTTTTGACCCTTAATTTTAGGTCTTTGAAAAGGAATTAAATAAAGGTGTCGATTCAAAAGAATATGAAAAATTAGTACTTGGTTATTATATTGTAGAACTGGAGTCTCAATTCTGCAGAGTAGGCATAATGGGAGTAGTTCTTTTACGCTTATGCAAACAGAAAAATAGGAGAAGTCATACTGACTCTCGAACCATAGAAAACTTCGTTGGGATTGTGTTTGGTTCATTCTAAACAATCCTAAACAACTCATTATTATTTCAAGACATTTATTCTACACGTGTTTCCGCACAACGCCATTACCCACTAAACGGATGCTCTACTCCGGTATTCCCCCTTATATCCCCGTTCCAGCGCTACCAATTCCTATCAGTAAAAATAACTACACATCTTCAACTTCACTTGTTGCTTAGCTACTATCCCTTTTACTTGTCAGTGGCACAGAATAAACAAAGCTTTCATACAATAATCAAGATTTTACTGTATTGCTATCGATTGGCGTTACTGAATTAAACAAAAAATCACTTATTTTTTAGAGTTAATACTTTGTTAGAAATTTTGTCTCCTTCTTTAGCCTCTGCAGCTGTTCGTTAAAAGTTTTAACTATTAAATTACTGTAAAAGTTTCGCAACAGCGTTACCATCTCTTATTAAATAAGTTTTTAAATCACCGATACTGCTGTCGACTGCTTTAACATTATACATTTCTCACTCTCGACTGTTTGACATATTCCTGTATCTTTATCACGTTTAAAGAGCTAATGGTTACATTGTCTTCTAGTTGATCGATGAATGTATCTTGGATATTTCTATTGAGACCGGTTGTAGTTGAAAGTTGTATGTGAAATATGTTTTCGTCTAAAAGTCATCTTGTGTAAACTATTTTCTACCCCGGTTCAACTCCATCCACCTACCTCGTCGACAGCTTCCTTCGACGTATCAGAAAATTAATGTCCGATTATCGCTCGTTCGATCACAAATTAAATCGTACGAATAGAATTTAGTTCACGTTGCTCGATATTTGAAATATAAATGAGCGTCCAAAACCGGATTGTATGACATAAATTTTCAACGAACGGACTATTTTCATTAATTGCTCGCACGGTTACAGATCGCAGTGCAGGGTGGATGTCATATTCACAAATATGAGGGATTGAGCTGCTGAGCTGTCAAAAGCACGCGGTATATATTTTTTACGCGTTCCGAGCCGCTGACGGAAATTAACGATGCAATTTTTTAAAGAAAGAAGCTGGTCGAACATGCATGCCACGGGATAGAGGGGAGAAAGGCGAATAAAAGTATAGCAAACATATGAAACGATTTCAATTTTTTGTTGATCCAGTGAAATTACGCTACTGGTAATGGGTATTATATTCATCGAGAGATTTCATACAAATGCTCGTTAGTGAAAAAATATAAAGGGCTTTTCAGTCTGTCGAGTAACAACGCCTTTTATTATTTAATCGCTTAATGAAAAAGGGGAAACGTTTTCTAGTTTTTATACACTGTATGATTCACGTTAGCAACTATGCACTAAGGGGAGCGTTCCAAGTAGTTAATTTTTATATTTCATTTCACAATTACTGTATTTCCCATATTAATATTATATTGGAGTCTTATTTTAGTCCATAATATTGTTATAATGTTCCGAAGAAGACTTTCAACATAAATCAAAACGTCGACGAATAAATCTCCGTTCACAGTAATTGCTTTTATTATAAAGAAAAAACTGACTTTAAAGTCAAACATTCTGTGGCGTCGCCTCCCATGCTCGCCACCAGAGGGATCGTGTTCTCACAAGCGCTCGATCGGCCCCTCGGTTGCTATATACATAGATACAGTGCTGGACATGAGTATTGGCACAGCATGGTTGCAATGATAC
The DNA here is from genome assembly GCF_013123115.1 of Colletes gigas. Lineage (NCBI taxonomy): Eukaryota > Metazoa > Arthropoda > Insecta > Hymenoptera > Colletidae > Colletes > Colletes gigas. The sequence continues at coordinate 1,062,444 of NW_025106659.1, read as the reverse complement.
AAATGCTTATAACTGCTAAACAAATTGATTTGAAGGAAAAACTTTTTTGACATACAGGTAGCCCTCTTACAACACGGCACCCTATAACACGGTTTCGCTTTAACACGATAAGAAAATTACGAAAACCTTTGTACAACACTGTACTTCTATAGCACCGGATAACATGATTTTTGCTTAACATATTTAAAAACTAAATTACCTTAAAATAATGACGCGAAGGAATAATGAACTATACAGGGTGTTCGGCCAGACCTGGGAAAAATATTAATGGGGGATTTTAGAGGCCAAAATAAGACGAAAATCAAGAATACCAATTTGTTGATGGAGACTTCGTTAAAAAGTTATTAACAATTAAATTAAAAAATTTCAAACCGTTCTGGAAAAATTATTTTCGGTTGCGGGGATCAATTACAATCATTTTTGGTGAATAGTCATAACGTGTCAACATACTGTGTAATTCAAAACTAATAATTCAAAAACGAAGCCCTATCCGACATTTTTGCAAAGGAAATTGTTGTTCAGAATCGTCTCAGCTACCCATACATTTCCGGTTCTTACACTATTTACGGGACATCCTGCATTCCTCGATCGGCTTCCCAATATCCCAGTCGTCTAAGGCAGGGCCTGCTAGAAAGCTTAAATGATGAGTCCACTAGCAGGCCGAGACGAAACAAAGTTTCTCGAGATCCTAACCGCAGCGACGCAGCGCCACAATTCCATGTATAAAATGGCATAACACTCAAGAATAGAATATAAGTTATGTGAAGAAATCTTTATTCGTGCCGTAATCTAATTTTGAAGCATATCGACGCGACTATCAAAATAGTGTTTACCTTCGCTCTGTATTAACTAAAGGAACATCGCACGTGTAAATTATGGCGATCTCTTGAACGGTAATCCGATTAGGCTTACGGGTATTCATTATAATATATGGTACTTTGCATTTGTGTACGTTACATTATCCACATGGGAGAGTATGCTCCGCACGATAATCTCAAATCACAATGTTTGTTCTAAACATACATCAGCTTCTCTTATTAGCAAGTTGCATGCCAATGCAAATTAATCCTATTCCATCCAGTCAATATCTTAATAATAGATATTAAATATAAATATAACAAACGATTTTCCTCTTGCCAATTAAATAAAAAAAAAAAATACGTCGATTCGGATTAATCGTTTATTAGGTCTTACTTTGTCGTAATATTTTATCGCGCTTCATTTTGAATCTGGTACACTAATGTAGCTTTCTTTTATATGATATTATTATTTTTCTACTTCATTGATTTCTAATTTATTATATTAATTAAAATTTAATTTAATTAATGGAAGTGTCAACCATTTACACACTCACTAACCAAGTTTAGATTGCTCTAACCTTTTGAAAACATCCAATTAATGGGCATATTGTATTAATTATCTAATAACTATAATAATTATACGAAAGCATCGAGATAGTGTTTATTTTTAACGTTTAAAGCGTTTCACTTCTCTTATGTTGAATAGAAATGAAATTAATTGCATTAATTTTTTACGAACTGAGCATAAAGCAGCTGTTCCAATAATCGGACACTTGGCTTAGTTTTTTTTTAATATAAAGAAAAGAGCATTTGACGATATCTGTGAGTTTCATAGGATAATACAATATGATTAATTTTATTACTTGACTTTTGTTTCGAAACATTTTCAACACTAATGGCATAAATGCTTCAATTTAACACGTTGATTGCCACTTTAAGTATTGCAAAATAACAAATTCACTCATTGAATTATCGAATATTTTTATGTTTCACGCTATAATTAGAACAAATGTTATGGACATCTTTGATTTCATGAATTTATACGGTTATACTTCACCACTTTAAATACTGTTTGCTCTATAATATTATTTATTTCGCAGACTAAAAAGTATAAATTAAATGATTACTGTGAAACTTTTTTTTAAATTTTATTACGTCCGACAGATTGGATTTGGTGAAATCATCGGTAAAGACTGAATTTGAGGAGTCTGATTATTGGAACATATTTTAATTTAATTTTTTAATAACTTTTTTAACGAAGCCTCAGTGAAGAAATTGATATTCTTGATTTTCGTCTTATTTTGGCGTTTAGAATCTACCATTAAAATTCTTCCCAGAGGTGGTCGAACACCCTCTATATGCATATAATTATTTACCATGATACGGAATGACAGCAGACGCATAAATGGCTGCAGAATAGTTTCGAAAGTCCGTATGAAATTTCTTTTATTTCGAAACTTTCAGACGTCCACGCTACCTATCACGTCGTCAGAACTTTAAATGGAACTATAAAATTCTGATAATACTTATTCAAAGTGATTCCAAGTTTCATAGTTACTGATTCTGCCGGAAGTATGTGGCAAGGATGCGTCGAATGTGAGCATTACCATCGTAAAGTCTCGCTTCGAGTAAAATTCTCTATTCTATCGCGGCCGGGAGTGCTCAACATTTACGAAATTCTTTACAGGGGGAATTCCATAATCGCGTAATTCTATTGAAGCTGTTCCCCTTATCGCATCGTCCGGAAATTTCTTAGCCTCTTCCCTCTGCGAACGATAGTCAGTTTTATATCTTCCATTTGGAGCGATGCGTAAGATTACTATCAGACGTGCCCCTGCAAAACCGTATCTGAATTTAATGTCGTATATGGCAAAAACTGTCGAAACGTATTTGTTCGATGTCATTTTCTACAAAATGAAGTTTCGAATTTGCAAAACCAAAGACGACGGTGGTGTTCTGAATACGTTTTCAATAATTATACTTTATATTAGGTTGGGGGAAAAGAAAAATGTTTATATCACAATGTGTCCCCCTCTGTACCGTGCAAGTTTTGTATATAACATTTTTTAATATTATTATAAGTAACGGAGATATTCAAGGTGGACATAGTTATTGCCCCATCCTGTATATCACTACAGCCATTTAGGTGAAAAATAATGGATTTCTTTTTCCTCAACCCAATATATAGAATCTACCAAACACCTGTGCTTTCTATCAAAGATTACCAAAAATTTTAACGTTCAAAATTTGGAAACATTGTAAAGAGCAACGCTAACAAATGTGGAGAAAATGTAAATAATATTTCGTCAGTCGAACGCTTTTTACAAAATATGAAGAACGAGCAATGTGAAATATCCCAGTTCGTTGTTAAATACATCGAAAGACGAAGAATAATAGAAGGAATTTGTTAAACTGAATTATACATTATATCATCTAAAACTATTTAATAAAATTAACATTTTAACGTATTAAACGAATGAGTAATCTCAAAGCTTTCGTAAACGAATTTAAATAACATTTTCATCGATGGTAGATGTTCAGGAATATTCACGGAAGCGCGTCGAACTTTTGTTCAGATACCTTCGAGCGCTAAAGATGCCGTGCAAGTATTAAGAACGATATCCATTACGAATACGTTCCCCGGTATTGTGCGTAACCATATATCCTGCTGATCAACAATCTCACGAAATTCGATATCTTGCAACAAAGATTTACCGATACTCTAAACCGTTGGTTTCTCGATCATCTTCCGTGCTACACGCAAGCGGATCTGTACGTCTTGAATTTACCTAACCCAAACACAATGAATTTCTGACTGGTGTCATGGCGAGGGTATAACTCCAATAAGTTTCGTGAGACATCGGTCATGCAAATACGCTATTTCCGAACGTAATTTTTGTGTTATTGGTGCAGCTGAAACGCGTGTCGAACGACAATCCACTGTTAGAATCTATTAACAACACGCTAGAAAATGAGGCGTACGGTAGAACTTCGATTTCTCGATTATTCGAGGCATCCATTATTCCGTCTATCAAAACGACGACGATCAGACTTTGAAAAACTTTATTTAATAACCTATACAACAAATAAAATTGAATTCTGCTGAAGATATTTGGCTATTTTAACCAATTTTTCCTATATTCGAATAGCAAAGTATTATTTAATAATATTTAAATGTTTTAGCATGTACCATATTCTTATTTACTCGTAAATACGTATCTTTTGCCAATTTTCAACACTTTTTTATGTCACTGCACCCTTCGTAGTTTTTATGTTCTATTAATATAATTGTAAAAATGAAGTTGTTTAAAAAATATTGACGCGGTGAAACGTATCATCGCGTCGGGTACTGGCTAGATTCCCGCGCGAACTACATTTTTAGTTCTTTTGGGGTGGTAAGGTACCAATTAACCTTCGTGGTACCTTCTTCCAGCCGTCACTCGCCAAACTAATCTTGAGTGACTAGTTACAAATTTGTGACCGTTGAGATCACCGATAGTTCGCTTTATGTCGCGTTTCTTTTTCTTTTTTTTATTGAAAGTTTATAGTCGCGTCAACTGTAAGGTTATTAGCGACTGTACTAAGAATTGCGAGACGTTAGGGGTAGGTGATTGGGTGCTGCGTTGCCAAGAGAGTCTTCATAGTTTGTCTAGTAATCCGATGGTGTTGCAATTTATCACTGCGTCTTGGTGTGATGACGATGTATTTCTATTTAAAAAGAGCGCAACAGGTCAGAGGCGTAATAAAAATAGCAATTGCAAAGCAATTTGCAAAGCAAAGAGTGCAAGTTATTTATACTATATATACACGTCGTACTAAAAATATACACCATTCCTAAAGGCTGCAAACTTTCCCAACCGTAGACAATGGTGGATTCAGAGGGGGAAATGTACGATAGGAATGATTAACCCCCTCTATAAGAATGAAATCTTATCAAAATATATTTATCACTCATTTTACTTTACATTCTACAAACGTTTCTTAGCATGAACTTGTATATGTATAGATATAATTAATCTATTTAAGTAATTAAAATATTAACAAAGAAATTAAAAACAAATTTCAAATCATGCAATACATGGTTTAAAACTATACTTTTAGATATTTTGCCCAAAGTATGCCCTTTGGATCTAAAAATCTCGTGGACGATTCACAAATTAAATAGATTATTCAGAACAAAGGGGGAAATGTACAATAGGAATGATTAACCCCCTCTATAAGAATGAAATCTTATCAAAATATATTTATCACTCATTTTACTTTACATTCTACAAACGTTTCTTAGCATGAACTTGTATATGTATAGATATAATTAATCTATTTAAGTAATTAAAATATTAACAAAGAAATTAAAAACAAATTTCAAATCATGCAATACATGGTTTAAAACTATACTTTTAGATATTTTGCCCCAAGTATGCCCTTTGGATCTAAAAATCACGTGGACGATTCACAAATTAAATAGATTATTCAGAACAAAGGTATCAAATATTTAACTTTTTCTTGCAAAAACCTGTATTTTAGAAAAGATAGAACAACGTCGGAAACTTCAAACAAAAGAGAAACTTGGAACTGCGCCTTACACAGTACAAACGTCACTACAGTGTGAAGATTTAACATTTGTTTCAAATACTGTTTCTGGCATCGTGCCAGTTAGAAAGAAGTACCATCCCATTTATAAAACTTCTTTCTACAAAATCTGTAATTTAAGAAGATAGAGTGAATTCGGAAATTTCGGGGAGGGATTAAAAGTTGGACGTAACACCTCTCGAAATAATACAACTCGTTTTCAATATTAAAATATAATCCTTTTCTAACGGTAGTATGCAACGGTAAAAATAATTCGTTTAATAAAGAAAGAAAGAAATCTTTAGAAAATCAAACTTTTAAATTGTTCGTCGATATGAGAATAGTTCCAAAAAATACATCAAACACATCAATGATACGAAGGAACGATCGTGGTGGTTGTGCCATCCCATTTATTAAACTTCTTTCTACAAAATCTGTAATTTAAGAAGATAGAGTGAATTCGGAAATTTCGGGGAGGGATTAAAAGTTGGACGTTACACCTTTCGAAATAATACAACACGTTTTCAATATTAAAATATAATCCTTTTCTAACGGTAATATGCAACGGTAAAAATAATTCGTTTAATAAAGAAAGAAAGAAATCTTTAGAAAATCAAACTTTTAAATTGTTCGTCGATATGAGAATAGTTCCAAAAAATACATCAAACTCATCAATGATACGAAGAAGCGATCGTGGTTGTGTGATTATTAAAGCACCAGACTATCTTTGTAATACGAGCTCTGATCAATACCTTACAATTAGGGTTGTCAGCATGTCGGCTTTAATCTTCAAAGCTCCTCTGGGAGCTTAATAACCCGATATCGAATCGTTGCAATACGGTTTCCTTCCTGGTTTAAACTGGATGATCGTCGTTAGCCTTGCTTCAAATTTCATAAATCAGGATGGAACCAAGGTTTGCCATGAGGTGATACCAATTAGCTCGGTGAAAAATATACAAGCGTGTAAAAATCTTTAAGGATGAAACGAATAATCGTAGTTGGCCGTAGAACTACGGAAGATACGACTTGTCCTGTATAAAAGCTCAAAATAAATTTACATCTCGAAAGAGACGCTAATTGTTCTTCGCGAGGTCTTGTTCTGCAAAGAGTACTGTTCAAACTAAACGGAATTAAATCTGCTCGCGTTGAGACGAGCCTCGCCAATTTAGACAGTAGTGAATAGACTACGTATAATACGGGCCTTTACTTCGTTGGATGTTTACACACGTTGAAATTTGCAATGACGTTCTATCTCTGTAAGCTCTTTACGCCGCGCCGGAGCTGTAGAAGCATTCATTTGAAGTTCGCCAATCGAACGAATTCAAAATAAAGAATAAAAGAACGAAGGAACAATGTTACCGTGTTCTCCCCTTTACACACACATTTCTTTTCGCGTTTTATGTAGATAAAAAACGAGATCTGCTTTTACAGATTTAATCAGTTTTAATAATTATTTTACAGTCTCGTGCCTTTCCAGCGTTCCTTGTAATCGAAAATGCCTTTAAACATAAGCAAATAATAATCACACATAGTTCATAAAAAATTTATTTCTTTTTAAATAAATTATAACCATGTTAGAAGCTTGTTTTTCAACATAAACAAATAATAAATTAAGTAAGTTATATTATGTTACTAAATTTTTTATTTAATATATTTAACACTTTGACTGTTTTCACTATGGAACTAAAACAATCAATTCTCATATTGAAATGTTAAAAGAAATAAAGAATAGGATTCATGAATTTTAGTGAGATTATGAAAATAAGTACTACGATAAATTTTTTATAATCGTCCAAAATCAAAGGTTTGGTCTCCGTAAACAATTTTACGGTTTTGGTGTCTCAGTCAACGCATTAAATATTATAAAATCGAAAACGACCACATAGAGTGTGTTTTCGAAAATAGTAGCACACTTTCCTATTATTTAGAACTGCTCTGTCTTAATATTTTATATATTAGGAGCATTAAAATATTTTTCAGTCATTTTATGTGCGAACGAAATATTTCATCAAGTAGAATCTTCGTTTGATTATATGCTCAATATCCAACGTACGACGTGAAACGAAAAATCATATATTTTAAAGCAACCCCTATTTTGCTAACGCGTGAAAAGATGAAGTATTTTTTAATATACTTGAAACATCTGTGCAGCGCAATATGGCGCTGCAGAGTTAGTGAGAATATGATGCCACGACTTTATTACTCGGCATTATCATTTCCAATCTTTATGTAATTGCTTTCTTTTTGAAAAAAGAAATCCCCATCTTGTAATTTCAATTTTACGACACGCTTATTCGATTTCTTTTTGCATTTGCATTCAAACTCGTTTGACTACGTTTAAGCACCAAACGTCGTAGTTTTACTATCCTATTAATGGTCGTATTTTCCAGTTCCAGGATGAACGCGACGACGACCTACCTTGGTGCAACGAGCACTTTAGCTGAAATTATGGGCCTCGAGTCACAGATAAGAATGGATAAAACGGAAAACGCTCTGGACAATGACCTTGATATTTCACCAGTCACCCTGTCGTCGGCGTGGTCCAGGGTAGCCAGACTCCTTTTGTTAGCGTCGATGGCCGTTGGTGGCAGTGTTGGTAACGTCTTCATGATCTCAGCAGTGGTGGTTGAAGATCAACTCAAGAAACGAGGTATATATGTCTACTCTCTTTACTTACTATTTAAAAATCAATATCACCTTTCTTTTGTAATTTCTGAATGTACAATCTTTCAAATAATGATTAGGTCGTTCCAAATATTCGTGCTGAGTTTTGTACAACTTAAAGCAATATTTTACACAACCAGGGTGTTCGACCAGCCCTGGAAAAAATTTTAATGGAAGATTCTAGAGGCCAAAATAAGACGAAAATCAAGAATACTAATTTGTTGATGGAGGCTTCGTTAAAAAGTTATTAACGTTTAAAGTTCCGCCAATACTGAATTTTTTTCTAGAAAGTGGGTGGAATTTTGGGGGTAGGTCTATTCACCAAAAATGATTGCAATTGACCCCCGCAAACGAAAATAATTTTTCCCGAATTATTTGAAATTTTTTTTCACCGAAAACTGTAGACATTGCCGATTTTTCTTAAAAATTTGTTTTTTATTTTTTATAATTTTCTTTGACGCTCTACAGAAAAGTTGTCTAATACCTTTTTGTAGGTACCCATGGGCTTTGCCTAAGAAAAGAATTTCATTGAGATACTTTTACTATTGTAGGAGATATGGCCTTTTGAAAATTGTACCAGTTTTAGGGGTTTTCTCTCACTTTACGGTGTTAAGGAACAACTTTTCGAATATTCTTTGAATTTCTGCATATTCTTCGTCAAAATACGCGTTGATTGCCGTTTGAAACATTGAAATCCTTCAATCGGTTCCAGAGTTATGATGTTTTAAAGATACGCATGTCGGGTGACATTTCTGACCTGAAATTACATTTTCGATAAGGAATTTTTTTCTCGAAACTGAGTAGAATTTCAGGGGTATGTGTATTCACCAAAAATGATTGTAATTGACCCCCGCAACCAAAAATAATTTTTACAAAATGATTTTAATTTTCGTCTTATTTTGGCCTCTAGAATCTCCCATTAAAATTTTTCCCAAGGGTGACTGAACACCCTGTATTAGGAGTTATGCGGTTCCTTTAATTTTAATATAATTTTTCTTATTTGCCGAGCGATATTTGTCAATAATTCATTATCGATAGGCGTTTTCTTGGAAAAACATCATAAAATTCCGAAAGAAGATCCAGTTGTTCCCGGCATAACAGTTATTCCATATCTATTCAAGAGATACGAAAGACGATCTTAGTTGCCCACTACGAACGTAAAAATAAAAGAGTCAAAGAGCATTTTCTGTTTTACTATCATCCTTTGTGACAGCGTATCCATGCGTAGGTGGATTTTTACACACGAATGCAAGTAAAAGGATCTTTCCGTGGGGAGGAACAAAAAGGGACGATTTTATAAAAGAACATCGAATGACAGTCTTTTGTAGGATTGGCGTGCTTTGTCAAAGATATTTCTCTGGCAATGGAAAGCTTCACATTTCACATTTCTCGAATAAATATTAAATGAAAGTCTTTTCGAAAGCTTTATACGAGTTTCTTCATACGTTTAAAATTACTATTTCTAGTTGTTACGACGCGAAATAACAATTACGATTTATTCTGGGTTGCAGCGTAACAGTAAATTCATAAAGCCAGCGGATGTAGAGTCAAACCTTTCGTACAATCAAGTTGTGCCTATAATCAAGTGCCATTAAGACGGCTATTTAATTATTAAATTCACTCGAATCTGCATGGCCCTCCAAATCCAGGCGTTCTATGACTTTACTACCTACAATAACATCGAAAACCGGTGCTAGACGAAGGAAAATTATTAAAAATAACCGTTACATGCCGCCTCCCACCGATCAACTTCGCCTCCAAACTGATTGGCCAGTATATTGGCAATTTTTGACCAATCTAAGACCGATGCTGCCTCCCATGGCCTTGGATACGCCCATGGCGAGGTTAGCTTCTTGGGCAACCTTGGCCCAGACACCAGATCAAAATTAACAGTTAAACACCACTCATCGATAGTATATTCGAGAGTTGTACATTTCGGCTATCCGACGTAGAATAAATTGTTATTGGATGTTAAGACTGGGAAAACAATAACTATAGCATGGATCCCATCCCACATGGATATCTACGGGAATGTTATGGCTGACCTTGAAGCAAAAGTTGCATCTACCCTGTATGCGGAAGGTCAACCCTTAATCAACACCTCCGGAGACGTCATCCTACACATTAAATCATTGTGGAAACAGGACTGGAGTCACATGTGGAGGAAATATGTATAAAGCGAGCCCACTCCATAGAGAAACCGACAATTTCTACGACCTGACAACAAATACAAAATTCAATAGGAAACAACAAGTGGCGATAACCCGAATCAGAACTGGACACACCAAATTAACTCACTCGCACCTCCTAAATAACAGTCAACCCAGGTTTTGTGAAACATGCAGCACACCCTTAACTGTTAACCACATCATCCTCGATTGCAGGAAGTACGATCAAGTCAGAAGAGGCCTGAAAATCATGGACAACATCACCGAGGCGACCACTTCACCCTTGTGCCAGAACGTACTACTATTATTCTGCAAAACCATCGAAATTCTAGACAATCTATGAAGACTGCGACACCACCCTCGCTAATCCTATAAATTTTCCTCCACAAGTTTCCAACCAAATAACTACCATAGACAGATAAATCGGGCCAATAATAGTCGCTAATAACCCCTGTTGTTGATACGACTATAAACTCGTGTAGGAAAGGAAAAAAACTATTCCACTGATTGTGATTCAAGTATTTACCTTCCGAATCCCACAAATATTCACTCGTCATTAACGTTGACGTGTGAAGTTGAGCACATCAGAAAGTTTCTTTCATCAAATTTCAATTATTTTGCTCATCCCCTCAACACCAGTGCTTCGATACAATTAAGAAGGGATGCATGCAACACTGTTACTGTAAATAAAAATCTAGAGGTATTTGTGAGAGAGATTCACGGCAGGTTATTGAACGTGCACCAAATAAAGAGCCTCGGGTTTCGTTATAACCGATTTATTATAAGAAAGTTTAAATTACAACGAGGCAACGCGAGATCGAGCAAACAACACGAACAAAGGAACAGATCAGACAGACAATTGAAATGAAGATGTGCCCGACACCGGGTGGCACGTTTAAAGCCCGTGTATCGTTTATTCTAACAGTATTTATCCCTGTGCATGCTTCAAGCAAGTACAAACTTTTTGATCAAACACCGTAACTCAAAGTTAACTAAAAACAATTACATCTTAGTGGTAGAAAATTCTGTCGTATATGCCTACGACATTATGTGTGTTTTGCTTCAATTTTTTGCAAATTCGCGCTGCATAGGAAATAGTAAAATATCTGTATACGTATGCGTAGTGTGGAGCAGCATGTAAGTAATTAAAAAAGTATTGCGTCACTATTCATGTCCCTTGTATCGCTGTTAAATAAAATCTATAGAGTAAAACCAGAAATTGGTATCCCGGTAGACAGCCTGGGAAATTCGAAAAACGCTTTCAGTCGTAAAATCGGGACTGAACGTATAAATCTTTCTCTCCAGTAAATCTGTTTCAACTGCACATTGCGTGAAACTTACTGAGTGATTTATAAAAGCGGCTTGATGAATTTAGGAGCGTTTAGTATTCACCAAAATTGACAACAATGTCCAGATTCACATTATAAATGTGTACAAACTGCGATGAATAAAGTATATGTAATCCCGTGCAACGAATAACTGAAAGTTGTTTTAAAATGAGAGGTGAATAAGCGAAACAAATAATATCCTGATAAAAAAATCTAATTTGAACCAAGCACTCTATTTTAGCTGTTTATTTTCATCAAGGTTTTTAATGGGCTCGCGTTAATTGGGTATCTTTTAAGTATTTTACTTTTTTTTTCATTAATTTCAATTTATTTTATTCGGACTAGATTTAAAAGTCGTTTAGAAATTTATATCTAATTGATAAAAATATTTTTTTCGACTAAAATTGTTTATTGAAGACAAAGTGCAAATTACACTGGTTGGGGCATATAACCTAGTCGACCAATTTACATCAAATTTTGTGTAGCCATATGGCACATCATTATGTACTTTTTTACATGATGGATTTATTATTGCAATAAAATAGGAAAAATTTCATGTTTGAAACTTGTGTTTTTTACATGACGAGGAACTTCTTTGAAATCGATCACGTCGGAAGTAGCATTTGTTAATATACTTTAAAAAAATAAGTTATTGTTTGCTTTCGTGTAAAAACCTGACCACATACACCTTCGAAGAACGGAAAAAGCTAAAGAGACATCATTTTCTGCATCTAACAAAAATAAGATTATTGTTGGTGTATTCAAAAATTTAAAATTATTCTGGAAAAATTATTTTCGGTTGCTGGGGTCAATTACAATCACTTTTGGTCAATAGATCTACCCCTGAAATCCCATCCACTTTCTAGAAAAAAAATTCAGTACTTGCGAAACTTTAAACGTTAATATCTTTTTAACGAAGCCTCCATCAACAAATTAGTATTCTTGATTTTCGTCTTATTTTTGCCTCTAGAATACCCCATTAAAATTTTCCACCGGGGTGACCGAACACCCTGAATATTCAACAAGATATTATACTATGGTGAATAAGAAGTAACCAGCAAATTCTATTTCGTTTGGCTGAATCTTTCATGGAAAACCTATGTGTTAATTAATATAATGACAAACTCCTATGACAAGTTCCTTCTAGCGTTCTTCGTAAAGTATTCGCAGAAATTACGGGTGAACGACTAAGGTGTGATTTCTCTTCGATAGTTGAATCACAGAAGCAAAGTTTTGGCAACCGGTTTGGCACATACGTGTCATACATTACGGTGATATCGTTAAAAGCTTCACACACACTTTTGGCAACTGCTGTCGCTCTATAGTCCATTTGATACTTGTATGTACTGTCGCATGTGCACTTTATCACTGAACAAATTTACTGTACCAAATCAAATAAGGAAATTCCTCATTTCCTAAATCGTATCACTACTTTATATCTCAAGATGGAAAAGATATTAATTCCCATATTAAATTAGTCATTTTTCTATTCATTACGAGCAAATCGAGCACCGTACGAATTAAACAATGAAACTTTTTCAGTCGATAAATACAAATACTAACATAGAATATGAGACATTTCGTAAAGTATTGCGTTTAAAATGATTATGTTTTTATATGTGAAATTTGTGTAAAAAGAACGCATAGTTCGATTTGAAAAACAAGTACAAGGATATATTGCACCAAATATAAAAATTGTCATTTACTACATCAACTTTCACAAATTTTCTGTATCTTCGATGAGAAAAAACTTACAGTTTGTCTTTGTTTCTAGAATCACTCTGTATAAGAACATATTTAAGGGCAAAACCGCGTAACTTGATTTTGCTACTGGACACCCTGTATATTCCATGATATACTGAATATTAATATGAAATATACCGAATATTTGGCAGATTTGTCTCTTTGGTATAATTTTTGCAATAAGCAGGAGGAAATAACTGAACTGTTTGAATGTATTCGAGGAAACAGATAAGTTGTCGGATAAAATCGATCACATCTCGTCGACACACGCGAGTTTCGATACTGCTGTAAAAAAGAAGTCGTAAAGTAGGATTCCCATGGAAACTCGGAATTCTTCTTCTCGTTAAGCGAAGAACGGATATGTATTTATTGTTATTGTCACAGTAAAATTGTGAAATTGCTATGGAGGATCGGGAATCCCTCCACGTTATGGGGACACTGATGATTCCGGTTCTTCGTCGATGTCAAGAGAAAGAGCTGAAGAGTTGCGCACGAGGAAGTTTACGGCCGGGGTTACGACGGGAATGGAACAAAATTTTCCTGTTGAATCGCCCCGAATGCGGGAAACTTAGAATTACTTACGGAGCTATCAAGATTTACGCAGAATGAGGAAGTGGTAAAAATTCTCCGGTGTTTTTCGCGAACAGTTTCCTAAACGAGCATGTGAAAGGAGCAGACGACAAACGTAATCAAAGCAATTTTACAAATTTTTTAATAATTGTTGATGGAGGCTTCGTTAAAAAGTTATTAACAATTAAATTCAAAAATTTCAAATCGTTCTAAAAAAATTATTTTTAGTTGTGGGGGTCAATTACAATCATTTTTGGTGAATACATATACCCCCGAATTCCTACCTACTTTCGAGAAAAAAATTCAAGAAGGTATGAAATTTTTCGGCGAAAAAAAAATTTGAAATCGTTCTGGAAAAATTATTTTCAATTAAAGGGGTCAATTACAATAATTTTTGGTCAATAGACATATCCTCGAAATCCTGCGCATTTTCGAGAAAAAAATTCAGTACGGGCGGAACTTTAAACGTTAATAACTTTTTAACGAAGCCTCGATCAACAAATTGGTATTCTTGATTTTCATCTTATTTTGGCCTCTAGAATCCCTCATTAAAATTTTCCCTGTATAATAGAAATATCTGACTGGTAAATACGAAATAACTATGAGAGATTAGAATACAATTTTTTGTAGCTACAAATCAGAGTTTAATTTGTTCGAAAGCGACGGAAAACAATAGTTTCGACGATCTGTAAAAAGTAAATGCAGTTATAGATACCAAATTCCAATAGTTAAGTACGTTGAAGGGACGGTTACGATGTGGGGTTCGTTTAATTAAGTTGGAATGCAATTAATAATCCGTATTAGATCTCTTTTTTATTAAACTTAATTTATTGATTCGAAAAAACGAAGAGTTCAATGTATTACGATTTAATAATGGACTTTCTTTTTCTGAGAATATAGTAAAAGGAAATCTGTTACCGTGTATCAAGAAAAGTATGTCGGCAAATTAGGATTTCCAACATGACAGTAATTGGTATAATCACACTGTCAAAGTGTTAAAAGAGTAGTTATGTACCAACATATAAATTTTACTTTTTCATGGAATAGAAATTAATACTAGAAAACACATAAAAAGAGAAACAATCTATTATAATCTTTAAGAAATAAATAGATAATATTTTTCAATCAATACATTAACGATCTTAATAATTAGTATTGCAGAGGGCACGACGACGAATTATTAAATCTAACTAATGTATAATATGAATGAACCCGAATTTTTTATGAAGAATTGTTTTTAATTTGTACTGAGAACTATTTTTCATCTGATATTTTTGCACACATCGATAGTCACTAATAATGAATATTTATCGTTACATCGTTCTTACAAATTTGTTATCTTTATAGACTGGTATGTTAATAATGCATTCTTTGTATTTTAAGAAATGTCTTACATAATTCTCTATTCGGTGGTTATTACAGAAAAAACCATGTTGCGAAGTTTGCGCAACGCTGTGTGTCTCTAATGGTTTCGTATCTTCGTCAACTATAATCAAATCTCAATATCCGCGAGATAAATCGAATTATTGCGGTAGGATTACCGCGCGTATAATACTGAAATCAATCCCGTTTGAATCAAATCCTCTACACGGATCGTCTTCTTGTTATGAACTGTTCGTTGATTACATGTTTGGACGTAGAATTACTCACTGAACAAGTATTAGTGATGCTCGAATACCTTGCAAATGATATTAGTAGAGGTCTATTAGAGGATAGCTGATTCAATAAAATACTGTGAAATTAATAAAGACATTTTAAGGAAAATTATTTCAAGTTATAGTCGTCCCGCCTGAAAATCGGAAACCAGTTTAAACAGAATTGCAATTTCGTAGGACACATTGGACAATAAGTTTCCAGCTTTCCACGTTTATCCTCCCTTATGATTCGCACACTTATATGTATGTATATGTATACATTGGATTTGCTCCTGCAAATAAGACCACGAAAGATTTATACACTTGCCAGTGTAAAATCACCAGTGCAAATAGTTAATTTTTAGAGTCACCGCCATTAATCCTTAACACTCCGATTTTTAATTGTGAATATCGACCGGCAACTCCAACTTATTTTTATCATATTTCGACTTGCAAGTTTTTAAGTGTCAAATTCTAAATGCTACAATGACGTGTAAATAATAATATTAAAGTCATTCGAAACAATCTTTATTCATCCCAGAAGTAATTCATATAATTTTGATTACAATAGTTATATTAATTATAATTGAGTAATGTGTGGAATTTTTTAAAACGTTAATTGGGATGCAAACCGGGTTTGCGATGGTCTTACAACAGAAAACTGTTTGTTTTTTTACCGCATTACTTCCTTTTGGTGAACAAACGAGACACTTATTTTATATTTGTAAACAATTACCGATAACGACCCAAACATATGAGCCGTTCATTTTGAAAGTAGCGTAAGTCCATCTTCCAAAAAAATCGAGTTAGCTACCTTAATAGTTACATTTTTTTCATGATCTTTTCATTCTGAAGGAACTTGTTACTAATATGTGTACCGTATTTAAAATCATTAAGATTTTGTAACACGAAAATTTGCTAGTTAATGAAGTGACGAAAAAGTTTTACAAAAGAGTTTTATAAGAGAAGAAAAAAGATTTACACTACATGGACCGTATAGATACTAATCTTATTTTCACGACTTGCGTAAAAAACCACAAATTTTAAGTCATCGACAAGCAGGTTGATACCATGCATCTCTGAAATTAAGAATATAAGTGGAAAAATTAAAAGTTCCAATTACATTACGTTGGTAGATGAACAGCGGGGAAAAACATGCTGGCAAAATTGCAGGTACAAAATTTATTTTTCAACAAGATAATGCGAATGCACATACGACAAAAATTGTGAAAAGTACTTTACACAGGAAAATATTCGAGTTTTAGAATGGCCAGCCAGATTACCAGATTTGAACATTAATAAAAATTGTTGAGTACAATTATCAAGTTCAAGAATTAAATAATTGTATCGAGAAAAACTGGACGTCTTTAAGTAAAAAATTGATTAAAAAATGATTTAAATCTCTGTAGAACCGTTAGGAGTTATACAAACAAAAGGTGGAGCAACAAGATATTAGAATAACATATTTATACAGATAATAAGAGATATGTGTTATCATTTTCATTATTTTTTAATATTGTAAAATAAAATTATATATTGTATTAAATAATTATAAATAAAATTACTTCAAAAGTTAATAAATCTTATACTTATGCAGTGTACTAATTTTTCGTCGCGGAATGTACATCATAATACGATCTACCATACAAGTCATGAAATATCATAAACTGAATTTAATTTCATCGAGTTGATAGTGCGAGTTCATTAACGCGAGTGTAATTTTTCGTACGGTGTAAGGATCGAATTCAATTATAATGACACCTCGTGTTATCGGCACACAAGCTATTAATACAGTTAGTATTGGATCGCAGGAGTTAATGAGAAATTAGCTCAGGAATGCTAGTTAGTTTGCCAATAAGCGTAACTTCCAATTTGTACGCGATGGCACAGTTTATTGCGTGGCGTTCCACCCTTTCTCGTTTCACGTGACAATCGCGATATTGATTTATGAGAGTTAATATTTTGCGCAGTAATTTTAATTTTGACACCCTAGTTAGCAGAGTAATGTAAAAATTTTAAAATAAACCCGTTAAAATTTTGCAAAGCTATTTTAAATATGCGCAATATTATCGTAAATGATAATACCAGATGGTTCTCGATATATGTTTGTAATATTTATATATGATTTAATACGTACTATCTGATATGATTATTGTTTTGTATCGTTAATTTTTGTTCCTGATTAGAATCACAAAATTATTGACACACGCAGAAAATGATAGTAACATGAAGGATAAAAGAAATAATAACAGACTCTTTTATGCTTTATGTTTCAAAAACATAACATTTAGATTATGAACTCACAATACTATGAAAAAACGAATAATATCGTCAATTATAGTTATAAAAAAAATGAAAGGAAACGATTCCATGTATGAACTGTCGTCACACCTAATATATTCTACGAAAAACAATTTAATCAGCCTATTTCTATATTCCTATCTTTTCTTCGCTGTTGTTAAATAAGAAATTAAAATCTAATAAAAATAGTATTTGTCTCTACATTCAACTATGGTGAGAGAAGGAAAATACATTGATTTAGACATAAGAAATTTAGTAATTCATTACTAGAAAAGTGAGAAATCATATAGAGAATTTGGAAATATCGTAATCAAAAGTTTTTCAACCGAAATATTATTAAAAGGTTTGAAGATGATGGTAAGGTTGAAGGTGCAACTGAATGTGAAGGTGCAATAGTGAAGTACGTAAATGGTCGTGTTATGGTGTAGGGTTGTACCAGTTACTATGGAGTAGGATATTTAGAATTTATAATACAAACAATGGATAAAATGGGATGCTTAGATATACTAAACAATAATTTGAAGCATAGTGCCCATAAAAAAATTATTATTTTTGACTCTCATAAAAAATTATTTATGAGAGTCATTGAATCTAAATCCTATTGAGATAGTATGGAACAGACTAGATAAAAAAATACGAAAAAATGTAATGATTAATAATTAAAACGACTATCCAAAGTGGCAAAATAAAAAGGATATTCGACAAAATATTAACATTTTATAAATTATTATTTTTGCAATGCGTGCCAATAATTTTGTGATGTCAATTGATGCACCGAATCGTTTCGTTTCATTCTCCTTTAACTATAATTAAACATTATATTTTTCAAATAAAAAGCATAAAAAAATCTTTTATTATTCCTTTAACGCTTCATATTGCGTGTGTCAATAATTTTGTGACTCGCTGTTTGTAGATATTTTATCACGAATAGGCAGCGGAAGAACTGTTCTACATATTTATTTCTAGTAATTTTGCTTCGATTAACTCGATATCGAATTTTCATGTTCTAGGGAATGCATTTCTCGTGAACGTTGCATTGGCGGACCTATTAGTAACGGGCCTCGTGATACCAGTATCGGTGATTGTGATTCTGGCAGGGCATGAAGAGTCATTGAACACATGCCGATTTGAATGGACTCTTGAAGCCCTCTGCTTCCTGGTCACGGTGCTGACGTTGGCTACGATAGCTGCCGAAAACTATACTCGTCTGTGTCTACCACCAGAAAGGTAACGATAGTTATTAACGACTTAGAACATAACTAGTTAAGCCAGTGCATAGGAAATGTCATTTCATTTAATTAAACTTCAAAGAAATACATGTATCCCTTTAAAATGTTATATACAGGGTGTTCGGCCAACCCTGGGGAAAATTTTAATGGGAGATTCTAGAGTCCAAAATAAGACGGAAATCAAGAATATCAATTTCTTGGCTGAGGTTTCATTAAAAAGTTATTAAAAAATTAAATTAAAATATTTTAAATCATTCTGCAAAAATTATTTTTGGCTGTGGAGCTCGATTACAATCGTTTTTGGTGAATGGATATACCCCCAAAATCTTACACACTTTCGAGAAAAAAATTGGAGTAGGTACTGATATTTTTAGACGAAATTAAAAAATTTCAAATCATACTAAAAAAATTATATTTAGTTACAGGGGTCAATTACAAGCATTTTTTGTGAACAGGCATACCCTGAAATCCTACGCATTTTCGAGAAAAAAATTCGAGTAGGAGTTGAAAATTTTCGGGGAAGAAAAAAATTTCAAATCGTTCTGAAAAAAAACTTTTTGGTTGCGGGGATCAATTACAATCACTTTTGGTCATTAGACATATCCTCGAAATCCGATCCACTTTCGAGAAAAAAATTCGAGAAGGTATGAAATTTCTCGACAAAATTAAAAAATTTCAAATCGTTCTGTAAAAATTATTTTCGGTTGCAGGGGTCACTTACAATCATTTTTGGTGAACAGACCTACCCCCGAAATCCTAACCACTTTCGAGAAAAAAATTCAAAACGAGCGGAACTTTAAATGTTAATAATTTTTTAACGAAGCCTATATCAACAAATTAGTATTCTTCATTTTCGTCTTATTTTGGCCTCTAGAAACTTCCATTAAAATTTTTCCCAGGGGTGGCCGAACACTCTGTACTTCATCAAAATATTTTAGGCTTTTCATAACGTTGAACTTATTCGATAAAATTAAAATGAAAACTGATCCAAGTGCCTAACTCCATATTGTTTATATCATTATGACGTTCCTCTTTACTATGGTATATACAAATTTGTAATTAGATATAATTTTGTTTGCGACGTCAGGCCACACAATTTAAAAAAAAACATTTTGCATGCACTTATAAGTTTTATATTTGTCACTGATGTTTTAAATTGAATTCCATATGGTGTAACATATACATTTTTAACGATAGTAACAAAAGTATTAATATGTGAGATGCCATTTAAATAATAATAATAATAATTCTTAGATGATCTAGTTGATATAAGTATTTTTACTAAACAGTTTACTACTGTATATTATTAAAAAATAGTAATACACAGCAGAGCTTCTTACACTCTGGGTTGCGTTAAAATTCTTCGGAGTGGCAAACAATTTTGAAAAACATACAATATGTTTCTCATTACCTTGAAATTTCAGAATATTTTATCAGTATGTAAAAAATATATGTATATGTTTTCCCATCAAGAATAATATACAATATTAATTTTTTAAATTGTTGTTGCGTTGTACACGATGATTGAATTCTAAAGCTGGGGTCGTTAACAATTTTGTTTTATAAAAAGGGGGCGTGAATAAAAGTTTAAGTTTAAGTAGTGCTGATATACAGAACAAAAATCATAAGCTCATTTTAAGATTGCAACATTTACATTAGATTTAGAGAGTCAAGAAGAACGTGAGAAGTTAATTTAGAAAAACGATGTAGGGATATTTGATCGATCCAGTGTTTGAGGGCAATGGGTATTCGAAAGCTAAAGCGTCGCATCGTAGACTTCAAATTCGTGTGTTATGTGAGTTATACAATGAGAAAATTTGATGGATTCATTAATTATTGTTTTTTAATTGAAAGGGATTTAACGAAACTTTCACATGTACGAATATGAAACAACCTTTATTAAAATAATATCTGGTTGAATAATTTTTTGGTTACATGCGCATTAAAAAAAGAAAGGAGTTGAAGGTAACAGTATGGACGAACGAGTAACATTTTTATAATATAAATCAGAGAGTTACAAATTTTTGCTTCTCTTCCGCTTCATTTAATTTGAAAGTTTACGTAACATTACGTAATATTCCTGTTGCGTAAATCGTAGAATGCGCGCTCCCGCGGAAATCCAACAAAGACTATCAAAAAGTAATGGCTATTTTAATCAAAAATAGAATGGTCGCTAATTGGGTGAACTTCTACCGCGATTTCGACTAATTTTTAAAAATAAGCTGGAACACCCTCTAACGTAATCACATTATGATCCGATTACTCGTTAATCGGATTAGCATGTGATCCAATCACAATCAGCTTAGAACATAACAAACGTTATTTTGATCTAAACCTATTAAACAGTTATAACGATTGGAACTCTGGAAATGATATTCCAACAGTTAGAAGTAAGTTGTTTTCCCGTTACGTGTGTAAAATATGAAAAATACGCGCATTTACTGACATTTCGCATACAACATACCTAATGCGAATTTAATTAATCGTATATTTTTCTGTAACCAATTTTAGTGACTTTCAACGTAAAGAATGAAAATTAATACGTTCAAATTCGAAAACAATACGTTGCATGTAAACGCTTCTTTTCTTTCGCACATATTATTGCTATTTAACTAGAAATCACTCTTACACCGTCTGCTTTACCTTTTTTTTTCGTTGACGTCGTATTTCAATTAAGCTGGGAGAAATCGAAACTCGGTAAGTTCTATATAGGTATATACAAGTTGTTAACGAGGGGCTCGTATAGGGGAAATAAATGTAATTAAATCTTACAATAGAACCTCGACAACCTGAAATCACTTTGAGAATTGCACAAGTTTTGGTTTCAGAAAAAATTCATCCACGCCAATACTGTGTTGTTCGATCAAATTCATTAGAATTTTTGTTTCAACTTGTCGATCAAAGAATTTTAACTTGGATCGTATCTTTTCCCGTGACGAAAATTGTGTATAATACTATTGCATTACGAATTAAATATATGACATTAAAAATGAACTTTTAAAAGAGTTTAATTGCTTTCAGTATTGAAATTTAAATAATAATATTGATACTGCGCCTACTGCTTAATCAGTTAACTGTGGCGATCTCATTGGTATAGTCGTCAAACACAGAGTATGTGTAATATGAAATTAGGTTGTAATAAAATGACTTTTATTTTCTTTATTTCATTACTCACATTTATTTATTTACTTACATTAACGTAAATATTTTGCATATGAACGAAAAAAAAACATGAAAAATCAATTTCTTACTTTAACTTGCTGTTAGAGAATGGTGTTGAGCAAAGCATGGTACAATGCATAATGAATATATGAATCCGTAATTGCTTCTGTGATGACTAATAAAAGACAACGATACATTTACGAAAACTAATTCGTAGTATACGCGGTTTTTTTTTTATATTAATTATTTATAATTTTTATTTCGCCTTGACCTCTAAACATTTTAAACATATTAAAATTTACGAATATAATTTAGTTTTCGCCAAAATTACAATTTAAATATCGAATTGTAACAAAATTTTACGCATGACGGATATAGTCGTCATGACACAACATTCTGCCACATCTCCATGACGGATATAGTCGTCAAACACACTTAACTGCTTAAATACCCCGTGCACGAAATTAGACCGTATGATCTTGTATTCGTTTCCAGAACGTAATTTTTGGTAAGGTACAACAAAATTATATTTGAATAAGAACATATTCCATAGAATGTAAATAAATGACAAATACTTGCACTATTAATGGGTCTTATAATAGATATTGCTATTTAAATTTAAAACACGAAGTGTGCAACAAATGCAATGGAATAAAAAATATATGAACGTTATATTAATTAATGTTGTTTGATTAAGAAGAAACTGGGGGAAAAAGATATCTTCGAAAAGAATTTCGAGATGCCATCGTCGAAACTATTGATGAAAAGTTATTCAAAGTGGTTTCAGTTACGCGTTCTATCTGTATATTTTTTAGAGTCACATAAATTACAATTGAGATCGTAGGAAAATACATCGGATATTTACGTTTATAGAAAATCAGGGAATGTTTGAAAAAAAAAAATATTGTTCCAATGTTAAGCAGAAGTATAACGCTGATTGTTCGTGGGTCGTTCCACATTTTGCTTCGTCAAATATTCACAGAAGCGGTCGTGAATTTAAGCACTATTGTTGCCAAAGGCAATACGGTCACAGAGTAGTAAAGGGCTTTTCAAAGCGTACGTATAGCTATGCCATAGCTACTGATCTACACAGGATCTTTCTGCATGCAGACGCAACGTTTAGCGGTTAAAAATAGATGCACGAGAATTTTAGAAGTTTTAAAAATTAATAGAAATGTAGTGTTTCCTTTTAAAAGGTACATATATCCCAATAAGGGGGTCAAATGTGCCCTTCAACCAAATTTGACATACGATGGATCCATCGATAGACCATAAAAAAAACATTCTGTGCCAAGTTTCAACCCTCTATCTTATACAAAGTATAAGTTGCTTTTTCAAGCGAAAAACGTCGAAAAAATCGGTTTTTGATTTTTGCTACTACGGCGCAACCTACCAAAAAATCTGAAAAAATTCAGGGACATAACCAACAATAATACACATTTACAGCAATTATATAAATCTAGTGTCTCGAAAGCTTCAATACGAAATCCTTATTTTTCTGTGTTTTTGTGCGTTTTTAATTTTTCACACCTAGGATTTGGAATCGAAAATTCGGAAAAAATTCTCAAACACGTATCTCAATAACCACAATACACCAGATTTTTTTCATAATTTTCGTTCTCGATTAAATACGGAAAATAGGCACAAATTCGATAATCCGAATTTTCCCTATAACTACCCTTCCGAACAAGATAGAGGGTTGAAACTTGGCACAGATTGTTTTTTTTTTATGCTCTATCGATGGATCCATCGTATGTCTTTGGTTCAAGGACACATTTGACCCCCTTATTCGGCTATACCCTTTATACATTGAAGAGGTTTTAGAACATAAACGTTCATATTTAGTTAGTGTACTCTAGGAAACAATAAATATTCAACTTGTTCGCTGCTTCCATATCGTAGGAAAAAGAACTTCCGTTTTCAGTGAATGTATATTTTTCAAGTAGAGTTTAGCTGCCTAAAGACAGTATTAATGTACTAGTATTTTAAAGGACAGTAATATTCTAATACATACATACTTTTAGGAATATGGGAGCACTGCTTGCGAGTCACGACAGATAAGGAAGGCATGTAGCTTCCGTTTTTGGCTGCGTTGCGAATTTATTCAGTTCTGTAAGGATCAATTTCAGAATGATTTATAATATCCATTTTAAGGTTCACAAATTGTATCTCGCGTTATCGTTCTGGAAGAACAATGTTCGGAAATTAGCTGCTATTGCGGCATACTCAGTAATTTGATTTTCGCCAACTTGTCGTCGTTTATATGCGAGATTAATATAGTAATATCTCATTTTCTATGAGATATCTAGTTCGAATGTAGGAAATGAGTTAAGAAAATTATGGTATTCCAATTGTAGTTTCATTCTTGGGCAAACTTCTTTTTGTACGGCCCGATAAAAGTTATCGATGTTATATCGAAGATTATAAATTAATTGTAAATTATACAGGGTGTTCGGCCAACCCTGGGAAAATTTTAATGGGAGATTCTAGAGGCCAAAATAAGACGAAAATCAAGAATATCAATTTGTTGATGGAGGCTTTGTTAAAAAATTATTAACGTTTAAAGTTCCGCCCGTACTAAATTTTTATCTCGAAAATGCGCAGGATTTCAGGGATATGTATATTGACCAAAAATGATTGTAATTGACCCCATCAATCGAAAATAATTTTTCCAGAACGATTTCAAATTTTTTTTTTCGCCGAAAAATTTCAGCACCTATTCGAATTTTTTTCTCGAAAGTGGGTAGGATTTCGGGGGTAAATGTATTCACCAAAAATGATTGTAATTGACCCCCGCAACCAAAAACAATTTTTACAGAATGATTTTAATTTTTTAATAACTTTTTAACGAAGCCTCAATCAACAAATTGATATTCTTGATTTCCGTCTTATTTTGACCTGCAGAATCTCCCATTAAAATTTTTTCCAGGTGTGGCCGAACACCCTGTATAAAATAAAAGAGTATGATTTATGCGAACAGAAGGGAAGAAACTTTGAGAAAAGTTTATGTTGTCAACAAAAATTCTGTTTACTTTATAAATGTGCAAAATTTCACCAAAAATCGATACGTCGCTAAATAGAGTTTCTCATGTTGAGTGAAAACCACTGTCACGCGCACGCAGTTGTACGCAGGTTGCCTATCCACAGGCGCAACTTTAACCGTTAATAACTTATTAACAAAGCCTCAGTCTAGAATTTGATATTCTCGATTTTCGTTTTATTTTGGCCTCTAGAATCTCCCATTAAAATTTTTCCGAGTGTTGCTCGAACACCCTGTATATAAATAACACTTATTTGCAATAATTAAAAAAACACAAACGAAGAAATATCAAACGGATACTGCGTTCGTACATGGATAATAAATCACAACCGAATTAAATGTTAAAACGCACCCCAAAATTTTGTTTTGCTGGAAATTAAATTGAATCTATGAGATACATATTTAACGAAACCGCTGATTGCAAAATGGTAATGAAGTTCTCGATTCTTTAAAAAATGTTTCCAATCAATGGTATTTATTTTTAAAAAATTATTCTAAAAAATAATCAGTTATATAAATAATCGTTATCAGTTTATGAGAGTGGCTTTCTAACCATATAGTAAGGTAACAAAGGATTAAATTTGTCGTTACTTTTAATAGTTTTCTCGAAGGATATTCGTAACTCTATACGAGCTACACCTTCCACAAACACGAAAGAATAGGATAGGGCACTTTCGCGCGACATTTATTAACTGTTACGTCACATCCTACTATCCCCGATAGGTTATTGAACCGATAAATAACCTCATTGACTATTGACTTACGCAGACGCAGACGGTTGGAAAGCTAGTTCGAGCAATACTACGTTATGCATCTCTTTTGACACTTTGACTTTGACGCGGACTCGCTTTGCAGTTCCCTGCCGATGTCTCGTTTGAGTTTCTCATTTCACATTCTGAGGGACGTTCCAGCAATTTAACTCCTTGGAATCCATAATCGGCGATATAGAATTTCGGAGCCCATATTCGTAGCAACCCACGACTAAACTCAAAGCTTTCGCGTAAGATAATGGCACTGCCATTAGACGACCTGTTAATATTTAAAATTCCATGAATATTACGGTTTATGGTCTATCTTCAACGATGTAACTCTAAACGATGGATACCTCCTAGTCTCCTACCGCTTATTTATATTCATTGTTTGCTTTTTCACTTCGGAGATTAAAAAAAAACGAATTTTGTCAAATTTTCTAACAATATGAAGTGTCGAAAATATGTTCGCGAAATTGCATTTGGAGAATTGGTGAAATTTAAAGTTGAGACAAGTACCGTTTGTTTAACGTATGTATAACCCACATCTGTTTGAATCGATTCATCTCTGATTACTAACCAATGCTATTATTTTCAACTACAATTTATAGAATTACGTTAAACAATTACTTTGTCTTTGAATCTTGAACAGTACTTACCAAAGATGTGCTTTACCCTTATCTTCATTACCGTCGTCGCTATTATTATGTCACATTTTTTATTCTACACAATACAGGGTGATAGTGATTCTTACAAAACTGTGAGGCTATAGATACGTCATTAAGTAGAGTTTTTCATGCTGAGTGAGAACCACTATCACGCGCACGCATCTGTTCGCAGATTGCCGTTCCAGAGGCACAACTTTAAACGTTAATAACTTTTTAACGAAGCCTCGATCAACAAATTGCTATTCTTGATTTTCGTCTTATTTTGGCCTCTAGAATCCCCCATTATAATTTTCCCCGGGGGTGCCCGAACACCCTGTATAAGTACAAGTGCGTTATCGTTTGTTTCATGACCCATTATATTTACAGATATGCCGTACTGACGCCGAGCCGGGTAACAACGACGATCATCTGTCTCTGGCTGATATCCGTTATGGCAGTGGTCCTGCAATCATCCTTAGACGTAGGACCAGATTTCTGCCGTCGACGATTCAGCGGAGTAGCCATGGAGCAAGTAATCGGAGCCATTCTTCTAGTAGGTTTGCCAACTTTAATGACCACCTTTCTGTACATCAAGCTGGTGATTCGAGTCCGACAAGCTACAAGAGGCTCGTACAAGCCACCGGTCGCCTTTTCTTGGGACTACGAGCTGACCAAAGCAAACATGTACAGCTGCGTGATGTTCATGATCTTCTGGCTTCCATTCGGTAGCGCCGTATGCGTAAACTCGTTTCGCCCGATAAGCGCCCGCGTTCTCTACAATTTGGCCTGGTTCGCCCTATCCAAGTCTTGCTTCAACAATTTTCTCTACTGCGTGGCAGACCGTCACTTTCGCAGCGCTTACGTGAAGCTTTTCCATTATTGTTGCTGCAAGACCACGGTGAGTTTCTCGAGAAGAACACGCGGTGACGGCGGGCGAAATACCAGCGACGTACGTCTGAGGGTTCACATTATCCATTCCTATACAAGTCCAGCTTCTTGCCGGTCCACCAGGGAGTTAGGCAGACCCAACGGACGTGACGTTTACGAGCTCTAAACTAAACACCGCGCTCGACGATCGGGATACTTGTGAAAGGTTACATCCTCATCGACGCAAACGATCGCCGTCCAGTAGGAACTTGTTCGTCTTTCGTTTTTTCTTTCTTGACAGGCTGCCTCTTCCGACATGCTTCCGCGATCTTTTCTCGATATTATTGCGTTAATATAGTCAATTTTCAGTATCCTGAGTACGTTGCTATTTTTTGTATTCGAACGTCGTTTCGATGAGATAAGAATTCTTAATGCTGGTTTCCGTAAAAACCAACATTTCTGGACGCTGAAAGATCATTCGAACAGTCTTTGACGACACTTTCTCTTAATCAAGAATTTATTCAACACTAAATCTACCGACACTTCATGTATACCCATTGCTACCATGATCGGTCAAATGACCAGTCTTTCTTTTTCTCCTTTACGAGAAGTTTTACAAAAAATAGTGTTTGGAATTTATTCCTAAGATATCTTTCTCTTTTATGCCACCAACTTTTTCTCAAATTTTACTCTCAATGTGTATGCATAGTATTTATAACTTCCTGCAGAAAATTTACAAATTACGTATAAATTTTTTAATTCTCATCAGGTAGAAGATAAAATGTCCTTGAAAACGAATTTTCCTTCAAGTCTATACCGTAGTTAGTTCCAGAGAACAACTATTATTTACGAAGAAATGCTGGCTAATAATTATGCAAACATCCTGTACACAAATTTAAATTCGTTCACGATTAAATAATCAATTTATAATCCACTTTCATCGCACGCCAGTCGTCTAATCGATAGAATTCACTGAAATTTCTTTAGGTACATAACGTCAAAGTAAATATCAAAATAAACGTAGAAGATGTTATAAATTCTAATAGTTGATATATTCATTGGATAGAAAATGAGATGCCCTTTAAAACGAGTGTGCATTCAAGTCGATAGCGTAATTAGTTCCGGAGATAAAAGGCTTCAAAGCGTTTGTTTACTTTTCATTGTTTACGTCGCGAGGTCAATGAACTTTCACTGCAGCCTTCGCAAGGTTGTTGACCGTACGTACTTGTAGTAAATAGTAAATTTTACGTCACACGGTCACGTTACACGAGAGAGAAAGAGAGCGAGAGAGAGAGAGAGAGAGAGAGAGAGAGAGAGAGAGAGAGAAACAGAAATAGTTGAATTAAAAAAATTACAATCTCATTTAAATTACGATATCTCCAAAATGGAAAGTAGGATCGACATAATCCAAAAACCATTTTAAACAGGAAGCTTTACCGCTTCTAACAGTGACTCAATTATGGGAAAAATCACTAGTTCTTTCGGAACTGCACGCGTCTAAAGTTCTAGTACTTTTAATACGCGTCAATAAACTTTTATAAGACCGAAAGTTGGATGTTAAAATTTACCCCTTTATTAAAATTATGATACTTCCAAAACGGAACGTTGGATTGACATAAAACAAAATCATTTTAAAGGGAAGTCGTTGCCACTTCTAATAGTGGCTCCATTATGAAAAAATAACACTAGTAGTTTTGGAACTGCATATATATGAGGTTTAACTATTTTTAATACGTGTTATTAGACTTCTAAGATAATGAAGGCTGAAGATTCTCTCTCTTCATCTTTGCTGTATATTTCCTATTTAAGTACATTGGAAGCTAACCATAATTTGATACCAAATTTTATCCGGTTTTGTTACAAAAAATCATAAAGACGGACCACGTATTTTTCTCAGAAAACGAAAAATAAAAGTAGAAGCGAATATTGAAAAATTCATTGTACGTATACTATAAGAAAAGTCGTAAATGTCGCTAAAATAACATTGTATATTACAAATTCTAAACGAAATTTAAAAAACGGTCATTTGTCCGGTCATGGTAGGAAAATCATTGAAGAGATATCTTTGACTCGTGGTAAATTAGGATAGTGGTGAGACTGAAACGTGTTTTGGTACATTGGGATACATTTACGTTCAAAATCTTGTATCAAAACCTTCTAAGGAACGTCTTGAAACGGTTTGAAACTTATCAAAACACGCTACTACCGTATACCTACTAATTACACTAATTTTAATACCAGTCCAAACTCGACAAACAGTTTGAACATAGAACATAATTAATATCTTCCTCAGGTTTGAATCTGATGAAGTTTCTATAGATGAACGAGTTGCAATTTTCCAGTTTGAAGAAAAACAAATGGTTACAAATACAATTTACACTAGCCACAATACGTTTCTCTTATCAGTACTTTTAAAATTGAAAGTTAAGAGAAAGTGCGACAACGATGTTATTTCGTTTTTGTCTACTAGTTATTATCCAATTATTCATATATTCTTTATGTATTTATTTCTACAACACAATATTTTGTGTCATTTATAATTTTAGAACGATACGTATATTGAAAAGGTGTGTTTCACAGTTATTTAGAAACAAGCCTGGTTCTTCCGTCTGTCAGGAAATGCTTTACCAGTAAAGTAACGCAACTACTACTATTTTGGCACTAATAAGACTTTATATCATTTATTCTTCTACTTTCAATATAAGTATTGTCCAATTGTTGACAGAAGTCGGACGAAGTTGAACTCGAAGCGCGCTACGTCCGACGCGAGCATCGAAAGAAAATACTTAAATGATTGTGATTGACACTGAAGCAGGCAATCGCCGTCCATTAAAATTTTATCTTATTGCTATTCTGATACTAGAGAAATCTATCCACCTTCCGTCTGCATTCCTCCAAGAGTCAACTGTCTCACGAAACTACATATCCAACAAAAAACGTTCGTCACGGTTGCTCTTTGGACAATGATTTCTTCAGAACAGTACAGAATTTTTTCCAAATTAATTCACGAGAAAAAGAGAACCTCTATACTAATATACAAAGTACAGTCCTTTAGTTTCGTAAGTGGAATCGCAAAGTAGAATTTCTATTTTTTTATAAAAGGCGTTTTGTATTTTGTTAGTATAAATCTTCTCTACTACAGTTTGTGTATAGGAAACGCGATATTTAATGTATTTAGGTATAAGAAATAATTTCATGATTTAACGACACAAACTTTTCTTAAGACCGCATAAAACATTATTTGCGTGGCGATATAAAATAACAAAGAAAGTATAACAGAGAACAAAAGCTGCAAGAAAACTAGATCACTATCATTCTAGTAGTATTTTCAAGTATACAGTTTCCAGAAATACACTTCCAGCCAAAAAGATAGCACATGTGTGCTATCTTTAATTTCTCACTGACACACGTACAATTTTGGGTTTGTAACACATAATATAGTAAGCTTACGAGCTCAGAACATGCGGATCTCGCTGCAAAGATGTCGCGGCATCACGGCATTTTGTTTACAGAACAGAAATAGTGTTGTATACGAAGGACGAAATGATAGCACACTTATAAAGCAATAAACATTTATTTAATTTATTATCAATCTATATAATTATTCATTAATTGTTTAATAATGAGTACATCCTCCCTTATTTTCTATGATTTCAATCATTCTATTTGGTAACGACTTATATAATTTTTGAATATTTTCTTGATTTAAATTGCTCCATTCCGCGACAATAGCTTCTTTTAGTTCGAGGACATTCTCGTATTGTTTCCCATGTTTTTAAACTGCTTGACTGAGTTGACTCCAATAATTTTCGATAATATTAATATCCGGTGAGCGCGCAGGCCATGATAAAACACGTATCTTTTCTTTTTCAAAATAGATTTTTACAAGTTTTGCAGTGTGTACCGCTGCATTATCCTGCTGATATATGAATCCAAACCCAGATATACGTAGGGCATGCTTTGTTATTTGTTGCTTTATCAAATCCAAATAATATTTACTGTTCATTTTTCCATGAATAAATTTTATTTCCGTCTTATCGAAGTAACCGATGGCCGCCCACACCATTACTCCACCACCGCCCATTGCTCGCCGAATTTTTGACAATTTTTCTTTTCTTAGATCGTGGAAATAATAGTTTAAACCATCAGGTCCATCTAAATTAAATTTTTGTTCGTCGGAAAATATCACTTATCGCCACTTCTTCTTCCAGTGTATTCGATCTTTGGCAAATTGTAAACGTTCTTGTTTGTGCCGTGGAGTTAATGCAGGTTTCTTTTTTATTTTTAGTCTTCTAATGTACTTGCATGATTGTAATACACGAGGAACACTTGAAAGACTTGCATTGACGCCAGCCTTTTGCATGATTTGTTTTGTTGTACACTGGGTATTGGAAGCTATACGCAAAACAGTTCGTTTATCCCGTTGTGACAACGATGATGGTCTTCCACTACTCTTCTTTTTACCATAATTTTCCACGTTTTTAAGTAAATTATAAATTACCTTTCGACTTCTGCTAGTTATTTTCGAAATTTTAGATACCGATACATTTTGCCTTTTCAGTTCAAGAATATGCTTTATTTCTGATGTCGTTAATTTTTTCCCCCGTCCCATTCTTGTAAATTACTAGGCAATACTTTCGCGTCTTGAATACCTAAGAGATCGCGAAATGCTGAGCAGTTTATAAACATGTAGACGGAGTGTGCTATCATTTCGTTCCTAGAATACAACACTGTTTCTGTTTTGTAAACAAAACGCCGTGATGCCGCGACCTCTTTGCAACGATCCGCATGTTCTGAGCTCG
Source organism: Colletes gigas (assembly GCF_013123115.1). NCBI lineage: Eukaryota > Metazoa > Arthropoda > Insecta > Hymenoptera > Colletidae > Colletes > Colletes gigas. The sequence goes on along the minus strand of NW_025106659.1, from coordinate 1,030,171 downwards.
TAAGCTTACTATATTATGCGTTACAAACCCAAAATTGTACGTGTGTCAGTGAGAAATTAAAGATAGCACACATGTGCTGTCTTTATGGCTGGGAGTGTATGTTTATCGCTAGAACTACTGACGATTATAGTGTATTTACTTGTACCAAAGAAATTAAAACGATAGATACTTGAAGAAATGTACAGGGTGCTCGGCCACCCCTGGGGAAAATTTCAATGAGAGATTCTAGGGGTCAAAATAAGACGAAAATCAAGAATAGCAATTTGTTGATCGAGGCTTCGTTAAAAAGTTATTAATGTATGGAACGGCAATCTGCGAACAGCTGCGTGCGCGTGACAGTGGTTCTCATTCAGCATAAGAAACTCTATTTTCTGACGTATCCACAGTCTTACAGTTTTGTGAGTGAGAACCACTGACAGCTGCTCGCAGATTGCCGTTCCACAGGCGCAACTTTAAACGTTAATAACTTTTTAACGAAGCCTCAATCAACAAATTGCTATTCTTGATTTTTGTCTTATTTTGACCCCTAGAATCTCTCATTGAAATTTTCCCCAGGGGTGGCCGAACACCCTGTATGATGCAATGGAGATAAATGATTACTTATTCCTTTATAGAGAACTACGGTAAATTTTCAAAAATCAATTCGAGTAAATTTTTTACGATTTTTATTAGAAATTACGAATGGGTCATTTTGACCACTTCGGTAGTTCTAGTGTCAAGACGCGTTCAGAAATAATATTTTTTTATAAATAAATAATAGTATTTCGAACATTGAGTGTTCCTCAAAAGCACTAGTTTCCGATCTACGTTATTTTCATCGGGAGAGTGTTGTCTTTAGGCAAGTTACATTATGGGATTGCAATTTGCGCTGCAGTCCGATATTACGAATAAAGATCTCAACTACGCGGTTCCCTGATAATAGCTTAATGCCCAGATGGAGCCCCGATGAAAGTGGTTATTCGCGTAATATTCTCATATTGGAAGAGCAATTTACAGTGATACGCTTTCGACCTAAGCTGTGCATGACCTAACTTTCATCGATGAAGTAACATCTACGCATACATTGAACTTCAAATTACGGCCAATTCACAGCGATAAATTGCTCGGTGGGCAAAAATTGTGGCAACCTTTGAAAGAGAAATGCAAAATACTCGAAGAAAAATCAATTTCTGCAATAGACAGAGAGTAGAGGCGACAAAATTCGACCTTTATCTTAAGATTTAATGTATGAATGGAATCTGTATACTGAAAATTTACATAAATGAAAATCAAATTTTAACGAACTGCAAGGGTAATAAATTATGAGCAAAGGTATCAGTTAGTTTTGTATACGACTTACAAGTGAATTTTTTAACAACAGAGATGATGTTTTTAGTACACATTAAATGTGCAAACAATTCATAAGGAAATATAACCAAAATGAAATCGATACTTATGATTAAAATGATTCTGTCAGTTGAGACAAATCTAAAACGTACTTTAAGTAAGCAGAAGTATTTATGAGGTCATTAGTTACACATTCAAGACTGTTTCTTCTAATTATACGTAGAGAAAAAGTGTTTTCAGTTCTATGAAAAGCGTCGTATCAACGTTTTCATTGCAAAATATAAATTTCTTACATTCATTTTGCGAAGAAAATATAAAACTTATATTTTCAAGCAAGCATTTATTATATGTATTCAGGGTATTCGGGCCAACCTTCGACAAAATTGTAATAGGAGATTCTCGAGGCCAAAATAGGACGAAAATCAAGAATACCAATTCGCCTGTACTGAATTTTTTTCTCGAAAATACGCAGGATTTCGGGGGTATGTCTATTGACCAAAAATGATTGTAATTGACCCCTGCAATCGAACATAATTTTTCCAAAACGATTCGAAATTTTTTTTTGCCGAAAAATTTAGGCACCTACCCCTGGCCTATTTTTCTTAAAAATTTGTTTTTCATTTTTAGTAATTTTGTTTGACGTCCTATAAAATAGTTGCCTAAAATTTTTTTGTAGGGACCCATGAGCTCTAGTTCAGAAAAAAGTTTCATTGAAATATATGTACTATTGTAGGAGTTATGGCTGTTTGAAAATTAGACCATTTTCATGGTGTCTTCCTCACTTTACGGGGTCAAGGAACAACTTTTTCAATATTGTTAGAACTTCTACATATTCTTCACCAAAATACGCGTTGATTGTACTTTGAAAAATTAAAATCCTTCAATCTGTTCAGAAGTTATGATGTGTTAAATATACGCGCGCGGAGAGACATTTTTGGCTTGAAATTATATTTTTTTCTCGAAAATGCGTAGGATTTCTGAGATATGTGTAATGACCAAAAATGATTGTAATCGATTCCTGCAACCGAAAATAATTTTTTTAGAATGATTTGAAATTTTTTAATAACTTTTTAACGAAGCCTCAGTCAAGAAATTAATATTCTTGATTTTCGTCTTATTTTGGCTTCTAGAATCTCCCATTGAAATTTTTCCCAGTGGTGGCCGAACACCCTGTATACATGTACTTTCTTTAATATTTTATCCTCCACGGTTTAACTTAACGCTGGAGCAAAATTTAATTTACAAATTCTTGCAACTAATTGTTCAAGTTACGCAATCAACTTGTGTTTAACGTTCACAGCTAATCGAAGAAAGTTTCTCTCGCACTCTGAAGATCTAAAAGTTTCGAACTTTAAAGTCGTCGAGTTAATTTAGTTCGGAAGTTCTTTTATCAATGTTGCTTTTGCGTACTTCGGATACGCCCATTTAGTATATACATGTACGCGTACACGTACCATACAATTTCTTTTAAATTCTTATTTCTATCGGAGCAATAAAAGAAAAATCTGTAAGACCATATTTATGTACGATTATATCTTAATTTATTTGCGTATAATGAAATTTTCATATTTTACCATTTACAAATAGATTAAAGTACACTATCGAAACATATGCTGGACCTATATACATTTACTGCACAGACAGAAAGTAAAATACCCGTGTATAATTAGAGGAAAAGCACATTCATAAGCCTGAAATCCTTTTAACCGAACACGCGACACTCATTCTAGACAGCCATAAAATGTCTGGTATTGACCAAATGTTTCTTCACAACCGATTCTTTCGGTAATTATTTGCTTTAGCGATTCCTCACCAATTTCGATGATCTTGAAATACATTATCAAGGTCACTGTTACAAAGATTTATTCTTTATACATGTTACCGCCGCTCGCCCTTCGTTTTCGAGATATTTGCAAAAATAATTTTATTTCTTAGTTGGAAATAAAATATGAAACTTTATTCCTTATTATTATTATTATTATTATTATTGTCGTTATTATTAACAGAAATTGGAAAAATGTCTGCCATTATATCACAGAATGCAGGTATTCTTGTATTAAAATCATGACGACCAACGACAAATAATATTGTATAGCAACCGAGGGGTCGGTCGAGCGCTTGTGAGAGCGCGACCCCTCTGGTGGCGAGCATGGGAGGCAACGCCACAGAATCTAACCTAAACCTAACTCATTTTATTAATTACTAGATAGAATAGTAAGGTTTACGTAAAGTTTGGGTAAAATTTGTTTATGCCGGCCGCCATCAGGCAGCTGGCTACTCATATCGAGTTTTTATGCGCATCCGTTACACGCATCCATTGCCGACCGCCTCGATGTATCTATAGAAACAATAAACAATCGACGATTCAACGTTTACACACACGCTGCCAGAATTCATTGTACAGCAGTAATCCCCACTATGACACGGTAGATTGGTTCGGCGTTGTACGAGGGCGCGACCGTAGCTCCTGCTTCCGGCTCCGCGGCCGCGACGGTGGCGCCACAGATTATATGTATAATCAATGTTCTTGCAATTCAAAAACTAGGAACACAAATTTAATAAAATAATTTTATTTTATTTTATAAAAACACAATCGACACAATGTGCAAACGTACGCGAAATTGATTATGAACTGTAAAAATCATTATAAATTTCACAGTACAGAAATATAACGTAGGAAATCCGCGCGTTATATGGGGGGAAACACGTGTTATACGAGGGACGTGAAATCGCGTAATATGAAAACGCGTTATAAGAGTAGCAGCGATCTTTTTGAAGAAAAATCTCGGAAACTGAGACCGAGCGGCGGTTATATGTATAGAGAAAAAATCTTCGTAATAGCGACCTTGGCAACATATTTCAAGGTCATCGAAATTGGCGAGGAATCGCTAAAGTAAATAATTACCATTCTTTCGAATGGACATTTTCTACGCGACGAAAATTTAATGGCTGAATTTGGCCTCAACGAAATTATATTCTTTACATGTACGTTTGTACAGCATTCTTCATCCTGTCCTGCCAATACAATGAGCAGAATGAAACTCCACATATGTATAATATTCAATGTTATCGATCTTCGTTAACTTCAATTGTACACATGAAAAATTCCACGATAAAGACTGTCACAGAGAAAATTTTTGAACAAACGGGGAAAAATGATAAATTGTATTAGATAAATTAGAGAAGTATATGAATTTTGTTATAACGTATGCGTTAATATATGTATACATACTATGAAAAATCTCGAGGGATAAATCATTGAAACATAAGGATCAAAATTCCTGTTCAGTTAAGGAGATATGACTGAAATTCAATACCATATTTAGTAAATTAATATCTCGTTTGGAACAGGAAAGAAAATAAGTGCTTCGACTCCAGTATTACACCTAAAAAGCCAAAGTTTACTATGGTACTCGTTTGTATAATAGATAGCTCATTTTTCAACGATAGTCATTATTTATACGTTATCCGTAAGGAATTTCGTTAAGTTTTTCGTTTATATGTATAACTACATATATGTATACATCTTATTTTTTGCGAAAAATTTCTCATTCTATAAATAACGAACGAGATTAGAAACAATCTTAAACATCCAAAATACAGTAGAATATCGTTCAATTAAATCAACTATAAAAAACATTGTTCAAGGAAAAGAAATTTTTAGACATTGAATTCCTTATAATTTTAACTTTCATTGGTTTTTCTCAAACAATTTTCTACGCTATTATTACTCAGTTCTTTCTTAACGTAATCTCTCTAAAGAAATAACTAAATAATGGCAAAAATAATTAAAATTTAAAAGTAAATTTGATTTGTTAGGACTATACTTATTTAAAAATGCTGACTAATTCCTTCTACACAATTTTTTTAGGCTACTATAATTTACTTATCCTATAGAACCATGAGTTTAAAAAATGCCCATATGTGTTCCATTAATTATCAGAATGCAAGAAATGCCATATTGTAAATATACTTCCATGACTGGTTCTCTTTTAAGTTACAAGATTTCATTTTGTAACATAATAATATTGTTGAAAACTTAGAATTTAAAATGAATCTAGTAAATACAAACAATGACACAAGTATTTTTATTCGATTTTGATTTATATAATAAATCCATTATTATAGTCAAATCTTAGTAAAATTTTTAGAATAATCTAGATTAGTGGTCGGCAAATAATAAGAATTTTGAGCTTCAAGGGCCAAGAAATAATATCAAGGAAATTACCTATAATTATATTTAAGACGGAGAACAAAATTTATAGAATTTTTGTATCGATTATATACAGAATATTATTGCATATAAATGGATTTTTTGTGACATTAGTGAAGGCTACAGAATTTTTTTGTGAGACATAATTATTCTTCATTGAAGTTCAAAGTTATCGGTTCGCATTTTGAATATCCATCGGAAGTGCTCATAATAATATAATAAGATTGGTTTGTTTAAAAATGTTTTTCATCGCAGATAACTAGTACCAAATATTAAAATTAATCCACGTAAATTCATCTTGAACAAATGTTAATGCTATTTTATGGACACTGAAACAGTAATTTCAGTAAATTGATAAAGTATCGCTGATGAAATACTGATGGTTTTTGAACAATAAATTTATTAAGTATATATACATATAAATACATTCATCTAGAGATACGCGCACGCAGTAGAAAACACGCTCACTCCATGCACACGAAGTTTACAAAAACAAAGAAACATAGAACAAAAAGAAGGACCACGAATTTTCTCGAATTGCGCGTTATTCGAATATTCTAACACTCCCCCTAATTCGTGAGCCGTGAAAAATAATTCATACACAAGTACATGTTTTTACAACTTAACTTAGTTTCAACATTTCAACGCATTTTAAATGTTTTAATTTTGGCAGTGATTTTGTTAGAATATCTGCTGCCATATCATTTATTGATTTATATTCAACTTTGATATGTCCTTTTGGGGAAATTTAAAAAAAAATTGAGGGATTCTAGAGGCCAAAATTACACGAAAGTCAAGAATACCAGTTTGTTGATGGAGGCTTTGTTAAACAGTTATTAACGTTTAAAGTTCCGCTCGTACTGAATTTTTTCCTCGAAAATGCGCAGGATTCCAGGGGTATGTCTATTCACCAAAAATAATTGTAATCGACCCCCGCAACCGAAAATAATTTTTCCAGAACGATTTGCAATTTTTTTTTCCGTCGAAAAATTTTACACCTTCTCGATTTTTTGTCTAGAAATTGCGTAGGAATTCGAGGGTATGTGTAATGACTAAAAATGATTGTAATCGACCCCCGCAACCGAAAATAATTTTTCCAGAACGATTTGCAATTTTTTTTCCGTCGAAAAATTTTAAACCTTCTCGAATTTTTGTCTAGAAATTGCGTAGGATTTCGAGGGTATGTCTAATGACTAAAACTCATTGTAATTGACCCCCGGAACCGAAAATAATTTTTCCAGAACGATTTGAAATTTTTTAATTTAATTGTTAATAACTTTTTAACGAAGCCTCCATCAACAAATTCGTATTCTTGATTTTCGTCTTATTTTGGCCTCTAGAATCCCTCATTAAAATTTTTCCCAGGGTTGACCGAACACCCTGTATACAGTGCGTATCATAGACGATTGAAAATCGATATACGATCGAAGAATTAAGTTATAATTTGTCGCTAGTCCCTTAGTTACAATAGTTTGTTTAACATCAAAGTTGGAATATTTAATATACCAATTCATTTAAAGTTTTTCGTAATTCCGTCATGAAATGCGACTAAAAATCATTCTTATTACGTGAGTCGAGCTAGAATTAGCGCGCCGGTTATAATTTGCCCACCTCTAATGTAGATAATTGACATTCTACTGTATTTTTGGATCGATCGATTTATAGTAAAATGAGGAATTTCGAATAACGGCGAAAAAGAAGACCATTAATATTTCCCCCCGTCTTGAAGCACCAAGTATTCCCATTGAAATATTATCCGTATGCTTATTTTGTTCGTTCGAGACGAATCGCAGGATTTATAAAGAAAGTGAAACACATTCGTTGTACATATAGCTCGTACATAATTCGTCTTGTTATTCAATTTATTAACTGATATATTACCGCAGTAACGTATCTTCTGACTGTATGTATAATATATTGTATGTTACATGCCTTCTGTCAATCTGTGATCACACTTTTAGGTATGATTGTTCAGTAGCGAGGCATAAACGCGTGATGCAGTTCTAAATTTTGCACAAACCTAAAGATGTTAAATTTTGTTTTATTCCACAAGTGAAAGACGTTCTTTATTATCGATATTTATAGCGATTCTCTTCCTGATGTACTATAACGTTAACAAATAAGTCCCAAAAAATGAAAGTGGTATAAGAAAATTTTACATTGCTTTGAACAAAAAAAAAATTAATATTTAAACCGTGGTATTCGATACAAGCAATAAAAACATAAACGAATTTAAAAGACTCTAGACATTGTTAACTCGAACAATGGCAATATTACTTATTTCTTATTGAAAAATTCTCTACCGTGGAAATAGTTAAGATCGATACTGTTTACTCAAGAAACTTTGTTTCGTGAGACAAATTGAATTGTCTCCGTTATTGGACAGTGAATACCTTTCACTCGGTAAAGAATTCAGTAACGTCATGATTATAGAAAGAACGAACACCAATCGTCGTTCAGTGATTGAAACCATACTTCCATTTCTATTATTTACCCGCTATTACAATAAAACGTCTGGTGTCTTCGAGCAATTTAACACAATCTCGAGATGAAAGTAAACGCGAATGAAGTCTTAATATGTTTTCGTGGGGTTCTGTGCAAAATTTAAAATTGAAGTTCAAACGACCAGCGCAACGGAAAGTTTGCTGAAAGTTCCGCAAACGGGATCGTTCGAATACGAGTACAAACCTTGGCTACGATAATTTCATCGGATGCTTACGTCATCTAAATCAGATGTCGAGAATCTAGAGGAACAGGGAATACGGAATACCGATGATGATAATGCTTGAGAAATGGGACCAGGAAAAAGTTTGTTGTAACTACAGCGCTCCGCTGACTTGAAGTCTCGCGGGACGACACAGGCGCAAGGGGTGTCGGACCGCCCATTTATCTATATCGCTCCCTTGCTCTCAGGCAGTCCGCATGCGTGCGCAATTGCCGCGACGAATAGCGAGCTAGAGATCAATGTGTGCGTGGGAATACGTGCATCCCCTCTACTTCCCCCGCATTCCTTCCGCGAGACTTCAAGTCGGTGGAGGACTGTACTTTTCCCGGCTACTTTTTTATTATACACTTTTTTCATTCTACGACCGTTGCAATGACTTGTCGTGAATTTTTATGCTAGTCCGTCTATTGTCCGGCTTTACCATTCTTCTCGAACAAAGTCGGTAAAGATAGTAGAAATTAGCGTGAATGAATGAAAAAACTTCTTCAGAGACGCGTTGAAGATGAAACAATAGACGAAATGAAATAATAAAAATTATAATGAAGTAGTATTTTACTCTCGACGATGGGGCACACGATACTGGTGCCACTGGACAAGTAACTGTTCGTTTATGTTTTATCGAGAAAAACAATTCTAGTTGTATAACTCTTTAACGAACTCGTAAATGTGCGTATATAGGATATCTCGTCTAAATTGAGGCGTTACATGTTTCACTTAAGTAACAAAATACAATGCTGAGTGAACTGTTCTGGCCCAATGATTTTATTCTAAATAAACTCGAATATTAATATAGTTTCACCCGCAGAGAAACGATTTAAAATATTTAAATACCGGATTTCTTTCCCAATATTTAGTTCAGAATTATCATTGGTTACATTGTAAGTTATCATTCCCACTATAATTGAAATCAGTTCATAAACTTCCATTATTGAAAATACATCTACGTTTTCCAAATCATAATTCGATCCTATTACACTTGCATTTTAATACTCTTACATCTATATGGAATCTATATAGAATAAGTAATTTAAGAAACTCTATTGTTCACGTATACAGGGTGTTCCGCCACCCCTGGGAAAAATTTTAATGGGAGATTCTAGAGGCCAAAATAAGACGAAAATCAAGAATATCAATTTCTCGACTAAGGCTTCGATAAAAAGTTATTAAAAAATTAAATTGAAAAATTTCAAATCATTTTGAAAAAATTATTTTTGGTTGCAGGAGCCAATTATAATCATTTTTTGGTGAATAGACATACTCCCGAAATCCTACCCATTTTCGAGAAAAAAATTCAGTACAGGCGGAACTTTAAACGTTAATAACTTTTTAACGAAGCCTCCATCAGCAAATTGGTATTCTTGATTTTCGTTCTATTTTGGCCCCTAGAATCTCCCATTAAAATTTTTCCCATGGGTGACCGAACACCCTCTATAACGCATATACTTGTACTCTTTCTATGCGTATGAAGTACACACATATGTAAATGTGAGAATGCGAGCATTTAATAATGTGTAAATGCACGACTTACAGTGGTCGTTTTAATATTAAATAGTAATGCATTCACCATAATTATGCGAAAAAATCGACAGGCACTGCATGCGTATTCATATCGCTTGTCGTAAAATTAATATGCATATCTCCTAAATTCTACATTCGCGTATAGTTACATTTTTGTCTTAAACGCACTTACGATTTATGCAGTGTCCGTCCAACGGTATACTTTTGGAGAAGCATGTACTTATTCTGTAATAACATATTTCATCGAGGATGTATCCGTGCAACAATGACTTGTACAAATGTAAAACAATACGTGTGTAACAGCAACAAACAAAAAGGATTTTGCTATAAAACAAAATAATCGACTTTATTATACATCAGTTCTGTTTTAAATTATTTCCACAGTTGATTGTTTCAAAAGAAAATTTTATTTCATTACAGTAAATGTATTACGTAAAAAAGTTTGCACTAAATATGTAGTACCAATAAATATCTTGATACTGATACTCAAGAATAATCAAACAATATGACAATTCCAATAAATTGTCGATAAATATAAGCAATTACTTTGGAAATAATGATGTAAATTGTAAGAATAAAATTATTTCTTTGAAATCCATATGAAATGTAGTACAAGTAATTGCAATGGATTTTGTACGATCGAGAAATTATCTCGTCGCTTGATTCATCTTCGAAAAAAAGTGGTGCGAAAGAAATACCACTATGATTGTATGGTGCTACTTGTTATACAGAATGTTCGGCCACCCCTGGGGAAAATTTTAATGGGGGATTCTAGAGGCCAAAATAAGACGAAAATCAAGAATACCAATTTGTTGATCGAGGCTTCGTTAAAAAGTTATTAACGTTTAAAGTTCCGCTCGAACTGAATTTTTTTCTCGAAAATGCGCAGGATTTCGAGAATATGTCTATTGACCAAAAATTATTGTAACTAACCCCCACAACCGAAAATAATTTTTCCAGAATGATTTGAAATTTTTTAATTTTGTCAAAATACTTCATACCTTCTTGAATTTTTTTCTCGAAAGTGGGTAGGATTTCGAGGGTATGTCTAATAACCAAAACTGATTATAATTGACCCCTGTAACCGAAAATAATTTTACCAGAACGATTTGAAATTTTTTTTTTTCGCCGAAAAATTTCAGTATCTAGTCGAATTTTTTTCTCGAAAGTGGGTTGGATTTCAGGGTTATGTTGTATTCACCAAAAATGATTGCAATTGAGTCCCGCAACCAAAAATAATTTTTTCAGAATGATTTGAAATTTTTTAATTTAATTTTTTAATAACTGTTTAACAAAGCCTCAGGCAAGAAATTGATACTCTTGAATTTTGTCTTATTTTGGTCTCTAGAATCTCCCATTAAAATTTTTCCCAAGGGTGGCCGAATACCCTGTATACCGCCGAATATTAAAAAAAATTAAATACGTATGGAATCAACTATTATTTCTTGCGTAGTTAATAGTAAATGATAGTAGATATAGTGCCGTTCATGAAATAAGAAACAGTATATAGATGTTGTAGATAATAGAAATAACATTCCTAATATTTTCTGATTACTATTCTTTGTAATAACATATGTTAGTAAACAACTGGATGCTTTATATGTTTTCAACAAATAGATCAGTGCATGAAAAGTTAATTATTTAAGATTTCCTATTTGATATGTATTATATCATGTTCAGTTAGGTGTAGATGTATTCGTTTTTGTACGTACGGAATTTGTAACATCGATTAATTATTTCCTTTATTTTTCAATCACAAGAATCTAAATATCTGATATCGTAAAATGCGTATATCCATTAAAAATATGATCTAATTAATGAAAATTATGTTGAATATACATTATTTGTATTGTCTAGTTATCAAAATTCTCCGTTACGAATTCCAAACTCTTTACATTGTAAACATTTTGAAATACCTCAACTCGACTGATGAGAGATACTAGATACATCGATATGTGCTTAAAAATACAGAAATAATTTTAAAACATTGAGAACATAATTTTAATTAAGACACTGTACGTATCCGTGATGGATGTTATAAAACTCGTCGAACAGCTGAGATGGAAATGACTCCTTGCATACAAAATAATAGAAACTGATTCTATTTTCAGTTCAGTTTATTTTTCAAATAATTTTGTTGTTTCTCAATGTTGATTCTGGTTTACTTTTACATCAACTTTTACATCTGTCTATCTATCTATCTATCTTAATTATAAAATTAAGTAAAATAGTCGTCATATACAACAGAAAACAAATCATAGCTTGTCAGTATTTACAAACACAAACATCAGTAAAAAAAATTACAAGTAGCAGACAGATGTTTCAGTTGATATCCTTTCAAACTAAAATTGCAAAACTTTATTTTATCAAAAAAACCTTGTACAAACAAATTTCATTTCTCATTCTTAACTTGTTCGTTTACAAAGAATCATTTCTATTGTTGTAGTTCCACGAACTACACATCATTCTGTATATGTTTACAATGAATAATGATAAAAACGCATTGATTCATTGTCACGATTTCTTATAATAACTCTTCTGTTGAAAACATTTCAAATTATTTGCATAATAATACATGTATAAATTTATAATATCTATAACTTTATATCAATATGATGTAGGCACTTGACTTCTCGAAACAGAATTTTTAAATTCAATTATATACTATTCGGATAATCAGACAAGGATAAAAACGAAGACTGCAATTTGATACAGTTGTAATTTTCAATAATTTCAATATTACCGTTAATTGGCAATTAAAAAGAATCCTGTAACTCTATATTTAATCGTATCGATAATTTGATTAGAACGTTGTAAAACAATTTCGATAAATTCCAATTCTACTTACTGGAAACTTGTTCAATGATTGTCTGAGTATATTTATGACTTTTAAAACGAGATTGTCGAGAGCTACTATACTTGAAACTCTGAGGACCATAAACTCACAATAAAGTTTCTTGTTTTCGTCACGTAAATCTTGTTCGAAGTGCAAAACATTTGAAACGCAAAGTTAAAACATGCACTTCGTTCACGATATTCGTGTATATCGTTAAAATTACTTAATTGTAAAATAATAAATGAAAAAAAAAAAAATAAAATCGATGTTGTGTCTGAATAAATGTCCATTACATCGTCTGCATGACAAAGCATAACAAATTATTTAATTATGTATTAAGAGACATGGAATTAGATTGATAAAAAAATAATGTAGTCAAGATCAATGTACCGTGTTAATTTAGATGAGTAGATAAATGTCACAAGCCTCGTAACCTGATATAATCTAAAGCAATGCGAAACTTTTTAGTTATAGTCTATTAATATATAACGTAAATATGATTATTTTGTACTAAATGTATATCGCATTGATGTATTTTTCGTAAGCGTCGTTGTTAATGACACCATCTCGAACATTATAGAAAGGAAAACGGCGCTTCATTTTGTGCATGTATTTTATCGTGGGTTATGTAAATGTAGATTTTATAATGTTGTAATAAAAAGATTTCTTTCTATGTAGCTCTATTTACTTCTACAGTATATGATTATAGGTAGTAAAATTCTTTATAGTTTGTTTATTTTGTTAATTTTTAAAAAATTTTTATAAACAATCAATAGACGTAGAGTAGCAGAAATGGTGTTATGAATTGTGTAACTGACAAATATAAATTGTCTTTTAACTGCATAAATTTTATAAGCTGTAATTTATAAAACTTCTTTCATGCAAAATCTTTATAAGCTTTTCATAAAACTATATCAGATTTTGTCGTTATATTAAATAGAAACTAAAATTTTTATTTCACTTCAATCATAAAATAAATGCCCTAATTGCTAGTATTAATCACATTCACACACCATTTTATTACATATTCAAATAATCCGCCAGCAACATACCAAACCAACTATGAACTCACAGCCGACTCTAGTATGAAGTAGTTTTTCCAGATGGCGTAGATAAATATCAAAATATTGTGATTTAAGTGGAAGCTTGGTTTACAGTTTGGAAAAATTATAATTAGTTTTGTAATATTTTATAGTGAACTTATCATTTCAACTGGACAAAGTCGTTTAAAGAAAAGAAAAGTAAAGCATTTATATAATTAACTGGTAGATAAAACTTTCATATATTAGAGGTTAGTATTGTACTTTTAAGGACCAAGCATTAGACTAGCTAGTTTTTATCTACTATTTATGAAAATATTACAAATCTGTAATTGTTATGTAATCTTCCCTTAACTTTAATTCATAGCATTCATTTCCAATTGTTAAAAATTAATAATGATACATGTTTACATTGTGTTTGTAGATATGGATCCAGAGTTTCTTTCTAGACTGATTCCACAAAACAAAGATCATGTACGTCCAGCGTGTAAGAAATGTGGATATGCTGGACACCTTACATATCAATGTCGAAATTTTATCAAAGTCGACCCAAACAAAGAAATTGTTTTAGACGTTAGTAGTACAAGTTCTGACAGCGATGAAAATTATGTAACTCCTCTAACTGAATTACGCGAAAAGGAATTAAAAAAGAAGCAAAAGGAAGCTAAGAAGAAACACAAGTATAAAAAGAGCAAAAAAAAATCTAAGAAGCATGAAAAGTCAGATACAAGCGACAGTGATTTTGAAACAGAAGTTTCCAGCGGAGAGGACAAAAAACATAAACACAAGAAAAGGAAGAAGAAGTCCAAACATAAAAAACACAAGAAGCACAAGAAGGATGATACATCAGATAGCGATTCTGATAAGACAAAATAGTTTCTTCTTCTTCATAAGCCAATATTATAAGTACTGTAACTTCTAATTGAAATTGTAAATACTGACTGCGTGTGACTCATATAATGTATATAAATAAATTTATATCATTTATAAAACTGTATAAAACTAAATTTACGTGTAATACACAAATTAAGTGTCATTTCTACAAAAATAAGGAACATAATTTTTAATTCATTTTTCATATATTCAAAATATTTTCTTATCAAATATAATTTTCGGTAATTTTTAAATAAATAACAAATGAACGTAGTTTTACAGAATTTCATTGGGCTATCACATATTCTATATGAATTTTTATTTTACCAGTAACTTTCGGTCTAAATCAAATATGCGCATGATATAAATATTTGAGATTCTTCAATAATGCTTTAGGAACATTTTTTAAGACCTAAAATCATAATGAAATGTAAACAAAATCGATTATTTTGAAACTTTAACCAGAACCTCATTTAAAGCATGAATTGGATGGCGTTAGTAAATACTGCGCAGCCGCAATAGCAAATGAGCTGCCAACGTACTTATAGGTTAGAATGAGATAAATCAGTAAACAAAGAATGACGCGACATGCAAGAAATTGCACAGCTGGAGCTGTTTATACGTATCATGAGAAAAAGAAAGATGCAGCAGCCTCAGGTTACGGAACAAATACACAAAGAGTGGGAAAAGATTCTGTCAAGAATTTTGACTGTTGCTGCCTAACATTACAGCCTTGTAGAAAT
The DNA here is from genome assembly GCF_013123115.1 of Colletes gigas. Classification (NCBI taxonomy): domain Eukaryota; kingdom Metazoa; phylum Arthropoda; class Insecta; order Hymenoptera; family Colletidae; genus Colletes; species Colletes gigas. Next base: position 1,014,897 of record NW_025106659.1, on the reverse strand, counting down.
CCTGTCATAACGTTTGTATATTTTATTGTACATTTTATTCATCGTTCTTACTATATATCACTAGTCATATACAGTCAGTCAAAAGAGTCTCCATACACTGCTCTAAAATTTATTGAACGTTTTATATTAGCCAAAAAGGAGGTCAGAAATAAATAATTTTTACGTTATTTTTACGGTATATTTTTAGAAAGAATGGCTATTTATTTGATAAAGAAGCAATTTTGGAATATGTATTAACCAAGAAGAGAGAGTATACTAGAAAGTTAAAGGAATATGAAAAACAAAAACATCAACAAGAGGTAACCATAAAAAACAATTTCAATATTTATATGTTTCATTTATAATGGAACGTTATTGTATAAAAAAATTGTTCAGGAACAATTTCATGAAAAAACTGCTAACGAAGAATTACAGAAGTTACAAAAGTTTTTAAAAGGAGAGAAAAATATTGTTTCAAGAAGTCAGACTGCAGTCGAATCAGGTTCTTCAGTTTCTAATATGAGCAATGGCAAAGATAAAATATTACCTAGTTTTTGGATTCCTTCTAAAACGCCGGAAGCAAAAGAAATAATATTGCAAAAACCAGATAAAACAATCTACTGTCCTATTAGTGGAAAACCACTAAAAATAAAAGATCTTATTCCTGTGAAATTTACTGAAGTAAAAGATCCAGATGACAAAAAATCTCTTATCGTTAAACAAGCAAGATATATGTGTCCTATTACACATGACATCCTAAGCAATAGTGTTCCATGTGCAGTTATAAGGACAACGTATGGTTATTTATATACTAATATTTCTTATGATTATTTGTTCAATTTGAGTGAATGTTCGTTTTGTCTTTTTCCTAGTGGCGATGTAATTACAATGGAGTGCGTAGACAAAATTATAAAAAAGGACTGGATCAATCCCTTGGATAGTACAAAATTGACTGAAGCAGATATTATACCTCTTCAAAGGGTAATTGATGAAGATGTAATTAAAGTAGAATAAACTGCAAATTATAACATTGCTTTTTTAGGGAGGAACTGGATATGCAGCTGTTAATGATTCTTTGGAAGGTAAACATGAGAGACCGGTATTACAAGCATGAAACATGCAGTCAGTGAAACTTGATTACATATATAATTTTGAATGTACAAAAAAGTATTAAATTGACCTTATCATGATACTGATACTGATAAACAAAATGTTTTAATTGTTTATAAATAAATTTCATAACAATATAAAAATCTTTGAAATTGATGTAAAGCTTCTTCTACCTCGTTTGTGTTACATTTCACTTTGCAATTATCATTTTTATCACTTTCAATAAATCGAATTTTTCGACACAGTTTATTAAAATGATCGTGAATCTACTTATCGTTATATTTATTTACGCAAACGTATGGAACGTAAATATATTCTATAATTTCTGACATGTTACTATTTATTCGTACGAAACAACGTAGAGCATAATTACCACAAAATATTTAAGTAAGAAACTGCTAATAACTGATTAATCAAGTTTCTGTTTTTTTTTTTTCTAAATAAAATTAACATGTATTGTGACTAGTGTTTGAAACGGTTTCAAAAATAACTTTCAATTCAAAACAGTTACGAAAGTTGAAAGAATATGATGACTGTTACAGATACATCGATTTTAATTTATATCGATTTCGATTCTTCAGAACCGATTGTATATCGATTTTATAACTTATTTTTAGGTTATATGTATCTATATTTTTCGAACACGGGTTTTAATTCCTATAGAATTAGTGAAAATAATAACATGTTATATGCGGATCACGTATTAATACGTTTTATGTATTTCGTATATTTCGTGTTTTACAGTGAGGAGCAAAACTGAACACACACACGACATTTTAACAAAAATAATTTTTTATTCAATATTTGCATATAGAATACAAAAGAAACAAACTAGTTAGTATTATCTAGAATCTTTTGGCTTTTCTTTCTTATACCACATCATGTGAAGCAAACAATGAAATTTCATGGTGTGTCACTTATAATGTGGGGGTATATTACTGCGTATAACTAGTATTCATATAAGAATATTTTAGAAAAAAATTTACTAGAAACAATTGAAAATATGCTAATATCAGAGTTGATGTTATATTCCAACATTACAATGCTCCTAGGCATTCTGTGAACAGTGTGAAGAATTGGCTGCAAAGTCAACTATTTCAAACCATGGAATGGCCTGCGCAAATGCTAGGCATAAACCCGATTGAAGATGAAGTTATAAAATAAATATAATGCTCCCCCAATAACGATAACTGATTTGTGGCATAGAGTGCAAGAACAATGTGGTATTCTATGACACCAGAGTATTACGAAAATGTAATATTAAGTATGTCTAAACGTGTTGAAGCAATTATCAAGGTTAAAGGTTTATGAAAAATTATTTTTGTTAAAATGTCGTTTGTGTGTTCAGTTTTGCTTCTTATTGTATCTCAAATGTCAAGAGTTTAACAGCCGTAACAAAAATCTTAATTTTCATTGCAGTGTATCTATTGTATAGAACCGAACCTTAATCGAAACAAACCAAAACTGAAATAAGTCAAAACCGATACATTCATAACAATTACAACATATTTTCGGTTCTCAACTCCTGATTACACCATGGTATTATGTTTAGACAATTGATAAATTATATGTTACCTTACTAAACAAATTTGTGGAAATGTAAAACTTTAATCGTTAACATAGCGAAAGTCGAGTAGAAATAATACAATTCTATATATTCAGATTAACAATCGTTATAATGGTCTCAAACGTTCTTTCGCGCGTCTTTCAACAAAGGCGAGATAGGCCAATCCCAGAATGCCTTTCGCCGCGAAATATCGATTGGCGATCCAATCCCGACTGGGATTTCCGTCCGAAGGTGTCGCCATCTTAAGGTGTACAGTTTTTTAAAGCGTTCCAAAATTCTGGAGCTCTGCCGGCCAAGCGGCAATCTGCGAGGCTGCGTTAGTGTTCGCTGTTCGCTGTACGTGTAAGTGCTTCCGCGTGTTGAAAACATTTAATTTCTTGCAACGATCTTTTTCTAACCTGTAAAAATCAAGTGTCGCCATCAGTTATGAAGTGAAGAAGTCGCGATGATCGTTCGCCAATAAATTGAAGGTGAGTGTCCCTCTGCGTAAGTGTGCCTTTTATCGGATCAACTATTGTTACATGTGCAATGCCACGACGGTAACTCTTTGTACGCTTGGTAAGTCAGCAATTTCGATACCTTTTAGCTAGTGAAATGATCACCGCGCAAGATTGTAGCAAATATCAATAGAGCGTTTGGAAATAATTCAACGAGGAAAGTAAAGGCAACTCATAAATCTTAATGCAGTCATGTTGCTTGATACGTATTTCAATATCTTGACCATTGGTTTTGCATGCAAGTTTCCGCCAACTCCGTGAACAATTTTTTTATAATACATTCGCGAGCAAAGCGTGCAAATGCATTGTTTGGTATATAATCGGAAACGAGATAATAAAACGAAAAACAAACATCAACAGATTTAATCTTTGACCGAATTGTTCTCGTTAAATTGGAACCGAATTGAAGTAAACAGAACTGCGTCGTTGGATAAAACAATTATTGATATGTTTTCAAGCATTAACCTTCGTCTATAATTCGTACTCTTCTTCAGTTTCGTTTGTGCGTTCGCGGGTTTAACGCGATGCAATCCCACTACCGGACACCGCGACATCTCATTTTTCACGAGCGTGCATTTTCAGCGAGTACTGTCAGTTTTATATTTCAAACACACGGAACGTATGTACAGTTACTTCATATGCAATATTGAATTAAAGTTGAACGCGTATGCAGGGTGTTCGGTCACCCCTGGGAAAAATTTTAATGCGAGATTCTAGAGGTCAAAATAAGACGAAAATCAAGGATACCAATTTGTTGATGGAAGCTCCGTTAAAAAGTTATTAACGTTTAAAGTTCTGCCCGTACTGAATTTTTTTCTCGAAAATGTGCAGGATTTCGGGGGTATGTCTGTTCACCGAAAATGATTGTAATTGACCCCCGCAACCGAAAATAATTTTTCCAGATTTGAAATTTTTTAATTTCGTCGAAAAATTTCACACCTCGAATTTTTTTCTAGAAAATGGGTAGGATTTCGGGCGTATGTTTATTGACCAAAAATGATTGTAATTGACCCCCGCAACTAAAAATAATTTTTTTTTATATTCGTATAAAAGAAATTGATATTCGTGATTGTCGTCTTATTTTGGCCTTTAGAATCTCTCGTTACAACTTTTCCCATGGGTGGCGCCCCTGTATAAAAAGTTTACGAATCAAAACAGAAAGGTGTTACGAACGATAATTGCAATTAATAGATTTTATGATAGACGAAGACGTGCGAATATATCGATCACATAGTTTTCGATTCTGTCGACGAACTGATTTTCAGTTATCGATTATATTTCTTTGTCACCACATTCTCGTTGTTAACTCGATTGCCAGTCGATGCAGTTGATATAATCTAGACGATTGAAATCGAGATCACAATCGCATTGCATTGTGTTCGTAGATTCGAATTATCACACACAGATAAGATAGTTGAAATTTACTAAATTTTGGTGAAATGTGTATTTGAATAGAAAACAAATATACGTTGCACGTAAATAAACTCGTAGACATATTTATTAAATATAAACTTACTAATCGAAATATATTTAAAACAAAAGGGAATGTCTATTTGCGCTTATTTTTAAAAAATTGACGCGCAAAATACTGGCTTGTTTTCGCTTTGATAAATAGCTCATAGCTAAATATTGTTTTGTGCACGATCGCAAAAATAGTGATCTAGTTTATTGATAACCGTGATGTAATTTACAGGCAATATCGTTCGCGCCATTGTTGACCCAGTACTGAATCGGCATAGTCGCTATAATATACAATAAACAATAATAATTTTGTATAAATTACACGTACGTCGATTCAGAGCAACATATGTATATGTATATGTTCATGCATTTAAGCAGCATTAATTATTTGATGCATAAGCTAAGATAAAAAGAAAATGCAAAACAATTTATCATCGATACGTTAGCGTATAATAATAATTAAAGTGGTGTAGATAACTTACCAAATGGATATACATAGTATGCATATATGTATTTTTGTACTCGTGTATAAGCGACAGTATTAGATATACAGGGTAATTCTAATAACTGGGCCAGTCTATAGTTTTGTTTTAACGATACTAAATGTCAATGTTAATAAAAATAAAAATTGTACAATGTACGAATACAGTAAGTGCGCGATAGAGGACAGTTTTGTATGGTTTAATGAGCTGTATTTTTTTTCTAAATGGTGCAATTGCACTATTCAAAAAATTATGAATTTATGTATTTAGAAGTTACCTATAAAGTTATCGAAAACTAGGTATTTTGTTTTTCCTATTAAATTTGTCGAAAAATAAAGTGTATTTGTTTAAATAAATAACTAAAAAGAAAGAATGAAGATATATTGTCAAAATTTGGGTCAACTAAACAATTTAACGACAATTACCACAAAATGTGTGAAAAGAGTCTAAAATGCAACGGTGAAACGTTCAAGTGCCTGTTGCAATATTAAAAACAAAATTAAATATCTTCTAAAGTATCGAATTTTCGATGACTCTGAGTTATACGTTTTTTTTTGCACAGAAGGATTCAATGAATCGATTTTTGTAACAAAGTCGGAATATTTAAAAAGAAAAGTCTCATTTTAAAAATTTATTTCGAAACAAAGCGAACAAAATTTTCTTCGAACGATAGATTACCAGCATTTATGAATTATTTTATTTCAAGGTTGAAATTTTTATTTTTGTTCAACGAGTAATTAAATAAACGTTTATTTATCTCTTGCTAGTTATTCGTAATTTTGATCCAAATAAGACGTACACCCGTCTCCGGGACAGAGCTATAGATTGGTCCAGTTGCTAGAATCATTCTGGACACGTGTACGTACGAAAACATACGCGAAACCTTGTTATGTCACTAAGAAGACACATTTGAACGCTGTCGCTGCTGCAACACATACACTACACGCGTATATAAGGAACCGTATCAGTACTTTACACTCACATGGTTACATACGCGTGTGTGCGTGCCATACGTAATAGAAGGTTAAGCTAGGTTGACCGACCATGATGCAGAGTGCATGCGTAACGAATAGTTCGCGCCGATTGTACGAGTGCACGTATCTACCTAGAGTAAAAACATTGTACGTGCATGTGTTCGTGCACGTGTAGATGATAAGCGGTGACACGACGTTATATCATCGTCTACGGGGCGCATGGTGCATATTGCGACACGATCACTGCAGTTCTTTCACCCATTCGATTCGGTCGCAATGCACGCGTTAAAACGTCCAACGTAAATCGGCTTGATCGGTAATCCTTAAATGCGAATCGTGTACCAATTCGCTGATCTTTACCAACGAAGATGCAAACGGATGCATTATTGCGATCGTGTAGGTGGATGAACTCAAGATACAATTATTTCTATTAAAATTTGGACGTCATACTCCATGTACAGGGTGTTCGGCCACCCTTGGGAAAAATCTTAATGGGGGATCGTAGAGGCCCAAATAAGACGGAAATCAAGAATACCAATTTGTTGATGGATGCTTCGTTAAAAAGTTATTAACAATTAAATACAACAATTTCGAATCGTATTGGAAAAATTATTTTCGGTTGCGGGGGTCAATTACAATCATTTTTGGTGAATACACATACCTTCGAAATCCTATCCACTTTCGAGAAAAAAAATCCGGTAGGAGCTGAAATTTTTCGATAAAAAAAAAATTGTTCAAATCGTTCTAAAAAAATTATTTTCGGTTGCGGGGGTCAATTACAATCATTTTTGGCGTTTACACATACCCTCGAAATCCTACGCACTTCCGAGAAAAAAATTCCTTACCGAAAATCTAATCAGGTACCTAAATTTTTCGACGACAAAAAATTTCAAATCGTTCTGGAAAAATTATTTTCGATTGCGGGGGTTAATTACAATCATTTTTGGTGAATAGACATACCCCCGAAATCTTGCGCATTTTCGAGAAAAAAATTCAAGAACGTGTGAAATTTTTCGATGGAAAAAAAGAATTTCAAATCGTTTTGGAAAAATTATTTTCGGTTGCGGGGGTCAATTACAATCATTTTTGGTGAATAGACATACCCCCGAAATCTTGCGCATTTTCGAGAAAAAAATTCAGTACGGGCGGAACTTTAAACGTTAATAACTTTTTAACGAAGTCTCCATCAACAAATTGGTATTCTTAATTTTCGTCTTATTTTGGCTTCTAAAATCTTCCATTAAAAGTTTGCCCAGGGGTAGCTGAACACCCTGCACAGAGTGAGTCTCCTAACATGACGACCTTAAATATCTCGTAAGGTATTCGTTGTATGAAAAAATGTTTGAAACAAAAGTTGTATGGTTTCTAGGGGGACATTCAGTGCCCTTATCTATTTTTTATTACCTTCCTTTTTTATTGAGATATTAGGGTCATCCTCAATTTTTTAAATGGAATGTCTAATATTTTTTTTCGCATTCGGATAAATCATCAAATTTTGCGTAAAAAAGTATTACACAAAGTGGGACTTCAAATGAATATTTACTGAGATATTTTTTAAACAAATTTTATTTCAAGCGGTGTTCGAAGTGCTGTCCATTACAGTAAAAAATTTGAGTGAGAGATTCTAGAGGCCAAAATAAGAGGAAAATGAAGAATGTCAATTTGCTGATTGAAGCTTCGTTAAAAAGTTATTAACAAAATTGTTGTTAAAAATTATTAATAAAATTTGTCTACCTACGCGAATTTTTTTCTCGAAAGTTGTTTAAATATCGCGTTAATTCGACAATCGGAAAACCTCGATTAAACCACCGCGTGATTGAAAGAAAAAACGAGCTATTTTTTGTACGGTGTTGTTCCTAGTTTACGCGACATTCCATAGCCTTCTCTGCGGCGTAATACGTTTCTGGAGCAATACCGTGTAGAAAAACTCCAAATTTACTTTCGATAACAGTCGCACGATCGGCCCAGTAACGGTTCCTAGAGAATAGGTGTTACTACGCCGAAATAAAGAGAGGATGCGACGATAATAACCAGACAGCGCCGCGAGACGACAATTTTCCCTCTCGTGACCGCGATTAAGAATTAAGTCTGTCTCTTCGAACACTCGCTATTTGGTTCTCGACGAGAGCGGACCTCAAACGCCGACCTCGTCTAACAACAAAGATCGATCATTGAAAAGTTAGATTCGTCTAACTTATCGTAGAATCACGTGAACGAAGTAGCACGAATTTAGACTGCTGCGGATTCTGAGGAATCCTGCCTAAAGTCGAGATATTCGAGCCATACGTTCTCGTGCAGAAATCGATCAACGCGTTGATCGAACCATTTTGGAAAGTAATAAAATCAGACTGATTCTCTTTCCATATAATTCAATAGCAACCGGTGGCTGAAAAATACCGAGCTTACACTCTCATAGTGATTGGTTACAGCCATCGATGCTAAGTAAACACGTACCGCTTTAGTCAGCGGTCGTGTAGGAGGTATCGAGAGAATTTCTCGATCCTCCCTTGATTATTGCACAGTGCTAAAATCCACCTATAGGGGGCTTTTTGGCGTATTCCCTGGGTGGAATCGCCGTCCTCCAAAATCGAGTCAGTGCTTGGGATCACACCCACGTAGGGGCCTTTTTGGTGGACTCCCAGCAGACTTCGACCTGCTCGAGCGTGGTTTGTAGATCGTGTGTACAGACACCAGGTGTAGAACGACGCTCAAAGGACACCGTGGTGTAAGAACCTTAATAATCAGTTGCTTCTTGCGCAGTTAAGAGACTGCACCACACCGGTCCCGTACTGACCAGGGCACGGTGATGAGCCGCGGAGCAGACAACATTCGGAGCCATACAACCTCCGCCTGTTGTCCACTCTAGCAATAATCAAACCCTGCAGTCCAGGGAAAATCGAGATTAGAATCTCACCTTCCTGTACTGCAATCTCGATCATACGAGAAACGTTTGATAATACAGTCCACTAATACAGCTGCGTATCGCTGCATCAGAATCCCGCTCCTGTTTACCATAAACGGAGCAAGGAGCGTGTGGAATAAAGCGAGTCAGACAACGCAGCGAGCGTTGTCAGGCATTTACAGCTGGATTTCGGTCTTTTTTTTGTTACAGAAGACCGAGACGAGAGTTGTAGCGGCTAGACGGCTAGCCAGGTTTTTCCCCTGAAATTTAAATACCATTAAATATATAATTTCATTTTAATGTCTTTCAAGTTTGTTTATTTTTGCAGTTTGTTTTAAATAAACGGCCTAGTCAGGTTTGACTGGGCGAAAGAAATTTATCAGTGCACGATTCACTTTGCCCCATATTTCCGATCCCTCGTAATCCGGACTCCACGTTAAAGGGTGAGAGACAAGGTTTTTGTATAAACCTTTGCGCTACTCGCACCTATTTTAACAAAAAATGCATAGGATTTGCGGCGAAATAATATACAAGGAAACGAAATTACATTCACATAAATGTAAAATTTCTTTTCTCAAAATTTCCATTTTGACTTTCTCATTGTACACTAACACTAGTAGCCTATTGTAGAGTAATTTGCGTTGTTATACAATATATCGAGCGATTATGTAATTTATGTCCAAAGAACGAAGATTCGTATTTGTGCGATTTCTCCTATTGGTGTAATCTTTTCCTGGAAAGTTTAATCGGTTACATTCAAGACCGCGATAAGGTTTTATTTCATTAACGACGTCTATAGGAGAGAAAGTAGGAACTGGCTAGTATACTACCGTCCCTAGTTTTGCCTTTGTTGTGCAGACGCCCTGATCTACTGACCCTACTTCGTGAGAAACTAATTACACACCCGTGTAACCCAAATGTGCTCATAAATATGCTTGTCATAGGCATTTACCACTTTTATCCTGCATTTAGTGCCATTTAATGGTACAAAATTCTACTCAATCCTTCATATGTACATTTTAATTCTACTAAATTAATTCCAACTCTCTTTAAATTCTACTCAGTCTTTTATACATTTAAATTCTACTAAATTAATCGACTTCTTTTTACTGCTTGTTATCGAAAAGAATAACTTTATAATATTTTACATTATAATTTTACAAAACACTTATTGTTGGGCGTATTTACATTTAACTAATTGTAACTCTCGATATAACGAATTTTAATATATACTTTCTTTGATTAAAATATTTTTGTAAATAAAAATAAGACAGGTACACATTTTAATGTTAATTGTGTGAGCATACTTTTAAAAAATTATACCATTTTGTTATATAATATACGGCACTGTATCAACCAAAGGAACTGAAGGTTATATCAAAAACTTTTATTTTCCATTTTCCATTTGGTCTTTCATGAAGAAACGTCCCCTTCCTGATTATACTACAATTTCTCTGACACCTTGAATAATAATTATACAGGGTGTTCGGTTACCCCTGGGGAAAATTTTAATGGGGGATTCTAGAGGCCACAATAAGACGAAAATCAAGAATACTAATTTGTTGATGGAGGCTTCGTTAAAAAGTTATTAACAATTAAATTCAAAAATTTCAAATCGATCTGGGAAAATTATTTTCGGTTGCGGGGGTCAATTACAATCATTTTTGGTGAATAGACATACCTCCGAAATCCTACCCACTTTCTAGAAAAAAATTCTAGAAAGTGTGAAATTTTTCATCGGAAAAAAAATTTCATATCGTTCTAAAAAAATTATTTTCGGTTGCGGGAGTCAATTACAACCATTTTTCGTCATTACACATACCTCCGAAATCCTACGCGCTTTCGAGAAAAAAATTCCTTACCGAAAATCTAATTAGGTGCCTTTTTTGACAAAAAAAAAATTTCATATCGTTCTGGAAAAATTATTTTCGGTTACGGGGGTTAATTGTAATCATTTTTGGTGAATAGACATACCCCCGAAATCCTGCGCATTTTCGAGAAAAAAATTCAGTACAGGCGGAACTTTAAACGTTAATAACTTTTTAACGAAACCTTCGTCAACAAATTGGTATTCTTGATTTTCGTCTTATTTTGGCTTCTAAAATCTTCCATTAAAATTTTTCCCAGGGGTGGCCGAACACCCTGTATAATAATTCTTCCCAAAAAGTGATTATCTGCATTAAACAATGATTTAGTTTCGCGTTTTCTTTATTTACATATTTCATTGTGCAATTTGAAGATATACACGCGTGTCATTTCATAACACCAAATGTATAATGAAATTAATGACCCTTAACTGGATTAAGAAAAAATTTCATTTGCTTCTTTTTTAAACACGTCTTTCAACGAATGAAACTTATTCTTTATCGTAAATATTTGCTTTCATCCGACTGAATTTATAGATACTTGAAAATCTTGAAATTTTATTATTCTGCTCTTTACAAGTACCAAATGATAGATTTTATAGAAAACGTGTTATTATTTTTCAAATTGAAGATATTTAGTTTATACTGCTCGTGTAACGAAAATAATAATTTTTTAAAGGTACGCTCTTCACGAATTATTATCAAAGATAAAACGAGTGATTTCCTGCTATCGAGAATCAACTGATGTTTAAATGTATAAGTCGTTGTTTCAAACGACATCTTATTAGATACTTCGTCGTTTTATTATTTGATTACGAAGGAGTAATGGATGGTGGAAAGATTTGAGTGATTAAATGTCGTTTTTACGCAGTCTCAGCGACCAACAATGCTAGGCATTTCGCAAAATTTCCGCGGGTGGTACAAGTTCTCGGCGATCGGGTGAAAATTACGAGCAATAGTTTCCTCCTGGCGGAAACTACGATTACAATCGCTTGTTAATAAATATATAGTAGTATAGCCGGTCACCAGTGCTTCGTACACAGTTTAAACATTACGTAATACGTATTGCGTGTTTTGCTGTGGCATTACCTCATATCGAAGCAATTCTCGAGTCTGGCGCGGTCATTTTCCCACCGTGGCTACCCTCCCTTCTGGTTCAAATATGCGTAAACTTGTTTCCGTTTCAGAAAAGATATTCCGCAGAAAAATAGCTATTTCCTTCTTCTTGCGATATACAGGATACACGGAACACTTTGCACACATTTCCGAGCCTTTGAATAATTCGATTTGTAATTTTTCATTTATGCTTAACATTCCTATAAAACCTTTGTGAAATAGTTTTCTAAAAGGCATCAGGTCGAAATTCACTCAGAATATACAGGGTGTTTACCCATCCTTGGGAAAAATTTTAATGGGAGATTCTAGAGGGCAAAGACGAAAATCAAGAATATCAATTTCTTGATTGAGGCTTCATTAAAAAGTTATTAAAAAATTTCAAATCATTCTGAAAAAATTATTTTTGGTAGTGGGGTTCAATTATAATCATTTTTAGTGAATACACATACCTCTGAAATTCTACTCACTTTCGAGAAAAAAATTCGAGTAGGTATGAAATTTTTCGGCGAAAAAAAGAAATTTCAAATCGTTCTGGTAACATTATTTTTGGTTACAGGGGTCAATTATAATCAGTTTTGGTTATTAGACATACCCCTCGAAATCCTACCCACTTTCGAGAAAAAAATTCGAGTAGGTACTGAAATTTTTAGACGAAAGTAACAAATTTCGAATCATATAAAAAAATTATATTTAGTTACGGGGGTCAATTACAATCATTTTTGGTGAATAGACATACCCCGAAATCCTATCCACTTTCGAGAAAAAAAATCCGGTAGGTGCTGAAATTTTTCGGCGAAAAAAAATTTTTCAAATCGTTCTAAAAAAATTGTTTTCAGTTTCAGGGGTCAATTATAATCATTTTTGGTCATTACACATACCCTCGAGATCCTACGCATTTTCGAGAAAAAAATTCCTTACCAAAAATCTAATTAGGTGCCTTATTTCGACGAAATAAAAATTTCATATCGTTCTGGAAAAATTATTTTCGGTTGCGGGGGTCAATTACAATCATTTTTGGTGAATAGACATACCCCCGAAATCCTGCACATTTTCGAGAAAAAAATTCAGTACGGGCGGAATTTTAAACGTTAATAATTTTTTAATGAAGCCTCCATCGACAAATTGGTATTCTTGATTTTCGTCTTATTTTGGCTTCTAGAATCTCTCATTAAAATTTTTTCCAGGTGTGGCCGAACACCCTGTATAGCTGTGATACAAAAATGAAACTAAATGCAAACGATGGCTGCGTAAATCTAGTAGTGCTAGGTTAGGTGTAAATTATAACGAGAATGCGTTTCTGATGGTATTACAAGCATTACAAACATTTTTCAAACACGTCGCTCAATGCAAATATTGGTCAATCGTTCTAAACCTCTTTCTAAGTGGCTTTATCTAGCTACAGCTTCCCATTAAAGTAGTTTCGACAATTGAGTAGGAAGACGCAGACCCTGCAATTTTCGTCGCGTTAGATGTAAGTCGTGCCCAGAATACGTTCTTGACGGCATCATGGATAGGTATTAATAGAAATAGAAGTCATGCGAATGTATTAAAACACCGTAAAGACATTTCAGTCTTAAATGCAAGGATATAATTTTTGATGTTATTTATAGACGTTATTGAAAAACTAAATCAATCGAAACTTCTTTTTAAAGAAGACTTTTTAGCTACACCTTTTATAAACAATAATAGTTATATTACTTGTCTGGAAAATGACTTTTCTTATCGATAAGTCCATCATTTAAAAACTATTTAGGAGTTTTGGAGACGCTTCGGCTATATAAGTTTTCATTAGGCCAATTTTTACAATTAAATAGGAAGACATTGGACTACAGAAAATATCAAATATCGTATATCCTTTCTTTTTGTAAGCAATGACAGTTGTATTTCTTGTCTGGAAAGGAATTTTTTCTATCGATGAGGCCATCATTTTAAAACTACTTAGAAAATTCTTAGACTTTTCGGCCATAGCTTTTCATTGATTTCATTTTTACAATTAAATAGGAAAACATTGGACCCTGCAAGTTTTGTCGCGTTATATTGTAAGTTCGAGCGAGAATACATCCTTGGCGGGATGAGAGATCATGATCCGCTATTTGTACATACGTAGGATTGCATGCTTGTTTACTATGCCACTTCCGACTAGTAGTCTCGCTTTCGATAATACGATTTCTTTAGTCGGTTGTTACAGCTCACGAAACGATCTATAGATCCCGCTGATTCGCCGTGTTTACGTAACGCAATATCGGCCAAGCATAAATCGGTGTGGAAGGGTGGGGGGGGGGGGAGTGAATCATCGATTACACTTGCTAGGCTGCAACATGGACGACGGCTTCCTTGTTAAGCCTTGAATAAGTAATCTGCCCCTGAGGTGACACGGTGTACAGAAAATCGGACAGTTGTGCACATCCATTTTTCGGGAATTTCTTTCGCGACAGAACAAGTCAAAATTCATTCATAGCACGGCGATATCTCATTGAGAACTACACCGGTATATTTTACAAACCGACAAAAATTTTGTATAAATATAGAATTTTGAATGAATATGAAACGCGAAGCAAATGATTAATAACGGTTTTGTTCTTAATACTTGCAGGATAAGAATAGGTCAACAATATTCACGTAATTTGCGTGTGTTATTTGAGATCGTTGCAAACGATGAACGTAACTTACGCTGATTATGTACTTAATAATCAGTTTAAAATATCGGCAGTTCTTATCAATATACGATTAATGTCGTTGAAAAGGTAAGAACTTCTTGCCGATGTTTTTTCGTCCTACTGAATATTGAATTGACACTTTTCATTAATAAAGTGAATATTATTGACAAATTCTTACCTTTAATTGTACCGGCTGTAAAGCGATTATCGTTGTCTCCGCGTTTTCTATTTTTATTTTAACATACTAACGAAGAATTTATTATCTTATGTTTAAAACATACTCTCATAGTTAGTTTGGAACTCCACGGTGCCTTATAATTAATCCAATAATAAAAATCGTGTCATTTGGAAAATGTTCTACTTTTATTTACAGTAACATACAGGGTGTTCGGTTACCTGTGAGAAAAATTTTAATGGGAGATTCTAGAGGCCAAAATAAGACGAAAATCAAGAATATCAATTTCTTGACTGAGGCTTCATTAAAAAGTTATTAAAAGATTTTAAATTGTTCTAAAAAAATTATTATTGGCTGCAGGAGTCAATTATAATCATTTTTTGTCATTACACATACCCACGAAATCCTACCCACTTTCGAGAAAAAAATTCCTTAGCGTAAATCTAATGTTAGGCCAGAAATTTCAACCGAAACTTTAAAATGTCATAACTCCTGAACGGATTGGACGATTGTAATGTTTCATAAAGCACACAACGCGTATTTTGGTGCAGAATATGTGGAAATTTCAAAATATTCGAAAAGTTATTCCTTGACCTCTCAAAATGAGAAAACCCCCATAAAAATGGTCCAATTTTCAAACAGCCATAACTCCTATAATAGTGAATATATTTCAATGAAACTATTTTCTGAGATAAAGCTCATGGGTACCTGCAAAAAAGTATTAGACAACTTTTCTGTAGAGCGTCAAACAAATTTATTAAAAATGAAAAACACATTTTTAAGAAAAATCGACATGGGGTGCCTAAATTTTTCGGCGAAAAAAAAATTTGAAATCGTTCTGGAAAAATTATTTTCGGTTGCAGGGGTCAATTACAACCATTTTTGGTCATTAGATATACCCTCGATATCCTACCCACTTTCGCGAAGAAAATTCGAGAAGGTGTGAAATTTTTCGACAAAATTAAAAAATTTCAAATCGTTCTGGAAAAATTGTTTTCGGTTGCGGGGGTCAATTACAATCAGTTTTGGTGAATAGACCTACTCCTGAAATCCTACCCACTTTCGAGGAAAAATTCAGTACGAGTGGAGCTTTAAACGTTAATAACTTTTTAACGACGCCTCCATCAACAAATTAGTATTCTTGATTTTCGTCTTATTTTGGTCTCTGGAATCTCCCATTAAAATTTTTCCCACGGGTGGTCGAACACCCTGTATATGAATCTTGAACAGAATTTTACCTGTATAATTCTGCAACCGCAGAAGAGAAACATTTGCACGCGTTATACAGGGCGAGGCACTAATTAGTCCCCACGATTTTTCAGCTCCTTTCGATGATCTGTCAAGAGAATGTTTCCTATCGAAGATAATTAATATTTAACCAACAAGAAATTGCAATTGCTTAGATTTGAAAACAAACTGATTTTTGGTTTAAGTTTGAGGTACTGTTATACTATTATACAGTTTGGGGGCACTGTTATATTTTTAAGTAGGACTGTGTTCTTAATTTTTTTGTCGAAAATTAATTCTCTTGTAGGTAAATACTAATTAACTTTAATAGGAAACATTTTTTTGTCAGACCATCGAAAGGGACTAAAAAATCGTGGGAACTAATACGTGCCTCACCCTGTATATCGACCATTCAATATCATTAATTATTGTTTGTAACAAGTTAGTGATAATACTTTCAAGGTTTTCATAGACTTTTATATGGAAATCTTGTTGTCTACAGATACGAATAAGACCTTCTGACCTTTCTCTCTTCTCTCTCTCTCTCTCTTTAATGCGTCCTAGATTAGATGAATCTTGACGTACTTGCTAATAGTCTTTTGTGTTGGATTTAGAAATTCATGTGACCAAATTCCTTATATGCATCGAATTAATAGAAGATATACAGTAAGGAGCAAAACTGAACACACGTACGACATTTTAACAAACATAATTTTTTATTCGATATTTGCATGTAGAGTGCAAAAGAAACAAAATATTTAGTATTATCTACAATCTTCTGGTTTATCAAAACAAATTTAACATTTGTGATATCATTATTATTTTGCTCCATACAATTCTCTGACTAACAGCAAATTTTCTAGGAATTACTCGCGTTGGTAAACCCAATTTCAATTAGAAAATGATATTGATCTTTATACACGGTATGTCGGAAAAATAACAATGAAAGCTGCCAATGCCATCTATTAAAACAATATGTAACCTGAAAGCTGTATATATCATCTACAAAACAAAAGCATCATTATTGGAATCGACTAACGGATTGTCGAGTTATAACGATTAAAATGGCAGTACCTTTTGTCACTTCGTTGCAGAAACACAATGGAACAAAGAGCAAATAACAAATTTTGTTTCAAGCTCGAGGAAACTTTTACAGAAACATTTGAATTGATGAAAAAAGTTTATGGTGATTATTGTTTATCCCGTACACGTGTGTTCGAATAGTAGAAACGATTCCAGAACGGTCGTGATGCTTTGGAAGATGATCCAAAGCCAGGCCGGCCAAAAAAGAAAAATCGCGATGAATCGGTTGAAAAAGTGCGTGAAATGATTACCTACGATGCTACTTCAAGTGTGAGATGGTTGGCAGAGGTACTAAATACGACTAAAGACATGATTCACGAAATTTTGTCAAAGGACTTAAATAAACTGATATAATTGCTCGCGCTGAACATTGCAAGGATCTTATTAAAACAGCCAGACGGAACTGCACATTCCTGGAATCGATTGTGACTGGAGACGAGACTTGGTGCTTCAAGTACGATCCACAAACAAAGCGCCAAAGTACAACGTGGAAGTCTCCAGAGTCTCCGAAATCGAAAAAATTGCGATTCCAGAAGTCACGAGAGAAGACAATGTTGATCTGTTTTTATGATTCTAAAGGTATTATACTTGGGGAATTCGTTCCACAGGGTCAAAATGTCAATGGTGAATATTATCTGGGTGTTATGGAGTGTTTGTGGAAAAAAATCGTTCGATTGTGGCCCGAGTATCGAGCGCCAGGAAGTTGGTTTTTGTTGCGCTATAATGCACCATCGCAAAGGACTATCGCTGTTCGTGAATTTTTGGTGAAAAACAGGTCTGTGTGCTCCGACATCCTCCGTATTCGCCGGACTTATCTCCGTGTGATTATTTCCTATTCCCAAAACTCAAACTGGCCATGAAAGGAACGTTTTATGACAGTGTTACACAAGTCCAAGGCGCGGTGACAAGAGTCAGTGAGGCGATTCCGCAAAATGATATAAAAAATCTATGCTGGCATTGGTCGAACGTGCCTAGCGGTGTACTGATGCGGAAGGGATGTATTTTGAATAAAATAAATAATTTTCTTCTTTTAATTTAAAGCGTTCCGTTATTTTACCGACATACTGTGTATCTTTAGATAATGGTTTCATGACGTTATATTGATGTGTGTTATTGCACGGCAACGATAAACTAACAACTACTGCACACCTGAATACGACATTGACTTTGATGGATTATCAAGCTGTTTATAAAGTCTATATTTACGGTTCCTAATTCCAACAATCTTAATGCGATGCAAAACCGACTACACGAAAAGAATTGTACAAAGAGAAATAATATCGATATCACAAATGTTAAATTTGTTTTGAAAAGCTAGAAGATTATAGATAATACTAAGTATTTTTTTTTCTTCTGCATTCTACGTGCAAATATTTGATAAAAGATTGATTTTTTTGAAATGTTGTACGTACGTATGTTCAGTTTTGCTCTTTACTATATACGTAATATTTTTAAGTCGTCGTTTTACGGATATCAATAGTCTGACAAAATGTATGTAAATATATTCGTCAAAGTGTTCTGTTGCTTCATTAATACGTAACTTCGTTAAGTAACAGATAAACTTGTCATACAAGTATTTAATGGTATCAAAGTGTTTTTTAACTTTGTAACTAATAGCGCAAGTTGATATATTCCTTATTGCAACCATCGCTCCTTCATTGAATAACGATCAATATGTTAATCGTTATGTGTGAATTACGCGGGAGCGTTATGTATGCGTCTCACGGATTAAAAAGAAAGTGATACAAACGTTTTCGAAAAGCTGGGAACACAGATAGCATTGCAAGTAACTATGTACGTATTGAACGACGTTAGCATATCCTCGCGTCTAATTTTGCTTATCGGTTTACATATGAAATAACGATGTTAATCCCTGTTTGCAGTATCATTACACGTGTGCCCCTTTTTGCACAAGAGTTTACTGAACAAACATTGATAAATGTAACTAGAAAGATATAAAAAATATTTTTTCACAATATTAATAGGTATTACTGAACAATCTTACGTACAAATCACATAAGAACGTGCCATTACTGTACAAACTTCAGGATGATTCAATTTTGTTTCATTTTAAGAGATGACTGTTTAATGTGTGCCATTCGATACGAGTGTAGGCTCCCACTATGTTCGTGGAGCCGTTTATTTAGCAAATTTGAATGAATAGAATAGGAAATTTTTATAAGGAGTAGGATCTTAATTTCATTTCACGATTCAATTACAGCTTCTTTCGACTGTGAAATGATTGAAAACTGTCGCTTGTGTGTATAAATACATCGTGCCATAATGCCTCACAGATTTTATATGGCACTTCGCTAATTTCATGGTAAATGTTTCAAACCACTTCATTGTTATTCGACTTCTATGTATCAGAGCATTATCTTGTTGGTACATCCAAACTATGTGGTTCTTCGAGTGAATAAAGAACAACAAATTGTTTTCCAATATTGCGATGTATTCTAAATTGTTCTGGATGAAGGAAACGCTAATTTCACCTTGGCACTCGATCAAAACGCAGCCCGCATTATTAGAAATTGCGTTTGGAAAAGTATTTTCGTTCCTTTCGTAGTTCCCACCAGTAAGAATTAAACCGTCGAGGTTGAATTTGTCCTCTCTGGAAAATGTTACCTAATAAAAAACGTTAAATGGGAAACAATAACATAATGTCACCTTTCAACTTATTAATTTTTAAGATTAACTTCCATTGTAGGCTCCCTCTATGTCCGTGGAGCCGTTTATTTAGCAAATAGAAGGTTCAATACTATTTACAACACTTGAATTTATTTACAAATATGTACATGTGTTAACAGTTTAAATTTCAATGTTCTTATTGGTGTTCTTATGGAGTCCTTGTGTTATTCTAACTTGGAAAGTCTAATGCCCCGCGATTTTATACATATTCAAAAGGAGGTGGAAACCTCATGTATCCAATCAAACCCCTGCCCATCCCTCGTGGGCCAGTCCTCAGATATTCGAAATCCCACCCACTGAGGGTGATACAGGGGTGGGTGTCCGCGGTCCCAAGGGGCAGGTATGGTCCCAAAGTACGGTGCTTAACGGCTTGAGAGTACGGCAATTTGTTTTGTACCCTAAGGTACTTGCCCAATTGCCAATCAAGTAATTTAGCTAATATTAGCTAAATAAGGGGTCCGCTAATAAGTGTTGGAATTCCCAACAATGAGACAGAATAAAGGCAACTCGGTTTTTAAACTTTTTTCAATTTCCTAACAGATTTGTAAAAAATCTGTCGTTAACGAATTAAAAAATGAATATGGTTTTACTAATAATAACAGATGTTTATTTATTTAACTTCGCGAGGCTAATTCTGTATAGAGTTCAAAAGTAGACTAAACGATTATACAGGGTGTTCGGCCACCCCTGGGAAAAATTTTAATGGGCGATACTAGAGGCCAAAATAAGACGAAAATCAAGAATATCAATTTTTCGATTGAGGCTTCGTTAAAAAGTTATTAAAAAATTAAATTAAAAAATTTTAAATCATTCTGAAAAAATTATTTTTGTTTGGAAGGTCAATTACAATCATTTTTGGTGAATAGACATACCCTCAAAATCTTAACCATTTTCGAGAAAAAAATTCCCTACCGAAATTGTAATTTCAGGCCAAAAATGTCACTCCAAAATTTCGTGTGTATCATTAACCCTTTGCACTCCTATGTCGAGCGTGACTCGACAACAGTTTTTATCTCAGGAACTCCTTTGTCAACAATAATTTATATAAAACAGATATTTAATTGAATTTGCCCTATTTTTTACTTGACGTAAATTTCAAATAAAACACTTAAAAGCTTTGGGAGTTACTAGCAACAAAATTGAAATATAATTTGGAGTGCAAGGGTTAAAACGTCATAACTTCTGAACGGATTGAAGGATTTTAATGTTTAAAAATGCAAATAACATGCATTTTAGTGAAGAATATGTGGGCATTCTAACAATATTAAAAAGTTGCTCCTTGATCCCGTAACGTGAAAAAACCCTCATAAAAAATGATCCAATTTCCAAACATCCATAACTCCTACAATAGTGAATATATTCCAATGAAACTTTTTTCTGAAGTAGAGCTCATGGGTACCTATAAAAAAGTATTCGACAACTTTTCTGTAGAGCGCCAAACAAATTTAGTAAAAATGAAAATTAAATTTTTAAGAACAATCAAAGGTGTCCAAATTTTTCGGCGAAAAGAAAATTTGAAATCGTTCTGGAAAAATTATTTTCGGTTGCAGGGATCAGTTACAATCCTTTTTTGTGGATACACATACCCCCGACATCCTACGCATTTTCGAGAAAAAAATTAATTACTAAAAATATAATGTCTGACCATAACTGTCTGTTACCCTGAAAATTGAAGAGTTTCAAAACATTCTGGAAAAATTATTGTTTGTTGCGTGGGACAATTACAATTATTTTTGGTGAATAGACATACCCCCGAGATCCTGCGCATTTTCGAGAAAAAAATTCGAGTAGGTGCTCGGCGGAAAAATAAAATTGCAAATCGTTCTGGAAAAATTATTTTTGGTTGCAGGGGTCAATTACAATCATTTTTGGTGAATAGACATACCCCCGAGATCCTGTGCATTTTCGAGAAAAAAATTCAATTCGGTCGGAACTTTAAACGTTAATAACTTTTTAACGAAGCTTCCATCAACAAATTGGTATTCTTGATTTTCGTCTTATTTTGGACTCCAGAATCTTGCATTAAAATTTTTCCCTGGGATGGCTGAACACCCTGTATTTTAAATACATTGAAGGAACGAATTTTCTGCAGACCACCGAGGTCTTGGGGTCTTTGGCTTTCCCCAAATGTTTATAAAAAAGGCAACGTTCTCGCTCACTCTTGCATGGTGTACCTGGACACTGGACAGCAGGGTGGGCAGGAATGTTGCAAAAAGCAGGAAACGCCCTGCCAAGGTGACAATTTGTTTAATTGTTGGAGGGCCATCTAACCTTTCGTCTAACCTCACGCACGACCGGGTGGATTTTTTTTAATAATTCGCGTGGCGGCCAAAATGTTAAAGTTCGTCTCGTCCGTAAAATCTTGCCTCTGACGCAAGAATTCTAAAATAATTTCGCCCGTCACGCGTATCGTCAACGGCGGGATAACCTAGTCAGGATCGCCGACGGCAAATCCAGCTAACCAGAAACTGCCGCAGTGCATAGATACGAAAAGGTCAAAGCATTTCAAATGCAAATAGCATTTCTCTCGTAAGGATACATAATACCAAGCAGTGATTGCACGACGCGGGTCCAATTGGTTACCGTAACATCATTTTACGGTTAATAATTACTCGAATCTCGCGCACTGGCATATCAAATCAAATTCCTAAAAGATTGGCCGAGTCACGTCGGAACGCATGTTGCATTCGCTATCGAATCCACTTTCCCTACGGCGCAGTACACATAGTCGACAGTGTCTTGTACGTTGCCTCTAATATCTCGTGACTTCGCATCGCTGACCGATATCCGTCCAAAGCGCTAGAAAACGAAGATTAAACAACTTTTACACGCCGAGATTTTTGTATACATATACAGAGTCTTCGGCCACCCCTGGGAAAAATATTAATGGGAGATTCTAGAAGCCAAAATAAGACGAAAAACAATCATATCAATTTCTTGACTGAGGCTTCATTAAAAAGTTATTAAAAAATTAAAATAAAAAATTTTAAATCATTCTGAAAAAATTATTTTCGGTTGCGGGGATCAATTGCAAGCATTTTTGGTGAATAGACATACCCCTAAATCCGACGTACTTTCGAGAAAAAAATTCCTTAGCGTAAATCTAATGTTAGGCCAGAAATTTCAATCGAAACTTTAAAATGTCATAACTCCTGAACGGATTGGACGATTGTAATGTTTCGTAATGCACACAACGCGTATTTTGGCGCAGAATATGTGAAAATTTCAAAAATATTCGAAAAGTTATTCCTTGACCTCTCAAAATGAGAAAACCCCCATAAAAATGGTCCAATATTCAAACAGCTATAACTCCTATAATAGTGAATATATTTCAATGAAACTATTTTCTGAGATAGAGCTCATGGGTACATACAAAAAAGTATTACACAACTTTTCTGTAGAGCGTCAAACAAAATTACTAAAAATTAAAAACGAATTTTTAAGAAAAATCGACGAGGGGGGTAAGGTGCCTTTTTTCGGGGGGAAAAAATTTCAAATCGTTCTGAAAAAATTATTTTTGGTTGCGGGGATCAATTACAAGCATTTTTTGTGAATAGACATACCCTTGAAATTCTACCAACTTTCGAGAAAAAAATTCGTGAAGGTGTGACATTTTTCGTCAAAATTACAAAAATTTCAAATGGTTTAAAAAAAATTATTATTGGCTGCAGGGGACAATTGTAATCATTTTTTATCATTACACATACCCCCGTAATCCTACTCACTTTAGAGAAAAAAATTCTTTACCAAGAATATACCGTGTGGCCGGAAGTGTTTCTATAACTTGTTAACGAAGCCTCAGTCAACAAATTGGTATCCTGGATTTTCGTCGTATTTTGGCCTCTAGAATCTCCCATTACAATTTTTTCCCAGGGTTGGCCGAACATTCTGCATATGTGAATTAAAATATTCGTACGAATATTTGTATCGCTATTGGTTTCGATGTCTTCGAGTTACTTCGAGATGACGTAACTGTAATTAGAAGATAACCTGTTATTTGATATAACATTCCAAGCCACGTAATTTGAAAAGTGTATAGGTCTGATTGGAAGAACGGATCGTTGAATGACAAGAAGAAACAATCATTTATTATGAAATAATGTATTCCGGTGTAACAGTCATCGATCAAGCAGCCGCGGAGGGGAATCGAGAGGCGCACGTGCGGAAACGTTTTCAAAGAAAAACGAAGCGCGATCGTCGTGAAGGAAGCTCGCGAATATTTGAAACGGCCTTGCCAGCGCTAGTTCCTGCAAGTTTTGCGTCGCAGGTCAAACACATAGGGGACACTGAAAGTGAGTCGCGTTACCGGTGCACCCCACCTCGAGTTCATTACGCAACAGCGCATTGATAAGGAAATAAGCTGGTCGCCTTGACATTGCCGACTCGTAAATATGAACCAGTTGTTCTAGCTGAAGATTCTTGTGTCGTTTGATACAATAACTGCGCGATCTGCGCTGAAAGCCACGATTAAAGTTCGCTCTGTTCGTCTTCCACAATACTCGAATTAAACATAAAACTAATTTTTGTAAAAAAAAATTCCAACGTAAATTTTATCGTATATTGTCAAAATGATTCACACTTTAACGCAATAGCAGCAGCGGCTACAAATAAAAACTGATAAAAGTATCACCTTTTCCACACAGAAACTCTTATTAAAAAATTGCTGGTTTTAAGTACCAGAATGATCTTCAAGATTAGACGCGTTAGATTATATTGCATCAGTAGTTAAGTTTTAAACAAATAAAAGCAGTGAAGATTTTAGAAATTCGGGAACTGTTACTAACATGTTTAAAAAATCTTTTTTTCCCCCCATAAAACTCTTACGGTTTTAAGTATTAGAATTATTTTAAAAATGAAACGTTTTAGATTATATTGGATCATTAGTTAAATTGCAAAATGAGCAAATCGAGCCTCTTCGAGATACGATTATTTAATAAATTTAATACTTTGTATAATAGAGGATCTGAGCTTGGTATCAATATCACAGTAATTATCGCGATAATCAATAAGTATTTAAAAGGACTTCTCACTTTATAGATTTTAAATCACCGGACTTAGGAAAATTTGTAAAATTGACAAAGGTACAATACGAATAAGCCAAGTATCCAAATCCGATTTCATTTTAAACGAGAAACTCCGACTGTCATAAGTAAAAAAATATAAAAACCCTAATACGATAGCAATTATTTGTTGGACTAGAATGTTATAGTTGCAAATAATGATTATAGGAGACCGAAATTTTTTTCGTTGGCGATAATCATTATCGCTGTGGAAATATTCCGGTTGCTCGTAAAAGTTGCAATAATGTTATCCATTTTACTCTACATTCCCCATTATGATTAGGTTTGCGTTATTGACATTGGTTGTCAGCCATTTTAACCAAAAATTGTATTATTGGTAATAGTAAAACAAGTCATTTCACTCGATGGATTCTTTTTTATACAGGTTGTTCGACCACCCCTGGGAAAAATTTTAATGCGGGATTCTAGAAGCCAAAATAAGACGAAAATCAAGAATACCAATTTGTTGATGTAGGCTTCGTTAAAAAGTTATTAACAATTAAATTCAAAAATTTCAAATCGTTCTGGAAAAATTATTTTCGCTTGCGGGGGACAATTACAATCATTTTTGGTGAATATACATGCCTCAGAGATCCTATCCATTTTCGAGAAAAAAAATCGGGTAGGTGCTGAAATTTTTCGGCGAAAAAATAATTTTTCAAATCGTTCTAAAAAAATTATTTTCGGTTGCGGGGGTCAATTACAATCATTTTTGGTCATTACACATCTCCTAAGGGGTTATCATCGCGATAAAAATTTTAAAAAATCGAATTCCTTTTTATTTGCTGAATTGATACAGTTCTGAAAATAATATCCCATCTGGACGTAAGATTTCTACTTTATCATGAGTTTAAGACGGTTGTAATCTTTTGTAAGATTTGTTTTTCTTCAAATGACATTTTTCAAACTGTTAACGCCGATAGCTTCAAAGATTTTAATCCGATTTACTTCAAATTTACGTAAAATTTGTTTTATTGGATTATCTAGTCAAGTAGATTTCTGTTACAAATATTTGGATGCGCAACTTTTTGTCAAAAATCGCCGTGTCGTTTTCAGATATGTACCATTTCTACAAAAATCAATGTTTCAAAAAAATCGTATGTACTTGGGTAGCAAATTTTAAGTGGCATCGAAAAAAATTTGAGTTTTCGGTTCCAAATTAAAAAGGGTTACTTGAAAAAGGTGCAGCGAGTCCAGTACCGCCACTTTGTATTAAAAAAAGAAAGATACGTACATATTTCTTAATAGCTGTACACTACGTGTCAATCACGAAATTCTTCAGTTTCTTCAGCTAGAAAGGTTGATATGATTTTAAAACGTTGATTGTGGCGTAGCTGCTTAAGATGACCCTCGCTGGGAATTATAAGATTGAAATTTAAAAGCTAGAAGAAACCATTCGTAAGTATAACGTGGCGAAGTTCAACGGGAGAATTTATTACGTAACTGCGTTAACGTGAACCGCAAGCCAACGAAGCGATCATATGCAGAAGTTACGATGATTTTATAATAACCGAATAGCGCTTTACGATTGAACGCGTTACACCACATAAGTATGTACATATATGTATGACTTGCATGCGTAACAACTTGATCGCTTTTGTTGATTACGTTACATTATATTATGTGTGTATGCTAGACATTATTACGTTTTTGCGTAGCTATTACGTGAAGGAATTTCATCTTTCATTAAAGATTTCGTAACATTCCTTACACAGACTCGCCGCGTGTGTACGTCTAAAACCAAACCGGCTTCCAGTTATGTACACTTTCAATCGAAAGCCTATTTAAATCGAACGTATTCCTGTGTTGTGGTTATACTTTTTTCTCTAATCATTCTAATTATAATAATAAGTTTAATAATTTAATACTTTTTTTTAATCAAATGGAAACTATTCTTTTCATATGCAACGAATTCCTTTGTGTTGAAATGATGCTACTGTACAGGGTGTTCGGCCACCACTGGGAAAAATTATTAAAACATTATTAAAAAATTAAAGGTTATCTTTTTTATTTTGTTTCCACATCAACCAAAAAATAAATGTGCTTTTCCATTCTTTCCAAATTTCTTAACTTCAGTTGTTCATTATTGTATTGTTTAACTGTTTTTACTGTACTGTTACGTCTTATTACAGTTTACTATCGTAAAAATAACTATCATTAAATTAAAAAATTTCAAATGATTACGAAAAAATTATTTTCGGATACGGGGGTTAATTACAATCATTTTTTGACATTAGACACACACTCGAAATCTTGCCCACTTTCGAGGAAAAAATTCGAGTAGATACTGAAATTTTGAGACGAAATTAAAAAATTTCAAATCTTACTAAAAAAATGATATTTAGTTACAGGGGTCAATTACAAGCATTTTTGGTTAATAGATATACCCCAAAATCCTACGCACTTTCGAGAACAAAAAAAAATCTAACGTGAGGCCAGAAATGCTTCCCTGATATTTCATGCGAATCTTTCAAATATCATAACTCCTGAACAGATTAGAGGATTTTAATTTTTCGAAATACAAACAACGCGTATTTTAGTGGAGAATATGGAGAAATTCAAATAATATTGAAAAAGTTGTTTCTTGATACCGTAAAGTGAAAAAAAAACCCCAAAACTTGTCCAATTTTCAAACAGCCATAACTCCTACAATAGCAAAGGTATCTTATTGAAATTTTTCTCTGAAGCAGAGTCCGTGGGGATCTACAAAAAAGTATTAGACAACTTTTCTGTAGAGCGTCAAACAAATTTATTAAAAATGAAAAACAAATTTTTAAGAAAAATCGATAGGGTTTAAATTTTTCGGCGAAAAAACAATTTCAAATCGTTCTGGGAAAATTATTTTCGGTTGCGGGGGTCAATTACAATCATTTTTGGTGAATAAACATACCTCCGAAATCCTACCCATTTTCTAGAAGAAAATTCAATACGAGTGGAACTTTAAACGTTAATAACTTTTTAACGAAGCTTCGATCAACGAATTAGTATTCTTGATTTTCATTTTATTTTGAACTCTAGAATCTCCCATTAAAATTTTTCCCAGGGGTGGTCAAACACCCCGTATTTTTCTTTTATCTGTATAGCCCTTATCAAACTAATAACATTTTGTTGTGTGCAGAGCTATAGAATTAAAGTATTACTAGGCATACATCTGAATCTAAATAGATTAGAACCCTTACCTTCAAACGGATTTTAAGTTTTTTCGATAGATCTTTGTTTATTAAGTAGCAGTAGCACGCTGAATATACTCCTTGAACGCATCCTTGTATCGTGTATATGCATATTTTACTTTGTTTAGGACTTATTAATAACAAATGTATCAGTAATGTCTAATATTCCTCCGGTAGTGCATTAACAATGGAAAGCTTCTCACAAAGTAACTGGTGGCTCGTGAATACCATAATAGGTTTGGAAACTCGAGGATACAGATGTTCATAGCGGACGAGGTGGCGTATTAAATGAAAAGATTCTAAGGATCCTTCATTGCCACCTGACACTCTCGTGTGCTTGCACAAGTATAATTCTACCGTAAATAGAATAAATTGATTATTTCCCTTCGAGCTCATACAATTCAATACAATTATAATCCTACAACAATGCGTGGTTAGATTTATTGTCGTTACAACCTTAATGCAGTTTATATACTCTTGTCAAGAGATTGCGAAGAAATTTTGCAGAATGTATCCCCGTTTAGAATTTTGCAATATTATCAAAGATAAATGATTTGAATCTGCTTCGTCGAATGTATTAAAATATACATTTAAAATGGATAACGAAAGTATTTAAACGACCTTTTTTTATTAAAATCTATTGATGGATTTTTCAAACTGAAATCCAAATGATCGAAGTTGCAGGCAAAACTTAAATTGCGAATTAATCTAAAAATCTTATTCATTGTTCGTGGCTTCGTGAGTAACATTTGTTCAATTCTGTTTTGAAGCGTACTATTATACAAACGACTTGTACCTTTTTAAACCATGGATTTGTTCGAATTACATTGCTTGTTTTAATGTACTATACGTGTTCCATTTTCATTTTATTTATTTCTTTTATCTATCTTTTTCATCGCACAACTGTGCAAGGAGTTATGGTACAAGTAATTACTGTTTTAAGCCCAACCAAATCCAATATTCTATTACTCGTTTGGGTAACACGTGTGACAAAATTACTTGTTTAAATATTCCTGATATTGCAAATTTTGTCTTCCCATCTTCCTTTCCGGCTTCGATATTCTATATTACTATTGTTTAGTGAACGATAGGGTCGTTTTTATGATCCGCCGATGCGACGATAGGGGATGTCGTCCACAAGACATAATCTGTCAGGCGCAGACTTGATGACGTTTATATAATCACGTGGTTAAATGGTTGCACTCTTGTCAGTATGCTTATTATGTAACTGGAATTCACAGGCATTCTCGAGAGAGGTACGAAAATGTGTGGTTCGACCATGCAGTATCGTTTCGTTGCCTAAATGCTGTTATTTGTTTCGCGTGTTTAAAAATGGTTTGAAACAAAGCATCCTTGAAAAATTATTACGAGAATTTGTATTTAAAAAGAAGCATTGAATTTAATTAATTCCGATCGTGAACCTACAGCGTCGAACACGTCGCGTATATGTATAATCGTAGAATAAATTTTCATCGATTGTTTAGAATTATCTTAACGTTGTAATAGTATTTGAAATATCAGAGTTTTTATCTCTAATACCGTTGTATATTCGAGCGAGCAAACGCACCATTGAAAGTATTTACAGTCGAGTAAAGATAGGAACATCGACAAAGATTATTGCATATATTAATAAATCGATTTAATATTTTTTTAGCAAAGTGTATTCAATAATATTAACTTATTTCGATTTTGCATCTACCTTGTAACAAAGCATTAAATTTTAGCAGGACATAGTGAAAGCAGTATGTACAGTATGAAAAATTTTAATGAGCGATTCTAGAGGCCAAAATAAGACGAAAATCAAGAATACCAATTTATTGATTGAAGCTTCGTTAAAAAGTTATTAACAAAATTATTAATAAAATTTGTTCATGTACACGAATTTTTTTCTCACAAGTGCGTAGGATTTTGGGGGTATGTCTACTTACCAAAAATGCTTGTAATTGATCCCTTCAACTAAAAATAATTTTCCAAAGACGATTCGAAATTCTGTTTTTTCACCCAAAACTTTCAGCACTTGCTCGAATTTTTTTCTCGAAAGTGGATAGGATTTCGAGGCTACGTCTAATGACAAAAAATTATTGCAATTCACCCTCGCAACTGAAAATATTTTTTTCAGAATAATTTGAAATTTTTTAATTTCGTCGAAAAAATTTCACACCTTCTCGAATTTTTTTCTCAAAAGTGGATAGGATTTCGAGGGTACGTCTAATGACAAAAAATTATTGTAATTGACCCTCGCAACTGAAAATAATTTTTTCAGAATAATTTGAAATTTTTTAATTTCGTCGAAAAAATTTCACACCTTCTCGAATTTTTTTCTCAAAAGTGGATAGGATTTCGAGGGTACGTCTAATGACAAAAAATTATTATAATTGACCCTCGTAACGGGAAATAATTTTTTCAGAACGATTTGAAATTTTTTTTTCAGGCATTGTCGATTTTTCTTAAAAATTCGTTTCTGATGTTTAGTAATTTTGTTTGGCGCCCTATAGAAAAGTAGTCTAACACTTTTTTGTAGGTACCCATGAGCTCTATCTCAGAAAACAGTTTCATCGAAATATATTGACTATTATAGGAATTATGGCTGTTTGAAAATTGGATAATTTTTATGTGTTTTTTCTCACTTTAGGGGATCAAGGAACAATTTTGCCAACACTGTTAGAATTTCTACATATTCTCCACTAAAGTACGAGTTGTTTGCTTTTTGAAAAATTAAAATCCTCCAATCCGTTCAGGAGTTATGACATTTTAAAGATTCGCATAAAAATTTCGGGTATCATTTCTGGTCAGAAATTATATTTTCGATAAAGAATTTTTTTTTTCGAAAGTACGTCGGATTTCGGGATATGTATATTCACCAAAAATGCTTGTAATTGATCCCCGCAACCAAAAATATTTTTTTCAGAATGATTTGAAATTTTTTAATTTAATTTTTTAATAACTTTTTAACGAAGCCTCAATCAAGAAATTGATATTCTTGATTTTCGTCTTATTTTAGTCTCTAGAATCTCTCGTTACAATTTTTCCCAGGTGTTGCCGAACACCCTGCATGTATAATCATGTGATTGTAATGTTGAAGTGCAATATTTTGTGCAATGTACTCACAAAAGAGTATAGTTATGAATGATTACGAACAATTGTGATAGACAGCACGTTATGTGTAATTTATCGATGTCGGATTTAATATTACGTTTTTCAGCCTACATAAAAGCCAGAAACGAAGATGACGTTCGTATCGGGTACAGTTTATTTCCCTGTTGATTTATCACCTCGTGCTTGCTTCTTAATTTAATGTCTCGCGCGTCTGAATGCGAGAAGCATTCGCCGTATTTCTTTCACGTCTGAATGAACAATTCGGCGCTTAATTAACAAGTTAACGAGCCAATTATAAAAATGTACAATGCCCTGTATAAAAGGGATTCGTCAATTTGCTTCGCGAGAATTCGTCGAGCAACACGAATATCGATGATTTATAAATAACTCGCTTCATTTATGCGATACTTTTTATTCGCTCGGAATAGTATCTTTAAGTGTAAAGAAAAGATGTACGTAGTTAGATCAATATTCTCTATTCTGTCCATGTAGTTTCGTAGATAAATTTTAATTCGATCGCACAGTGAACCGACTGCTTAGAAACCTTTGTTTCAAATAAATAGAAGAACAACTAAATTAAACTAGAACGTTTTGGGGGATTAGATTTTGTTCAAAGTTATGTATGGTGTTTTTTTTTACAAATTGAAGAAACTTAACATTGCAATAATATTCATGCATTTTGATATTCGAAACAGGAGCATGTGTATTTAAATGCATACGTTGGTATGAAACAATCGTTTCCAACTACAGTTACTTACGTAATTGTCAAAAATAGCAATATGAAATTGTATTTGGAAGTTTACTAAGATTTGTATAATTTTATGTGGTTATGTTTCAACTGTGACGTAATTACAGCTATTGCCCGCAGATAATTGGGCCATGCAACCAAATGAGGGGACACGTGGCAGACGAAGTAGATGAGGGTATGACTATAAATAGAAATCTAATATTGTATTTAAATATAATATAATTGCGGCAATGTGTACGTTTACATAATCTTAAAAGAATGTGTTTATAATAGAAATTGAGTTATAATTGCACTTTAATGTTATTTATTGCAACAGCTTGGACCATTTACCTTTAAGACGAAGATATTTCACACTATTCTGTGTTTTTCATAATTGTACAACGAATAATAACAATAATTTTACAATTTTAACTACCTAAAGGTAACACTTCGAATATGATTACCTAAATATGTCACAAATTAAGTGCTCAAAAGGAAAGTGATTAAATTTACAAAAATATCGAAATGTACGAGGTTCGAATTGAAACAATGGCCGAAGATCTCTTGGTATTTAATGTTTATTCGTTATACGAACATAATTAAAGGACAAAGGAATATACTTTCAGGGGCAACAGCTTTTTCTGGGTTAATATCGTATTACAGGAGGTTGACCAGTGTTATCTTACCAATCAACGCGAGGAATAGAATTCCGTAAACTCTCGTCACTCAAGAATCTGAGAAAATAATTTACACCTTGATACCTCAGTAGTAATTGAAATTTGTTGATATTGCAAGTTGAAATGTGTCTAGTTAAAGGAACAAAGAGCAGATGTATGCAAAATAATTTCTAACACATAATACGAAAATTCGTAACTTTATTTACTGATTATAATTAATTATGGATATTTAATGTGCTTAAATGTAACATCGAGAAACCGAATCGAACCGACAGAAAACTTTTGTTAAAAGAAATTATCCAATCGCGAACTCTATTCTCTCATGGTTGGTTTTACCAGAATAGAACTATATAAAAAAACAATTTTTGGTTTAACAATAGTTTACAATATTCAATTTGGTTTAAAGCTTCTCTCTATACTTTCACTTTTCTTTACGCTCAAAGCTTTTTTGTTTTATTCTCTCCCCTTCTCTTGTACCATAACGTACCATGTACGTTTATACAACTATATTCATAGAATAGATAGTTTAGTTTTCGATGTACTTATTTTCCGCATTATACAATCTTTTTAGCATAATTTCTTTTCGCCAGGTTGAAGAAGATTAGAATCAACGTCGAACGTTTTGAGTTTAACTTTAATTTTATAAAAAAAGTATATGTTTTTGCTTGTATCAAAACTGAGGATAATATTAGTAAAATTATTTGAATAAATGAGCCGTTTATTTTGAAAGTGGCCTAACTCCATTTTTCAATTTTTTCCGGTTACCATGGTTACATGTACAACTTCATGTTATTTACCAGTAAAGCATTTCAGGTTGCTTATATTCCGAGCAAATACGATAATTCTTGACACATAAGTTTTCAGAGTTAGTTCAATAATTGAACCGTGTAGTTTGAAAGTGGCCTAACTCCATTTATACTTAAATCAAGATATTTAATGTTTACATGTACGTTTGGGATGGAACTATTGCATCCAGAGGTGCTCAAGAAATTGTTTCATGCATTCTAAAACATGTTAAAAATTTAAGAAGTGAAAGATACATTATAGCTTACAGTGACATGTGCGCCGGGCAAAATAGAAACATTAAAGTAGCTTTAATGTGGTTAAAAATTGTCCAAACTTTGGAAAATAATGTGGAAATCGTAGATCACAAATTTTTAATATCAGGACATTCGTTTTTACCAAATGATAGAGATTTTGGCGTGGTAGAAATGTCATTAAAAAAAAATAATTTACTCTTCGTTCCCCGAGATTATTACAAGATTATTAAAAAGTGTCGGAAAGGTAATAATTTTATTGTAAATGAAACGAGACAAGAAGATTTTGTATCAACAAAATTATTCGAAGACGCAATTTTTAAAAGGGTAAAGAATTCTGATGGAGAATCAATAAACTGGTTAAAAATATGTTGGATGCGTTTTGTCAGAAATGAACCGTATAAAATTTTCTATAAGACATCAACGAATGAGAATGAAAATTTTAAAGTCCTGAATTTATTACCACGTCAGGGTAGACCAAGAAAGTTCGAAAATATTGTATCGACACCACTGTATAAAAATATCAGACAAATTACAACAGCAAAATTCAAGGACATAACTGACCTATTACGATATATACCACCGGAACATCATGATATCTTCAAATCCCTTTCACACGCACAAAATGTAGATGAGTAGTAAATTGTTTTGTAATAAATTTATGTTTGTAATTTTGTACGTTATGTAGTTAAAAAATGTTTTGAATCGCATAAATTATGTTTCCGAAGTGTTTTTAAAGATATGTAAAATAAATTCAGTATTGTTTTTTTCAATTTGAAGCATCTTAAATTATGTTGAATGGACTTGGGCACCTTCAAATTTTATAATTGTTAATTGGGTTAAGAATGTTTTAACCGAGTTGAGTCTCCAGGTATTTTACTGTAAACCGGTAGTTCTATTTTGCGATAATAAAGCGGCAATCGAATGGATAGGAAGTAATTGCTCGTCGAGTAAAACTCGGCACGTCAACTTAAAATTCCATTTTATACGGGATGAAATAGAAAAAGGAGAGCTTGATGTTAGATATACAGGGTGTTCGGCCACCTCTAGCAAAAATTTTAATGAGCGATAGTAGTGGCCAAAATAAGACGAAAATCAAGAATACTAATTTGTTGATGGAAGCTTCGTTAAAAAGTTATTAACAATTAAATTCAAAAATTTCAAATCGTTCTGGAAAAATTATTTTCGGTTGCGGGGGTCAACTACAATCATTTTTGGTGAGTACACATACCTCCGAAATCCTATCTACTTTCGAGAAAAAAAATCGAGTAGGTGCTGAAATTTTTCGGCGAAAAAAAATTTTCCAAATCGTTTTAAAAAAATTATTTTCGGTTGCGGGGATCAATTACAATCATTTTTTATCATTACACATACCTCCGAAATCGTACGCACTTTCGAGAAAAATATTCCTTACTGAAAATCCAATTAGGTGCCTAAATTTTTCAACGGAGAAAAAAAATTGCAAATCGTTGTGGAAAAATTATTTTCGGTTGTAGGGTTCAATTACAGTCATTTTTGGTGAATAGACATACCCCCGAAATCTTGCGCATTTTCGAGAAAAAAAATAGAGAAGGTGTGAAATTATTCGAGAAAATTAAAAAATTGCAAATCGTTGTGGAAAAATTATTTTCGGTTGTAGGGTTCAATTACAGTCATTTTTGCTGAATAGACATACCCCCGAAATCTTGCGCATTTTCGAGAAAAAAATTCAGTAAGAGCGGCACTTTAAACGTTAATAACTTTTTAACGAAGCTTCCACCAACAAATTAGTATTCTTGATTTTTGTCTTATTTTGGCCTCTACTATCGCTCATTAAAATTTTTGCTAGAGGTGGCCGAACACCCTGTATAGATACCAAGCATATGATTGCCGATTTTTTAACCAAAGCTGTAACGCGAGAAAAACTTTTCTGGACATTAAGCGGGATTAATCTGAGAGATACAGGAATGTAATAGAACTATAAGCGTTAATCTACCAGATTTAAGACGAGTTATATGTAATAGAATTGTATGGAATGTCGATGCGTTAGATTTATATAAAGATAATGGGAATAGTTTAGTTTAATGTTCGTCACTCGTAGGGGGAGATTGATGGTCGGTAACCGACATTACCGATTAACGAACGATTGGCGTCGCTGCGTACGCGAGCACCGCGATGCCGATCTGCGCTGAATATTAGGCAGTCGTTAACGAGCTCACAAAGTAACCACATGTAATTTTCTCTTTTAAATATACTATTATATCTCATACAGTGCGTTATATTTTACAACAATAATGAATCCGGTTGTTAATTTTGAAAGTGGCCTAACTCCATTCTTGATAAGAAAACGCATATTATTCACTTAATAATTGCCAGTATTTTAATAGGAACTATAAATTTAACACCCTTAGATACACTTAAGCAATATGACTCATTGGTATCCTATACGTATATTTTTAAATTCATTGAAACGCAAACCCTTAAATATCTCGATTTGAAGATAAATGGACTTAGGCCACTTTCAAAATAAACGTCTCAAATGTGCCCGCGTTATTGAATGTAAAAAAAAAAAAATAATTGAATCGAAGTTCTGCTTTTGACGAAACACCCGGCGCGATGGAACTTATAAAAAACAAGGCAGTTTTACCAGCGCGGAAATGTAGCGATTAGCAACGCAATTTTTACTCGTGATCACGGACAATCCGTGTTTGTCACATTTCAGGATTATAGCAACGGGCGAAATGTTTCATTTTGATACTTTAATGCCCGTCTGTAGGCTGATAGGTGCGCTAACAAAGGTCGAGGATTGTTGTTTGAAGCGTTCCTCCACGAATAATTGGATGAGCGTACAGAGGCAAAGTGCAACATCACTGTAAATTAATTAGCGAGGTTAATCTCTAGCTGCCGAAAAGTCGCGCTAATGAGTATCCAGGGACGATTTAGAGAAGGGACCGAGGAAGGCCTCCGTGGTCACTTCAAACATCAATGGCGATTGTAAATAGGGGAAGATAGGACTGTATTTATCACAACAATTATCGTTGCATTACAAACAGATCGCGTACACGGAATGCCGATGCACGCATCCGGATTAATTCGTATAATTAGTGCTAATTAATACAATGTAGTCATCTGTGCCGGAGATCTTAGCATCGATCAGGAATCAAGAGATTACGTAGATCACAGATCTTGTCTGCTCTGTTGTGCGCATGAAGCATATGAGAATGAACGTGGCGTAAATCGACTTTATTTCGTTCAGCGAAACTTATTTTAAACACGAAGCAGTCAGAAAAGAAGAAACGTATTATTAATCCATCTAAAAGAAAGAGAGTTTAATAGTTTAAAAGTTGCAGTATCATTAAAATTGTTTGAAACATCTATTATGAAACTAATAAATAAAAAATGCGGTCACACGTGTTTCTTTCTTTTTTCAATCGACAACAACGAAAATTTCCATCCGAGTGATTTCATCAAAAATTTTCAAATAGAATAAAATAGTCAAACTATTCGTTCAACTGCAATTTTTCAAATGCAAATGTAAAATTACAGAAGTAATTTCTGATTCCTAATTATTCGTAACGTAAACGTTAATAATTCATCGTGATTGATCGACATGAACCAAAAACTCTTCGTTTGAGAGGAAAATTGAATTTCTGTATCGCGCAAGTATTTTGTCCGCGTTACATGTCGATGATATGGACTGCAAAATTGTAGGAGAAACTTTTTTCATAAGACATCTACGCTCCCTCGCATATCTTCCATCGAACTCCTTGTGTTTACACGGAGTCTATACAAGATGTCCGCAAATGTAATTCGGTGTCTTCTTCGCTGTATCGGGAATAGTATACTACTGTGTCCAAAAAATAAGGTGACGTTCGTTATGAAACGAAAAATCTTTATTTATTCTTTCAAATCAATTTCACCCCCCTCAAAGTAATCTCCATTTGACATAATGCACTTATGCCAACGTTTTTTCCATTCCTCGAAACAGCTGAAAAAGTCCTCTTCTGGAATGGCCATCAAAGCGCGCAGCTAT
This sequence comes from Colletes gigas, assembly GCF_013123115.1. Lineage (NCBI taxonomy): Eukaryota > Metazoa > Arthropoda > Insecta > Hymenoptera > Colletidae > Colletes > Colletes gigas. Next base: position 977,335 of record NW_025106659.1, on the reverse strand, counting down.
TCACGTCGAATCTCTTCGATAGTCTCAAACCGGTGTCCCCGGAGTCGTCTTTTGAGTTTACTGAATAGCCAGAAGTCGCATGGTGCCTGTGGAACGATATGAGTTAAATTTTTGGCCAAATGATCACGAATAACCAACGCAGTGTGAGACGGCGCGTTATCGTGGCGCAAAAACCAACAGTTGCTTCGCCACAATTCCAGCCTCTTTTAGCGAATAGCTTCACGCAAGCATAACACTTAAATAGTATTCCTTATTAACAGTTTGGCCCGGCGGGAGGAATTCATGGTGCACCATACCACGATAATCGAAAAAAACTGTTAACGTGACTTTGATTTTCGAACGACTTTGGCGCGATTTTTTCGGTCTTTCTTCGCCTTTAGCACGATATTCGCTCGATTGGTCGGCTGTTTCCGTGTCGTAGGCATAGATCCAAGTCTCATCTTCCGTAATGATGCGTTTCATGGTTCATAGTCGGAAATCATCTCTTTACAGATGTTAATACGACACTCTTTTTCGAACAAATTCAGTGCTTTCGGTACCAATCGAGACTTGACACGTTTCAAGCCCAAAACATCTTTCAAAATGGTATTCACCGACCCTTTTCAAATGCCAACAGTGTCTGAAAGATCTCTTATTGTCAGTCGACGATTTTGTAGCACTAGTTTTTTTTATTCCATCGACGTGGCTTTGATCAGTAGACGTTGATGACCGTCCTTGGCGCTCTTTGTCTTCAACGCTTTCTCCGCCATCTTGGAACTCTTTGTACCACTTATAAACATTTCTTTTTGACATAGCCTGGTCGTCGAGGGCTTTTTACGAGCATTTCCAATGTTTCCTTGGCAGAATATTCATTCCGCAAACAAAATTTAAATCAAACTCTTTGCTCAACAAAAATATTCATTATGAAAATCGCCGAATGCACTTTTACTGTTGTGGATAAACAAGCGTATCTAAAAAACAACTGAAGATAATGACGTGAAATTTGAAATAGATTACAGTAACAGAGCTACCAAGCTACAGAAAAAAAGTTTATCAGTTTGGATAAAACCGCGAAGTTTAAATTAAAATGTCACCTTACTTTTTGGACACATTAGTATACAGTGAATTGGACGTACATTTTCATTCATATTAGATGAAGGAGAATGCAATAAAGTAGTTTATATGCAACACGAAGGACCATAAAAGTGATAAACGTACTCAAACGTAGAAAATATTTTTGGGTACGTCTCGTAGTCATGATATTCGTTACTCTACCACGTTGCCTTTTAAAGAAACTTGCACGTATTTTATAAACTCGATTGATACGTCGACGAATAACGAGTTTGTTCTTTTTTTCTTATCGAACCTTGTACACACATACGACGTATAGGTATGCTCGTATTAACCCCTGGCACGTTTCGAACAATTCGCATTTTATTGGCTTCCGGTGGTAGATATCGCGAAGAAATTCCTTAAAATTCACACTTTAAAGGTGATAATACTAACTCAGGAACTGCGTTTAACAGTTACGATAAGTATAATACATGTATGATTTAAAACATTTTTTAACGAAGGAATTAATTCACTACCGAAATCAATTTTTTTCTTATGATTTGTCGTTACGTGTTCCGCTGTAATGGCGTATAGATTGATTTAACATTTCAAAAGGTTTTCTACTTCTCCAATTATTACCTGATTTCAACATTAATAGGTTTATAATTTACTTAGAGTCATGTGCATCATGTATTATAAATTTTGAGAGTTGTTTTTCTTGGTAAAAGAAGGCTATATAAAGAAAACATCTGATTCGATATTTTTGACTTGTTTTTGTATAAAAAGTCACCCAGTCCCCGATTATTTCATGAATAATTGATTGCTGTCGTACTTTCTATATGCGAAACGAGACGATTTCTCATACAAAAGTAACTTAAAAATGTGAAATAAAATTTGCTCAGACAAGGCTTCATTTTCAAGAAAAGTAGACATTTGTCCGTTCGTATTTTCTGACGTTAAATACTAAAAGCATTCTTTAAGTAATTTAATTAAATTATGGCTATCGGATAGAGGGATCGAAGTACTCAAATTGCATCAGAATCTTGCAGAAAATCGATAGGATTCGTTGAGACATTTAACGTAGCTTTCGCAACGAATAAACTTAAAAATTAATATACGTTATTTACGAAAGCGAAAGTTTTATTATATTTATAATCATATTATCTGTTATCTCAGGTCTCATAATTTTTATACGGGGTGTTCGGCCTCCCCTGGGAAATAAAATAATGCGAAAATCGAAAATACTGATTTGTTGATGGTGGCTTCGTTAAAAAGTTGTTTTTTCTCGAAAGTGGATAGGATTTCGTTGTATGTCTATTCACCAAAAATTATTGTAATTGGCCCCTACAATGAAAAATAATTTTTTCAGAATGATTTGAAATTTTTTAATTTAATTTTGTTAATAACTTTTTAACGAAGCCTCAGTCAAGAAATTGATATACTTGATTTTCGTCTTATTCGTCTTATTTCGTAATCTGCAGTAGCGGTCCCATTAGTTTTCTTCATGTATTTGAGTGACTGTAATAATAGGTAATATTAACTACAATTATCTGATATTATAATGAAATAATTATGTCAGTTATATACTCACTTGCTTTCTATGTTTGGTTATAAAACGCTGCGTCATCGATTGACATATTCGGCTAATACCGTACACCGAAAGGGAATAACCCTCGCGTTACCTTATTGGAAGTTTTCCAATGACCCTTTATACCTTAAAGGGGGAACAATTCATGGGGATGAGGCCCCCATTGTTCCCATTCACAGTTTCCTTCAAATTCGAAGCGACGGAATTGTGGGTGTATCATTTTTCTCGGGAACTCATATTATACCATGGTAGGCATCCCCGTTTGAAGTAATAAACACTCTGACCTGACATTTTCAAACTAAACCGCGCCTTGTTCGTAAAACTGTTCCGGTTTTAATCGTACTTTTATTGATTTATAGTTTTTCGTTTGATACGCGTAAACTTTATTCTGATCGTTTGAAAGTTCGGGTTTATTACTAAAGGTAAACTTTAAAGGTACCATAAATTCAGGTCAATGAATTCAAATTTAAGTTTTATACGTGACAAATAGAGCTTTTACGTGTATACAGGGTGTCTCAGCATCGATGGTACAACCGGAGGAGGTGATTCTACATGAAACAACAAATTGATAATAAAGAATAAAATTTTGTCATGTAAGGTGTCATTGTCGAGAAAATCAATTGTGAATTGATCTCGATACAAATAGCACCAATATCATTAGTATCAATATGATGTACTGTTAAAACAAACGAGAATAAGAAGAATTGAAGATACAGAATACATTTGAATCCATTAGTTCATACAAATCTAATTTAGAGAGTTGGATATGAAGCACAATGGGTACTTTTTAACAATTTTTGTATGAATTAAGTTAGTTTAACAAGTAGATTACATGCCTCATTTTCATTCAAATCTACTTTAAATGCATCAACAGTGGTAACACAGTAAATCATATTGATACTAATGATATTGGTTCTATTTGTATCGAGATCAATTCACAATTCATTTTCTCGACAATGACACCTTACATGAAAAAATTGTATTCTTTATTTTCGATTTATTTTTTCATCTAGAATCACCCTCTTGATTCAATCTGTACCACCGATGCTGGGACACCCCTGTATGTATAATATATTCTCAGATAAAGTGATTCTCGACGTGTAAATTTTTTTTGTTTATTTTTCTACATCCTCTCTCTTCACGATTTCTAAAAATGTTAGTTTTAATTAAATTCTTTTAATAATCAACAGATCCTGTTTTCTGGTTCAAAGTATTGTAATTTACGCCCCTATAAATGTGTATTACAGATATATGGTTTTTGTATATAAAGAAGTCGAAAAATCCAATGGATATATTGAAATGAATAGATATTGATATTGTCGCGTACACGCTTTTATTATTAACTAACTTCACTTATATCATTATTTAAAAAAGATGTTACAAATGCAAAAGTTTGTTTATTAATCTTTCATTCAAGTCAATTAACGTCCTATCAAAAATAAGACGTAAAATTATATGATATCGCTGTCAGTTTTAACTGCATCGTATAATACGCAGTTTTCAATCCAATTCGATGGCAGCACCGTTTTCAGGATTCAAACGATTATCACAGTTTTGCACTATAATCAGTAATACATATATTGGTATAGAAAATTGAAAATGGAAAACCATAAAAGTGAGATTTCCAAAAATCTTCCCGAATGTTTCGCTTAAAATGAAATAAAATAGGACGTTTCGTGTTTCTTAAAAGTATATCGAGCTTTTCGCTTGCGTGTTTATACAAGATCGAAAGAGTAAATGTAACAAATAAATTACTTTTTTCGTACTTAAAAGAAAATGTTAAATGGTTGTATCTCTAAATTTTATACCACGAAATGAATCTTACAATCGTATTTATTTATTTATTTCAACGGCCACTAGTTCATACAATGTTTAATTACAGTTAACGATAAATACATAAATTACAACGATGCAATTCACGGTCGAAAGAAAAGTGCAGAAATAAGCAGTTAGGGGATTGTACTATTGATAAGTGTTATAGATGCTGCTTGTCTACGCTTGTTGATAGATTCTTGTTATCGGATCATATTTGTAAAATTACAAGCAAATTAATCGTGCACTGTAAACTCTAGAATAGCGAAATGTAGATCAACTTTAATAAATATTAACTCATTTGCATCTTCGCTCAAAATGTGAAGCTTGCTTTATAAATTAGGGATGCTCAACTGAAGGTCATTAAAAAATTATGCATATTTAAAAGTGGAATCATTTTATATAACATTATAACATAAATAATTATTTTGTTACATAGCTGTGCGGTAAATAAACTTAAAATAGGTACTGAAACTTGTTAATCGGTATGATAATCTTTAAAATGATCGATACATAATGGAACATTGCAAATATCACATTTGAAAACAGTTTCTCTTTTATTCGGGTTTATTCGTAGATGAAGTCTCTCTTCGTATTTTCGTTTTTACAATATTGTTTAATAATTTTTTTCGCCAATTTTTGTTTATAAACATGGAAAGCTCAATTTTTTCGTCTTGTTTATGAATATTCCGATTTTGATGATAAACGACAGTTATTGCGTGAGAATTATTCCATTTAATAATGCAAATGGGTTAAATAGACTAATGAAATGGCACAGGTAGTACACTATTTATCATAGGACGTCATTTGCCGTACATAACCTTTTTCCAAATCATAAATAACAACACTTTATAATTTATTGAATATGTCAAAATTCGTGCCGAATAAAGTGTTCTTGCGGGGAGTTTTGCTTCATTATTTTGATATGAACAAATGTGCAGCTGAGGCTCATCGTATTTTAGTGGAATTGGGAGTTGACTTATCAACAGTAGGAAAACATCTTAAAAGTTTGGGCATGGTCCAGAAGGAAGGACATTGGGTCCCACATGAATCGAAACCAAGGGATATTGAGAGACGTTTCTTCACGCGCAAACTGCTGCTTGAACGGCAGAAAAGAAAAGGTTTTTTGCATCGAATTGTTACCAGTGACGAAAAATGGATCCATTATGACAATCCGAAGCGCAGAAAGTCATGGGTTAAGCCCGGCGAGCCATCAACTTCAGTGGCAAAGCCCAATGTCCATGGATCGAAGCTTCTGCTCTGTATTTGGTGGGATCAGAGGGGTGTCATTTACTACGAACTGCTAAAACCGCATGAAACCATAACTGGGGACCCCTACCGACAGCAACTGATGATGAAAAAGTCATTTTTGTAGTCAACATACCTGGAAATACTTGACGGGAGTGCTACCGTACCCGCCGTATTCTCCAGATATTGCTCCTAGCGATTACCACTTGTTTCGATCAATGGCTCATAGCTTGTGTGAGCAGAAGTTCACATCTTACGAAGATCGTAAAAAATGGGCCGATTCGTGGATTTCATCTAAAGACGAAGAGTTCTTCCGACGTGGTATTCGCTCATTGCCCGAAAGATGGTAAAAAGTAGTAGAAAGCGATGGACAATACTTTAATTAATGTATTTTCCGATTTTCATGTGAAATAGATAATATTTTTTCATTAAAAAAACGCTACGAATTAATTCCAACACCTAATATAATATTTAAAGCATCGGAAATTACGTTACCCATTGTGTACTACTCTTCTCCACTCTATAATAATAAGACTCTAAATTGATCGTGGCAGTATTCGCTGAAAACGTTTTAATCCAAATAATCAAAGTGGTAGGAGGCGTTTAAAGTCAATTTTGAGTTGTTTGAACGAGGAGGATGCGCGCGAACCTCATTGGTCTCCTCTTCAACCTTCCTAAAGGATTGGACCTGCGTATGATGGTCGCGGTACCACCAGCTTCGCATAAGCGGAGAGGTGTAGGACGGTTTTAGTCACTCCCACTTACGCCTGTGACACGAAATCGCGTGGTACATTCTCTCGTGTCTAGTCTGCCATTGATTTACTTAAAAAAACTGGTCGTATCGCGAATAGATGTATCGCAATGTCTTCAAAATCCTTACTAACTATTACAAGCTCTCGTAGGATATCGACATGGTTTCGCAATATCCGCGGACCTCCAAAATTCTCATCTCTGTGAAGGGATCAGCGTATGTCTTGCAACATACGAATTATTTATCAGTCTTGTTATGCGAGAGCATTTTCTCAAAAATAACGTAAACTGATTAAGAACCTGTGCATCACTCACGATTCGGTGGAACGTTTTACCGATAAAACAGTTTAGACATAAGATGATCGTGCAAATCGGTGAATGTTTTTGAAAGCCAAAACGTTTCTTAATGTTGACAAAACACGCGAACAATCGAATAATCAAGTTCGATGAAGAGTAGACGAGAAGCGAGGTTCAACGATTCAAACACATCATCGTCATTCGATTTCTGTTACTTTTAGTGCTTCGTTCGCGACCAAAGTAAATCCTCGTTAGAGAGAAATTCTTCAGGGATGGTATATAACCGAAGTCTTCGGCGCAGTTTTACTAAAACAGTTCCTGCAATAAATTTATTGACGATCTTTGTGCAATTTCAAAGCGTGAAAATTCGAGGCAAAGCATAGATGTTCTTGCGGGCACTGTTATAAGAAGATCGTAAAATTACTGATTGTATTCGAAAGCTAGAGTGTTTGATAAATACACGAATAACACTGAGGAGCAAAAAAAAAAATTTGTTTTCAGCAGCATGAGGTTTATTGGCGATTGTAATGCATGCAATATAATTATCAAATGTATAATTGGTTTAGCAAGAATGGTTCTAATTCTTATGATGAGTGTTACTTAAAAAATACACAATAATTCTCTTAACCTTCCCTACTCACTTGTTTTTTTTTTTTTTAAAGTCTATCCCACAAAACTCTGCTTTTGTTTTAATTAGCCAGTAATACTATATACAGTAGAACCCCTGTCCGTTCGAATATCTTCAAAAGTGTTGATGATATCGCAAAATATTTGAGACAAAAATAAAATGGTTTCGAGGGATGAAGGTTATTAATGTTTTTTTAAATGGAATCATATACTTTTTAATAGATCATTCGATGTAACTAGTAATTTTCTATAGAAAAGTATTAAGCCATTTATAGTGATACATAATTAATTTAGAAGATATATCAACGTAAATATTAATGTTTTTAAATTATTAAATTGAAATATTTGTTAAACTAATGATATTTTGTCATAAATAATGCAGTACTTTTTCATTGAGAATGAGGAGTCGAATTGACCAATACATTCAAAAATTCTGACGATGAAGGAGAATATTATTTTAGAATAATAACATTTTAATGATGTAGTAGAAATATTTACATTTAAATATCTTTTAAACTAATGGTTTTTCGTCATAAGTGACCAAATACTTTTCTACGAGAAATGACGAGCTACATTGAATAGTGGATTAAAAAGTCTATGACTTTGTTTAAAAAAGTATTACTGATCTATATATGTTCTCTACGTGCTCGTCTATAAACAAACTATTACAAATTATGCTTCCTTCGAAGCCATTTAATTTTTGAAAGGTAAAGATACATGCCTTTTTTTCTCGAGTTCCAACATGGTAGTTTAGTGAATGAAACGATGTCATAAAATTGATTCAAACGATAGAAAAAATGTAAATGAAACGCTAGAAGACGAGTTATGTTTTAAGGCGTCCATTAGGGATAAAGGATGTTGAACGGAAAATTTTTCTACGTTCTTCCTGTACTTCAAATCTATCTTGTCCCTAAACTTTCTAATAAAGTTGCATTTAAAAGAAAAGTATGTCGACATTTTGCGAAATAATTTTAGTTTTTTCACAAGATGACGTATACGTCTTAATTATACACTGTCTCTGACATAACCAATAACAACATGATGGCGGATGGCAGCACCATCAACTTAAAATAACAAAGTAAATGCCTTGTAAGTTTATATTTAAGAAAAAAAATTCGGTAATCATTTAGAAGTTTGCCCTCCTTGCTGATTTTCGTGACCTTGAAATATGTTGTCAAGGTCATCATTCTAAACAACTTTTCCTTATACCTGTTACCGCCGCTCGGCCTTTGTTTCCGAGATATTTGCAAAAATCTTTAGTTAAACTTAGATTACGAGTACACTTTGATTGTAACATATTCTTCTTGTTACAACAGTTATGTTTTTGCGTTTGTTTGGGTATTTGATACGTATTCCTTCCAAGTGACGTCTTGTCAGTTTCGAGCTGTTGACAAACTCACGAGTATCGGTGTTGTTAAAGTCGTTATAGTGTTTTTGTGTAATTTTTAACTCTGTGTGATGATTACAATAAGCTGTTGGAGTCTTCAATTGAACGAAAAGTAATTCATGCTACAATGAATTGTATAAAGTTTTATTCCGACGTCAACATGATGTTAATGAGCGTATAATGGCATTTTTCGACATGATGGCCGAAATGTTTCCGATTTCTGACGAAACACAAAATGAATCTCAAGTAGAATTTCGTATATTATATTTGGGAAGGCCCAAACCACTTCAATCACTTTTTCAATCACCATTCAGTCTCCATTTTTCCTAGAATACAGTGTACTGGTGACATAAGTATAACTACAGTTATTTACGAATATCTCGGAAACTAAGGCCGGAGCGGCGGTAACATGTATAGGGAAAAGTTGTTCGGAATGATGACCTTGACAACACATTTCAAGATCACGAAAATCGGTGAGGGAAAACTTCTAAATAATTACCCAATGTTATTATTATACACACTATAAACATTCAAGTTAACCCATTATAAGCTAGTGTCCCATTTATAGGACACTGAGTATTTTATTTTTTTTCAACCCTTAAAATTGGTTCAAATTAAATGAAAAATTTACCACATATATTTTAGGGTGTATTAAACTAAATTATAATTATTGTTGTATTATATTACCAATATTCTTTTAATAAAAAAATTATAAACTTTGCATAAATTTTCTTACTTTGTCACGAATTATATACTCAATCATAAAAATTTCATATCGCCACTTTTTTTATCTTCTAATGTGTTATTCCTATTGAGGAATGATTATTCAAGATTGTTGTAAACTTTGTTTATGTATTTTTAGCAAAAACTCGTATTGGTTACAAGTTTTATGTAGCTGTCCTACGAATAGGACTCTGGTACTTAGCATTATCAAATTGTATGTACTATGTATGTAAAAATTAAATTGTATAAGTTACGAGAATCGGTGAGGAGGGCAAACTTCTAAATAATTACCAAAAATACGGCCCATAGAGGGTTAAAATCAAAGTCGGACTGTCGGTGTCCTTGCGTCGTCGGTGCAATAAGATACTCCAAGGATGATACCAATGTCAGCCGATTTCTATCGCTTTTAGTATTTCGCGAGCGACGGAAACTAGTTCCCCAGGTTGGCGACTGATTGTTCCGGTGCGTTGGTCTGAAAATTGAACGAGTGGATGTTTAGTCCACTCCTACCTGCGCCGGTGGTCCAGGAACACGTGGTGCGACCGCGGTAATCCATCGGTGTTCTTCCACTTCCACCTCCGGTTGATCCACCACCACCACCACCCGCGCTCAGTGTTCGTTGGCCGCTCGGACGAAGAGTGCGCGTGAGTTGGCAAAATGGCTCGTTACCACCACTGCGACCACCACCACCACCACCACGACACTGTTACGAACAGTAGCGGCGCGGTAAACGATCACGAAGGTTGCCGACACGCTCGTGGTCCTCCTCGTGCATCGTTCGCATCGTTCGCTCCTCGAAGTGGCCGTCTTTTCTTTCGGTAGCACGTGGTCGCGTCGACGAACTCGCGACACTCGGCACGGTCATCCGCCAGCGGCACGACCTCGTCGTCGTCGAAGAGGCACCCTCGAAGCACGAGGGCATCGGTCGAGAGGAGGGAAGGCGAGAAGCCTTCTGTGCTCCTCGAGGATGTCGCCGCTTCCTCGCCGTTGGCGAAGACGTGGATGTATGCGCTGCTCGGTAAGCCGCCGGCCTCTGTGAACACCCGAATTTGCCCGGTATCGGCGATACGTGGGTTGCAACGTGCGAACAAGTGCCAGTGCGCGCCGAGGATCTCCAATTCCCGACCAACGAATAACCAGAAACGGGATGAAACGCCTTCGCGATGTTCGTTCAGAGAAACGGTGCTCGTTGTGAAAATGCAGTGGTTTGAAATCGAATCGGCGATGATCAGTGTATATCGGTGGAAAACACGTGTCGATGAAAATGTGCACCGTCTCACTAGGATGCTCCGATCTCTGCGTAGAATTAATGCGTGTCGTCGAAGTGCGTGGCTCTGGATTACTTCGTCGAGCATCTAAGGTATCTCCCTACTTTCTTCATTAACATCACCTACGGGCGTCGTTGCAACGATCTAATCGTGCCGTGTACAGTCTAATCTTCGTATCGGATGATCTTGGAAACCCCTCGATATCTAATCTCTAACGACGATTTTCAGTTTATGCGATAAACGGTGGATATCGTGGCCCTTTCATTTACTTCTTTCTTCTTTCTTTCGTACCAGCCTCATTCATCTTCTACGATTCTGGTGTTTGTTAAATTCCTGTTGGATGCTTCTCTTCTGTTTATAATAATAGTCTGCGATCGTTCTTGTCGAACAGACGTTATCTTCTTATCGAACTATTGTGCTTTAGATATCAGCCCCTTTTTTAAGCTCTCCAGGCGAATCGAGTGAAATCACGTTCTGCACGCTTGTCGCGTGTTTACGCTTACTTACAAGAAAGCTTGTTGCACGTTTACCAGCGTTACGAAAGATGTTACGCGTCGTATATTCAAATTTGACGTTTCTTCTTTAGTTTCCTGCCGGGCGGTTAATTCTTTTACGATTTTAAGGAAATTGCTATAATCGGTAGTGCTTTCAACGATATTCAATACTTTTTTTTTTACTGGCGTTTGATAGCTCAATCGTACAAAGATAGTGCGAATATAGATAAGGGAAGCACCTGAACTTGAACGAAATATCTTTCAGCGATTACGAAGACTTTTTGTTGATCGGTATCGTATTTGTTTCTTTTACGCGGTTGTAATTTCTGGATTAATATAGTTCTCCGCGGCGCAGCGAACGCGTGTTTCGTTCAAGGTTAACCGCGGAGTACCGTAATTTGCTGACCATTGTTTTCTGCACTATCTTCCCAATGCGTGGAGACAGATTTTTTTTTTTTTTGTTCGAACTTGTACCGAACAAAACAATCTTATCGCGCGTTAAATTACTAACTAGAAACCATTTGTCACATTATTTATCGCTCGAAATTGTTAAAGGGGAACGCGTCGTGACATTAGTCAACATCGATGGCGTGTTGCGCGACAATCATTTTCTAGAATTTTATATCAGCTTTTGTCGCATGAATACAATGTCACACGCGAAGCATTGAATAAATACATAATTACCGATGCAACGAAACCAGCACGATAATGAATTTCTTATACGCGGCTGTGTCTTTTGTAATAATTTTTAGCGCGTTCGCTTACTATTATGACACGTACGATTATACGAATCATTTATCTAAGTTCGTGGCGCTTAATAAGTGCGCGTATCGAACGCAAGGCTGTAAATTACTTAAATAAACTGCTCGTCGTTGTTTGGCGCGCGGATCTGCCGTCTCGCTAATTTTCCATTCCATCTGCAATTACGCGTATCGCGGTGTGTAAGAGGATGAAGAAGTCACTAGCGGCTTAATGTCCTTTGCGCAAGAGAAAAGTCGGCGAAACGTTTCCGAACGACAAAAAATAAACGTTACAAAATTATAATCGAATAACGTTACGCCACCGTTGCCGAGATGATAGTCGTTAGCCTATAAACTTACTACAACACGTTGGATAATTGAATACATTTTACATTTAACGCGTTATTCCCTATGCAACGCGAGACGCGTTTGCATATCGGAGAAATAATATCCTGATTGCGCTAGTAGGAATATAAAGGATCAACGATTTCTTATTTCGATCGCAGAAAAAATCAAATTAGTTTCCATCGCGTTTGTTTTATTGCCAGTTAAATTTTCTAGCTGTCGTGGCAAATCAGATAGGTTAGAACGACAGGAATGTTATCGAACTATTTTAACACTTTGTTTTTGGACAATTAAAATAATTTATTTTGGCAGCCTCGTTAAAATTCAAGAACGCCATCTAGATTTATTTTCTTTGATCTTGGAGAATTAATTTATTTAAGCGAAAAATTATGTCATCGGTATAGGTATGAGTGTTTCGAATCTAGGAAAAATACTTTTCAACGGAATACAATGGCTTCGTTTGCATTTGCTCGAAACAGCACCAGTCGAGGGATTTAATTTTCTATTTTACACGATCAACTTTCGTAATCATTTCATTCGCTCCCGAATGACGCCGATGTCACAATATTCTTTGTTACGTAATTAAAATACTGCTTTCCTTGCGTGGAAATTTTCCCGACTTCTTAACATATTTTCAGTTACATAACGGAATTTATTTATGTAGAACGGTCATACTAATAACGATTATAATACGAGGGTCGTTCAATAAGTCCTTAGAAAAAGATAGAAAGAAAAATTATTTTAGGTAAATTTTTTTTTAGTTTTCAACATAATCTCCTTTTGGCTCTATACACTTTTCCAAACGTTTCTCCAACTTTTTTAAGCCATCTAAAAAGTAAGATTTCGAAAGGTCCTCGAAATAGGCATCTGTATGGGCGGTGACCTTCACGTTCGACGTGAATCGTTGTCCGCCGTGTCATTTTTAAAAATTTAGATATAAAGAAAAGTCACTGCCAAATTCGGTGAAAACGGTGGACGTTGTGATAATTCGAACTTTAATTTCATGATTTTGGCCATCGAAACTGCACAGGTGTGCACTCGTGCATTGTCTTAATGGAAGAGGATCTTTTCCTTTTCCAAACGAGGACGTTTTTTCTTGATTTCTTCGCTCAACCGGTGCAATAACGACGCATAATACTCTCCAGTTATTGTTATTGTATCCCAACAAACTGTGACCATCGCCTTGCCGCCTTCAAAAACTCACTGGTTTGTCTGTTCCTTTGTCTCTGGAGTGCAGTGGTGTATCCACGTTTCATCCAGAGTTATTCATCGACACAGAAACTCGTCAGGATTGTGACGAAAAAGCGTAAAAACAGCGTAAGAGTCGACCACACGATTTGGTTTATTCTCCACTGAAAACAAACGCGGCACCCATCTTGCCGAGATTTTTTTCATACCCAATTTTTCGTGCAAAATTGAAAACACTGTACCTTGCGATATGCCTGTGGCCCCGACTATTTCGCGCACTTTGGTTCGTCGATCACTCAAAACCATATCGTGGATTTTGTCAATCATTTCGGGAGTAGTCAATTCCACAGTGTGTCGTGTAAATGGGAATTTAGAACAAAAATCGTAGCTTCTAAACTAGTCAATTTTCGATCTAAGACCTCTTACACTTTTTTAAAGAGAATACAATGATGCATCGAGCGATGCACACAAATTATACATTTTTGTTAAAAAAAATTGAATCGACCTTGATTTTTTGTTGCATAAAAATTGTTTTGCTAATTTCTACTGTTGCAATTTCTTGTCAAGTGTATCTTTCGTTCGAAAAAAGCAAGGACTGAGCTAGCTAACTAGCAAGGACTGAGCTAGCTAACTAGGAAGGAGTGAGCTAACTAACTAGCAGAGAGTGAGCTATCTAGCTAGCAAGAACTGAGCTAGCTAACTAGCAAGGAGTGAGCTAGCTAACTAGCAAGGACTGAGCTAGCTAAACCTCAAAACTTACAGCGAACAATAAAATGTGGTGATGATTCCATATGTGTTTGGGACTGCATGAGCGTCCATAGGTGTAGGTGAATTGCATTTCATTGACGGAATAATGGATCGCAAGATATATATTAATATTTTTAAAACTCATCTTCATTCAAGTGCTGAAAAAATGGGTATTGAAAATAATTTTGTGTTCATGCAAGATAATGATCCTAAATATACCTTTTACAAATACAAGAATGTAGATTGCGCAGCACATTTAGAAACACCTCCGCAATTATCAGCTATGAACCCTATTGAACATTTGTGGGGTAATTTCATTGCAATTATTATTTCATCTAAAACAGACTTAAAAATGCTTTAATCAACAAATGGAATAATATTGCTAATAAAATCGCGTCTAATTTAGTTAATTCAATACCTATAAGGCTAACCGCAATAATAAAAACAAAGGGAAATCCTACTAAATACTAATTATACATATTAATTTTACAATTATTTGTTGTTTTTATTACAAATGTTTAAATTACTTGTACACTTGATAATGGCGCCAAAACTGTACAAATACTTATTACGCGTTCATTTCTGTCACTTTGTTCATTTTTCTTGATATTTATGTAAACGACATGAATATTTTTGGTTGTTTGAAGAATATTGTTTAATGAACATTATTATTGAGCATTTTAGTCGTAATTAGTTACTGCACGAATAGTTTTTACACCCACTGTAGTCTAGCCAGCACGTTCACGCGAGAGTCGTCGCTCATAGTTAGCACGCGCGCAGTGAAAATGTCATAAAAATACGAAATTGTCTGTCAGCCATAGAAGCAAAATTAATGTGCGGTTCGAGCCGCGTGAATCGCCATAGACCGCGTTCGCGATTCTTCGATACGCCGTCAATTTGTTACTCGGCCGCCGACGCGCTAATGATTCCGATCTTCGTCGTCTCCTTGCGATGGCGGGACGCCGCACAGCGGGCCAGATCAACAATTTTAGTGACATTTTAATATAAATTTTGATACCAAAGTGCGGTTTGCACAAAAAAATATTACGAAATTCTCCCGTTTTAATAACGTATAGAATATTTTGTAATTACCTTCACTATGTTTAATTAATTTTATATTTATGTTTATTTAATTGGTCTCTGCAATGTTGTAAATGTAATTATCCCACACTAATGTAGCATAATAAACCAGAAGTGTATTCCTTATTTGATATAATTTTCTTAAACAATTTATATTGAAAAACGTGTAGTTTTAGATTATATAGAAATATGTAATTCAGATAATATTATTAAACACTGTAACAAAATGTCTATTATACAGGGTGTTCGGCCACCCCTGGGAAAAATTTTAATTGGAGATTCTAGAGGCCAAAATAAGACGAAAAACAATAGAATACTAATTTGTCGATGGAGGCTCCGTTGAAAAGTTATTAAAAATTTCACACATTCTCGAATTTTTTTCTGGAAAATGGTTAGGATTTTGGGATATGTCTATTCACCAAAAATGCTTGTAATTGACCCCTGTAACTAAATATAATTTTTTTATTACCAATTGAAATTTTTTAATTTCGTCTAAAAATTTCAGTATCTAGTCGAATTTTTTTCTCAAAAGTAGGTAGGAATTTGGGGTATGTCTATTCACCGAAAATGCTTGCAATTGACCTCTGTAACTAAATATAATTTTTTTATTACCAATTGAAATTTTTTAATTTCGTCTAAAAATTTCAGTATCTAGTCGAATTTTTTTCTCAAAAGTAGGTAGGAATTTGGGGTATGTCTATTCACCAAAAATGCTTGCAATTGACCTCTGTAACTAAATATAATTTTTTTAGTACCAATTGAAATTTTTTAATTTCGTCTAAAAATTTCAGTATCTAGTCGAATTTTTTTCTCAAAAGTGGGTAGGAATTTGGGGTATGTCTATTCACCAAAAATGCTTGTAATTGACCCCTGTAACTAAATATAATTTTTTTATTACCAATTGAAATTTTTTAATTTCGTCTAAAAATTTCAGTATCTAGTCGAATTTTTTTCTCAAAAGTAGGTAGGAATTTGGGGTATGTCTATTCACCGAAAATGCTTGCAATTGACCTCTGTAACTAAATATAATTTTTTTATTACCAATTGAAATTTTTTAATTTCGTCTAAAAATTTCAGTATCTAGTCGAATTTTTTTCTCAAAAGTAGGTAGGAATTTGGGGTATGTCTATTCACCGAAAATGCTTGCAATTGACCTCTGTAACTAAATATAATTTTTTTATTACCAATTGAAATTTTTTAATTTCGTCTAAAAATTTCAGTATCTAGTCGAATTTTTTTCTCAAAAGTGGGTAGGATTTCAGGGGTATGTCTATTCACCAACAATGATTGTAATTGAGCCCCGCGACCAAAAATAATTTTTTCGGAATGATTTGAAATTTTTTAATAACTTTTTAATGAAGCCTCAGCCAAGAAATTGATATTCTTGATTTTCGTCTTAATTTGGCCTCTAGAATGTCCCTGTATAGGGAGGATACAATCTTACCATTTGGTTTTTGAGGTTATGGGCTGAGTTCTGCTGTCCTTGTTTGAGTAATTGCATAGCTTCAGGATCTAATAATTTTCTGTACCTTTTGTATGATTTTAATCTTATTGTTGATATGAATGGATCAGATGTTAATAGTAGTCTATGAAAGATGTCTTCATTCGTTGCTGTTCTTGAAATTTTCCTGCTCTTGTAATTCCGAAACTTTTTACAATCTTTATGCTTTGTTTCCTGGGCGTCTTCCGACAATTGTCCAACTTTGAACATTAATAATTCAAAAAGGTGGACGATGTTGGTTATAATTTTTATATATTATCTAAAAGAAAGCATCCTGAAAACATTGAGATATGTTCGAACGTGGAACAACTTGGGACTCAGAAGATATTTCTTGTAAATTGTAAAAATATTGCCAATTTTCTGTAGTATATTCAACGTTACGTTCCTAGTGCATTAAATACAATAACTTCAGCTGCAATTAATACGTTTTAATGGAAAATAATGCTATTTATTGTAGAAAAGAAACGCTGAAAAAAAATTAAACGAAATCGTCAAAATATCGTGAAAAAGAAAGTACACTTTTCAAGCGTCAAACGTACATTTGAAAATGTTAAATTTTAACAGTTCGATACAGCTATAATTTATAATTAATTTGATCAATTCTTTCATTTTTAAGGTCAGTAGACATTTGTAAGGTAATACCAATTGATTAAAAATCGACACGTGAAAGTTAATTTTTTTGGTAAAACGTCACTAAGATCTTCGATCCAGCCCATTGTGCGACGTTACTGTGAAAATCTAATTGCTTCTATCGACTTTCGAATTCGTTCCAACCGGTACCCAGGTTAACCATTTGAATAAAAGTAAATATCTCTTTCGAAGCAAACGGTTCTCAACAGGACACGACCTTTCCATCGCTAAACGCGTTAAAAAATTCAAGTACGCCGAGAAAGATTCCAGATCTCCTTCGGGTTTATCTGATAGAACGCGACAACGGGCATCGTGTCGTTATCAACGCCGGTTGAGAATTGAAAAGTTGAGGTTTTGCACATTCCGTATTCATAAAGGCTGACTGTACACGTGCAGCGGCGTTCGTGATTTTTGCACGACGTTTGAACTGTTGCGTCTCGGAAACAATTTTAGATATTAGAACGGTAGCAGCTTAATCTGTTTAGCGGGCGGTCGTTCAATCTCGTAGGTTTCATTATCATTTTATCGCTTCGCTAACGTTAGAATAAATCGACGTTGTTCGGCGGATGAAGAAGTAGATCGACCGACACAGTGGCGCATATTTTTTCTAGAAACAATAGTATCGATGTTCCGTATTGTTCCGTTTCGAGTTAAAATAACATTGTACGTGGCCATTCCAGATTCAGGCTGAACGATATTTCTGTTCCTCCCTATTATTACTTTTATGTAATGCATCGCCATGACTATGATTTCAGTACTTTATCGCGGTGAGAAAATTGTGTAGCGGACACGATCTCAAATCGTTGCTTCAAATAATATTTTAGTCGAACAATACGCACGAACACCTTGAAATATCGTCTCGAATCAGATTTCGTTTATTCGCCGCGAAACTTATTGCCAAATTATAATGAATCTCCTTCTCGACACAGTTTAACGATGCCATGTTATCGACGTGTTATTAACGCAGCATTAGATTCTACGAGTGTTTATAATAGTTCAATGTTCCAGCGATCTCACGATTCCACGTAATCGAGCATAGTATCATTTACCAGGTGCATATTACATAGTACAATCTGTCACTAACGTTTCGGTATAGTCATGCGTAACAACATTCGGATTCTAGGAAAATTAATGGGCTGTTCAAGTCCAACAACGATATAGAAAGTTGTGTTTTACATCGGCACAAGGTGCAATGAATGATTACACACCGGCTTACGTAATTGCACGGCTGGAATCTTATCACGTTTCGTAATATGCAAAATCTTCGTGTATCGTTGGCTGCGCCAAGATTCCAAGAAAAAGCTCAACGTAGACAGCAATCGTATTTACGATAAAAAGATTATCGTTGTAACGTTTCTTTAGTTTCCGCGCCGTACACTGGTCAATGTGGCGCGAATCGAACCGATCGATCAGCAAATTGTCGATCGATCGTCGAAAAAATGATGCTACGGAGCCGCTTCGAGCGATTCTCGATCTTGAAATTCAAAAGCGATCGCCGTCAAGGCTCGATCGACGAAGCCCGGACGGCCTCATTTTGCGTGCAACGAACACCCGAACGCGTTTCATCCTCGTCGTTCCCACGTTGCAACCACTTTGTGCCGCGATTCGATCGACATCGAAATCTGGATAAAAGAACAACGGTTCGTGCATCCTCAGACGAGGGTGGATTACTGGCAGATAGCGGTGGTGTGGAGAATGATGTTGTGGTCGGGGATGCCACCTGCGTGAGAAGCACCGATCTTCATCAACATCCCTCCTGTCATCATTACCGTCAAGAGCAACAAGCACACCCTCAGCAACATCAGCAGCAATATCAGCACCGCCAGGAGGAGGAGCTCGAAGATCTGCTGTGCTTTCGTGGACCATCGGAACAGGAGATGGTGGCCCAAGAAATGGCACAGAGTTACACGCAGCTCCTCCATCCAGATCAGGAGCCGCAGGAATTCATATCCTTGGAGGAGCTACAACCGCATTTGCACCAGGAGCATCACGTTCACAACAACCATGGCCAAGTGGTGTCAACGATGCCGTCTACCAACGCTCAACTCTATCAGCACCATCATCAACAGCACCACCATCGGAGTTACTATAATCTATCGGCTGTCCAAGAGTAAGTGAAACAAACCATGCGTTGTTGTAATGTTTAATAATTGTTCGTTAGCATTGCTGTATTCGATGTTCGTGTCGCTGAAGAGGAATGATGAGTGTTTATCTTGCGTTTGCAAATTCTCTACTTTAAATTTCAGGCAACATGGTGCGCTAACCGACTTTCTTAGAATTAAGCAATCGAGTCTTGGTGCTTTTGCCTGAATCTACGTATTCGATGTAGCCGATCTCGAGAAACGAGACCAATGTAATTTTTCGATGTTGTCCGTTGTTACATGTTCGGTTACATTGGTTGTTCGTCGTTATTTTTTATTATTCTTTTTATGGCATTAGCGCGTTGAACCTGCGACGATCGGCCAGCAAGTCGATGCAAAAGAATATATAGAAATCAGTTTTAGGATTATGACATAACTCGATGTATCTACGACATAATAAGAGGATTACACGTGTTATTGGTTAGCCTTGAAGCACCATCCGACCTCATTAATCGTTACGATTATTGATGTTCGTCGTTTCCACTGAACGTCGTCACAACAGGATGTAACCGTATTACTATTGCATGTTCCGTATTAATTGGTAAAACAATTTCTCTGATATGTTGCAATTAATGTGTTTTTCTTGCCTTCTGCTTTCGATTGTACAACAGAATCGCTCACAAACGGTGTCTTGTGCAATTACCTATAGATTTACGTGTTTCATATTCTGTATGTACAAAGCATTCGCGCGTGCATCAGAAATCAGCGAGAACGTTCGAAAGCTTAAGAGTACCGATTGTGTAAAACGCAAACCGAACAAAGAGATCTCGAAGGAGAAATGGCTCCATTGTATTAGTAACTGACTAGGAGATGAAATATACAGCGTCGCCTTTCATGTTAAGAGAAAATTTTAAACACGCCAAGACAAAGTAAAATGAAGACACTCCATGAATCAGTTGCCTTCAAAGGGCATAATAATTTAAAAAAATAAAAACTGTACAGGGCGTTCGGCCACCTCCAGGAAATATTTAAATGGGACAAAAAATTAAATTAAAAAATTTCAAATCGTACTGGAAAAATTACTTTCGGTTGCGGGGGTCAATTACGATTATTTTTTATGAATACACATACCCCTGAAATCCTACCCAATTTCGAGAAAAAAATTCGAGTAGGTACTGAAATTTTTAGACGAAATTAAAAAATATCAAATCATACTAAAAAAATTATATTTAGTTACAGCGGTCAATTACAAGCATTTTTGGTGAATAGATATACCCCTGAAATCTTACCCACTTTTGAGAAAAAAATTCGAGTAGGTACTGAAATTTTTAGACGAAATTAAAAAATTTCAATTGGTACTAAAAAAATTATATTTAATTAGAGGAGTCAATTACAAGAATTTTTGGTGAATGCACATACCCCCGAATTCCTAAACACTTTCGAGAAAAAAATTCTTCACCGAAAATCTAATGTGAGACCAGAAATGCTTCCTTGAAATTTCATGCGTATCTTTAAAATGTCATAACTCCTGAACGGATTGGAGGATTTTAATTTTTCAACAGGCAAACAACGCGTATTTAGGTGAAAAATATGTAGAAATCGCAAAAATATTGGAAAAGTGGATCTTGATTCCGCCAAAATGAGAAAAACTCCATAAAAATATCCAATTTTCAAACGACTATAACTCCTACAGTAGTGAATATATTTGAATGAAATTTTTTTCTGAAATAGAGCACATGGTTACCTACAAAAAAGTATAAGACAACTTTTCTATAGAGCGTCAAACAAAATTAAAAATGAAAAACAAATTCTTAAGAAAAATCGACAAGATGGTGGCTTTCGATGAAAAAACAAAATTTCAAATCGTTCTGGAAAAATTATTTTCGGTTGCGGGGGTCAATTATAATAATTTTTGGTGAATAGACCTACTCCCGAAATCCTGGCCACTTTCTAGAAAAAAATTCAGTACGCGCGAAACTTTAAATGTTAATAACTTTTTGACGAAGCCTCCATCAACAAATTAGTATTCTTGATTTTCGTCTCCTTTTGGCCTCTAGAATCTTCCATTAAAATTTTTCCCAAGGGTGGCCGAACACCTTGTATATTGTAGAATTGAATGCATGATAATGTGTTTCATACATTTGAGTGTTAGTGCATTCGTGTAATTTTGCATCGCAATGAAAATGAATGCTACAGCATTCTCGTACGGGAACGTGTTAATACGACCGACTCGTGGCTCGGTATTTCCAGGATTGACGAAATTCTCACAGAGCTGGCCGTTGAAAATAATTGGTCATTTTATTCGCGGTTCCTGGTTCTTTGCGTTCATTCCAGTTTTCCACGGTGCCAATTTCTTATCAATTAGCGCCTGGAATGGAGCATAAATCAGTAAAAGGATCCGATCAATCAAGCGAGATACTGTCGGATCCTGTCAGTCTTTCGAGATCGCCGACTTGGTCGGTTAAACAGTCCGCGCCACAGTTTACCGAAGGCATGTAAGAGCGAATTAAACGAGCCTTTCCGCGCCAAGAGATATTGAATGTTCTTCTAATAATTGCGGCGTGTACCGCTTCCATGTTTAGCGCTTGTGCACGGGAACTTTCAGAGCAAGCATGGCGCAACAGCTACGCTGCCCTACGGGAGTTCACTTTCCATTCTTTCTCTCTCTTCCTCGTTCTTGAATAAGCGAGCCGATGCCCGATATTTTATACGGGAAATCATTGCGCAACGAGAGCTTATCATTGTCTCGGGCATCCATCCGCGTGTCATCTACTAAATGGGTTGGCAAACTATTTTTCTGAAGGGCTAGACACTATGTACTATATTATTTTTTTTTTTTTATTTGATGATTTTTTTACACCGCGTCCACTGCGAGGTTATTAGCGCCGTCGGTCGGGTGGATTTTTTCTTATATTTTGTCAATTAATTTTGTTTCTTTGATGAATCCCAGTAGGTTGTGTAGCTTTTTGTTGGTGAGGTTTCCTTTAAGTTGTGCACTGCCCAATTCTGTAGGTTGTCTAGTGCGTTTTGGAGTAGTTGTTCTGTGGTATTTTCATATTTTCCTTTATATATTATCGTTAAGTCATCTACGAAAAGATATGTTTGGACTGGTAAATTTGTTACGGAAAAAACAGCATTTATGGATACTAGGAATAGTGTTATGCTTATTACCGAACCTTGAGGGACTCCATTTTGCAATATCATAACGTCGGATAGACAGTTGTTGGTATGTACTATTTAAATTAGAAACCCATCAAATGTTTGGTTGTGTAACACAGTCGCCTCGAAAAGTAAGTTGACACATTTAAAAAATCAGTTCTTATTATGTCAAACTAAAATAAAGTATCATATTAATTAACATCTTTGGTATAATTAATGTGGGAACGTATCGTGAAATATATGTAGAAGGGAAAAAATATTGACAGTATAAATCATATACAGTAAGGAGCATAGCTCAACCAATAATCACAAGTTTTGTATAGATCATTACGTACTGCTAAGAATATAGGGGAATATTAAAAAACAAACATTATAGTTATCTTTATTACAGTTAAAGGTAACATAAGAAACTTTTTCTGTAATTAATGTCTTCTCGTTTGGTAATGAAAAAAAGAATAAATTGACTCGATTTTGCACCAGTTCGTGAAAACAACGTTTACATGGAATGTCTTAGTAATGTGTTTGCATCTAGCAGATTCAAATGATTACAATATGCTATTTTACACTCAATTGCTCACAATCAGTCGAACAGAAAAATACGCAAGTAAAGTAAGAATAAACAGGTATCCAATTTCTCCAAATTGTTTAAAAAAAATCATATCTCTTTTGAATGACGATTTATCAACGTGTCAAGTCGCAGAAAACCATAGTATTAGTCGATCAACAGTGCACAAAATAAGAAACAAACATTGAAAAGTATATTATTAAAAGTTGGAGGAAGACCAAAAAATTACCACCGGTATTTCAGCGGAAGAAATTCTTTACACGAAAAGTACTCCAATCAAGAAATTTGTATTTAAATAAAACTTTGTGTAGAGCATAATGAAGCATGCAAGAAACAAATCTTTTTTGGAAGATTTAACGGTACGAAATATTTGTTAAAAAAGGAGTTGTTTTCCGTTACGATAATTTACAACTCCATATATATTTAATGATAAGACAAAAATTACTACATTGATATTTGTATTGAAAAATTCTCTTAGTGAAAAGTCGTTCGAAAACACCGAAAAATTAAATACAGACGTATTTGGAAGTTTAAATAAATAAAGCGATGAATTTTATTATAAAGACATATATAAATTATCTAAAAGATGGCAGAAGATCGTAAAATAAAATGGCGCGTAAACCATTGATCAAAATAGTTCTATAAAAAATTTACAGTATTTGATATTGCTACAAAGAAACGCGAACGGACTTATTACACAACCTAAATACATATTTATTAATGGGAAGAATGAAATTCTATAATGAAATTATTTTGTTTTAGTCGAGTGACAAATACGTATCGACTCGACGGGTTAAATACATACGTATTGGTCTAATCACAGCAATGGCGATTTACAGAAATTAGCACCCTTAGCTCGGTTCTTTTCTTTTTATGGTTATTGTTTTGGCCACGAACAAATATTCGTTTACAAATGTTGCTCGTGGTCGTCGCGTATTGCACAGCCACTCTGTGCTCTTAACATGTACCTTGACTCTTAGAAGTTGTTGCTTCTGATACGCAGAAATGACTTCTTGCGGAGACTAACTATCGAAGATGTTACTCTGTCGAAATTAATCTGCCTCTCCGTCCTGATTTTTCCCATAGGGAAACCTCGATTTCCCCTGCCAAGGTGACAACGACGAATATTGCCTACCGGAGGGAGGATTGGTCAAGCCAATCCTCATCGTCGTCACCTTGGTAGGGCGGTTCCTAACAATATGCAACATTCCCACCCACCCTGCCGTCCAGTGTCCAGGTAGACCATGCAGGAGTGAGCGAGAACGCTGCATTGTTATTAACTTTTTGGGAAATGCCCAACGACCGCGAGACCTCGGTGGTCCGCAGCTGTCCGCCAACGCGGGTTTGCGATATGTCAATCGCTATTGAGGCAAGGACGAGCTCTAAGGATTCCAAGTCCCGTGTGGAGTTTGGAGGTTCCTTAACCTTTTGACTGCGGCGTGTCCTAGGAAGAATCCATCGACATAGATGGCGCGATCGTCATATGCCTGTCGCTGCGACTGGAGACCAAAAAAGTACCCGGAGATTTAAGGGACCATTCTTGCGGTTTAAAAAAATAATAAATGCAAATTATTTTTAAATATCCAATTTTTATCCAATTTCATATCGAATCAATTGGTAAAACAGTAAAAGGTGTTATAGTAAAAAAAATGCAGAGGGCGTAAATTTACGCTTTTCGTATATATTGATAGACTTGTGAAAGCGTATACATACGCCGTTAGCAGTCAAAGGGTTAATGACCGTATCCTAATTTATCAAGTAAAAATGTCTCGAAGGCCTAATCCTCAAAAATGGCGGAGAAGTCACGTCCGTATCATAAACCCGCTCGCTGTACCGACCCTGAATAGTTCTTGTCATCACGCGATGCTCGTCTCGAAGGCATACAAGTTTTCTGCGAAATACTTGTGTTTATCGTTCAAAGGAGGAAAGATATTACGTTAGTTTGTTTCCAGTGGAGCACTTTGTATATCTTCGTAATAGTCTTCTCGCAATCATCGCGAAGTTACGTAACAAGATCAGTGTGTGCACATTTCTTAATCCGCGATGACGTACAAAAGATATACATATGTACTCAATTGAATATTCCCTCGATAGGAATTAGAGATTACGATGAATCGGTATCGTAACTGCAGAGCTAAATCTTTTTCTACTTATGCTATTGGCTCACGTAGGACGTTGTTTAGAGCCGTTATCAGGATCGAAGAATTTTTAACAGCATTCGGTGATTTAGTATATGAAACCAAGTACGCAATACTCAATAAAAATGATAGAAGCCAGAGTTACTATGAAATCGATGTCCACAATATTCGTGGCATATTTTATGTTTAGAAAATTGAGCGTTTTCCAAAAACTCCAGAGCATATAATTTTAATATCGCGTTTAGCTGAGTATATACATAAAGTAAAAGTATAAAGTAGGAAAGTAAGAAAGTGGGTTCATTTTGATCAACATTATATCTTTGGTGGCAGACTTAACAGAAAGAGTCTTTCTAGGTTACAACAACTATAATAAGCTGCAACGTCGTTATTTTTAGTCGGAACATCGAACATTGAACATCGAACCTCGAGAAGAATCGAAGAAGCCACTCTGTGCTTTAAAAAATGTTTCCGTTGCATACGTAATGGCAACAAACATAACACAAAATATGATAAATATTTAGAATATATATGTAAATCCTATGTAGTCAATCTACCAAATACTTGTGTACAAATTGTGAACATACGCAATAAATAGTGTAGTTGTATTTATAGTGAATGCATTTTATAAGGAAATATTATAATTTTGTGGGCAAATCGTAAATTTATACTTTGTAGATATGTATATTTTAATATGAAAATAGAATTCTGCTAAAGTTAATTCTCCGAAGTCTGCGAACTTTGAATTCTGAACTAGCTTGAAAGCGTGAGAAGAAATGGTCAGAAGTGATTATTGATAGAAAAACTAAGGATTTAATTTTTAGTTAAAAGACAACATTTCAAATTATTATTAGTTTTTTAAGGAATTGAATCTCACTATTGGTAACGACCGCATAGTGTATTCTAATAGGTCTTGTATTATAGTTTATCATACTCGGGCAAACATGTTCGAAACATCAAAATAAATCTTTATTGTAACTTTTAATAAGTAATTCTAAATAATATTGGAGAATACAATTTTCAACTCAAGCAATAACCGAATGGCTAAAATAAGACTAGAATTGATTATCGCTCGAATATTTACGTGCGTTTTGAACATACGATTTTAAAGTTTTCTTCGATAGAAACAAAACATATTATTGACATATTGAGACATATTATTAGATTGATTCGTATAAAATGTTGTTTCTCCAATCAAATTCCAAAGTTACGACATTTAATACATTTAATAGAAATAGTTTCTATGTTTTTTATATTTTTTTTTTACAATACCTTTTGCGTTATTTTAACGTTTCACTAATTTCATCGTTCCGATGTAATAAATATCAGATTTAAACTCTTCAAGTATTCGTCCAAAATACTCTTTCTATATATTTTTCATTCTTGGTAGATTTCAAAAAAATGATGATTTCATATCTGTGATAGTTGGTTTCATACGTATAGTTAATTACAGGGTTGGCAGTATGGCGGTGTAAATGTTATTGCGAGAATTATTAACGTTTATTTTATAATACCACCGAATGTATCGGAAAATATATATCTTTATGTGTTAACGAATTTGTTATTTCATCAATATCCACCACAATATCCTGATTCGCCAGTATTTTTTACCATTGCACGTTTAATGTTACTTGTATTATATAATTAGTATTCCTTAAGTAGAAACAAATGGATTTTGTGAAATAAGGAGAAATTTTCCTTTTTTTCTCCTCAATGCTTGCAATGAATTACTATTTTCACTCGGTTATGTTATCGACAACTTTCTAAATTATTGCGGGTGCCGAAAATAGATTGCCTTTCGGGGAAATAAGAAAACATGAATTTGTTATTTTATTCACTAAGACATAATCCATTTAGTATTAAATTATGGTTGTTTCAAACCTTGATATTATCTGATAGAATAACGCGATATACAAATTTTGAATACCAGTAAGAAATCATGTTCCCCGAATGGCCCGTAAATAAAATATACGTCCGTAATAAATTTACAATCGTTTCTATTATTATAACTGTTCTGTTTAACAAATATTTCATTTAATTATTAATTAATAATGTTGGTAGCAGGATATTGACCAAAAAGGCTTAAAAATTCGTTATAAAGTAAGAATGAACGCGTGTGTAAAAAACAGTTCTGTTCAGTGCGGTGCATAACGATTGACAATGAAACATTACGTTTCTATTATCGTATCGCGAAACACGGAAATCGACATTCGAGGCTTCGTTAAAAAGTTATTAACGTTTAAAGTTCCGCCCGTACTGAATTTTTTTCACGAAAATGTGCAGGATTTCGGGGGTATGTGCATTCACCAAAAACGATTGTAATTGACCCCCGCAATCGAAAATAATTTTTCCAGAACGATTTGAAATCTTTTTTAGTTTTATCGACAAAATTTCATACCTTCTAAATTTTTGTTCTCGAAAGTGGGTAGGATTTCGAGGGTACGTCCAATGATAAAAAACGATTGTAATTGACCTCCGCAACGGAAAATAATTTTTCCAGAACGATTTGAAATTTTTTTTTTCAGGCACCTACCCTCTTGTCGATTTTTCTTAAAAATTCGTTTTACATTTTTAATAATTTTGTTTAACGAGCTACGGAAAAGTTGTCTCATACTTTTTCGTAGGTACCCATGGGCTCTATTTCACTACTGAATGAGATACCTTTACCATTGTAGGTGTAATGGTCGTTTGAAAATTGGATCATTTTTATTTTTTCTCATTTTGCGGGGCCGAGGATCCACTTGTCCAATATTTTTGCGATTTCTACATATTTTTCACCTAAATACGCGTTGTTTGCCTGTTGAAAAATTAAAATCCTCCAATCCGTTCAAGAGTTATAAGATGTTAAATATTTGCATGAAATTTCTGGGAAGCATTTCTGGTCTCACATTAGATTTTCGGTAAAGAATTTTTTTCTCGAAAGTGTTTAGGAATTCGGGGATATGTCTATTCACCAAAAATTCTTGTAATTGACTCCTGTAATTAAATATAATTTTTTTAGTATCATTTGAAATTTTTTAATTTCGTCCAAAAATTTCAGTATCTTATCGAATTTTTTTCTCGAAGGTGGGTAGGAATTTGGGGTATGTCTATTCACCAAAAATGCTTGTAATTTATCCCTGTAACTAAATATAGTTTTTTTCCATAATTTGGAATTATTTAATTTCGACTATAAATTTCAGTACCTACTCGAATTTTTTTCTCGAAAGTGGGTAGGATTTCAGGGGTACGTGTATTCACCAAAAATGCTTGTAATTGACCGCTGTAATTAAATATAATTTTTTTAGTATAATTTGAAATTTTTTAATTTTGTCTAAAAATGTCAATATCTACTCGAATTTTTTCCTCAAAAGTGAGTAGGATTACGAGGGTATGTCTAATGACCAGAAATGCTTGTAATTGACTGCTGTAACTAAATATAATTTTTTTAGTATCACTTGAAATTTATTATTTCGTCTAAAAATTTCAATATCTACTCGAATTTTTTTCTCAAAAGTGGATAGGATTTCGAGGGTATGTCTAATGACCAAAAATGCTTGTAATTGATCGCTGTAACTAAATGTAATTTTTTTAGAGAAAAGAAATTGATATTCTCCATTTTCGTCTTATTTTGGCCTCTAGAATCTCCCATTAAAATTTTTCCCATGTTTGGCCGAACACCCTGTACATTTATGGAAGTAGAATCACCTAACTACGTTTTACAGAGCAGGTTATACCTCTTAATAAATTAATCCGTAAAATGCTCGAAGATTTGGGCGTGTAGCTTGGGAAACGGCGCGTCCACATTTTGTTATCGCGTAATGGCGCATAGTGAATAAATAGAATTACGTAGGTTACATCATAATATACGGAACTACTAGCACACTGTCGGCGTAGATACGTGGCCGACCTTCGTCACGTGTGTTTGCATGGCTACGACGAAAAGAATCTTGACTAAGTCGCAACGCCTTCACGATTTCTGGAATACGATCGCATACTGAAACATTTATGGTCGGAGTGGTCCAGAAAATAATGCTCGTTTAAAAACTTGCATTTAACAACTAAATAAACCGAGTAATTAGAAGAAATCTATGGGTTTGATACATAATACAATTGTATGATTAATTCTATTAGTGATCACTGTATTCGTACATTTCTGTGAATGCGAACACGTTATCGTAAATGAGATATAATAGTTTAAGAAAATGTTATTTGCTCCTCATCTGCTTAAAAAAAAAACCATTCAATATTTATAGGGTATATGGGATACATTGTACCGAGTAAAAAAGCTTTATTAAACATAGGTCGAAAGGTCAACCGTTTCTGAGATACAAACATTTTTGTTTGTTATTATCATAATTGACTTGCTACTGAATTTACGATGTTTACAGAAGATTTTCCATGCGTCCACCTTCCATTTCTACACACGCTTGGCATCTTCTTTTTACGGAATCGCGAACTCTCTCGAAAATTCCACATTTCTGTTGAATTGTTTGACAAGAACGGTGGATTCGGTTACGTAATTCTTCTAAGTCATTTATCGGTGAGGAATACACTTGACTTTTTAAATATCCCCATAAGAAGAAGTCCAAAGGGTTTAAATCGGTGGATCGAGGAGGCCATGCAACTGGTCCACCACGTCCAATCCACCTTCAACCGAACACCATGTTTAAATGGTCTCTCACATTACGTACAAAATGAGGTGGCGCCCCATCATGCATGTACCACATCGATAATCTTTCTGCCAAAGGTACATCATCCAAGTACTGAGGTCATGTATTCACCAAGAAGTTGAAATAAGCAACTAAGTCAATCATGATACTAGCAAACAAAAATGTTTGTATCTCAAAAACGGTTGACCTTTCGATCTATGTTTACTAAAGCTTTTTTACTCAGTACAGTGTATCCTATACATATCCCATATAAATATTGAATGGTTTGTTTTGAACAAAATTAAGTTAATTTGTTTCGAATAGCATTATATTATTTATGACGAGCATAGTGTACAAATTTCCATTAATTGATTCTCACGTTTACAGAAACGAATTAAATTTTCAGTTACTGAAACACAAGCTGTGGTTAAATGTTAGGAATAATTTCTCACTTTGAGCAGTTTAATATTTACGAGGTCATGGTAGACATTTTGAACATTCGATACATTAAATAAGTAACAAATAGAACTCCTTAATTTTAGGAATAGAATCGAGCTTCCATTCCCTTTCGATGGCGGAAACTGTTTTCAGACTCTACTTCGTTACGAGTAATGTATAGCGTTAATAATGTTAATTTCTTTTTAGCTGCCTGCTACTTGCGGAATTATTTTTATGTAATTTCACGGTGCTCGCTCGATAAAACCAATTAATACACAATCCCCTTATCAGGTATTTTAGAAAGTTATGATACTTTTTATTCAATAGCCCGGACATGTCGCAACTGCTTTTGCCACGGAAAGCGTAAATTTCTTACTAATAAGACACACGCAAAAAAACGATATAAGAACACACGTGTATTGCAATAGTACGATTAAGTGTACACCGAGGCACGATTAACTTTGAGATCGTGCCAATGTATCGCGGGGAAAAAGTTCGTGCCCAGTGAAGCACGGATAGAACAGTGCAATCAAACGCGTCGGCTCGTAAACAATCTGCCAAGAAACAAGTATAGATAGGGAATTAGCGAGATTGGAAATCGCTGACAGGCCCGATACTCTCGCTTTCGTCACTGTTACCAAGATTCGAGAGCAAATGGTTACCAACAAAGGGTCTAGACGAATAAGCATGGTAAAAGTACCCCCAAACCAAATTGAACGGGGTTCATACCACTCTTTAGTATATCTACTAAAGGGGTTATTACGGGGTGAAAATCATTTTTTGGTTTATCCTTAATATCTCCCATTCTGCTCAATTAAAAATTATGAAAAAAATCATGGTTATTCTATCGACTGATGTACATATTCGAGAATTTTTTCAGAATTTTTGGACGCAAATTCGATTTTTAAAAAATTCGAAAATATTTTGACCGACTATTTTTTGTCGAAGTTATCAAGTGACCACGTTTGTTTTTGTACAGTATAAAGCTCTCAAACGAATTACTAGTCTCTAATTTTTTCAGATTTTTCGAAGGGGTGGAACGTAGTCAAAAAAATAAAAAATGATTAAAAAGTGGTGAAAAAGCTTTATAGTTGTTATCGCAGTAGTAGGCCAAGTTGTTATCGCTCTAGGATTAGTTGTTACTAAGAAATAAGTGTTATCTTCTAATGAGACATTTCGTTCACTGATGAAGTAAAACACAATTTTATTAATAAGGTTTGTTTATTAACTTTGGATTAACACAAATATACAGGGTGTTCAGCCACCTCTGAGAAAAATTTTAATCAGAGATTTTAGAAGCCAAAATAGGACGAAAATCAAGAATATCAATTTCTTTACTGAGGCTTTGTTAAAAAGTTATTAAAAACTTTCAAATCGTTTTGAAAAAATTATTTTTGGTTGCGGGGCTCAATTACAATCATTTTTGGTCATTAGACATACCCCTGAAATCCTACCCACTTTCGAGAAAAAAATTCGGATAGGTACTGAAATTTTTAGACGAAATTAAAAAATTTCAAAACACACTAAAAAAATTACATTTAGTTGCAGGGGTTAAGCACAATCATTTTTAGTGATTAGACATACCTCCGAATTCTTATGCATTTTCGAGAAAAAATTCCTTACCGAAAATATAATGAGTAGCCGGAAATGTTAGCTCGAAAAATCTGTAAAACATCATAACTCCTGAACAGATTGGACGATTTTAATGTTTCAAAAAGCAAACAACGCGTATTTAAGTGAAGAATATGTAGAAATCGCAATAATATTCGAGAAGTTGATCCTTGATCCCGCAAAATGAAAAAAACCCCATAAAAATGATCCAATTTTCAAACGACCATAACTCCTACAATAGTGAATATATGTCAATGAAACTTTTTTCTGAACTAGAGCTCATGGGTACCTACAAAAACGTATTAGACAACTTTTCTATAGAGCGTCAAACAAATTTATTAAAAATGAAAAACAAATTCTTAAGAAAAATCGACAAGGGGGTGGGTTTGTGTTTTCGATGAAAAAAAAAAATTTCAAATCGTTCTGGAAAAATTATTTTCGGTTGCGGGGGTCAATTACAATCATTTTTGGTCATTAGACATACCCTCGAAATCCTACCTATTTTTGAGAAAAAAATTCGAGAAGGTGTGAAATTTTTCGACAAAATTAAAAAATTTTAAATCGTTCTGAAAAAATTATTTTCAGTTACGGGGGTCAATTGCAATCATTTTTGGTGATAACTTTATTAAAAAGAAAGAATAATCCACGGAAACTGATGAATCCTTTGTAGGAATTATCTAACTTCTCTATCACGCGTCTTATTGTCCTTTGTCCTTGTTCTTTTCTTTTCGTATATTCCTTTTCTCAAACGTTCTGGTATTCCGACAAGCAACTCGACTACCTTCAAAGGCCACATTCAAACGTCAACGCCAATCAGTCGCACGTTTGCGTTTTTGATGATATTCTTCACATCGATTAAATTTAAATATCGATTAAAGCCAACATAATTTTATTTATACAGCGTGAAGTGACATAAATGAAATTTTCTAATAGTCCACGAAATGTATTTTTGATAGAAAAAAATATGTTATTTTTGGCACAAACATTAATCTAATAAAATAAAAATAATAATCTAATATAATGCCTAGACTGCGGATATTTATGCATTTATGGGAAATTTAGATTGTCAAAAAGCTATAGAATACATTTAATATGCAAAACTATAACAAAAACTCAAGTAAGATAAGAATTATTGTATTTAGGGGTTGAAAGAACCCTCTACGAAGCTCTTATTTTATTAATTTTATTAATAAATATATGAATTTGCATAAAAATCCGCAGTCTAATAATGACAAATGAATAACAACTTTACTTAAACCTAATATAAATAACTTGTTAAACGAACCTATGTATTTTCTTATTTACAACCTACTATGACTTCTTCTTCGGTTTGTAACCTTTTTAATAAATCTGTAGAGTGTCGTGTGATAAATGTTTAAATCTCTGGCGATGATTTTTACATTCTGTCCTTCCAGCGCGGATTCAGCTGCCTTAGTAGAAATCACAACGCTATCTTTTTCCATTTTAAAGATGTAATCGTCGGAACAACTTACCCCCGGAACTTCTAGAGAAACTTGACTTTGTTTCCTTATTTCTTACTTGCATAAGGAAGCAGAGTAAAAATTTCCACAAATTCAAGGTGGTCGTATCTGAAAAATATATGTTACAATTCTTTGCCTATTCGTGCGTTTCTTTTCTTGAACAATCTGCAAGAAACGATCAATGATATTAACAATTTACGTGTTTCTTGTTTCGTTTTCAGAAATTCTTGTTCCACGGTTTACTTCGGCGACATAGGTACGGGATCGGGGGTGGGAGAAGTAACCGCCGTCTCGGCGGGGGGTGGCGAAGGTCTCAGCCTGACTCCAACCCCCGCCAGCAACAACAACACAACCACCGCCGCCCCCAGTACCAGCGGCGCTACCACCATTACCACCACCACCAACGACACCACCCCGCAGGTCGTAACGGGGGCTGAACCGCCCCAGCATATGGAGACACCCCCGACCATGGTCCCCGACCAGGCACCCGCCTCCGGCCATCACTACCACCGTCACCATCATCATCGTCATCATCACCAGCGCAGCGCATCCTCCACCCCCAGCCATGAGCCAACCACTACCGATACTTCTGACGAATTCGTCGCGGTTTCTAGGAAGCGGAAGCTCTCGTGCCAGTAAGTCTAATATTATTAGTATTAATTTTCGAAACTTTTTCATCAAACTTGCTTCCATTTGGAGGGATCGACTTTAGACGATTTATTAGGTGTAGAAATAAGTTCATTCCGACGAATTTCAATCGTTTGCTATGATCATTTGTTGCGAGTTAATCTTCTACTCGTTTAGCAATCTGCAATACCAATAAAATAAGAAACAAAACAATGTCACAATGCAGCAAACTTCACATCATAACCTCCTTGTTGTCGTTAACAATGTCGCCGACGAAGGAGCATATTCGGCATTGCCTCTTATTTGCTTTTAATCTCCGAAAATCCGTGAGTGAAGCCACTCAAATGGTATGTGAAGCATATGGTGAAGGGGCTATTACTGATAGAACTTGTAGAAGTTGGTATCAACGGTTTAAATTAGGCGATTTTAACGTGAAAGATCAGCCTCGTTCCGGATGTCCTAAAAAATTCGATACTGAAGAGTTGCAACAACTTTTGGACCAAGATTCAACACAAACCCAAAAACAACTGGCAAGCCACCTTAACGTCACACAAAAAGCAGTGTCTATACGTTTACACAAAATTGGAAAAATACAGAAATTCGGAAAATGGGTTCCGCACGAGTTATCCGGAGAAAACAAAATTCGTCGATACGAGACGGCTCTGAACTTACTAAGTCGCTTCAATAAAAAAGATTTCCTATATCAGATCATTACAGGTGATGAAAAATGGATATTGTATAGGAATCCTAAACGGAAAAGATCATGGGTAGACCCTGGCAAACCAGCAACATCAACCGCAAAGCCTGATATTCATGCAAAAAAGGTGTTACTGTGCATATGGTGGGACATGAAGGGAATTCTGTATTATGAAATGCTTAATCCAGGTGAGACAGTGACTGCAGACCGCTATCAACAGCAACTTCTGAAATTGAATGACGCGATCGAAAGAAAAAGGCCATTATCTGGACAACGCCGACGCAAAATATTGCTTCACGACAACGCTCGTCCGCATACGGCTGCAGGGACAAAAGAGGTGATTTTTTCATTAGGTTGAGAACTTCTTCCACATGCGGCGTACTCTCCTGACATGGCACCTTCAGACTACCACCTGTTTCGCTCGTTACAGCATCATGTAACTGATACAGAATTCAAAACTCTTGAAGACGTTCAAAAACACCTGGACGAATACATTGCCTCAAAGCCACCGAGTTTTTATCGTGAGGGAATTCGCAATTTACCCAAAAAGTGGCGAAATATCATAGAAAACAATGGCGAATATTTTGATGATTAACTTTCTATACTTTTTTCTAAATAAAATATTTACTTTACCAAAAAATCGGAAAGAACTTATTTCTACACCTAATATAAAGTAAAGAATTGTTATATAGTACACGCAGGGTGGTCTATGCAACTTGTGCACCTCTATAACTTCCAAAGTATGGGTTGCTGAAAAAAATTTTGTATAAAACAGTTGCATGGTTCGAAGGGGTAAATGTATTTGTCTTTTTTATGGGCGAGGACGTTTCGAAGATTCGAGGGTCGATTTTGTTTCTTTAAACGTAAGGCTATATTTTTTATACCAAAATAAGGAAGAATATCAAATTCTGAGTATAAAACACCAAATAACCAATGAGTAATTTCACTTTATTTCTTGAAAATTTCCCTCGTGTAATATCAAATTGGAGACTCAGTCTTATAGATTTCTGTAGACAATGAAAATTGTTAAGAAATAAAGTGAAATTTAGTTATTAGGTTCTGAATTTGATAATCTTTAAAAAGAGAAAGTTGACCTTCGAATCTTCGAAACTCCTTCGCCTATAAAAAAAAAAGGCAAATACATGTACCCCTTTCAACCATGCAACTTTTTTATACAAAATTTTGTCGAGCAATGCATACTTTGGAAGTTACAGTTATAATTATAATTAAAATATTAAATATGAATTAAATATAATTCTATGTTATACAGGATAGAACAGGAAGTGATTCTACGTGAAAAATAAAAACAAAATTTGGTATAACATTTTTTTTATCCGGGACTCCGTTTTCGAGTAAATTGACTTTATTGTTTGTTCACATCTGTGAACGATTTAGTTGTCATTCATTCTTCGTTCGATTTACTACATAATCCTTTTTACGATAGAAATTATAGTTTATTAGTATGTCATTAATTAAAAGAGGAAGACATTTTTAACAATATTTGTAAAATTGTATCGTAGTATTGCAATAGAAAGGAGTAATAAGGAATACAAAATTAATTATCAATAGAAACATTCTGTACTGCTTTAATAATGTCCGTAAACACTATTTCGGACGGAGAAAACTGCGATAGAAGTATAGGCGACAACTAAATTGTTCACAAAAGTGAATAAACTATAAAGTCGATTTTCTCGAAAATGGAGCCCCGGATAAAGAAATTTTATACAAAATATTTTTCTCATTTTTCCACGACGAATCACTCCCTGCTCGGTTGTACCAGGATTTTCGATCCATCCTGTACATAGATATATTAAAGATTGATATTTTAAAGGAATATCTTCAAGCTAGTGCAAATAAAATGCAACTACACGTCGATTATATTATTTTACAAAGATAATGAATCCTACAAGAGAATGGATCCTGTATAGTCAGAAATTCCTCGACAGTCTCCAAACATAAATGTCATATTAATAATAATAATCAAAATAATCAGGGTACTTGGGTATGGAAGACTACTTGGGGCCAATACTAACAGTTTGACTTTGAAATATCCTAAGTCAAAAAGGATTATGAAACAAAATTTTTCATACGAAAATGTTACTCGATCATTTGGCATTATTGACTCCTATTTCTGTGTACGTTTAACGCTAGAAGCAGTCAAAATGACACATTCGTAATTTCTAATAAAAATCATAAAAGATTTACTCGACTGAATTTTGGAAAAACCGTAATTTTCCTATAAGAGAATGAATAAATACTTATTTCCATTGCATTGTACATTTTTTCACGTATCTATCGTTTTAATTTCATCGCTGCAAATAAATACACTATAATTGCCGGTAGTTCTAGTGTTGATATAATAACACGCAAATTATTAATAGAAAATTAGAAGCAAAGAAATCGTTACAACCGTTAGAATTTGTAAAATTAAGGAAAAATTCTAGAAAAATTAAATACCGAATGAATTGCAACCACGATATAATCGACTGTTTGAATGCACTTCTCATAATTTTCTCATCATTTACGGACAAAATGGATATTACACTTTTTGTTCCTAAGAATGTGTAAAAATATTTGGAAAGAATTTGTCTTTCACGACCAAGGCAAAAAATCGATGATTTTTAACATTGTCCTTTGTGAAATCGGTCATTCCGTGTGAAACAATGTTACAGTATGACAACCTCTCTATTCTGTATAAAGTCAGTTCGACTACACGCGTAGGTGGAAGTCGTACAGTATCGGTCTGTTACACATTAACCCGGTACCCGTATAGAATACGTCGAAACGAAGCCTCCCAAATGTATTCAAGACTGACATTTCCATCTACAAATATCTTTCCGTACCGCCTCACCCTCCGGGTTCTCGTTGACGCCGTGTTCCACGACGTTTCCTGTTAAATGGCAGCAACTCCGAGTAATTACCAATCAAGGTGTCGGTTACCAGCTCAAAGGGTTAACTTAATCATTAACAGAACCGAAGATTTGCGTCCCCCGGGAAGTGGCTGGTTGAAATTGCCTTTAGTAACTGCTATAGCCGCGCTACCTCTGACCGGAATTTACCCAATTTGGAGACCATAAAACGAGTTCATAACCGTAAAGTTCGAACCAGGAACGAAATTAGAACGACCGTTGCCGTTTGACCAATCGCGATCTCAGATGTCGAACTTTCGACTTCCGTTTCTACTTTCTAATACGGGCACTCGATCCAAAATATAGAACCAAATGAAGTTAAAAAATTGTTCGCTGATACCAGTATCAAAAACGCCCACGATTTCGGACTAATAAATGGCAAGATCGCTAGAACGCTTTCTTCAAAAATGGATCAGTTAAAATCAAATACTTTTCCATTAACT
The DNA here is from genome assembly GCF_013123115.1 of Colletes gigas. Taxonomy (NCBI): domain Eukaryota; kingdom Metazoa; phylum Arthropoda; class Insecta; order Hymenoptera; family Colletidae; genus Colletes; species Colletes gigas. Next base: position 939,101 of record NW_025106659.1, on the reverse strand, counting down.
GAATAGTTGCGCGAGTCATAATGTCAAAATAAGTTTAGTTTGATAAAGCTTGGCACAGAAGCTTTTCCACGTCATACTACGAAACATTTTTTGTCAAAATCCAAAACGAAGTTTCAGACATTCGTAATATTTAAGTGGGAGTTCTATAGGGCAGTGACATTAGCCAGATTTTTACACAATAGTTGGTTTAACTTGTGGTTATCTAACTTCGAACCAAATGTACTTGAAGAGGACCTAACGATACAAGTCGAAACGTTAATTTTAAATCAATTTTTGTGTAATATATTTATATATTTACATTCAGTCGTTCAGCGGATAAAAACAAATTTTTATTGTACCTGACGCATAATCAAGTACTTTTAGTGTGTCAGTGTTATTCAATCATTTTTCCTCTCCGAACGAGAAAGAAATACGTTCGAAAGAAAGTTTCTCCTGACTTTACAATTAAGCACGTTTTACCAGCTTTAAATAGATAAATACCATTTGATAATACTTTTTAATAATCAAGATGTACAAAACTTTACGCATTTGTGATTACTCGGTCGTTTTATGTACTATTACCTAATGGTAGGTGAAATAAAAACTGTTTCCTAGTAAAAATAAGGAGCCTAAGCATACCTTTTGGAATTCTAAAGGCAGAAAGTGCGACGAAGCTGTACGCGTGCAAAACATGGGGAAATTCTACTTCAAAGGGGTAACGCCCTTTTGCCAGGGTGTACGTCGAAGAAATTGTTTCAGTGCTACGCGTCTGGTTTCTCCATGTTTTGACGTTTCAGGGTTTGAATAAGTCTTCCTCAATTATTATGCCGTTACAATATGCTCTGCTCGAGGTAATCGAACCAAACGAACGATACTCTATTCTATAACCAAATTAATAATTTTGTAAAAATCGAAACGGTGGATTTCTTGCACTGTCATACAATTGGGAACTCATGGAATTCCGTGGCACTGGCATTTCTTTTTCTTAAAAAATATCAAACAAATAAATATACAGGGTGTTCGTCCACGCCTGGGAAAAATTTTAATGGGAGATTCTAGACCCCAAAATAAGACGAAAATCAAGAATATCAATTTCTTCACTAAGGCTTTGTTAGAAAGTTATTAAAAATTAAGTTGAAAAATTTCAAATCGTTCTGGAAAAATTATTCTTGATCGTGGGGGTTAGTTACTATTATTTTTGGTCAATAGACATACCCCCGAAATCCTAGCCACTTTCGAGAAAAAAATTCGAGTAGCTACTGAAATTCTTAGACAAAATTAAAAAATTTCAAATTATACTAAAAAAATTATATCTAGTTACAGCGGCCAATTACAAGCATTTTTGGTGAATAGACATACCCCTGAAATCTTACCCACTTTCGAGACAAAAATTCATTATCGAAAATATAATCTGAGGCCTAAAATGGTTCCCCATGTGAATCTTTGAAACATCATAACTCTCGAACGGATTGAACGATTTTAATGTTTCAAAATGCAAACAACGCGTATTTTATTGAGGAATACGTGGAAATCGGGAAAATATTTGAAAAATTGATCCTTGACACCGTAAAGTGAGAAAAACCCTCTAAAACTGGTTCAATTTTCAAACAGCCATAACTCCTACAATAGTGAATATATTTAAATGAAACTTTTTTCTGAAGTAGAGTTCATGGGTATCTACATAAAAGTATTAGGCAACTTTTTTATAGGACGTCAAACAGAATTACTAAAAATGAAAAACAAATTCTTAAGAGAAATCGACAAGGGGGTGGGTGGTGGCTTTCGATGAAAAAAAAAATTTCAAATCATTCTGGAAAAATTATTTTCGGTTGCGGGGGTCAATTACAATCATTTTTGGTCATTAGACATACCCTCGAAATCCTACCTATTTTTGAGAAAAAAATTCGAGAATGTGTGAAATTTTTTGACAAAAAAAAATTTCAAATCGTTCTATAAAAATTATTTTCGGTTGCGGGGCTCAGTTAGAATTATTTTTGGTTAACAGACATGTCCTCGAATTCCTGCGCATTTTCGAGAAAAAAATTCAGTACGGGCGGAACTTTAAACGTTAATAACATTTTAACGAAGCCTCCATCAACAAATTGGTATTCCTGATTTTCGTCCTATTTTGGCCTCTAGAATCTCCCATTAAAATTTTTCCCAGGAATGGCTGTACACCCTGTGTACGTATATTTTTGCGCACATATTGTCACTTGAAATCATAAGTACATATGTGCATGTAACTATATAGATTTATATATTGTGAATAAAAGTTTACATGTATATAAAATGGAAACTTAAAATATGTGTATGTTTACATACAACAAATAATAATTGTACATATTAAATGTATTACGCCTAACGTGACTGCAAAATTAGTTGATAGTATACAAAAATAATTGACAACGCTACTTAAAGAATAAGATATTTATTTTTGTTGCAATAGTAAGTTGCACAATTTCAAACGCATCTATAACATGAAAGTTTACTTACGAAGAATCGAATGAAAATTATAACCCATCGGAGTAACGAACAAAACGTCTATAAAGACTTTTTTGACCGAGTATAAATAATTTTCAAAGAACTTTAGGATTGCTCGTGACTAATGCGTGGATTTTTATTTCAGCGACGGTAGTGATTTGTTGGACGACGCGGGAGATGATGCCAAATCTGTTCGCACAAACGACGACAGTAAAAAGTAAGTAAAACTTTGTAATAATTATTAGAGAACAGGTTATAGGTATGTATAGTCAGTAAAAAAATCTACACACTAAGGGTGTACACGTTTTTTGGAATAAATTCGTAAAATTCTGTACGTTTTATTGTAAACATATAGAATTCAAGCATGTCCACTCTGTTCGATGTTTGAAATAAAAATGATCTTTTGGGCGACACTTGGTCAACATTCAAAAATCAGCACACACCGACAAGCCATAATTTTACAACTTATTTTAAGTATACTTCGCGTAAACCTGCACTTGTGTATTAATTTTTAAAATCACAATTATCAGGTTAAAAATGTAATTATCATCATTGATAACCAATGTTATTTTTATTGGTTTTTCAGATATGTATGTATTGGAAACATTATAAATGACATTTCAAATAAATCTTAAAGAGATTTAAATTTTACATAAAAAGAGTTAAATAAACATTTTCTGTATCTTTCCTAATATTTGTTTGGTTTCTCTAGAATCATCCTCTAAAATATTTTCCATCGAACCCTGTATAGCGATGGAAATAATTTTTGTACACTTTAGTATGCTTACGATGTACAGCGTGTTTCAAAACAATCGAACTAAACGACATACGCTAATTTCTCGTGTGAAGAGAAATCAAACAGTCGTTTACCATTTTGCAATCTTCGCTTATGAGATATAAACAATTAAACGTTTCCAACACGATTAACTGATTAAGGCATAAATAACAGTCAGCTGACGGTGATTTTAATAGTCATCAACTAAATGAAATATAAACACACGTACTTACATTCAACCCATAAAAATTAGGAGTGGAGCACTCGAGACTCAAAAATTTCCAGTTCTCGAAACTCGAGACTTCGCTATTTTTACGATACGAAACTCTTGACACGTTAATAATAATTTATATAAATACCTTATCAGAATATCGTGTCAAAATGCATTTATTTACCGATCCATTACAATCGTTCATATTAAAAAAACTGAAATATAAAATTTTAAACTTTTGGTAAGTTAAAAAAATATATATGTTTGTATATTCGATTTTCATCTAATTATATTTTATATAATGTACTATTTATTTTTAAAACGTTTCTAAGTTTGATAAATTAACAGAAATATCGAAAGATTACCGAAGCTCCGGTGTTATTCATAATATTGCAATTTATAGAGTGTCTGCAGACTTTACGACTTACGGTAAATGGGGCATTTGTAATTAGCCTTTTCGTTGTAAATAGTATTTAAGTCGTTAAATAATTATAAACGTTTCGTTCCAACGCAGTAAGAAACCGCAATACGCCTTAAAGCTCAATCTTGGTCAGCGGTTATGTAGTATTATGTCAGGTATTGCCAAGGTAGGTAAGTATCACCTTGACCTACCTTGGTTCTTTGCTCTGGCTTCACCAACGGCGTCACTAATCCAGTCTGTGGTAGCGTGATTACAGACACGATTGTAAAAAAAGTCAGCGCATTCAACTTATGCGCATATTCTAAGAATTACTTTGTTTTCCTGATTAGGAGCCATTCATAAATTACGTCACGTTCTTGAAAGTGGGAGATCAAAGAAACGTGGCAATTCGTGGCATAGGGGTCAAGGGTCAAATCAAATGCAACGCAACGCCGCACAGTGGGGCCATTGCATGCCAAATGCGGCAAAAAGTGGTTTTATACAAATATACCCACGATGAAATAATGATTCACTAATAGTTAATGGGACACATGGGCCATGATTTAGTGTGATTTTTTTTATCATTTGTCGATTTTTGATACGACTACATGATTTTGAAACGTTCAATCTTAAAATCATCCAAAATTATAATCATCGTTTATTGTTGCTTTGATTCTTCAAAGTAAATGATGAGTAATTGAATTAAATGTACTTAGTACGTATTTAAATTACGAATGAAGAATCAGATGAAGAATCATTCGTAGATTCATAAATTCTTTCGTTTTCTCTTCGTAAAGGTCGTGTCGTCTATTCGCTAATTGCCATCTTCTCCTGAAACGGGACTTCAAAGTTGCAATTTTTGTTTTCAAAATTTTCTGGTACTCCACAGAATAATTATCCTGGCTCATTAAGGACGACTCTAAAAATTCTAGTTTATTTTCAAAATCATGATTTCGATGCTGTGTCATGATGTTATAAAACTGCATCATTAAAAACACACGTACTCCAGATGAACCTTAGGATTTAAAAAAAAATGTCACTCTATTAAAATGAAACTTTTGCTACGAAAACTGTATTAACAAACTATATAGAAGATGAAGAAAAATGGCGAAATTCAAATATATATATCTGTACCTACCTACTTCAACTGGAAATTCCATTATTTTAACACTAAATATTTCACTCGCAACATACAAGTTAGGAACGTCAAACAACAAATGCTCCAAATTCGTGATCATTTTATGCTTTTATAACATTCGAAGCAAAAACAATGAAATGTATGCATTGTTTCCTAGTTTTGATGTATTTTTGAGAATCGTAACAATACTCGCAATCGCCGACGCTCTCACGTGCCGAAACAGTTGATCATCTTTATATTTTTCGCAGTAGCAGCTAGCAGCAGCTAATTTTTTTAAAAAAAAAAAAGGTAAGGCTTCACTCTACAAAAAGCAACTAAAATGAACACTGAATCACACTGCATTCATAATTAAAAAATAAAATGAAAACTGAACATGTTCAATTAGTTATAACTCAAAAAATGTTGGAGATATAAAAGTGTACTTTGGTGTAATTTAAATACGTACTAAGTACATTTAATTCAATTACTCATCATTTACTTTGAAGAATCAAAGGAACAATAAACGATGATTATAATTTTGGATGATTTTAAGATTGAACGTTTCAAAATCATGTAGTCGTATCAAAAATCGACAAATGATAAAAAAAATCACACTAAATCATGGCCCATGTGTCCCATTAACTATTACTGAATCATTATTTCATCGTGGGTATATTTGTATAAAACCACTTTTTGCCGCGTTTGGCATGCAATGGTCCCACTGTGCGCCGTCGTCAAATTTCCTTTGACATCTTTTAACTCAATTATGTTAAAAGTTTAGTAGGATTTAAGTAACCAACGTTTCAAGAATAATAATTTTCTTTCCAATTACTTTTTTCATATTTACATACGTGTTGTTTCTAAACTTGACAGTACGCGACAGGGTGGAACGGGAGAATAAAAAAACCAGGTAAATATAACGTGATGTAATTTGCGAACGGTCCCCCGCGATAAACAATAAAATAAAACTGTTTCTTTGCTAAATTCATATCGAATAAGCATTTTATGTGTTCAGAAAACACTTCGATATTGTTACTCTTCGTTGCAAACAGGGATACAAAAAGAAACAGAAATTATTGAAACGTACGAAAATCAAAGTCCCTAGCATTTTGTACTGTATTTATTAACACAATAAAATAACTATATAGAACAAGGTTGAAAAGTGATGTTCAGCATATGAGGCTATATTAGAACTTGACTTTTGCAAATAGCTTTCATTTCTTACTATTTTCTACTTCTAAATGTAAGATTAATAACACATTGTTAGTGAGGAATGATGATATCGACAAGTAAGTTTCTCGACGCTGTGCTTATTCTCGGACAGTGTAACAACGATTTGCATGCAACCTCAAGATTAAATGCTGATACGTATCCTGATCGACACGCACTGTCTGCAACCATTGCAATTTGTTTCAACCTGACGACCGTACATTTGTATATGACACGCCCCATTATTTTAAAAAATTACATTTCTTTTTTACCGAGCATGCTTGGTAACGCTGGTTTTTCTTCATTGTTTCAGCGACTTTATTGCTGTACACTTGTTTATTTCTAACTCGAGTCTCTCATATTCCACCACACAGGTACCGTGTCTGCTATGTGAAACATATTAATTTTTAATCTTATTACTATTTCACATTTATTCATCCCTTTTTCCAATGTTTTTAAATATATTATAACATTGCATTTATTGTATATTGGGTACTGTTCGTCATAGAATAAAAACTACGAATATGAAAATGAAAATGCATCTGATAACAAATATCAGTCTTCGCATAATAAAAAAAGAAAAGAAGAATAAGGTAATTACTTGTCGATAAACCAGTAATAGAAAATGTCGAAACACTACTAGTCTGTTGGAATTTATTATTTGGTGACAAACTGATAAATACAAATAAAAGCAAAATTCTATGATAATAACTGCAAGTATATTATTACAGAAACAATGAAATACAAATTAAAGACTGTTTCTGGCTTATTTCATTTCACAAAAATTTACTGTTCAAATGGACAAAAAGGAGCTGTGTGGACTATCAATGAAACACTATGTCTCTGCAATAGTATACATTAATTTTAAGTTGTTTAAATTTTGATGATATCGAATCAAGAAATAAATAAAGAATTTTAGAAAAGCTGACCATTGTTAGATTTTTGTAAAAATTGTCAAATATTGTCATTTTTTTTTTCATCTTCTGAACATCATACTATTGCCTCTTTTGGCCGATAAAACAGTTTACTGTAGTTTAGAATGATTATATTTTCTAAGAATGTACGTGTAAAGTGGACTACAATCATCAAGGAAGGTATTATGTATCGATGAACATTATTTTATTGAGTAATTGCGTCGGAATCCTTGACATCGGTGAAAAAAACGATCGATTTGGCGCGAAATGCTCCGACAGTAACGTATGAATTGACCCGCTTAGGTAACCGCGTTGAGAACGTGTACAGGAAATAATTACGACATGGACACAACTTAATATGGATGTAAAATTATAATAATATGTGGACGTTGACACGCACTCGCGTATTCGCAGGATACCAGGATATGTGTGGATTTCTCAAATTAATAAAGTGACGCGCGACCTGTTTGTAAATCGAAACCAGTTTCTCGCGACAGCGACTTCCGTCGTTCAATATCGCCGCTGCGGACTATGAATGCGAATTCTTAGAAGGCAAATCAACGACGTTCCGCTCACAAAAGCGTCATTTATTAGCTGAATCGCCATTTATAATTGATTCACAACGACTCTGCTGCTGACTGCGTCGCTGTAGAACTTGACAGTAGACGCAAAAGATAAAACAAGAGCCATAAACTTCGACGCATCAACGACCCCTTCTGAAACATTTTCGTCATTATTCCTTTTGAAGCATCGACAAATCTCGTAGTATGTTTTGGAGTTCTCAGTTTCAACATTAACAATGGAAAGACTGAAATTTAGCATATGTATACCTATATTGCCCAAAAGCAGTCAAAATGACTGTATTGTGAAAGAATAACTAATGTGTAAAGAAATTTGTTTAAAATTAATTTTTAATATTAGGTTTTAATATTATGAATTTAGGGCGCAAAAGAAATAAAATAAACAACTTGTTAGAACTTGTTGTTTTTCTTACGACTGTTTTTTAAGAATATGTAGTTTTTCACATACAATTGAAAATATTTAGAGGGTTTGAAATTCGTTGGATGTCTGTAAAATTGAATTATATTGGTGATTTATTTTTTTTCTTACGTTTTTTTTAAAAATATTCAGTTTTCCATTTAATGTGTTGGTGTTACATTAACGTTCTCTTTACACGATGGTTTACAGACAGAATCATAGCGAGATCGAGAAGAGAAGGAGGGACAAAATGAACACCTACATCACGGAGCTTTCAGCGATGATACCAATGTGCCATGCGATGTCACGCAAACTCGACAAGTTGACTGTATTGAGGATGGCAGTACAACACTTGAAGACCATCCTAGGTGCTGTTACCTCATACACGGAAGGTCACTATAAGCCAGCATTTCTCAGTGATCAGGAGCTCAAGACGCTCATACTTCAAGTAAGTACGGTGAGAAACGTTGATAATGTATCATGACAGCTTCCCTGTTGTATTCGAATAATAAAAGTGCCCTTTCGTCCAGATAATGATGGCGAACTCGTCGATAAGACTGACCCAGGAAACCTAGATTTTGACCGACATTTTAGAATCATCGTCGAATGTTTGCTGTCTAGTAAATAGACACGAATCAGGAAGTATGTTTTTCGATGAAAAAAATGCAACAAACTTGGTTAATAAACAGATACGACTTCCTCGTCGATGATCGATGTTGAAATGTCACCCGGGGGAATAGGAATGATGTAACACGCATAGAGTCGAGGTTGATAGTCTTATTATGACGTTCGATATAGGCGAATACGCGAGTATCGTTGAAAGTTTCAAAGCGACCGATTCCAACGATGAGATTATGCGTCATTACCGATTCCGTATTCGGAAAACCAGATAACAGATACGACCGTGCATACCATTCGGGTAAGACTTCCTGGTAATTCAGAATCGCTTGCGTAATACGAGGCTCGGAGTCGAGCACGGTGAACCGACGCGGGATCGAAACACTGGCGGTTAGAATCAGGAAAAAAAAGAAGTTTTCTTCTCGCTTGGCACGCTGAATATGAAGCGATCAATTTAGCCTGCAGTTAAATTTGGATTTCCTCCATGCGTCTAGTAAATCTCACGTACGGAACGTTTCCCCTTTCGGTTTTCTCCGAGCTCTCCCATGCGTTTGCGCTCGCGATCGCATCGAACGCAGATCCATGAATTCGCTAATTGGGTGCAAAAGCGAGAGAAAAGTTTTTACCTCGCTTGTAAAAGGCCGTCCCCGTATCTTTTGCAATCCTTCCGCGCGGAGACTGACTCTGTCTAACAGCCGCGGCTAACCTTTCTCCAGCGTGCTACACATTTTTCACAGAGATAGGTCTCGTGACGGGTGAAAGAGAAGGGTTCGAAGCATGTTGATCTGCAATTAGACGCCGGCGCGATGTTGATTATACGCCAATTCGTAGTACTTGGCTCGCTTGCACCTACGGTTATCGATTATAGAAAGTTTTAATGTCGCGAAGTACCGATCGTTTACGAACGATTCTCAACGAAAAAGATGATCTACGGGGTGCTCAAGACGTAACAAGTAGAAAGCAGACAGCCGGTTATGCAGCCTGCAACGCAACAGTCTAGCCGGCGATATTTCCTATAGTTGATACCTGACGGAGGAGAGATTCTGACGCTACAAACATATACAGGGGAGAATCAGTAGTCACTTGAATTACTTGAAAACCTTTGTACGAAAAAATCCTTCGAACTATTACAATTTGCTTCTTCCACGTTGCTTTCTTATCGAGATACATCGCGTTGAGTTTTTTAATTGCACACCGTTTTACTTTGCCATTGGAAAGAGTAAGAGACCTTTTGCGGTCATACGGTAGCGTGCAACCGGGAACAAGCAGTTCACATAACCGGGCAGGTTCATGTAATAGGAGCCCACCGATTATCCCTGTTACTTTTAACTTTCCGTTTGAATGATTGGAGTTCTTGTTCGGATAAGTGGATTTAATCATACTTGTAACTAATTCTTTAGACGACAGCAATATTTATGAACTTGGAAATTACTTGAAAAGACAAGTGCTATATCCTTTAAATCCTTCGAATATTCTAAATTATTATTGAGGCTGCGCTTAACTGTATTTAATGATTAGAGGAGGATACTTTGTTTTTGTTACATGATAATAGTTTCATCATTTTAGTGCGTTACTTATCAAGAATCGGATTAACCAAGTTTCCAATTAAAAATTACCTGATTGCAAAAAATGACTGTAACATAGGACCCATGTTAAATATTTAGAAGGCTACCATTGCTGTTTTGCTCCTCGTCTATCACTGAAGCAGATACCACGTGTTATGAAACACTTTGTGCATTGTCAGCATTCTGCAATCAAGGCTGCTATCGTCTTGGAACCTTGCAGTTTTTCAAAGATCGCTAGATTTGTTCCACCGTGCACACGTTGAATTATATCAGAGACTGTCATAGAATCGAGTTCATCTTGTGATAGGATCGCAAGGGTTCTGTTGTCTCACCACAAGATCACTAAAGTTGCATTAGTTTAGGTTGAGCACTGAGAGGTATACAATTACGTCAGATTAACTCTTCGCTGCACAATAATCTGAAAAGCGGCAATTTGTGTCGAAGAGCACATCTTCCAACCTCCACACCATAAATCTTTCTCCCTGTCGAACGAGCACCATTCAAAATTTAATCAAATTTACTAAAACTTAAAACATTAGGTCTTTCAGACAACTCTATAATTACATATAATAGTTCAAAAACAAACTTATGAAATTAGAACTACAATTAAGTATTTGAATTATTCGTTAAGAGTCTCGGAATCTAAAGTTCTATATTTCCATGTGCGTGATAACATATGTATATTTAATTGTGATATAAGAATGTTTAAATCAGTATACGGAGAATGTAAAATTAAAGAGTTTTGGAAACATGTTTAAAAATGTTAGCATTTAAGGTCGAATCATTTTAGGTTGAAATTAAAAAATTTCAAATCGTTTTGAAATATTTATTTTTGGTTACAGGGGCTAATTTCAATTATTATTAGTAACTACACAAACCCCCGAAGTACTACGTATTTCTGAGAAAAAAATTCATTACTGAAAATATAATTTGTGACCAGAAATGTTTCTAGGTTGGAAAAAATTTTAATGGGAGATTCTAGAGGCCAAAATAAGACGAAAATCAAGAATACTAATTTGTTGATGGCGGCTTCATTAAAAAGTTATTAACATTTAAAGTTCCACCCGCACTGAATTTTTTTCTATAAAGTGGGTAGGATTTCGGGGGTATGTATATTCACCAAAAATGCTTGTAATTGACCCCTGTAAGTAAATATAATTTTTTTAGTATGATTCGAAATTTGTTAATTTCGTCTAAAAATTTTAGTACCTATTCGAATTTTTTTCTTGAAAGTGGGTAGGATTTCAGGGGTACGTCTAATGACAATAAATTATTGTAATTAACCCTCGCAACGGAAAATAATTTTTTCAGAATGATTTGAAATTTTTTTTTCAGACACCTACCTCCTTGTTGATTTTTCTTAAAAATTCGTTTCTGATTTTTAGTAATTTTGTTTGACGCCCTATAGAAAAGTAGTCTAATACTTTTTTGTAGGTACCCGTGAAGTCTACTCCAGAAAAAAGTTTCATTGAAATATATTCACTATTGTAGGAGTTATAGCTGCTTGAAAATTGTACCATTTTCATGGGGGTTTTCTCACTTTACGGAGTCAATGAACAACTTTTTCAATAGTGTTAGAATTTGTACATATTCTTCACCAAAATACGCGCTGTTAGCTGTTTGAAACATTAAAATCCTCCAATCCGTTCAGAAGTTATGACGTTTTAAAGATACGCAAGAAAGTTTGGAGTGACATTTCTGGCCTGAAATTATATGTTCGGTCAGGAATTTTTTTCTCGAAAATGGTTATGATTTCGGGGGTATGTATATTCACCAAAAATGCTTGTAATTGATCCCTGTAAGTAAATATAATTTTTTTAGTATGATTCGAAATTTGTTAATTTCGTCTAAAAATTTTAGTACCTATTTGAATTTTTTTCTTGAAAGTGGTTAGGATTTCGGGGGTATGTATATTCATAAAAAATTATTGTAATTGAGACCCGCAATCAAAAATAATTTCTCAGAATAATTTGAAATTTTTTAATAACTTCTTAACGAAGCCTCCATCAACAAATTAATATTCTTAATTTTCGTCTTATTTTGGCCTCTAGAATCTTTCATTAAAAATTTCCCCAGAGGTGGGCGAACACCCTATATATAAAAAATCATAATTCCTGAACGTATCGGAGGATTTTAATGTTTCAAGATGCAACTAATTCGCATTTTGGTAAAGAATATTCAGAAATTCTAAAAATATTGGAGAAATTGTTCCTTAACTCCATAAAGTGAAAAAACACCATAAAAATGGTTCTATTTTCAAACGACCAGAACTACTACAATAGTGAATGTATTTCATTGGTCTTCACTGGAACCCAGACCTTGATGTCAGCCTTATTATTGACCATCTATGACCATTATCCAATTAGTGTTGACCACCGGATAATCACTGACCTATTAAAACCATCAAGTTGAAAATAAAAACCTTCTGACAAGGATCCTATAAGCTGAAGCTAAGAAGCTGCTATAATTTTTACAATTGTTTGAATTTCAAAACAATCGTACGTCAGCCAATAGAGAATGTTTCTGGGAATATCTGTAATAAATGTCGTTATTAACAAACAGACATTTAACAAAAATTGTTTTCCAATGTTCAAAGAACGATTTATCCATGATAAACTGGTCATTTAGACTGAATGCACGCTTTTCTGTAAAAAATTCATAAAAATACCGCTCGTTTTAGGCCTGCCAAGGTGATGTAACCCCTTAAGCGGTAGAATTTCGTTGACATGAAAAGTGTGAAAGGTGGAACACAGGTCGCAGGTAACATTGCCGGAAAAACTTTCCATACAGGCACTCTGAATCGAAACCTCAGACTGTTTACTTCGAGGGTTCAAAGAAATTTTTAAAATGTCCGATCGACGTGGACGACCAAGTCGCCATATTTCGTCATTTTTTCTACGGTATGCATGGTACCGTAACATCGATAAGTTCTTTTCGCTTTAGAAAAGAGTAGCAACACGCGTAGCAAAGGACGTGACATAGCACGAGTCGGTGCTCGAATAGGATTGGCTAAGAGGTAGCAGAGAAATCGACAACATCGACACTGAAATTGTCTACCTCTCAGGGCTCAACCTAAAGTAATTCTAGGATAACAACTATACGTTTTGCAACGATTGTAACGGGATCGTTTAGAGGCGTGCAGAGGTACAGATCGTGGAGAAACAAACGACGTGTCTGGGGCACGTTTCTTGCTGTTCGAAGGTTTAAGAATGAGTCTCGTGAAACGGAATGGCCAGAGTTCCTTTTCACTCTAGATTCCGTCACGCGACTGAGCACAGAGAGTTCGTGTCGGCGGCTGGCCGGCATTTTTCATTGTCGCGCGAGTACGTAGATACGTTTATCTTTTATCGGGACTTTCCTTTGCCTTTATCCCTCCCGCGAGCAAAATATTCGAGCGAGTGACCACACCCGGCATACCAGCTACAGATCGACACTGGCACAGGCTCCATTATTACCGCAGAAACTTTCATTGTGAATTGCTTCAAGTTTATTACTCCCGATATGCTGCCGGTATCCGGCTCGCGGATAAATTAACAATTCCATCGTACGACGGATAATAACTGTAAACTCTGGAATCCTTGATGACAGTCTTCGATACAACAGAGGCGCATACGTACAATTTTTATGACCTGAAAGTGTTTTGTTTTATACGACCGGTCGTAAATCATACAATTATTGTTAAAAAAAGATCGCTTTCCAACGATGAATAATCGAGTTAAATTCTTCTATCGTGAAATGCTAAACTCATCCGGCTCAGGCTCAACGTCCAATTTATGTTTGTATCCTCGTTATTATTCACTTGGAGATTGTTTGTTATAATTAGACTGCGGATCTTTATGCAAATTCACATTTTTATTAATAGAATTAATGAAACGGAAGCTTCGCAGAGGGCTGTCTCAACCCCCAAATATAATAATTCGTATCTTACTTTAAGTATTTCTTATATTTTTGCATATTAAATGCATTCTGTAGTTTTTTGAGGATTAAAATTTCCCATAAATGCATAAACATCCGCAGTCTAGTTATAATAATATACAGGGTGAGTCTTGTAGCACGACGACTTCAAATAACTCGCTAATTATTCGTTGTACGAAAGAATGTTTCAGATAAAAGTTGCATAGTTTATAGATGGCCATATAGTACCGTAATCGGTTTTAGGTTATTTTGTTTCTTTATTAAGATATGGAGGTCACTTTTACTTGTTTTAATGCAATGGTTAATATCTCTTATAATCTTATTTACATTTTTATTAAGTTCTACATAAAAAAGTATTCTACCAAATAGGGTCTAAAATATATACATAGTTGCTGAAATACTAGTAAAACTAAATAAACTTGTATTAGAAATGGTAATCGTTTATGGCGTAAATGATGAAAATATATCTTTAGTGTTTAAGTAATTATTTATTTTAGATCGTATTTGGTATAATACTTTTTTATGCAGATTTTAATGCTTTATCTGAATTCTATAAGAAAGATTAAGTATTCCATTTAAAAAACCAAAAGTGACTTTCATATCTTAATAAAGAAGCAAAATAACATAAAACCAATTGCAGTGCTATATGTCCTCCTACAAACCGTACAACTTTTATCTGTAACATTTTTTCGTACAACAAATAATTTACGAGTTATTTGAAGTCGTCATGTTACGAGATTCACCGTGTAATTTCTTGTTTGTTCCGATTAAAAAAATTAATTTCTTTACCAATTTCAAGGATCAATAAATGTTTTTGATTTTTAAGATTTGGACTTTTTGCAAGGTCCACAAAGATTATCTAACAAAAACTATTATTAAGATTATTTTACGATCTTCCATTTCTGTTAGATTGCTGGATACATATATATATAACGGTTTAATAATAATGAACAATACAGAAGTGATACATGTCGGTGCACGCAACAACGCACGACGACCACACAACAATCTCGGTTGAAAGCGACGCAACACTCATGCGCGCGTTCTCACTCGCGCACACTCCTCTGCGCATACTCACAGGCGCACGCTACGGGATGTGTGACAAACTTCCATCAATTTCCCTCTATTGTAAAAATAGGTTACAAATATTTTTTTCTATTTTCACTTTATTAATGATTTATTATTATTTTAGATGATCTTTGTGAAATTTGAAGAGGATTCTTAGAGGTCGAAAATATTTATTGTTTGCTCGTTGAGATTGATAAATATACTATTAGTTGTTATGTTTTCTTATTATATTGAATATCTTATCCAAGCAAGCTTGATAATGTATTCTTATTTAATTATATTATTCTGTTTTAATAATAAAGTGGAGAGAATGTGGATAGACTTAAATTAAATCAAGGGAAATCATGATGATTTTAGAAATAAAAAGAAAATATCTATTCATTCAAATAACTTGCAATGTTCAAATAGTTGGGGGTGGGGGAAATTAGTAAAAGTTAAAATAATGATTTTAAATTTTAAATCTCTTGGAATTTAAAATAAAATGATGAAACTTAAATTTAATCAGGTTCTTTAAAGATTTGAGCAGATAGAATTTTCTCGAGTTTGATCAAATATTCAAGTTATTTCGATAATGAAATACTTGACTTGGTTGGAAAAAATGAGTTCTGTCTTGGTTTGAATTTCAAGTACTTGAATATTTCACTTGGACAGCTGTAATTTTAACATATTTGACTACACGGTTTTTACAAACTTTACATGTAATTTTCTTGTAATGAGTTCTATTAAAAATAGAGTTTGTTATAAATATAGTTGTACCATTCTGCTAAGCGCTGAAATCGATGCGAGCCATGTCTGATGCTTCCATCGTTAGATGAAAGTGAAGGAATTGTCGAACATTAAGTCTAACTAATTTTTGTAAACGAAATTAGGGGAAAGTGAGGTGGGCTGTTACAATTGGTGGTTTTTTTTTTATTTTTCATTCATGTTGTAGTCTATTTTAAATATACTCATACTAGAATAGGTAATGATACTTATGTAGAAGATTTGCACTGTAAAGTCTCGTGCTGTAATTTTATTCAATGCTAATTTATGTGCAAAAAGATTGAATGTGTGTTTTGTTCGTTGCATAATGAGTAACTGAAGACAGCGAAACAACTTCATTAGAAAATAAGTAGTCGGGAAAACAGATGTGATTGCTATATATTAACAATTTATGTCCAGTATGATTTAAATTGTTCATTTTTGTAATTATATTATTTGTTATTTGTTCCAAATACAATCATCTTCCCCAATTCCACACTGATTCAAAATATATATTTTTTCCTATTAATAACCATAATTACATTTATCCAAGTAAGAATTTTTTTGTCTGCCCCTTCTTATATATAATAACTAATCATAACTTATAAGTTGTTGAAAGCTCATGCAAGCTTAGGATATTCTCAATTAATTGCTATGTATTTATAGCTAACGAAGTGTGAATCAATTATGATAATTTTAGTTTACGCACCTTTATTGGATTTTTCGACAGAATAAATTCAAATAACTAGAGAAATTACTGTCACAAAATGTTGAGTAATTGGGGAATTCTTCGATCAATGATAAACATAATGCATGTATGGTAGCCTTCCCTTGATATACATTAATCTCTTTCACTTTAAGCTGACATATCGAATAGGAAAATGGTTAAAAGCTTTGTAACAACCTGCCTCTGTAACAACAACTTACTCCAACTCTCTACTGAAAATTCAATGTTATCGGTTCGAGTTTGTTTTTTTTTTACAATATGTAAAATAGTAACGTGTCAACGTTCATCGGTCGGTTCAATTTCTCGCGTCCATGGATCTTCATCTAACGATCACGGTAATAGGTGTACCCAGCGCGTCAATATCGTATGCATGTGTATCGTCAATCTCTTGTTAGGTAAAGCAGCTAGCCTAAGTACGTCGCGGTTGCGTAATCGACGTTTGCGAAGTCCGCAACGATATATCTTCGGTCGCCATACAACATTCATTAACGTCAGTACGCTTCTACGTACTTAAAGTCGTAAAATCGCCGTCGTAAGTTGCAAGTACACGATTTACATGCGATCGAATTTCACGTTTGGATCAACGCGATCTCTATCAGGTACATATAAGGGAACACGCTTATTTCAGATATTCGTCGCTTAAGTTCAGAAACTCGTTTAAGGGGCCATTCTACCTTGCAGGCACGAAAAATACATGTTTCTTCATTTTTTTTGCCGTCTATTAAACAGCTATTAATTCCGTGTTTCGTAGATACATTTATTATATATTTAGCTATATTTACGAATTTTTGCGGCGCATAATATCTATTGATTACGCTGTTTTTGTTGATCAACGAACAACTGTTTTTACGAACGGCGCTCGACTGCGTATGTGATATCTTGCGAACAAGTTATCCGAAATCCAAAAACCAACGATATTCTTAATATAGATGAGTGTGGTTATAGCATGAACTAGGATCTTTTAAAAAAAAAACAAAAAATGGCAAAATGGCAGCTGTTTTACGAAAAAATAATGAATATTTTCATATATTCGGTTGCTTTTTTGTTAATAAAAGAAAAAGTATTGCATATATCGCAATTGTCCTAGTTCATGCTATAGGGAGACCAGTTCTAAAGATACTGTATGAACTTCATGTTGATATCTTGTATAGTTTTTTTTTACATACTTTCAAAAAATGAAGCAAAAAAAAAATTGATATTTTTGAGGTCTCAAATGAGCTCCCCCCTTAAAGTTTCACGTCCAGTTGTAATAACTTCGTTAGTTTTCCGAATTTCAATTTAATATTTGGTAGATATATTTTCGAGACTATATACTAAGAGAAAACGCAAAAAAAAAATTCGGTTTTTTAAATCCCACAAGGTAAAAAGGGCCCTTAATGCACATCGATGCGCTCTTCCCTTATTTACCCTCATTTATGTAGGAATAAACGTAATTATGGACAAAACTATAATGAAATTTACATCAGTACGTTTGTTTTTCTTTCCTTGGCAACATACTTTTGCCTCGAAGAGAACCACCTTAGGGTTAAAGAATACAGACACAATAGAATGATAAATATGCCACAAATCGCATAGAATAGTAATGCAACTTAAAAGGATAACAAAACAATACGAGGTCTGTTCAAAAAATAACCGAACTATTTTTAAAAAATTTTTTTTTATTTCATGTACAACTTATTGCTCTTTGTCTTCTTCAAAGTACTCCCCTCCTCTATTTACACACTTGTTCCAGCGATGTTGGAATACTGGCATTCCTGGAAAGCATCTTTTGTAACATCCTTCAATGCCTGTGACGAATTATTTTTAATGTCCTCGATTGAGACAAAACGGCGTCCTTTTTCGGTCAAAATCTCATGACATGGCCCAATTGATACTCCAACTTCGTCTGCAAGTTCTCTGATAGTCAGACGACGGTCAATACACATAAGATCTTTGATTTTCTGAATGTGAGTGTCATCAGTTGAAGTCGAAGGCCTTCGAGATCGAGGATCATCTTGAATTGATCGACGACCATTTTTAAATCTGGTGAACCGTTCGTACACTTCCGTAAGCTTGCATCAAAAGTTTAAACTTTTTCCCCAGTTTTACGCAAAATTTCACCACGAACAGTGAAGCACGTTGCACTCAAATAGCAATAAACTCGAAAACTAAACAAGATGTAAACAATTTGTAAAAAAAGTCAGTTACGCGGAAGATTATGACAATTGCAGTGCTGTCAACTGTTCGTTGCTATGACGATACACAAACACACAACTAAAAAAGTTCGGTTATTTTTTTAACAGACCTCGTGTAATTTGCAACGATCCTAGAAACGTGTAAAATAACAAAGCTACGCAACTGTTTCCCAAAGGTATTTCACGTTAAAAATAAACTGTGTGTATCGTGGAAAAATAAATTGAACAGAAAGTATAACAATTTTGTTTATGAGAAATTTCGTTTATCGAGAAAGTTGAGTTTCAAAATTTGTCGAGTTCCTGTGCAATGGAGTTCGACTTGTACAGCGGTGGAAGTAGAAATAGCGAGTAATGGACCGACGTGTCAGCCAAATCGTGTACAAACTTTCAAATACAATTATCTTAAAAAAGAAGCATTGTACAAACAAATTTTATCCTACATTTTCGATTTACACTTCCACGAGGCATCAATCATCCAAGCTTCTATAAACATTCTTTTCGACGAAGAGTTATAATAACATAAAATAAAATTACATTTACTAATACAAATTCAGGAACATTCGAGGCCAGAACAATCTTGCAAATAATTTTTTTAGTCGTGATATATTATGAAAGGTGTTACAAGAATGTTACAGTGCATTTTATTCTAGTCAAAGCTTCGTGTTTCAAGCATTGTACGATATTCAAATTTTTAATATTAATTAGAAAATATTTTTCCATTTACTGGAGTTTATCGAGACCTGAACGGTCATCAAATTATTTTACTCTATAATCTCTTAAGCTTTGACAATGTAAAACACGAATGAACTTTTGCCAGTGACAACGCTCGTCGTTTACTCCGACGAGTTTGTTACATAATCATAATAAATATTTGAACTAGGTAACGTAATCAAAGGCAACTTCTTCTGTTTCAGGCAGCGGAGGGTTTTGTCTTCGTAGTGGGCTGTGATCGTGGAAGAATTCTCTACGTGTCCGAGTCAGTTTTACAGACACTCAATTATTCTCAGGTAACCAGTCTGTCGTCTGCTAGTTACCGATAGTACAGTAATTCGGTACCTAAAAGTAGATTTTTAGCACGATTAAAGAAATTGAATCAATCCCAACACTGTTCAGAATAATTATTCCAAACCTTTGATCAAGGTTCTTAATATTAGGAAAATGGGATTTAATTAGTGACATCCTTGTACTTTGTACTATAATATAATATAACATAGTGGTTTTCATTTCATATATGGCCACCGTTTTCAAGCAAATCGACTCGAGCAATTGAAAACTGTGGAATTAAAAATGCAAACTAAAAACATTTATACAGGGTGTGTCTCCTAACATGACGACCTCAAATAACTCGTAAAGTATTCGTTGTACGCAAAAATGTTTCAAACAAAAGTTGCATGGTATCCAAGGGGGCATACAGTGCTCTAATCTGTTTTTTATTGCCTTACTTTTTTATTGAGATATTAGGGTCACCTTCAGTTTTTTAAATGGAAAATTTTCAGCGAAAACAAAAATTTCTGATCGTTTTGAAAAATATATTTTTGGCTGCGAGAGTCAATTACAATCATTTTTGGTGAATAGTCATACCACCGAAATCCTATGCAGTTTTGAGAAAAAAATTCGGATAGGTACTGAAATTTTTAGACGAAATTAAAAAATTTCAAATCATACTAAAAAAATTATATTTAGTTACAGGGGTCAAGCACAATCATTTTTAGTGATTAGACATACCTCCGAATTCTTATGCATTTTCGAGAAAAAAATTCATTGTCGAAAATATAATCGGAGGCCTGAAATGGTTCATGCAAATATTTAAAACATCATAACTCCTGAATGGATTGGTGGGTTTTAATGTTTTAGAAGGCATACAACGCGTATTTTGGCGTAGAATATGTAGAAATTCCAAAAATATTCATGGAAAAAGTTATATTTCGAAAAGTTATTCCTTAATCCCGCAAAATGAGAAAAATCCCATGAAAATGTTCCAATTTTCAAACGTCCATAACTCCTACAAGCAAAATTACGAAAAATAAAAAACGAATTTTTAAAAAAACATCGACACGGGGAGGTGTCTAAATTTTTCGACGAGAAAAAATTTGAAATCGTTCTAAAAAAATTATTTTTGGTTGCAGAGATAAATTTCAATCATTTTTGGTGAATAGACACATCCACGAAATCTTACACACTTTTGAGAAAAAAATCCGTGTAGGTCAACAAATTTTATTAATAACTTTTTAACGAAGCTTCGATCAACAAATTGACATTCTTGATTTCCGTCTTATTTTGGCCTCTAGAATCTCTCACTCAAATTTAAACAAATAGACAGCACTTCGAACACCGCTTGAAATAAAATTTGTTTAAAAAGTATCTTGGTAATTATTCATTTGAAGTCCCACTTTGTGTAATATTTTTTTGGCAAAATTTGATGATTTGTCCGAATGCGAAAAAAAATATTAGACATTCCGTTTAAAAAACTGAAGGTGACCCTAATATCTCAATACAAAAATAAGGTGATAAAAAACAGATTAGAGCACTGTATGTCCCTTTAGATACCATGCAACTTTTGTTTGAAACATTTTTGCGTACAACGAATACCTTACGAGTTATTTGAGGTTGTCATGTTAGGAGACTCACTCAATGACTCTCTCAATGAAAACAAAATCTTTATTTTTGCGCAGGGCGACCTGTTGGGTCAAAGTTGGTTCGATATTCTCCACCCGAAAGATGTTGCCAAGGTAAAGGAGCAGTTATCTTCTTCGGATCTCAGTCCACGTGAACGATTAATAGACGCCAAAAGTATGTACTAATACCTTACTAGACAAAATTCTTAATAATACCTGTTTAACTATCCCTAACGGTCGTTTACGTATGTCACTGAACCTGATTTTATCGAAAAGATTTGTCAGAAAAATCTAATTTAACACACATTCACAGAATTTGACATTAAACTCGCAATATAGTCGCTGTTTCCAGTAACATCAACCATAGCATTCTCTCCGTGGCTAAACCACAGACGAGGTATGACCTTTCACCTTATGGACTTTCGTGGCCCAATCTGACTACCTGAAAATTCGGAGGTGATTTTAGTGTTCTCTTCTCATGGATGGCGGTCAGTTGAGAAACTATTCACTGAATTAGTATTTATGGGTAGACAGCTGTCGTGTGTGTGTAAATACATGTGAGTTGACTATGGAAAGGATTAAAAAACGCAATTTTCAAACGACCATAACACCTACAATAATGAATATATTTTAATGAAACTTTTTCCTGAAGCAGAGCTCATGGATACTTACAAAAAAGTATTAGACAACTTTTCTATACGGCGCCAAACAAAATTACTAAAAATCAAAAACAAATTTTAAGGAAATACGACAGGGGGGGGTAGTGCCTAAATTTTTCGGTGAGATTGAAAGATTTCAAATCACTCTGGAAAAATTATTTTCGATCGCAGGGGTCAATTACAATCATTTTTGGTCAATAGACATAACTTCGAAATTCTAACCACTTTCGAGAAAAAAATTCCTTACCGAAAGTTTAATTTCAGGCCAGAAATGTCACTCGAAAATTTCTTGCGTATCTTTAAAACGTCATAACTTTTGAACGGATTAGAGGATTTTAATGTTTCGAACGGCAAACAACGTGTATTTTGGTGTAAAATATGTAGGAATTCTAACAATATTGAAAAAGTTGTTCCTTGACCCTGTTAAGTTAGAATAACCCCATCAAAATGGTCCAAATTCTAGACAGCCATAACTCCTGCAATAGTGAATATATTTCAATGAAACTTTTTCCTGAAGCAGAGCTCATGGGTACCTACAAAAAAGTATTAAACGACTTTTCTGTACAGCGTTAACCAAAGTAATTAAAAATAAAAAATGAATGCTTAAGAAGAATCGACAAGGTGCCTAAATTTTTCGGCGAGATTGAAAAATATCAAATCACTCTGGAAAAATTATTTTCGATCGCAGGGGTCAATTGCAATCATTTTTAATTACATTTTCTCCCATCTTCTTGCGTTCATTTGTGTAACTTGTTGGTAATGTTGCGAGTGGCACAAAAATGGTAATGGGGCTCTAGAGCCACAGAAAAAAAGGCCGAATAAATACATTGGGTGAAAGGTCTACTCGTATACCTCGTCCGTAGCAATACTACATTGCTGGCCAATATTACAAGCTTCATTTTTGACTCATTTTTGACTGTTTGCAAAACGCATTCATTTATAAATGAATTATAATGAAAATTGTTTCCAATAATTACTTAATACTCCATTACGATTAATTAGTTGTAAAACTCTTGTTTCCATGCTATTTAACGAGTTTTTCATCAAATCCTACGGAATTTCCTCGTAAACGCAACTGAAATTTCTTCAGTCTTCGAAAAAGTTTATTGGGATTTGAACTGATTGCTTATTTTATTTAAAAAAAGAAACTAAATGTACGACAGATCACTCGTTATTGAACTCGCATTTTCCTTGAAAAGGTCTTTACGTAATACTGCAAAAGAAAAAACTATAGTTCCAAGTATCACAATAAACGAGACAAAAACGAAGCGAACTTATAATGTTGTCCAGCAGTGTATAATTGATGCGAGCGAAGGGCCACGAAATACTACATAATACTGTATCGCAATCACTGTAACTCCCAGCTGATGGGGGAGATCATTTCTGTCGGTTAGCATTCTCGACTTTCTACGCACGAATCCATTAATTATGACACCTTTCGACATTCTCTCCGGTTAGTTCTTGCGGCCGGCCATTCAGATGCGCATTATTTGTCGATGCAGTTTATGTCTGATAAATGTCAGTCGTTCGGCGGCATCTGCCTGTCGATAAGCATCTTTGAATTAGCACAACCAGATAAGAGTATTACGAAAGACCTGTCTGGACGAGAAAAGAAGTTAATATGACCGGTACGAATGCCAGGATTCCTGGAATAATTACATCCCGATACGTTTTACGTTCGATTGACCGCGAGGGTTCTGGATGTCTTGCGATTGCTAATCATCTGACACTCGTTGCTACACAATTAATGGCCGTCGATCCTAACTTTCAAAACCGCGAGGATCGTGCGTCCATCGGCACCTTTGATAGCTTGTTGATCAAACGTCACGACGTTATTATAGTACCAACAATCGCCATGATATCGGTATTCGTTAGACTTAAAGATCGTGCAAACGCAATTAAGCAACTATCTCTTTTTATCGGATTTTCGAGTAGTCATAAATAATTCAATCTTCCTGACGTTTTACAGTATTCCCTCGCTAGTTGACTGAATTTGTACCTCGTCCAAGAGGCGCGGAATCAAGCAGCTACCGATATAAACTAAAAATTGTTATCAATAATTAAAAGCAACGGTTGGTAGGAACGAAATTTTACATATGAGTTTCAGGTTTGAAACTCCGAAACAAATTGTTACGAAAATTAAAATGTGTTTCGTCTAGGTTCTTTCGGACAAACTTGATTCAGGTTCAACTATGATTCGGGAAGCTAATAGCAAATGGGAAATTCAGCTCGTTCAAAAACCAGGGTGTAATAAATAATCAAAACCTTCGTTAACTCTTGCTTTCGATGAATTATGCTCATATTATTCTCTGCTTTTAATTTTTTATTTATTCGTTAGAAGATAGTTCTCTGGCATTTACATTATTATTTATAAGTAGCGTAATATCAAATTGATCAAACGTTTTGGTACAATTTTTTATATCTCTTTTTGTGTATTCTTTTTATTCGTTTGATTTTTATTATTACTCCAACTTGAAAGTTTATTAGCAACCAGAGTTACTATTTACGTTTATACAAATTATAAATTTATTAAATACAATCTAGTAAATTAATAAGCTTCAAAATGTTTGCTACTTTAGAACATAATTTTCCATCTTTGAGGGATAGTTTTGGGCATCCATTTATTTTTTTGAGTATTAAAATAAAAATTTATTATTAAAATTGTTGGAATAAGTGAGGTTTATGGGACGATGCATTTATAGCTTATAATATGTAACTGTTTAATATAGAATACAACACTGAACAAAACGTGTCTTACTAAAAACTGCACCACAATATGTCTCACACGTTAAGCACTCCAGGCTTGCCGCCAGGTGTCGCACAAAACCGTACATGTGGATCGCATCATTCGCCAAATGCTTCCACAAGCTTTTCCTATTTTAAATTTATATTTCAACAACAATAAATCTAAACACGGCGGTATTTGGACGAACGAAGTCTTGTTCGAACTCATTTTCATCGGAAATTAAAGATATGTCTAATAAGTATGTAAGAAATTTCATATTTTTCAATACATCTTCACGGTAATAGATCGTGGAAGTTTATCCAATGAAAATGATTCCAAATATGACCCTATCCAGATTCCGTTAATTCTGTGCAAAACGAGATGTAATTGCAACGGAATCAACCCCACTGTTTATATTCCTTCAGTTCGAGTGATGGTTAATTGCTCGACAATTGTGGAATAAAAAAAACCTATTTAAAAAGCCCAGTCGAGTAAAATCTGTTCCCTTAACAATGTGTCGCCCAAGCCTCTCCATTTTAAATCTGGCGGTCTCGATTTAATTGCGAAAAGAGAGACAGTACTATACTTGCAGAATTCTGCGTGTTCTAATAAGGACGTGTTTAGACTCGATTTTATCGGCAAAATCATGCAAATAATGTCATAAAGGTATAGAAAATTTTAAGGTTCAGAATTCGTTGCTGACCATTTATCTGTAACCAAACGTAATCATTGGGATCATTTAATTTTATCGCAGCGCACAACTGATGTATTTTAACGTTAATTAAATTCCCCAAACTATTTTCAAAGTTGATAACTTTTTTTAAAATCTCTATATCGATAATAATTTACATCGATAAACGGAAACGTAAGAGTGTTAATTAGGTATATGTCTAAGGACCGAACGAAACCGTAATCATTGTTGCGTCACGCGATTAGGGGGAAAGTCATAGAATATAGAGAACCGATCGTCGCATCATAATGCATCAAGATTAATTACATAACGGCGATGCTCGCTGAATATTACGGAAAATTATGAATATGGCTCGGCTATAGAAGAGATTGTATATGCTACCACTACGCCCACAGTTATTGATACGTCGCGTCAGCAAGACGCGATTACTTTCCTTTTGCTGCGTTTAGATTGCAGACGTTCAAACGCTTACAAAGCTCTCGCGATCGCGAATATGGCATTTTATAAATTATACACAATTAAAAGTCAGACCGTGATGCAATTTGAAAGGGAATTACTCTATGTAAACAACGCGTCGAAAATGCATCAGCTTGCGAGAAAATTGATTTTAACAAATAAACGTCAACTTAACACTTTATGAATATTATTATAAGGAATTATAAATGTAACCTCAACAAACGTGATAAGTTGAATGTATGGTGAAACGGTGGCTGATACAGTAGGTCACGCACACGTGACAGTGGCCAAAGTCTGCTAGCTCGCAAAGTCACGCACACGTGACAGCGGCCGTCAAAGTGTTAACAGAACAATTAATACTTCAAACAAACTCGAGTGTCGAGTGTAAACGGTCCCATTAACGGGCTCTTTAGATTCTTTAAATTAAGCTCGGTGCGTATTTGGTTTTCATCCGAATTAAAGAAATTATATTTACTTTCGCCTGAGAATGCTGCGTGTAAAACAATATTCGTAATTAAAGTTTTCAGTGATATAACATGGCAATATTGAAGATGGCTGTTACAAGTCCACTAAATAATTTATGTCTGTAGAATTTCAGTGTTTTTGTCAAACGGAAAGGAATATATTGATTTTTTGTTTCATATTCCTGCAGCAATGCTACCGGTGAAGACGGACGTGCCACAGGGTGTGTCGAGACTCTGCCCAGGGGTACGGAGGTCTTTTTTTTGTAGAATGAAACGAAAAGTGGAGAGTGTTCGTTGTAGCAAATTGCAAGTAAAAGAGGAAGCTGACACGACCAGCGGCTGCCATCGACGAAAAAAGCAGCAAAACGTCGGTAAGTTATTTCGTTAGTAATTTTATCAAGTTGGTAATTGTACGATGTTGATGGAGCGTATTGAACAGAATACAGATTCAATTCTCAATTTGTGTAAATTTACAATTAAAAAGAAAATTGATATTGCTGATGAATTAATAAAAAATAATATATTATAACAGAACTGTTAATATTCATTTTTATAAAAAATATACAATAATTAACTTCTTCTGTAAGAAAAAAACATAAAAATTTCAACACTGAATTCATCTTTATTAGTTGTTTCACTTGTCAAACAACTCTAAAGCTATTCTATTTTATATATCGTTAGATGAAAGGTACATCTGTATTTATGCATTTTAGAAAGTGTATTTGAATTTATATTATAAAGGGAATTTTAAAAAAGAATGTACCTGTACAAAACAACATTAAACACCATAAAGGACAAGAAGCAGTTCGTAGGATATTCATTTCATAGGAATTAAACTTCTGACGCCATTTCTTATGGATTAGAATATAATTTTCAATTGCAGTCGTGTAAACCACTTTGGTAAAATTTTTATAACAAATTTATAACGCTACAAGGGAGTATCGAATATGCTTCGATAAAGGATTTATATAGTATCGCTAGCTCCTTTTCGTCATTCCTGAGATATCTCGATAGGAATATTTGCCGCATGACTCGTCAAAGGTGAAAAGTGGACATCATTTCGTTGATCGGTGAAAGGATCGTCTTACATGTCTTCTCTTTTACATTCCTATCTTCGCATTTCTATTTCCAATCGTGCATTTCTTTCCTCTTCTCGAAATCACAATGATAACTACCGAAAATTGTATATTTTTTATATCCAAGTAAAACAAAAAGGAACATTTTACGGATTTATCTCCTCTTTTTCTCGCGAAAACGAGCACAAACGAATCTGGATTGAGTATTGAGTTCCTGTTTTATTGTTTTCTATGAGAAGAATCGACATTACGGAATTAATTTTATTTTTGACCGAACAGCCGTTTTCGCAAAGTGAAAATTACAAACAAATTCTTATTATGCAATTCACAGGACAAAGGTTCATGGTCAAATATCTTGAAAAAATATTGCCTAATTATTTAAAAATACATACCTCTATAGTCATATTATACAGGGAGTTCGGCCAACCCTGGGAAAAATTTTAATGGGAAATTCTAGAGACCAAAATAAGACAAAAAATCAAGAATATTAATTTCTTGGCTAAGGCTTTGTTAAAAAGTTATTAAAAATTAAGTTGAAAGATTTCATATCGTTCTGGAAAAATTATTTTCGCTCGCGGGGGTCAGTTACGATCATTTTTGGTCAATAGACATACCTTCGAAATCCTAACCATTTTCGAGAAAAAAATTCCTTATCGAAAATTTTATTTCAGGCCAGAAATGTCACTCCAAACTTTCTTGCGTATCTTTAAAACGTCATAACTTCTGAACGGATTGGAGGATTTTAATGTTTCAAACGGCTAACAACGTGTATTTTGGTGTAAAATATGTACAAATTCTAACAATATTGAAAAAGTTGTTCCTTGACTCCGTAAAGTGAGAAAACCCCCATGAAAATGGTACAGTTTTCAAGCAGCTATAACTCCTACAATAGTGAATATATTTCAATGAAACTTTTTTCTGGAGTAGAGTTCACGGGTACCTACAAAAAAGTATTAGGAAGCTTTTCTATACGGCGCCAAACAAAATTACTAAAAATCAAAAACGAATTTTTAAGGAAAATCGACAGGATAGTGCCTTTTTTCGACGAAAAAAAAATTTCAAATTATTCTGAAAAATTATTTTTGATTGCGGGTCTCAATTACAATCATTTTTGGTGAATATACATACCCCTGAAATCCTACCCACTTTCAAGAAAAAAATTCGAATAGGTACTGAAATTTTTAGACGAAATTAAAAAATTTCAAATCATACTAAAAAAATTATATTTACTTACAGGCGTCAATTACAAGTATTTTTGGTGAATATACATACCCCCGAAATCATAACCATTTTCAAGAAAAAAATTCGAATAGGTACTAAAATTTTTAGACGAAATTAAAAAATTTCAAATCATACTAAAAAAATTATATTTACTTACAGGGGTCAATTACAAGCATTTTTCGTGAATATACATACCTCCGAAATCCTACCCACTTTCTAGAAAAAAATTCAGTGCGGGTGGAACTTTAAATGTTAATAACTTTTTAACGAAGCCTCCATCAACAAATTAGTATTCTTGATTTTCGTCCTATTTTAGCTTGTAGTAAATGATTGCTGTACAACAACATGTATCTATTTTTCTATTTTATCGATGAGGCACAAACAATCTTTGAAGAAATATTATCTCTTTCTTGTTAAGGTTATAATTATTTATGTGCGTTTAGACTATGTATGTTGGTTTCATTTTTCTTGCACTTTTATGATTATTATTTATGGAATAAAATTTGTAGAAGTTGTATTGGAATATTATTGTAAAAAATATACTGGTCAGACAAAATTTTGAAATTTATGTTACTGGATAATCAGGAAAGGAAACTAAATATCCTAAATGAAATACTGTATATGCCATATATTAACATTGTTTTTATAACACTATTGTTGAAATATGAGTACTTTTGGTGAATAATAGTACTTATAAGAAAAGAGTCAAACGAGCCACAAAGTATAATTGATTTTTAATTACAAGTCTTTTACTCTAAATTTGTAAAATAAAAATTTATTTATAATTGTTACACTGCGAACACGACTGTTCAGCCTAAAAGAAGGTTTAATAAAAAGAGAAACTCAACTAGATTGATAGTTTCAGAGACAGAAATTCATTTGCGTAGCCTTATCTTGTATTTTTTAAACGAATTTAAACCAAAAAAATGATGGCGTAGACTCCTCGTAATTTTACATATACTACATGTCTAATTTCGTCAAAATCCCTGACGTCGAATTCAGAAACCGATCTATCAGCTCCTGGAATAACAAAACAAAAAGAATCTTTTTGCCACCTCAGTAAGTTTTAAGAAAATAGCTTATAATGCTATGGTCTTATGTATATTTCGTTTGCATAAGTTCATGAAGAAGGAGTTTAAAGAAAACTCGAACCGATCGAAAAAGATTGCGAAACCTATGCACTGGTTCCTTTCGTTTGTAAAAATTGAAGCGAATGAAATAGATTCGTACCTTGCTGTATAATAATACATGAATTTCAACGCGTATTTTCGCAGATTGGAAGTATTGTGTAATCCAGTGCACTGGTTACCTGAAATCTTGGGCACCAGCGAAAATCGACCTCGAGGAACAAGAAGGTGATGGGGATGGGGATGCTTGCAATTTATCCTGTTTGGTAGCAGTAGGTCGGTTGCAGTCCACGATACCTACATCCTTGCCTAAGAAGCCACGATTGAGGCCTATAAAATTTGTTTCGCGACACGCGATGGATGGAAAATTCCTTTTCGTTGACCAAAGGTTAATATTGTGACATCAACTTCAACGCGGTTCCAAATAATTGGAGGATAAACTGATCAATTGACTTTCTCGTTCAAAACATCTAATATTTTAACAGCTGAAATTGTATAAATTATTCCAAATAGTACTATAATAGTTCTTTCGCGTCTCGTGGCAATTTCGGTCTCTTGATTTGTTCAGTAACATTACGCTTGAATAAAATTTAGAAGTCTAATTTTAATAAACTGTTAGTAACACTTTGAGAATAATCCAATAAAATATCGTATTTGTTTGAAACTAATGCTCTATAATGTGTTCTGTCTCTAGTTATTGATAATCATAATATATTCTAAATATCAAGGAATAAAAACTTTCTCATGAATGTACTCTCTTAGCGTAGGCGATAGTAATAATGGATTTAACGTTAACAAATATTTTCAGGGCTACCTTAGTGTTAGGTTTTCTACCGCAAGAGCTCCTCGGTACGAGCATGTATGAGTATTATCATCACGATGACATTCCTTATCTCGCGGAATCTCACAAAGCTGCTCTTCAAGCCTCCGAATGCGTCACCACGCAGGTAATTCACGACACGAAACTATCTTTTATATCGAATACTTTGACTATAGATGTGCAGTTCTTCTGCACAGTGAGCGGGTTTATGATACGGATGTGACTTCTCCGCTATTTTTGAGGATTAGGCCTGAGATGGTTGTGACGGGAATTTAAGGAGACCGTGAAAACAACAGTTTCTAGCTAAACTTGTCTTTATTTCAACGAATCCTCTAACAGGACTAACTTACAAACTAACCAAACCACACACTCACCCTACGCGACACTCGACCCAATTGTCCAAACATCCTCTCGACGCTATCAAACATACCTTAGAATTAAACTAAACACATGGCGGAGGCCTTCAAGACATTTTTACTTGATAAATTAGGATACGGTCATTAAGGAACCTCCAAACTCCACACGGGACTTGGAATCCTTGGAGCTCTTCCTTGCCTCAATAGCGATTGACGTATCGTAAACCCGTGTTGGCGCACAGCTGCAGACCACCGGGGTCTCGCGGTCTTTGGGCATTTCTCAAAAAGTTAATAACAATGCAGCTTTCTCGCTCACTCCTGCATGGTCTACCTGGACACTGGACGGCAGGGTGGGTGGGAATGTTGCATATTGTTAGGAACCGCCCTGCCAAGGTGACGACGATGAGGATTGGCTTGACCAATCCTCCCTCAGGTAGGCAATGTTCGTCGTTGTCACCTTGGCAGGGGAAACCGAGGTTTCCCTATGAGAAAAATCCGGACGGAGAGGCAGATTAATTTCGACAGAGTAACATCTTCGATAGTTAGTCTCCGCAAGAAGTCATTTCTGCGTATCAGAAGCAACAACTTGTGGGGGTCAAGGTACATGTTAAGAGCACAGAGTGGCTGTGCAATACGCGACGACCACGAGCAACATTTGTAAACGAATATTTGTTCGTGGCCAAAACAATAACCATAAAAAGAAAAGAACCGAGCTAAGGGTGCTAATTTCTGTAAATCGCCATTGCTGTGATTAGACCAATACGTATGTATGTATTTAACCCGTCGAGTCGATACGTATTTGTCACTCGAACTAAAACAAAATAATTTCATTATAGAATTCTATTTTTCCCATTAATAAATATGTATTTAGGTTGTGTAATAAGTCCGTTCGCGTTTCTTTGTAACAATATCAAATACTGTAAATTTTTTATAAAACTATTTTGATCAATGGTTTACGCGCCATTTTATGTTACGATCTTCTGCCATCTTTTAGATAATTTATATATGTCTTTATAATAAAATTCATCGCTTTATTTATTTAAAAATCCAAATACGTCTGTATTTAATTTTTCGGTGTTTTCGAACGACTTTTCACTAAAAGAATTTTTCAATACAAATATCAATGTAGTAATTTTTGTCTTATCATTAAATATATATGGAGTTGTAAATTATCGTAACGGAAAACAACTCCTTTTTTAACAAATATTTCGTACCGTTAAATCTTCCAAAAAAGATTTGTTTCTTGCATGCTTCATTATGCTCTACACAAAGTTTTATTTAAATACAAATTTCTTGATTGGAGTACTTTTCGTGTAAAGAATTTCTTCCGCTGAAATACCGGTGGTAATTTTTTGGTCTTCCTCCAACTTTTAATAATATACTTTTCAATGTTTGTTTCTTATTTTTTGCACTGTCGATCGACTAATGCTATGGTTTTCTGCGACTTGACACGTTGATAAATCGTCATTCAAAAGAGATATGATTTTTTTTAAACAATTTGGAGAAATTGGATACATGTTTATTCTTACTTTACTTGCGTATTTTTCTGTTCGATTGATTGTGAGCAATTGAGTGTAAAATAGCATATTGTAATCATTTGAATCTGCTAGATGCAAACACATTACTAAGACATTCCATGTAAACATTGTTTTCACGAACTGGTGCAAAATCGAGTCAATTTATTCTTTTTTTCGTTGCCAAACGAGAAGACATTAATTACAGAAAAAGTTTCTTATGTTACCATTAACTGTAATAAAGATAACTATAATGTTTGTTTTTTAATATTCCCCTATATTCTTAGCAGTACGTAATGATCTATACAAAACTTGTGATTATTGGTTAAGCTATGCTCCTTACTGTATATGATTTATACTGCCAATATTTTTTCCCTTCTACATATATTTCACAATACGTTTCCACATTAATTATACCAAAGATGTCAATTAATATGATACTTTATTTTAGTTTGACATAATAAGAACTGATTTTTTTAATGTGTCAACTTACTTTTCGAGGGGACTGTGTTACACAACCAAACATTTTATGGGTTTCTAATTTAAATAGTACATACCAACAACTGTCTATCCGACATTATGATATTGCAAAATGGAGTCCCTCAAGGTTCGATAATAAGTATAACACTATTCCTAGTATCCATAAATGCTGTTTTTTCCGTAACAAATTTACCAGTCCAAACATATCTTTTCGTAGATGACATAACGATAATATATGTATAAAGGAAAATATGAAAATACCACAGAACAACTACTCCAAAACGCACTAGACAACCTACAGAATTGGACAGTAAAAACTTTGTTTAATTCCAAAATGACACTTTGTGATCATGGTCCTAGCAAAAATGTCTTCATAAAAAAATAAAGTGTATAGTTGTACCAAGTTTATTCGCAGAGTAATGGTAACCTTGTAAAATAAAATATACATATATGTATGTTACTTGGGTAAATGCAATAACGTAATATAAGTTAAGCTAAATTACATACGTGAAAGTTTTTCAGTAAACATTTACAGGATTTTCTATATGTCAAAAAAATAGAAAAAAGAATGCGCTAGTTAAAAAATTCAGTCCCTGTAATAATCTCAATTTTTACTTAACGATCAAAATTATAGAAAATTAGAACAATTGTTATGCAGCTGTTTTAACGAGATCGATGAATTTGTTTAGATATACAGGTTTAGAACAAAGGATGCGAGCTTTGTGAATCTCCAATCCGAATGGAAATCTTTCAGAAATCCGTGGACCAAAGATATCGAGTACCTAATAGCTAAGAATTCTGTTACTTCGTAAGTATCAACAGTATTTTGTACGATGATCCAATAACGTGGAATGTGAATAATGAAAGAAACTGATCGTGTGCAGCTGCGACTTCCGAACGACTACAAGTAGCGGAAATAGATCTGAGGATTCCAGTGTTCAGGGCAACTACGACTATTTCACGCAAAGTAAGAGTACACTATGTTCAACATATTTTCCAATAAAAGTTACTAAACATTAACACTAGATTTACGGGCATTGTATCGCACGTATATTTATTGATACCTTCCATGTTGACGAATACCTTACAATACGATTTTTTTTTTTTAATTAGAATATGTATTCATGCCATTGCATAAATCAAATTCAACATAAGTTGTTAAAAAATAATATTTACGCGTTCTGCAATTTTAAATGTGGAATCAAACATCCGTCAAATTGACGGCTTCCGTAAATCTAGTGTTCAGATATTTCGATCCTAAATACAGTGATTTCTATTCGTGTATGGAAAGCTCTTATCGAGAAGAATCGAACGATAGTTAACAACATAATCGGTGGGGATATCTTTAAAAATTCTAAAATTATAGGACTGCTCTGAGATTTACGAAATACGCTAAATTAATATTGCTCATCCTCTTTGGATCCTTCTCCTCAGCGCTTTATATAGATTTTAATGGCATAAAAAAATGCCTGCTAGTATACAAGACAATGATAATTTTTTGATTATACCGATGATAAATGCAAATTTACACTAGAAAATGGAGCCTCTTGTGAGTTACTTTCACGAATTGATAATAGCTTTCTCAAAACTTACAAAAATATTTATTGACCAAAGTGCTTGTGTAAGAAATATGTATTTTGACACTTTTATACAAGTTTTTTGAACTGGTCCAACGCGAATCTTCGATTAAAAATTTCTCAAACAATTTTCAATTTTTAATGTACTGGTGTAACTTCTCATATTTTTATAGTCAATAACTGTTTGCATTAAAAGATAATTATCTCGTAATTGTTTGTAATCTTGCCCGTAGGTAACGGCGGATTAGAAAGATTGATCTCAAGCCACGTAGAGGTAAGTAAAATAGGACGACAAATAGCGGAAGAGGTTCTCGACCTTCAAAGACGCGGCGAGGATTCTTCTTCCGGTAGCAGTCCCGCGCCAGGCCCGGAACCTGCTGCTTTGTTAAATACTGAGGTAGATACCACGCGAAGCAGTTCCAACTTACCTGTATTTTGAAACATTCAATTAAACAAAGAAACGCAAAACGGCTGTTTCGTTTTCGTTGGTATCTCTTGATCCACCTTTTACGTTAATCTTTTGCGATCTAACAACGGGCATGACGTGACATCATTATTCTGCAGTAAAAGTTCTTCACACCTCGATCACCTACTATTCAGAATTTATGTACAAACAATTTGATCCTTTTAGCAGTCAACATGGTTTCTATACTAAAATCTATTTTCTCTCATATGACGACGTCTCCAAGAGATAGGCGAATAAAGTTTCTTCCACTTACAGAGAATCGATCAGAAAATAAGCATTAGTGTATCAG
The DNA here is from genome assembly GCF_013123115.1 of Colletes gigas. Taxonomy (NCBI): domain Eukaryota; kingdom Metazoa; phylum Arthropoda; class Insecta; order Hymenoptera; family Colletidae; genus Colletes; species Colletes gigas. The sequence goes on along the minus strand of NW_025106659.1, from coordinate 903,693 downwards.
GTTGTACCCACTTCCGGATCAATTGTCGAGTCAGTTTCTGAGGGCGCTCTGACAAACATCCTTAAAAGTAAACAAAATTATGTTAGCTGCATTTACACTTTACCTAGAATTTGTAGAATAACGTTATTATTTTCAATAATTGATTACACATCAGCATTAAAAGATCAATTCATCGTTCCAAACTTGAGTTTTAAGTTTCATAATTATCTATCTACATTTTTGATTGATCATATTCTGATCATTGATATCCTGATATTCTGATTATTGATTATATATTGACCGTTAGACAAACATATTTAATTAAATATTTTTATGAAAACAGATTTGTGACATAGCGATGTAACGTTGGCGAAGAAAGAAAATTTACAGAATCATAGTGGAAAAAAGATCACAGGTCCAATAGGTTCGAATTTCTAACATTTGTATAAGTTTTCTCTTTATACTTTTCTCAACAAAGAGTATATTTCTGAACAGGGCTCCCACATAAGATCGAAATGTGGAAAATTTCTTTAAAAAGTTTAGAAACCATCGGTGATTAAAGTTAGACATCATCATAATATACAGGGTGCTCGGCCAGCCTTGGACAAAATTTTAATGGGAGATTCTAGAGGCCAAAATAAGACGAAAATCAAGAATACTAATTTTTTGATGGAGGTTTCGTTAAAAAGTTATTATCATTTAAAGTTCCACCCGCACTGAATTTTTTTCTAGAAAGTGGATAGGATTTCAGGGGTATGTATATTCACCAAAAATGCTTGTAATTGACCCCTGTAAGTAAATATAATTTTTTTAGTATGATTTGAAATTTTTTAATTTCGTCTAAAAATTTTAGTACCTATTCGAATTTTTTTCTTGAAAGTGGGTAGGATTTCGAGGGTATGTATATTCACCAAAAATGCTTGTAATTGACCCCTGTAAGTAAATATAATTTTTTTAGTATGATTTGAAATTTTTTAATTTCGTCTAAAAATTTTAGTACCTATTCGAATTTTTTTCTTGAAAATGGGTAGGATTTCAGGGGTACGTCTAATGACAATAAATTATTGTAATTAACCCTCGCAACGGAAAATAATTTTTTCAGAATGATTTGAAATTTTTTTTTCATCGAAAAAAGGCACTAACCTGTCGATTTTCCTTAAAAATTCGTTTTTGATTTTTAGTAATTTTGTTTGGCGCCGTATAGAAAAGTTTCCTAATACTTTTTTTGTAGGTACCCGTGAACTCTACCCCAGAAAAAAGTTTCATTGAAATATATTCACTATTGTAGGAGTTATAGCTGCTTGAAAATTGTACCATTTTCATGGGGGTTTTCTCACTTTACGGAGTCAAGGAACAACTTTATCAATATTGTTAGAATTTGTACATATTTTACACCAAAATACACGTTGTTTACCGTTTGAAACATTAAAATCCTCCAATCCGTTCAGAAGTTATGACGTTTTAAAGATACGCAAGAAAGTTTGGAGTGACATTTCTGGCCTGAAATTATATGTTCGGTCAGGAATTTTTTTCTCGAAAATGGTTAGGATTTCGGGGGTATGTATATTCACGAAAAATGCTTGTAATTGACCCCTGTAAGTAAATATAATTTTTTTAGTATGATTTGAAATTTTTTAATTTCGTCTAAAAATTTTAGTACCTATGCGAATTTTTTTCTTGAAAGTGGGTAGGATTTCAGGGGTATGTACATTTACAAAAAATGATTGTAATTGAGACCCGCAATCAAAAATAATTTTTCAGAATAATTTGAAATTTTTTAATAACTTTTTAATGAAGCCTCTGTCAAGAAATTGATATTCTTGATTTTCGTCTTATTTTGGCCTTCAGGATCTCCCATTAAAATTTTTCCGAGGGGTGGCCGAACACCCTGCATGTAATATTGTAAACAATTGGCAGGATTTAAGTTACTGACATAGAAAAACACGTTAATCAACGATAAAAAAATGAATTTTGTTCGTTTTATTTGAGAATTGTAAACACGTTGTGTAATTACTTCTTTTCATATTCGTGTTTTGTATCGATGGAAGGGAAGTGGAAGTCTAAATTAGAAATGTAGAACAGCGTCTACTGTTAAAAAACCTAAATCCTGAAAGCTCGATGATCTCGGTGAGAAGTAAGGGATACTAAGTGGCAGACCGACCGCAAAGGGTTAAATTAGGAAATTAGAAACTTGATATTTCCTCGAGATTTTACTATAATATCGCTCGTGTTGCAAAGTTTTGCAAAAAACTTCGTTTTTGTAAGTCTCAGATTACCACGACCGCATCGCCGGAAAGAGTGCAGGACGTGTCGCAACCGACGAGAGGCAGCAGCAACGGTAGCAGTAACCCCACACCAACGTACAACCACATTGCAAACAACTTGCAGCTGAACAGCATCGCGAACGACCAAGGTCATAGCTATTACTGTCTCTAAGGAGTCGTTTTCTTGGTGTGTAGTGTGATTGCCGGATTTACCAAAAAAAAAAAAAAAACAGAATTAGGTCGCTCAGAGAAAACAGAACCAAAGAAAGCACGATCGTCTCCGCGCACGCTGTTCTTCTCTGAGCGAGACAGGGCGAAGGACGTTCGTTTTGAATATAGAAAAAATAAATAAATAAACAAAAAAAAAAAACGTTCAGCAAATACAAAATTTAATTGACGTTTTTATTAAATATCGAAGAATAGAAAAGACGTGGATTGCGTTTAACGGTATATTTATTCCTCCGCAGTTTGCTATTTATTATCGAACTTTGATCTCCTCGCAGAAGAAAGAAACTGATACAAGATATTTTCAATGATGAACAGCGGTAGTTTGAATGATCTATGAAAGGTTCGAACATCCAGCAATCAAGCCCGTAATACGATTTTCATTTGATTGAGCACTATCGTTTAAAATAACGTTGATAACCGTGCCACGCGAAGACGTTGATGACAGTTGCCCATAACATAACAATGCCCCTCCTTGTAGGAACGTCACCAGACGAAGACATGATGGACATGATCGGTGGTACGACGATAAACGAATCACCAAACCCGGTGCCATCTGATGGCAACGACGAAGCAGCAATGGCCGTGATAATGAGCCTCCTAGAGGCCGACGCAGGCCTAGGTGGCCCAGTGGACTTTTCCGGTTTACCATGGCCACTTCCATAGTACATTTTAATCTCGATGTGAACAGTGAACTTCAGTGCCTGGAGTGTAACTCACGTTGACCATCCTAGCAGCTAGAACTGTGTACATAGTATCAAGTGAGGACCAAGTTGATATTTTCTTCCGTTGTGTTTGAGTACGAGATCGATGTATTACTCGTGTTTCCGCTTTCTGGAAACTGGCATCGGAACATTTTCATGAGTTTCTTTTTTCCTCTTTTTTTTTTTTTTTTTCTAAATAATTTAAAAACGTGTTTGGTGCTGAGACGGTGCTATTTAGAGTATGCGAAATTTGTCAAGCGTTTTACTTTATAGACATATCATTTCTGTGATCCACAAACAGGAAGCGTACACGAACAGTTTATTTAAATTAATTTTAAGCGAACATTTCACTTCGTTTTGTATGAGAATAAGACATGGAAACCGGTCCAGAGTTCGTGGCTATAATCTTCAAGCAATCGTCGCATCGTAAACGTTTCAACGGAGATGATTCGTTGATGAACTTAACTGTCCTCGTAAAATAAAACATATTTTTTTAATGTCACGTACAAGATGATTAAAAGGCTTTTCAGTAAACTATAATTGATGGTATGCTGTTTAAAATTTTTTTTATACGAACAGGTGTAGCCTAAATACTTTGATAAATTTACTTTTATCGTAATTCTAGTTGACCTTGTTAATTAAAACCATTGTTTAGACCCACGCCGCGATAACATCGCTCCTACCTCAAGTTTTGCATTTCATTGTAATGTATCTATCAACTCTCGCCTACTTTCATTTTTAATAGAGAATAAATATGCTGGTCCGAGTAGTGACGCATGTCACATAATTGTCTCAGAAACCGTAAGTATTAAGCAAAAATTGTCGAAAGTTGCCCGGTCCAGAAACGATTGCGGTAAACGCCAAATGTCTAGGTCGCTCATGGCCATTGAACAATAAACATCATTATACAAGATGACTTTAGAAACTTGGAGTAGCTCTTTTCTAAACAAAGCAGATACGTACAGTGTGTTTGTTTCTATGGATAATACGAGAGTTAACCGGTACACAACATATAAATGTAATGGCTAATGTAAAGGAAGGAATAAAGTGTTTAAACATTCATGATGGGACGTTTGAATGTAAAAGGAAAAGTTTAATTTAAGAAACAAATGCAAGTACATATTGCAAATGATTTATAATATGAAAAATGATTCTTTTCTGTACCTCCGTTCAGAAATGAGCTATAACTTGTTCCAGGTTTTAGAATCACCCTGTACAGTGCCTATATCTTCTCTGTCGCTTCATTTCTCGTTTCACAATATGCGAAGAAGCCCAGAGATACCATCACAAGTGGAGATGATTTTCGATATCACTCACGGTCAGGAAAGTGACCTTGACCAGTCAAAGCATTCGGCGCTAATCTTAACCCTGACATTAGCGATTTTTTTTTTGTAGGTTTAAGGGCACATGAAACATGTTTTCGTTTTGTTCACAATGTAATAGTTTACGTCTAATTTTCATTCAGTATGTATAACAGATATGTTCAAGATCAGCTCCGTGAGCCAAATCGGTTCTTCCATTTTATATACGATACAGCGTGACGTATACGATCGAATAAAATGTGATTCCTCGTTCAAGGAAAGGTCAAAATTGTGGAATAAATTGTTCTTATTTCAAATTTTTCTATCGAGAAAATTTACTCCAAAAATTATTACATCTGGTCTGTAAAGATAATTTACCTGATTGTTATATGTTGTAATAACGCAGTTACCTTGTTTACGAGCAAAGTTTTGAAATCACTTTGTCAAATTTCACCAATGCACATTAATTGGAAAAATAATATAACAATCTGCCAGTGCATAGAGTGTAGCTGGTTTATAGTACCACAGACGAGGTATACGAGTAGATTTTACACCTTATGGAAATTCGTCGCCCAATCTGATTGCTATACCAACCTGAGAATACAGAGGTGATATTAGCCTCCTGTTCTCACAAATGGCGGTCAGTTGAGAAACTATTGGTCTGGGTTAGGTCTGGGTACGGTGTAAGGAAAGTACCATAATGAAAGAAGAATTTCGAAAATTTTTTTTAGCTGAAATACATGTTTTAAGATCCCCTCATATTGTGACTATTAAAATGTTACAAGCTCGATCGGTGGTTTAGATATGGTTGGGAGAGAGAAATGAGTTCCGGTCGAACCAGAGGCTCTATATCCTGGGAGCCAAGGGATTGGAGTTATAAGGAAAATGTATGGTTTCATGGATGAACCAGGGGCTCTATACCCTCGGAGCCGCTAGGAGTGGACGAACCAGGGACTTTATATCCTGGAAGTCACGTAGGTTTTTAGGATGTTTTTAGGATCTTGCTCTGCCGTAATGGTACACCTCGAGCGGTAAAGGTGTATCGGGTTCGTGAGATACCTCTAGTCTTATTGTTAATAGGGTTGTTGAAGTTTGTAGGTTTTTGGTTAAAATTAAAATCACAGTACGAATAACAAACACTATATATAATTAATAATCCATACACAACTAGATTCAGTTAATTTATAGGTACTAGTTATCCAGCGTATTTCATAGTTATAATAACCCTGTGTCGACGATCACTCACTCTCTCTCTCTCTGTGTTACACGCTAGTTTGGTCAGAACTGAACTCGCGGTCCCCGCGCAGAGGGGAAGGAGAGCTCTCCGCTAAAGGGGGAAACGAAGTACCGACCTCTTTCGGTCTTTAATTAATAGTTCTCAGAGGCAGATAAGTAAGGTCTCTAACAAGGGTTCAGGGTTGCATTAAGTGAATAATGCAAGTGAGGATAACTACTTGAGTATATTCTGATCGATGCTCAAGTACAATTGTCGATTATTTGAACTAGTACTAATTGCTATGATGCCTCGACGGCGAAAGTTCTATGTCGACTTTTACGCAGCGCGTTCGCGGGAGCTACTTCTCGATTAGTCTAGTGAACACTCACAAATAAACCCGCTAAGGTAGGTACATAATTGCTTGATGGGGATTATAACCCGATCTTGCTTCGAGTGTCAGCGTAACGTTGTGCCAAGAGTTTTAGAAAAACTGAGCTCCCCGGGTGCTCATTTATGGCCTGAGTTAACCCCGTCCGGGGTGGGGTTGTGCGTTAGATGATCGGGACAACGCCCAAGCACAGACGAGGTATATGAATAGACCTTTCACCTAATGTAATCTTTCGGCCCGAGTTTCTGGGGTCCCGGGACCCCATTACCATTTTCGTGTCACTCACAACGTTATCAACAGATTCAGAAATTAACACAAGAGGACGTGGGACAGAAAATAAAATTACATAAATTTTATTATTTTTGAACGGAATTAAAGCTGTAGGGTCCATCATTGGACATTAATCGATTAATTTCATTGGAATAACCAATCGATTGAGATTATCTAAAGATTTCGCAGCCAATTTGCTAATATTATTCAGTTTTTAATTAATAATTGCATTACCCAGCTAAGAAGTGATACGATTATTAATTAAACGGTAAATAATATTACCCAGGTTTCACCACATGGAGGTTGCTGTGAATGGAGACCCGCCGCGTAATATTACATATTATATGCTTATAATTTATGTTTATCTTGAAGTCCACTCTGACGTTATGCATCTAAAGAAGTTTCAGCAATTCCTATCAATTATTACTAAGTAAGAAAAGTAAAACGTCAGATGTTTTGAAACGTATCAATTACCATGCGTTCATCGTTGATTTTTCGAAAATAGTTACTGAAACACAAAACGTGCTTTAATTTGGAAACAAGGCCAAATAGAGTCAATGCTAATATAGACTTACTTTATTATTTTTAAATACTAAATCCATCACTGATTAGAATACCATGTAGACTGATAAGAGGCACTATTTAAATCCGCAACACGAAAACTCTGGCCTTACTCTTTTGACGATCACTGTAGACTTTTTTTTTTTTTATTCTTGAAACTTATTAATTGCGTCAGTTTATTGCTCCTCTACAATCCAAGGTATAATTTTCAGCTTACGTATCTCTAATTTTTATATTACGAAATGATTTTCTATTCATGAAGAAGTAAATAATTTTTTAATAAAAAATACATTTCACTTTGAAGATTAAAACTAAGGTAACCGTAATTTGAATTAAAATATAAATATATTCAAGCATGACAGAGATTACTAATTTTTAATTAATTTTAATTTTATCTCCTAGTGGTACAATCAAGATAAAGTTCCTGCTGTGTTTTCTTGTATCTTCTATCATAATGTATACCCTAATTTACCTATATTTGACTGTATTTCCAATTGTACACTCCGTTCGGGTAACGTATATTTCAAAACTTTTACTAAATATATATATTCTCATTTATTCATATATTTATATTTCTCATTGGTTCTAAAGTTACGAATAATGGCTCTGTAAATGTTCGTTTAATTGTTAGTATAAGTTGTGCTTTGCAGCTTCACGAATTGATGACTGTAGACGAAGTGATGGAGATATTTCATACGACGCGTGACGCTGGTACGTTTAAAGTTTTACACTGATTTCATTGAAATTATAAAAAAAGAGAATACATTTAATGATTACGGTATCTTTAATCATTACAGGTATCTTTATTTTACCATGCCCTTGAAATTATGTGTAAACATGAAATCTGACGGGAACAGTTGAGCCGTTTATTTTGAAAGTGGCCTAAGTCCATTTATCTTCAAATCGAGATATTTAAAGGTTTGCGTTTCAATGAATTTAAAAATATACGTATAGGATACTAATGAGTTATACTGCTTAAGTGTATCTAAGGGTGTTAAATTTATAGTTCCTATTAAAATAGTGGCAATTATTAAGTGAATAATATGCGTTTTCTTATCAAGAATGGAGTTAGGCCACTTTCAAAATTAACAACCAGATTCATTATACAGGGTGAGGCATTTTAAACAGGTCACCTGAATAACTCGCTTGTTTTTGAAGATAGGAGAAAATGCATTAGACCAAACTTATTTGGTATCGGGGGGCTCATAATCTGGTATTACCAATTTTTTTGTAGGTGGAGGCGTCAAGGAGATATGAAGGTCAACTTTGTTTTTTTAAATGGAACAGTATATTTTATTACTTACATTCTGATAGAGTGTTTCAAGGCGAATACAATGACCTATTATTAAGGTCATTCAAGGTCACCCAAAGTCAACTGCAATAGAAAATAAATTGTGTCAAAGCACTCTTCGAACACTTGGATACTTTGATACTGCTATTACAAGTGTTCAAAATGGCGACCTTGAACATGGATACATAGTCTAAATCGTTGCAATACTGATGACACTGCCTGGCAAATTTCATTTGTATCTATTACAGAGCAAGCTCTTCTTATACGTTCTTGCATGTCAAGTTTGGTAGTTGGTTTTTCGCGGTACACTTCTGCCTTTAATTTTCCCCACAAATAAAAATCGAGAGGTGTCAGGTCTGGGGATCGTGCCGGCCATTTGTTACTTCCTGATCGACCTACCCAAGAATCTCCAAATTTTCTATTTAGAAATTCTGTAACATTGCGTGCTGAATGAGCAGGGCATCCGTCTTGCTGGAACCACATGGATTGTCGTATGTCCAGTGAAGTGTCTTCTAACAATTCTGGCAAAACGATGAAATGTTCTTGAGTAAATTGTTATTTACCGATGAGGCCACATTTACAAACCATGGAGCAATTAACCGTCACAACATGCACTACTGGTCGGTAGATAATCCACGATGGTTGAGAGAAGTCGACAAACAGAGACCTTGGTCTGTAAACGTCTGGTGCGGTCTTCTTCATAATAAAATAATTGGTCCATATTTTATTGATGGCACGCTAAATAGTAGTAAGTACCTGAGAATCTTAGAAGACGTTTTGCCAGAATTGTTAGAAGACACTTCACTGGACATACGACAATCCATGTGGTTCCAGCAAGACGGATGCCCTGCTCATTCAGCACGCAATGTTACAGAATTTCTAAATAGAAAATTTGGAGATTCTTGGGTAGGTCGATCAGGAAGTAACAAATGGCCGGCACGATCCCCAGACCTGACACCTCTCGATTTTTATTTGTGGGGAAAATTAAAGGCAGAAGTGTACCGCGAAAAACCAACTACCAAACTTGACATGCAAGAACGTATAAGAAGAGCTTGCTCTGTAATAGATACAAATGAAATTTGCCAGGCAGTGTCATCAGTATTGCAACGATTTAGACTATGTATCCATGTTCAAGGTCGCCATTTTGAACACTTGTAATAGCAGTATCAAAGTATCCAAGTGTTCGAAGAGTGCTTTGACACAATTTATTTTCTATTGCAGTTGACTTTGGGTGACCTTGAATGACCTTAATAATAGGTCATTGTATTCGCCTTGAAACACTCTATCAGAATGTAAGTAATAAAATATACTGTTCCATTTAAAAAAACAAAGTTGACCTTCATATCTCCTTGACGCCTCCACCTACAAAAAAATTGGTAATACCAGATTATGAGCCCCCCGATACCAAATAAGTTTGGTCTAATGCATTTTCTCCTATCTTCAAAAACAAGCGAGTTATTCAGGTGACCTGTTTAAAATGCCTCACCCTGTATAATTTGAAGGTGCCCAAGTCCATTCAACATAATTTAAGATGCTTCAAATTGAAAAAAAACAATACTGAATTTATTTTACATATCTTTAAAACACTTTGGAACCATAATTTATGCCATTCAAAACATTTTTTAACTACATAACTTACGAAATTACAAACATAAATTTATTACAAAACAATTTACTACTCATCTACATTTTGTGCGTGTGAAAGGGATTTGAAGATATCATGATGTTCCGGTGGTATATATCGTAATAGGTCAGTTATGTCCTTGAATTTTGCTGTTGTAATTTGTCTGATATTTTTATACAGTGGTGTCGATACAATATTTTCGAACTTTCTTGGTCTACCCCGACGTGGTAATAAATTCAAGACTTTAAAATTTTCATTCTCATTCGTTGATGTCATAGAAAATTTTATGCGGTTCATTTCTGACAAAACGCATCCAACATATTTTTAACCAGTTTATTGATTCTCCATCAGAATTCTTTACCCTTTTAAAAATTGCGTCTTCGAATAATTTTGTTGATACAAAATCTTCTTGTCTCGTTTCATTTACAATAAAATTATTACCTTTCCGACACTTTTTAATAATCTTGTAATAATCTCGGGGAACGAACAGTAAATTATTTTTTTTTAATGACATTTCTACCACGCCAAAATCTCTATCATTTGGTAAAAACGAATGTCCCGATATTAAAAATTTGTGATCTATGATTTCCACATTATTTTCCAAACTTTGGACAATTTTTAACCACATTAAAGCTACTTTAATGTTTCTATTTTGCCCGGCGCACATGTCACTGTAAGCTATAATGTATCTTTCACTTCTTAAATTTTTAACATGTTTTAGGATGCATGAAACAATTTCTTGAGCACCTCTGGATGCAATAGTTTCATCCCAAACGTACATGTAAACTTTAAATATCTTGATTTAAGTATAAATGGAGTTAGGCCACTTTCAAACTACACGGTTCAATTATTGAACTAACTCTGAAAACTTATGTGTCAAGAATTATCGTATTTGCTCGGAATATAAGCAACCTGAAATGCTTTACTGATAAATATCATGAAGTTGTACATGTAACCATGGTAACCGAAAAAAATTGAAAAATAGAGTTAGGCCACTTTCAAAATAAACGGCTCAGTTATCCTATCGTCTACTCCGTGTCTTCCATTTTTCAATTCTTAAGTTCTTCGTTACAGCGCCTAACTACGAAGTTGTACCTGTCTTGTATTCATTTAATGCCATAAACGAGAACGCTACCAGAACAATGCACATTAAAACGTTCAATAAAAATATTAAACTTTCCTTGAATCCTATCGAAGGATATCTTGCTAGCGTGGATACACCTTTGTGGACAGTAAAGTCCGATCAACAAGCGCCAGAAGGACTCCAATATACTTTGATACCGAAAGTAAGCTTCTGCATAAACGTTTATCTATTTTTAAATCAAGAAATGTGAGTCCTTTCCTCTAATCTTTCTACCTAACGTCGCGCCAACATCAATAGAAAAGTATTTCATTGTTTTGCAATTTTTAGAATCTATTGTCGATGTACATATACATACATAGTTGATGTTTAGTGGTCTGCCTTTCGAACGGTGTTGTTTAACATTAGATTTACATTAAAGTATGATTTTTCTTTTATTCTCGATAATAAAGAAACCCAGCGATTACAATGGTGAAATACTATTGGCACGACTATTTACAGAGGGAGATTTTTAGCCATAAAGAAACCATAAAAAAAAGTTTGTTCTATAAGAACCAGTGCACTATACAGGGTGTTCGACCACCCCTGGGAAAAATTTTAATGGGAGATTCTAGAGGCCAAAATAAGACGAAAATCAAGAATAGCAATTTGTTGATTGAGGCTTCGTTAAGAAGTTATTAACGTTTAAAGTTGCGTACAGCTGCGTGCGCGCGATAGTGGTTCTCAGCCAGCATGAGAAACTCTACCTCGCGACGTATCGACAGCCTTACAGTTTTCTGAGTGAGGATCACTATCACGCGTGCGCAGCTGTTCGCAGATTGCCGTTCCACAGGCGAAACTTTAAACGTTACTAACTTTTTAACGAAGCCTCGATCAACAAATTGGTATTCTTGATTTTCGCCTTATTTTGGCCTCTAGAATCTCCCATTAGAATTTTCCCCACGGTTGGCCGAACACTGTATATTTTAGTTCGTGTCAATGTTTTGAAATATTTTGTACAGGGAACGAGTGTAACCAGAAAATAATTTTCTTTTTAGGCTTTGGAGGATATTGGAACTCCAATGCAAGACGAAACAGCGGGAGCAGCGATCTTGGTTACATTAACAAACGATACATGGCCTGTTTTTGTGAGTTCTAGTTTGATAGTTTTAGTTAAAAATGAAGATGGATCTTTTATTACAGTGTTATTTAAATTTTATTTTCAAAATTTTAGGACGGATTCCTTCCTTCAAACTTGGTTATACGATCCATACCAGAACGTGTTATTAGAAACATTTTATATGGAAAGGACGGATTGTTCGAACCATATTTCAATAAAAGTGAAACAATAGGAAATTTGAGTTACACGTATCATCACATTATTTATGAAAAGATTCCACCAGAGAGCTACGAAGATTTTAGTAAGCAAGCTTATTTCATTTTTATAAAACGACCAAGCAAAATTAAATAGTTCTATTCAAATTTTAATTTTTAATTAAACCGACCGAATGAAATTACACTTTCATACAAATTATTTCTACTTTCTTGTTATTTTCAAGACGTGACAAATCCACTACCCAACGATTATCCAATTCCGAGCGTGGTATATCCAGAAGTCTTAGTAGTCGTTGATTACAGTCTGTATTCGTAAGTAATAATTGTGAAAAATTTTCAATTCTCGTTAGTTTTAGAGTACTATAGAGGACTAACCTTCTTCTTATATGTTTACATAGTGCTTATTGAAAATACCTTTACAAAATGGTTTTTAAAAATGATATTTTCTTTTACCTTAGAATGCTAGGTAAAAACTTGGATCAAGTAAAACGATATATTGTTGCGTTTTGGAACGGAGTAGATTTAAGGTACCGTGTAATGACCAGTCCAAAAATACGATTAAACATCGCTGGTATAATTGTAGGTATGGTAAGTATTCGTACGAACTTTTCATATACAAGGTGTTCGGCCATACCTGGGAAAAATTCTAATGGGAGATTTTAGAGGCCAACATAAGACGAAAATCAAGAATATCAATTTCTTGGCTAAGGCTTTGTTAAAAAGTTATTCAAAAATTAAATTGAAAAATTTCGAATCACTCTGAAAAAATTATTTTTGGTTGCGGGGGCCAATTACAATCATTTTCGGTGAATACACGTACCCTCAAAATCCTACGTACTTCCGAGAAAAAAATTCTTTACTGAAAATATATATGTCTGATCATGAATGAATGATCACCCTGAAATTTCATGTGTTTCAAATTGTTCTGAAAAAATTATTTTCGGTTGCGGAGTTCTATTAGAACCATTTTTGGTCAATGGGCATACCCCCGAAATCCTACTCACTTTCTAAAAAAAAATTCGAGGTGTGAAATTTTTCGACAAAATTAAAAAATTTCAAATCGTTCTAAAAAAATTATTGTTGGATGCAGGAGTCGATTATAACCATTTTCGGTCAATGGACATATTCCCAAAATCCTACCCACTTTCAAGAAAAAAATTCAGTAATGGCGGAACTTTAAACGTTAATAACTTTTTAACGAAGCCTCCATCAACAAAGTGATATTCTTGATTTTCGTTCTATTTTTGCCTCTAGAATCTCCCATTAAAATTTTTCGCAGGGGTAGCCGAACGCCCTGTATTTTTGTTTTTTTTCTTGCAATGTATTGAGTCGCGTTATACAATTTTATTGCAGGACGCAGGAGCAGTTCCATTCATAGAAAACAGTCGTGTGGATTCGAAATTAGTAGATGCCGATGAAGCTTTAACCGGCATGGCAGATTATTTTTACAGAGAGAGAAGAGTCCCATGGAAAATTTACGATATTGCAATAACCACGACACAGTAAGTAATTAAAATTATTTATTTGATTGTATTAAAACATACGAAGTATGTTCTTATAATGTTACTAAATTGAAGGATATAATGAATCAACGGTTTATTATATTAGGTGTACAAATGAATAATCCAAATTATCTTAAGCAGTTATAAAATCAAGTTTAAAGTCAATAGACATATAGCTAGTTAAAACAAAAGATAGTTTACCGAAAGGCCCAACATAACTTTCAAAAGTATTCAATTCAGTAGACTCGAAAATGGCAACAGATAAGGTGCATAATCCGACACTACATTCTTTACGAATTCCAACAAGGGGAAAATGCTGCAAGAGCATGCGAATCGATTTGTTACTTTCTCGATGAAGGTGTTGTATCGTATGATGTGTGCACATTTTGGTTTAAGCGGTTTAAAAGCGGTGATTTGAATGTGGCTGAAAAAACTGGATTATTCAATTGTACACCTAATAATTACAATGATCATCCAGTAGGATTTATAAACGAATATAATAATTACTGCCACTCGTTTCTTTTAGTTTAAATTTATGTAATAAACTAGACGAACATTTATGCGACCCCTCAACGTTAGGTAAGCATTTAAAAGAAAACGATAAAATGATTAAACGTGTGTGACTGTAACTTTCGCTGTTAAACACAATTCAAATTGTAAATGAAAAAAAAACAATAACATATATGAACATTGTCAGGTTATTCGTACGTGGCTGGTGCATGCAACAGAAATAATGAAACAAAATCTTCAGAAGCAGTTGGGGTAGTTGAAGACAATGGTGGCTTCAGTGGCATAATACCAGTAACTCACGAACTAGGGCACTTGTAAGTTTTTTTTATTTCTAAAAAGAGTAGAGTTACACAATGGATTTTTGTTCGTTCAACGTAAGCTCCAATAATCATACTGGAATCGAAATTCTATTTTTTCTTCAACCATTAAGAAATAAAAAGTTCCTTATCTTTTATTCGTTATATGTTTATCTTAATTTACTTTAGTTTATATGAACCTATCAAAGGACAAGTACGTTCATATGACACTATCTACAAAATTTTAACTGTTTCTTTTTTTTACAACACACACTGGGTGAAAAATATTTTCCTTATATCAGATTGGGATCCCACCACGATGGCGGTTCAAGAAATCCCGGAAATTGCTCTTCGTCCGACGGTTATATCATGTCAGGCGTTCTAAAATTGAGCGAAAACGAATTTAAATGGTCCAATTGTAGTTTAAATGCGCTACGCAGATTTATCAGGTGATTTCTTTTTCGATATACTAATTATGATGAGACAACAAATAATTAAAATTCAGAGAGAAGGAAACGCATTTATCTCGAAGACAATTAGGGAAAATAACACATTTTTTTATTTTCAAATATCTCGTTATTGTATCTAAAATTCGACTTGTCGAATTGAACAGGCAAACTTGATGTTTTTGAAAACCTAAACAATTTTATCTTTTAATTGGGAAAGCTCTTTAACGTTTTCATTGTACATTATTGCACTCATACAGGGTGTTCGGCCACTCTTGAGAAAAATTTTAATGGGTGATTCCAGAGGCCAAAATAAGACGAAAATCAAGGATAATAATTTGTTTATTGAAGCTTCGTTAAAAAGTTATAGAAACATTTCCGGCCACACACTATATTTTCGGTAAAGAATTTTTTTCTCGAAAGTACGTAGGATTTCGCGGGTATATGTATTCACCGAAAATGATTGTAATTGACCCACACAACCAAAAATAATTTTTCCAGAACGAATTGAAATTTTTTTTTTCGCCGAAAAATTTCAGCACCTACTCGAATTTTTTTCTCGAAAGTGAGTAGGATTTCGGCGGTATATCTATTCACCAAAAATGGTTCTAATTGACCCCCGCAACTGAAAATATTTTTTTCAGAATGATTTGAAATCTTTTAATTTCGTCTAAAAACTTCAGTACCTATTCGAATTTTTTTCTCGAAAGTGAGTAGGATTTCGGGGATATGTCTATTCACCAAAAATGGTTCTAATTGACCCCCGCAACCGAAAATATTTTTTTCAGAACAATTTGAAACACATGAAATTTCAGGGTAATCATTCATTCATGATCAGACGTTATACTTTCGGTAACGAATTTTTTTCTCGAAACTGGGTGGAATTTCGGGGGTATGTGTATGCACCAAAAATAATTGTAATTGACCCCCGCAACCGAAAATAAATTTTCCGTAAATGATTTGAAATATTTTAATTTAATCTTTTAATAACTTTTTAACGAAGCCTCAATCAACAAATTGATATTCTTGATTTTCGTCTTATTTTGGGCTCTAGAATCTCCCATTAAAATTTTTTCCCAGGGGTGGCCGAACACCCTGTATACAAGCTATAATCGTTACGCATCGTCCATTGTAAAAATAGAGCTTCCTGAGACTCTTCGTATGACCTACTCTTTCTATTGCCTCTTAACAACCCATTCTACTATCTCCTAACAATTCCTGATTGAGCTATTACCTATCTCTTAACAATCTCGGATTAGGCCAATGATCTCTTAACAACCCATTCTACTGTTTCTGGGCCATGTTTATACGTAAATCCATCTCATAACATTCCCGTTGCGTGTCCAAAACAATACAGAAGTCACGTTATTGTGAAACTTGACTTAAAGAACTTATGACAAATTAGGCTCGTCTTTGTACAACGAAGGTTTGATATTTCGACGTTAAGTTGATTTGTCTTAAAGAAAATAAAAAGCAATCAGATATTACTGTTCCAAATGTTTATGATGATCAATGTTCTCTGTGTACACGAAATAAATGTATTTCAGTGAAGAGAGAGCAAAATGCCTTTACAATGAGCCACCGAAAGCCACGGCGATAAAAACAATTTTACCTGGAAAATTCATGTCCGTGGACGAACAATGTAAAAATGTCTATGGTGGCGGTGCATGTAACGTAAGTATTTAGAAAATATGCAATTAATTTTATAATAATTTTCCGATGTTTACTCAGAAAAACTCGTCTTCGATTTGCTATCGACTGGATTGCGAGGTTCCCGAAAGCAATGGAGTATGTGCAGCGATTGCACCAGCGGCAGAGGGTTCTTCTTGCGGAACTAATCTTGTACGTAGCATAGCCACAAAAATCGAATACAGCTTATTTTTCTGATTATAATACTTGCAAGTTTATTACATGTATATATTTCAGAACAGTTTTACGATTATACTAACATCATTATTTTATCGTTTCCTTGATAGATATGTCTTGGTGGACAATGTGTATTAGAAGGAACAGAAACTAAACAAGAAAATAGTACCAGCGTTGAAATAAATTTAAGCCAAACTTCAATCTCTGGCAAGTTTTTTAAATAGGACAATAATACAAAGATACTTTACATTGGATCATTCGACTTTTAATTAAACTTGTACTTAAACATACTTCGTTCATACTAACTGAAACATACTTCATTTATATTACTATTAAATTTACTGCTCAACATTTTATTTTGCTTCCATACAAAACAAAGATATAACTCATAAGCATGTAATCATTGTTATTAGCTCCTTCATATTTAATATATTTTCCTATGATTTATTAAACATTGTAACAAATCTATAAACATACATTCTAAAAAAATTGTTAACCGATAAAAAGCATATTTTGAAGTATCGAGTAATAAATAATTGATTAATTTAAAAGGTTGCTTAACTTAAATATAAAAATATAAATTAGTACTTATATGTATATCATGAAATGAAACACATACAGCGACTGGTGTCACTTAACAACTTTTGATTCCATGCCTATTTCCTCGTATAGTTCAGTTTTAGTACCAGGATAATTTTCCAGGATACAATCTAGAATGTCAGTACACAAACGTTTTCGTTTCACATATTCACGCGAGTAATCTTTCAATGCTGCCTCTGTCTCCCTTTTGCGTTTCCCTAAATCTTCTGTCCCACTTGCCTCCATCAATGAATCTAATTTCACCGTTAATACATTAATATTCTCGTCAAGCACAGCTTTTTGCTGCTTTGCTTCTTCGATTGTGATACTAGACTTCATGGATGTCAATAAAGCTTCCATTATTTTAATCTCTCTCTCCAATTCCTGATATTTGCTCTCAACTTCATTAGCATGTGCCTGCATTTCTTTATCTATTCTCATCAAGTCCTCTACATCCTGACTTAGATCCTGAGCTACGCAATATACCTTTTGCTTTCCATAAACCTGATATAAAAATCTCTCAGTTACGTTGCATAATTTTTACGCTTAATATTATTTATCTTACTTTTTCAAATATTTTCCCCTCTGACACCAGCTTATCTATAGATTTTTGTACAGCTACTTTACCATACTCGTTATGCAGACTAGATACTATATCGTTAACGCTATAGGGTCTATTCTGTACCTTCATATATTTATACACGGTTTCTGTCATTGTTACTTATAATTCGTTTCGCTTTTTTATTTGTATCAAACATTCTGAGAAACATAAATGTATCAATAATTAGCTAATAATAGATTATTAAACAGTACAAAGTATCAATACATTATGCATAATGTATTTTTATAATCAGTATTCTTATCATTTACGTTATTACGCGTGAGATTATTACTTAATATCTTACCACCTCAATGTACAGTTCCCCACTACTCGTCCACTTCCATTGAAAACATTAATAGAAATGTAATTTACTTCGTTCAAGAGAATTTCACTACTTAGGTTAGAAACTCACAACTTTCTATCACGTACAAAAAAAGACGATATTAATTATTACAACAAAACGTACAATTTGTTGCATTTGTGTGTACCTTCGTTGCTACTAATTTATTTAAAATGAATATAAACTATATTATACCATAAACAGGTAACAATCGTTTGCCCAAAATTCACATGTAATCAATTCAGTTGTCCCTTACCTAATCACGAAAAATAAAAGCGCGCGAAATTTAATCAAGCGTCGCAAACTGGTATAAAAAAATATATTTCATTATATTTTAACTACAATACCACTGTGACACGGTTTATTATTTTTATAGCAAAGATAATACTACATTTTCATTAACAACATTACAAATTTTAATTCATTGCAACAATTATTAGTAGACAACCTAATGCCATATTATCTTTACATTTTCGAGAAAAATACTCTCGAATGTTTAATCATCAATAAATCATCTAATAAGTAACAAAAATAAACAAGGATCGTACGAAACCCACGAATATCTTTTTATTAGCAAAAAAAAAAGACAGCAGTCCTGAATCAAAAAATTTATAAATTAATCTAATTTCTAACAATACTTTTTATTCGTGTCGGCAATCATGTTTTAAAGTAATATTTTAAGTCTGTCCATTTCAATTATACTCGGATCTACTGTAAGATAACATTCGATCGGATACGGTTGGAACGTGAATATTCATTTTCTTATGTAATACGACATCTACGGTCCTTAATACCTTTATTGGCCTATAAAATTGAGGCAATCCCGCGTCCCAATCTGCGATACGTTAATGAACGAAGCAAGCATGATATATGATATGCTCCTTATCCCATAAAGTAAACAAGAGATCCGACACGTTGAACAACGTCGAGAAGAAGAGAAGCAGCTATTGCTAACAAATGTCTTGATTTAAAGTCGAGAATGAAAAGTAAACTCTGGTAATCTATAGTGCACACCTATATAGGGAGCACCAAGATGCATGAAAAATTCACGATAAAGACATAATTACGCGAGTTATCATCGGGGAACGAGAGTGAATAGTGGCAACGGTGGAAGGTTCTGTTCTGCATTAGGAATGGGCGAATCGATTATCACACGATCGAAATGGAACGGTTCGACGTCTGTTATAATATCCCTTAAACTAATTATCGTAATCGCGGTGGATTCAAATGTTACCTCTCTCTAAATTTCACCATGGTTCAAGGTCTTGTTTGCGTTTAATGTGTAGTTATACAGTGAGTGTCACTTAACATCGTATACCTAGCGGTTCGTACTTTTTCAATAAAACATGGAAATTGTACAAAATTATTGAAACTCGTATAGAGGTATACAGGGTGTTCGGCCACCCCTGGGAAAAATTTTAACGGGAGATTCTGGAGGCTAAAATAAGATGAAAATCAAGAATACAAATTTGTTGATGGTGGCTTCGTTAAAAAGTTATTAACGTTTAAAGTTCCGCCCTTACTGAATTTTTTTCTTGAAAGTGGGTAGGATTTCGGGAATATGTCTATTTACCAAAAATGGTTACAATTGACCCCTGCAACCAACAATAATTTTTTTAGAACAATTTGAAAGACATGAAATATCAGGGGAATCATTCATTCATGATCAGACGTTATACTTTCGGTAACGAATTTTTTTCTCGAAAGTACGCAGGATTTCGAGGGTATGTGTATTCACCAAAAATGATTGTAATTGACCTCCGCAAACAAAAATAATTTTTTCCAGAACGAATTGAAATTTTTTTTTTCGCCGAAAAATTTCAGCACCTACTCGAATTTTTTTCTCGAAAGTGGGTAGGATTTCGGGAATATGTCTATTGACCAAAAATGGTTACAATTGACCCCTGCAACCAACAATAATTTTTTTAGAACAATTTGAAAGACATGAAATATCAGGGGAATCATTCATTCATGATCAGACGTTATACTTTCGGTAAGGAATTTTTTTCTCGAAAGTACGCAGGATTTCGAGGGTATGTGTATTCACAAAAAATGATTGTAATTGACCCCCGCAAACAAAAATAATTTTTGCCAAAATGATTTGAAATTTTTTAATTTTGTCGAAAAATCTGTCCATATTTCTGAATTTTTTTCTCGAAAGTACGAAGGATTTCGGAGGTAGGCGTATTCGCCAAAAATTATTGTAATTGGCCCCCGCAATCGAAAGTAATTTTTCCAGAACGATTTGAAATTTTTTAATTTTGTCGAAAAATTGCACGCCTTCTCGAATTTTTTTCTCGAAAGCGGGTAGGATTTCGAGGGTATGCCTATTCACCAAAAATGCTTGTAATTGATCCCTATAACTAAATATAATTTTTTCAGAATGATTGAAAACTTTTTAATTTAAGTTTTTAATGAAGCCTCAGTCAACAAATTGATATTCTTGATTTTTGATTCTTGAACACTCTGTATAGTGTAATGTTTCTTTATTTGATACATGACAACAATACAAAAAAACCTTTAGTAGTACTCAGTAAATTAAATAAAATTTGAGGTTGCATTAGAGACTTAGTTGTCAGTAAAAATCGTACACTGTTGGTGACATTGGAAATCCGGTGAATCCCCAATTGTTTTTTGTGTAACAAAGGCTTGGCAACGATTGAACCTAGCTGATTTAGCAACATTCTGATTGTTATATGCGTTATTCTGCCAAAAAATCAATGAAAAATACTTAAAATGCGACAAACTACAGTAGCGTTTCAATAATTTAGTACAATTTCCATGTTTTATTGACAAAAATATCAGCTGAACCGCTGGGTGGACGATTCTAAGTTCACTGTATCTTTTCTGAGAATAACACTACGAATCGAGCAAATAAATTATCGAATTAAGAAAATAAATTAAACAATAATTTTCCGAAACGTATTATGAAAAAGTATACGACACGTATCGTGCAAATTGAAAGTTTTCGTAATGAGAATATTAACTTCGCGATCGATTTCAAGCTTTAACATAATATTTACAATTGGCAAATGCCTGAATGGGTTATTCTCTAGATTTGAGATTTTCAGTCGTACGTAAATATTGTATTATTGCGTAAACACATGAAACTTTTGAATTTGTCTAATTAAATTCGGGGTAAATGTTTTGATATTAACGGTTACATGAGTTCGTATGGGCCTTTGTGCGTGGGAAGTACATATATGTATAATAGTGGTGTTATTCTTCAAAAGAGTTGCTGGGCGGTCAGTTCGTTGCGAGAGTTCATTGAGAGTATAACGAAACGAGTTTTACGAGTTAAGTGAGAGAAACGAGCTGTGCGTAATGTGATAGAATAATATAATTTGTACGAGTTCGTGAACTTTGCAATAGTATCTTGCAAAATTCATCGAAAACCTGTCAGTTGTAGAACATATAATACATTAGTATACATACAGTGACTGTGTCACGTTATCTGTGTCATTTACAAGTTAGAAAGTATATCATCGACTTTCTCGTTCTGCTGTAGCCAATTAAACGCGAAATATAAGCATATGTTCGCGTACAATTAATAATTAAATTTAATAATTACCGTGGTCAGTGCTGCACTGCGGTTATGTAACAGATAATAACATTCATTCTTAATATTTATCAATTCTTTGTACGTGTTTAATATTATACGTAAAATAAATATACGTATTCAGATATCGTTATTTTTGCTAAAGCTGTAACGACATTTGTTTCGCACGTATAATAGCATTTCGAAATTGTAATATTTCGTACGATCCCATTAGATCTTGAAATTGATTACAGCACTCTTTCTATTATCAATGAAGATTAATCCATCCTTATCGATAGGATTAATGAAGTTTTTAATTAATAAAAGATATTTTTAAATTATCGTATGCACACAACCATGAATATTATAAAATTCATCGTGGAAAGATTAAATACAACCTTTTCTCGGTATAACGTAATTTCTTTTTTTGTTTCCAAAAATAACATCAATGCTTCAATATACAATAAAAGTCACCGTACCAAATATAACGATTTTGAAAACAGAGATCGATGCATGTACGTACGTATACACATCCGTACGTGCAGAACTTTTTAACCATTACTTTGTACTGTTGTTTACTTCAGTTTATTTAGAGCAGTCAGAACAATTAAGAAACGCAATAAGTTGGAGATGTTGATCGAGCAACAGCAACACTTTCTTTCCCTTGTAACGGCCAGGAAAGTAATAAAATTATCGTTTTCTCGTTCGCGTGTATGCAAACGCCCGAAGGCAAATTTTCCAACGAACTGATGCCGCACGTGATTGATTGAAATCGATGAGACGTCGAAAGATAAGAAATTGATTCGCAAATTGCGCCTTTCCTCTTGCCCTATAAAACCACTGTCCAGTGAGAGTTCACGTCAGTGCTAATGATATAGCTGTCACTGAATCTTTTTCAGCCTGCGTAGCAAAGTGTTGTACCGGAAAGATGGTGTACGTGAACATCGCGGCATTCGTGTCGGTATTGCTGCTTGTAATTGGCCTGTCCGTAGGACTTAGCGTTAACACCTTCAAAGGAAGCGACGTCCTTGACTCGGTACCGCTCATCGATGGGTAAGTATCTAAACCAACGCGACGAATCAATAAATAATGGTAGAGTCGGACCAGAGGCACAAAAATACTAAATATCGGAGGAAATTTTTGTTAAATTTAAATTTTATTACGTAACGTTATCGAGAATACTGCCCCTTCGCTAATTGTTGATCACTCAACGCGGCGATCGCAGTATTGTCTTCCTACGCGCGTTTAATGGCTAACTCAGTTCGCGAACGATCAATTATAGCGTTTATTACTGGCCATACTAGATAGTTTAAGCTTTAAGACACGGATTAAATAACGTCGAACGATAAAAATCTGTTACTATCGAGTAATGAGTATTTGGTATCGTTGAACGAATGATAAAACATTGAACTTATAACGCATTTCGATAATTTTTCTCTCCTTGTTTCAGACACAACGATCTACCATACAATTTGTATTCAAAGTTGAATAATAAGTTGCAAGAATTCAATTTCGAGAGGAACCTCAGCAACGATACCACGTGGGGAAAAAGCATCTGCGACTCCTGTTTTACGGATCTTCCTCGTTTGAGGAAGGGAAAAGTGGGCGGGCAAGTGAGTCAGAAATCAGCAAATACGATAAAGCGACAACATCTATGAATTACTTTACATTTTTCGCGCTGAAAACCAATTAATCGAACTCATTTCAATTAATTAATCGAGCTATTTACTAACAGAAATGTTTTATATAGTTTTTAAAAATATATAAATTCACAAAGAAGAATCGTCATTATTTTGTTTACGAAAGATGTAAAAAATCGTACTAATAAATATAATAATAACTAGACTGCGGATGTTTATGCATTCATAGGAAATTTTAATCCTCAGAAAACTGCAGAACGCATTTAATATGCAAAAATATAAGAAATACTTAAAGTAAGATACGAATTATTATATTTAGGGGTTGAGACAGCCCTCTGCGAAGCTTCCGTTTCATTAATTCTATTAATAAAAATGTGAATTTGCATAAAAATCCGCAGTCTAATAATAGCAATATGCCCTTATTGCACACCACGGATACGTGTGAAAAATACATTATTTTTACGAATAAGTATCTCATAGTATTCACGTTAAACAAATAACAATCGTTTAACACAAGGGAAATTATATTAGAAAATACTTTTGTGACTTGCTATACAGGGTGTTCGACCACCCCTGGGAAAAATTTTAACGAGAGATTCTACAGGTCAAAATAAGACGAAAATTAAGAATACTAATTTGTTCATGGAGACTTCGTTAAGAAGTTATTAACAATTAAATTCAAAAATTTCTAATCGTTCTGGAAAAATTATTTTCAGTTGCGGAGGTCAATTACAATCATTCTTGTTCATTACATATATCACCGAAATCCTACGCACTTTCGAGAAAAAAATTCCTTACCGAAAATCTAATTATACATATGCCTAAATTTTTCGACGAAAAACAAAAATTTCAAATCGTGCTGGAAAAATTATTTTCGATTGTGGAGGTCAATTACAATCATTTTTGGTGAATACGCCTACCTCCGAAATCCTTCGTACTTTCGAGAAAAAAATTCAGAAATATGGACAGATTTTTCGACAGAATTAAAAAATTTCAAATCATTTTGGCAAAAATTATTTTTGTTTGCGGGGGTCAATTACAATCATTTTTGGTGAATACACATACCCTCGAAATCCTGCGTACTTTCGAGAAAAAAATTCCTTACCGAAAATAAAACGTCTGATCATGAATGAACGATTCCCCTGATATTTCATGTCTTTCAAATTGTTCTGAAAAAAATATTTTCGGTTGCGGGGTTCAATTAGAACCATTTTTGGTCGATAGACAAACCTCCGAAATCCTACTCACTTTCTAGAAAAAAATTCGAGAAGGTGTGAAACTTTCGACAAAATTAAAAAATTTCAAATCGTTCTAAAAAAAAATTATTGTTGGTTGCAGGGGTCAATTGTAACCATTTTTGGTCAATAGACATATTCCCGAAATCCTACCCACTTTCAAGAAAAAAATTCAGAAAGGGAGGAACTTTAAACGTTAATAACTTTTTAACGAAGCCTCCATCAACAAATTGGTATTCTTAATTCTTGTATTATTTTGGCCTCTAGAATCTCTATATAATTGATAAAACTGTCTTTCTAACGAAAAATTAACTCATTATTCTAACTTTGCTCTACCATTTACTTATCGTGTATACAAACGCGTATTAAAATTCGAGTTGCGTTTCATAAGTTGTACGTTAAATGTTAATCAACGTTTAAACTCCTCATTCTATTCAAATACTTTTCACAACATCGATAGAATAACGTTCGTTAAATGCACGAATTTTAGTTCTGGGTCGCGTACGTTTCGTGCAACTCCCAATTCAAAGACGCGGTGCAATTGACGTTGCGACAAATCGACGTCATCCAAAGGCTGGTCGCTAAATACCCGAATGATTTGCAATTTGTCACCGAGGCCGAAAACATCGAGGCTGCGTTCAAAAATAGAAAAATCGCCTCGATGATAGGCGTCGAAGGAGGCCACTCCATTGATTCCAGCTTGGCGGTGCTCAGGCTCTATTATCAACTCGGTGTACGCTATCTTACATTGACACATTCGTGCAACACGCCATGGTACGTCAAACGTTTCAATTTTAATCGGTCTGTTTTGTCCCTTAAAAATGAAAAAGAAAAACAATAAATAAACGAAATTCTTTCGATTTATAAAACAAGCGTCCCGCGAAATTAATAATCCTGTTATCGATCCAATTTTTCCGTTCGATTTTCAGTAACCTAATTACAGTAGAGAAAAAACGAAACTAGCAGCTTATAAATATTAATAAATTGTTACAGGGCTGACGCGTCGCCAGTAGGTCAGAATTCTGTCCGCAATCTCACGGATTTCGGAGCCGTAGGTTGAGATTTTTAAATCCTCTGTTATATCGCGTTCGTTGCATAAATATTTTTATGTTTAAATGCAGGTGGTTGTCGATGAAATGAATCGGCTGGGAATGTTGGTCGATTTATCCCACGTGTCGCACAACGTTATGAGAGAAGTACTTGCAGTAACGAAGGCTCCGGTTATGTTCTCTCACTCGTCGTCGTTCAGCGTTTGCAATCACTACCGTAACGTTCCCGACGATGTATTACATTCGGTTGTAAGATTCTTTTTCGGTTTTTAACGTTTACGTCGTTACGATGCGCGAAACATAATTTCGGGCACATTTCCAGAAAAAGAACAACGGCGTCGTGATGGTGAACTTTTACTCGGGCTTTGTAAATTGCAACGCCACCAGAAACGCAACGATGCAAGACGTGATCGGTACGATCAGGATAATTAGCACTTATAACATTTAACTTATCGAGTCGTCTTACACGGCGCGCCTTGATAATTTTACTCGATGCCACGCATTCGTTTACGAATGTTTATTGCTAGTCGCGATATCCCGATGAACGACTCTCTCTCGTTTTCGTTTTGTAGATCACATAAATCACATTCGCAATCTTATCGGAGCTGACCACGTTGGCATTGGCGCTGATTACGATGGCGTGGAGACGTGAGTAATGCATCGACCGTCGCGCGAGCGAAACATTTGTTTAAAATCAAGAAAAATTTAACGAAAAATTAACTAAAATGTGTCAGGATGCCCAGTGGTTTGGACGACGTTTCCACGTACCCAGATTTATTCGATCGCCTTTACGAAAGCGAAGTGGAGCCACGATGGACTAAGGAGGAACTCGAGAAACTGGCTGGCAAGAATTTGATCCGCGTGTTCAAAGCTGTAGAAGCGGTAATTGAACAAAATCAATAATAATAATACGATGGTCTTTCAATAAGTCCTTAGAAAAAGATAGAAAGACAAATTATTTTAGGCAGATTTTTTTATTATTTTTCAATATAATCTCCTTTTAGCTCTATACACTTTTCCAAGCGTCTCTCCAACTTTTTTAAGCCATCTAAAAAGTACCCTAGTAGCACAAAATATTGTATACACATTCATATAATATTAAAAAGAGATTCAATCTTTTTTTAATATTCAAATATACATACAATATTTATTTTATATTAAGTAACAAATATTTTTTTTACTTATGCAGGAAATATCTATTTCATGTTACGAGAAAAATATGTTTTTTTCAATATTAAATGAATCTTTATGTAATATTAGAAATAGAATATTTTTTTAAAATATGCAGATAATATATATTTCATATTATGAAAAAAATATTTTTTTCTTTTTATAAAATGAATCTTTATGTAATATTAGAAGTAGAATATTTTCTTTTAAATATGCAGGAAATATTTTATGTTTATCATGAATGAATATTTGTTCCAGAATATGATGAGAAGTAAATTGTTTACTTTTATTTTACTTTGAATTCGTGTATGTCACTTAATCGACATGTATTTATATTATAAGAACATTAATGCGACAAAGTTGTGTAATATGATTGAGTGCATAGAAAGTAGTTGATATATAGAGGTTAATTTTTTGTATAACTTTTTCTTAAATTTGAAGATTTTATTAAATGGTATTTAAATATTGAATTTATATTTTTCAAATATTGGACTCCAATTTTTGAAATATTTACTTTATAGTTTTTAAATATCTAGTTTATATCGCCTGAATATTTAGCTTATATTTTTTTAAACATTCAATTTATACTTTCTTTACATGTATACAATATTCAGATCCAATATTTTTCTCATGTGAAAAAATGTGGCTTAAAAAATATTTTTCCAATATTTTTGTGCTACTAGGGTAAGATTTCGGAAGGTCCTCAAAATAGGCATCTGTTTTGGTGATGACCTCTTCGTTCGAGCCATTTTTTTAAGTTTGGTGTGGCGCTGTTACTTTTGCTACGGTTAGGAACTCGTGAGAATCTCGTAGGAGGATAGAAAAGGAAAGGAGCGCGTTTCGTCCGGGGCCTGCTAGTGGACCCATCAGTAAAGGCTTCCTAGCAGGCCCTGCCTTAAACGACTGGGATATTGGGAAGTTTTTTTTCTTTTAACTCGTTCTCCTGATTCTTCTGCAGTACCCTGTGCTGGAGCCCTATATAACCTGCACTTAAAGTGTTTGTTAGTGTCCTGTAATGCTTATGTAGATGATGTGTTATTGTGGTTTTCCTTGGGTTATAGAGCTCGAGGGAAAAGTTTCAAAAACCTCGTTTACAGATATTGGGAAGTCGGTCGAGAAATGTATACGATATAGCAACCGAGGGGTCGGTCGAGCGCTTGTGAGAGCGCGACCCCTCTGGTGGCGAGCACGAGAGGCGACGCCATATTGGAAATAAACAAAAAAAGTACCTTGCTTCGATCGACAATAAAAACGAAACCATGTGGTGGATATAACTGAAACTTTGAGAGTTGTCTAGTGAGTTATGATGCTTACTAAAAACAAACAATTTTCGATGCTACGAGCGCCAGGTCTTGGATTTTCTAAGGACTTGTTGAACGACCCCCGTATAATAGGTCTTGATCGTACCAAACTGTGCTATTATCAACTAACTTTTAAGGTCCGAGATTCATTGGCAACTATGTCCCCGCGAGAAGATATCATAGACGGAATGGATTTGTACAATGCAGAATTAGAGAACGGCATGAAACCAGGCTCGTGCAACACTGCAAAGGAGTAAGCGCTAAACGTTACGTACACACGAACTTCTGGCACGTGAATTTTTAATTTTACGTTTCTACTTTTCTTTTACACAGGTGGGACGGAATCGCGAAGAGGCCTTAGCTTCCACGTTTTTGGTGTTTCGTGTAAATTGATTCCTATAATCCAGAGAAATACAGAATATTTACTCATTTTTAGTAAATCTATGTACCCTTTGTAATCCTCAATAATTATCTTCCCCGTGAAAATATAAAGACAAATTTTCTTTTTCCACAACGAGCTATTGGAAAGTCGTATCTACGAGGCGTTTTAAAAATGTTTTGTTTTGCATCAAAAATTATGAGAATAATTTACAAGCTTATAAATTATTGGAAATATGTAAATCCTATCTATGTTAATTTCCAATAAGCAAAGTAATAAAATTAACCGAGCCTCGTAATTTAATATACTATATATATCTTGACGAATGGCGACAAATTGTGAAAGATAACATAGAAATTATTTGAAGTGATGCTTAAAACGGTAATGTTAAAATATTGCTTTAGAAGTACATTGTGTAAAGAAAATAATGTAAATTAGTAAAAAAAAACGCATGGTTATGTTTATCAACGCGTCGCTTCAATACTATTTTAATGGAACATAATAATTATTTACACAAATAATATCTTCATAAATAGATTAGGAATATAACATTAACTACTCGACGGACTCCTTCAATTCGTGTAATGACCTAATTGCGTTAATGGCTGCCCTGAAAATAAAAAATACGTTCAAAGATAATTTGCAAACAATTCACGAGCTTTTACCGACCATTTACTTTTCCTTGCGAACGGATACACTACAGGCGGAAGAAAACCATTGAACGAGCAACTGGCGGCTATACTGTACGCTCCCATATCTCTCCAAATCAGCCAATCGCCGATCTCGAGCTCTGGCAGCCACACATTCTTCAAAATGCAATCCAGGGAGTCGCATGTTGGACCAAAAACGGACGAATTAAATTTCCTGTCCTCTGCTGGCTAAAACAGTGACGAACATTCGAAGTAGAAGAGCATCGTAATAATTAATAACCGTAGACATAACTGGATAACACGTAGATTAATGCTCGTACCGTGTCCAACGTAATCGGAATCCTTGCCTTCAAGTTTAACAGCTCGTCTATAAAAGAAGTATACACCCCGCAATACACATAATACATTCTGACAGTATTTTTTTCCTTGTTCACTGTCCTCTTCGTATGCACGCAAGATGCTAATGTAAATGCCGACGACACGTAGTATTGTCCTGGTTCGCTGATAATCTTGATGCTGGGATCGATATCTTCGATGGCGTCGTTAATAACAGTGGCAAACTAAACGCGATGCAATTGCAAAGGAGGATAAAAATGGCTCGAAAATCCAAACACTTTACGAGATACTTCGTAGTTTCTGTTAAGATACACTCCTACACAAAAAGATAGCTTCCAAATTATTGTAACTTCCGTTTATTAAACATTAAAAATTCAGCTTTTTGTATGCCCGTATTTTCAAATTACCCTTGTTGATACATACGAGTGAAATGAAACGAACCTTCCTTAATCTATCTATTTTTAATTAAAGGAATACAATGTATTGACATGATATAGAGGAGCGAAATGATAGCTTACTTAACAAAAAACTTTAAACATAAAACAATCAACGAATAAAAATGTCAATCCAAGTATCATGTAAATCCAAAGTATCAGGTAAATCCGACCATGAACAAAATATATCCCATACAAACATTGCAACCCCTTTTCACCCCTTCAAAGGTTGAATTTTTTAAAATGCCGAAATAGGTGTTTGGTTAATTATATCAGAGAGCATTAAGGGCAAGTTTGAAGCAAACCCAACCACAAATAAAATATTCCTCATACAAACGTTGCAACCCCTTTTCATCCCTTCAGAGGTTGAATTTAAAAAAAAAAACCAGAATAAGTGTTTGATTAATTATATCAAAGAGCATTGAGACCAAGTTTGAAGCAAATCCAACCACAAATAAAGTATTCCTCATACAAACGTTACAACCCCTTTTCACCCCCTTAGGGGTTGAGTTTCGGAATATTTTTCTTATTTCTTGTATACATCATAAAGAAAACCTCTGTGCAAAACTTCAGCTTTTTATGTCCAAGGACTTAGTCTGGGCGTTGATGAGGCAATGTGTCAGGCCTTTCATTTTATAGTACATATATGTATAGTAATATAGTACAAGTACATATGAGCATGCACATAGATGTGAACATATTAAAATATTCACTTTTTTTCAGTTTATAATACCAAACATGAGAAATTATAAGATGTGCTATCTTTTTGTCCTGGAGTGTATCATTTTATCCCAACGAATGTTCAAACGTTTGCACATTTTAATGATCTCTTCCTTACATTTTTCGTTACATTATTAAGTTGTGCGGCGATAATAATCGCGCATCTGTAACTTTAACTTTCATGTTATCGATTAAAGATCGCAGATAGATTTTATCTTTTAAAAAACAAAGGGAACCGTTGGTAAATAAAAAAAAAACGGACAGACTCACTTCGTCGATTCGGGCGTCAGTCTCGCCAGGAAATCCACCACCGATGTCGATCATCTGGACGTCGTTGCAACCGATTGTTTTGGCAATGGCGACCAACCTTTTGCACATCGTGATACCTCTGTTGTAGGCGTCCATTTCGCCGCACGGGCTGCCCACGTGAAAGCTGAACCCGTGTAACGTCAACCCGAGGCTTCTCGTCAGCCGTATCAAACGAACAGCCTCCTCGTTCGGGTCGCAGCCAAATTTTGTTCCAAAACACACCTGCGTTACCTTGGCGTCGCATCGAATGCGAATCACTATTCTGTTGGCCGCAAGAAAAGACAGAAGATTAACGGAAAGTCAGCGTGGTACAGTATGAGGATTGTTCAACAAGTCCTTAGAAAATCCAAGACCGGGCTCTCTTCGGATCAAAAATTGTTTGTTTGTAGTTAATATCATGACTCGCTAGACAACTCTCAAAGTTTCAATTATATCCACCACATGGTTTCGTTTTTATTGTCGATCGAAGCAAGGTACTCTTCCCCTTGCATCAAGACAATGCACGAATGCACACCTGACCAAAAGAATTTAAGTTCGAGTTATTACAACATCCTCCGTGTTCACCGAATTTGGCCCCCAGTGACCTTTTTTTTATTTCAAACTATAAAAAAATGGCTCGACGGACAACAGTTAACGTCGAACGAGGAGGTCACCGCTCAAGCAGATGCCTATTTTGAGGACCTTCCGAAATCTTACTTTTCAGATGGCTTAAAAAAGTTGGAAAAACGCTTGGAAATCTGTATAGAGGTAAAAGGAGATTATGTTGAAAAATAGCAAAAAAATCTACCTAAAATAATTTGTTTTTCTATCGTTTTCGAAGGATTTATTGAACGGCCCTCGTAGCTAACTCGTAGCTAAGAGCAACGAAGAAGTGATCCCTTACAGGAATGTCAATTGACACATTAACGACGGGAAACGAGAAAAACTCTAATATTATTCACATATAACACCTGAAAATTTCAATAAAACGTATTAATTGCAAAAATACTTCTCATATTTTTAGTATACACACGTCGAAGGAGTTCTATATTATTAAAATGCCCCGTCGTTAATGCGTTAACATTTCGACCACCTGATACATTCCTCTCTTCGAAATACTATATTTTCACGTGATCATGTGATCGATCCATGTTCCGGATCACCGTTCGTTTCTTCTTGTCCATTCGCTAATCTTTTTGTGGCGCGCATGTGACCGCAAGATGGCGCTTTACGGGAGAGTACTGATCGACCGTAGGGGAACCCCCAAGTGAAGCTCGCCACGTGGTCACGGGGAACCTCGTGCGTGTATATTAATATCGAAACAGTTTTATCAATTTCGCTGTATGATTTATGGACTTGAATAAATTACATTCTATATTACTAACGGACCACATTTTTGCATCTTACGAATCTGTATACCACAGGGTCATAAAGTCACAGAATTATCTAAAAAGGAGAATTATTTAATTTTTTGATTAGAATAGGACGTCGAAATTATGATCGTTTGATTCATTAATCCTTTGAAGATGACGTCTGCATATACTGAACACTATACTTTTAGCGTATATTAGAAAATCCTTTGAAAAGTCATAAATCAAAAACAATTTATTAAATTAAAATAAAATATATGCATTAGATAAAATAACTTTTAGATACACGTTAGTTTATCTAAGTCCTCTTTTTACTCATATTTTATAATTTTATATTGTTGACAACGTCAATTCACAATCCTATAAGTGACTATCTGTTCGTTGCCCTTAAGTTCAAATAAAACACTATAATGTTCAACGTATCGCTTGATAGTTTATTAGAGTAAAAATTACAACAATTACTTGGTCATTGAAAATGTTGCACGACGTAATCGTAATCATGAATGAAAGCAAGATTCTTCTTAACTGTTCGGGTGTCCATTGCTCCCCGTGTAAAAAGTTTTGCCTTAAATTGAAATTGATAAAGGATTTCTTATGCCCGATCCTGACGTAGATAAAATTTTCTATTCTTACATTTGAACATGGATATGCGAGGAAAATGAATTCTGATAGAGACTTTAAATACTAAGAAACCGGTACTAAGAGACGAATAGAAGATTGTTATTTGTTATTGGTGAATAATAATTACTGAAAATGGCTGGTAAATAAATAGAATCATTGATTAGTTGCTCTATTTACTTCGCTTCCGGGAAAAGGTCTTTCATCTTCAAAATTTCGCTTTCGCTGTCGACGGTCGTCCTGAACACGTTCGCCATCTTAGCAAACCTTATGTGAGAGGGTAATTTCGTTGGATTCGCGAAGATAATCCGTTCCGCGGACACTCCGTGCTTCATTACCAGCCTTATTTCTTGCTGTTTCGAACAGTCGACGGAAAAACAGTCATAAATGATGATATGAGGAAATAGAGTACAGGGTGTAAACGATAACTTTGGCAAAAATCATAGGGTAAGTAGAGGCCCCATAGGCAAGTATTTTAAGCATGGGAACCCGTGTCCGGAAACGCACCAGTAAAAAATTACGGCGATCTTTAACTTCGGTCTTTAGCTCCTGATGGATAGAAAACCCATCGTACTGGAAACTGTTTCTTTTGAGGTGGGTCAGTCGTGTAGGTGACAAAGATGACAAACATTGAAAGTTTTACGATGAACAACGTAAACATTTAATGAAATCATGGTCAAGAAACAATAAACTAAAAAAAGTTTGCCTACCCATCAGGCGCGAAAGACCAAAATTAAAGATCGCCGTAATTCTTTACTGGTGTATTTCCGGACACGGATTCCCATGCTCAAAATACTTGCCTATGGGACCTCTACTTACACTATGATTTTTGCCAAAGTTATCGTTTACACCCTGTAGATACAAGTAAAAAACGGCACCTCGGAAGCGCAGTCAAAGTTAGCGTTCAGAGCAGCCAGGATCTTGATGACTGTTGGGTCCGAGTTGCATTTGACAGCTGCAATTTTAAATAACTACTTACAATGGGTGTAAAAAGTATTCGTACAGTGACTAATAACGACTAAAAATATGAATAATAATGTTTACTAAACAATATTTTTTAAACAAACATGTTAGATGTATTCTCCAAAGTCTGTTGTACAACAATATCAAATAAACAAAAAAAATATTTGTTGAGAATAGTCGTGTTCCGTAAATTGTATTAGGTGTACAAACGAATAATCCAAATTATTTTAAGCAGTTATAAAATCAAATTTGAAATGTACAACTGAAGAACTTAGAATAAAGGGATCTTCCAAAGATCCGATCACACTTAAAATGAATACATGCAGTGGAGGAACTTAATGAATTTATTAAATATTAGGTGTACAAATGAATGATCCAAATTATCGTAAGCAGTTATAAAATCAAGTTTAAAGTCACTAGATTTTAATATTTCAAAATGCAAACGACGCGTATTTTACTGAAGAATATATAGAAATTTCAAAATTATGCGAAAAGTTGATCCTTGACCCCGCAAAATGAGAAAACCCCCATAAAAATGACCCAATTTTCAAACTGCCATAACTGTTACAAAAGTGAATATATTTCAATGAAACTTTTTTCTTAAGTAGAGCTCATGGGTACCCACAAAGAAATATTAAACAACTTTTCTGTAGGGCGCCAAACAAAATCATTAAAAATGGAAAACGAATTGTAAAGAAAAATCGACAGGGTGTAGGTGCTAAAATTTTTCAAACGAAAAAAAAAATTTCAAATCGTTCTGGAAAAATTATTTTTGGTTGCGGGGGTCAATTACAATCATTTTTGGTGAGTACTCATACCCTCGAAATCCTGGGCACTTTCGAGAAAAAAATTCCTTACCAAAAGTATAACGTCTGATCATGAATGAATGATTCCCCTGATATTTCATGAGTTTCAAATTGTTCTGAAAAAAAATATTTTCGGTTGCGGGGTTCGATTAGAACCATTTTTGGTCAATAGACATACCTCCGAAATCCTACTCACTTTCAAGAAAAAAATTCGAGAAGGTGTAAAATTTGTCGACAAAATTAAAAAATTTCAAATCGTTCTAAAAAAATTATTGTTGGTTGCAGGGATCAATTATAACTATTTTCGGTCAATAGACATATTCCCGAAATCCTACTCACTTTCTAGAAAAAAATTCGAGAAGGTGTAAAATTTGTCGACAAAATTAAAAAATTTCAATTCGTTCTAAAAAAATTATTGTCGGTTGCAGGGATCAATTATAACCATTTTCGGTCAATAGACATATTCCCGAAATCCTACCCACTTTCAAGAAAAAAATTCGAGAAGGTGTATTTGTCGACAAAATTAAAAAATTTCAAATCGTTCTAAAAAAATTATTGTTGGTTGCAGGGATCAATTATAACCATTTTCGGTAAATAGACATATTCCCGAAATCCTACCCACTTTCAAGAAAAAAATTCGAGAAGGTGTAAAAGTCGACAAAATTAAAAAATTTCAAATCGTTCTAAAAAAATTATTGTTGGTTGCAGGGATCAATTATAACCATTTTCGGTAAATAGACATATTCCCGAAATCCTACTCACTTTCTAGAAAAAAATTCGAGAAGGTGTAAAATTTGTCGACAAAATTAAAAAATTTCAAATCGTTCTAAAAAAATTATTGTTGGTTGCAGGGATCAATTATAACCATTTTCGGTAAATAGACATATTCCCGAAATCCTACTCACTTTCTAGAAAAAAATTCGAGAAGGTGTAAAATTTGTCGACAAAATTAAAAAATTTCAAATCGTTCTAAAAAAATTATTGTTGGTTGCAGGGATCAATTATAACCATTTTCGGTCAATAGACATATTCCCGAAATCCTACCCACTTTCAAGAAAAAAATTCAGTAAGGGCGGAACTTTAAATGTTAATAACTTTTTAACAAATGCTCCATGAACAAATTGGTATTCTTGATTTTCGTCTTATTTTGGCCTCTAGAATCTTCCATTAAAATTTTTCCCACGGGTGGCCGAACTCTGTTAGAAATCTGGCGTCTCGAAAGCTTCAATACGAAATCCGTATTTTTTTGCCTTTTGTAATTTTGTCCTACCTAGGATTTGCAATCAAAAAATCGTAAAAAATTCTTGAACACGTATCTCGATAGCCACGATGCGCTAGATTTTTTACGTAATTTTCGAACTCGATTAAATACAAAAAAATAGACGCAATTTCGATAATCCGAATTTTCCCTGTGACTACCCTTCCGAACAAGATAGAGGGTTGAAACTTGACATAAAACGTTTGGTTCTGATGCTCTATCGATGGATCCATCTCGAGCCTTCGCAATTCTTTCTAGACTCGATCTTTCTTTTTCCCCTACACTAGTTGTGTTCAAAATATGTCGAAACACTGTTCGAAGAGAACACAATTTACACCCGTGAACGACAAACAGGGTCGATTTCAAATCGAAGAATAATAATTGTTATGGTTTGAATAAGACCACTATTAAACCCGAATGTATTCATAGACTTATTATTACTTTAATAATACGTTAATTTCTAGAAAATGAAAAAGGCATTTAACGTCATCGAGTATAGCGAACGTTCTAGTCATCGTGTGGTTGAATCCCATTCAAATCGGTGGCGACACTGCATTCCTCAACAATAATTGAAGAAAAATAATCAAGGAGAATCAATTTTACAATACATATTTACCATAATGCGGCGAAACTCTCGGCATCTTTGCGATCCAGTTCTGATGTTTCTGTACTATGTCGGCGACATCCAGAATATAAAAGGGTTCCTCATTGTTATCAGTATCGATGATGGTCTTAATTATATCAATGTCGTTCGCTGTATCCTCGAACAGTTTTACATCGATTGAATTTAAACCAGACATAATGAATAATTCAAACTAGGCACGTTGCGATCTCTGCAGACTATGGATCACTAAAAAAATAGAAAAATTTCTTTAAATATATATGTACATATGTTTATTAATAACAAGACAATCTTGCTCTAAATGCAATCACAGATCACTGTATATGTTTAGGAGTGCATTATGGAAACGAAAAATTTTAAATACTACTAACACGTGTTTTGTAAATTTAAAAGGAAGATAATATATTTCAATAAAAGACAATTTTACACTCGTACGGGTATGAATATATAGCAATAAAAATTACCTCTGAAAACTAAACAAAGTTTCTAAACCGTTTCCAGAGGATGCCGCAGGCGCGAGTATTATATACACGTTTGTTACATTATTTTATCAGTCGTCGTAATAACCATACTATGTTTTCTACTGTTTCAACTTTCATAAATTATTATGCAAGTTCGCATGTATTCATATGCAAATACACTTGTCGGTTTTTCCTTAATTGCTATTTCACATGTATATACTTGCTTCCGGCCTTCTTACATATGTAGAACAATATACGATGGAAACTATCAAACATTAAAATTCTTAACTTATCGTGCTCGCCTTGACAAGTCCCCACAATCATTAACTTTTGTCTTTGGCCAACTGTCATTTGAACTTTTAAAATTACATACCAAATACTTGGAACAATATTTTTCCTGAAAATATTTAATCGTATAATGTCGCTTGCATACATTTTAATAATTGAGTAGACAGTAAGTCGCAAAAGTATTCGTAACCTCCCAACTAATAACAAATTCTTTTTCAAATTCTTTTTCAAATTCTTATCAATATAATTTTATATTCTATTAGGGGTGAATGAGTAAGTTAATAAAGTAAAGATAAACTAGTAATTTTCAAAATGAAACATTTGGAAAACATCATTTTTATTATAATTAGTGAGCATTTCATCTTGTGTTAATTGAAATATTTGTACCGTGGTAGGTCGACACATAAATAATATCTGAGATTGTTCGCTATATAGAGCTAGTATGACATTTCATGGATTATCATGGATATTTAGCTAGTGATAAATCTCACATTAGTAAAGAAAATAGAAAAAAAATAGTAAAATTTGCCAGGTAATATTTGAAATATTTTCATTATTAAAAACACGTCGTATTTACGAACGAGGCAAAATTAAAATTTTTATATCGGACAATATATTTATATTATTAAATAATTATAATCTCCGATTAAAATAGTATTAGTATCTTTACTTATACGTATCTATTTATTTAACGATAATTCTAAAACAATTTTTCGACATCATTAGCATTTTAGGTATCGTTTTAAATTATTTCGAAGTTATCTTTGTTGGGATAGGTTGTTGTAGGAAAACACTTTTAGTGGGGTGACAAAACTTTCTATATTTTTCCGTTGTTTTCGGTTAGAGCGCGCAAAACCAAGTGAAGTTATTCTTCGCTCGTCTCCATGTCGACCCCTCGGTCGCACTGGCAAAATTGTTAAACAACCCTGATTGGTTAACCCCACGCGTTGGGCCTTTCCAATCAGGGCCGTTTATTTTTCCCAAATCACCGCCTATTTCTTACGCCCACGTCGTGCTTGTTTTCGAAACGGCGTGGTGATTGAGGGGGACGACGTTGCGCCCTCACTGCAAGATTTCCTTCGGTCCCACCCGCGCTGGGCCCACTTGGCGCAACTCCGATGGGTACGCGTCGAGTGTCCTCTGGAAATCCCTAATTTACGACGGTCTCTATTTGCTGTTGAGGGACTTAGGAAAAGAATTTACTAAACGCATTCGATACGCGAGTCTGGAAAATATCTTCCTCAAAAACAGCTTCGACGAACGAGAGTCGTAAATTACGTGGGCCGTTTGCACGAGAGAAAAACTTTCCCATGTGCGCACGACCGGTCGCTACATCTTTCACAGATTGTTGACATTCATCAACTTTTCCATACTTTTATAAATGTGTACAATATATAATAAATATGTTCTATACATATACTATCACCATAGACGAGGTAAGTACACGAGTAGACCTTTCACCTTATGGACTTTCGCGGTCGAATCTGACTGCCATACCGACCTGAAAATTCGGAGCTGATTTTAGCGGCCTTTTCTCATGGATGGCGGTCAGTGACCGTCAGTTGAGAAACTTGTACCACAGACGAGGTATATGAATAGACCTTTCACCTAATGTAATTTTTCGGCCGGAGTTTCTGGGGTCCCGGGACCCCATTACCATTTTCGTATCACTCGCAACGTTATCAACAGATTTAGAAATTAACACAAGAGGAAGTGAGACGGAAAATAAAATTACATAAATTTTATTATTTTTTAACGGAATGAAAGCTGTATGGTCCAGAATTGAGCATCGATCGATTAATTTCATTGGAATAACCAATCGATCGAGATTATTTAAAGATTTCAAAATTATTAAAATACGTAAGGATCTCATTGATAAATACACCGCAAATCCTCTATTTTTTATTGTAAATTGTAATATATTATTTATTTAAAAACTAACTCGGCAAAAACGTATTTGCGACTCGAAATCAGTGTTATTAGACCGCACACCAGGACGAACAAGGTATGTGGAACTATAAGAAGAACGCAGCCATTAGCTCATATTATTTCCTATGTAATTAATAATTGTATTAATTACATACTAAATAATATGACCCAGGTCTCACCACGTGGAGGTTGCTGCGAGTGGAGACCCGAAGGGAGATAGATGGAATCAAAGTTCCATCGATCTCCCTTTTAGCTAAGCTTAGCTACCAAGTAATTATTTCGTTTAAAAAGGGATGAAGCTAAATTATGGGATACGCGACGCGATGCTGAACCGTGCAGCAGATCTTCGGATCGAATCAACACTGCCCTTGGTAGATTGATTCCTATTTCTAGCAATCGATCTATCATGGGTAGGCGACTAGATCTTTCGGACAAACTGGACGGCCGATCACATGTTTCGATCGATGAAACAGCGGTGATCGAAGCTAGGAACCAGAGAACGAGTCGAGAGAAGCTACTTGTTAAATAATTACTTGGAAATATTGGGAGACGCGTACGATAGGGACTTAAAATTAACGTCGAAGCTCAAGTATAGTCAAGTTGAAACTAAAATTCGGACGATAGAAGGAAACAAAGTTCCTTGGATGTACCAAGCAATTATTTGGTTAAAAAGAGGGACGAAGTTAATTTGAGGGGCACGCGAAGCGACGCGACGCGACGCTGAACCGTGCAGCGGATCCGAGGATCGAACCTACTGCCCTTGCTAACTAGATCTCTACAGGATAACGGACGGCTGCGACTCCGAATCTAAGGTCTCCATTGCTCCAACGCAACCCGCCGGGAGCCCGAAGGACCCGACTCAAGTTGTCTGACATAGAGAGAGTACCTCTGTTTCAGTGTCGACTTCCGCTGGAAGGTATGCGTTTCCGCAGGATACGGAAACTCCACACCTTCCAGCAGAGTACCATTTTCCCTGGATCGAGCTACCAAGGGAAGGCGGTTAGATCTGTCGGGCCAGCTACACGGCCGATCACATGTCTCAATCGATGAAACAGCGGTGACCGAAGCTAGGAACGAGGGAACGAGCGAGAGACACAATCTACTTATTGAATAATTGCTTGGTAGGACACGGAGACACGTATAATAAAGAAGGCTTCGACTTTAATTTTAATACTCGCGACGAAGCTTAAGACTAATCAACTCGGAATTAAAAGTCCCTCGGCGGGCGCGGCGTTCTCCCTCGGTGTCCTTGCGATTAATCCAAATTTAAACTGAAATCAAAACTAATATTTACATTAGTGAGACATGGTAGGAAATTTAATAAACACTTAAAAATAATCTATCACCTAGCTAAAGGGGCTAAACGTAAAAATAGAAATCTTATATTAATCAGTGCCATCGAAACAAATATGGCATATCCATCGACACCATGTTTTACGTATCAAACCGAACATTCTTCTAATGATCACTATCATCGAAACGAATACAGTATATACATCGACACAATGTAATACAACTCAAAACGACCATTCGTAACAACGATAGGAACTTGGATCGAGACACCAAATTGAATCAACACCAAACAATCAAACGGAATGGAAGAATCAAAGGAAGTACCTCCGCAGAATATTACGAGAATTCGAGCAAGAAGGTAAAAATAAAAATTCATGGAATCGTGTAGAAACGAATATAGTATATGATTGAAAACAATACTACATTATTATATCCTGCAATACTATACGTATCAAAGCATTCGCATAAATTCGACAAACAATGTAAAAGTAGAAACATAGAAAAGGAACATTCGTAATAACCAAATAAAATCAGATAGATAAATACAGTTGAATACACATCAAACAAACAAATAAAAATAATAAAATATAAATAAGTGGAGTGGACTTACTACTTGTTGTCAGTACATAGGGTAGTTACCATAAGGGCCAGCTGTAAAGTAAGAAAATATTCATATTATAGCAACATCAGTTAGATAAACAAGGCAAAATCAGTTCATTGAAGCAAAATTGGCATCAAATGATAGAATAGAAGAGGGGAGAGAATTTTTAAACAGTTCTTACCGTTGGTCATCACCGTCCGGCACTGGTCAGTAGTGGTCAGTAGTGGCAGGAACGCGAATCAGCACTGGTCAGTAGTGGTCAGTATTGGTCAGCCATGGTCAGCTGTGGTCAGCGCTGGCCAGTAGTGGTCAGCAACGGTCCCCGGTTCGCTTTTGGCTATTTGCCCACTCCCGAATTCGCGACGCGACTGAAGAAATCTTCGCAGTGACCCTGCTTATATGACTAAGGTGATGAAAGGGTGGGGAGACCAGTCAGAGCCAAAGTTGAAGATAACAGGTAAGACTGTCTCGTCTACAAAGAAACTATTTCGATTGGTCCCACCTCTTGACCATTTCTGGCTCTTCACTGGACCGCTGACCTTGATGTCCACCTCACTGTTGACCACCAGTGACCATAAACTAGTCATTGTTGATCATCGACCCATTAAAACCATTACGAAGATTAAAGCCTTCTTACGAGGATTCCCTTACAATTTGATGCATGATCTTTTTAACATTTTGTTCCATTTTGGAAGAGTGTATCTCGTTAATTTTTGTCTTTTTGTACGTCAGTTCGAACAATTGTCATACTGAGCGAAAAATTCGGAGGTGATTTCAGCGTCCTCTTCTCATGGATGGCGGTCAGTTGAGAAATTATTCACTGAATTAGTATTGATAGGCAAACAGCTGTAGTTTTGCGTAAATCCATGTGAGTTGGCTATGAAAGGGATTAAAATTCATTTCTAAATCTGTTGATAACGTTGCGAGTGACACGAAAATGGTAATGGGGTCCCGGGACCCCAGAGAAACGGGCCGAAAAAATACATTAGGTGAAAGGTCTACTCGTATACCTCGTCTGTGATATTACGAACCCGAGGGATGCCTCAGGTAAAAACCGCGGTTAGACTGATTTTAGCAAATTATTTACAACTTTAACTAGTCAAGGAATGCCGAATAATTCGTACTTTTCAACTCGTATGCATTTACATGCAACTAGCTGCTGCCTATCACACTAATTCAGTGAGTTTCTCAACTGACCGCCATCCAAGAGAAGAGGCCGCTAAAATCACCTCCGAATTTTCAGGTCGGTATGGCAGTCAGATTAGGCCGCGAAAGTCCATAAGGTGAAAGGTCTATTCATATATCTCGTCTGTGCTTGTACCGACCAGCGGCCATTGTTGCCGGCGGTCGACGCGCCATCTTACGTCAACTAGGTTAAGTTAGGTTAGTTGGTTTCTAGTCATAGGTTAGAGATTTTAGAATAAGTAGTTGGTAAGCCTAGATAATAAGACGCGCGCTTCGCGAAAAACAAAAGGAAGCGTTGTTCAATTATTCCTCGCGGTATCGTCGGTTAGCGAAAGACGGGTAGCACGGAAAAATAAAGAGTTTTATTCAGTGCAGCAGTTTGCATATTTATTCCTCCTGGAAGACAATGCAAACCACCACAAAACCAGTTGCAAGTTTAGCAGTTGGTATCCCTGGTGGGTATCAGACATGTATAAATATGGTGGATCACCGCGTATTGCGCCCCATTTTTCTCGAGTGTTTTTCTTCCTCGGACTGTGGTATACGGTTACGTTGAACTGGAGTTGCACGTGTTTAAATGTAAAATTAGAAATATAAGTTTTGTATTCAAATTAATTATGTGTAGTATTTGGTGTGACACAACCACGCTCTGCTACCAACGACCACGTGCTGTGCAGATCTCGCCAGTTAACAGAGATAAATAACAATATAATATAATTTTGTTTAACATAGAAACTTCTATTAATATTAATAACAGAATTTATGTTATAAACAAGAGATATTTCGGAACATTCCTATTTCTTGTTTTTGAATGTATGTACATACATATGTATAATATAATTTGGAATCGTCGAATCTTTTATTAAAAATGTTATTTCAGAATTAAAAAAATCGAATTTTTAATTAATAATGTTATTTCTAAATATTTAAATAAAATTGGCACAGTAAAAATATTAATCTAAAGTTAATTATTTCAGGAATCTGAAGACGGAAGAAGAAGCCATGATTAAAATAGAAAATAATTTAACAAATATACCTAAACAGGGGCGAGTAGCGTAAGGGTAGGCTAGGAGCGTGCGGCGTGCGAAATGAGAGAGAGAGCGAGTAGCGTAAGAGTAGGCTAAGAGCGTGCGGCGTGCGGAAGGAGAGAGAGGGGGAAAAGCGGCGGAGCGATGATGTAAGAGTAATGTAAGAGTAGGATAAGTTAGGTTAAGGAAGAGCTGTAAGTGTGAGGCGAGGAGGATGTGTAACCCTAAGGGGAAACAGTA
Source organism: Colletes gigas (assembly GCF_013123115.1). Classification (NCBI taxonomy): domain Eukaryota; kingdom Metazoa; phylum Arthropoda; class Insecta; order Hymenoptera; family Colletidae; genus Colletes; species Colletes gigas. Next base: position 859,933 of record NW_025106659.1, on the reverse strand, counting down.
AAATAAATCTATCTATCTATCTACCTAAACAGGGTTCTTTTGATATAAACAATGTCTTACAGTCTATTTACTTCTTCAGTTGAGTAGGTTAAGAGTAGCGTAAGAGTAGCGTAAGAGTAGCGTAAGAGTAGGCTAGTAGGCTAAGTAGGCTAAGAGCGAGCGGAATGAGAGAAAGGGGGAAAAGCGTGCGGAGCGGTAGTGCAAGAGTAGGAGATAAGTTAGGTTAAGGAAGGTTTGTAGAGAAGAGTGTAAGATAAGGAGTGCTTGTAACCCTAAGGGGAAGCAATAAAGTGATATTACACTTCTTCAGTTAATAACATTTTACAATGGTTTTATGTATTTTAACAACAAAAATAAATCAAATTCTAGTACCTCAGTTTTCTATATTTTTGTACTTCTTCGTTTATTATTTTATGTTAACTAGGATTATGCTAGCATAAGAATAAAACAGTTTTAATACCTGAACAGAAATTACTAATATTTCTGTTTTCGAATCTAAAAAAGATTGAAAATCTAAACACTTAAATAAAATTATTTAAAAATTGTAAAAAATATGCCACAAATATTGGTTCTTCCCCCTCTTTTTTAAGAAAAGCTACAAATATTCGAACCAGTAATAGAATAATTCAAACAATTCCAAATATCAAGATTGGATAATAATGAAAAAAATTAACAATATACCCAGAGTTACGACTTTAAAAAAAGAGACTAATAAAACATAAGCCTAATAGTTAATATTTTTATAATTATCTTACTTTTCAAACCAATTATTTCCCAAAAGTTTGAATGTTGGATTATTCTAATAATCGTAACCCTAACAGACGAACGTATGAACTAGCTATATTTACATTTTTAAGTAATCTAAATCTGTTAATATCGTCTAAACTGTAAATTCGTATAAAAAGAAAATTAAAATTCTAAAAAATTCTTACTTTTAGTTTCCATTCATCGTAATTAACTTTTAAATGGCGAATGGCCTTTCATCGAAATCGATTTATTACAGATAAGGCTGCCATCCACAGTATAGTCGGCAGAGATTTAGAGGATCCCGAGCTTGTTGAATGAGCCTTTCAACTTGGCCAGAAACGCTGGAAGCCAAACCTTCTTCTGTGCCTTGAAGCTTCTGTTCTATCCTTAATAGAGCCTTTTCTGCTGTTTTATTTGTCACTGTAGAACCTAAACAAAGTATTTTAATTAACACTATAGAATATTAGAAATTGTTTATTTTCCAAGATATGAAACTCTGCTTTTCGTTTTTTAAAATTTGTTTCGTTATATAATTTTGTGACGAGAATGCCATCAACTATCTATTTTCAGCCAAATCTAAATTAAAGTTTCCTTTAAGATTCCTAGAATTTTTATTTAACTAAAATAGTAAGTGGAGGCTGGAAATATAACTTGTGTATATGAATATGTTCTAATCTAATGGTTTCTCGACATATGTAGATAACTACTTTTTTTTTGTAGAGAATAATTATCTGGATTAATTAGTGTATTAAAAATTGTTTCCATTTAAAAAACAAAGGTGATCCTGTAAAAACTTTACGCTATCTCATGCAACCCTCGAAACTGTCCGAAACATTTTTCGATATTCTCAAAAACAACCAAGTCATACCAGGCAAGGAGTTGTATAGGGACACACACACACACTATTTATTATCTTTTTATCACAAATATTTCAAAATTAATATTTTACTAATATTTATGGCAAACGTAGGATTTTAGTAAATTTTCCAAGTGACTAAATAATTTTAAATTGTACTAGTAGAAATAATATATTTACATTGGTTGATTTCTAGTGATCCCACGGAATTCCCACATTGAATATTATGTGCTCTGGCCGGTGTGACGGTCCACGTGAACAATGGATCGTACAATAGTACTTGTAGAAGCGTTATAATTACTTGTTTTTGGTCTCTTAACACGTTTAAAGTCTTTTCACTGCAATGTCTCATTGTACCTTCGATACCGGACACACCCATCGCCGCTTCTATATTTTGTGTCAGTCGAAAGGGAATTGTTTCCGGTATAGGCAATACTTTTCCCTGCTCGAATGCTATACCTATTCAAATTAAATTTTTTCATTATTTTTATTGTATTACAAAAATAATTTCAACATTCTCACCCGAAATCTATTTAAATAAAATCATATAATTATTTCTATTTCATTAAAAATAATAATAATAATGAGTATCATTACCAAAGTCTATATGAATAACTTCAGCTGTTGATTGGTCGATTAAAATATTGTTTAGGTGTCTGTCGCCTAATCCTAGGATATATCCAGCCATAGACGTGGTTGCTATACTGTAAACAGATATAATTTATATATTTTACTTAAAGTAAAATATCTTATCTTTTATACGTAAAATGACACCAGGATTTAATTTATGAACAAAAATTTATAGGGTTTCATTTAAAAAGAATAGTGAAACTGTATTTTACAACTGCACTTGTGCATCTGCGAAAATGAGGTTGTAGTCGTGTAATAGAGCAGGTCAAACAGTGCAATATTTTCCTCCACAATTTTTTTCTAACTTCAACAAAGACAGAGTTATAACTTGCCCCACTTACTAGAACCGCCCTGTATAACTATAATTGTTTGGTAAAATAATTACCTGCGCGTGTAGGCTAATCTTCTTTCAAACCATGTTTCGGGCGACGGATACTTTTCGGTGAAGAAATGATGCATAACTGGGTGCAAATGAGTACAGCAATTGGTGAAGACTTTTAATTTCACTTCCGTTGATGATTTTTCTACAGCCTAGCGAAAATAAAATAATTAGCTACGGAAAATTGAAATTGCAATGCTTGTATTAAGAGAAATGTAAAATACACTGCACTATAAGGTATGACATTGCAATATTTATATTAGAATCTGTATTATTTTTATCATAATTTATTATATTAGTATTGTAGGGGTAGAAGTTGTCGAATGAGGATGCCCGAATCCGTTTTGATCTATTTGTTCAGAGGGTTTCTGAGACGTAAATTGTGGCCGAGAAGCCTGGTCGACAAAAGGTAACGCTCTGCGTAGGTGTCACCAAGTAGGGAGGTAGGAACTCGAAGACCTCAAGTGAGTACACATACACCACTGGATATTCCATAGTTGAGTCGTTCTCGTTCGGATTTTGTGAGATTGCATGATGTGTACCGACTGAGACTAAACTATTCGAATTTGTTCGAATGTTTTATTTATACTCAACAGGATACTATAAGAATATGGGAATATGGCGTCCCAGTATTTTTGCAGGAATACCTGAGGCTAGCGACAGATTGGGAAGTCAGCAGTCGTCGGTTGAGCGTCTCGAGTTTATGTATGTCAATATTATGTATCATCGGTGATGGTGTATATGTGTGTGTAAAATAAAAAGGTGGAATAAGTACGCATTGTGGCAAAAGGTTGTATTTAATAATGGAGAATACGTTTTAGACTAAAAACGGCAATTACTTATGACTCAACCCAATAATTCTATTTAAATAGAAACTTACTGCCAATTTCTCCCTGCAATAGCTTGCTGTGTAATCCCTCGGATAATATTTCTTTTGCAGCCCGCAAACACTATTCGAACCCGTTAATATAGTCATAATGGGAATTGTGTTATCGCACCACTCTAAAATTCCAGATCTCTGTGTTAGTGGTACAACCTGAAAAAAATTAATAAACAGTTAGGCGACCTTAAGCACATAATATACAATATTCAAATAACTGACTATATCTAAATTATAAGATAAATATTTTTTTTAAACGTCTTAGGTCAGCTAATACAAGCTTTGTGCTTGAAATTGTTTTGTTTTGAAGTTTGTAATCTTGTTGGTCGTATTTGAAAATATTTCTAAAGGTTTTTTAAGAAACAAATTATTTACACAAACATATGAAATTTGGAACAAATTGGTAGCTGTTTATTAGCTATCGTATGGCTCATCGCAAGTTAAACTTTATTTGCAATTAAAATTAATAATTGCTATTAAATAAATAATTATCAGCAAATTTTTGTATCCCATACACTAAAATCTGAAATATTTTAATTCGCGTTTATTTTCATCTCAAGATGCTTGGAAAAACTTGTGAATTGAATGGAAAAAAAAAGAAATTTGAAACCGAAAATTGATTTTATTTAATTACCTTGTAGGTCCTTATCATCAGTTTCCTACGTTTAGTTTCTTTGCAAGTTTTTAATAATATATTCATTACGTTAAAAACTTGTTGCATAACAGCATCCTGTCTTAAATCGTCTTTTCCCTGTACAAATATATATACATATATTTAATTAATTATAAATTCAATATTTGAATAAAAATGAATTTCTCATATCTATGAATATTATTATAAATAGTTGATATTTAACGATCAATTATTATGTGAAATTCAAACTAACCTTTATTAACTGATATCTTTCTATTCCATCCATACCGATGCAAATTAATTTTTTAGGTGAATTCATACCTCCAACAGTTTCATAAGTTTCTTTGTATTTGAAAATACTAATAATATCACTGTAATCTCCGGAAGGTTTCAAATCGGTAGTTAACGTTGGGACAAGTACATTTTCAAAATTTTTCACACTTAAAATCTCTTGGTTTTTAGGTATCTTCACTATAGATCCAGCTGTGCACAGACAAATTTCTTAGAAAATTATTTTGAATTATTAATATAATTTTAAACGTTTTATTTTATAATCGTGACTAATTTAAAATATTTAAAATTAATTTTTAGTATTTGAATTTCAGAAAACAGATTAAAATTTACTATGAAATTTTCGTTTCAACTTTTAAAAATTGTTTTATTAAGAACTCGATGAATATATTCAATCAGATTTCCACTTAAAAAATTATACTAAACTTACGTTTACTAGAAGAAGTTGCAAGATTGGCCAACATGACTAAAGAATGTGATAATTTATCCATTTTACAGACAATAGAATTTATATCAGACTTCATTAATTCCTGCAATAATTTTCTAGCTCCCAACACTCTTGGTTCCAAAGTCCTATTTTTCTTAACAACATTGTATTCGTAGTCACCATAAAGATTTTTCAAGGCTAATAAAACTGGTAAAGTATGATGTGGGTGTTCCAAGGCACAACGTTTCATAATCTCGTAAATTTTTTGAGAAAAATCGTCGAAAATATCATTCATGTGAGCAGCCAATTGTGGAGCTAAAGGAATGAATTTGAACGACGAAATTTTGTTGAAGTTTAGTTGCAACAAATTATTCACTTCCTTTTTATTAACATTGTCCAACCATAGAGTTACTATCCTGAATATTAATAGATTATAGTTCTCGCTCTGTTGAAGTACTATCAAATAATATCTGGAAAGAAACAATTCTTATTATAACAATGAGGAAAGAATATATTTTAATAAGAAATAAACTTTATACTGTTATATATAGAGTGAATTAATTAGAATTATTTTTGATTGTATTGTACTTCTATTTGTATTAAAAAACATTTTAAATGAATTTTATTGCATTGAGGGTGGTGGAATTAGAAGAGTATTATTAAAATTGAAATATCTTTGAAACTGTTAAGGATACTAAAAAATGGTTTCTACAAAAGTTGAATAGTTTCAGGGAATATATAACTTGATGTAAGAAAGATTTTCCTAAATACAGGGTGGTACTAAAAATGGTAATAAAAATATTTGCATTGCATGTGCCTAAATCTACTGTTTAGATCCCTTTTGTTTCCACAATTCTGCGTATACTTAATAAAATCTTACTTGAGTGCCAAGATTAGATAATTATCCTTTTCCTTTTCTATTCTTTCCAGCTCAGCAGCATCGTTTATATTCTGTCTCTGGTTCAAAATCAATGCCTTCCTCACATCCTTGTCTTTACTGACTGAATCTACGCTGATTCCTTCGCTCGAGTACAGAATACACTCTTTCAAAGTTTCGAATTGCGGAGATTTCATGTAAGAACATATTTGTTCAAACTGAGCGTCCGCAAACCGAGCTAATGCCACTTGTGTACCATGTAAATTCTTAACACTATCACTAGTTTCTTCTTCTATGGAAGTGCTAGTGTCTATAGACTTCAAATAATATTTCTTTATTACAGCCTGAGGGGAATACAAATAGATTCAACAATTTTTAAAATAAGAAACTTGTGCAATTCAATTTGTGTCACGCGATCTTTCTAATAGAGAGAAATTTGAACAATTGGAAAATTTGGAAGTGATCTTCCGATTGTAATCTGATTGTATATGCAACAATAAAATTACGTCCAATCACACTGGAATTGCGCTACAAAGCAATTGGACTGTAATTATAGCAATTGAATGTAATAATCTTGATAAATTTAATTAAATTACAAATTTTCCAAACTTTGAAACGTACAAATTGGTTCTATTTTTCGAAAATTATTTGTTAAATAAAAAAGTTTAGTCGTTAAAATTTGGATCATCTTATACATTTCAGAATTTTATAAAATTGAACGTAATTAGATTTATTATGATTAACACATTCTTCAAAAACTATTTAATAATCTAACAATTCTAATATAATTATGTATAGTTTGTTAAATTTAATATAAACCTCAGGATTCTCCGATTTCATTTCAGCCATCCAGTCTCCATAAACTCTTAAAACTTGGGCTCTTAAATTTTTGTTTAAATTCTCTTTGTTCATCAAATTTTTCAGAAGAAAACGGCCAATTTCCAAATCTTCTCTCACTCTAGCCAATAGTGATTCCTGATATAGTAATTGGTCTTCAATTTCAGATGGTAAATCTTTTTGTTTCGCTAACACAGCTTTAATTGAAAAAAAACAACAATTTATTATGTAACTTACATAATATAAATATTAAGATAATTGTACGGAAATTTTTATTTAAAATAGTAAGAAGATTGCAATGAAATTTTAATATTTATATCTAATTGTATGTATACCTAAAGAACGAGTAGCAATGTCCAAATTCTCCTTATCGACGGCCATTTTAGAAATTTCCAAATAAGCATCAAACATTGCATTTTTCAATTTTTCGTTATTGGTTATACGATACATAATTATTCTTTGAGTCAAAATGGGTTCCAAATACTGAAATTCTTTCAAATTAGTCGAATCTTGCTCCTGCCATTTTTTTAACAGCTTTTCATAGTCTTCTGGTTTACAAAAACTTAATTCTTCGATTTCTCGAATTAATTGCAGCTGCATTAATTTTTCGTAAATAGTTTTGCTGCTTTCTAAAAAATAAATAAATAATTATTGTTACTTAATAAATTTTAATAAAATATTTAATAAAAAATTTAATAAATTTTACCTAAACTAATGTTTTTTAGAGCTTTTATGACACTTATACGAGCATTTTCGAGTGCAATTTTTATTCCAATCTCATTTACTTCGTGGAAATATTTTAATGCTTGATAATGGTAAAACTGATAATCGAATTCTGTTATGATTGACTTGGATTCGCTTTTTAAGAATAGTGATTGATTTGTTTCGCATAAATTCCAATTGCTGAGCCGCCAGGCACACTCATACTGAATATTTTCGTCCATTTCTTCGGTCTCCTTCGATAAAAATGAGACGAAATTGCCGAGCAAGTATTGTAAACCTGATTTATACAATCCATTCGCCATTTCTGCAGACAAATAAACAATTATATTCCAAAATTATTATTATAAGTAAAAATAGAATTTTCTTCCTTTGTGTACGTAACATATGATTACTTAATTGTCTTCTCTTAATAAATTCTACAGAATCTAATACGTATTCATTAGAAATTTTGTGAAATTTCTTGTGTAGATTTTTTTATGAAATACAAAATAATGATTTGTTTTAAGAATCTTGATATTCGAATGTAAAATTTTGATTTTTAATTGTTAGGAAATATTCGAAAAAATTAATACATACAAACTGATGAGAAGAATGAAAAATTTTCAAAATTTAGATGTGTTACAACTGCCGAACTATTAAGTGTAGAGCTTAGAGAGCTATTAAGCGTACTATCTCAATAATTTTTTTTTTAATTAAATAATTGCATCGAATGGTGGAATAAAAATTGTGAAAATTTAAAAAAAGGGCACAGTTGCATTTTTTAAACGCATCGACGCACAAAAATGAATACAATTATACAGTGAAAATTAGATATACATATGCCCGAACTAATCTGCACCATAAATGCCCGGATGTTTCTTCTCACCACTAAGGGGAGATTCCCTACCACAATGCTCGCCAGCTAAGAAGGATCTCCTTTCCTCTTTTACGCGCCGTGTTTCCTACGTTTGATAGTAAATTTCTGTTTCTATAATTAGAATCGATCCATTTATTCCATAAACGCTCGATTCAAAGTCCCAATTTCCAGGTATACAGAATGTCTGGCCACCCCTGGGAAAAATTTTAATGGGAGATTCCAGAGGCCAAAATAAGACGAAAACAAGAATACCAATTTGTTGATGGAGGCGTCACTAAAAAGTTATTAGCATTTAAATTCAAAAATTTCAAATCCTTCTGGAAAAATTATTTTCGGTTGCGGGGGTCAATTACAATCATTTTTAATCATTACACATACCCCCGAAATCCTGCACATTTTCGAGAAAAAAATTCAGTACGGGCGGAACTTTAAACGTTAATAACTTTTTAATAAAGCCTCCATCAACAAATTGGTATTCTTGATTTTCGTCTTATTTTGGCCTCTAGGATCTCTTATTAAAATTTTTCCCAGGGGTGGCCGAACACCCTGTACATCCAACATTTACTGCATTCCGATTGTGCATCATTCGATATCATTAATTAATATCATTTCACCTTATAACATCTTTTTGAATTTTTATCGGTTTCAAATATATAGCTTGTTCTCCAGTCGAATGGGACACCCTTCCCCACAAAATATGCAAATTAATCCTTTTTCTGTGTACCTTTAATCACACTCATGTTCCCAAAAGACAGCTCTACGTCCTGTGCCAGTATCACTCTATTCCACTCGTGGCTCTGGACGTAATGCTGTATTCTAGTCGCATGATCTTGCAAATGGGACGTCCCGGTTCCATGAATCGCGTCGAAGTCTCCTATTTTCGTATAGGCATCCCTCAGTATGTTTTGAATCACTCTTCCTCGTTCCGGTTCCAATTCGTAAACGCAATCTACTTTTGAAACATTACTAAACTCGTTAGAGTCGCTCAAAATATTTTCGCAAGCCATTTCTGCATAAAGGATCGCAGTAAAAAACGCAGAACAATATTGTGCCGCTTTTGCAATGTACATATAGTTAAATTTTAAGTTAACATTATCAGGAACCTGTATCCTAACATAATTAACGACATTTAACATAGTTCTAACAATTTGGTGATCACAATTCTTAATTTTTCGCATTGTAGGTCCCGTAGTAAAATTAAAATGATAGTCGAAGAATCTATTTACACACAGACATATTTCGGAAGTATACTTAGAGTCTATATTAATCAATAAAAAAATAATTCTTGGCAAAATTATTTCACAGATATCAGTGCTTAATTTACAAACTGAAATTAAACTTTCTGAATAAAATCCTATAAAACATTCTAAAATTTTGCAACTTATCTTTATGATCCAATCAGAGTACAGACCATCAGACAAAATAGTCCAAACACTATTACATGGATTTAAAATGTCATTAACTTTCACATTTATATTAATCTTCTTAGGTTTTAAATTTGTCGCGATTGTGAAAGGTTTAATGTAGTAAGACGGCAATGTTACTTTGGGTTCGCCTAAATCGGATTTTAAGCAATTCGTGTACTTTGTGTCGGATAATCTGTGTCCCCAAAATGTCGTTAAAATAACATGAAAAGCATCCACACTGACTTTTTTAAGATCCACATCACTTTGATGCAAAAACTGAACAAGTTTTGTTACAACTTTGTAAGATAATATTCCTAACAAATCTGAAGTTTCTTTAGCATAACTTTTTTCTAAATAAAGTATCATGGAACTCAAATTGTTGGGGCCTAATTCTCCCAAGCATTTAGAAGCTTCCATAGAAATATTTGGATCTGAAGATGCTGTTAATCTGATTAATTTGCATATCAAACAATGCAAAGCACTGGAAACACAATCTTCAGAAAATCCCCGAAGCGATTCCAATTTTTCGTACAAAATTCTGAGCTCTCCTTTCCTTTTAGACAATTGCAAACGCAAGTTGGAAATGTCTTCTGCGCTGCAATTTATATTTTCATTCTCAGAAATGTTCAAAAAATGATGCACCTCTACTTCCAGGCTGCGAATCTTCGGTTCCTGCGAAGTTTCGAGTTTTTCATACAAAGTTCTTAGCTCTTCCACTTTGTGATTTATATTTTCGTTCTTTGAAGAATTTAAGAAACCAAGCACCTTATCTTTTAAGTTGCAAATCTTGGTTTCTCCGCAATGGATTGATAAAAGACCCAAAATTTTCAAAGTTATGGGTACTTTTCCTCCATTTATAATTGGAATAAGAGTAACAACAGCAAAGCTAACTATTCTCTTCATGTCTTCACTCCTGAACTTCGAAACTTGCTCAGTAAACTTATAAAAATATCCACAGGCAATCTCTAGAAGACAATCTTGCAATTTTATTATATGAAGCAGACTGTATCCAATTTCCTTGATCAAAAACGTGGACAAATCGTTAAAATATTCTTCTTTTAAATCTTCCATCATCAAATCACAGAAGAAAACGTATTGATAAAAGGATTTCATCCTATGTTCTGCAAATTTCTTCTTGTGAACGTCCTTAATCAAGTTAATTAATATGTTTTGGAGTATGTTAGGACAACTTTTTACCAGAACAAACTGTACAGAAGTTTCTTGCTCAAAGAAGTTTCGTTTCATATATTCCAAACAATCATGAACCTCTGATTTTTTTAAATGAGGGGGATCCGACATTACAAATGAAGTTTTTAGATTAAAAATTGCTTCAAAATTGTCCTCGTCGTGTAGACGGTGCACCAAATATATTAAAATGTCTTCGAATTTCTCGTTAAACAAGTTAGAAAACTTTTTCATTCGCAAAAATTCATCTTCATTCGAAATTAACTTTCGAAACATTTTGTTTGCTAACTTCTTCTGGGCACCATTTTCTTGGATGTTGTGCAATAGCCAGATTAGGATCTCTGGAAAGATATTTTCTATCATCTGTTCCAATGGCAAACTCACATAATTGCAGAAGGAACTTATACTTGAAATTTCGAACTTTTGGAATTTTATAAAAGCGAATTTTCGAGCATGAATTTTATAAAATTCGATTTCAGAGTTGGAAGGCGTTATTTTCCAGGGAAATGGCCGCGAAGAATAGCTGGAGTCAAACCAGTACGTTATTAGAAAGCTCAAATTCTCTTCGATTAGGATTTCATAACTTATTTTATCAACTATAGTGTTTAAAGATTTGGGAATTAATTCAATTTCTACGTTTTGATCTATAGTGAAGCGTAACATACTTAATAAAGCCCGACTTTGGAATGTCCCTGTGGCAGATAAAATGGCGGACAATACTAATAGTGAACTTGCTATAGCAGACTCCCTTTCGTCTACTATAATAGATTTATTTATTAATTTTTCTATTTCTAAAAACAGAGATTCTTTTAAAATTATTGGGATTCTGGGAGAAGAGAAAAATTCCTGCACGCATTTCAGTGTTTCCAACCTTACGATCACTAAGGGATTAGCTAGAGACGATAGTATAGCATCGATTATTGGCGATGGATTGTTTAATAATAAGAAATTTAAGCGAATTATTTTTGAAAGACATTTAGTAAATTCAACATGAATTTTAAAACAAAATTTTTTTTTTAATCCAAAGTTTAATTTAGAAATAACGGCCATTGTTTGGTCTGAATCATAGTTATGATCTATAGAATACCTAACAAAGTATGGTAGAATATTAAATAAATAAATAATCTTAGTTTCGTCTAAATAACGTTCATCACACAAAGTTAGAAAATTTTTTAAAAGAGTTTTCCCATGGTTTCTCCACAATTCTCCGCCATATTTGTTCAGAGACTCTAAAACTACGACGGCCATCTTGAAATCCACCGTTTTAGAAAGATCGTACATTTCTATTTTCAATAAATTTTCCATCAATTTTGTTTGGATCTCTAATTTTTCAATTTTCATACAACAGAAAAAGGCCAGAGCTTTGGCTGCCAGAATCTTAATCGCCCCATTATGGCAAAAATTGCACTCCTCGAACTCTCTGTCCGAGTACCTCCGTCTGTTTTGAAAGGATCCATGATCTATAACCGATCCACGAGTAGAAATATCATCTTCTATATTCATAAAACCAAATATCGTTTTCAACATTTCCAAGGTAGTGGAAGAAACTATTATTTCCATCACGTTTTCACTATAAGAGCTTTCGTATAGCACAGTTAAGACTCTTATCACACTCTGGAGATAGATATAATTGATCCTGGATGAATCTATACTCGCTAAAAGACTATAAACGATTTTTAAATAATTTTGTAGAGTTTCCAAGAGTAATAATTCCATGGTTTTTGGGATTATGTTCAATTTCTTCATTGTGGAGACTACTTTAGCTACTATAGTGATTTTCACTATCATAATATGTAAATCACTAGTATTTGATTGGTTCATTATGTCACACAAACTGGATGTTAGATAATTAATTATGTCTTGCATATATAATATACTTTCATTTCCGTTTTTATTTTCTTCTTTTGAATCTTCTTCCATTGATATATTAGTATTGTAAGATAATAGTAAGTAGCAATTTTCGATTTCTTCGTAAGATTCCATTTGTAGGTTTTTTAAACAATTGCAAAAATTATTAATATCTTCCATGTTGAACTTTATATGGTTTTGAGATCTTGATTTGGAGGAAATGCTGATTAATAATAAAGAAAACTCTTCGATCAGAATTTTAGTAGCCACTTTCTGCCAAGGGACGTCCAACGCCCATTTTAATAAACATAATCTAACAGAATTTGAGTTTATGCTTGGTGAACAGCTGTTTATGTTCACCATTGTGATGTTGGTTGGTAATGGAAGATATTCGCATAGAATTACCAGAGTTCGAATACTCATTACCGACCATTTGATCACGTTTGTGAGATAGAGCTTCAGTAGCAAGTTTGGATTTGTTATTTTGCTGTTTATTATGAAGAGCTGAGTCAATTTGTGGGTTGATTTCTCATTCTGGTTTACGTTTAAGGACCTGAAATAGATATTTTGACCTCAATTTGAAAATCAGGGAAAGACAAGGTTATCCTTCATGTAACCTCTGCTGTGTTTAGTTAGGAGAAATTTATTTGCATCAGATTATAATATTCCCTGAACCCATTCAACTTTAGTCAAAAACATATTTTTAAGTAGGTTGATTCAAATAGGACTCTGTATATGTAGGATGTCCTACGCAACAGGGACATGCTATATCTCTAAAACAGTTAGAGATATAAAAAAATGTCATAAAGTAAAACGAATGATGTATAAACTGAATGCAGTTAAACAGTCGATCCTGTCAAAAATTTTCATTTTCCAGGATTAACTAAAAATGTCCGTTTTGTACTATCCTCCTTTCGGGTTCATTTTTCTAATTGAATTTTAAACTTATTCTTTCATATTTCTGAATGTTTGTGTTTTATTGAAATCAAATAAAATAATATAATTAACAAACTTCTTACCTTAGTAATATATCCCAAATTTTGTCCCAATAAATGTTACAGCTTTCTACATCTGCAGTGGAAAACATTTTTTCATTCACTAATAATACTGCAGTCAATTCGTATATATTGTCCATAATAATTTCGTCTTTACAAGACAGCGTTAAGAGATCTACCAAAGTTTTCAAAAATGCAGTAAGGTCTTCCGATTTTAAACATTCTGGATATTGTTTAAGCAATACTGTTAATATCTGTATTATTGGCCAAGCTTCTACTGAATTATTGTCCACAATCATGTCCACTAATCTGTCTATTTTCATGGCGAATTTTCTTCGTTTCGCAGGTTGGATATAATCGCAATCGTCCAACGATCTTTTGCTAACAATTATGTTCGAATTTTGTAGCATTTGTTTGAAAACTAAAATAATCAGATATCATTATGATTAATAGTAAATAAAATTCGCACAATTTTAAATAAGACTGCTCTCATTAGGAATGTTACAAAATAACATATCATTAAATTATCAGAAATTTTTCGAATTTTTACACCAGTCCAATATGTTTAGTTTGGTAGTTACCAACGGCCAGCAATTTGCCACGAATTTTAAAATCGTTTGCTTAATATTTGTAAAATTTTGAAGAAAATTATATTGTCATTAGAAATTATATAAAATACAATTACCTTCGCTCGCAAGTTGAAGGAAACTCTTTGAAAGTACCTCCGCTTTAAGATCTTTCAAAACCATCAAATACATGCTCGTAAGTATCGTGTACCACTTCTCCCAATCATCAGCATAAGCTCCGTCACAAACATTATACAATCCTTTCGGATGATGAATCTTAATGAAAAGCAAGAACAATTTATATTTCTCCATCGAACTCTTCAGACTAATTATATTTGGCAAAACAGTTTCGCTAAACCGACATAATTTAGTTCTACATTCTGTTGCTATCACTCGACAAATTGTGTTTGCAAGTTTGTAAGCAGATTCTGCCAATATTTCCTCATTTACTTTCACATCAATAAAGACATTTTCTATAATTGGAGATAATTTATAATGTCAATATATGATCAAATAATAAAATTGACGGATCTAAAACTTGTTCTAGATATTCTTTTTCATACCTAAAAATAACAATGTTTCTTTTACTTGTGGAAGTAGATCCGAGTGCTGGCAACCATAGTATGAAATCATCTGCAAAGCTTCTAAGATGGTTCTTTTGTTTATAAAGGAAGACACGTTTTTATATAAATTTATACATATCTTCAACAATTCTGCCCACTGTTCTGGTAACATCTTTACCTGATACACTCTAAACGGAAGTATATAAGATACCAATATACCCATGTAAGTTTCATGATAGTATTCATACACTCTTGTTCCCAAAATTTGCAAGATTAATGGCATAACATCCTTACATTTCAATAATGGCACTTTATAACAGTTTGCACACTGAATTGTTTTTCTTACCAATGTACACATCTTTTGTCTTTCAATAATTGTTGCTTTATTTTTCATATCCTTATATGCCAGTCTATCAGTTTCCTTCAACAACAAGAAATCCACTATTGAATGACATAAAAAATAATAATTTTGAAGGATTCTTTAATCCTTTCATTGTCATGACCCTTTGCTTAGAATTTAAAATTAGTATCTTTAAAAATCTTAAACGAGGATGCTGGTAAAGTTTCTTTAGAGAAACGAAAGGATGCTGCAGTTGCAAAGCAAAGAGTTCCAAATAATACATTTCAATTCTACATTATTGACAATTTATACAAATTATAAAAGTTTAAAGGATTTATAGTTGAATATTTTGCTATACTAACATCGTATTATACATTCTATTAAATTTAAAACAATACATCTAAATTGCATAGTATTAAAAATTTTACGGATTTATAGTTGAATTCGAAACAAGTCAATGATATAATTCTTCGTTAAGAAATAAGAAATTTCTTTGCAAGAAAACTATAGAAAATTAGTTACAGCTGTGAAAAGATTAAAATTATTATACTTACATTCAACAATAATTTATGAACTGAATGCATAATGTATGACCAGTTTACAACACCCTGCACATTTTCTTCCATGTTTTTGCATATCTCATCTATGGCTTCCTGGTTTTCATACAATTCCAACAATTCCACAACACACTTCTGAAATAATTAATGTTAATTACAAATCTTTTCATAGAAAAATTATTAAATAATTAATTTAAGGAAATGATAATTATTAATTTTAATGATTCATTGAAACTTTATTTGAAATTATCGAAACGTAAAGTTTGATAATATTGTTTAAAAATAAGTTAAAATTAAGTAATATATTATTGAAAAGATTTTTCATTGTTAATTAGTATAAAAAATAAATTAAAATTAAATATACTATTATGAAAACATTGTTGTTTATAATAAGTCACGAACCCTTTTATCCGTAATTTTTTTACTAGTTGCATATTTCAATATCTCCTGTACTCGTTCCGAATATTTCGACATTTTAATTACAATTTGAAACGAACTATTTTTCAAGTAACAATCTTCTGCTAAAACTTCTTTCAAGAAAATTACTAGATTTATAGAACGATGTTTGGTTATTTTCAATATGGCAATTATGGCATAGAATAAAGTAATATCAGACTCTGTTCGTATTAAGGTCGGTGGTCGGTTTATATTGTTCTTTCGAACACGTTCCGTTGCCGAAGAATAAAGTTAGTAAAAAGAAAAAAGATATACATAATACCACAGCCGACTCTAGTTGTGGTATTATATTATAATATGGTCTAAAAGTTAAAATAATGTTAACATAATTTTCTTATTAGGAGAAAGAAAATAGATGTAAGTATAAGTTTTATTTCTCATTGTTTCAATATTAGTTTCATAAATGTGAAATTTTTCAACAAAGTAATGTATACGCAAAACTAACCTGTTTGTAATTTTAAATTCTAACTTATATATCTGGTTGGTATTATAATTAATATTTTATAGTCAAATGCAAAGAATTATATACAGACTATAATAACAAAAGTAAATATGAATTTTAAATATCACTCTTTATTTCATGAACTTTTGCTCGTAATTATTAACACGTTCGCTATGTACTTATTTAATAATCCAGTGCACTGTAAAAAATGTTACTAAATAATAGATATTGATTAATACAATGTTGGTATTCATTGTAATAAATCACTATGTACTGTAATTTCTTTTATTTTAAATTCAAAAAGTGAACAATTCACGAGTGTTTGTTCTGTGAAGTATACAACATAAACTATTATCCAGATATTCGACATTTGACTTTTGGTAAGTAATATTTAGTGTAAAAAGATATACTATTTCTGAAAACGTTTCATTGTATATTATTTTATCGGTGGAATATATTAATTAGGTTATGTGTCTTTGGTGTTTTGCAGATATTGATGTACTACACAACAATGTTGAGGATATTAAATTTATCTCAGAGATCCAATTTGTGCCCATTAAGATTGCAACAATATTTTAAACGTTATAATTTTCATTCGCAAACAAATACAACACTTAGAAACACAAAATATGAGATAAATTTAGTTCAAGACGAATTCAATAAATTTCAAAATGGACAAGTTATCCATGGCTTTATAGTGGAGAAAGTCGCAAAAGTAGATGAAATACATTTAACTGCAGTGCAGTTGACTCATTTGGGTAGCGGAGCACAATATTTACATTTAGCCAGAGACGATAGTAACAATGTCTTTTCAGTTGGATTTCGCACAACTCCAAAAGACTCCACAGGTTTACCTCACATTCTGGAACACATTACTCTTTGTGGTAGCGAAAGGTATCCATGCAGAGATCCATTTTTTAAAATGCTGAGAAGATCATTAGCTACCTTTATGAATGCTATGACAGGACCTGATTACACTATATATCCATTTTCTACGCAAAACTTAAAAGACTTTCAAAATTTGCAATCTGTATATTTGGATTCTGTGTTTAAACCAAATCTGCGAGAATTGGATTTTAAACAAGAGGGTTGGAGATTAGAACACGAAGATGTTAATGATAAAAATTCACCCATTATTTTTAAGGGAGTAGTGTTTAATGAAATGAAAGGCGTTTTCAATGAAAACCAAGCCATATTAGCTGAACGCGTACTGAACAGTATTTTACCGAGTCATACATATGCAGTAATTTCTGGAGGTGATCCTCTTGTTATCCCTAATCTGAGACATATGGATCTGGTCAATTTTCATCGAACTTATTATCATCCTTCTAACTGTCGATTTTATTCATATGGCAATTTTCCTTTAGAAGATCATTTAAAATTCATTAATGATCGATACTTGTTTCTAATGGATAAAATTGATACATCTTTGTCAGTAGTTCCTCCGGAGAAGCGTTGGGACAAACCAAGAAAGGAACATATTACATGTAGACCAGATCCTATGGCTGCAGATCCTACTCGACAAGGTACTATAGCTATTGGTCACTTGTGCAACGACATAATCAATATACAAAAAACGTTTGAAATGCATGTTTTATCTCAGCTACTTTTAAGAGGTCCAAATTCAGCATTTTATAAATCTTTAGTGGAATCAGATTTGGGAGTTGCTTTTGGTCCAACAACAGGTTATGATGCTCATTGTAAAGATACAATGTTTGTTATTAGTCTACTTGGTGTTAAACCAGAAAATTTTGAGAAGGTAGAACAAATATTTAATAAAACGGTTGAAAGAATTATTGAAAATGGCTTTGAGAAAGATCATATCGAAGCAGTTCTGCATAGTATCGAACTTCAAGTAAAACATCAAACTTCTAACTTTGGATTACAATTACTTTTCAATTTGACACCATTATGGAATCACGAAGGAGATCTTATACAGTCAATGAGAATTAATGAAGCAATTAGAAAATTTAGAAAAATAATGGACGAAAATCCTAAATACCTCCAAGAATTAGTGAAAACATACTTAATGGATAATACTCATAAATTAACATTAACAATGTTACCATCTGAACAATATGATTATGATAAAATGATTGCTGAACGTAAATTATTAGATTCAAAATTAAAACAACTTTCTGAATCAGAAGTAGACCAAATTTATGTAGATGGACAAATTTTACTTCAAGAGCAACAGAAAGAGGAAGATGTAAATGTTCTTCCTACTTTGAAAATGGAAGATATAAAACCAAACGTAGAGCGATATAATCTTACGGATTCAAAGGTTGTTGGTGTTCCATTACAAATAGCTCTTGAACCCACAAATAATGTTTGCTACTATCGGGGAATTCTCAATACACAAGATCTAAGCTCAGAATTAAAAATCTTGTTACCACTCTTTAATAGTATCGTTGCCAAAATGGGTACAAAAAGGTACGATTACAGAAATTTTGATCAGATGATACGATTAAAAACTGGAGGTTTAAATTTTATGAGTCATATTGTCGAACACAAAAGTAACTTATTACAATATGAAGAAGGAATACTAATAGAATCATACTGTTTAGATCATAATGTAACTGATATGTGGAAGCTGTGGTCAGAAGTGTTCAATAACGTTGACTTGTCTGATCTTCAGAGATTTGAAACACTTGTGAAAACAATTGCAGCAGATTTGGTAAATGGAATTGCGGATTCAGGGCATATATATGCAATGAGCAGTGCAGCTAGCTTAGTTTCGCCGATTACGAAGTTTAAGGAATCTATATCAGGTCTGCAATTTGTCTCAAGGATGAAGAAAATAGCACAAATGCAAGATTTAAGTTCCGTATTAAATCAAATGCAAACGATATCTGAACACGTTTTGAGTAAACAATATTTACGATCAGCAATAAATTTATCTGAAAACAACAAAGACAGCATGTTAAATAGTGTAAACGAATTTTACAAATCATTGAAAGGCACGTCTAACGTCGCGCATATATTTACACATGAAAAAAATATTGAAATGGGAGAGAATGCTATCCATTATGTATTACCATATACGGTAAATTATGTAGCAAAAGCAATTTTTACTGTTCCATACATAGATTCAGATTATGCACCTTTACAAGTACTTTCTAAGTTAATCACATCGGTTTATTTACATCCAGAGATTCGTGAAAAAGGTGGAGCTTATGGTGGTGGTGCAAGATTATCATCAGATGGAATGTTTATATTTTATTCTTATAGAGATCCTAATTCTACTCGTACGTTAGATTTGTTTGATAAAACATATGACTTTTTATTAAAGTATTCTTTGTCACAAAGTGATATTGATGAAGCAAAATTGGGAATATTTCAACGTCTTGATGCCCCGATTTCTCCAAGTAATCGCGGGATGATTAAATTTACACATAATGTGACAGATGATGATATTCAAGAACAAAGACAGCAATTAAAAGCCGTAACTAAAGACCAACTTATGCACGTTGCTAAAAAATATTTACAATCTGGTCAAACAGACGTTAGAGTAGGGCGTGCACTGATAGGGCCAGTTAATCACGATTTATTAAATAGGCACTCAGAAAACTGGATAATACAAAATCAAGAAGAGGAAACTCAAGCAAGGGCCGTCGAATAAATTTTTTGTTGAAATAAAAATTGGTATAATTATTTACTGTAATTAAAATTTGTGTTATGTACGTAATAAATTAATAAATGTAATTTTCATACAATAAATTTCATAAAAATTACAATTTTGTGAGTCATAGATATATAATGCCCAAATAGATTGTTTCTATAGTTAAAAAGTAAAAAGTTGATATTAAAGTATCGTTATTTTCTTTCAATTAGATGGCGTGTGTAAGTGAACGTGTACAAAATAAGTATTTCTCAGATGCCTTGAATTTATTTGCCGAAACACAGTGGCTTTATAACACTCCAGTCACAGATTTATTAACCAAGGGATTACTTGATTTTTTTCCAACAGACTGGTTGAATGTTTTGCAAATTTTAGAAATCCAAGAACTTAACAACATGGTTGTAAAGAAAACGACAAAGGTTGGTAGATAAATATAATTACTTATGTAATGTAAATTTGTTTTAATAATATATAGAATATTGTTTTATTTTTAGCCACAATGGCCAGAGACTTTAAAAGGTTTTGTTAAAAAATGTAAAAATTTGGATAGATTACCACTTATAAATACTGTATTGTCAACAACATTACCAAAGAATTTTCAAATAGGACTTAATGATAAAAAACAACATGAAATAATGCATTTGGCACATTTAGTGCATAAGCAATGCGCACCGCACGATATTAACGTTATTATTGATTTTGGTGCAGGTTTGGTAAGAAATATATATTTATATAAATTTATTATTTCTATTTTAACTTATTGTGCGTTTTTATTATAGGGATATGTTTGTCAATTATTATATCATTTGTATGGTTACAAAGTTCTGGGATTAGAAAGAAACCAAGCAAATGTAAATAAAGCTAGAGACAGACAAGTAAAAATGTATCCTGATTCATTAGAATATGTTAAATATAATTGCTGTGATTTAACATGTGACTCTGTTGAAATAATAGAGACTATTTTACGTACTGAATTCCAAGAAAATTCAAATGTTTGTTTAATTGGTTTGCATGCTTGTGGTGATCTTAGCATACATGCATCAAAAATATTTCTAAATATGAAAGCAGCACAGATTTTTATTATGATCTCTTGCTGTTATCATAAACTATCAATATCGAAAAGGATACAAATAAATGCATCGACCGAAAAACAATACTTTAATAACTTCCCGTTATCTGAGTGTCTTAAATCCGTAATTCTCAACACTGATTTTGATATTGGTCTCTTCTTAAGGCAACCGTTTTTACGATTAGCGTGCCAAGAACCAGCAGATAGATGGAATAACATGTCTGTTGAAACTCATAATCAACATTCTTTTTACGTTCTTGCAAGGGCAGTCCTTCAATTATATGCAACTGAAAGTGAGTATTTGTTTCTTTCTTTTTGGAAGTAATTATTTCACTTTGATTTATAAAGTAAAATAATATTTCAGATGGTTTCCTTCTCAAGAAATGTACTCGTAAAGGAACAAGAATATCACAGTGTTTAAATTTTGAAACTTACGTTAAAGATTCATTAAATAGATATATTTTACAACCGTTAAAAGACGAAAAAATCGAAGTACAAGGTAATATTATGTATTATAGTTACACATTTTTCTTCGCTATTTTTAAAATGTATTCTATTAATTTACAAAGTTATTAAAGAAGTTTTTTAAATATACGTACTATATACAATATAAGCAAATTCGATATTCAATATCTTAATGACATTAAGAACATCAAATTAATATTTTTTAGATATACAATCCGATCTTGATATACATGAGAAAAATATAATAGAACTGTGGAAAAGTCATTATAATAAACTAAAAGTTGTAGAAATTTATACCGCATTACAATTGATGTTACAATCAGCGGCAGAGTCACTTATCCTTCAAGATTGGTCATGTTGGATACACGAACAGGGTTTAGATGCTACAATTATTCCAGTTATGAACAAACAGTTATCTCCGCGGTCATATGCAATTGTATCTTGGAAACGATAATAAACATCGTAAAACTATTTTTTCAACGAGTATGTTTGTATAACTCATATTTTTATTTATATACCGTGTATGTATTTCTAGTCATTTGTTATCAATTTTAATAATAAGAATGCGAAGTAATAACCCGATAAATTACACGCAGAAAAAAATGAGTGGCAATAATTTTTACAAATCGAAGATACTTTAGTTGAATGGGAAACTCTTTTTTTAAATAGATATGGTCATATATATTATCTGTATGGATGAATTTGCGATGCTGCTTTTATATTAGTTTTGATTGTACTTGGCGCTTTACTAATTTGTCCCACTATAAATATAAAAAATATGTTTATTATAATTGTAAATATAAATTTGAATTGTAGAGTACTATTGTTACCATATAATTAAATAAATTGCAATAGGTATCTTACGAGATGGATTTCCAAGAGATCCTTGTCCTGGAGTTTGTTGCTGATTTCCAGGCCTACCTACCATCATTCCACTAGGTACAGAATTCACTCCGGATTGAACCATTTGAACAGAATCAGACTGCAATAAATAAAAATGTATAACAAAATCTACGTGCATTTAATTCAATAAATGTATATACATAGTGAAATTTACCTTTAAACCTTTACCCATACCTACAGCTGCTACGAGAGCATGAGTATCTGCTGTACTACTAGTTTGAGCTTGAGTTGCTCTAGATCCAGCTTCGCTTTCCCATTCTTCACGTGCTTTATTTGCTATATCCCATATATGACTGATTACTTTTGTGTATTGTGCAACTTGTTTCTGAAATGTATAAAGTTCATAGATATTTTAGAAAAACGAGACATTTGGTGTTCCACTCGCTAAATGGACCGATTACAAATTTTGCTCGTATATCGTAAACTATTGGAGGAAAGTTACTTTCAATAAATTATAATTATAAAACGTGTATAAACTTATACATAAGAACATGTATAAATGGTATTTTATGTAGCTATAAATTTAGTTTTTTCAATCAAACATCATATGAAAGTATAAATTCTTATAAAGAATTTATAAATAATATATTTGGTTATAATTTCCTCTAACAGTTTAATGTTAATTGGTAAAATATCTATTGCAAACCGTTAAATATGCTCATATAATTATAAACAAATTTATAATTTATAATATCAAATACAATAATATATATCAAGATAAAATGTACATTTTTTTAAACACATGACTGTAGAACATAAAATGTATCTTTATGGAATGTTGTTAAAATATCAAAATTACTTAATATGCAATCTGAAACTAGTTATTTCAATTTCAGTCCAAAGCGAATGGAACTAATAGAAGCTGAAAGCTAGCTGATAGTAGCTTACATTGCAGTCCTAGTTGTTGTTTAGTTAGCACATTAACAGAGAAATAGAACATCTTAAGTTATTCTTAAGCTTCTACAATTACACAATACAGACATATAATTGTATCTGTGTCTTCAAATATTCTTAAAAGTGAATTTGATGAAATTTTTATGTACTTAGATACATTATTATACAAGGAAAAATGAGATTTATGAAAAGTATTTCTTAGATAAATTTTGTTACGTATGTAGAAAATAAATAAGACATATTTTATCTTACATGTGAAGTCTCATAATTTAAATTCGCAGCCTTTGCTTCAAGCTGTATCATTTTTTGTTCAGCTTGAGGCTCCACTTTGGTTCGTAGATAATCTGGTACTAAATCATGAGCAAATGTAGAAATTCTACCTTCGGTTAATCGAAGCAGTTCTTCATCTTTTTCAGGGCATAATCGCAATGGTAGAACTGTTAAATTTCTTAAGTTTGGTGCTTTGTCGTGTCCAAGGATTTTTGATAAGCTAGTTAACTATAAAGTTTTATTTTAAATAAAATTAGTTACTATGATTTAAACAAATATTTATTTGATAAATGTAAGAATTTAAAAAATATTTAACGCGGGTATATCAAATACATTTTGGCCAATTTGTTCTTTGTCACCGTGTTGTGGACCATAGTTATACATTTAACACTAATTACTTAACACATAGGAATACATAATATACTCCAATGAGAATATGGGAGACCATGCGTTTGATATTCCTGATTTAATATTGATATTCTACTCAATTTGAATGATTATTTTTTATCACTATTTTATTTTGAATTAAAATAACAGAGTAAAATATTTGTTTTAATATTACTTACATGTCCTGAAATAAGGGCAAAGTTATCAAGGAAATTAGGCCAATTTAATGTTTCGTATTCATGTTCCAATTTGAATATCATTGCAGCTATAGCTGTTTTTAAGTCGTTTATTCTCATAATAATAGCCTCTAAGGCAGAATCCAATTGTTTTTCTTCCCTTTGCATATTAAATTTTGCTAAAATAAAAGGAAAATATTAAATTACAATACCGTTATATTTTGTCATTTCTTATTAAAATAATTTGTATAAATTATATACAAAATTGTATTAAAAATAATCCATTTGTATTAAACATACATTTATTTGGCCGAAAGTAAAATATTCACTATTCTGTATACAAATGTATACCAAAATTTTCAATCGTTATTTATTAACTGCTTTCATTGTAATAAATAAAATTGAAGAAAATGTCTATGCCAGATATGCCCAATTCACACATCCTTACACATTACAATTACATATCACTGATCCATAATGCTCAATGACACTACGCTGCATTCCGCTAGTACAATGAGTACAAATATGTATTCAGTGTTACCAGATGGCAGACCGGTGCTCAGAGGAAACTACCCCTCCACTTACCTACATTAATGTACAGCTATATGTATATAAGTTCCGATGTTTCGGGGATTCGAAAAAGAAGGTGAATGTGATCCTTTCCTTCTCGTTCTCGAAACAGCAGAAATTCAACTTGCGTCAATCAGCATCATGATTTCGAGTCTCGATTGCTTAGATATTTCTATTTTCCGATCTATGTATACATCATAGTACAGAATAGGTACAGAATAGATCTATTGTTTAATGGGACTTCGTGACACATGAACTATAATTTAATATACCAACCTCGTAAAATATTAGTATTTTTAGAGCAATTTTTTCATTTAAAAGGCGGTAGTTTTAGAAACTGTAGTTAATCGAATTACTGAAATTGATAAAGCTAGCTAACGTAGAACAGTCTTTCCTTACACGATGTACAGAGTTGCTATTATTAACAATTTTATTCGAGATTTAATGAAACTGTTTCAAATTTTCTGCCATTAGCTCGATGTTACTCGCGGCGAAGGACTTTCGTTCGAATTTATATACGTATATGGTGAAAAATTCATCACAAATAAACATATTTTATCGACTAGGCGATGAAAGACCACAGACGAGGTATACGAGCAGACCTTTCACCCAATATATGTATTTTTTAGCCCATTTTTCTGGGGCTCTAGAGCCCCATTACCATTTTCGTGTCACTCGCGACATTACCAACAGGTTATACAAATGAACACAAGAGGAAGTGAGACAAAAAATGAAATTACAGAAACATTTCTGGCCGCATATAATATTTTCGGTAAAGAATTTTTTATGAAAGGGCGTAGGATTTTTGGGGGTATGTGTATTCATTAAAAATGATTCTAATTGACCCCCGCAACCGAAAATAATTTTTCCAGAGCAATATGAAATTTTTTATTTTCATTGAAAAATTTCTGCACCTATCTCCTGTCGATTTTTCTTTAAAATTTGTTTTTCATTTTAATTATATTTGTTTGACACTCTACGGAAATGTTGTTTAATACTTTTTACTACGAGGTACACCTCGTCTATGGAAAGACATCGAAACATTTGATTTTTTCATAATTTTAATATTAATCTATGTTAATAAACAGTTGAACGATAACATAAATCATGTGTTTCATTCGAAATGCAAATATGACATCAATAAAACCGGTTTAAATAATAAAACTTTTTCCATAAGAAAAATTAAATTGCGATTCATGATTCCGTTTGCAAGTTTGATCTTAAGAATCGTGAATATTTTATATTTTTTGAGTTGATATTAACTGATCAGCGACCACGAATTTTCAAGTTTTCGCATTTTCATGAAATCATTATTTATACTAAAGAGATTTTTATTTATAATAGAACTAAAACATGGGAAATTATTACATATAAGACAGGACACATAGCGTTCACATTTAACATAACACCAGTGTATATTGTGTCACAACTGGGATACATAATATTACAATGGTGCATAATAAAATTCTATACATATTTTGTTCTATCTAAAGTAAATTATATTTTGAATGCTCTCTTTCACCATCATACTTCGCTTTGAATCAAAGCGTTTTCAAGATTTTTATTATCATCGAAATGATGCGATCGTGACAGGATGTAGGAAAAATTGCATAAAACAATAGGTACGTATGTTAACGTAAAAGTAAATATAATAGTATCAATCATCCCGCTCGCGTATGTACTTACTATAACTGCATTAAGTCGCTTCGATTCAAAGAGAACAGCTGGATCTGATATTTGCTTGCTGTTTTTTTAAAACAAGCACGAAACTAAATCTCTTAAAAGCATGAACCAACTCTTAATTTTATTTTTGTAACGTATATTATTAATAATAATAATTCATATAAACATTATTTCTATTTATTCCTTGTTAAAGTTTTTTTTAGCAAATTGCAAGGAGCGATGCCACGATTAAATTGCAAAGGAATTCATTACACGTGCCATTGGACACATTTACATGTTCCAAGTATGTTCGGTACTGCATCACATTTTTCATATCTTTTCAAATCGTGTTTTTTTTTTATATATACATAATGTATATAAGCGCGAGCAATATATATATTATACATATATAGTTTCCTCCTTTATAGACGTATCTTTGCACTAACTTCGCGTTTCTTTTTTTTTTTTTCTTACGAATATAGTGAAAATTTTACGTTCGGTATGTGACAGATTTATGTCACCTCGTACAGTGACCCTGCAGTATAATTAGTTTTTTTCCCCCTCGTTACTTTAAATAGTATATGATATCTAATTGTTTGAATATACTTAATAATATTTGTCGTAATATATTAATCTAGACTCCTACGGAGTGACGAACATTATCGCACACGAAAGTCCATTTGTCACATGCACCCGCGTTTATAAGTTTCTCATCGTCTTGTTCTTGTCTATTCAATAATTATGAATATCATACATAATCAATATAAGCTTGGTAATGCGGCAACCGGTAAGACGCAGTTGCGAATTTTTGTAGAGGAATTGAACGTACGTTTTGATGTCAAGTGCTCTTTTAAATACGTAGTATATTTAGGTAACTTAGCACGACAACGACGTCGCAGAACCAAGCTTACGATTTTATCTTGTCTTAAATGTAAATACGAAATACATGGCCTTACAAGACTGCTAGAGTCGTAACATTTTTTCTTTTGATATAGACAATAGACAAGCACTGTTAATTATTTTAAAATTAACTTTAAAAACCAAAAAAATTCGAAACAATAATTCGAGTACAGATAAACGCACTGAATTCCTATCGTTTGTCAATTTTTTCTTCCTATTTAAAATCCGGTGTAATAGTGGTATTCAATGCAGACGTCTCTTAAGCGAAATCAGCATAGTTATATTGCACTCAATTATAATAATTATGATTAAATGAAAAACAATAATTATTGCTAAAAACGGGCAATTGATGCAGAATTGGTATACGCATAAAATATAAATCTTTTTTTTAAAGTTAAACATAATTTTCACATTAAACTAAACTGCACGCCAATTGGGTAAAACATAAAAGTAAATATTTAAGTAATCTGAAAATTATGTGTTATTAAATATATAGTAGCTTTCTCAGTCCTATTTACATAGATTTTTTTTTTATGAAAATAATAAAACATTTTAATTTTTATCGTGTCCGATTTGTGTGTACTGAAAAACGAAATTTCTTATTTACAATAGTCCTCGCTTGTATACGATAATTTTTCACCCGCTTAAAGGCAACGATATTGATTCCGTTAATGTTTTTGTTTATTCAGAGTAAGCAACTCGATGACTAGCGCGACCGTCGTACAATTAACCAATTTTATTAATGCGTCTAAACACCACTGAAATATCGAATTCCTGAGAATTACAGAAAGTTGTTTAATTCTTAAAACATTGTAAGGTAACTAACTTCCTTGAAATTATATACAACCATGAAGGCAAATAGTCTTCAAATTTGGCATGAACTTGGTACAAAAGATAACAAAATATTTCTCCTATAGTTGATTGATGGAACATTTTTTTTAAAAGACTGGTATATTTAACGTTCGACAGATGTAAAGCAATTATCAAGGCTCATTGATACTTACAAAGTACTAAATCATTTTAAAATAAAAGTTTAATGTCAAGTTATTATTTATCGACAATAATTAATATTGTTTATAGTCTGAAAATTTGCGCTAGATTTGACCAAAGTATATAGCATTTATAAAATCAATAAAGTTACGTTTATTTTGATTTATTTTTAGCTGTAATAAATTTTTTTCTTTATTGTAAATGAAACCTTCAATGTTCATCAACACGGACAGTTACTGCTCATTCGTGAATTAAATAATGCAATAATTAAAATTCTACTGTACATTACAAAATCCTGTTTTCATATCATTATAAAATCTGAGATGGACGCTAACAACGAACGATGGCATACTGTACTCTTTTATTTAAAGACGCAATTAATGTATTTATCTGTATTCGAGTCATTTTCAATAAGAATTTCTCACAAATTATTCGCAAATAATTCGTCATCACTATCATCGTTATATAAATCTATTTTTATTCATTCGAATAAAATTATATACAACTATTTACATAGAATTATATACGACTATTTAAATGCTTTAACAAGAAACAAATGATTGCGACTATCTCGTTCGAATTGAACGCGAGACTAAAAATTATGATAAAACGTTACAAATTTACCGATAAACGAGACTAGCAGAAAAATAAAATAAAACAAATAAATTTAGATTAAAATCGAAACAAGTGAGAGTTTTATTCCAGTGAAATTAGATATATGCCTACATTTTTGTTTTTAATAGCTAAGGCTGAATTCTTGGTACACCACAGTTTTCATAAAATCACCATATTTGTACTATTGACTGTATGTATATGCGAGGCTAGGCCTCGGCTAGGGATGAAAGAAATACCGACCTTTGGGGGAAAAAAAGAATTGCCTTTTTCAGATGTACGGAAACGAGTGGAAATTCAGTTGCATACAAGCGAGAAACACTGTATTTTTAAAGTAAATGTATAGAATGATTCTAAAATCTGGAACAAATTATAGTTTTTTTTGTAAACATAAATACAAAAAGTTATACAGGGAAAAGTTTAATATCTTTCAATAGGGACTATTGTAACATGAAACATGTAACAAAAGTGTACAAATAAGTGCATGTGCATACAGTACTTGTATCGTTGCACTAAAATGAAAGATTACATTATATCAATTTTGTGTATATTTACTTGGACGAGAGTTACCAGTTTTTAGAATCACACTCTATAGAATAAGTGAATTCGTGTGTAGGAGCCTAGAAAAAAGGGCACGGACGATGAAATTTAAACTAAAAACCTTCGATTGTGATTGTTAACCGGCCGCTTTATCACTGTGTCGTCGATGATCCTTCGATATCCTGGTCTTTAGAGCTCCTTTTCTTGAATTGGAGAATCCGATCCCACGCGTATAATATCTTTCGCAAAAGATATTTCAGAACATATCAATTAGACACACTTAGTAAACGTGTACGCCTATCAACATATTCCGACTATAAAATTAGAAATACCACTCTGAATCTAACGAGATCACCTAATATTATAAAAGCGACAGCACAAAATGTAATTTAATGCAAAATTAACCACTGAACTACGGCGGTTGTAAATAATTGCTTCTGCGTTTAACGTTACAACTAATTTGAAAGGAACAACTTTCGTGAAACTCGAAGAAATAAACGATGTTTTATAAAACGATGCGTTCATTGTATAATTTGAATTAAAAATACATTTTGTACTTCAAGCAAACATTTTGATAAATTCTTCAAATTACGATCATACTATCCGGAATATATCGCACGTTATATATTACGCCAAATTCTGCCTTTTCCCACTGGGTAGATACGCTTATTTTGTTTTATAACGAAATTATTGTATAAAAGTAATACAGCGACATATTGCTACTACAATTAGCGTCTAATTGTAGTTTAATTAACAGCGAAATTTTCTGTGTGCCTATCACTGAATCGCATAAGTCCTGAGTTTGCATAGTAAGTGGAACGTGAAAACGTCGAATATGCTTCCTTCCATAAACAATCTACTAAAGGTATTATACAAAAAAAAAAAAAAAAAAGAAACAAAGAAATTCAAACTTTGGATGATACACTGCTATTATAACAGCGGTTACTGTTCAATGTTAAGTTCATATGAACTTCTTTGCACATAGCTACAGGCGAATATTGCGGCAAACGTTTTGAAACGAAGACAATGTTTGTAGTTACAACATTCACGATGATACTACTGCGATGCGATAACACTTCTTTTTTTTTTTAATCAACTTTCATGGCCATAGAAACCACAGGTCTTTAAAAACTGAATGACGCACTTTTATAATCAACAATACAAACGTTCATTATGTATACACTCACTTTTTCTTTCATCAAATGCTTTCACATCCTTTCTCTTGATTTGGTTTAGTAGGAGGTCAATACACCGGGTGGAGTAGGCACAACGACCGTGTGTTGTGGTACTACTGGAGGCGGCGCTGGCGGCGCCAATGGATGCCCGACCAAAACTGCCGCCGCCGGGATCGGCAGAACGCCAGACTGAGGAATGGCCGACGGTGTGCTAACTTGTGTCGGTGGTCCTTCGGCTGCATGCTTTCTCAAATGTCTCAACATATTGCCCTTCTCGACAAAAGTTTTCCCACAGTCCGGACAGCTGTGCGGTCGCTCGTCCGAATGCGATCGCCTGTGGGACACCAAGTGCCCTTTGCACATGAAGTCTTTCGGACAAAGATCACAACGGAATGGCCTCTCGGCATTGCTTCCTTTATTATGCGAACGCATGTGAAAAAGTAGATTGCCCTTTA
This sequence comes from Colletes gigas, assembly GCF_013123115.1. Classification (NCBI taxonomy): domain Eukaryota; kingdom Metazoa; phylum Arthropoda; class Insecta; order Hymenoptera; family Colletidae; genus Colletes; species Colletes gigas. The sequence goes on along the minus strand of NW_025106659.1, from coordinate 828,748 downwards.
GCGGGAAGCTTTTACCACATTCTGTACATACGAACGGACGTTCACCAGTATGGCATCGCATATGATTTACAAGATGTTCCTGTAACAAAATGAAACAAAAAAAAAATCTTGAAAATCGTTTTATCGCATCAATGTTATTTTTTTTTAATTTGATTAATTCCAAGATTTTGTTATTGCAATTAACTCTTCGACTGTGATGCTTTCTGATCCAGAACCAGAGTCTTTGTACTGATATCATTGAATTAACACGTTGACTGCCAACTTAGAACGACAAAATTGTTTACGAGACCAGAACTTTGATTTTAGACAATTGTAAACTACATAACTTAAAACTTATCATAGTACCAAGTAGAAGCCTATTAAAATTTATTTTCTTTAACATTTCAACTTGAGAATTAATTGTTTCTGTTCCACTGTTAAAAGTTCTGTCACCCATATATGGATGACGTGGCAGTCAAAGTGTTAAAGGCAACGATAATAGGAGTCATTTAGAATTAAAGTGACAAATCCTCAGGTTCTTTAGAATATAGAGCCTGTCTTTAGACTAACTTCTAATTTTCTCTTCATGTAAAAACGAATGGAATAAAAATTTCAGCGGATATATGATTTTAGAAGTATTTTCTAATAGAAAAGTTAGTAGTCAAAAGAATTACTGTTATATTAGAACTAACTAAAAATCTTATAATGTGGCAATGATATAAATTTTTAAAACCAACGTACCTTTCTTGTAAATGGCTTAGAACACACGTTACAACAGTGCGAGGAATCTCCGGTATGTTGTCGGAGATGATTATTGAGGTGTTCTTTCCTAGTGAACGTCCTCTGACAGAATTCACACCGGTGGGGTGATTCGCCGGTATGGATTCGGACATGATTCGTCAAATGCTCCTTACGAGTAAATGACTTGGAGCAGAAGTGGCATCGATGTGGCGATTCGCCTGTATGTTGACGCACGTGATTTGTCAAATGTTCCTTCCTCGTGAAGGATTTGGTGCAATACTGGCACTTGTGCGGTGACTCACCCGTGTGTTGTCTGACGTGGTTCACCAGGTGATCCTTCCGCGTAAATGCTTTTGGACAGTACTGACAACGGAAGGGCGTCTCTCCTGTACAGTTTACAACGAATTCCGATATTTACTGATTATTTACACAACGAATTATCTTGCACAAGGTTTTTATTGCAATGCTTAAATAAGGCATATATCGAACCATCCATTATGAAGTAAATTTTGTTTATAGGCTATGGCATAAGACAGTGGTTCTTAATTTGTGGCCAACGGACCCTAAGAGGAGGCCATAGATGGATTTGTGAAGATCCACGAACGTTTATTAAGAATTACGAAATATTTTTGTTACGTACATTACATTTTAAAATATTAATATAATCCTTTCGGTGCTTCAAAATAGCTACAGCTATAGCGATAAATCTGTTAATGTATATTTCATTAATTGAATATTATAAATGTAAGCCGTTCGAATACTTTTGCGTATGAGCGTATAGAAATTTTCAAACAATTATTAACTTTTGTCGATAAGTGTATGCTTTAAATCGTGTCGTGTTTGGTTTCATTTTAATCGGAATAGTTTCATTAGCACGTTACTAAAATTTGTATTAATAAAAATTTGGTAATAAAAGAGTTTTATGTTGACACTCAAAAACATTTATTTAAATAATGAGTGTTAAGAGGGGTCCACGGAAAAAAGAGTTAAGAACCACTGGTCTAAGAGATGATCTTAAAGTTATAACAGAATTTTTATCAAAAGCAAAAATAAAAATAAAAATACAGATTTTTACAACGTCCGTTTCATCAAATATAAAGTGGGAATATAAGGAACTAATTCGATATTGCCATCTTCGTACATTGCACGGGAGGAAAATTGGATTGTACAGCAACAAATTTACCGAAGATATAGATCAATATTTAAATGAAATTTTTAGTTTTTGTAACATTGCATTTTTAAAACGAGATTATATCATAAACTTTCTCACGGTCAAACTAAATAATATAATGGTACGCCACCTATGAGATTGAATGAAAATGAGAATGGAACTATATACAAGTTTTAAAAATGATAAGAAGTTCACTGAACGTCTTTGGAATGTAAACGTATTGTGAATGTTTATAGCGATAGGATTCTGAAACAGTTAATAAAAAGCATGTATGAGAGCGGTGTATGAGGCAGAACAGTAAATGTCTCTAGGGATTTAATGAAATGGGATAATAATGATTAGATAACTAATTGTTACGTAGACACAATGTGACTTTGTTATACACGCACAATAAACGGATTATTCCCGGTATCATTGTAAATGAACTTCCTGACATGTATGTATACATGATCGCATGTATACGTTTCGCATGCAAGTATTGCAACTCAGAGTTAAACATCCGTTAGAAGCAAAATCGAGGATTGCGTCCCGAAAGCAGGGACCGAAATCTTTCTAGAAATAACCTGTTATTAACTGTTATATAAAGGCTTCGACCAAAATAGTTATGGAAAACCAGAAATAATACTTTAACCGTTACGAGGGAAAAACAGTTTCAATAAATTACCGATCACGGTTCTACAATAATATCATATTGGTTCTGAAACAGTTCTGTCTGTCGGGAAAGGTTCTATATTGGCTACATGATAACATTGTTTGTAAACAGTTGAACGAAATGAGCATTAGGTTTGGTTCACGATTGTTTTTCCACAGTATCGGTACGTAAAAATGATACTCGCATAACAGACAAGGGAACCGATATTTCTGTAAAACTGTAACCACAATCGATATTTACTTGGAATCTTTTTCACTCGTAACAGGTATAATATCATTTATAGCTGTTTGGAGAACCGAAACCTTTGTTGTAACAGTTTTCAGTCCCCGCCCGAAAGCACAATTGAACGTGATTGATTCTTGGACGAACACGAGCGTTTTGGTGTGTGTTACATGACATTATGAAAGGTGACTCATCTCCCTAACGTGTTCCTTAACTAAATAATCTTCTAGCCATGGTATAACTACTCTTAGAGACAAATATTACAATCGGTTGTCCGTGAAGTGGACATCTGCCAACCGCTCTCACCTGTGTGTTGGCGGATGTGGTTAACAAGGTGTTCCTTTCTGGTGAACGATTTGGAGCAGAAGCCGCATCGGTGTGGAGACTCACCCGTGTGCTGGCGAACGTGGTTCAAAAGATGCTCCTTTCGCGTGAATGTCTTCGAGCAGAAATCACAGCGGTGCGGCGTCTCACCCGTGTGCCACATTATGTGGTTCGTGAAGTGCTCCTTTCTCGTAAAAGACTTACCTGCATTAGCAGCGTTAAACAGAACGAAAAACACCAATACTTCATTATACTGTAATACGAATGAAAAATATAAAACTGTCGTTTGAGTACATGTATGGGACGATTCCAAGACGATTAATTCGCCAATAAGAAATCTTTTTAAAAATGATCTTTTCCTTAATCAATTTACCTATAGTCAAAAATTATATTATCTTCTTTTATCCCCTTTTTACCAATGACGAATAATTTTTTACGCGTTAAAACATTTAAAATCTTAGAATGACCTGCTCGAATCTAAGATTTGAAACGGTATAATGCTTCTCCATCGTTATTGATTGACATGTGGTTTCAAGGATTCAGGAATAGTAATATAGTATTTCGTGAAAATACTGTGAAAATTTGGTAACCAGTATGTCGATGTATATTCGAGTCGTTATTAAAGCCAAAGACTGGTGGATCAAATATTAAGTTTACAAAAACTCAAGAGTTTATTGAAAATCAGTCGTGGTCCAAAACTGATTTTTATAAAAAAAATTTGTATCAATACGAATTTAATATTTTTCGTACGAAACCAAAGTGTTATGTATAATGCTACGTATTTTATATTTTTGCGTTCTATGCTCAAATATTGTGTATGTGTTCAGTTTTGCTCTTTTCTATAAAATAATTGCAATGTAAAATTCAGAAAGTAATTCTTTGATTGACGTAATTTGCGCGGACCCTACATTTTCATATGTCGCGGGCGATAGCAGTTAACGCGAGAATAACAATTACTTTATTTTGTGTATGCATTTTTACGATTAACGGTAGGAAAATTCTGCTTACGTATCTTTAGGTATGAAGTCTTCTTCTTGATATTTATTTTATAATACAACGACTTTGTTCGTTTTTTTTTTTTATAGCGATTTTGTTAACATATACGAAATAGAACTTCATTTGTAATCTGAATTGGTATTGGAAAAGTGAATCTGAAAACGTAAATCTAAGGGAACAAAGTGTTTATCTTAAATATGACAAATAATGTATAATTTATTATGTAAGTTGTAACAGTCTACACGGCGTATGTAAATTTAATTACCGAATAAAAACTATTAACACGCGATTTAAGCTGACGAGAGTTGTTAAATAACACGATGCTAATTTCAACTTATGTCTTATCATGTTTCGAAAAACGAGAGATGTTTTTTTCGGAATTTATTAGAGAGCTAAATGTGATTTTATAGAAGGAAAAATGAAACAAATGAAAAATCTTCCGTGATTTGTATTAGTTGAACGTGAATGTTAATTCTACGATTGATTACTATTTGTAAATGTTAATGGTGAAAATCAATGCCAAAAAACGACATTACTTGTGGAATGACCTAGCATAACCGCGGTTCGGTTGATTTTTGGTTGACAGAATGTTGTAAGTATAGATCACGTGTCACAAGACCACAGAATACCTATGTTTGAAAAGTGTCGTAAGTGCGGGACGACGTGAAACAAGGTACGCCTGTACTCACTAAAGAACATTCAATTAAATACAAACTATTAAAAGCAAAGAGCTATAATTTCAATATAATATGTCAATATCAATATAACAAAATAGCTAAATGGCGTAACAAACGTTTTCGAATAAATATTAAGTATTTGAATCCAATGTGCATGTATAACCCTATTTTACTCCAAATCGTATATTTTGCATTTTAAAAAAAATATGGAGCGAATAGAATAATATACTATTTAAAGTTTAAATTATCGCGACAATGATATAACAGTGTCAAACTAATACTGATTGTTGGTGTAAATTTCGAAAGTAAAACCATATCTTGTTTACATGAAAATAAAACGTATAGCAATATGTACCAACCGCTTATATTTACGAAATAGTAAGTCATGTCATCAAAGTTTGTGGTGGAGAGCAGATGCAGTATCCCGAAGGTGTACGAAACAGCAACAAACTTCCCGTCACAACAATAACCAAGAAAGAAATAATACACGCCGGCCAAAGACTCTGGCAATTCTAAGGTTAGAGAGGCGCTTTTATAAAGGAATGCGCGCGACCTGCGACAGGGGGTAGGCTAGTTACGATGCGCGATCAATTCTCACGAATTTTATTTCAGTTCCATAAACCTACAAACCGGCGTGCTTAAAGTACATTTGCAGTAACTTCGAGGCGCAAAACGCAATAAACAAACTCTATTTTTCGCCTGACGATAACAACTTGTACATTAAGCTCGATCATTTTACGCCATTACGATTTCAAATTTGTAAAAATCGTTTAAATAAAAATTAAACATTCCGTAATTGAAATAGTATGGTTTATTTACCACTGGTCAATAAACTGTTAGCAATAGGTTGTATTCTTTAGAATTAAACTGTCGTCCCATTTATTTTTGTATTATTGAGATAGGAAATAACAGGAAAAAGAATGAAATATTCGACTCTGATTTGAAAAATATAAGGTTTCGAGCGCAGTAAATTAAAGTATGCGTATGTTGAAACAGAACACATTTTTTTTTTAAATTTAATACGTAGAGATACGTAAAAAAAAAAATTTACTAACGAAATTAAGAATAAGTCATAGCCAACATGGAACATAAATCTTAATTTCATTACTAATTTTAATTTTGTATAACCACTAATGATTTTATGATATTCTGGAATCGTCCCATCATGTTTTATGTTTAAATTATTATATATCCTTTCATAGGTATACATAAATGCAGTTTTCTTTGTGGCTACAGATTTTTAGATCAGATCAAATGTTTTGATTTCTTTTGTTACATTATCAAATTTCAAAATCTATGTATGTAACAATTATACAGTTAGATAAATGCTTTGGGAATTACGACTAATGATTTTTAGCGAATCCAACAAATACTTGGACTTTTAAATTTAATACTTTGCACTGTTTTCTTTGAAGCAGTATGACAAGCTAAGTCGTAAATTCAGTTATACAACGTGCTTATTTAAATGTATTATGTGTGGCAGTTTGAATTCAAAATAAAATCTTTATGTATATTTCTTTTGTTTCTATAAACGTGGTATTAGATATTTGTTTAAAATATATTTCAAGATATAAATATAATTTGTATATAATTATGGAATGCATAAGATCTATGCATGTATGAAATTTGGTCAATGGATATATATAAAATAAAAAGCATTATTTTAATTTCGTTCTACAATCGCTTAATAACTTTCATCCCTATTTTTACCTCTATCCCTAGGATTGCACATAAATAATATATATGTATATATGTATACATATACATATATATATTTGTTAACACAATTGTATCTAAACGGCTCAATGGATTCCAATGAAACTTTATATTTAAGTTCTATGTACTTAACTCGAGATCTGATTGGAATTTTAGCAAAATTAATCCATGGATAATGGATTAGAAGGATACCTTGTGTAGTTTTTTGCTATATATATATTCGTTATTAATAAATTTTTTTTTAAATGTTTAGAATAAATCTTAGAAAAAATTAAATGAAACCTGATGAATTCATTGCATACAAAACCACATTAAGAACAATACACTATAAATATTGTAATTAAAATATATATATATACAATGAAGTTAACCTTGAGATCTCTTCATCTACAGGAAAACAAAATTTTAAACTGTCATAATACGTTTCTTTTTATACTGTACAACCTTTGTAAACAACATTTTTTTCTATGTCTAAAAAGGACAGAAACATCTCAGGTGAACGAAGATTTTGTCTAAATCTGTATAGTGCAGATATTATTTTTATGAGAAAATGTATTCATTAAGTATATTATATGTCATATTATGCAAATATGTAGAAACAGCGTGTCATAAACATAATACTTCACGCTAATGAAAAAAATGGACTACTTACCGCATATTTCACAACGAAATGGTGTATCATTGGTATGTGAACGCATATGGTTTGCAAGATGTTCTTTACGTGTGTACTTCTTGCCGCAGGCTTGACAATGATGAGGAGTTTCTCCTGTGTGCCACATAACATGGTTCATAAAGTGTTCTTTGCGGGTAAAACTCTTTTTGCAAATATCACATCGATGCGGTGTTTCACCCGTGTGTTTCCGAACATGATTTACCATATGTTCTTTTCTGGTAAATGTCTTTGAACAGTATTGACACCTAAGACACAATAAAAGAATCAAAACATTAAAATTGTAAAAATATTAAAATTCCTATAGCTGTTTCGTGAATTTAATAGGTATTCTTATTATTAGTACAAAGAGTCAATTTTCGTTGATCTACTTAACCGAAGAATATTATCCTAATTATCCTACATGAAACAAAATAGATGCATTTACCTATACGGTGTTTCTCCCGTGTGACAACGAGTATGATTATCCAAATGTTCTTTCCTCGCAAAGCTCTTTCCACATACTGTACAATTGTATGGTTTGTCGGTAGCGTGTCGTTTCATATGACGCTCTAATGAAGGCGCATTTGCAAATACATGAAAACACACTGTACATGTAAACATGGATCCACCCAAGTGACATTTACCATGGCGTGTTAAATCGTTCGCGTTCAAAAATGCTTTGCCGCATACCTGCACAGTTCAATGTATTCCACATGTAGTAAACGAAAATCGAATATACAAAAAATTATACGAAAACTACGATTTCTTACGTACCTGACAAGTAAACGGTTTTCTTTCTGTATGATATCGACGATGTACGATAAGCTGATAGCGAAATTGAAAGATTTTTCCACATATTTCACAAGCATGGCTGCCAACTGATACGGGTGACGCACTTGGTCCGGGCGTAGCTTCGCCGTCGCTCGATTTAATATCGAATTTATTTAATTGAACTTGTTGTACGATTGGCGTTCCATTCTGTATAGTGGTAACTGTTTGAGTAGGAACAGTACTTCCGACTAAGGTTGTACCAGCTGCTATTTCACTTTGTAACTTTCCAAATACTTCGTGATATGCCAAAAGCTGATTGATGTCCTCAACATTCACCTGAAAAATACAATACAGATTTTACAATTAAACATTGTACGTTATTGTGAGCGTGTCACGAAAAAATTAATAGAAAATTGAAAATGAATTGGAGTTTCTATTATATAAGATGCGCCACAGGGTGTCTCACGCAAATGGGAAAAGGTATTTTTATAAATATATTTTTAAAACGATTAGAGATACGAAAGACTGTTAAAATACTGCTCTATAACGTGTTATAATGTTGTTTACCTTATACATATTTTGCACCATTTCAACACCAAGAGTCTTTGCTAAGTCTTGCTCGTTTCCAGCACTGATTTTTACAACTGAACCATCGGCTGTCCTTACATCCATCATATGACCTCCTGGTTTTAAATCTGGCACTTGAAATCTATACAAACATTGTAATATCGTTTGTTACGTTATAAAAAATTATTATATTCAATATAGAAATAAACCATATAAACGTACTGTGTCATATTTAGTTGACGCAGCTCCTTTTCTTTTTCTGGTTTTTCCGAATTGCTCTGACTTCCACCTTCGGTCGAAGAATTCCCACTTATATTTACGCCAATTTGTTGTTGTTGCTGTTGTTGTTGCATAAGACTTTGTTGCAGATCTTGAGACGTTTGTAACTGAAGATCACATTGTACTTGACAGTGAACTTGATTGTCGCTACAACGTTCAGTTGTGCAACTACCACCTTCATCTTTTACTTTGTTATCATCTCTCTGTGCGTTTTGATTATGTGTAGTTGGTCCATTATTCTGAGCATTTTGATGATTTTGCATTTGATGGTGAGATTGCTGTTGTTGTTGTTGTTGAGGTTGCTGCTGCTGCTGCTGTGGCTGTTGTTGCTGCTGATGCAGCTGTTGCTGTTGTGCCTGCATTTGTTGTTGCATTTGTGCATGTGCTGCCTGTAAATGACTGACGCTGGCAGGTAAATGTGGTCCATCTAAATTAAGGCCTGGCAGAGAAACTGGAATCTGCTAAATAAAATATAAAAAAAAAAAATATTACAAAATACTTTTTTTCAAATAATGAATTATAATTTCAAAAATCAAATGACTAAAAACATTAAGAATTTTAATCAAACGCATTTTGCATTATATATATATATATATATATTTTTGTTTGTTCACTAACATACCGTAAACTGGATTACAAACATAATAATAGTAAAAATATTGTGTCAGTAATAAAATGTACACTACATATTTTATATAAATTACAGCAACTAACATACAATAATATGCAATGAAAAGAGAATATAAAATAATAAACAAACTTTAATTAAAGAAGCCATATTTCAAATTATAAACGTAACATTGCAAATACGTCCTACATATTTAGTACAATACATACTTTTCTACCTACTCACACTTACATTAACTTACATACAACTTAGTATGTTACCACAATCCCTGAAAAGAAGATTCTAATCTGGATCCTCTATAAGCTATACTCAATAACTAGACTTGCATACCTCTAAATAAACAAACCTGTGGATTTGGTTGTAAAGAACTATGATGACTGCTACTGCTAACTGAAGGTTGATGATGATGATGTGTAGGTGTTGACTGATGGTGCGAACTGGAAGTCAACGCCATTTCTTGATTCAATGAAGAGGCTGATTCTTTGGAAGATGCCTCTCCACCTCCACTACTCCTATGTGAGGAGTTGTGGTGGGAATGGTGATAGACTGAGACCTGAGGTAGCGGTCCAGGAAACAGATTGGTCAGGACCCAATATTTAGCTACCGAGGAGGCTAACGCTACGGCTGTACCTACACGCAGGTCCGCGGATGAATGGGGGGTACTCCCTACATTGCCAAGACTAGTTGTAGTAGCCAGACCACCTGGGTATGAAGGACGACCACTTTGACCCGCGTTTACATCCTACCAATATACATTCAAACATTTGTACAACATTGATAGGGCATGCAGCAGCATGCACCAGGCTCAATCCCAATTTACAAATGCGCTACTTTCCAGTTTTCCAATAAATTTGCATAACCAGTACCAATATCAAGATTCATTATGTACAAGAAACGTGTGCCAGCAAAATAAACCTTTGACCCCATTTGCAAAGCTATTGAAAATATATTTTAATGCTCAAAAATTATATATTATTTGTACTAACTATTTTTATACAACTCACTTGAATTTTATAAATATATTATGCATATTTGGAATCCATTATTCTTAATATACAAAAATATGTGCTTCTGTAAATATTTCATATTATGAGAAGTACAAGTAAATATAAAATATTCAAACGTAAACTAGTTTATTTGAAAAAGCCACAAGCAATTAAATTTACTTAGAAAGTACCATAATTTAAACACGAGTTTCATCATTTATATAAAATTTTGTTTTATACTGCAAAATGTGATTAAGTAAAATATTAAAATAATGTTAAATGAATAAAACTAAATTTGAAAAAATAACTGATACAAATTAATGTACCAAATTTCATAAATTACTAACGATTATAATAATAATGTTAACCTACCCTATGATATTTCAGGATTCTAATTTTAATATAATATATCAGTTACGCATTTGTGGCTTGGTAAATAGCCTGCTTCAAATGAAAATATTCTTACCTCTTGTTGTGCCTGCGTAGCCGCTGGCAATGCATGCTGCTCACTATTCATCTTTGTTCACTGGAGAATACTAACTAAATGTTCCTGATATATTTCGTTTCTCACCCTGCAAAACAAAAATTAATTCAACAATTACTAATTAATAATAATTTATTTTCTTATACAAAATACAATATTCCATATCATATTTATGTAAATCTTATGTTACTCATAAAATACTAACGATTATTAATAAACTATATGTTCTTTAAAAAAAAAAAAATAACATTACATATGATTAACAGAATAGCTACGTTGCCCTTTGACCTGTGGGAACAGGCTGGCAAAATAAATCCTACAATTTAACCTCGAAATCAATTAGTTTAACATCGATAGAAGAAACGATACTTCGAATATAACGAATTCAAACGAATTCGATAGGCATAAATTTATTATTATATAATGTTGATACGGTAGGTTGATATCGCAAAAAGAAATAATCGACATACTATAAAAATAAGAAAGTAGTTATTTTAACCTCGCAAATATTTAAGAGTTTTTTGTCGAGTGAGCGGGAAAAGGTGAGTCATCTGATACAATCGTTCAAAGATGATAAAGACAAATAGTGAAACACTAAAATGGTAGCGTACCAACGGTTTGTACAAGTACGCAGCTGTGTTCCCATATTTGCCAGGACTTGCCGCAGATCCCCCCGCACTTACGAGAGGATTCACGGGCACCATCTTCTGGTGTCTTAGGCATATGACGCGTCAATTATCGTGACTCGTAGAACGAGGACAAGAGGTCACAAAATGGAGGTTCCTCGGGATTCGGGGTAAGGGGTTTATAGAAACCGAACGAGAGAGCCAAAGCGATAATCGAAAGAGTTCGGAGGGTGGACTCACGTGGTGTACGGTGCCATCGGCGGTTCTGGCATCTCGCTTCGTCGGCCCTAGGCCGTCTTGTACACAGGGCGACACGCGTCCCGATGCAGGGGGGGACGCCTTTCGCCGCCTCTCGACGTCTCACCTCGCCATGGGTACCCACAAGCAAATCCCTGATAATGGCCACGCGCCCTCGCCCTCCACCTCCACAATATATTTGAAGCAAAGTCCGCGAAGCTTAGGAAACGGGGCTGCCAATTTTTACTCAGATGGATGCTAAACGGCGCAAGAATTTCACGAAAACGCTGGCAAGAGCCTACGTGCTCGCGGTTAACAGAAAATACGACGACTGTCATGGCGTCCCTCGCCCACCCCGCAGGAACTTACGCGCTAGCAGTATCATTTAGTCGGCCACCTTCTGATCACCTCCTATGCAGAAATCACTTAACGAATAAACTTGCCACAATGAAAAATGATTTCCTGCCGAAATTTTATGAAAATAAACCGTCCGATTTATAATACGAGAAAATGAAATATGTCAAGTGCTCTTTGTTATTTCATTCGGTATGCGCGCGCAACATCCGGCTGCGTGCGCCATTCGATCACTTCCTGTATCAAATCCCGCCAATTTGAAAACATATTGATATCAATGTACTTACATTTTTAGTCTACTAATTTCGTTTATGATTGGTTGAAATATATTCGAGGATTTCGATAGTTATAGTCAGAATTTATAAATTATAAATTGTTTTGTTTTTTATAATTATCACTACTACGTACTTTAGTTGAAATGAAAATTTAATCAAATGATATCTGATAATAGATTAGTTTTGTGTAGTAAAAATAAATATGTAAATACATATATTTATAATGTTATTTGTCGGAGGCAAGAAATCCTTTATTACAAGTTCATATTTAAGGAAAATGTACTATAAAGGAAAAGGGTTACAACAAAAATTAATTTTTAATTTTTACATAGACATATATTATATTTAACATTTTCTTAGATTTACTAATAAATTGTCAATATTTACATCAATTTGTACATACAACTGACCATTTTGGTCTTTATACATAGGATGAGACATATAAAGTGATTTATGTGATTACTTTTAAAATTCGAGGTCATATTTTAAAAATTATCCATGTAGAAAATCTTTAATTAATAAACAGATATCGTAATAATCAAACAATTATTTTTCATGTGTAAATGTTGAAAATATTTAAGTATTTAAAAATGGAAGCTATATTATCTTTTAATGTATATACATGAAAAAGTACCATGAAAAATTGTCAGCCACATCAGTTTTTGATTTTATTGAAAGATAAAATATATAACATAATTAAATTGTACAATTTGCACGTGTCCTCAAACTTTGAATACAATCCCATTGATTAATTTATAAAAATCGTCTCATATAATAACATACAAATATATTTGTATACATGTATTTTTCGTGCAAAGTGTTTTGAAATATTTTGTTTTGGTAGTGGTATGTTGGTACACCAATGAAGAGTACTTTCATGAAATGTTTAAAATTGTTTTTATAAATTCGTTTCAGATATTTATGATATGAAGATATGATTTTATAAATCATATTCTTAGATAATAGGAAATATTGACTAGTATAGTAAATTATACAATAGTAATTATTAATTATACATACGATAGAAATTAAATAAAAAAATATCAACATATAAACGTTTACAATTATTTGGTATCATTATAAATATATCTACTATAGATATGCACAAGAAACTTAAGGTTTTTTTTTTTGGATCCTATATTTTTTTTGTTTGTAAAATATAATATGATCGATTGTTGGACAGTGTTTCATGTTGGAATACTTATCAACGTATTGTCCCTACTTAAGAAAGAAAGTAGTTTGTACATTCTATCCTTTGTTCATGTGTCATTATACTGTACTTCTTTTAAAGAAATATAGGTTCTATAAAAAAAAAACTTATGTAATCTTGAAATCGAAAAAATTGGAACCTTAACTAAATATGATTTTTACCATATTATATGCTCCTTTCAATCAAATATACGTCTATCTTCAATATTTTTCCGTATTATTAAAAACAACAGAGATATTTAAAATTCCAGTCTTAGGTATCTCACCTTTTATATATATATATTTATAATATATACGTTGTTGAATATTTAAAAAAAAATAACGTTAAAATTATACATGTCTTTTTGAAAATTATAATTTTATGAAAATGACTGAAAATGTGATTTCATAAAAATACATTAGATACAAATAAGTTATTATAATAATATAAAGGTGCATTCAATTTGTAGGTACTAATTTTCAATACAATAGAATCTCCATTATCTGAATGTTCTACTATTTCTATTCAAACATTCTATTCTTTACATATTTTATTATCCGAACGGAACATATCCTCATATAATATCTCTTTTTTTTAAGAATATTCTTTTATTATGGTAAAAATTAACTTTGATCGTAATACAGTATGAAACTTGCAACGTATGTTTTAATTAAAATAACAACGTGTAGCGTTAACTACAGAAATACAACAAGAATTTTAAAAACATTGTAATATGTGTTGTAAGTACTATAAAACTAGTTATATAACGTGAACTTCTCTTTCCAGCCGTATCTTAGATACCAATTTTTCGTGTGAACTTCATCTCTGAAGACTAAATCAGCTACTCTAGACTAGAGTAGCGAATTCTACCGAAACTTTGTTTCCGATCTTATGTTGGCTTATTTTACACTATGTATCCCGAAAATCTGTAGACTTGAATTACACGTAATTTGGACTTGGGCTTAATAAAGAAAGTCTCTGAATCTCATGAACTTGGATGTAAACTTGCGAAACCTCGACTGAATTTTTGACAAGAAAAAAGGTCCTTTTATGGCACTTTCGATAAGTATCGCTACCTAATTAGAATTTTTTCAGATCTTATCAACAGGGTTTTATTGCCCTTCGTACCTGGCTAGCCAGAAATACGTTGCTTCTTCACATCCTACCCTTAACCTAAAATTATATCTACAGAAATATACTATCTCATGTTGCAGTAACAATATAAGACATTGGAGAAGATATGATTATTAGCATTAAAAATGTCTCTATAAATATCTTCAATGCATTTGTGCCTTGAGGATAAAAGACTTCAATTGTTCATAATGCAAAAAGAATGTAAAAGTATTTAGACGATTTAACAATCAAAAATATAGAATTCGTACATTTTAACAAATTTGTACGCGTATACGTATTACGAATGTGTTCCATTTGTTATTCGTATTTACATTATTCAAAAGAGAAACAAATAGAATGTTCAACGTTAGAAAAGTGAGCATTTTATTTTCTAAACGATCACATATCACTTATTATTCAGATAAAACAAATAATGGAGGTTCTTCTGTGTGCAGACTTTAGAATCCACAAAAACATTGACAACGAATTAAATATATACAAACTGTAAAATAGAAAAAGTATTTTTACAAGTAAATACTATAAAGAAATATTCATGTTATACATATTATAACATGTTATTTACAATTCTGTAGTGATTTCATCTTGTGGTCGAAAACCAAGTATTGTAAAGTCATCAATGAGGTATTCACGAACCCGTGACCAATCAGATAGAATAGTATAGTTAGCAGCCTCTGTAGTACTTTGAAATTCCCATTGTGGGTTTAATTCATGATCAAGCCCATTTCCTTCACACTCATCTATTGCACAAATTGGTTCTGTTAAAGTTGCACCGGTATTATAAGTATGATTGAAAGTTGAAATGGCAAGCTCTTGAAAATGTGTACTTGAAGGTTTCAGTTGTTTTTGGTTGTCATACACTAGCGGAGTTGTCTGTCCTATACTAGATCCATTTGGGCTAAGTTTCTCATTGTACGCTCCAGAACTGTTTTGCCCGAGGCTAGAACTTACAGGGCTGTCCTTTACATATCCAAGGCTGGAGCTTGCAGGACTGATACTTGACTTATCACTTGCTTGAAATGTTGTAAGTGGTACATTTGCTTGGAATGTAGTCAGATTAGTTGGAGTGGTTCTCAGCTCATATGGCTGAGGTGATTGTGTGATTGTTGTTTGCTGCGGTGAATTCATTTGAACGGATACTGTTGATTGTTGCAAGAATGTCACAAGCTGAGCCACCTTAAAGAGTAAAACAAATATTCGCTATAATATTTTCTTTGTTTAAATTCATATAAAACGTTGTATTTTTTATTGGTATATGCAACATTTCAACTTCTTTCATCTATATACACAGAAAAGTAACTACATTAATTATGCTTTCAACGTGTATCACTCACCAAAATGTTTTAAAGACTTGCATGAAAAAGAATTAAAATATAAAATATCAAGCTGTTTGAAATCAATTCTTTCTAAATCGATGTTTAAATAAATATTTAACTTACTTCAGGAGAACTGTGCCTCTTATAACGCCTCAAGAGTCTTTCTGCCCATGAAAAGAGTCTTTGCCAATCATCTGGAGGAACTGGTATTTCATCATCTCTTCTGTTAATAAGAACTAGTATCCTTGCCAAATCACGTAAAACTGGTCTGTAAATTGTATATATGTATTTAAAAAATTTATTAATTAAAATATTGTATTAAGTACATATATAAATAATTATACCTATATGCTTGTATTCCAACAGCACCATCCCCATTGTTTCCTGAATAATATAATTCTCTAACTTGTCTTCTAGTATCGTTGAGCATAGATAGAAATGTATTACCCTCTCCCCTAAGTGTTGCAAGGTGTTTTAAAAATTCTCTTCTCTCTGCACTAAAACACAAGTGAAAACACACTCTTTCTTTATAACTAATATTGTCAGTTTTATAAATTATAATTGTAATATATTAAAAATATACCTGTCTTCAAATTGCTGAATAAATTTAGCAGTTTTTTTCTTTTTTCTATGCACAATTATAGCTCCGCATAATATAATGAGGATACATATTGTTGCTCCAGAAACAACTCCTACCAAAATGGCTACCTGACTACCAGTGAATCCAAACATATATCCAGTTTCTTTGCAAATTCTGCCCATATATTCATCTCTAGTCGACCAATCTGCAATGTGACCTGGTGGACAAGTATCGACACAAGTTCCCTGATGTAAAAGTACTGCACATCTAGCACATGTACCATCTCTGCATCTCTTGCATCCTCCTTGCCCTTCGATACATTCTACAACTATAAAAAATGTACGTTTTACTTTTTTCTGCACAGAATAATTAAAAAAACATATACTTGCTAAGACTATAATAGAATTCTATAAATTACTATTCTGAGAACATATGTACTTTAATATTCCTCTTATGTACATATCTTAATTGTCTTTACACAGTTTCAAAAGCTCTTAACAGATTTATAATTATTGTACTAACTGTATATTTACCTTCTTTTTCTTTTTTTATCTATTCTTCTTAACCATTTAACTATTCTATTACAACTACTTCTAGTTAAAACTTTCTTTTTATTAAATGTTTCATAATTTTTCTTGCACAAACATTTTCTTCTGTACTTTTCATTTAAATACATACTTTTTTACTTTCTTATACAATTTAGTCCTTATTATTAATTTTAAATTATTATCCTTTCTTTAATTCTAAAAGTATCCTTGTGTTAAACAAGATTTAATGTATATTGAGGATTAGGAGACATTGTCTCTAGATGGAATTCATATTCAGTGGTCAGGATGTTTGAAAAAGGTTATTTTATTATCGGTAATAACATTGCTATCACAAAAATGTATTTCATGGATAAACAGAGAAATTGTTCTTACATAATGAACATTATTCAGGGATAATCTTTATAAATCTGAAATATTATTACATAGAAGTTGCATTAATAATATGCAGTACATATATCCAATGTACAATTTTTAAAAACAATTTGATTATAAACTATATTTATTCAATATATTTGTAAACATATCTAAACATACAAAGTTGCTATAGGTATTACAATTATTATTTAATGCCAATTGAAGCATAAATATACAGTTACTTATGTCTCTTATGTATGTCGACCAAATAGTACCATTTATGTAGCTTTATTACTTACATTAAGGCTTTTTTATACGAAACAAATGCAAGACATTACATGCGAAATTTATTTGATTTCATTTAAACGCATACGTTTCACGTGATCTGTTTTTCTTTTTAATTATTAATTATCGAGGTTAAGTAAAACGCCTGTCGCCTCTCCTTAAAGTAGATATGTTTCCAGGTCAACAAAACTGTGATAGCACTGTCTCAAATTATACATCAGTTCTATTCACAGCAGTTCTTGAGAGCAGAGCAATTCCGCTAGTTTCTCTCCGTTATAATAGTACACAAATAAAGTTTTAAAACTTTATGTAGATACATGTATATACTTCGTCATAAGTCGAGCTCATTGTCAAGAATGATATACACTGCTATACACTGAAAGGGACTGAAATATTTAATTAAATTTTAACATTGTTATATGCACAAATTCAAGTGACCGCTTTAAGTCGCATCCTCGACTGTCTACAACTGAGAATGACGTCACAAACTATGTTCTCTCTACCGATACCGCTAGATGCCTTCATGTTTGAAAGATAGACAGCAAGTTAGTACGAAGAAATGACAGAGTAACTGAACGGATATAGTGGGGGGTTGATCTTTCAATGGCCTTGAGTTGGTGAGATTAATTTTATTCCGATATAACATATTTGAAGGGTTCGCTGTAATAAGCAGCTCCACTTTTAACATATTGTTTTGTTATTGTATATCCTATTTAATTAATAAAACTGTGATGTTTCACTTCGCGTAAACAGGAGTTAACTTCAAACAATAAGTATACTCTTTCTGCAGCAGATCAGCAAATAATAAAAGGAAACAAATATTTAATTACGAAGTACATTTATACACGAGAGTGTTTATAATATTCGTCTAATGAAATCATTAAACTGAAGCATTCGATATAATATAATACGCATAACAAGAGATGGGTCTTAAGACTGCGTAAATGGAATTAGAAAATAATGCAACAATATATACCGTTTTTAGTGGATAACGATCGCTTTCGCTTGCGACCATTATACAGTAGCCAATTTAATTTAATTCTTCAAAGTAATAGAATTATTTTGTTTCACTTCCACAGTTTTTAATTCAATTAAAAGTATTTATAACAGAATTTTATTTCATGAATGCAATTTTTATTAAATCTAAAATAAGAATATTAAGCCAGTTAAAGTAACTTTATTCGTTCTTGGAAACACTTAATTAAAAAAATAAACTTTTCCTTTTAATAATTGCACGTTTCGTGTGTTTGCTAACACGCATTAGTACACTTTCGTTAGTAAGGAATATTCAATTTTAATCAAATGTAAATATAATATTACGTTTCGTAATTTTATGATCTTTAAGATTTCGTCGTAAAACAGTAATAGTCTGTTTCACATACCTACCACTTTGAACATAATTTTTGTTTTTTCACGCGTTTCCTACTTTCACAACGATTTTATGGCACTTAATTCTTGCGGCATCCATTTTTCTTTTTTCATTTTACCAACTGCAGAAAGGTACCAGGAACCATAGAAACAAACATTTCATTCCAAACTTCGAACATCGACACAATATCTATTTGTATCAAATTTCTATGAATTGTTGATGTTACTATATTTGAAATTTCAGAAGTCCCCTCGACTGACAAATTTTCTTTGTTTTCTATTAAATTACAAATTTTATCCTCGTCAATTTCAGAATATCGAACGGCAGGGACTTATGGGACGACCTAATACTTTGATCCACTGACTACGGTGGATTTCACTGTGACTGCCTCGTCGGTAAGGCCCTTGGCTGCTCGTATTTCTATCAATTCACTTGTTTCGGGAGCTGAAACGTGTAAACTTTGACACCTGCTCGAGTTTACGACCTCGCTATATCGTGGCCCGTACTATACATAGAAATTTTTTGACGATCACCGATGAATTAATTAAAGCAAAATCGTTGGATTGTTATCGAAACTCGTGTTAAGATATTTGTGGAAAAGGTGTTAACATAAAACCGTTAGTTTTACGTGTAACGTTGGATGCGTTACACTTACGGTGTAAATGCGCATGTGCGTCCACTAGTCATGAGCATCTGCTACCCATCCGGCTCTATTTACCAATTGTGCTCGTTAATTTCACGACACTCTGTTTCTTCGTGCTAATTGGACGCTTTAATAGATTTCCTACGGACCAAAATGTTCGAAAAAGAAACGAATTGTAACAGGATTGGACGCAAGAAGATGGCACTTGACGCTACCAAAATGTATTTTCGTATGCTATTCAACATTTCATACGAAGCCGTCAATTTGACGGATGTCAGGTTCCATATTTAAAATTGCAGAACGCGTAAATATTATTTTTTAACAACTTATATTGAATTTGTTTGATGCAATGGCACGAATACATATTCTAATTAAAAAAAAAATCGTGTTTTAAGGTAATCGTCAACATGAAAGGTATCAATAAATATACGTGCGATCAATGCTCGTAAATCTAGTGTTATGAACATACCATTAATGTATAATAATACGAGATTCATGTTATTTTCTATTTCTATAGTAGTAAACGTTAAACATTTTAATCCGTTCACATTCTGATCTGTGAGTACATAAAGAATATTAAAATGTATCATAACAAAACTTTTGTAGTGAAACCACTGCTCGCGATACTCCTTGACCTGTTTAACCGGCACAGCGAATAAAAGATAAAAAAAAGAGTCAATTTAATTAGTAGCGCGAAGAAATTTATTTTACATTTACCAATGTTCACATTTACCGATTTCGTCTTCTATTACGCACGAGTTTTGCTTTCGCAACGGAGTCGTTGCCTTTGCGGCTTATCGACCTCCCAACGTCCTTACAAGTAATTCTTAAAAGGACACTGTAATTCGAACATTTTCCAACAGGTTAACAGATAAGCAAGAATGGCTAAATGAATGAATAAATGTGGGGAAAAAAACCATCGGAAGAAAAGATTTTCTCCATACGATGAATTATCGATTATCATCCGATGTTTCAGAATTGTTTGATAAAACTAGAAAGATTCTACGTCCGGATACAGTTCGTTGAGCGTTAAAAGAAAGTGGTTGCAATGGTAGACTGCTTCGTAAAATGCTATACATAAATAAAGAAAATCGCAGAAGAAGATTGATATTTGTCAAGCACTTTGTTTCTAAAAATCAAATCAAACTGTTGGCCACTGTTACATTGCGTGAAATACTGTATTCAAAATATTCGATTGGTCTGTTAATCTTTATTTGTATAGCGTGGTCTGTGACGTACGATTTTCCAACTTTAACGAACGTGTTAAAAATATTGTCCACAAAGAAAGGCGAACATCTTAGAATATGAGCATCGTTGCAGCGTGTGCTGGTATGAATCCAGAAATTATAAAACGTGCACGTGACGTGGCGGTTCAAAGGCCTGCAACAGTGCAGCGATGATAATGGTCTACATTTAGAGTATCTATCATAACGTAATAATTATTATTCTACAATTATTCACGACCTCCCGTGATCTTGAACGCGTTGAAATTATTAAGACTTATCAAAATTTTCGTTCGATTCGAATAACGTTCTGTGCGCCTCGTTCTTAGCTTGCCCCAGTTTCTAGAATCAGTCCACGTACAGTATTCGTATCAAAAGGATCAAGATCCACCTCGTATCTCCCATTTATTCATTTGAGCTGACTTCTTGCTTTCTGCCATCGGTCTATGATATCTCAAGCCACGTTTCCACACGCGCAACGGACGCCACGGAACATAATTATGACGCCTTTTCGATGCGCGGTGCCTTTACGAGTGACTCTTTTTAAGTGCTTCAAGTGTGTTCAACGACGCGCGTAGTACACTCTGTAACACAACCCTGGGGCACACAGTACGTTTAGATTATTAAAATATCTACCACGTTGGGGCTGGATCGGACTTTTCTAGATATCGCTGTCGCGTTCTTGTATTACAGACTGCACTCTAAAACGCAGTCTAGGATCTAAGCTAGGAAACCCATATTGCTAAATGTCGAACCACGATTACGTTTCGCCGGCGTCAAGCGCATAAGTTACATACTATACTGTACCACCACATGAATGCATTGCATCATCGGTGCAAAACTTTTGTACGACGATCTTGGTGATCATTGGGCTCGTTTGATATAAAAGGGAAGAAAGCCGAGTCTTACACGTCCGTGTATCGCGTAATACAGTTACTGGTAATTAAATATTCATACCACAATTAAGCGGATCATTAATTTTTATTACATGATGTAATTACGAAGATTCTTACGTAGAAAACATTCAGGATTAAAGGAAAGGTATTCCTTAAAAAATTGCAAATATTACTTATTAAATTTAAAAATATTACTTACGACAAATAGACTGATGATATTGCCGTTAAAATTATTTATGTTTCGTAAACAAAATATAACTCAAGTCATTAAAATAGATGTAAATTATTAAAGCTTTCGTTTATATTATAATGCAATTAGTAGGAGTAATTTGTTACGTACACCAATTAGCAAAGTATTAAAATGTTCGATTCAGGCAACGGAATATAACAGTATTGATCTCGATATTTTCGAGATATTTTCAACGAAATATAAGTTTATAAAGGGCGAGTTTACGTACATTTTCAGGATAGATTACACTACCATTAATCGTTGATATTATAATTTATGCTGTTAACTAATGGAACGATGTATGAATATATGTATAGGAACATAGCGTGAAACTCGCTTTCCAGTATTCTGTCTGCATTCGCAGTGACGACTGGCAATACATTGGGAGAAAGTCCTGGTCACCTTTTACATTTCAAGCTACGAGTTCGTAGAACTACATTTTACGGTTTTTCTACTCGCGGAATGATCGGTATCTTTATATTTTAAGCAATTATCATTCCTAGCAAGAAATTTAAGTAGTTATGCAATTTGAATATACATCATAATTCCACGTCGGTAATAAATAGCTTGTGGAAACGAAATCTGATGCATAAAAAGTATATTAATTAAAAAAAGTTATTAATTTTAATATTAGGTAATTTACGTTATAAATATGTGTTGGGTTCTTTTTCAAAAGTTTACAGTAGAATACTCCGTTAAGCCATTTTCATAATAACCGGCACGCGCGTGCACGTATACTTGCAAAAAGTAAAAAATTGTTAAAAATAAAATTCGCTTTAAATATTATTAGGGAACCTAATTTTTGTTATATGTAATGCATCGATACACGGCATTCCTTGTTCAATCGATAAAAGAGAAATTGCCGTTTAACCACGTATGAGAACTTTCCACATACCCACGGTCAATTTAGTTATGTAGCACGGCAATCTGCATCAGTGACAAAGTAGGAACCGAGTTCTCTCCTAAACGTTTCCTTATTGCGGAATCCGTCCTCATTTCGCAAAGTGGAAGTTCGTCGGTCACCGTGTGACAATATAAATGTAAAGTGGGAGAAACTTAACAACGTCGTTGTTACGACTTTAAATAGAGCTGGTCGAAAAGGTATTCGTATTATTTGCACGATATCGTTAGAAAAATATTAAGCGTACGAATACTTTTTTCGAGCCACTGTAACACGTCATACTCGCTTTACAAATGTTCCAGAAAATTGTTCGATATATCAGTTCTGTAATTGCAAACAAAATTAATTGACACAATAGATATCTTTACATACAGGGTGTTCAGCCACCCCTGGGAAAAATTTTAATGGGGGATTCTAGAGGCCAAAATAAGACGAAAATCGAGAATACCAATTTGTTGATGGAGGCTTCGTTAAAAAGTTATTAACATTTAAAGTTCCGCCAGTACTGAATTTTTTTCTCGAAAATACGCAGGATTTCGGGGGTATGTCTATTCACCAAAAATGATTGTAATTGACCCCCCCAACCGAAAATAATTTTTCCAGAACGATTTGAAATTTTTTTTTTCGTCGAAAAAAGGCACCTAATTAGATTTTCAGTAAGGAATTTTTTTCTCGAAAGTGTGTAGGATTTCGGGGGTAATTGTAATGACCAAAAATGATTGTAATTGATCCCCACAGCTAATAATATTTTTTCCAGAACGATTTGAAATTTTTTTTTTCCGTCGAAAAATTTCACACCTCGAATTTTTTTCTCGAAACAGCGTAGGATTTCGAGGGTAATTGTAATGACCAAAAATGATTCTAATTAACCCCCGCAACCGAAAATAATTTTTCCAGAACGATTTGAAATTTTTTTTTCCGTCGAAAAATTTCACATCTTCTCGAATTTTTTTCTCGAAAGTGGATAGGATTTCGGAGATATGTGTATTCATTGAAAATGATTGTAATTGACCCCTGTAACCGAAAATAATTTTTCCAGAACGATTTGAAATTTTTGAATTTAATTGTTAATAACTTTTTAACGAAGCCTCCATCAACGAATTGGTATTCTTCATTTTCGTCTTATTTTGTCCTCTAGAATCGTCCATTAAAATTTTTCCCACAGGTGGCCGAACACCCTGTATATTAACTGGAAGACAGTTAAATAGAACGTAAGTTTAGACGAATAGAGGAATTAATTAGTTAACGATCTTATACAAGTGGCAAGCTTGGAGAATTAATTCGAATGATGAATATATAACAAAAGGAACATATAATGAGTATCTGGTACATAACAGAAACAGGGTTAAGCAACGGCTAAGATGCCAGTGCTCCGTTAGTACGCCACTTCTGATATGTACCAAGATTTTATACCCGTTATTGTCATTCGTATCTAATTTCTTATGGCCTTGAACTATTATCGTGGTATACAGTGGCGGGCATATACTCACGAACACTTCTTAACGTTAGTATCTCTCGTTGTAGAAACGATATTGTCAGTTGTTTGTTTGTATCAGTGAAATGTTCCTTACAGAAGAGTTTATTACATTCTAAAGAATAATCGAATAGTTCCTAGAAAAAGGGGTACGTTGCATTGCATAAATTTGAGACTATACTGATAAACGGTTTACTGTTCACTGCAGTAACTAAGAAGCAGTTGGTGCAACGTTACACCATTCTTTTATTTTAAAAAGTAAATTATAATCCACTAAGGAGAAAGTGATTTGTTAACTACGAATCACATTATGCTGACCACAATTCCACGATAAAATAAAATTCGAATATTCGTAACGTACGTCCTTTTTCCAGGGAGCTATTCAATTATTGAAATTATGGTCAGTATTATAAAAACACGGTTCACCGCAATGCGGTATTTTTCACGTAGCCGCACGAAACCTGCCCAATTATCGGGTCCATATTAATATAGGTATTATTTTTAATATTTGTATAATTGTCGAAAAACACAGAAATGGTCGGTTTCGAGTTACTTAATTTTTTGCCCATATCTGTTAGCTGTTCAATACGAACGATGTTAGCCAGTATCGTCGCTCGAGTTTCTCATATTTGTACAAATAAGTAACTGTACTTCGTAATTTACCCGTGATCCCGAAGCGACCGAGCGAATGGTCGGTGCACGAGAGCAACAGAGAAACTCGTACACCGAGAATTCGTTCTCTGAGAGAACCAGTCATTACGTAACTTTGTTAATGCCAGGACCTATCCTGCCGCCAGAAATATACAGTTATAACTCATGGATTCCGTGAAACGTAAGTAAACTGACTAAGAATGTGGAACCTCGAACAATATACGCGTTTGGAAGGTGGGACACACGCCGCCACGTGAAATGCACCGGTGACCTAGCAACGAAGTCCGCATAACAATGATATTGAATCTTGCCTCGCGATTTCGCAATCATATTTACGAATATTCGCGTTTTAAAAATATTCAAGAGATCGGAAACACGATCGAAAAATACAGGGTGTTCGGCTACCCCTGGAAAAAAATTTTAATGGGAAATTTTAAGGGCCAAAATAAGAATATCAATTTCTTGATTGAGGTTCCGTTAAAATTTTTCGGCGAAAAAACAATTCTTCAAATCGTTCTAAAAAAATTATTTTCGGTTGCGGGGGCCAATTACAATCATTTTGGGTCATTACAATTACCCCCGAAATCCTAAGCATTTTCGAGAAAAAAATTCGAGTGAGTGCTAAAATTTTTCGGCGAAATTGAAAAATTTCAAATCGTTCTAAAAAAATTATCTCTGGTTGCAGGGGTCAATTACAATCATTTTTTGTGAATAGACATATCCCCAAAATCCTAAGCATTTTCGAGAAAAAAAATCGAGTGTATTAAAATTTTTCGGCGAAATTGAAAAATTTCAAATCGTTCTAAAAAAATTATCTTTGGTTGCAGGGGCCAATTACAATCATTTTTGGTGAATAGACATATCCCCAAAATCCTAAGCATTTTCGAGAAAAAAAATCGAATGTGTTGAAATTTTTCGGCGAAATTGAAAAATTTCAAATCGTTCTAAAAAAATTATCTCTGGTTGCAAGGGTCAATTGCAATCATTTTTGGTCAATACACATACTCGCGAAATCCTACGGATTTTCGAGAAAAAAATGCTTTACCGAAAATATACCGTGTGGCCAGGAATGTTTCATGCGTATGCCTAAAAATCATAACTTCAGTACAGATTGGAGGATTTTAATATTTTAAAAGGCAAACAACGCATATTTAGGTGAAGAATATGTAGAAATTCCAAGACTATTCGAAAAGTTGTCACTGACATCCATTTGTGTTCCCAGTAAATGTAATTAAACAATGAAAAGAACCGTAAAATTGAGTAAACTTCGAGGAGACTAGAAACCGACACGGTAAGAAAACTATGCGGTCATGGAACCACTGCATATGCGCATTGAAAAACCGTTAACATTGTGTAAATCTCAAGGTTCATTTTCTTAAGACGCGAATCGTGCACATTTAAATGTCGTACCGTATATCTCGTATCTTCGATCGAGAACATATTTAGAAATAAATTTTTTTATCGAAATGTAAAAAATATTGACGTTTCTAAAAATAAAAATCATCGTACAGTTTCATATACATGATTGTTTTATTAAATTTTTAATTTATTAGTAAAATTTAACGGTTTTTCTCGATTAAATGGCAATTGAAATAATACAGAAATTTACTTATTACAATTACAATCTACTCTTGGGTGGATCTTTGTGTTAAAATTCTCTTCGCGGAAATCCAAGACCAATGTTATTTTATTTTATCGCACGAGTATTGTATTTCGAAACTGTTCTCATCGAATTAAAGTCCCTTATAGAAGGTAACGAGATAGCCGAGGATAAGAGGAACAGAAAATGACGAAGGAAGGGGCAGGAGAAGGATGCAGATGTTTCGCTGACGATGAGTTACCAGAGCCAAGGCGGAAGTTGTCAGACCGGATGCCGATAGTAAGATTGCCGTGTGCTTTATAAAAACATGTATTTGGACGATAAGGTTGCTGGGTCTCTTTAAAAATTTATGAAATTATACCTTATTACGTATTTAACTGCAAAATCATATTTAAAGGTACGAGCTTTCTTTTAATTAATTTACAGGATTATTACTTATTATCGTGCATATTATCATACCTAAAGTTAGTCATCGGTTCAGAAATAATGTTCGATGTGTTACGTAAACATACTAAAACATAAAATAGACTTTCTTTATTTAGAAAAGAATTCGAACGTTAAACAAGCTACGAAGTACTAAAACAAGCATCATCACAATCGATGTAAATCACAGTGGATATTTCGAACGATGAAAGTGATTTTACTCCAATAAGAATATAAGTTTGTTGTGACTGTGTAGTAGAGAGTGACGATAAATAATGTCGTTAAAAATGTTCACTATTAATAAAACATAATTGTTTTCTTTTTTTAATACTAGTTTATTAATTTTTTTACCGTGATAATTTTTAATTATAAATTGAGCTAGTATAACTGATTGTACTAAATAGTTTATACGCGATGTTAGATAACACCTTATTTTCCTTAATGAGAGATTAACAGGTCAATTTCGTATCATTTTCTTGTGTAATCGTTTGCGCGAATTATTGGAATAAGTTCCATTAGACGTAGTACGTCACATGTGATTTATGCATGACTGTGCAACGTTTCATTTCAGTCGAGTAGCCAGACAGTTCTTCAGCGAACGATTTTCTAACAGATGGATGGGTTCCTGCGGAACCTTTACCGCCTGACCTATTCATCCGGCACATTGAAATCTGTTCGACTTTTATTCCTGAAGCTATTTAAAAGCAATTGCTTATTCAAACGTTGCGTTCCTAAACAGACCGGTATTCCAAATATGCCGCGCTTCCTCTGCTTTCTGCGAGGTTTCGTACAATAGTTAAGTGTATGCGTAAAGAAGAAAAATCCAAGCCTGAAACCGGCGGAGTCGAGTGTGCGTAGAAAATGCGGGTCTCGTGCGGTACAAGTTGGTTTACTCTGCATTGGACACACGGATCAGGCTAGATTCGTAGAAGAAAACGGTACCTTGGAAAATCAAATGGGAGTTCGGCACGGAGACTACCGTTCCAACTTCCCTTTCTACTACCAGTTCTCTACACCGTACGCTACTCGAAAAAGTCTAGATTCCGCTTACCTACGGTGCCTTCGAGATTGTTGACGTGTACAGTAATGCATGGCTCGCGCCTCGCAGTAATACAATTTATGATCTGGACGTAGAAAGAATGGTGTTCTTTGAGATTAAAATTCACTTTAGGATGATCAAACAATTAAACCAAAGGTTCGAACAAAACTGTTGAAATTTTTAATTACTTAAAAATAATCTTTCTCCTTGTTTGTTAATTAAACGTAGAAAGAATGGTGTTCTTTGAAATTAAAATTCACTTTAGGATGATCAAACAATTAAACCAAAGGTTCGAACAAAACTGTTGAAATTTTTAATTATTTAAAAATAATCTTTCTCCTTGTTTGTTAATTAAATGAAAAACGCGATCACAATCTGCAGCGATGTTAGTAGAATTGTTGTGCATGTAAAGTCTGAGGCATCAATTATTCCGAGTAATGCTTGTACGAAACAATAACTATGAGAGAGAAACGGTACGATTCTCCTAATTAAAAAAGACTTGAGTAATCTTTTCATCTAAATGATAGCTATGGTACCATATTGAGCAAGTTGCTCACAGGATGCTACCGCTTATCGAACTATCTAGCGATGCGCTCGTAGCACGTGCATACGATAAAAGACTAAACGTATGGTGTTAACCCCGGACACGGCCGACGAATTATAAAGAGCATAATGTTCCAATAGGAAAATGAACTATAATATACGTGGACGAAATTTCCATAAGAACACTACTATCTCGAATAAGAATAGCAAGAATTTTGATAATAATATCAAAGAAATGCTAAGCAATAATAGAAAGCAGAGAACCAAGAGAAGTTTAGACGTAATTAAAAGTGATTACCATTCGGAGAAAAGTTTTTAATTGAATAAAACTTTCTTTGAAAGTTAGCGATTCAGAATGATGTGCCTGTGTTAAAACTGTTATTTTATTGTGTATAAAATAAAGAAAATAGAATAAAATACATAACTTGCTGTATACATACCGAGCAGTTCAACACTATAAAAGTGTTACGGTAGAAATTGCTAGTAATCTGGCTGGCATAAATACTAAGTACCTGCTTTCTACTTGTAACACGATATAAAAAGACGTTCTAAGGTATTCATGTGTGAGTTTCGCTTTCAACATAATCCTTAACAGCCACTACTATCTTAGAAATAAAGAAAAGGTAAAAACTAATGAATTTATGCAATCACAGACTTCTTATAAAGAAAGTATCGGAGCAATTAAACGCTTCCAACGAACATACGTTTAAAGATTTGCCATTGTTATTTACTTAAGCCATTTTTTAAATTTTTCGCGTCTTCCAAATAATATATCATTTACTATAATTTATTAAGTATATGTACCTCTCGAAGTTGAAGATATTGCTTGTACCGATTTACGTGTAAAATACTTTCTGTATGTGCCTTTCACCAAACCTCTGAGTTCATTTTTAAATGTCGTTTAACAAGTTTCATTAATTCATTCCAATATAAAATAGGATTCGTTTATATCGAAAATAAATAAGTATATAAATATTGTTTATTTTCGTTATATGCACGTATAAAATGAACAATAATTATGACACCTTTTTCAACAATTTCAAAATTTTTTTATTTTTCGGAACGTACGAAGAGTACCGTACGATACGTTGTATCTCTAAGTTCGACCATTTTCTTCTAGAAGATTTTATAGAAGCATTTCCATCCTAGAAGTAGTATACCTTTCCCTTGCATCTACGGTTATGCCCAGTGGTGATTTGTTCTGGTCAGGGCTGGTAGCGTTCTCTAACCTAGAGTAACTCACACACAATCGTGCCCCAACAACGCAAAAACGATTCTTGTCTCCTTTCACTTGCACAAACAAGCCGCAAACATCTACTTCATTTCATCCACCATGATTGGTCGCATAACTCGATTGTATAAAACTTTATTATTACCCCCCATCCGATAGAATAATTTTCGCACGTATCCTTACGTAATGTATAATCACATTTAGTTTTATTAGCGATATGTATTGTCTAACATTTTATCGTTGTCCTGTATTACATTAATTTCTGTAATCTACTTATTCACGTACGTATTAACTCGCCGTACTTTTCATATATTTACTCGTATTTTGATTTGTCAATATACGTAACAATAGTAAACTAATAACCATTCAATTTGAAAATATTGCTGATGAAAATAACTTAATCGCAAATACAATGTTTGATAAGTAAAACTGAACGCGTATTCGGTCACCGTAAAAAAATAAATATTTTCTTTTTCTAAAGAAATTATTAATAGGGTTATTTCTTTAAAAGATTATATATCTTCGTGTCAGAATCACTATACATATGAAATAAATGACTATTTTTCATTAATCTATCTTTTTACTGTTAAATATTTACGAATGTGTACTCGGAATATTAAAATTTAAAAATTCATAAATATTTATAAAAATTTTGCACAGAATGGTACATTTCATGTCATTATCTTCACTTTGTCTTATCCTTTTAAATATTAAGTATCGATTTCTCTTTTATACGTTCATCAACAAGCTGTATAATCCTAATTTTTAAAAAATACTAATCGTCGAAACTAAACTGCTTTGACAGTGTTTTTAAATGTCATATTTGTAGATATTATTCCTCAACAACTGATAGAAAAATCACTATTTAGTACAAGACTCGCGAAGGAAACACGGTTGACATCAAAAGAGGATTTCTGATATGATGCATGTGCAAACTGGCAAGCATTGTAGAACAATTAATTTTGTGTTGATGTTTTATACACGGTGACGAAATATTATTTCAAGTAGGTATTCATCTTTTACGGTTCGTAATATCGCACGATTAATCGTACGGAATAAATGTAAAAATAAAATCTTTACTTAAAAATCAATGGAGCACGTAATTTTAGAAAGAATAAATCTACAATTCAAAACTTTGTAAATTTGTTTACACGATACGATATTATTTTTATTTCTCCATTCATATGTTTATATCATTGTAAAAGTATAGCGTAATGACAATATAGCAATAGTAAACATACAGTTACCAGAAACTATTCGATTAATTAAAACTTATTAATCTGTATTTTATGAAAGGATTTGAACAAACATAAGAGCACCAAAAATAATAAAAGACAAAAGATAACATAGAGATTTAATAAATCGGATTAACCACGTGTGTTTAAAGTACAGGATACCATAACACAGTATAGTTCATTTTTATTACCTCGTAATTCGTTTTCAGCCCACGCATAATCCACAAGACAGGAGAAGAGTGCTGCACTAAACTTCACTACTGTTGATAAATTACCCATTTTGAGTCGACATAATTCCTATGCCCGCCGCAAAAGTCACAAAACTTCATGAAAAACTAAACCATCATTCAGTCACTTAATAACACACCCATCTCTCGCGACAGTCGGTAGCATACTGAAGAAACAAATTCTATTAGAAAGTGGGAAGGTGGAAGGTGTTTTCATTCCCCCAACCAGCGATGTGAAGATTAAAACCATTGATATATTGGAGATAAGATCCACAATGTTGCATACTTTACTTTGAATTTCAAGATGGCGCATCGAGCGCGATATAGTATAGGGATTTGTTGTGTTGTGTGAGTGTAACGTCCGCGTAGCGTACGTCTCCCCACTCTGGCCCTCGTCCCTATATTATGTATAGTCAGTTACCAGATTATAAATAACTAGACTTACAACATCACAAAACATTATAACTATTATGTTCATTCACTAGTAATTATTATATTCAATCGCTAGGTAACGATTGTTAGTCAGTTATTCATTGTGATAGACATGTCAATCGGAAGAAAAGAACCCGATTAATAGGCCGCGATCATTTGTGACTCTATTGTTATATACCCGAGCCGCGCAAGGGCTCCTCTTTTGAATAATAAACCAAAGTATCCAAATTTTAGTGGTGATTACTCAATTCGGCAATAGTATGTGCGTCAGAATTAAAATAGAGTCTTCAACACTTTCCCAGACAGTGGGTTAGTGAGCGTCGAAGCCCGTCTGGGAAAGTAGCAGCGAATTGTCGTACTTACAAAATTGAAATGCCTAAGAGAACCCGTCGTTCCGGTCGTCGTTGACAAAATTCGCCGTCGCGCGTTCCTTTTGAATCGGCCGGCACCCGCGGACACGCAATTACGCGGTGTTTAGGCTCCGCCAATGGAAATCGAGACTTCCGCCGCCAACGCGCAACGCCGCCTTGCCGCAGGAGAAACCACGCCACCACTTGGACGACTCATTGCAATAAAGATGCCACTCCAACGTCCTGACCGCGTCAACATTCTAGAGGGCGATTCACGACGACAGCGCTACGTGGAAATCTACCGCCAGATCGCGACGCCGCCTCCGGAGGAAAATCTAACCAAGTAAGTCTAAGGAAATCCTTTTTACCAATGCCGACGGAATCCCGACGTAACAAAGTGTGCATGATAATCATACGATTATGGTAACCCAATCTGTAGACCATACTCAGTATGAAAATATCAGCATCGTTGTTGTTAAAAACTAAAACATCGTTAATGGACAAAATAACTTATAAATGGTAATTCTTGTGATTTGTCGAATGACATTGGCGATTCTCAATTGGTAGACTGTGATGTTGACAATGTTGTTTCACCAATTGGATGCTTATTGCCATATATGCACCATGCTTCGCAACAGATCCAATGTCCTTCCCCTAATGTATATGCATAAGTAGCTTTGAGCAATATCATATTATTCGAGTAAACTGTTACGTCGGACGTTACAAAACTTTTAATTCTTACTAGATTTTTCCCCTAGATTCGTTCGGTTAAATTTTGATTTCAAAAAATCTGTTAAAATTAAATGCACTTTCAATTAAAGAGCAATAATTTAAGTTTTATATATTCAATAAATATTGAAAGTATTACAAAATTTTATTCGTTATAAAGCTGATTTACCTTTGAATTTTAAGTTTATTTTTAAGTTTTCCTTATTGCTTCCTTGTAAACTCTCCCGCCAAACATCTTTTGCATTCCTCAAATTAGGTAAATTTTATTCACGAATAATGTATAAAATTTTTAGATTCATTCGTAAACTAATTTACGTTTACATTGTACACGTAAATTAGAAATCATTAACGACTTTTTTAAATTGACACAATTAAACACAATTAAAATTTGTATTTATTATTCATGAATAAAAGATGCTCAACATTGCCCGCTACCGATACCTAAGTATAAAAATGTATACAATCTCGTCCGTTTTATTCTAAATATTTTACTCTTACATTTCATACATTAATAAGAAATACAAATTATTTCGGAAAATACCATACCTAAAATTATGTATCCGTGACATACTAAAAAAGCATTAGTCATTGGTATCGATGCAATATAAAAATACATTAGTTTGGTTATTGATTTATTGTATTTAAATATATTTACAAAGATTTTTATTACGCTGTATAACAAAACTTAAATGTGAACTAAAATAATGCCATATGTACTTCTATTAACGTAGATCAAAATGTTTGTCATGTGATCAAAATTTGCGTATTCTTTGTACTTTGTTAATGGAATCAAAGTTAGGGTAGGAGTACTGTAATTCTGTATTTTGTAAATTTATTACATGTACGTAATATTTAAAGGGCTATTTCGAAACTGTCCGTTATTCCGACTTGTGACATCATGATTTATTATTCATTATATTTATATTACACAAAGATGTATACGTAACTATATTATTGTATCGATTTTAAATACATTCCGCGAATTTTTTTTTTTATCGTTTCATAGTAGTAAGTAGAGTAAAACCGATATTTGTCCTACTACTTATTGATACTAAACCAGGTCACAAAAATTGCGTACATACATTTATAATCGACTTTGAGAAGGAATAAGGAAATAAAACAAAAAAAAAAAAATAAGAGAGAATTGAACAGAAAAGGAAGGGTAGATACACTATTTTTGTTGATTTTAATTCGCGATCATTACTACCGTACCTCTCTCACCACATATCACGATGCGACAATTTTATTTTACAGATCTATATTTTATACAAATTACTTAGGCATGATGATATTCAAGTTTCATTGCGCTTAATTATTTCGGTGCTTTAAATTATCTTTTCCGCAATTTACAAGCCAAATGCTTTCAGCATTTATACAAGACAGGTCGTGAAACGTTTTCTACGTCACTTTCAAAATTCGTTAAATATTAATAACCTATGCGTACAGAGAGGATTCTGAAATCTTCAACATTCTTTTGTATATAATATCTCGATTTTATTTCTCCACGAATGGACTAAGTATGTATACAGTACTAAAACGGCTTAATATAAAATTAAACTGTACATGGAGATGTGAGAAGTGCTCTATGTACGCAAAGTTAGAATGTAACATAAGAATATATTGGAATTATTCATCACACTATTCTGTCCAGAAATTTTTTGTATCACAAATATTAATATTACAATTACTCGCCTAAGATAGAATTTTGTTTCCCTTTCATACATAATTGTATATTATAAGCGTTTTGTTTACAATTCAATTTTTCTTATTATATCTAAGTAGTATTTTTTACTGTACTTGTTACTTGTTTTTACAAAGACTGCCCTTCACACAAGAATAGTGAGCCATGTCTCAAGGAGTTTAAGAAAAACTCAAATACGTTTACTTTTTATGTAAACCGCTTGTCGTCATACATTAAAACAGATATACTATGCTTCCCTAAATAAAATGCTTTTTTATGTTCTTCAAATTTTCTTTACAAGACATTTGTTAATATATATGCTATATATGTACAAATAATTATTTTCCCTTTGACAATTTAATTTTTGTATCTATATAATTAGTATTTAAAAATCATTATTTTTACTTTACTGTACTCCGTGTTCTAGGAAGAGTGATAATTATTTTTATCATATTTATTGATGTGTATTATGTATATTTCTTTGTTGTCTACTCAAATTAATGTTATGTACACTTTATTCTATATATTTTTATACAATTTTCCTGATATTTACTACTTCTCCCTGATACATTAAGAGAATCAATACTTATCATTGTTCTTACATTTGTTATTACAAAAACTTGCCTCTTTTACATTCTTACAAAATGTGATGAAAATGATAGTGACAGTAATGACGGCGCAGATGACTACAATAATATTAATATGAAAAAATTATATAAATCAGTAGCAATTACCATAAATTTTATAAGTAGCGATTAATTTAATCACTAAATCGTACAAGTACTATTAAATCTTAATTACTGGTTTCACACTCATAAATTATAGTAGACAGTGAAGTTATAATCGTTACACGCCAGAAAAGCAGAAGCTAATATTTATGGAACAAATGTACGTTCTCTTCTTGGAGTTGTTTATATTAATAACAATAATTACAAGTGTTACAAGTGTCCTCTTTAAGTAAACATGTGAGCCCGTTCTCTTTAGGTATGCAAATGATTTCAACACGTAATTATAAAAGACGAGGTGAAGAAATAAACAAAAATATTATATGAGCGAAATTCTATTTATTTACACCTATATCAGATTTATATGTCACAAATAATCTTCAAAAAACTATAATAGAAATAAGTATCATTACACTAAAATGTATTTTCGCGCAATAAAGAACACAACTACACATGCTTACTAAAATAGCATGATTTTTATAAACGGAAGAATGTCTTGTAGTATCATTGGAATTGTATAATAATATAATAGTCATTTTCTCACATAAGAACTTTGTTATTTACAGATGATTTCTTACATTCACAGGAGAACACTTGTCTATATGTTTCTTATTCACACTTCTTATGAAAAATGTTGATAGTGTTCAAACTCCAGCAATTTAATTGATTAATAATCCATCCCATTTTATATACATGCATATGATTCTTAACGGGAACTCTATGCTTTTTCATACTTTTGTCATATTCTGATTTTTTCTTCAAATTTTGGTACAATATGCCCTATATTTTATTCCGGCGTACATGATGTTTTAGGGGGAAATTTGTAACCTTTCAATGTTTCTTAAATATGAGTAAAAAAGCAAATACTTTTTTGATTAACATTGTTCCTCAGTAACGACTCGTCTATACTACAGATTTTAAATTAAAAAATCTTGCTTTTATATTAGGTCGAAAAGGCCACTGTTCAAGGCCACAGGCCAAGAAAATTAATTAAATTTAATTAACAAGAAGAACTTCCATTTCTTCATTTTCGTTTGTAATTCTTAAAGACAATAACAGCATTCGCGTTTGAACATCTTGTACATTGGAAGGTATTTCTGTCGAGCATATTGATATTTTGTGTATGCAAATTACCATATATCTGTTCTGACATTTATACTTTCACACTTCAAACACACTTATGCACCAAATGATGCAAAGCGTAATTTCAAAACGTCTCAAAACTGTTAAATGCTGAAAAATATAAATTAATCATCAGACTTAATTAGGTCTTCGACATCCATCAACAAAAATATTAATGACGCATAATAATGATCAATTTTATATTTTATCAACTTAAGCCATACCTTGTTAATTAATGCTACTTTCATTTATTAACAAATTTAAATGTCGTGTCTTATAAGATAGTACTCGTCATTCGATATTTCAAAGTTACAGCCGTACTTCGTGACATAGTAAATATAATTTATTTCATGCTATTCTTATAGACTCACCGAAGTTTCACGTAACTCGATGCAGATTGCACTTCGGTATATACTGATTAGTATCTAAGTGCCAACCTTTTGTTAGTGCACAAGGATAATGTGAAACTGCTTTGCAACCTCGTTTAACACAGCCAATATTTGCTCCTGTTAAACCACAAGAGTCACATATCGACTTCGCTGCATCCCACACTGCTTCTTGTAAACCTGTTACTCTGCCACCTGTATTAAAAATCACTTCTTTTAGAATCATTTAATGTTATGCATTTTAACCCCTTGACGCTGAGCTTCGTATCTTCTAAATTGTTCCACCAATTGTAAGTTATGAAAAATGTTTAGACATTTCTGATTCTCAAAGTGTTACTGACAACAGCAACAGGTAGCAAAAATCGTAATAGCAATTTTGTAACTGTTGTTGCCGTTATCGATATTGATAACAGTCTCTCATATTTAATAGTCGTCAAGAAGTTAATTTTGACAAAATTTTTTTATGACAATTATCAATATAGATAGTATTCTCGTTTATTATACCTGCCATATATACTCCAGCTGCCCAAACAGCACATTGTTCATGAAGCCACACTTCCCAACGTTGTTCTTCCCCCGGGAGTACAGTCATTCCCGTAAAAATGGCATTACTATTACTTTCAACGGAATTTCGTTTCTTTTTACCCATTTTTGCAGTGAACTGATCGGCTAGTCCAGCATACCGCAAACTTCTTTTGTTCTTACCACCTTTTTTTTGCTCTATAGTAATCTCTTGTTCATCGGCTGAAAGAATTCCATCTTCTAAACGTTCTTTACCAATTAAATAAGGTCCAAATAAATCACTTAAAACACCTGCTGGAACCTGTAATTTGAGAACAACACTGTTTATAAATGCTATTCATAGTTAATACTAATGATTCGTTTAAAAAATATATATATATAATACAAATGCTGAAAATGATTATAACGTACAGTGTAAGTTCCTGGTGCTATGTGAGGTCCAGCCAAATTAGGATGTGGTCGAGAAGGATCCCCAGGTATAACAGAATGAGGACCTTGTTTACAAAATACGCAAACCCATGTGGAATCTGTTGTATGTGCATCATAACGCGACGATAATGTTGAACTAAAGAGACCCGCTCTACTGACTTTACCTACATAAAATAATCAATTCAAATAATCAATAATTTTAAATTATTAAATATCTTAAATATGTATGCAAATTAAAGATTAAAACTACTTACCCCTATAGTCTAAATCGTTTTGATGACTGAGTCTCTTGCTTCTCCCTGCGCTACCATTTCCAACATTCTTTCGCTTTTCTTTACTTTTTTCCTCTTCCTCCTCCCTTGGTGCATTAACTACTTGAATGCTTAATGGACTGTCTCTTGGACCTTCAACATGAACTACCGGTCCGCGAGATCTAATAGAACTTGCATTTGAACCGGAATCATATGCCATTTCTCTTAATCCATCTATTTTTGTATTTTTTTTCGTTTTTTTTGAAACGTTTTGTTTTTTTGAACTTTTAGACATTTTCCTTTTTTTTACTTCCTTCTGAGGTATATCATTGCTTATAGTTCCGAAAATATTTTCGGAAGATCTTGATATTTTTCGTTTACCTCCTTGAACTTTGGCTTTCTTCCCCTTCTTCCCAGACAATTTTGCATCTACCGTGGATGAAACGTCAGTAGGGTTTACATTTTGTGAAACTTTCGTATGCAGAATATTATTTCCTAAATTTTCAGGTTTTGTCGTGCTTCCAGCTTGAAGCTCAGGCTCTGTAAGTTCTGTTTTTGATTCTTCCTTTTTGACATCTATCTCTGTCTCAACAATGCCAGCAAACATCTTCTCAAGTTCTGATTCAACTTCATTAAACGGATTTGTATTATTTACACCTTTTGGACTTGTTACTTTTGAAAATT
Source organism: Colletes gigas (assembly GCF_013123115.1). Taxonomy (NCBI): domain Eukaryota; kingdom Metazoa; phylum Arthropoda; class Insecta; order Hymenoptera; family Colletidae; genus Colletes; species Colletes gigas. The sequence goes on along the minus strand of NW_025106659.1, from coordinate 790,013 downwards.
CTGTAGCGTCGTCGCTAGATTTTCTCCGGACCCTTTGATTCGAAGGAGTTGAACTAGGAGGCGTACTTTCACTACTTCTCCGCCTTCTAATTGGTTGATTTTCTTCGCTTCTTTCTTCTATGCTTTCTTCTACTTTGTCAGGTATTCTCTGCTCCACCGAATCACTATTTTCTTCTAATTTTACAACTGAAGTTGCACTTGTTGCCTCCTCTGGTATTGGTTCACTCATTCTAGGTTCTGTTGGTTCCGTAGGCTCTAATTCCATATCCTCCACTTCCGTTTTGGAATCTTTACTAAGCCGTACAGGCTTCTCTAATTTTCGTTTTCTGCGTTGTTTAGTATTATCATTAGAATCGTCATTACTGAACGCTGGCGATACTACCTCGTCTTCTCTATTCGGGGATTTCGATTTTTGTCTATCCGGAGACATACTTTTAACACTCGATGTATCCTTTTCTTCTACTGGCATTACAATAACAGACCCAATATTTTCAGCACTGCCAAGTTTTTTATTGCCACCTTCTAATTTTTCTAAAAGAGAGTCAACACCCTTTTTACCTCTTTTTGGTAAATTTTTAGGTGACCTTACATTTGTTTCTTCAATCTTTCGATCTCGTTCTGAAGACGATTCTCTTTTTGGACTATCTGTTACATCTTTGTCCACTTTAGAGGTAAGATTTACAATAACAGGTAGAACATTTCTTGGCATTTGCGCAATAACACTTAATGTATCTTTACTTTTCATAACCTCAGGTTCTTTCTTGTCCGGAACTATCCTTTCGATTGTTACACTAGGTGGTAAATTTATAACTTTTTGCGTAAAATTATCTACATTGATTTCCTTAATCTTATCGTGAAGATTTGCGACACCTTTTAAATTGCTTTCAAAGTTTTTGACCGTTATTTTAGGTGTTATAACTTCTTTTGTCGAGAGTGAAACTGGCTCACTGACAGAATTAGGTGTTGGAACTGATGAACTAATTCCACTATCCGATGAAGTTTCTCCGTTCAAAGGTATCGGAGGAGAAATAATATTTCCATTTCTACTACTTTTATCTACGTTTCTTGCAGTCAAACTTATTGGAATATCTTGAGGTATTTGTGAGTAATTTTCAGGAATAATTTCAGACGTAGAAGATAAGTCTAACGTACTTTGCGAACCTGGTGAGTTTCTATACTGACTTTGATTCTGCCTATTATCTACCAGCATTTGTAAACTAAACAAAGGATTTCCTGGTGTGTTGGCTGGAGTAACAGTTTTTGAGGGGACAGTTGGAGTATGCCACGTTGGAGGTGCTTGAGTATGCGCAAGTTGAGGCGTAAGTTGTGATGTTATATGAGACGCCCTAGCTATAGATGGATGCGTATAAAATCCAGCTGAACTTAGGGCAGCACCCGACAGTGCTGTTGGATGAATATTCAAGCCTGAAACTGTTAAAACGAAAATTACTATTTATAAAATATGAGAATATATGTATATGATATCTGATACTTGAAAAATATTTGTAAATGAAAATTAGAAGTGATATTACCTTGACCTTGTGTCATTGTAAGATGATTCCAGACTGCCTGTGGTGGAGGTGTGCCAACCGGAGGTCGGCTATGACCTGGATACTGTCCTGACATTTCGAAATCCTCCCAATTACTTAATATTGGTTTGCAATCAGTTGCAAAATAGATGTTCTTTGACTTATTTGTATATTCCTCTGTAGAAGATTCGCTTTTAAAATTAATATCTTTAACACTCGGTGATAAATGTGTAAAAGAAAAGTCTGTATCTTGTTTCTCGCATAAAAGCAAAGTTTTACAGTTCAAGTATTTATCAAAAGTTTTAAATAATGTATTATCAATTTCTAAATCACGAGATGAACTTTCCAAATCTGAAAATTTTAATAAACCATAATCTATTTTCTTGCACTTTGTATAATAGCAGGTTTCTATGTTACAGGAATGATTTAATTGATTCAAGATGGCACTGTCCTTCAAAGATGCTTTTGTGCCTGAGAAATTGCACAGTTTTTTCTTATCTCTACTTTGTGTATTATAACAGTCTTTACTGTCTTCTAAGTTTCTTGATAAATTAAGTAGTTCTTCTTCAGAAGCACAAAGAAGGTTATAAGTATTTTTACACTGTTTCAATATGTTCGATAAAGCCTTGTGCTGTGCAATATTCCATGTATTGTTTAGGTGTTCCGACAAATAAAGATTTTTATCACGATAATCAATTTCTGTTTCCGTCTCGCACAAATTTTCACTGTTGTCTTTGCAAAACTGATAGATAGTTGTTGCTCTCTTAGTATTTGGTAAATTAATTGTTTTTACTTTGCTATTGTCACTCTGACAGGTACTATAACTTTCCTTGTGATTCTTAAACTCGTGTTTTGAAAATTCTGATAAGCAATTATTATCCGTTGCTCTCTGTGTATCAGAATTTGCTATTTTTCTGTTGTTTGTTGATTGTAAGAAGTTTGTAAATTGATTAACATATGTTGAGTTTGTGTCTGACACACCTATGATATTTTCCTCCTTCTGACATAAACCATGTATATCTGGCATACCACCATGTGCTACCAACTCTTGTATATAATCCCACTGCATGAAATTATTTGATAGCGCCCATTTTGGCGCAATTCCAAGTATGAATGGCCCTGTAATTGAAAATTTTAATAGGAAATTATGATTATAATTATAGGTATCTTATTTTATAATCAATGATTTGAAGTATGTTCAATATTTAATACCATTTGTTTTGAATAAAAGTTACTACTTGAAAAATGAAACAAATAAATAAGCTTATATTTATGTTATTAAGAAAACATTAACATTTATATAATTTTCTTCTTTATGACTAATGAGCGAAAGAGAATTCTAAAAGTTATGTTTACCATTGCTGGGAACAGTCCATGTGTTTTGACAAGTCACACCATAATGCAGATCTGGAATATCTATGGTTTGTTCACTAATATTTCGTATATTTTGACAAAATTGATGATTAATTGATAATTTATGTATGTCAGGGTTTTTAATTTTCCTTCCTTGTAATATGCTATTGTACGTGTTTCCAATTCCTGAAATTATTACAAAAACAATACGTAAAAAAATTTGAACAATTTGTTTGAAATAACACAATTGAGCACATGTTTCATTAATGTAAAAATAAAATATAATATGAAAATGATCAATTGATATCGCTAATAAACAAACATAAACATGCAAATACTATTATTACCAACTGTAAATATTAAAACTTATAAAGCTATAACACTTTATAAGCGCTAATACAAATAGAAAAAAATCATTTTTACAAAAAACAAGATTGTCTATAATGCTACATTATTTGATTCTAAATTAACGAAAACTAAATCATATTTTTCCTCCATTAAAATATTGATAGATAATTATTATGTTTCACAAAGCAGAAATCCTATTCAATTAAGATTTATAATATACATTGTTTACACTTTCATTATTGCAAACTATCGTAGAACTAAGCATTACATTGTCAATAATTTTTAAGTAATTGTATTTTATAGAGCATTAATATTATATTATAATACCAACTTGAAAAATTCATAAAAACTATTTGTGAAAGGAATAATCCTATTACTTTATCAACAATAGTATAATATTAGTACATAATTATAAGTACCCTTTCACATTGATTAAAGTCCAATAATGTATATAGAGCACCTAAAATACGAAACATTTGAGGATCTGTTAAAGAATATAAATATAATAAACAAAATTCACAAGTTTTGTCAGGGTGTCAACGTTGATACGTTTAGCAATTACTGACGTTGTTAACAAGACTAGATTTCCCCTTATTTTGAAAATTTGTCATCATAGATTTAAAGCGTCAATTCTTAAAGGATCTGTCAGAATAGCAGCGAAAAAAAATTCTAACGGTTTCCACAGAAGCACTATGTAAGAAATAACACTGTAGGTGTTTCATAGTCGATGTTACCCACGAGGGGAGCGATGAGCATGCGAGTGTAATACTGTGTGTCTCGATTTCCTCATCCAACAGCGTCGTAGCAGAACAGAGTTCGCGTGCTTTTTCGTAAATTCCGATGGCATGCAGTTTGCGTACAAGTACCGCACGGGAGCACGCATATACACGAAGAAAGGCACGTTAACAAACCCGCGCATGTACACCCGTAGAAAATACACACGGGTACGCGTATGCATACATACATCAATGACGTGTGTCGCGCGTGCACACGCCTATGCACGCTCAACGTGCAAACCGTGGAAAGAAGAAGACATCTAACCCTGTAAAACTGCACATACACACAAACGAAACAGCGAAGCAGGGATGTAGTTCCCGCACCTGGACACTATCATCGATAACGCGCGAGCCGCGTGTGCCGACACGCGGAACAACGTGCACCTATTCAAAAATTGCAAGTTACTCGCGGCAATCTCTATCTGACGCCTCAAATATCACACTCTCAACACACTCGGGCAATTTCAGTTTTCACTCCGGGCAACAGGATCTAGGATCGACAGATTGTATGTTGCGTGATGTAAACGCGTTGCATTGTACCGGCACGTATGCACGCACGTATGTCCCATGCACAATTCAGACACCGCACACAACACCAACACCCCGACAAGACACACGACACGGACATGGGTGCCTCTTTCTTTCACGTAAATCGATGGGCACACTCGATTTCACTGGGTTTTCCCGGTGGGCCCTTAATTGCGAAACATGCCACTGACGGTCACTATGGTTTAAACATAGTCGCGGGCTTATCACGGGATACGCACCTTCCGCACAAAGCCCTTGCCAGGGGCTGGCGAATTTACGATTTTTAGCCAAAAAATCGTCAGGGCATCAACCAAAGCAGAATTTCAACAATGGTGGCCGCTAGCGAGCGAACCGCATGCAATGCTGACACCTCACGGTGGCGGCGCGAATTACGTTTCTATCTTGCTCGCTTCAATATTAGTCTTTCTTGCTCATCTGTTCGCATTCGTACATTCTCCCTCGTACAGCCACGATCCTTTTTGATTAACAAACTACTACTTGCTACTTCTCTATACAGCAATTAAAATATTTAACTATTCCATTTTAATATAGAAACTTACTATTATACTTATAAAAATCTGTACAAACGTATAGTATTATAATTTGTGCACACGAAGTTGATCATACATTTCTACATAAGGGTTACATATACAGTCTCTTTGATAAGAGCGTGGACGTGATATTTTCGAAACTTGATACCTAATGAGAGGAAAATTGTGTTAGTTTAAACACTTGTAGTTTCCTTCGATATGCATTCACTCGTGTCCTTCAGTTTCAATTGTGTACATGCGACATACAGCCGTTTTCGAATATGCCGTATATGCTAAATGATTTGAAGCGGTCTTCTTGTGCTGTCATCCAAAACGGCTAAAAATGAGTGTTGAAAGTGCAACAAAATATATGCAGAAGTCTCGCGAATTTGTTAATAACTGGGTACAACGATATAAAAACAGTAGAAGAATGTCGATAACCTCCCTGATCGAGGATCAAAGAGGGCAACTACAGAAAAGCAAGACAAAGCGATCGTCCATCTCTTTCCCAAGAATCTGTCGCCTTCTTCGTGAAAAGGGCGAATTCTTTTAACAAGAAAAGGCGTAAATATTGGTATATTTTGACTATTCAACATCGCTTACAAGCAAATAATGTTGCATAGTGAATCACAATTGAAAACACGTCGAAAAAGAGACCAGCTTGGGCACACGAGAATCTTGACGTGTCGTGTTTAGCGACAAGTCTTTCTGAAAATGTTTTAATGTCTTTGTGTAATAAAATATAAACTTCGAAGAGAACGCAGTTTGTCACTCAAATCATTAAGTACAAAAATTCATAAGATATGGAGATCTTTTATCATCATATGCTGAAAAGTTGGTAGAAAGCATGCTTAAAGTTATCAAGAGATAATCGCTAATGGGGGGAGATTAGACCCATTGTTAAACAAAAGCGTATTAGATTTTGAAATATACTTGCGATTTGTACACAATTTTTTTACGAAGAAAATTATTTTTTTCTGATTTATCGCGTCCACGCTCTTATCAAACAGACTGTACTTATTCGGAATATCTACCTACGTTTGTTAAATCATGAATTACAACAATCATATTATTAGTCTGGTATTAAATGTATTTTATTTCATATACTATTTCAATGCTTGTAAAATTAGTATAATGAAAAGTATTTTAAAAAGTATAATTATAAAATTTTGTTGAAAATAAAATCTTCAAACATTCTGCGTGTACGCGTGTGTGTTTTGGAATTACAGTTACTATATATTTTCTTATTAACATATTAAAAACTAATTCAAAACTTATCGCAACTCCTAACATCGTCCACATTTGCGATTTTTAGCTGTAGGATTTCTTTTCATTAGAATTCTGCCCATATACTCGAGGCAATTATTTTAGGAATTTAACTTTTTATTGTTATTTAAGAAAACGGAATAATTTATTTCGAAGTTGCTATAAAATATACGAAAATTTTTAAGAACACAAGTTATGTGTTTGGTTATTAAACGTCTTTTGAAACCCGCGATACACACGCACAAATATATGTATATGCATATTTTTATTTTCTATGAACATGTATTATTGCTTCTACATTGATGCTCATCCTCGAATCTTCATAAATCTTTATAACGAATGTCATTATTAAATTTTAATTATGCATTAGATCACCACTATTCAATAGATGCGCACGATTTTTGTTCAAATTTAATGTTGTATTAAATTTACATAATTGATTGGTAGGAATTATGAAATTTACACGGCATCATAATATTTTTGTTTATTTGTAGTTCAACAATGATGTGAAATCAATATTTATACATTTTATATTATAATTCAATTATATATTTGTAATTTTTTCGAATTTACGTAAACTTATCGTCAACGTAAACAAACATTATAGTGACGCAACCCAACCAAACGACACTGGCCAACTACGTATCCCTAGGTACCTGTATACTTATTCGTGTGTATGCAACGGATTACAGTAAGTAGATGCCGAAGTAGGTATATTGCGTCACAGATGGCTTCTGCCAACAATATGGCGCCCATAAATGTCGTCTGCTCACTTTGACAGCTACATTTTTAATTAAAATATAAGAAATATCCTTTTTTTTCAAATAGTGGTAAAGAGTCTTCTTTAATTCTGTAATTTTATTTTTTATTGTGTTAATTGTACGAAACATTAACTAACCGAATATAAAATGTTATAAGGTGTATTAAAATATAATAACGTTGTCGTCTGCTTGACTGATAGCTGCGCAAGTTCAGTTATCAGCTCGAAAGTGGTGAATGATACAACATTCGGATGTGTGACAGTTCATGCGTAATAAGAACAATTGCTGTGGGAATAATAATTATAATGAAGACCATTACCGATTTTTAAAGAACATAATATACGTATTATGCCGTTTATTTCATTATTCATTTAAAAATGGAAGCGGAAGTTAGAGTTAATGATCGTTTGTCAAGTATTTTCAATCGCAATGCAGTTTGTTATGGATTTTGACGTGAATGACGTGTCAATGCATTGTCAATGTGAGATTCAAAGTCAAATTGAATTTCGTAACAATATAAGAGAAGTGTACGCAACATTAACGAATTCACATTTTTTATTCGACTGGCACAATGATTGTTTTATCGAATTTAATTTACAGCACAATATTATAGAAAAATTTACAACATTAGTTCCTGGGCATAATTAAGTATAAATACTTACATGTAAGGATGATGAATTTTGTGCCTAAGCAAATAAATCAAGGAGAGTTAAAAATTGAATAGTCATTCTAAATAGCACATTTACAATATGTATTATTTTCTTTTAGTCTAATTATTGCATACAAATTGTTCTATATGAAAGTGTTAAATTTATTAATATTTGAAGTGCAATTACTTATTAATATAATACTAAATGTATTTATTTAAACAAGAAATATGCTGATAATAAACTATTAACAAGATAAAATATTCTTTATGTTGACAAGATAAAATATCTTGTTTTATGATTCTAGTCCGCATTGTACAATAGAATATATGTATTAGAATTATTGGAAGAATTGCACATTGTTTCTGGGAAGACTGTAATACAGATATTTATTACAACCAAGAGTTTGTGCTATCAATAATCATACGCGATTAAAATGATCATTAGATATATTGTATATCATATTGAAAAAAAAGTGATTATAATTGTACAACAGACATCAAAATCACTTTGTAAATGTCTAACTCCTGATGTACTTTGTAGTAACATATATAAAACAGACCTACATTATTAATGTTTCCTATGTGGTATACTTTGCACAATTAACAATAAAATAATTTATTTATTCATACCAAATTACGTACTTATATTGTGTTCAAAGTATAAAATTACAAATATTACTATGGAGCAATGCGAAGAGAATGACATGTCTAACACAACAAATGCTGTTAAAGCAGAGATTTCTCCTAAAACAAAGCAAAAGAAAAAGTCTCTTTGTCGCATGCTAATGAATAAAAAAACCAAAGTTGGATGTTTGGAGACATCTCACAAAGATGGTAATTCAAACAAAAATTCTAAAATGGAAAATTCACAACATGGATCTCATACTAGTACAAAACTTTCATTGTGCTGTGCAATGACCGAACGCAGCAGGACACCACCGCAAAGTTTGACCGTCAGTAGATTATCCCCAACCACATTAAGTCGTACATCCGTCAAATCTGAAGTAGCTTCTGTTAATGGAAATTGTCAAACCAATGTATTAGTGGAAAAGGAAGAAATCTACACGTCAAGTGGTGCACGTAATGCTCAAGAAAATATGGAAAAGAATAGTATTTTTGTAGAGAAAGAACAACAACAAAGTACTTTTGTTGAAGGTAAGACAATTACATACTGTATTGAAAAATACAAAGTTTTTAATTATTTATCTGTGTCAATCAGAAACTATTTTTTACTAAATTAAATTAATGTATAACATAATCTAAAACATTGTAAAGTGATTTATTTTGTTCCTAAATTAAACATTAATTTGGGCAATTTAAATGTGAATTTCAATATATTTCATAAAAGATTATCTTCAATTTTCTTTACTAAATGATTGTTGCTATTCACTAAAGTAGTAAAAAATTTCTAGTGAGGATATAAACCTACTTGAAGTTCATTAAACTATATATAACTTTAAGTATTGCACTTATTACAATGTTTCCATTTTTGCTAATTGTGCAATCTGACTGAATGAGGTAGTGACCTTGTATATCCCCACTATGTCTTATTTCACATTAATGTAGAAAAGGAATTGCTTACATTGTATTTATGAGTAGAGGTGTAGGCTTTAATGATAGTCAGTTGAAGACCAATCTTTGACATATGAACGTGTTTCAAGTACTACTTTAGATAACACTCTTTAAAAAATGTCTAATTCTGATAATAAAATAAAGAGAACTTCTTTTCTCAATAAATTAATCCGATTATTCAAAAAAAAAAAAAGTGGCAAATTAACAGAGGAAACAACAAAAAATTTAAAGTTTGGAGAAGCTTCAGAAGAATGTACAGAGAATTTAAACATTAAAGTTCATAGCGACAGTTATTGCAGAAAGAGTATATCCCAACAAGAGGATATTAATGATGAATTTAATTTTGACAATATTAGAAACAGTAATCACGAAATTGATAAAAACTCATATGAGAAAAAATGTTGTGAAAAGATTAAAATTATATCTGATATAAACCGAAGTTCAAAGCACAAAAGTAGTAATTCTACTGATGACATACATGCAAATATCTCAGATTTTAAGACAGATAAAAAAACAGCAAGTCAAATAAATATTAACATGAATAAGGAAAAAGAAGAGTTTAGTTGTAGTTCAGATCGGAATTTAGATATGAAAGTTGCATTTTTGGCAAAGAATTTTAACATAGAAAATGTGTGTCAGTCGAATGATAATAATTCTACAAAATACTTAAATTCTCTCTCGAATATACCAAATTTAATTCCATATTCTAATATTACAAGTTGTCCATATAAAACACATAAATTTTTATTAAAAGAAATAAAAGTCATATCTCAAGAGAGTAGTGAAGATAGTGATTTTTCTGCAGACTTAACAGAAGATTTATTTGAGGAATCATCAGAAGATGAGAATGAACTTCTGATTGATTATGAAAAAAATGAAAAAAATGTCAAGGATGAATATTTTACAAAAGGAAAATATATCTCTTATTTCTTCTTGGAAATGGAACGGCAGTTTTACAATCCTCATGACGTTTATAGTATGGTTCAGTACCATGAATCTAATACTGAAAAACCAGGAAAAGAAGGTATAATAAATAAAGTATATCTGCTGCTTAAAGTTTCATTCTTGTGCTTCTTCAAATACTTTTCATTTTATTATTGTATAAATGTTACATTATTTCTTCTATTTGGCCACTTGTATAATATTGACAACTAAGATATAAATTCATTATATTAATGTTAAATCATTAGATAGCATTTCCTCTGTTACAAATGATTCGCACAATAAGTACTCTCAATTTATATATTATAAATAAAATTTATTTATATTTTCCCAAAAGTATTTCAAAATAATATTGGTACATGTATCTACAGAGTAAATCATGTAAACTGTTGTAAGCTGTCTTAATAATCGTTTCAACACTTAATTTAAGTTCTCTTTAATACAATAATGTTAATTGATAATTCCCAAAAATATAATTAATTAATGATATTTATGTTAATTTATATCATTGAAATAACTTCAGATGATTTATCAAGACATATACTTTACATGAATCATAGATATTCCTGCTACATTTTGAATAATTGTGTCAGAATCAAGAACACAATAAGAAGTAATTGAACCAATTTGGTTTCATTACAGATACATATTCTATTATCATTTATTGTTCTAATTTGTAATATTAAGTTCATTTCATCAAGACATTATATCGAAGGACATATGTATCATTCAAGTTTCACATTAGTGTCAACAAATTATATATTTTTTAATATAATTGTATAATACTTTGTTGTTTTAGGTGAAAATTCATCTTCTGGATCTACTTCACCAAGTGTTCCTGCATACTTAAGGCAAAGACTAATTCACAGACGGTCTGTGGATAATTTAGTAGCAAATTCGCCAACTAATTCTATGCGACATTCAAGTCCAGAGTCTATAAAAAGTGCACCTGTTCAACTTAAACCTCGTTCTACGTCTCATGATGCTTTGTCAAAAAAGAAAGAACGTCATCGATCTCAAACAACTGGAACATCTATGGACAGTTTAGCAAAACAGGCATTATTAGCTGCTCAAGTTCTTAATTTAATTCCTACACAAAAAGCACGAGAAAGGTATACAAATTTTAATAAAGCTGTAATTTTACAAAAAAATTAGTTATACCTATTAAGAAACGTTATACTTTTGCTGGTTTCTTACAGAAATTTTCTTCATGGAAGGATTGCTGCAAATTCATTGCTCGGGCCAGTAGAACTTGAGAAAGTATTACCAAATCGTGAACTGAAAATTTTTGTTGGTACATGGAACATGAATGGGCAAAGTCCACCAAAAGAATTAAATGATTTTATGTTACCTTCAGATATAGAAACTGTTCCAGACTTATTAGCAATTGGAACACAAGAATCATGTTCTGAACGAAACGAATGGGAAGCAGCATTACAAGAAACTCTTGGTCCTTCCCACGTACTATTGTTCAGTACTGGTTTAGGGACATTGCATCTTGCTCTGTTTTTAAGGAGAGATTTAATTTGGTTCTGTTCTATTGCCGAAGATGCTAATTTTTCAACTAGAACAGGAACTGCGTTTAGAACAAAAGGAGCAGTTGCCATAGCATTAATGTTATTTGGCACAAGTTTTCTCTTTGTTACAGCACATTTAACTGCGCACCAAGATAAAGTTAAAGAACGAGTAAATGATATTAAAAGAATAGTTAGAAATCTTGATCTTCCTAAAGATTTACCTACAAGACATAAAAGCAAAGGTATGGACAAAAAATTGTATTATCATCGCTATCATTATAAAATTATATATTATATAACAGATTTTATACTTCCAGATGTAACTCAAAACTTTGATTGCGTGTTCTGGTGTGGTGATTTAAATTTTCGTCTAGCTCAGCCAAGGGAAGAAGTTATCCAATGGGTTACAGATACATGTTTTCCTCAACAGTCACCAATAAATTTACATAAAGACCAATTACGAACAATTCTTAACGAAGGAGCCGTTTTACGTGGATTTGAAGAGGCATCAATTATGTTTCCTCCTACTTATAAATATGATCCAGGAACACAAAATTTTGATTCAAGTAGTAAACAGCGCACACCCGCATACACCGACAGGATTCTCTTTAAGGGAAAAGGACATTCAAGAGGATACATTCGAAGAGTTAGTCATGAAAGTACTAATTCACATAAAGATGGAATTATAGAATGTCTGGTATATGATTCTGTTCCAAGCATTTGTACTTCAGACCACAAACCTGTGTGGGGTGTTTTTAAAACAACCATAAGGCCTGGCATTGATACGTACGTATATACATATGCAACTTAAATATGATATTAAAATATATTATATGATTTTTAATAATTATTTATTATAGAATTCCTCTTGGTGGTGGTTTGTTTAACCGCGAGATATATTTGGAAGGTATAAAGAGACGAGCAGCTGCTATGGATGAATCCCATGGGACTTCGAAAGTATGTTCAATTCAATAAACGTAGATATAAATTTCGTCGGTGAAAAAAATGTCACATTGTCAAGTTTGTATAACACGAGTATTATATATTTATTTGTCCTAATTTTTTAATGCCAGAACGTGAGAACATAGCTATTGCAATTCTCACAACCAATATCACTTCTTTTTTGTATACTCTCTATACATATATAAAACATTTATAACTGTTCATAACTTTTTTACACAAATAACAAATACCGTTTTTCTAGTGCTGTTTATATAGCATGTTATTGTATAATATGCACTTTGTAATATCTAGTCAAGATAAAGATCTATGTAAACTGTTTATTCATGAAATTAGGAACTACAGTAGTAGGGTATAATAGTTAGGTGTACATGTTGAAATGAAAAGACGCTGACTTCTTTTGACACTTAAAACATATACAAAAGTTTGAATTGTACTCTAGAAGACATTGAATCTGTTGTGAGGTCATGGCGCATATGTAGCGTTAGGCTTCCGATTGGTGGAAGTACACTGAAAACATCACGTTCTACCACTTGGGAGTCACCAATGTCATTCCAGCAATTGGAAAATTTTACGCCCTGCGACAGATTCAATGTTTCCGTGTGTATATACCTACTGCTATTTCATAACTATGCTTTATACATTTTATGTATGCATAAATCATAATTCAGAAGAATGTTCAAAAAGTTTAGGGATATAAGCATTGCGTTAATTATATTTATTTGAAATATTCTTTATTCAAATTATTTCATTATAAATTTACACAATATTATAATGAAATAATTGATTAAATAATTCGACATTTATATTATAAATACTTATTTTATTTGTAAATACACATATAATTTATGTAAAGAAAATATGCAAGTTTCACGTCAAACTGCGTAAATGTAATACTGATTTTAAGATAATATCTGTCTATAGTGTGATATCTTATGGGTTGTCTTAATTATGATTTTATAATTTATAAGATGTTTAATTTATTTTGCAACTTTATTTATTGGGACCACCCACAGTGTTAAGCTAGAGAAAAATTTTATATTATTTAAAAAATAAATTCTATTATTAACTTTAAGCAGAATAAATTTTATTTTTCGTGTCACTAAAACTGCATAAATACGTACAATTTTCTTGTAAGTACTTCAAGAAGTTGATAATAAGTACTATATAAAGACAGTATTGTAATATTAACACATGTTAAAATATGTGACACATAGCTTCATAAATATTACTATTTAGTGTAATATTAAAGTAGTAACTTATAAATTATTTGAATAAGTAGTTCAATGAATCTTAACATGTTCACAGTCTAAGCTTATAAACATAGACCAACTTTTAGATAGATCATGCAGGCGATATTTATTGGCGTGAATTATGTATGATTTGTAGATTTTCAAATCAAATTTATCCTAGTTCACGTATAGATTATTGGTCATCTGAGACAAAATCGTACTGATTCGCATATGGTTCAGCAGACTGTGAACATGTTAAATACTATACATTGATATGGACTGATTGTCTATAACAAAATGATATAGAAACTATTGATGACTGCAATTAATGGCATTGTTTGCATTTATATACATACGTATTAAAAAACACGAGAAATGATTGTATCCTAAGCCATTTAATTATTTTTGTATGAAACAAATTAAATTGCAATTTTTTTTAATTTTCTTATTGTACGAAGTTTTGTTGAACATAGTACCTTATGCTATCTCAACTTTAAGTAAGAACAATTAAAATGCATTGAAACTTTTTAATCTGGTAATAATTACAAACAAAAGATGAAATATTTTTATCAAAATTTAAAACTTTTATTTGTAATTAAATGCAGATTAAAATGTTAAATTTTGAGAAAAATTTAATATAGCTTAAAGAATTAAAGCCGACTTATTATTTGCCTCACCATACACAGATGTAGGAATATATAATATTATATACATGGTGGTCTATTAGGGCAAACACACCTTAATACCATATTTTAAATAATAAGAAGTGTTGCTATCACAAATTGTATAACTTTAAAGTAGACATAATAAAATAAATACCATCAACTATGTCATACCTTTCTCAAAATCATATACTTTTTGTTGGCAACATTTATTATTTAATATAATAAGAAATTACAATGTTCTATTTCTAATAGATCACCTTGTATAAGTTTCTAAATCTATAAATGGGTTACTATTATAATGAAGTCTAAGATTTTGATGCTCAAAAGATCGTCACTATTTCCTATAAATTATACATAGTATAACAACAAATGTATTGTATAATTATTTTGTTGGAAAATTGAATATTTCTTTAAAATATTATATGGGTATTCAAATGTAATTATGTTTGTTTAGATATATACATCTATTAAAACCTTTAGACATTAATACATGACAGTTTAGCTTACTCTATTGTGCAAAAATGTCACAATATACAATGCCTAAAGCTAACTTTATATATGTTCATAATAATAACTTGATATTAAATAGGAAATAAGTTTTAAGTATAAAGCAATATATAGATAATTATGAACACATTAAGTATTAATATGTATTAACAAAATAAAACTTTGTTAAACAATATTCTATTACTGAAGTAATGTTTAATACATTTTAGTTTAAACAAGTCGCACGTGTGTTTTTTTAGAGCTCATAGAATGAATTGCGACATTTGCCATATTCAACATGTACTTTTCAAGCAATAGGTTAACATGGCAAAATGTATGAGAGACATATATAGTATGTGTTGATAACAGTTTACACTATGTTTCTGTTTTTCGTCCTTCGAAACTGAACGAGAGAGACGTACGATTATCAAAATTAGCTGTTTTTCCCACTACTTTTGCCAAATCAAAAATATCCAACACGTCTAAATGTTAGATACTAAAATAATTATTCATATACTGGAATCTTATTTACAATTAAATAAAAAATGTTTTTAATTTCGTTGAGATTGGTATAAAACTTAAAAATTATCAAGTTGAATGAAAGATTTAAAAACCTATTATTCCAAAGGATAATGAACGAAAATAATTATGGTCTTTATTAGAAACGTAAACATATATTCAAAATCTTTTTATTGCTTTAAAAAAGAAATGTTTCTAAATCCTATCCTTCTGGGTTGAATCTGATAGTTGAACTAATGAATATCGTTTTGTTTAGCAGATCCATTTGTCGTAATTAACAGTTCGATTACTATAACACTAAAGTTTATATGTCTTTCTATTTCATTGAATAACAATTATAATTCATAAGGTTTAATTTACTAAGTAATGTGATGGAAGTGGTTTCATGTATGTGGATACAATTGCCTTTATTTCTTTACTATTCATAGAAGGTTATAACAATGTAACGTAGCGTAACAATAAAGAAATCAGAATTCCACATTCCACATTTTTTATAAATTTATTTTTCTATATACATATAAGAAAAAGTATGTTCCTATTCCTGCGATTTTTATTCGTGTACAAAAGAAACTTTAATTTAGTTTATTCAGTCTCCCGTTCGATTAACGTTTGTTATGATGATCAACAAATTATAGGGGCACACGTTTGAATGTATTGGAATTAACATTTACAAATCTATATTTAATTATGGTTGGTTATATGTATGTCAAATAATTTTGGTTAGAATGTCAAGAGGCGAAACTCTTATTTAGTTTATATTATTATATGTCATAACATATAACAAATGATAATTGTTTACTAGCGTGATATTACATTATTAAAGAAGGAAATATTGCATTTTCTGCATAATAATAAAAAGTAGACTGATTGTAAATGCGAATATTTTAAATGAACAAATTTGGTTCAAGTTATTAAATTAATTAATTATTTTTGTTGGTAATTAAGAGGAAAATTATATGGAAAAATATATTTTCCAACCTAAAATGCATGTGTTACGACATACAATGTTGAAATTCGTTCGTATTTGTATGAACGAAACAAATGAATAGCATAATACAGACATCTATTGGTTGGTTTTCTAATTAATTTCTTTATTATACTTTATTTGCATTTCTTTATTGAAAAACTCATGTATTCGGTTTATAGAATACTTTAAGAAAAATGTAACGTTACTATTATTTACAAAATTAAAGCGCTGACATGTATTAACAGAACCCGCAAAGAGAGCATTGTTCTTAATTCATAACAATTTAAAAGACATGTGTATAAATTACTACAATTGTATCGCAATTCATACATAAAATATTATGATACATATTTAATTAATAATAATATATTCGTTGTATAATCTATTATAAATTTTAAATGTACTTTGTCCAGTGAGAAGGAAGTTCTGTAAACAAATCACGTATTTGCAACAGAATCTCATTGGTCCACAGTCTGTAACTCATTATTTGTGTTTTTTAATGTATTTTTATTTATATTATCTTATTCGATATCTCTACAAATATTTTCTTGTTGTCTCTTTCACTACAGAATTTTAATTTAATTATCATACATAAATAATATCTTGTATAATAGTTGTCGAATGTGCATCTATTTGAAGTACATTGCCCAACCATTTTGTTCTTGTGGCAAGTCGTTTATTTACACGAAATCCTTGCTATACGAAGCATATATGTGATTATGATTGATAGAATAAAATTGCAACATGCATTTGACCAATTGAAAGTTGAAGCATGTTGGTACTTTTTTTTTACATCTATTTAGAACCTAGAACAAATAAGATTTTCTGAGCTGAATATATACTTATAGAGATTTATGTTTTATATTTTATAATTGCTTATTTGTATGATTTGTATAATTACAATTATATATGAACGTATCAAAGATTTCAAACTTTATTTTGTATGCATTCCATATGTAAGTTTTTATATTTCCCGCGTCTGTGCAACAAAACATTTTACCGACTATGCCATCTGAAGTGTTACAACAATTTCATGGTCTGTAAGAATTGTATGCAGGACAGTTCAGACAGTTAAGCAGGCAGCAGAGTAGTGCGGTTTGTCGCCATTTTGTTTATTTTCGCGTAAGAGATCAGAGAGACGGTCATCCAAGCAGATCGTTCTGTCTTCGTCCGCGAAAACGTCAGCTGAGTGCATCTGTGATCACGTTAGAAACCTGGAAGAACTGGCAGAAAAACTCGTCTGCACGGGTGCCTGTTGGCAAAGATTGGAACAAATATTAAGAGTAAGACGTAACGGAGTCGAGGTTCGCAAGAAGTACGTAGGTTTCCCGATTAGTAGCGCGCCGGTCCCGCGGTGCGGAATCCGTTTCTCGGATCGGGCGAGAAAGAGCGAGGGAGCACAAGTTGAGAAGTGCAAGCAGGATAGTGCCACGAGAGTAAGAAAAGATACAACCGTTGCGACAAGAGAAAGAACAACGAAAGAATTACGAAAATATCGCACAAGGGTGGAATATATGCTGTGGGCGTCCCCCAAAAAAACGGGGGCACTTGATAGTTGCTGAAATTGGGCGCATCGCAAGCAAATATCAATCGTCATCGTGTGGTAAACCAACGTCGCTGTTAAGTCGTGGTGGTAGTGACGCGAACCTGGTTGCGATTGAAATCGGGCAGCCACAACAGAATTTGCTTCAGCAAAAGTCTTCCGTCCTCGACGAGAATAGTCAGTACATCGAACAACAACATATTTCTGCTCGAAATTCGTTTGTGGATATATCAATTAAATTACCATCGGAAGTAACCTCGACGGCGGAAGCCGCCTCCGAGGTACCCGGCGCAATCAAGACGACCATCAATATCGGCATTGCGATGAACCACGTTAACGACCAGAAAAACCTTAAACAGCTCGACCTGGCACCAGTTCAGTTCAATGAAATCGAAGAAATGGACACGCAAGAAGGTACGTTTCACCTTCACTGTTTGATTTCATTTCGTTTTATTTTTATTTTTACATTAGTTTCATTTGTTTTTATTTCTGCCTTGAAGGTTATAGAAATTATTTATAATTTTGTGACAATATATGATTGTTTTGTAATAAATTTTTGTTTGCATATAATAGTATTCTTCTCAAAACTTCAGTTTATTGTTTTGTTTTGTCTGTTTGATGTTTAATTGAATGCTTAAATGTTCAAAAAATTATGTTTATTGCAACCTTTGCTTGTAATAAATTATGCATATATTAGACATCTACGTACACAGAATAAAGCAAAAATCAATATATTACATTAATATGACTAAGAAAACCTAAAATTTTAAATAAATTAATATTTAATTATATTTTGTATGTATATTTATTTTTTATATAGTAATAATATTTAATATTTTAAAAATTTAAACAAAACTTTAATAAAATGTTTGATGTCTGGGCTTTTATTGAAATTGTATTGTGTGGAAATTTAAAAAATTAATAACAAGTTATATGCATAGGGTTACGTATAGTTCTTCATTTGATGAAAATATTCATTTGTCTTTTAATCATGTCAAAATGATTGCAATTTGACAACATTTATATAAATTACTATATGGATACTTTTATAAATTCTTTTTTTTCCCAAGATTATTGTTAAATACTCGATAAATTGTGCATTTTATACACACTATAGGTAATTACAAGCATTATAAGTATTTAACCTTAGATTAAAGTTAGAATATTTCTTTGATAGTAAACAAGAATTATAATATAGCAAATCTTAAGTATAGTTATGTTAATATTTTATTTGTTCAATGGAAAAATGTATATAAGATTTATATAATTTTATTTCCTCAAAACATTTACAAAATTTAGATGGTTTTTGTATTGAAGAAATAATTTGTTTCATACATGTAATTAAGAAGAAGAAACATATATTAACAAATATTTTGACTTTGTAGAAACACCAAATGATGGTGGAGGAGATGGCAATGATACTAGTCCTATGAATGGAGAATCGGAATTAGGTTGTATAGTCCAAGACCAAGAAATGCAGGAAGGTAAGACAAAAATGACTTTATGTCACTTTATTAAAATTATAACTCTATAATATTTATTTGTTCAGTGTAAACATTGTATAAAATATGTACAAAAAAATACAAAATTTTTATTCTGAATTCTTCGCAAAAATTTTGAATAATTTTCAACAATTGATATATGTATCGATATATACTCTTTTTATTTTGTCATTAATAATTTAAAAACTGCTGGCCAACATGTATATTGTCTCTTTAAAGTTTATTTAACTCTGCTACCTCAAAATTTTAAATAATAGATGGCATT
The DNA here is from genome assembly GCF_013123115.1 of Colletes gigas. Lineage (NCBI taxonomy): Eukaryota > Metazoa > Arthropoda > Insecta > Hymenoptera > Colletidae > Colletes > Colletes gigas. The sequence goes on along the minus strand of NW_025106659.1, from coordinate 770,103 downwards.
TAAACTGTTATGAATGTCAGGAATTATAATAATTGTAAAAATTGTAAGGATTTCATTATTTAATTAAACCAATTTAAAACCATGACAGTATATTGGAATTCAAACTAGAGACTCATTTTCATTATGCTACCCTTTATTTGCATTTTTCATATTACATGTAGGTACATGACTAATACATTAAAAGTACAATATTTAAAACATTTATTATAATAACATTTTTATAAAGTTTTGTACTACATGCCTTATGGGTTTAGTATATTATTATGTATTAGTAATTCAAATATTTTTTAAAGAGATTTCAATGTAACCCTATTAAATTGAAATAAATTTTATATATAATGTTATTATATCGTTTATATGCTGCAATAGTTATATTATTTGAAATGTTAGTTTTTTCATTGTTGGTATAAAAAGAGATGTTCTTGTTGAATTTATGGCATGGAATGATGATATTATAATATTATTGTCTCAATTCAATATCTTGTTATACAAACTTGTTTTTGTAAGCTAATGATTTTCAAGTCATGCTATCATTGCAGTTTATCAATAATATGTTAATGATACTTTCATTTATAAATAGACGAAGCAAGATCGGAAGCAACATTTCGCTACACAGTAGAAAATGTTTCTAAAATGAAAGATACACAATTGTCGCCGCCATGTTACGTTCGCAATTTGCCATGGAAAATAATGATAATGCCAAGGTCAAGTCAAGCACAAGAAAGACCAGTTCAAAGATCGCTTGGTTTTTTTCTTCAATGTAACGGGGAAAGTGAATCAGCATCGTGGAGTTGTTATGCTGTTGCAGATCTTCGATTACTTTCTTGTAAGGAAGGACAGGAACCATTTAGCAGAAGTTAGTATACTGTAATATATATCAATAGTTTACTTAAATTAAACATTGTCACATTTTTCATTTAAACTTTAATCTAATTTCTTTCATGTTATGTTATAACACTTTGATAATATGATTATGTATCTTTATATGTATTAAAGTATATACATTCTTATTTTAGAGATTCAACACCTATTCTATAGTAAAGAGAATGATTGGGGATTCAGTCATTTTATGACATTGCAGGATGTCCTGGATCCTGATAAAGGTTTTATTAAAGATGATTCTATTACACTTGAGGTAGGTGATCTGTAATATTGTATAGAAAAACATGTGTTTACTTTTTATTTCATGAAAAGATTTAAGATTTTTACATTAATTAAATATTCTACGTTAACTGTTGATTTACACATTGAACTCGATTTATTCAATATGTAATGTAATTTCAGCTGATTTCCCAGTTTCTGTATAGTTTAAGTAAATCGTCTGAAATTGAAACATTAATTTTTCATTTATTATAAATATTTTTAGTAAATATTTATATACTTATGAATATTTTTTGAAATAGGTTCATGTGATGGCTGATGCTCCACATGGTGTCAGTTGGGATAGTAAAAAACATACGGGATTTGTAGGTTTAAAAAATCAAGGTGCTACATGTTACATGAATTCTTTGCTTCAAACTTTGTATTTTACCAATCAGGTAAGTTGAATATGTTAGGAGTTCAAAAATGTGTTGTATTGATAAATTAAGGAATTAAAGAGTTTGTTTGATTTAGTTAGGAAAGTTCAATTGTCAGTACAAGTATATTACATATATTGTACTATTTATTAAAAACAAAACATAATACAGATATGAAAATGTAAAAAAATCCCAAAATTGATAATGAATTTACACTATGTGGTATCTGGATTCTTTGTTTGTGACTACAATACAATTTTTTAAATATCTGTATTCTTGTTTTTAGTTACGCAAAGCAGTCTACAAAATGCCAACAGAAAGCGATGATTCTAGTAAGAGCGTTGCTTTGGCTTTACAAAGGGTCTTTCATGAATTACAATTTTCTGATAAGCCAGTAGGTACAAAAAAACTAACCAAAAGTTTTGGTTGGGAAACATTGGATTCTTTCATGCAGCATGATGTACAAGAATTTTTACGAGTGGTATGGAAGTAATATAATATATTGCTGATAATATTTTGATTGAATTTATATTTTTTTTACTAATAACTGCTTCAGCTTTTAGATAAGTTGGAAAGTAAAATGAAAGGAACATGTGTTGAGGGTACAGTACCGAAATTATTTGAGGGCAAAATGGTGTCATTTATTAAATGTAAAAATATTGATTACAAATCAACCAGAGTTGAAACTTTCTATGATATACAGTTAAATATAAAGGGCAAGAAAAATAGTAAGTATTCGTAATCACCGGCGAGTTCATGTAAACATTTCATGTTTATGATAATACGCATAATTCCGTACCACATAAAAATTATAATTTTTTTAGTTTATGAATCTTTTAATGACTATGTAAGCACTGAAAGTTTGGACGGTGATAATAAGTATGACGCGGGAGAACATGGATTACAGGAAGCAGAAAAAGGTGTTATCTTTTCATCATTTCCACCAGTTTTACATTTGCATTTAATGCGATTTCAATATGATCCAGTTACAGATTGTTCTGTCAAATTTAATGACAGGTAAGCAACGTAACATCGAAGTAGTATTTAATTATTGTACTGAATTTATTTATTTATATTTCGTTTTTAAAAAAATGTATCTTATATTCAATAAAGGTTTGAATTCTATGATAAAATAAGTCTTGGCAAATATTTACAAAATAAAGAAGCAACAAGTGCAGATTATACATTGCATGCAGTCTTAGTTCACAGTGGAGATAATCATGGTGGACATTATGTTGTATTTATCAATCCAGCGGGTGATGGAAAAGTATGTGGAACTTGCATTAATATTTTATATATATCTATTATTTAATTGTTTTGATTTTGAAGATTTATATATAGTTTTGAGTATTACATTTTGTAAAATATAAATGGTTGATGCATACATATGTCATTTATCACATACTTAATTTCGAAACAGTGGTGTAAATTCGACGATGATGTCGTCTCGAAGTGTACAAAGCAGGAAGCCATTGAACATAATTACGGTGGTCAAGATGAGGACATATCTATGGCTGTGAAACACTGTACGAACGCCTATATGTTGGTGTACATAAGGAATTCTGAGTTGGAAAACGTCTTGCAAGAAGTAAAGGAAGAGGATATACCTCAAGAGGTCAGAAACGTCCTTCAAAGAGAATTTTCCCAGGAGTTGAGCGACCTTGAACGTGACAAAGACACGACTGACTCGATTAAAGACTCACACACAGAGACTACGACTCTTCGTCCGTGCACGCAAAATTCTCGAAATCCAAATCTCTATATTCATGATTTTTAAGTAATAATAATCGTGCAAAGAGCTGGAAAGAGTTGTAAATCGTTTGCATTGTTCTTCGATAAAACTCTTCCCATTTCTTAAATACGTTTTAAGATAATTAACTCATAGCATATGAGGTCATCAAATTCATAACATATTATATCAAGTTAAATGCAAGGATGAAATGAGTTTAACAAGGTAGGAACGTATTTGAATAGATTCAATATTTTGGACATGTGAATTAATCAGAAAATAAGATCTACAAATTAAATTTAATAAATTAATATTTTTTTTAGCATCTATATATACATACACATATATTTCCAAATATTTGTTATAAAATTTCTCTTAATATTTTTTATGAACAGAAATTTATAGTGTTATCAGCTACAGGCTGTTATATCACCAAATGTTGATACTAAATACATTATGTCCATTTTCAGGTACGACATGTTGTATGTAATACTTCACATTTGATCATTTTTAAAGTGTTACGCGCGCATTACTTTGCTGAAATTCAATACACGCAATGAAAGATAAATGTATCATTTATATCGTATTAATATAAAATATTTAATGTAAAATTTTGCATCGCCGTTATATAAAATTTATATTACCAGTGAGATTTTTAATAATTCGTGTTATATAGAGATTTGTTTATTCCAGTAAAGATATTTTCGATTTTTTTACAGAGGATTTTTTGTATGGACGATTGAGTCGTGTAAAAATGAAATTTTTGTTGATTTTTTTAACTTATTTTTTTGTTACTCAAAAATTTTATATTGATATATTTATATTGATCATATATTTTATATATCTCAATATAAATATAATGTATATATATGTACATACATATATATATATATATATATATATATACATATATTAATTGACTGAAAGTTATACAGCTATAACTAATGTACGCGTTGCACTTCAGGTACTACAAAACTACAATCGGGTTGACATAGGATCTGATTATTAGGCTACTGTCATAATGAGCCTTAGAATCGTTTTGAAATGTTTATTGTAATAAATATTGTACAATATTATATCTAAAACGAATAATTGTATTGTAGTATTTTAAAGCTTTGGGTGAAGAATGCACAGACATATCGCAAATAGGTTGGAAATGTGTGAATAACTATATGAAGAATAAGGGCAGGAAAGACTTATTAGTTAACATAGTGAGATAATTATTAAAAATCTGATTTGAAGCAGTGAGTCTTAACTCATGAATAAATAACGTTGAGGGAAAAAAGAAAAAAATGAACAATAAGTAGGATTTATTAATAATGTCGGCTTCTTCCTTAATACGTCTTCTACAGTGTGTTTGTTATTTAATGAAGATCGTTCAGTAAGTGAGGTGAAATGTGATTTATATTATCAAAACCGTAATTTTCGTGAATTAATACTTTGACTCAACGTGGGTAACAAAGCTAGGATGTTAAACCTGATAAAAAGGTCTGAATCAATCAATCAAGTCGTTAATCATTAAATTTTGTCAATGTTAATAGTCAGTATGACCATCAACAGATGCTACCTATTTATTTGTTACATATTAATAAATAGAAAAAAACTCAATGCATCATCGACAGAGTGAATATTTCATAATAGCTATAAAGTACCTATAAATACTATACTAATATTTTAGACATAAAAGAAATGAAAAAGTATGGAATAAACTGTTGAGTACTAGAAACTTTCAAAGAATAGAATTTACATTAGTTAATTCGTAACCACTTTTAATTTTGATTTATTGAACATTTGCAGCTGTATTTTTGTTTAAAACATATCTATATAACAACAGTTCAAAGTGTAAGGCATCTCCACACTACTATGGTTATATATTACATTTTTATTATTATTTAGCATAAATGATGGTCATGTACTTAAAAAAGTACTTCTTACATGCAGGTATGATACTTTTGAATTTACAAATAATACTGATTGCTAGAATATTGTAATTCCTATTTAAAGAATATTCAAGAAAAAGATCTTTAGAGAAAGATTTATCTGTCATATAAATTCAAATGTAATTTATATCCAATTATAATGTAAAGGTTTTATGGAATTTGTAGTTATTGTTTAACAAGAATCGTTTATAAAAATATCATCCCTGTGTATAAAAGTAATAATCTTGTTTGCCAATGGAGTATATAAATTTCCGCAAAATTTATCTACAATAAATCTAAAGTACGGTGCATGAAATCATCATTCACGGCTGAATAATTTTCATTGTGTAATTGTTTGACTTAGTAGTCTGTATTGCGGCAGATGAACAAAATTAAAATTACGTAAATGAGAAACAAAAGTCATTCTTTTGATGTTTCGAATACTATCTGTTCTCGAATATCAAAAGCATGATACCAGCACACTGCTTTTCTAAAAGTTTAAATTTTAGAAGACAGATGAGGAAAAAAAAAATTACGAATGAGATGAATTTAGTATACATATGGATAATTTTAATTTTGTTGGTCTAGCTGGTGGAGAGGCTGCAAGAGGAGAAGAGGCTGGAACAAATAAGAAGAAAGGAAAGAACAGAAGCATACTTGTATATAACCGTCAACGTCCTTCTTGAGGATAACTTTGACGGTCACCAAGGAAATGACTTGTATGATCCAGAGCATGCTTTGTATCGTGTATTTCGCGTACGTAAGCAGTGTACCTTGCACGAGTTTCTCGAATTGCTGAGTGATAGCTTGGTAAGTGTAAACTGTTGACAAATTTCTCATCCTATTACACATGTTACTATATTGAAATTTTATGTTAATACCGATACATCCATATATTTCAAATTATGTAATGTTGAAATATTGGTGTGGCTTTATAATATGTGCTACTAGTTTGGTTATATACTATAATGTGATCATCTACAAGCACGGTAGGTGATTGAAAACACAATATTTATGAATGAATCAAGTGTTCTGTTTCAAATAATAAAATTGGTTTCATTTGAATGTCTAACGTAGTGGAATTTTTTCTACAGAAATATCCAGTAGAGAAAATTCGTTTATGGCCACTGAACGTACGTTCGAACCAGACCTGTAGACCGATGCCACTTGAACTAGAAATTGATCTGCAGAGATCCATTTATCAATGCTCAGAGAATCCAAATGTTTGGAACGTGTTTGTCGAACTTGTTCCTCCAGATTCAGATTTAAGAGCATTACCACCTTTCGATAAGGATACCGATGTTTTATTATTTTTTAAATTGTATGATCCTAATAACAAGAAAATTCATTATTGTGGCCATCATTATATGCCTGTCACATCTAAAGTCCGTAAGTTCCATTTAAAATAACTAGGAAGACGAAAGAAATTAGGTCAATTTATCTTAATCGAATTCTTTATTCTGTAGCATTGTGCAAAATGTTATTGATACTTGCATATTTTGTAATTGATGTTTTCTGTAATACTACTTATAGATCCTCTGGAAGTATTTATTGGTATAGAACGTGGTTATTAATTGTTAATATAAACTTTTCATTTTACAACAGTGAAGAATAATTGTTATGACGGTTTTGTGCAGAGGAACTTATACCAATTTTAAATGAAAGAGCTGGATTCCCGCCGGATACAGAATTAGTACTTTATGAAGAAATCAAACCGAACTTGGTAGAAAAGATAGATAACTTAGCAGAGCCATTAGAAAAAGTCCTGGAAGAATTAATGGATGGAGATATCATCGTTTTTCAAAAAGAAGGTGATAATCAAGTCTACGAACTTCCAACATGTAAAGAATATTTCAAGTAAGTTATAGAAATATTTACAAACATTCATTTTATTACAAAGAATAATATGAAAAGTTTTCTCGTATTTCAGGGACTTGTTCCATAGAGTAGAGGTAACATTTTTTGATAAAACAATTCCTAATGATCCAGGCTTTACAATGGAACTTTCATTGAGAATGACATACGATCAAATGGCAAAAGCTGTGGCACAAAGGGTTGGCACAGATCCATATCTTCTGCAGTTCTTTAAGTGTCAAAAGTAAGAACATGTAATCTGCATACGTATCAATATATAATATGTATAATGTTTATTTTATTATGGTTATAAATATTATCTTATTTGTAGTTACAAAGATTCACCTGGACATCCATTAAAATGTACATTCGAAGGTTCGCTTAAAGATTTGGTTTCTTTTGGTAAACCGAAAGCGAAGAAATTGTACTATCAGCAGCTCAGTATTAGAGTAAATGAGCTTGAAAACAAAAAGCAATTTAAATGTATATGGGTTGGTCCATCTCTTAAAGAAGAGAAGGAAATCATTCTTTATCCTAATAAAAATGGAACTGTGGCTACTTTGCTCGAAGAAGCTAAGAAACAAGTGGAATTGTCAGAAAATGGATCTGGAAAGTTGAGGATACTAGAGATCAATTGTAGTAAACTTTCGCCTGGACCAAAAGACGAAGTACCCCTAGATAACTTAAATACATCAGGCACAAAATTATACAGGATAGAAGAAGTTCCAAACGATGAGTTAAATTTAGCAGAAGATGAAATGTTGATTCCCGTTGCACACTTTCACAAGGATGTTTTCTCAACATTTGGTATTCCCTTTTTCTTTAAAATTAAGCATGTAAGTATAATTGAACATGTGATGAAATTGAAAAAAAATAAACACTTCAGTTTTCTAGTTCTAAATGTTTTGATCGATTGTGTGTTTACAGGGTGAACCTTTCCCAAAAATGAAGGAAAGATTATTGAAGAAATTAGGAGTACAAGAAAAAGAATTCGAAAAGGTAGGCATCTTAATCTAATTTTATTTGATATTTTATGAGAATTCATAAAAAAACTTTGAAGTTTAAGTTCGCGGTGGTGACAATGGGTAAACCTCACTTTATTATGGATTCGCCAGGATACATTGTTGATCTTGCTGACTTCCAGACTCATCCAAACCAGAGTAAGTGTATTTAAAAACACAACGTTTCGTTAGTTGAAGACAGTAGAAAATGTAGCACATATTCTTGTTAGTATAAATTTTAAATTGTCGCTGATGAAGAATAAATTTTGTAGTTTATCCACTTTTAAAAGCAGGCACATCGCCACAGAGGCCTTGGCTTGGTTTGGAACACGTCAACAAAGCGCCAAAGCGTTCTCGCATCAACTACCTCGAAAAGGCCATTAAAATTTACAATTAAATTTTCATCATACGAAGAGGAATAAAATTAGGCAGCCACTCATATAATTTATACAACTTTATAGTAAGAAAGCGACGTCTGACACAAAATGGAAATGCGTTTATGTTTTCGGTTCTTCAGCCAGGTTGTGCGCGGTTTTAATATTATGACATGTTAACGAAAGGTAAATCTATGCTTTGTATACGATGGATTAAGAGAGTGTAATGAACATGTAATGATACTTTGTGCATCATGGAACTTCTCCCTTTCGAATCGACAGGGATTTTACGTAGTGGCTGGATCGATGGTACTACGTCGATTTCACTGTGCATCAACAACGGATTAGAAACTTCTATCTGTGAAATCAATTTTTGTATTTATAACTATTTTGCCGCATTATGGCAATCGTTTAAAAAGTATTTTCGAAGACAGTGTTTTGAATGCATTCAATTCTATCAAGAGCAAGAATTTCTTTAAATACGTATTTCATTACGAATGTAATTATGGATTGCAACTGCAGAATGAAGAGAGCTCAAGTAAGGAAACAAAGAGGTATTTATAAATGTAGCATAATATTCATTTTATAGAAAGGCTCATTTTTTTCGAAATTTTGGTTATTTGATCCTGCCACGTAAAATCTTTGTGTTGATTTAATAAGATCCAAAGTGATGCCTATATATTGTTCTACATGATGTAATACTTAACGCTCACTATCAGAGAAGAATTGTCTACATATACCTGTTTTATATTATATTCAGGATGTTTGAAACGCAGACTTACAGTTAACCTGTAATCTTACATGCTGCACACTGTGGTATTTTTTACGAAAAAATAAATGTTAACATTTTGTTCATAACAGCTCATTTCTTATAATATGCATTTTTGTTTGTACATTAAAATATCGTTGTCGATCCTTAATTTAAAAGCAATCTAAACAAAGAATTGTTGTCCATTGTTATATCAAAATTTACTATAAAACACCAATTAGGGTGATTTATTAGTAAAATTTTCTGAATTGCCTTCCAAACACCCTGGAATTTTTTGCGTTTGAATATATTCTTTTCTGTGTGTGTTTTATACGCCTATTCCTATATATTTTACCGAGACTATAAAATTTTGCAAATATGTAACAGTAGACTAACATATTAATGAGGCAGAATTTTAATTTAAAAAGAAAAGAAAGCGTCGAGCATAGTAAATGTTTAACTCGTCGCGCATTGAATGTAAGTAACTATATTAAAAATACAGAGAGGTAAACTATTATTTAAAAAGGAAAATCATTTCACAATTTCATGTTTATCGTTATTTTAAGTTTGTCTTTTTATTGATTAATATTTTACAGTTCTTTTTTTTTTTTTTTTAATTCATTACATGTTTCAAATCTACTTCCGAATATTTTTCGCATGAAGACTTGCCACGATATTATACGAGATCTCCTATTATTTATGAATCGTACTTTATTCAGTGTTTCTCCTGCCTTAACTGTGATTAAAGTCTTTCTTCAAGACGTGTTTAAACTTCGTTGCTCTGAAATACCCAAGAGTGTTATTAAATATTTGAAGAAGATGAAGCAATTTATTCAATTTATTTAATAAATAAAGTTTGTTTGTTTTTCTGAGAGACTAGTTTGTTACGATTATTAAATGGAGCGAAGGTTCTAAAGTTTAAAGGAAAACTTAAAGTATATCAAGTTAACAAATTTAATTCAATTAAATTAGCTGTTAGTTTGTTAGGGTAATGAATTGCTGCAACTCGATTGAAATTATAACTTATATCAATATTAAGTATATAATTTAAAGAAGCATGTCAAATCTAGTTATTATAATGAGAAACAATTATCGTGTTTCGTGATGTTACATTTCTTGAGCGCATTCCAAGATTGGCGAATATTACTATAAATGAACAATACATACGAAACCTATGCGACGTGCAGTAATATATATGAAAGCTGGACATACTAGTTGTGAAGATGTGTTACAATAGTTTGTAAAAATCCAAATGTGATTGTACAGGTAGTTTGGCTACTTAACAATCATGATTTAAATGATATGCGTATTTAAAACATTATGTCATTGTACACCCAACTTATCACTAGTTACTTCTATTTTCAAAATTAATTTTAATATATTCTACAGTATCATGGATGATATTTTCTTTGTGAAGATATTTATGTAAAAAATAGAATTAATGGAAATTTACAGAGTTTAAGACACTCAAAGTACTAAGGTATTTTTTAAATACTGAAATTTAAAATTTTTTTAAACGATATTGAAATAATTGCGGATGTTCCTGACTACATTTTTATTAAAATGTAAAGACAAAACACCATAGACAGAAAATGTTTTCGTTAATTTACATATGAAAATGACAGCCTTTAATTGAAGGAAATCAAACTATCATACATGTTAACTTGGGAACTCTGGAAATATGGATTACATTTTGTAGTTCGTATATACATATATATATAAATTGTATACATATATTTCGTTACTACGTTCCTTGATGAATACCAATAATGATTATTATGATCTTGAAGTTGAAGCTATTATGGATACTTATGACGATATTAATAGTAACTGTGTATTTTTTGCACGAAAACATAAAAAGTTTATTGGAAGAGTCGTTTAAGTTATTGTACTATACTGCAAAATGAAAGTATCAGACTCATATGTAATAAATGATCCGCAAATGGGACGCACTTCTGATACATAATGCTTGTAATTAGTTCTAGCGCGTTTCTGTGTTTTTGTACAGCTAACTTTGTAGCAGCTGCTCAATTGCGATTGTAAATTTGAACTATAAGTTTTTAGTAGTTTTTTTCTATGCAAATAAACGCAAACTGCAATGCAGACATGCATCAAAGAAGTAATTGATAATAAAAAGAAAAGAACTAATATTTTATGATTTTGACTGATGTTTTGCTTGGCGCGAGCAATTTTATTTTATGTATTTGAATTCTCATTAATATGTATATTTTAATATTACGTTCTTAAAAGAAATCAAATAGATACTAGAATAATTAATAGAATAAATTTTTAAAGGTGAAATATGAAGGTATCAAGTTTATGGCAGTGATATTTTATAAACTTCATTAATCGATCATATTAAAATATTACAAAAAACTTAATATTTTATACCTGCAACATTTGAATAAGAATCTTATGCAAGACCTTATTCCTAAGTAAAAGTTTTGTATATAAATATTAAACGTAATTAAATCGGTTTTCTTCTTAAATAATACTAAAATTGTAAATATGTTGATAACATAACATTTAATATTTCCTTATAAAGTGATCGTCGAAATTATTTGTTATTTATTTTGTTCAGATTCGTTGTTATCGAGCAGTCTAACCGTATTTTGTTTATCAAAAGCTTTTTTTTTATGTGCAATGTTTAATAACACCTTGCCATTCATAAAACGTTTGTTAAACATAATGGAATATGAAAATAGTGATAACTTTAAAATGTTTAGATATTTTTTACAAATTCGTTTTTCATCAATTATGTAATATAACTTGATTTTGCAAAAGTTAATACCAACCATTTATAATGTTTAATTACGTAGCAGTGTATTAAACATCATTTATTATATGATGTATGATATATTATTATATAGTGCTCTGAAAGTTTTAGATCACCTGCAGTAAAATGAAACTACAATATTATCACAGACATCAACTACTATGTTTTTACATTTAAACAATATTCACAATAACTTCTGTTGAAGAACATTTTCATAGAGATGGTAATTATATGAAAAAGAATCAATGTTTTGTAAGATACACTTGTAGTCGCGATGCTATGCTATCATGTAATTTTTTAAATAAATTCACTAAAAATTGCCTCGATTGAAGTTTGAGTTGAAAAATTTCAATTAGCTTGTCTGCGTATTTTTTCGTTTTCTTTCTTTCCTCGTTTCAATTCAAATTTTTGTCTATCATGGTCTTGTAGTCGCTTATAAATTAACTGTTTGTTGAACAAGAATGTTGCTAAACGAAAAAAATAATTTCGATTTCAAAGGAATAAATTGCGTATTGAGAACAAATTTTGGTTAAACTTTATTTACAACTGTAATTATCTTATAGAAATCTTCATATATTAATATTAAAATTTTATTACGAGTAAAAAATAGAATCTTAGATTCAGCATTTTACTTTTAATTTAAAACTAATAATATACAGTCTCGTAATTATAATTTTACGATCTTATCGATATTTTTAAACTGTCATGCTGAAAAATATTAATTTAACAAATAATTAAGGAAATAATAATAATAATAATAATAAAACGTAATTATATTAAATATCAGTTATTTGTTAAGAAGTTATTATTGCCGAGTAAAGGAAATATGTTTGTCAAGTTTGCTTTTTACATTTTGTTTTGACCCCATGCCGTTCTGTAATCTTTTACCACGTATTGCTAAATATCGTATTCGTATCAAGAACTATATAAACAAAGTGTGATTAACATGTAATGGAAGACAGGCATTTGTAAAACGTGTGAAAATATTATTTTGCGTACTTTAATAATTCGATTATTCACAGATAACTTGTTAGTTGTTGTGACGATATCGAAGTTATTTTAAAGTATAGAATTAAAGTGTCATTTAATAAATAAATAAACTAAGTAAAAATTTTAATAAAGTAGTTAAAATACGTACATTTTTTTTTTTAATTGTAATGCCTAACTGTCGATGTACTTTGGCTTTATCTTTCTACAAGCTTGGTTATTCCTATGATAAAGAGTAGGCTGGATTTTAAGGAAAGGAAAAGAACGAGTTATGTTCAGTCGGAATTATTAAACGAAGAAGTGCAATCCAAGTTTAGTCTCCGAATTTTTCCATGTAATTATATCGATGGTAAAATACCAAGACGTACAGTACGTTCAACAGATTTTAAATTTTCCTCTAATGAATTTGTAACAAGAAACTCTGTTAGTAATACATCAATTTTTTAAACGATAATCTTTCCGATTATAACTAAAAATTGATTAAGTTACATTTCAAATTGTTTCGACGTTTTGGGGCCTATGACACAGTACAAAAAGCTGTTTAAGAAAACGATGTATATGAATGCAAGACTAATTTCAAGATTTTGTTATCACAGAAATAAAAGTTACATAAGATGGGATAAAATGCGCGATCAACAAGCAAGATCGTAATAAAGAATAAGTGAAATGTGGTTTCCTCAAATAAATATTTCAAGAATATTGAAACATTCATTTTTTTATTTATCAAACCATCCTTATATTTTAACGTAATTGTATGTACTTGGACTTAGAATTTTTTAAATAATTGTTTTGGTTTGCATATCCAATACTATTAATTCGTATTAGTCTTTCATTGAAGAGCAATAAACAAGAAACCCCCCCAGAGTTTCGAAAGGTCGTGATAAAAATGTCGACTGGTTTCGTTGGTTTGAAAAACGATAGACATAACAATTTGTACGTAACCGAAGAAAGTTGTACATATTGATCGTGAACTACTTTCGAAGCAGTGCTGTTACAATCAAAGCGTAAAATCTGTTACTGTTGTTCACTATTAGTAAAGGTATTGTAGTACATACTAAATTATACACTGAAGGCGTAAGGCACTAATAAATATCGTTCTTTAGAAATTTAAATAAAAACGTTAATATTTTTAACAACTCTATAAACGTTTATATTGATAAGTTGTTGAATTATGTAGTAGTAAAATATCGTAATAGGAAGTTCTATTAATAAGAAATTTCATTTGTTTATCGTAACAATTTACATTAAAAATGGCATTGACCGAAATGCCACAACATTTTAATTATAATTTCAGTTTTTATCTTTGTTGAAAATGATGTTAGTTTAGTTTAAAGTTACTTTACATTTAAGCATAACTTTAAATTAAATAATATTTGATAGTGTAATGTATAAAGTTTGATTCGTTAGTTACACATTTACTTATAGATCTGTTACACTAATTACGAGGAATAATGTATGCGTTTAAAAGATATAACGAACGCAATCATGCATTTTTGTTGTTCGTTTCATATTGACCCTCTAACATATTGTTTATTGGGTAGGCAAATATTTTTCAGTGTTACATATACAATGGATTATTAAATAAATTTAAATATTAAAAATTAATTCAATTTGATTTACTGTTAAAATATGCTTCAAATTAAACTTGAAAGTTACATGTATCACATATTCGTGCTTTGTAGCGGCGATGATTTAAAATTTTCGTTCTCGAAGATTGTTAGGTTAGGCAGCATGATTGAATGTATCGTTGAACACGTGATAAGACTGGATTTTTAGATAGTATTTTATAATATGTAACATTGCATTGCGCATTTAAAAAGTATCTACATGCACATGAATTAGGAAACGCTTCTCAATGATTCGGTGTTGGTCGAATTTAAATCAGCGCGGTTTTCAATTTGTTGAAAACCTGTTAACCACTCGAGCGCACCGTATAAAAGATAATGTTGTCCAAGGACAAATATCAGAAGTGTTTCGAATTTCAAATCGTAACGTACGCTTTACGGCCACCTGTTGCACACGCGAACTTGTAAGTGTCTTTATAACTTAATTTAATTAGTAAATTATGTTTGTACAAATCACAATCTTTATACGAATATTTTTTTATTATGTTTTCCAATCTAATGAACGACCTCAATAGTATTGCGTTATATCAATATTATTAAAACGTACCATTTTTTTTTCATTTAAATATTACAATTTATTAATCAAAGTACATATATAAATGAATAATAAAAACTCTTCGTAAACAAACTCTGTATCATGATACTATACATGGGGTCATCGGTTACAATTATTCGAACTTTGTGAAAATAATAAGTATAAATCGTTTCGTAATATCTCTGTCGGAGGAATGTATTATTTAAATAATAAAAAAATATATTGTATACGTAAATGTGTTTATTATTATTCGATGAAATAAACATATTTATTCAATAGAATAAATATTTTATATAAGTTTAAAAAGTGTTATCCCTTGTATAGAAAATGGTGAGCTTAATTCAAAAAAATCTTTGGGAGACAGACCCAGAACTTTTTGATTTGATGGAAAAAGAAAAAAAGAGACAAATATTTAGCCTTGAGATGATTGCTAGTGAAAATTTTACATCTCTTAGTGTACTTCAGTGTTTGAGTTCTTGTCTTCATAATAAATATAGCGAAGGTCTTCCTGGCCAAAGGTATGTTTTGTGTTGTTTATTATTTAGTATTTTTCAAGTATTGATACAGTTTTTAAAATAGCGTGTCTATTCCTATTTAGGTATTACGGAGGAAATGAATACATCGATGAAATTGAATTATTGGCACAGAAGCGTTCTTTAGAAGCATTCAATTTAAATCCAGAAGAATGGGGCTGTAATGTACAACCATACTCGGGCAGCCCAGCTAATTTTGCTGTATATACAGGTTTAATTGAACCTCATGGACGTATAATGGGACTGGATCTTCCCGACGGAGGGCATCTTACTCACGGTAATAAAAATATTATGAATTGTTATATTGTAATTTTATTAATTATTTTATGTGTTTTGCAGGTTTCTTTACAGCAAATAAAAAAATTTCTGCAACGTCAATATTTTTTGAATCAATGCCATATAAAGTTAATATTGAAACTGGTTTAATTGATTACGATAAATTAGCTGAAACATCAAGATTATTCAAGCCTAAAATTATAATAGCAGGTGTATCTTGCTACAGCAGATGTTTAGATTATAAGAAATTTAGAGAAATAGCAAATGAAAATAATGCTTACTTGTTTAGCGATATGGCTCATGTATCAGGATTGGTTGCCGCTGGATTGATTCCCAGTCCATTTGAATACAGTGATGTTGTATCAACTACTACTCATAAAACTTTAAGGTAATTGTTATTACGTATAGTATTAATAAAGAATCAATATAAATTAGATTATTAACAAAACAGTACTATCTTTTTATCTTTTTATTTTTTAATTACTAGGGGACCTCGAGCTGGTGTCATCTTCTTTCGTAAGGGAGTCAGAAGCGTTAAGAAAAATGGACAAAAAGTTATGTATGACATAGAAAATAAAATCAATCAGGCAGTCTTCCCAGGATTACAGGGCGGACCTCATAATCATGCAATCGCGGGGATTGCTACAACAATGAAACAAGCTAAATCACCAGAATTCCTTACATATCAAAAACAAATAGTGGCTAATGCAAAAAGGCTGTGTTCAAGTCTTCAAAAATGTGGCTATAAAATAAGTACTGGTGGTACTGACGTTCATATGTTATTAGTAGATTTACGGTCTACGGGTGTTACAGGAGCTAAAGCAGAAAAGATTTTGGAGAGTATTTCTATTGCCTGTAATAAAAATACAGTACCGGGCGATAAAAGTGCATTGAATCCTAGTGGCATCAGATTAGGTACACCAGCGTTAACTACTCGTGGTTTAGTCGAAGAAGATATTGATAAAGTTGTTGACTTTATACATAAAGGTATTATAATAATGGATTGTGGTATAAGTAAAAGAGTAAAAGTAATATTAAAAAAGTGTAATAAATATTTTAAATGTATTTCAGGTTTATTACTTTCCAAAGAAGTATCTGACATTTCTGGCCCTCAACTTGTTGATTATAATAGAGTACTGAATACAGATGCTCGTATAAAAGAAAAAGTTGCAGCTTTAAAAGAAGAAGTAGAAACTTTTTCCAAACAATTTGCTATGCCTGGTTATGATACATATTAAAGATATATTCAACATCTTATACAAATTTGGTGCGAAATATGTATTTATATAAGTACATAATATTTTTATAAATATAAATTACTTAAAAAATGTAAGTACTTAAGAAATTAAATATAAAACAATATATAACAACATTTTTTAAAAGTATTAGATTGTGGATTATAATGTTGTATTTCTGTAGATAGATATGTAGATAGCATACTTTTTTATACTAAAATCTAAAAATTTGTACTTGCATGCAGATGTATTCTATATGTATATGTGTGACAAATTTTTACTTCCAATTGTAGTTTATTTTTATAAATTACTATTAACAGAATATTAAAATTTTTTAAAAAATATAACTTGTATTATATAAACAACTATTTAAACTTTACGATGAGATTGGTGGAGAGGCTGAAGTGGGATATGAAGTAAAAGAAAATGGTTCCACCGAATCAAATAGACTTTAGGAAAGGAATGGTGACAATACATAACGTATGTATTAATCCTTTGCGAGTCTTTTTACTAGAGGTGCACGAGAACCCGAAATATCGGGAATCCGACCCGACCCGACCCGACCCGACTCGACTCGACTCGTCCTGACCATCGGGTTCTCGATATTTCAAGTTCTCGCACACCCATGGTAAAAAGACTTAGGCGGCTGTTTGCCGACACTCGTCCTCAAAGGGTTAAACTATCTAGTAATTAAGCAGGGATATAGAAGGGAAAAATGGGTGGAAGGTTAACAAAAATGTTAGGGGGTATATTGGATGATGAGGAGAAAGCATGGAATAGGGGAACAACGGATGAGATAGGATGACAAGGGTAATTGTGTGTATGAGAGAGAAAGAGAGGGAGAATGAGGACCAAAATTAAGAGATAAAGGGGAGGAGTAAGAAGGCGTGAATGGGGAGGAACATGAGGGGTGTATGAGTAGGTTAGTTAGTGAGTAGTAATAAGTATTGAGGATTAAGTAGTAGCAAGTATTAGGTATTAAATAGAAATAAATAAATAGAGGTGGAAGAGGAGGATTGGTTCTAAGAGGGATTATATATAGAAGGGCATACAAGCCCATGTAATCCTAAGGGGTAACTAATAAATAAATACATACATACATAGATATTTAAACTTTACTTCCTTTTTCCTACACTCTTACATATACGGAAAGGATTTGTAGTTACTCATAATTGAATTACCATATCTTTCTTTTTTAAATTCTATCTGTTATTGTATTATTTATCAACATTTCAATATTTTCATCGTTACTTGCGTCGTAGCAATTCTAAATAAAACATTAAATTAAATTGATTAATAATTATTAATTTCATATGTAACTATACCATACTATCATAACCCTACTCTTTTTTATGTAAAATTTTATATTTGTTTTATAATTGAAAATCATTAATCTAAAGCTAATCAATGTTTCAGTAAAATTTTAAATAAATCAATATGTAATGACACATTAATATCAATAATAATAAAGATTTAGCAACATATTAAAGTTTATAATTAACATGTAGACAATGATACCATGCATCCTGTTGCTAAGTAATGGAAATTGGTTTCAATTAGGAACATAATAACTGATAGAATTAAATAATGTTCATAGCACTTATTTAGTTTAATCTCCTTGATAAGTTAATTTTTAAAAGGTATAAATAATATACTTGTTTATGTAGTATAATTCGTCTTGTTAAAATAAATTTCAAATAAAAATTGTTCTATTATTATAGATAATATGAACCTTTTATTTGTACATTATTTTTCTTTGACTATTGGACTGTATAAAATATTTATATACTCCAAATACTTTACATTTGGATTTCCTCGATGCTTCATTGTGAAAAGCTTTTGGAGCAACAATGCGACCATATATATGTACTAACATCAGTACGATATGATCTTAGTAAATCAATCTTCTTACTTTTCTCTGATGTCTCCTTTTTAAATAATGTACGAAAAATTAAGCAATTTCGTAGTATTCTTACATACAGTGCAAAAAGTTTGAATTTTATAAATACAATTATATTCTTTTGAACAGAAATTTGTTTCTAATATGGAACTTAATCATACAAATTTTGACATTTTGAACATCCCATATTTATACAATATTTATTGCATCCATAAACTATGAAAAAATAAGCTTCTATACCCACAATGAAAGGATATTCTGTGTATACACAAGTACTTTTATAAGAATACATATACAATATATGTCTATATATGTATATACTTATTATAAATCTGTTTATAATTATATTGGTTCCATATCTTTTTTTATTCAATACACAGCAAAAGTATATTTTTCTTATTAATAGTACTAAAAAGTGCTTTGTTACAGAATCATGGCAATTAAATTTTTTAAATTAAATACGTAATCTCTTTTCCTACTGAAATTTTAAACAATATTAATATTTTTTATATTGATGTAGAGTTGAATAAATAAATATTTTACTTGTTGCTACATTTATCTATGCACTATTCGCTTGACCACATTTAATAATTTAGCAACAAGTAATATTATTAAGTACTCTGTTTTTGAAACTATAAGTATATATGTCAGGTTTATTTGTCACACGAATAAGTTTATATAAAATAAATCTTCGTTTTAGCAATTACACTCAATTACACGTTTGTTTTTAAATATATGTATGTTATATACGAATTGTAATTAATGCAAGGATTTTGTTCAAAGTTTAAGTTTAAGGAATCTGTTAAAAATAACGATGTTAAATAATTTTGTTCAAATACAGAATTAAAACAGACATCAGTGATGAAAAAAGAAGCTGGAAACTGTTACCTTTCTCGGATGCCTTCTGTTTTTTGAAGACCTTCGAAAATTGAGTTAGGGAATTGTTTGGAACTCGCACAACTTACAACTTTGAAAAATTCCTCTGGTAATGTATCCCGAATATTTTTATTTTAAATAATTTTATCTATACAATATATTTAAAAAAAATAATTTCAATGTACTATTCTTTTAAAAATTTGAAAGAATAGCATAATGTAATTTTTGAAAATATGTGAAACACACGCGTATAAGTTCATTGCTTACTTTCATCACTTTGCACAGTGACAGACAACCTTTAATCAGTCAAGTTCTTGTGCTGTGTACGAGGTTGAAGCTGTATTTCTTTGTTCATCGTCTGAGTCTTCGTCTTCGACGTCATTAAAAAAGGATTGTAAAAAAGAACTAAATAGCCCTTGCTTACGAGGTCGCGGAGATGGAATATTGAAAAATAACTGCCCTATTTTATCTAAGTATTGTCGATAACATGGGTCTCTGTTTAAAGATATTTGATATTGTTCACAAAGTACTGTGAACACAGCAAGTTTACCACTGAAAAATATTGATTATATACTATATATAATCCTCATAAATTAAAAGCTGCTATTTATAAAAATAAATAATTTGAACTTACCATTCAATTGTTTTCAATAAAAAAAATAAAAAGTTCAACAATGGAAGAATATATGGTGGGCCGCTATTTATTTTCGGATGCCGTGAAGTATAAGAATTGAAAACTTCCTGCGCAGCTGCTGTATTTTGTAAACAGAGATATCTGAAAAAATTTATACCATTTCAGGCTTTACATAATTTTTAACGAATATTACATTACTAAGTAGATTACTGTAGCGTATACTTACTGCAAAACTGCCTGGGCTATAAAAAGATCTACTTCATTCGTGTAACCACGTTGCTCATGAAGCTCAACAAGCATTGCAGCACATCCAGAACCATCTCTACTATATATGAAATGTTGTCTTGCCATTATGTAGTTTTTTTCTAAGAAAACAATCATTATGTACTCTTAGTTATAACTATATGTTCAAAGTTTCTCGTCCCCTTAGTCGATTACCTCTCCAAAATACTTGTGCTATTTTTTTATGTAAATCAGGGTGACCCGTCTTATATTCTGTATTCTTTATACTCCATCGTAGGGCAGATTGCACAAAAACATCTCTTTCGGGCGATAAAGGGCTCATTAAACTAAATAAGTTTATAATTTTTTCAAAATAGTTTTGAGAAGGTTCTGTTCCTGACTGTGTTAAGACACTTATAAATAAAATTCCTAGGTCAGCTCCGCTAACATACTGTAATGTAATTTATCAAATGATTTATTTTAATTTTATATGTACTTTTTGCACATATACATATACATGTATATACACATATGAATGCAAATTATCATATAATAAATTACTATGTGGCATTAACAAGTAATGTAAAACATATGATATAATTTATTAATATTTGTAATATATTACATACTTTCACTTATTGGAAAAAGGATTTGATGCATTACAAAATCTTGTCAATGGAAATAAATGCAAACTATAATGTGCATAACGATAACTAATAATAAACTTTAAATATAGACCATTTGAGAAGGAAGTTTGTAAATAACACTTGAAAATGAATAATATGACGTCAGTTTAAAGTACTTCCCTCGGTAATATATACTTAAAATTTCATAAAATTAAAAATGCTAAAATGCGTTACATACTTGTTCGTGTTTTAATAAAAGGGTTGAACCATTATACAGTAATTCTAAAAGTTCCGAATACTTTTTCTGTCCAAGATATCTAAAAGAAGAGGTTAAGCAGGTAATATCGACGAATACACTAGAATAACTATTTGACGATGTTGATTAAGTGGTCTCACCTAAAATACAAAGTTCTATACATTTGATGAGCCTCATAATAATTTTCCGAATTTATGGACGCTTCTAATTTTGCTAAAACTCGCTGAACACCGTGATTGTACCGCGAGGCCATGTTTACGATCTTTGGAATATTTCTTTTTTCTGCTTTTGTAATTGGCACTATTGTTTTATAAGCAATTTAAATTTGAATCTTTCTCGAAGTTGAATTTTAACACGCATTGATGTAAGAGGATATTAACGTACAAAATGCCACACTTTGTAAGAAATACTATTAGCATATACGAATCATCATCAATTCAGACGATTACGTTATTTGCGGCATTTATAAATACACAAAATTTATTTATAATAAGGAAGTTAAATTAATGAAATACACATACATATTCGAAACTGAAAACATACAATCAACAAACTATACAAAATGTCAAATGTGTGTTCTGGGTACATATATTAATTACATATTCGGAAATGTCTCTATAGCGGGCGAAACGGGTTAACTCGTCACGAAAATTTAAATATCACACTCATACAGGAAGAATTGTCATTCTATATAATTTTCACCCTCACTACGAAGACATACTTTTCGATGTTTCTTCGATTACGGTAACAAATAACTTTATCTTTTTGCTTTCATCTCGTTCGCATTATTTTTGCCATATGAAGTAAAATAAAAATTCATCTTTTGAATAATGACATTTTGAAGAGAATTTATATTTATTTATAAAGCTCTATCTTTAATTTTGTCATTATATTTATATTTGAAATAAATGAAACATTAACATTTAATGTAAGCAAGTCCCTTATACACATATACATCGGAAAGTAAAAACGCTGGGACAGTCGATACTCGAAATCATATACCAATTGACGTCGAATTTCGGCTGATGGAAGAGCAAGAAGGAAAGGCTCACACTCGCCTTCTTTCTCGATTTCCCAAAGTTGCGCCAAGTGCCGAGCTCATGTACACACGGCCCATGCGGTAGCACACATATGCTGCTTTCCCCACTACTCCGTTAGGCACTAAGGAAGTTCGTCGTTACTAGTATCGTCGTCAATGCATTCAATTATGTATATCAAATCTGGTCACACTGCACAAAGTCCATAAAGTGTAAGGTCTAGTCGTATATTTGGTCTGTGAATATAGACTTATCATTTAATTTATTTTCATGTCGCATGCGAAATTACTAATTCGATCGAGATTCGATCACAGAAAAATTAATTTTATTATCGACAGAATTATGAATAGGAATATACTAATTGCATTTTTCTGTCAATTCGAGTTAAACCGTGGATTCGAAAATATAACTCATGTAAAAACTATTAAATGCATTCGTCATGTCTTTAAATGCAATTCCACCATTGATAGCAAATTATGGTGGTGCTGTAGTTATGTTTCGCAGTGTACGTTCTACTCATTCCTGTTTACCCTTGTGTGCAGCACGACTTCTTGTCATCAAATGTATTATAGATAATTATACAAAATTGATGTACTATTGGAATGTTATTACAAATATTTTTAAATTTAGCTAGGTCGTATTAAAATTATATTATGAAATGTCTATTTTTTGTTGATTTGTTGAGAGACGTTCAAAAGCTGGTAGGGGATATCAATTGTAAAAAGCAATATTGATAAATGCGCAAAGTGGCGTCGCGTAAGCGCCGAAATGCCGCTGTGCCGTAGGTCGTAGATGTATTCATACGCGACGGACGGATACGCTAAAAATTGTGAAGGCGATGCGCCCCTGGCGGTCAGCGACGCAAACAATCGTTGCGGAAATAATTATCGCGATTTATGTTATTTGTAAATGTGAGAAGAATCATTAATGAGGGTGTGCCAAGTAGCGGCGATTAGGGTGATAAACGGGCCTTGTAACGTTCCCGGTCACACTTCGAGTGAGTGAAAATTGTGCTCGGTACGGGGTGAGTGTCCAAAACGTTCATTCCCCCCGCTTTAAAAGGGGGGCGGTGGCTCGCATCAGTGTTTTTTTATCGTTTCTTTAGACGTCTTCATCCCGAAAATAACAATGGCCGGAGGATTCGAATATGCATGGATTTTTAAAATGCC
This sequence comes from Colletes gigas, assembly GCF_013123115.1. Classification (NCBI taxonomy): domain Eukaryota; kingdom Metazoa; phylum Arthropoda; class Insecta; order Hymenoptera; family Colletidae; genus Colletes; species Colletes gigas. Next base: position 746,274 of record NW_025106659.1, on the reverse strand, counting down.
AAGCTTGCTACCCTGGCAACCTACATGCATTTTCCTGACCCTTTCTTATTACATGTGTCAATTAGCATCGGTACGGCTACTGTACATCTTAATTTTTTTTTTTTGAATTATTTTTGTGTGAGTTAATTACTCAGATAATAAAATTTTTTTCTTATTTCGATCGCCATAAAATTATATTAGTTTTCTACATATTGATACAATTACATTATACCTAACCGTTTATTAATTTTTAATCTTATTTTCCGTCGATGAATGGTACTTTTTAATTTTCTTAATTTTAGAGATTACAGTTTTTTGTGTGCGTAAAAAGTTTTAAAGTAGATGGTTCCATTTGTACAGAATGGACTTGGCAGAAACTATGAAAAACATTGTTGCCAAAGGTATGCAAACCGAAATGGGACCACCAGGCGGAGGTTCTGGTTATCCTGGTACGCCAAGTAGTGCTGGTTATGTTACTGAGAAGATGTATATGTTATTACAAGCCTATCTTCAAAATAAAGGTTGGAATGCAAGCATAGAACTTCTGCAATGTTTTTCCGAATTCAAGGATGCGTCTATGATCCCAAGTGCTGCTTATTTGCAGTAAGAATGCACTGTTTTACATTTATGTATAAAAAATATATTTTAATTTGTCATGAAGTACATAGTTTTTGTGTATAAAATTTTCTGTTCTTTAATATACATATTTTAATGTATAAATAGAATGATGGCATCTAGAATAGCATTGGACACTCAGGGGAGGCTAGTGCTTAGAGAGAATGGGAAAATAATATTGCCCTATGAACATTTTGCAAATGCTGTGATGTTGAAGCACATGAATGGTCCACATGGTCTACATTTAGGCTTAGAAGGCACGGTTAGGGCTGTTATGGAATCATACACAATTGGACGAGAATGTTTTGGTATGGAGAAAGAATTTATAATTGAGGTGGTGCAAAATTGTCCAAATCCTGCTTGTCGTTACTACAAAAATCAATTGGAATTAACCCAAAAAATGGGACATATGGCGCCAACTTATATTCAAGATAGCGAAACAACAGCCTCCCTTCTACGTAGTAGCTTTCCTCATAATACTGATTTTCAAGCAGTAAGCATAAGTGCATTGATATTAATTTATACTCATTTTTGGTTTTCCTTTACAAGTATCTAAATTAATTATACGTTTTATTTACATTATAGAGTTTAAGTGGTGCTAATCCAAATACTCATATGGGTGGAGGATCTACAGCAGATTTATCAGAAATTAGAAATGCTGGAAACCAAATGAATCTTCAACGTCCTCCAAGCCGTCCATCATTAAATATACCACATCGGCCTGTGTCACAAGAAAAGAAAGTAACAACTGGGAAGCAGCATTATGAATCTTTAGTACCTACTATTTCAATGTCTGATCATAAATTAACAGATTTTTTAAGAACAAATTTGGATAATTTGGACAATCTCGGCGGGCTTGGTTTAGGGAACTTACAAGGAATAGGAAATGCAAATAAAGATCTGTTAGCATTACATAATGGAGCTTGGCCATTGGAAAATGAAAAAGGATCTCGCTCGTCTTCAAATTCAGAAGGTTTTTTAAAGATTGCATAATCTTTTCGGTACAAAATTGAATTTATGTATAATGATGAAATTTTATTATTTTGTAGGTGGACAAGAGAAGATAGTGAGGGCTTTTGCAGAGGTCATGAAGAATATGGCAAGGATGAAGGCTTGTGTACGTCCTGCAATGTGCAAACCATATGGAAAGCAATCAGAAGCTTTGCAGAAAAGTAATAAAATACTTCATTTATTATCATCCGTTTTTTAATAATTTATTTAAAGTGTCATTTGAGAAATTGAGCCGTAGTATACGTATACGTGACGAATTTTGTTGGTTATGCACATGCTTTGTATGTCCTACGTTCAGAGTGGATTACAAATTATGGACAATCGATTGGGGGGGGAGGGGTTGGGGGGGATTCTACATGTAACAATAAGTTGAAAAGAAAAAATACAATTGTTTCGAAAAATTAAAACCAATAACATGGTTGTCAATTCATAAAACACAGAATCTTACAAGCAGTGTCGATCTGTTACTTTGATCATTACTAAGGATTACCACGTTCTCTTTTCAAGAAGAGGTTAGTTTTCGAATATTTTAATCGTGACAAAATGATTAACATCATTTTATTCAAATTTGTTTTAATAAATTTTTAACAATATGGTTAATTTTAAATGATATGCTTTTTCATATAAAAATTTTATTTACCAGGGCACATGGTTCTTTCATTTATTAATATATACTTTAAAAGAGTTTTTATGTTTCTAGTCAATTTGACAAATTAAACCAATTGCTGTTCTGAAAAGTCTAACAATTATATTTTTCAAATGTTATTATTGATAAATTTACAACATATAGAAATAATAAGTTGTTTATTTTTTTTTTAAATTTTATTATATCGTATTATGTATAGATGTCAATTTCTGTTATAAATTAATTACATTTTGCATAATATCATATTGACACGTAATGTTGTTAAATATTAAATACTATTTTAACAATTATTTAGCGTTTCTCTTATCTTTCTTCGTTAGTGAAAACACTGAAATGCATGTCCATTTTGTTACAGCGCTAGTGGATACCATACAGCTTGTGCAGTCATTAAGAAGTTTCCTGCCACCTCCACATATTCCTGTATCAAGCTGGAAAAATGAAGATAAACATCGATTAGATCATACGGGTACTCCTTATCTCCCATCATTGTAAGTATTTCTTATGGTTTATATTTTAAGTATACCCTCGTTACATGACTAGAGATATCAAATAAAGAGTTATAATTTTTATGCAGAAAGACTGGAGGTTTAGAAGAGTTGTGCGAACAACGCAAGTTAGACTAAACAATGTCTTCGCTTTCTAAGTGTTAGACCAGGTTTTGTCTTTGCGCTCTATGATGTTCTAGTCATGTGGTGTTTATGGGTTAGACGGGTGTTTTGTATTTAAACAACCCGAAGGATTGCTCAAATGTTGTTGGCGTTTAGGACCTCAGAATACTAAGAGACAAAATGAGTCATGCGTGGACTGTGATAAACGTGGGTAGTGAAAAAATTTATATATAGTCAATCGAAACTCACACCGTTATTTCAGATTTAAAACAAGCTTTATCTTTTTGCTATGATTTTTTCTCAAATCTTTACAATCTGCCTATGGGGCTTACTTAGCAATAGCGGTCAGATAATTTTTAAGTATCTGCCACGCAACAAATAATTAGCTTACTATACGTATTATAAAACAGCATTTATATTTTATTATTATATATTGATTTAATAACTCACCATTTGTGTTCTAATGATTACCTGATTAATAATGTATTATAAAGTTTCTTTATGAGTTATATAGATAAATTTTATGAGTGTGCTGAAAGTTTGAATGGAGTATAAAGACTAAATTGGTCTTCTATAAAAGTTTGAAATGTTTGGTAATTAAATATTACTGTGGATATTTTAAATATGGAGGCGTAAGGAATCATAATTGTTATCATTTGACCTCGCACTATATAATTTTTTAATATTCTTCTAACGTTTATTACATAACTGATATATCGTTTTGATTTAAATGACCAAAGTCATAGCAAAGTTGCCTAGTTGAAGTAAATATTCAATTTGTATGTTTATATATATATGTATAGTTTTCTTTAAAATTACATTGAATGCATTATTGTTTATTTACGAGAATAAGTCAAGCATATATTGTTGTTATGTCTAGTATTATTCGCAATCAAGAGTGAAAAGTGTTAGAATTTGCAATAATTTATAAGCTCCATGGGCAGTGACATGCGGTGTGCACGTGAAAAAAAAAAAAAATAAATCATTGGACAATTTATAGATATTTTTCAAGAGCATGTTACAAGAACAAGTTACATTATTAGAAAAAGTTTTAAAGTGTGATTCGCACTGACGCTCAAAATTTTCCCTGTGCACTAATATTACTTAAAAGCGATATTACCTCTGCGAACCGCGAAATTCGCGATAAAATATTGTGTAATCTCGATCGATATCCCTCGATGGAATGCATTTTATTTTGATTGTAGAAGTAAAGTCGTTTTAAACTCGATTGTTATACGCATATCTGCGATGGTGAAATGTTTCCTTCTTGCTCGATAATATCAAATTACGGATTATACGTTTCTGAATATAAACAATAAATTTGTGTATCGAGTGCGTGGAAAAAGGTATGAATGCGTGGATCTTGTTTGTACGCGGATTCGATGAACATAAAGTTTCGGCTATGAAATAGCAAAATTTTATATGGACACGTACGAATGCCTACGTATGTTTGTGTATAAATATCTTTTTACAGGCTGTTGACAAACAAATGTTTAGGACTTTGGAAATACTTAGTTACAGACTAAATTTAGTAAGAAATCCTTGATCAACGCAGGTTGAAACAAATTAATTAGGCACAGTTAGTGATTTGCGGTTTCCGTGGTAATCGTCATTTTTTTTGTTTCTCTTCAAGTTAGATAACATTATGAATGAATTCACGTTACAATTTGTAATGAACGGAAGAGAGCAAATTAATTGCATGCAAGATTATTTCTCAGCCTGCATTGATCAAGTATTTTTTACTTGGTATAGTGTAAGTAATATGTTCTCTCGGTTCTAATATATGTCTTCTCAACAACCTGTCTAGATGTGTCTGTTATAAACGCATGTATATTTATTTACAATATCTACAAAAAAAATGTGTCGATCGATTGTTAACAGGACTCAGATTTTCACACCGGTTTCATTCATACTCGTGAACGTGTCATTGCCAAACGGAAAATATCGTGTTTCGCTTTTATTTTTTGTTTTAATACTCATATTTTAATTAACATACATATATGTAAGTGGGCATATTTTGTACAGTACCTTAAATTGAAAAAATCGAATCTGTAGGTACTGGAGACGATAACAAGCTTTCAAGATCACTTGCATATATTTCCATAAATTTGAAAATACAATGCGTTTATTAGTACTAGTTAGTTCTATAATCGAGGCATTTAAGAAAAAAAAAGTTGCAATATTATTACGAATTAAATTCTCAAAATTCGTTGAAGTTATAAAAAGTAAACTAGTTGTACGTTAACTGGAAATTTGATTATACTGGACTTTAACGAACGGGGGCAGACAATTTTTAGTTATCCAAATTTGGCATTTGAAATTTTATAAATTGCTCGAAATCATTTTCTTGAAGCGTTAAAAATCACAGAAATTTGAGTCCTGTATAGCCCATGTTTTTGTTATTTAATATATCTTAATATAAGGCTACTGCAATATCTAAGTAATTCGACAATTACTACCTGTTACACACCAAAGTGTATTTACAACAACTAAATGGACTTATTTCTTCTAGTAGCTATATAAAACTAATGCAAACGTATTATCGTTTGTCTTGCTGTCGGAGTATCGACATAACTAAGCATATCCATGATTAAACCGCAGCGTGCAACGTGTTTTGCTCAACCTGATCACTTAAAATATTTTTGTTACTTTGATGGTATATGAAAACATCTAGGACGGTATTTGTTTGTTTCGAAGGGGCAAAAGATATAACGAATAATAGTTTATCGTTAAGGTAATTTTTTGTTTTTTTTTTTTTTCTTACCATGCAAATGTTAATTTTGTTTTGTTTAAGTGTATCTTGAGATCAGCGGTACGCATAATTAAATAAGTAAAGCTTGATATTGAAAAATGCGTCGTTCTATGATCTATATGATCTTGGAAATGTCACATTTCGCCCTTTCGAGACAAACCGGTAGCTACATCAGGCACTTACCTGCGCCGCAAATACTGCAATGAAGATATTTTCTGTGACCAAGTTAGATGAAATACATTCTACATGCCGAACGAAGTTGAGGTTAGCGCGGAAACAAAGTCTGACGAGGGTACAAAAAAAATCAAGTATCGAGGAGAATTAAACAATAGATGTGTGATGTAAGATCGCACGTGAACCGTTTCAGAACACGTTTCCGAGTTTTTATTGCTCTCGCGCCATATTTATACCATAGACCGTGTACAAGTTTCTGCACCGACTTTGACAGTAAGATCGTTGTAAAATGCGCACCGTCGTTTGTTCATTCGTCGTTTACAAATGGACAATTAATGATACGATACACACCAATGCTACCGCTGTATCTGCACATTAAGCTCGTTGTCGCTTGCCAGTATTGCTCTTCTGTATTCTTGCATAATTCTGATTCATGACAGCAATCAATTAAAATGTTTTTACAAGTGTGACTTGCCTGCGTCGAACATTTCCGATCACGTCCAGTTCGTTCGTGCACGTTGCCACCTACCACGGCTCTCCGTGTCCGTCCACTCGGAGGCGGAATAACGCGAGGTGTCCTAAAAGTTTCTGGCGTGTGAGATTTTCGAAACGCTCCCGATCGGTAATTCGCAGGATTGTGTACTAACGGGCTGTGCCTCTAAAACGAAAACCACGTCGTCGAGAAAATAATACGCCTGGCCGAGATCGCCCTCGCAAAGGTAAGGCAGCTTGCTCCACACGAGGCACCTTAAGCCCAACGGCGCGAAAACTCGGTCGACCAGGCTGGCGATCTGACCTTCCAAACCGTTCCCTTTCACCGGCAAATATTCCGACGGTTTGTGATCGTCCCTTGCCCCGCACTCGACGTAAGGGCAGAACGGAAGTACCAGCGCCACGACGAGACGTCCACCGGGAGCCAGGGATGTTCTCAGACGTCTCAGTAGAGTGTTCGGTCTGTCGCATCTGTCCAATAAATTTAGACAGAGTATGGCGCTGAAAGGGCCGGTTTCGTGCCACTTTTCCACGTCGAGCACCCTAAAACATTACGTAAATATGTAGCTTTTTTTTTTATAACAGTGCTCGATCAAGAGATAAAGAGTGACATTAACACTTTGACGGCCGCTGTCACGTATACGTTTGTTGAGGTTAGAATTCCTTATAATAATATTCCTGGCATCTTCGTGTATCTCACTTTGGTGTATAATATCAGTGGTGATACGCGTGATACGCGCGGCCATTAAAGTGTTAAGTCAATCAAGAGGTAAGAGGTAAAAACCTGAAATAAAGCGTACTTTTGCGACTTTTAAGTAAGAGGATAATAATATTCAAGAATGTTGAACAAAAAAATTTTCTCTTGCTCTATATTAGTATAGATGGAGTCCATACGTAGGGGATCTTAATTTTAACATTATTTATTGACAAATGATTGCCCCATTTTTTGTACAAAATTGAACATTTTACTTCAAATGCTCGCCAATCGCACAGAAATTAATGTTTCATAAATCCCCTACGTATTTCTTCAGCTATACTCATGCAGATTAAGAGAAAATTTTTTATTTTTTTCCAGATACAAAGGGTATAGTCGAAAACCTGTCGAATGACCCATCGTTCGTTCAATTCGGCTGTACCCTTTACGTTAGTTACACTGAGTGCCGCAGAGAATGGCGCCAGCGTCGTCATTTTGCACTATTTTTGAATAAATATATTTTTTTTAACACTTAACGACATGGTTAATAACATTCTTGAATATTATTATCGATTTACTTTTCCATCCATCCAAAAAAAAAAAAATACGCTTTATTTCAGGTTTTTACAGTGGTCTTACCCGTTAAAAGTATTTTTAGAAAGATAATATGAAAAATACGAGAAGTACAATTTTTTATATTGTACATTTTAGTTTCTTTTTTCTTCTTGCATTCCAGAGAACACGTAAATATTTACGTACAGACTGGAGTAATCAGTTGACGTAAATTTCCTTGATATTTTATTTATACGTTGCAGATTTTCATTCGCGATCAAGTTACGCGCGACAAAACATGTTTAGAGGGGTTCAGGCTCGTTTGAGAAAGACCAAACGGATTTCTATAAAATGTTACGAGCGCCCCGTACCCCTGCAGAGACTTATTTAAAATTCGAGCAATTCGAGCAAAGCAACCGGGGTCTGTCCGTATCGATGGGGAGACAGCCGGGGTGTAAAACCACCGTAAACTTCTACTCCAATCAATTCGGCGCAATAAACTTGTTACTAGTGCACCACGGGGCATTACAAACCAGCGTGTACCATTAACAATAAGAGCATCGTTACGCTTACCCCTAATTTTCGGATGACAGTGAAATTAAGCAGCCTGGTAATTTCAAAACAAGTATCGATCATTTTGGTTGCATTTTCTTAAGTTATACTGTTCCGAATGTTTTGTAAATTTTGACAAAATTAACGATCTTATAAAATGTTTTCCAACTTCTGATAAGTCGATTATATTAATTTTAAAAAATTTCAAATTCGTGTTTATAGTATACTTAAAAAAAAAAAATTCTACAAAGGACACTTTTTCGTTTCAGTGTCGGAATGAGAATGCAATCGTAAATGGATACGAGTAACTCTTTGTTTGTCGTTTTAATTTCGTATTGCAAGGTGGAACGAAGCTTACGTAAATTTCCTTTTGGTCAGAGCCCATCTCATCGGTGGCGATATTTCTGTGGCGTAAACTTTTTCAAAGAGATGTGCAACGTGAGCGGTTGTGGCACCGTCGCCCGCCCCCAAGTCCACCAAGGAATACCATGGTCCTTGGAAGCCACTCGCGTCCATCAGCTTTTGAAACTGTTCACAAGAAAAGACGTGCATGGAACCACGACCCAGCAGCCTGTAAAAATTGTTTCATTACGTTTGAACTTAAATCACAACCGCCTTCTACGTTTTACCTCATGCAGGGATGTTAATACAAAAAAAAGTATCAATCCACAAATTGATTTCATTTAACACGATTAGCTTTCAAACTGCAACCCTCTCAAGTGTTTCACTCAAAGACATTGCGATACCGTTAGCGTGTCAGGGATGTTGCACAGACATTCGTACACTTTGTCAACGTGTTCTGTGGTCCAATTAGAAAAATGTCATATAAACGATCATAAATTTTCAACAAAGTATTTATGGTTCTGCGTTTATACGACATTTTCGTTTTATTTTTAGCTAGAGAACACGCCTACAAAATTTGTACGGAAATCAGTGCTACATCCTGTATAATGTATAAACGTGTCTCAACAGAAAATATCTGAGCGATTTAAATTTGTTTAAACAGACATATTTATGAGTTTTGTGCTTCTTGAAAAATTTGTTATGCTCGTACCAGATTACTTAATATTTTGGAAATTATTTACGTGAAACCGTCGTACTTTCGATGCGACTTTTGTATATTATTTTAAACGCTATTTTTAATGGCAACGTTAGGAAACGTGAATGTGAGGTACACTCGATCATGTTATCTTACATAGAATTTAAGTACAGCAGAACCTTAAATGTACGAACCTTCGTGATCCAAATCTTCTACCATCGGAGTGCTCTACTGTGCGTAAAGAATATACACTTATAGAGGACCCGTATTCTTACCGAAACATTCTTTAAAATACATGTATTACTATAAACATAGTTGGTTCATCGAGCAGTACATACTATCTTACAGATTAAGTGAATTTTGTGTACGATTCTAGGCTAACGAGTAAAAAATTGGGTCGGAACCCAGAAGCTACCCTTCGTGGAAAGAAGATTCTCGCGCATGGTGGGATCGAAGAGGAGTAATTCGTTGTGAACTGCTGAAGCGTAACGCGACAGTTACAGCAGTGCTGCGCGTTGAACGATTACAGACCAGGGAACAAGGAAAATTGCAACGGAATCGAGCAGTGCTCGTCGTTGCACGGAAAGGGCCCAGCAAGCTCCATTAGACTGCCGAAAGGGGTCTGCGCAGAGAAAAAAAGGTAACGAACCACTGCGTTAACTCGTTAAATCATTCGAAGGCAAGGTCGACCGCTACAAAGGAGTGAATCGAATAAGTCAATGCAACGGTAACGCATATTTCAACATCTCATTGCGAGAGTCGACGAAACATTCATGATCGATGAACGGCAGGCTGTGTATACATAGAAATCGAACGTCTGACAGGTTTAGCCGGCAGAATTCGATGATGCCGCGCGGAGGGAATCTGTTTGGCCGATGGCGGGCTTGACGAGGAAAAAGGGCGGGTTCATTTGAAAATACCAGTGCCACCGCGACGCGGCGGACGGCCGCGGCGATCCATCAATGCCGCGGAACGCGGCATTTTGATCGTGAATTCGGTTACCCCCGGCGTTATAAATAAGGCGATGGTGGTCCCGTGGTCCCCTTCTACGGGGAGACCCACCTCGAGTTTTCTCCCTCCCTTTCTCTGCGTTCGACCATAGCCGGTGCCATCAATTAACGAGCACCTCCTGGCCTCCATTGAATAATAAATAAAAATAAAAAAAAATAAAAATAAAAAAGAGACAGAGAAGAGGAAGGAAAGAAAACGAACAAGAAGAGAGATACCAGGGGACAAGAGAGCGAAGTGAAGAAGCAGAGGAGGACCGACGCGGGCGGGGGGGACACGAGGAGAAGGGGAGGGGAACGCGGGGACCGCGGTCGCCGCATTTTTCGTAGCATCTTTCAGTTTCTGTACTTTGTTCTTTCTCCTTTCGATGGTTCCTTGACGATTCTTTCTCTTTCGCGTTTTCCTTTTCTTTTGCCTTTTTCTGCTCACCATCCCGCTTTTGTTTCCTGTTCCTTCTGCCCCCCCCCGCCCTCTTTCACCCTCCATCTTCCGTGTCTCTCTTTCTCCGGTTTGTTTACTCTGTCGTTCTTTGTGCTTGTTTCCATTGTCAGTCTCCATCACCATCGTCGCGGCCTCTACACGGGTCTTCTTGTTGCCGGCGGAGACGACGAGCGAGAGGGGAAGAACGAAAGGAATGGAAAGGGAAGAGGACCGAAGGAGAAAATGAAGGAGTAGGGGGAGAAAGGGAGGAGTTGAACGGGGAGATACACATACGATATACACGCGTGCGGCTCACAAATCAGGCTTGCGGATCGTAGCGGCTTCGTCGGCGGCGCGAGCGACAATTAATTCACCGCTTTTGCTCTCGGCTTCTCTTCTTGGGCCCCATTGTGTGTACGTACTCGTTCCTCCCCCTTCCATCGGTCCCAATGTTTCTCCCCTTCGGAATCGTTCCGGGCCCATCGGTGCTTCCAACGTCGCCCTGTTTTATCGAGCGATTCCGATCCCTCTTCGCCTTCCTTCTTTTTGCCTTCCACGACTTCGTCGGGGGCCCCGTACCTTCTAAAGCCGCGTCTTTAATTTCGACCCCGGCGTCACGCGGTCTAGAGAACTCCGATGCGCGCGGGTCCAGTGTTGCCAGCTTTAAAAAGCCGATCGTGCAATAACCGTGGCGTTACACGCATTTCAACCGGGGAGATAACTTATCAAACGTGTATTCTGTACGCGTCGCGACAAATGTGTTACGACTTGACTAGCCGTGTCTACGGTAAACATGAAACGTGCTATTTGCATTTTACGCAGTTGTTACAATAAACAGGTCAAAATGTACTCGGAATCCGCTGGTCAAAGGTCAACAATGAAGAAGCGATCTCGGTTCTCTGTACCAGTGTATCTCAAACTGGGGTCTGCGAATTGTAAGAAAATAAACGTTAATTATACGTACGTTAAAAAAATATTCTTAACCGTGTCTTTCGAACGAATGTTTCAGACCGTTATCTTTAGAACACGAGCTCGATAGATATTTGCAAAACGTCGTTAGTGTTTCCAGTAACGCAAACCGATCGTGGAGTTTAGTGGTATGGGATAAAGTTATAGTATCGAATAACTAGTCGAAGGGGAAAGTATTTTCAGCTCCTGGCATCGTAAGTGACTGCAAGGTGTCTCGAGCGTTGGCAGTCGGCGCGGATAGAACGGTACGGGGGTATAAATCCGATAAGAATCTTTTTCCAGCAATTCGGTCGATTATTTACAATTCCAGCCACCCACCCGCTCGGTCCAGGCGGTGGTTCAATTTTTGTCTACCGACAGACGGCGCTGGTACAGCCGACCACGGGGCTCACAGCTTTTATCGGTGGGGGCCTCTCGCGGTCGCTCGTAAAATACCTCGAAGGGCGAGCGCGTAGTGTTAAAGAGGCGCTCGAAGGACCGTTTACCTAATAATAGCAATAATATGTAAATGCGATGCGTATCAAGCCGCCATCTAAAGAATCCACCCTGCTTCGGGCCTATTGTTTGCAAATCCCCGTTTCAACCGTGCTGCTCTCTGCCGGATTACCGCGGAGCTCTCGATACACCTATTCCCCTCTTTTTCTCTTTCACATTCTTCCTTTGATTTCTCTTTCTCTTTCTCTTTCTCTCGATAGCCGTCCCGCAAATAATCGAAGGTAACCTGGCATTACAAAAACACACCTAATGACATCAACACGGAACGCGTCTGAGCTTTCTGGGTCCTTGTTTTCTAGTTCCGATTCCGATACTTTGAAAAACTGGAAACTACGTTGGACCAAATCGTCAGACACACCGCTACGACTGTCACTATGCACTTGACAAAGAAGTTTCTAGAGCATACATCAGGATGTAAACAAACAGAAGGTACGAAAGAAACATTAACCAATAATATGAGATTTTTTAATTAAAATTGTAAGATATTGCTACGAGTTATATTCGCGTGTATTATTGTGTAAATCTTCAATATTAACTCCGTTATATAGAATATATAACCACATATACCACGTGACAAATCATTAAACTTGGAAGTAAACGAAGATTATTTAAAACAAATTTCACTTAAAACGAATACGAAATTCTCAAAATTCCGAAGAGAAGAAGAGATTGGGAAGACCAACAACTTTTTCAAGAAACAAGAGAGCAGTTTTAAAGAAGTGCATTGGAAAGCGCCATTTTACGAGAACCAACACAAACATGGCCTACGCCATTATGATTCTGGACCCGTCAATTATTAACGACGATAGTTTATGTCCTTGCAGCGTACAGATTACCATACAGAGGACAAAGAAAGAGAATACATTTTTGTATTTCTGAAATTCGTCGAAGTTAAAACGAACGCTATCAAATTCCACACGTGGTAAAATCTGTGAGTGGCTTTACGCTTATGGTATCCGGTTTTCAATGCGTTAATACAGTTACGTCGCGAAAATAACAAGCACGTATTTATAGATTCAAACTTTGATTTAGCATAAACCGCTTTAAAAGGTACATCGACGCGGTACAATTATAATTTGATTGAATCTCGTCACGCTCGAGATTCCTCGCGTTCTGAATGCCATTACATATTCACGTCGTTACATCCGTACGAGTGTAACTCTGTAATACAACGTGGGACTTTTCGGAGTACACCCTGAATGGATTAATGAACCGAGTGACATGGGATCTGATTGGAGCAACGCTTAAGGAATCTATCCAGTCATCTTTACCTTCGTTTGCCGTTCTGAACGAGCAACGTGGTATCCTGACCTTTCTCTTCCTTTTTTCCTACGTCATCTTTCTTTCCCCCTTCCCGGGACGCGTTCGAAATCTTTCGTTGCCCGCGATCGTTTTTCGAACTCAGAAAATCATCCCTCACTGTTCACCTAAACCCCAGCAAAAGTGGCATTAATTAATTATGAGAATCAATTTGCGCTTCGTAGTATCGTTTGATGGAATAAGAACTACACAATAGGAAACTTTTTAACTTTTCAAACTTATATAAAATCATTGACTTCCACTCGAATTGATGTTTATAACAAACGTATAGGCAGTGGTTACATTCAGTTTAATTGCCTCGTTGCACACAACTCGAAAAATCGTATCGTTTATGGGATAAACCAAATAGCATTGCGTGGCACGTAAAGCAAGATACCAACAGATTAATGGTAGAAATTAATAAAAATGAGGAGAATTACTCGTTTTGCGTTTCTATAGCGGGGTTGGATTACTTTGTCTAGTATTACGTGTTTGCTACAAGTTCGAATACTAATGTTTACTACAATTACGGTGATTTATCTTTAACATACTCACGAAGTTCAGTTCGATCGTTACTTATTATCTAATCACGGAAACGACCAACGTATAGAACAGTGAACAACGACAGAGGCATCCCCACGTTATGCTTAAAATCTTCGAATTCGATTCGGTCAATTCTATAGATATTACTCTCCTTGGTTGTACTCAATCAATGTCTGCCAGCCTGAAAAATTTATTTTGAATTGGTAAGAAGCAAGGAGGTCATGGGAGCTTGAAAATTTTTGCGGATAATACGCGAACTTTCTTGGAAGAAATCTTCCTATACGATTACAAATTCTAATCGATCGCGGAACTTTTAATTTCAGTAAACATTCACAGTGAAAATAAATATTGAAAATTTCTACGGTTTTCTTAGGTTCCACGGTCAAGGAACCATTGTTTTATGTAACATGGTAACAATGTGCAACTATATCGGTTCTCGGGCAAAAATGAATTTGACATGTTCGCTGTATAGATTCCGCGTACGAGGCTGCAGTCGATTCGGTCGGTTCCATCGTCATCAGGGAGTACGAAAAAGAAGAATACTCTAAAAAGTCCGAAGACTATGCGAAAGAAAGCGGTCGAGGAAGCGGGGAGGTCTTTCGTTTCGATATCATCGGTCCTCATCCTCCGCCGGGTTCCCTTTCCTTTTCTTTCTTCTGGCACGATTATACAATCGACGCTTTAGGTCCGCGTACGAGGAGCACGGAGGAAGAGAAAGAAATACGTACACAAACGAAGAGGGAACGACACGCTCGACGCAGCGTGCGCGCAGCTATAGTGTGCGTCCGTAGCGACAATGTAAAGAATTCTCGGACTCGTTCGGTCGTTTCCGTCGACGGTCGTGTATTTCTACGCGGCGGTGGGGGAACGCGAGCTTATTTCACGAGAAGTCCCCGCCGGAGTGGGGGGACATCGATATGGTGGGGAATCCAAGGTGGAGAAAAAGAGAGAGAGAGCGAGGGGAAAGAGGGAACGACGGTGTCTCGAGGAAGGAAAACGAGGGGAGCGAAAATGGAGGAGACAGAGAGGAACGTAACGTCTATTTAACATTCCCCCCTGCCCGTGCGACGACTTCTCGTTAGCCGGCTTTTCTCTCCTCCGAGCGTTCCCTCGGCACCGGTGTATCGAGAGCGCGAGTATGAGAGATTGGAGAAGTTCCGAGGGGATGCGAGAAGGAAGAGAAAACGAAGAGAAGAGGGGAAGGCAGAGACGTAGCACGGAGCTGGGGGGATGCTGGGTAGGCGTGGACCACGGACCACCCTGTCCACGATTTCTGGAGGGGAGGCCACGCCATCTGTCCAGGCGGCGGCGGGAGGACGGGGAGAAAGGGTGAATAGGAGTATCCGCGGCTAGTAATTATTATTATATACGTCGGAGTTTTGCAAATGCTGTCCTCCGACCGGAGGGGAAGGGGGGGGGGAGGAGAACGAGAAAGACGGGGGTGGGTGGCGAGCAGAGCACGAGTGCCTGTTATTTCGCCCGGTTTCGTTGGGAGTTAAGCGGGGTAAAGGCTCGTCGCGCGGGAGGGATGGGGAGGGATTCTTAAACGGGATCGTTATGCGAGTCTTTCGCATACTCTCTTTTCCTTCTCCCGGCTCGCTCTCATCCCCTTCGATTTTCTTGTTCTCCACCCATTTCGTCTCCTTTCATCCCTCTCCTTTATCAGACTCGAAACCCCTTCTTCAGCCCCCCTCCTCCACCCCGGATACGCGCCCATCTCTCTTTCTCGCGCGCGCGCGCGCGCTTTCCTCGCGTCGGTGATGTTAGTACGTCACGACTCGACGAGTGTCGCGTGTATTGCGCGTGAGCGTGTCCGGAGCGCCGTGGATCACGTCTCGCATATATCCGTTCGAACCAATTCAACCTCACCGCCACCCCCTAGGTCCGCGGGTTTCCGAAGGGCGCGACCGAAGTAATCGCGACGCTCTTCCTTTTCTCTTGTTTCCACGCGTCGGTCTTTAGAGGGTTCGATGCACAGCGAAGAACAAAAGTATATTGTCACTGTCAAGAGTAAGAAAACCGACCCGCTATACTTGGCGGGTCGAGAACCATAGTGGTGCAAGTTCAAATCCCCCAAATTCGAGTTAACAGGGGATTTGAAACCTTTAAACTGTCCTCTATTTATCATCAAAACCAATTTACTTGTAAATTCATACTTTGCCGAGAAATGGCGAAACTTTCGTTTGTGGCTAAACAAAATTAGCATAGCATTTGGAACCATAATGGTGCTAGTCTTACATATTGTATTATACGTTATATTATTCATTATTAAATTTTCACTAATATGTTTCCGAAATTTCACTCCAGAATTTAAACATTATACAATTATTTTCACAAAGATATTTTTTAACACTTTTCTACACTTTTAAATGTGTTTTTGTAACGTTAATATTTATCTGGAATCATTTCAATTGACGATTGCAAAATATTATTTTATGCGAAATAGCTAAAATGTGACTTGCACCACTATGTCTCTCAACCCTGCGTTTTCGAAACGGTGGAATAAGTTCATCTCGATGGTTATTTCACTCCAGAATTTAAACATCCTTCAATTTTTATATAGAGTTATTTTTTAACGCGTTTCTGAGCTCGTAGAGGTGTTTTTGTAACTTTAATATGTGACTGGATTTTAAACCCTGGCTCTCAACCCGCCATTCGTTCTTTGTTATAGTTTGGCAATTTCCAGTTGCGACGTAAGGTATTAGTCTTCTAATTTCGGTAGAGCTTTAGGAACTTTGTTCGAATACTCGACGTGATCGTCACGGGAGGTTATGGGAGCTGGATGAAAGCACAAAGTGGACTATTCGCGAGGGAAATACACACTTTTATAACTCTTTTCTCCTCGACACCCACCTACGGGCTGCAATAAATCCTTCTTTTCCTTCAAGACGTTTCTGAATTTTAGACACCTTAAATACCGCGATTCAAACGCGATTGCTAAGTTATCGCGTCCTAAACAACAAAAAGTTAGACGAACCACTATTTCGCTAGAAGAATGTATGTATAGATCATACAAACTAATAAAATAGAAGTTCAGCTATTAAAAGGGACTGCAAACAGTAATTTCGAAAATTTTAGATTTAGAAGAACTTGTAAAACTGATTTCATAACAAATTTACGTATCATTAGTATTTTTTATTCGATTTAAATGTATAAATCTCCGGGGGGAATGTTCTCCTCGTAACAATTACTCGAAACATAAAAAGACGCGAATAACGCACGAACGCGTGTACCTTTTCTTCGATTTCAGTTTCCTTCGATCGCCGTGTATAAGGTCAATGTATCTTCCCCCACCGGAACCTTTCATTTTATCGACTGTAACGTATACATAATAAGTTACACATCCTCTCCGAAATGCAAGTTCTTCCCGAACGTGTTCAATGTATACAATGAACGTAACACACCTTTCCTTGGTATAACTCTCGCGATCGAATGCGATACGTAGATATCGGTGGCGCTGCAACTCGAATGCAACCGAATGCATTATGCACGGAGAGCACGGAGTCGTTAATCTAAAGATAAAATATCGCGTAAAATATTACCATCGGCGGAGCACGAGTAATTTTTATCAGTTCAACGGCGCTCGAAAACAAACATAATACATAAAACGATTCGCGTATTTAACTCAATTACGCTGATCATTTTCAGTATCGATAGATCTTTTTGGCTCTTCCTAAAATGCGTACAATCATCTCAAGATCAGTTTCTTAAATGGAAGTCTACAGTTTCTTTTCAGATTTTAGAAAGGAAAGGATCATTTGAGACGAATAATTCAACGTTGTTTTGCAGCAGTTTTCTGCAATTTGTATTATCAATATTTGACGATAAGCGTCGAAAACAATCAAAACGATCGACGATTAAATTAATCCGTCATACATGACGGGTCCATAGAACGCGATATGCGAATACTCGGGAAAAACATACTGTTTACATACGAATTTCGTTCTCACCTCGATCAGCCGTTTAATACTAGATTTACGGAAGTTGTCAATTTGACGGATGTTTGATTCCATATTTAAAATTGCAGAATGCGTAAATATTATTTTTTAACAATTTATACATATTCTAATTAAAAAAAAAATCGTATTGTAAGGTAACCGTCAACACGAGAGGTATCAATAAATATAGGTGTGATCGATGGCGGTAAATCTAGTGTTAATGTTCCCGTTTCTAAAGTTGAATTTGTCTACGTTCCACGGTAACGATACCGCGTGTGCTCGTAAGGTTTTCTCGCGTTGCTGGCATATATTTACAGAACAAGTGGTCTTCTAGAAATTTCGTCCGGCGTAATAAGCGCGCGACGACCTTTCGTTCCGCCGCGTTAGCGAATCTTTTGATCGTTGGCGATACGCGGAGGTGTCGATGGCGCTGCGGCTCGAATGCACCGGCATGCATTATGTGCACGTAAGTGAGTATATAGCAAGAGACAGAGGGCAGTCTAGCGAGTTCAGAGTCGAGCTGCGCGCGCGGTTCCGTGTAACTCGTTGGGTATCGAGGTACGTGGAATCGGCGAGGGCTCTCGCGTTCGTTAGTCGAATATCTGCATGGAAGCGAGGAGATCGCGCCAGGCGCGATCGGTTTTTATTCCGGCGCTAAAGGCCACCTCTAATTGGTGGCCGGGTTCATATCGTTCGATTTATGCGACGCTGGCCCGAGTTACCCGCTACTCTACGAACAACTATGACGTGCATGTGTAATTCGTAGAGTTAAGAAGGGGAAAAAGGAGACGACGAGGGGGTGGAGAAGGAGTTAAAAGAGTAGAAAGGAGGGGAATAACTGGAGTAAGGAACAGGAGACAGGTAGAAGAAGGAAATAGAGAATTGAAAAATTAAAAAAATAGAAGATAAATGGTGTTACTACGAAGCACCCCCAAAAAATAGAAAATAGAAATAGAAATAGAAATAGTAATTCGTAGAGTCACGACGAGACGCGGCCATTCTTACGTACGGGCGATGTTGTGATCCCTCGGGGAAATACCGGTTTATACCGATATACATATACGAGGAGGATGCGTTCGTCACGCTGTACAACCGATACCGACACGGTATCGCAAACAGACGCGATTTAGAAGCGAAAGTGTCCAATTTTTTACCATGATCATTTTACTTCAGGTGTTCGTTAACTTTACGAATCCTTGAGAATCTTTGAAACATTCGTTATCCCTAGAAATTGTTTAAATAGGTTAATTTTTACTCGAAAACTCGACGTTTCTATTCCTCTTGGAAATCTGTTTATACAGTTCATATTTCTCCCTCTAACGATATTACGATGATTTCATTTTGTACCTTGTGAATCTTGCACAGGAAGGTAGACACTTTATTTTGGTATAGAAACAACTGATAAAAATCTATTATAATTTTAAGTACGGTTAATCAAAAAGAATCAACTTATATGTATTTTATACTTTATGTTATTTATACCGTATGAATCTTGCACAGGAAGGTAGACACTTTATTTTGGTATAGAAACAACTGATAAAAATCTATTATAATTTTAAATACGGATAATCGAAAAGAATCAACTTATATGTATTTTATACTTCATGTTATTTATACCGTATGAATCTTGCACAGGAAGGTAGACACTTTATTTTGGTATAGAAACAACTGATCAAAATTTATTATAATTTTAAATACGGGTAATCAGAATGAATCAACTTTATGTATTTTATGCTTTATGTTATTTATACCGTATGAATCTTGCACAGGAAGGTAGACACTTTATTTTGGTATAGAAACAACTGATAAAAATTTATTATAATTTTAAATACGGATAATCGAAAAGAATCAACTTTATGTATTTTTGACCGTAAGTGGTAGTCGAGAAATTATGTCGAAGCGAACAGTAATCGGTGAGTGCGTTAATTTTTGGGTTGAAAAGGGTGGTAGCGCGCTCGACCAGTCATTGTAATAGCCAGATTTGGTACTCTACGACTACTTTTTCTTTCCTACATTCTAAGAAAAGCGGCTCGACACGATATCGGACCCTCAAAAGGCTACGACCGCTTCTTTTTTACGCGATCTTCGAAGTAGGCAACTCAGGGACGTTTTAACGTTGACATTCTGCAAACGTTGTGAGACGCGTATTCGTACAGGATGTACGTTTAATAATCGGTAACAGAAGCGATTAGCGTTTTATGAGAAGGTATCGATCTTAAAGTTGCCGTGTTATTAAATATTCGCGAAGGTATTATTGTCATCGGGTTACAATTCGAACGGAAAATTGCAAGTTAGTTATTCGCGGCTAAATGCATTATGTAGTTCGGTCTCGTACAGGTGTTCCACCATTGTTTCCGTCCATCGCGTGCATCCCTAAGGGTGCATTTTAAAAATCCTTATTCTAATCGTGATTCAATCGGTTCTTACCTTTTTACGAGTCTGATGTTTCCCATGGAACGTAGTTAATATGAAAGTAACAAGGGTCATTACTACCCCACGAGTAGAGTAGCGTCCATTAGTGTTCCGCGGGACAATGTCCACGAATCTTGACTTACCGACAGACGTGTACATAAAAAGGCGTTGAACTTGTGGTATCGATCGGTTATTATTTAATTTCATCGGTAAACGAAATCGTTAAACATATGGCGAGTCTTACGTTCGCAAGATTGCCAGAGACGAGCTTTTGCTTAAATCGTACCCCCTGAGGAACCTTTGCTATTGCGGGTTAAGGATTTTTAAACGTTGAGAAGTAGTGAAAAGTTTGTTACTCGACAGTTCGAGTGTTGTTAATTCCACATCGTTCAGAACTGTTAATTATGCTTAGTGTTGCAACGCAAACCATAAATGCAGGGTTTCACAGCAGTAGGAAGTGGTATATCTAGAATATCCTAAACATACCACGGGGAGTCCTGTGCAGATTTCGCGCCAAAATACTTCGATCGATGGTAGTTGTAACGGAGACTTGAAGGGGGGAAAAACACATCAAAACACGCAGGATTCATCACTCTTGTAAGTGTAAATAGAGCAAACAAATAAAACACAAATGTCAACGTTTTCTTCGCAAATCAAGCCAACTATCACTTTCAACGTTATCACTTACACTTACAAGGGACGGTTATCGAAGTGTCCGATGGCCGATTTTGTTCTCCTCGAAATACATCGTTGATCGTTAAAATCTAAGGGGCACGAATCGTTTTATCCGGGCCCAATCTCAAATATAAGGGACGAAACAGCCCTTCGAAAGCTGCGTGAGACGAATAGGATACACCCCTTTCATCGGTTTGGGGACGTTTCGAGTTTCCTCATTGAGCATGCGCATCTCGCGAAAGGATTAATGAGTAATTAGTACAGCGCAAACGCGTGACTGTACCAATCGGGGATAGCTTCGATATACAGAAACGCCCATATTTCTAATTACGTTACGTCTAATAACGAGGGGGGCCTGCTGGTACATCTTCCTACGGACAAACATTATTCATCCTCTATAAAAACAATGAAGATACAAATATTTATCGAAACTAATAACAGTCGAAACGTTAGTTCGTTTAGTTTGATTTCACTAACATTTGCACGGTTAAAAAGATGAAATATGAGATTTGATTAGAGATGAAACTTAATTCTTCTAGTGGCTCACCTGACGCTTCTTTAGTCGAAACGCTATTGATAAGTATTTACGTAGATACGTTAATTCGTAATATCATTATCGAATTTCAAAATCTCTTTTGGCTGTCTCGTCGAGTGTGGTCTTAAGATATTTGTATTTGTAAAGATTTACTTCGTCTCTTCGAACTGATTTTCATCGAAGAGAAGTTTTAGATAAACTTGGCCATTACTTATATGTTTTGTGCAGCAGCACAATGTCACACCAACTTAATTTTGGGGGGAACTGTTTGGGGGGATATGTTTGAAACCCCCAATATGATGTATCCGCCAGATGAAGTCTTCGGTCTGTTTGTTCGTGTTCTGTGCTCTTCTCAGTGTTGGTTTGATATTTTGACTCAATCTGCTCCCTGGGCCAAGGTCGCCCAAAAAGCTAACCTCGCCATGGGCGTACCCAAGGCCATGGAAGGCAGCATCGGTCTTAGTTTGTTCATAAATTGCCAATATACTGGCCAATCATTTTGGCGGCGAAGTTGATCGATAGGAGGAGGCACGTAACGGTGGTTTTTAATAATTTTCCCTCGTCTGGGTTTTTCCGCGAGGGGGCTACGGGCCCCTGGGTCAGCGCTTGGTGCCCAGATGTTTCGCGCGGTACCTGAGTCCGGTCATAAAACATCTGGCATCGATCGTCGATGTTATTACAGGTAGTAAAGTCATAGAGCAACTAGATTTCGAGGACCACGCAGATTTTAAGTGAATTTACTAATTAAATAGCCACCTTAGGGGCACTAAGGAGGGGGGAGGTGAGCAAAAACCTTGATTATTTATGAAAGGTGTGACTCTATATCCGCTGGCTTTATGAATTTACTATTACGCTGCAACATTATACTCATAATCTCAGAGCCTTTCAATAATACTTATAAACGTTAAGGAACATTTTAGTTTACCAATGATTTTTGGCTTATCAAGTAGTAATAGTTTACTCATCGAATATTATTCTCTCAGTGATCTATACGTGTTTTAATATAAGTAAGCGTCCGCGTAAGTGGGTCACGTTTCTTAATTCGCGAGAATACCCTTTCCCAATCTTTCCACGTACTTTTCTCAGCGAGCAACTTTCCTTTCCACGGTCCAACCCCCCGGGCTATTTTAACTCTTCCTCTTCCGTATCGTTTTCGTTCCTTTCTCCGCAGCATCCTGCGATTGGTCAATAATTATCATTAGCGCGTTTGCGCGCCCGGACCGCGCACTCCGGCTTTCCTTCCGATTGGCAACCCTCTCTGTAATTAATCCCGGGGCGCAGGCGCGAATTCTCGCGTCTAATGGAAAAGCGTGTGGGCGCCGCCTCGTCGACCTCTTGAAAACGATTTCTGGCTTTCTCTCTGTGCCCGAGCTATGACCACTAATTATAACCGAGGGGCGGCGCCCGAGGGTTTAACGTACACCACCCACCCTCGGCGAAACCACCCTTCTCCGAGTTTGCGCCCTGGTAATTGCTCATTAACCCTTTCCCCCGAAGCAACGCCAACTCGGAAAATGGTTCTCCATTCTTTCACTTTTTAAATAGCACGACTTTACAAAGATCAGGGATACAAAAGTAATGCCTAATTACGCGCAAACTTAATGTAATTTTAATCGTTTTTGTCCATTGATGCACCTAAAAAAAAATGCAACTGCATCTCTTTTTTTTTTAAACATAACTCCACAATTTTTATTACGCTATTTTATACAGAATTCGAGCAATTTATAGAACTGCTTTCTGTAAAACTAGACGCAACTCTTGCAAAATGTGTACACTGTTATGGAAATCTTACGTTTAGCGTCACAATCGACGGACCCTGTTATCATCTTAACAACATGCCTGTCCTTTTGCCTTGCTACGGTTAACGACCACGAGGTAGGAGAAAAGAAAAGGGAAGGGGAGCCTTGGGTCTGAGCCTTCTAGGCAATGTAACGAGTCCTGCTTTAGACGTCGAGATATTTCGGATCGAACGTGGCGCGCGATAACAGGGACAGATCGAGTGCTTGTGAGAAAGCTAAAGCGTAAAGGTCGAGCGTATCCCTCTGTCGGAGAGCGCGGGAGGCGCTACACCTCTTCGAAATTGGTCGTACGTTCAATTTCAACTTGTAAATCCAACCGACAAGCAATTACGAAATGATTGATCTTTGGCCAACGTGAAAACGAAGTGGAATGTAACGGGTGTGCTTCCAGGCGATATAAAATACGCTAATTATAGCATCCGCGAGCCTTATTTATTTTTATTGTAAACGTTCCGGCCGTTGGTTCCCAGTCCATTCCCAAGGCACAGATGTCCATTCGCTCGTTTCTATTAATCATTTCACGCGTTGCACGAAATCTTATTAAATAACGAGCAACGGTTTCACGATATTTTTCATTAATATTCACGTTCGAAATAGTAGGTGCCTTTAAGAAAATTCAATTTGTCGTACAACGTGAACGCGTGTTGGTGAAATTAATATATTTATGAAAATACTGTTTCATTTACATGATTATTATCTTCGATGAAATTAGTATTAAAGCCACGTGTTAGTCTATTCGTCTCTGTTAATTATTACATACGTATAATTTCTTCACGGTAACATATTTTTCACGAATGTTTACGGAAAAAATGCCTTTTCGGCTAGCTGTAATTAGGAAAATCTTGGATCTCTGATTTCTGTTCACTCGTTGAAGTCGTATTTATCTTACAACGCCCGTAAACACGCGCGACCTTGTCCAGAAATCGAAGGATCAGTTTATCCTTCAGTCTAGTACAACGCAGCGAATCGTACGATCAGTGATTTCGAAACAGTTCCGAGCAGCGCGTCTCCAATTCATATCGTTACAGTAATTATTTTCCATTTTCAAATTTCGTCGAGTCACACATCGGTGGATACATCAAATGGATCCGATAACCATCGCCAATCTGGACATCGTACGAGAAACGAAGTTAGGTATCTGGTCACCCTACGGGAGTTCGGGTTATGTGGACAGAGGGGAGGTCGAAGAGGAGGCAAGAAGATAACAGGTGGCACACGGAACTAAACAGCCCCCTTCCTCGATCGTCTTCCTCTAACAGGTACTCACGGTCGTTTTAAAGTTCCGTACATGGTAGGGCCCGGCACAAAAACTGGCTACTGGATTCCGTCTAACTTTGGAGCCAGAAAGATCTCCATCTTCTTGTCTGACTTTGTTGTCCCCGACGCGAAAACGTACACCTCTCTTATCGATTCGTTTATTTTCACTTCTCGAAGTGCAATAGCGGCGTTTCTAATTCCTAGATTTAGCTCTTTGCCTCTGATTGTGTGTTAGATGCTCGCGAGATCGTAGATTGCGTAGATTTCAGAGAAGATCGGTGGATGTTTATTGGAATTATACAGGGTGGTCCACGCAATTTTTACAGGTTATAACTCCGTTATTATTGCATTCCCGAAAAAATGCCAAAGCAAAAAGATAAATGGTTCGAAGAGCACTACTTTAGATGCGGCAGTGCATGTGCAATTAACAATTGCATCATTTCTTTAAATAGAAATGCATATTTTTTTTTTATACAGATCGATTCTTTTGTTCATTCTACGTAAAAAATAATTAGGGTACCATGGTCAAGAAATTATTAGATCTCGAGATATTTTCAAAAAATATCTTTATCGAAGAAGATGCTCAAACGCTTCTCCATTACATTCTAAACACTTCTGATAACGGTTTTTTTATTGTTTGCATAACTGCGTTTAAATTATCTGCAGTTATTCTCAGATTCTCTACAGAATCTATGGAATTTGAATAAATTCTATCTTTCAAATAATCCCACAGAAAAAAGTCAAGGGGACTTAAATCAGGTGAACGGGCTGGCCAACGTATCGATGTATTTGTTGCGATAACGTTATTGCAAAACTTATTTTTTAGAAAGTTTCTGTTACGATAACAATATTGAAAGGGTGTTTACCTCTACAACATAGTCATGAAGTGTTCGTGTATCTTCTTCGATAAAGACATTTTTTGAAAATATCTCGAGATCTAATAATTTTTTGGCCATGGTACCCTAATCATTTTTTACGTAGAATGAACAAAAGAATCGATTTGTGTAAAAAAAAAATATGCATTTCTATTTAAAGAAATGATGCAATTGTTAATTGCACATGCACTGCTGCATCTAAAGAAAATTTTAAGGCCTACAGATGTAGTGCTCTTCGAACCATTTATCTGTTTCCTTTGGCATTTTTTCGGAAATGCAATAATAACGGAGTTATGACTTGTAACAATTTCGTGGACCACCCTGTATAGTTATAATTCCGTTCAAAATCTAGTTATCGGTCCTATTAGAAGGCAAACGGTACGTTCAAAAAGTGGAGTTCTAAAAATGATATTAAATATTATTGCCTGCGTATTGAAAGAACACCCCCATAGGAGGTAACTTATAGCGCAGAAATACGGTAGCCAGGGGGAAACTTTTGAACGGTAGTGTACATTCAAATGTTCCGAGAGAATAATAGGATTAGAGCAGAGGCAGTGACAGGCGGACTATAATTATTCCGTGTTTCGCGGAGCAAACAGGCTCTAACAACCGAATTTGGATCGAGATACTATCAAAGAACCGTGGAAATAACAGAAACTTGTGGTTAGAGGAGAACATTTCCGGCCGACAATTAGAAGTAATAACCATTCGACGGCGACCAATCATTGTTAATTGACGTCAGGAGCTGCGAAAGGATTCGTACGTGGACACCTGCCCATTTGTCGAAAATTGCGCGCAATTTGCCCCGAAAATAAAATCAGGATGGCGTGGAGTATTCGAAAAGGCCACGTCGAGACCCTTGTCGAGGAGTCAAGAGCGGATGCACGCTTCGAGCGGCTGATTTTCTTTCGTCTCTTCTTTTTGCTCCTCTCTTTTTCTTTCGTTCGTTTTTTATCGCGTCCCGTCTCTTTCCCTCGCGGTGGACCGACGGAGGACATCTCGCCGCTAATTATGATTAATTTGTGAGATGAGCGAACGGGCCTCGAAGCCAGGAGCTACCAAGACGTAGGGGATCGGCCATAAGGGAATGTAATGAATATTCTCAGCGGGAGTGTGTCGTAACGTCACGTGAACGTCATCCAGGTGACTTCTTCGTTGTTCTTCCCATCCTAGTTTAGACCGTTCCTTTCCACAGAAAATTTGTCGCGAATATTGTATAATAAAGCTTCAGACGCCGGTTTCTGATCGCTGTTTGACTCGAAGCGAGTCATCGCGTTACGTTTAGCCGTCTGTGCAATTATGTTTCGCGTTCGTTTGAAATTTTGATCAATTTATAATACGCGTGTTTGTTTGTTTGTTTGTTTTTTTTTGGTTGATCGAAACGACGAAGATAATCGTTTCCGATGATTGATCGTGTCAAAGCACACGCACATCCGATATTATCGAATTAGGCTACCGTAAGTTACTGAACGTTGCGCCGATCGATACCTATCGTTCGATACAGGAAACAGTTTATCATCGAACGGCGGAGTGGTTTAATCACGCGTGTCTTGAGGACACACGCGATGACTAAGATAAATAGAAGACCGTTGGTAATCGTCTAAATTCTATTTATGTCGCTTATCGATATTAGTACGGATTCGTGGTGCACGTTTTGTGTGCTTGGTAATAGTTACGAATTAGGGAAATAAAATCATGTTTGGTTATTCAAATGCACTTCTTGATTAGTCGTGGCGAAATGATTACAAAGTAGATAACTAGGAGATTGCACTATGAAAGATAGTAATTTGTCAATAATGGAGTGAGTGATATTAGAACCGATTTCTTCTAATTTTAAATGGGAACATACTTTTAGTAGGAGATTTGATAAATTATTATAGCATTTTACCATCATAGTAATTCGAGACTCGGGAATGTAGCAATATATCACGCTCTGTTCCTAAAATAACGGAATAAAATCCGAGATTGTAAAAGTTAAGAGATTAAAAATGACCAGAATTATCTGATATCGTTGAATTACTATTTGGATGGACGAAGATTATCTGAGTATTTCACGGCACACAGCCAACCGATAAGGCGATGCAATTTGGAACGTAGAGTATTATATACCCTTAGTTACTCTTTCGCTCTGCATTGCAAATAGTTTCTGCTTCAATCTAAGTTGAAATTGAGAATTTTGTTTGTACGCTGCTGGAAGGTTTCTTCTAGCTACAAGTCAGAGGTAATCAGGTACCGTCTTAGTTACAACATTTTATTTTCAATATGTCCGACAGCTAATTTAATTACACATTTGAATGACAATAAAATTGTTGAAATAATTGGCAAAGTACTCAGAGTGTGAAATAACACGTGTGTAATACGAATATACAGTTATCTCTCGACTTACGTTGTTAATTCGTTCTAAAGATTTCCACTTTAATCGAATTGTGTGTATACGATGTATTATAAGAAGCAAGATTACTAGAAAGATTAGAAGTACTTGAAATCTTAAGCCGCGTCCCCACTGGGTCGGCATTTGCCGTTCGGCACGGCCGATCGGCAAAAGCCGAGAATTGCGTCTACACTGCGTCCGCATCTGTCATCTAGCACGGCCGATCGGCACCCTAAGTACTTCTCGGCAAAGCCAAACACTGCATCGTCTTGGATAGCATGGCTTGAAAAGCCGAACGGCATGCCGACGAGTCGATCGGCACGATGTCGGTAACCATCAAAAGAGATCGTGCCAAGACACGAGAGCACGAAAGTTTCATGTCAATTTCGTTCCAAAACCATCATCGAGATACAAAGATACAGGAACTTTAAACATTAATAACTTTTTAACAAAGCCTCCATCAACAAATTGGTATTCTTTCGCGATCGAACGGAAAATTTCACAGCGCGACGATTGCTACCTCCAGTTCTGAAAGGCCCAGGCAGGGCCATAAAGCCCCGTCTTGTAACCAAATATGGTCATAGGCGAAAGATTTTTTCCTCGTGCCCATATTTTTGCATAGTCGATAGCCTTTCGTTCCATTCAACGACGGAATTTTCCGCAACCCCCACTAACTGTTCATCCCCTGCACTAGTCGACGAAGTCAGTGTTCCGTTTGATTAGCTCAGGTTTTTACGCTTTTTTATGTTGCCAGATGTGGAACCGTTACTTCGTCGCGAAAGTCCTCGAATATTCCGCATCTGGCAAATTTTGTTGTAAAATAATTTAGTGCTTTGTCGAAACGAAAGCGCTAGGCCCGAGTTGACCAGCGAAGGGCTATATTGTTCCGCGGGTGGTACGGTCTTCAAGGCCAAACGTCGCACAGTGTGACAAGTATATGGGAGTTCGGGACAAAATTAATAACTCCTAAACTATTCAATTTTCGACTTAAGGCCTCTATACTTTTTTTAAGAGGATACAAAGATGCATCGATTTATGACCAAAAAAATACAATTTTACAAAAAAAATTAAGGTGATCTTAACAAGTAATAAGTAACAATAACAGTAACAAGTTTCTTAACGGCAATGAAAAGATTAATTGTTTTTACACCCACATACCCCTCCATTCATACACCCACATACCCCTCCACTCATACACCCCCATACACCTCCATTCATACACCCACATACACCTCCACTCATACACCCACATACACCTCCATTCATACACCCACATACCCCTCCACTCATACACCCACATACACCTCCATTCATACACCCGCATACACCTCCACTCATACACCTGCACAAAATATAGAACATAATTTTGACACTTCATAAATATAGGATAGAATCTAGTAAAATAAATTATGTATTGTATTGTAAATAATAGTAATAAATCTAATATAAAAAATAGGATTAATTATTTAATATTATAACTAACGTGATCCAGCAATACTTACTTTTATATAATCTTGAAGTACATCAATGAGAGCTTCACATACTTTTGGAATGATTTTTGAAATTGTTTGTTTTGAAATTTTAAATAAGTACATAAGGGAGTGATATGAATCCCCTGTTGCCAAAAATCGTAATGTCACACCAAGACGCACTTTTGCAGGGATTGCTTCCCTAAAATTTGTGTCCTTCGCAGCAATTTTTGACCCGATTAAATTTAGCAATTGTTCAAATTCAGTAGAGGACATGCGGAAAAAATTTTTAAAGCCACCGTTACACCTGTATTCCAGATTGATTGCGTTTACGTCGTCCAAAATTAAATCTTTCATCATATCACTGGCACTATATATTCTTCTGCTACGTAAACTCGGACGCATCCAAAATCTTCGTTTTTTAGGCATTTTTTTTGCATTTGCTATTACTATAACTGCAGCAGCACCAGTTATTATTTCGTCGTCACTGTACATTTTTTGTGTACTGAAATGGCTTTTCCGCGGTGCATAGCAGTGGCACGGCCGTGCCGCCTTGTGCCGCCTTTTGCCGAACGCTGTGCCGATCGGCAGTGCCGATCGGCAAATGCCGAGCCGTGCCGACCCAGTGGGGACGCAGCTTTAGAAGCGCCTCCAATCTGAACAATATTCTATTCATCGTACGATGTCCACTTCGGAAAAGGAGTAATTTTTATCCGAAACATTTTTTGTATCGGTTTCAAAGATACTTGGATTGATTGAGATTGGACATTCTAATATTAAACAAAGATAGTAAAACTTATTTCACGTTATTACCTTATTATATCGGTAATATGATCGCTGTTGCGTTGCGATTATACATAAATTCATAGAGCCAACGAACGTAGCTTCGATCCTTTACCGGCGAGTTCCCGTTAGTCGATGGTGATCAGTTTCTTCTAACCGATCGCAAGTCTTTAACACGTTAAATACAGCGATCGTTTTTCATTTCAAATCAAATACGTTTTCAAATTAATCAATTCGTGTGCTCGTTCAGGTAACACAACTGTTATCAAATTGAAAATTAGTTAACACTCTATCGACCGGTACCGATTGACTCCAGGCTGTACAGGGTCTTCGGTCACCACTGGGAAAAATTTTAATGGGAGATTCTAGAGGCCAAAATAAGACGAAAATCAAGAATATTAATTTCTTGATTGAGGCTTCCATAAAAAGTTATTAAAAAATTTCGTATCATTCTGAAAAAATTATTTTTGGTTGCAAGGGTCAATTGCAATCATTTTTGGTCAATAGACACACCCTCGAAATCCTACGCATTTTCGAGAAAAAAATTCAGCAAGTGGCACAAATTTTTCGGCGAAATAAAAAATTTCGAATCATTCTGAAAAAATTATTTTTGTCTGCGGGGGGCCATTGCAAACATTTTTGGTCGATAGACATACCCTCGAAATCCTACGCATTTTCCAGAAAAAAATTCAGGAAGGCGGACAAATTTTTCGGCGAAAAAAAAAATTTCGAATCATTCTGAAAAAATTATTTTTGTCTGCGGGGATCAATTGCAATCATTTTTGGTCGATAGACATACCCCCGAAATCCCACGCATTTTCGAGAAAAAAATTCGAGTAGGTGGACAAAGTCGGCAAAATTAAAAAACTTAAAATCGTTCCAAAAAAAATTATTATTGTCTGCGGGGGTCAATTGCAATTATTTTTGGTCGATAGACATATCCTCGAAATCCTATGCATTTTCGAGAAAAAAATTCAGGAAGGGGGACAAATTTTACGGCGAAAAAAAAAAATTCGAATCATTCTGAAAAAATTATTTTTAGTTGCAGGAGTCAATTACAATCATATTTAGTGAATACACATACCCCCGAAATCCTACGCATTTTCGAGAAAAAAATTCGAGTAGGTGGACAAAGTCGGCAAAATTAAAATATTTCAAATCGTTCTAAAAAAATTATTTTTGTCTGCGGGGGTAAATTGCAATCATTTTTGGTCGATAGACATACCCTCGAAATCCTACGCATTTTCCAGAAAAAAATTCAGGAAGGCGGACAAATTTTTCGGCGAAAAAAAAAATTTCGAATCATTCTGAAAAAATTATTTTTGTCTGCGGGGGTCAATTACAATCATTTTTGGTTAATAGACATACGCCCGAAATCCTACGCATTTTCGAGAAAAAAATTCGAGTAGGTGGACAAAGTCGGCAAAATTAAAAAATTTCAAATCGTTCTGAAAAAATTATTTTTGTCTGCGGGGGTAAATTGCAATCATTTTTGGTCGATAGATATACCCTCGAAATCCTACGCATTTTCTAGAAAAAAATTCAGGAATGGTGACAAATTTTTCGGCGAAAAAAAAAATTTCGAATCATTCTGAAAAAATTATTTTTGTCTGCGGGGATCAATTGCAATCATTTTTGGTCGATAGACATACCCCCGAATTCCTACGCACTTTCGAGAAAAAAATTCTTTACCGAAAATATACCGTGTAGCCAGAAATTTGATGCGTGTGTTTAACAAAATCGTAGATTTCTGGACAGATTGAAGGGTTTAAATGATTCAAAATGCAAACAATGTGTATCAATGGAGCTCCAGAGCCCCAGAAAAGCGTCCTAGTACCATAATGCTCATTTGGATATGAAATCAAACCATCGCGTCTACGTTTCACAGTCTCCCACCTTTCGTCGCGTTAATTCTGAGTTTGCTGTATCCACGCACGTTCGGCGTGACCGTAATGCTTTTCACGCCAATCTCGTCTCGCTGTTACGCATATTTTACTTATATTTACGGCATCGCGGATAATATTAACCGTCTCGACGGATTGACTTTTACGGAGGTCGGCGCGCCCCGCGCCGATACGTTCCGTTCCCGTTTACGATCGATAAAACAGTTTCGAGAAAATCCATATTTTACCATGAATTTATCCTCCCGCCGGCAGGATCCGAAACGTCCGGGCTCTTAATGCGTTAATTGCTCAATCCGGCTGACAAGAAGCCACGGAGAAACTTCTACATCATTCTAATTCATGAAGCGGCCGCGGAGCTGTTCCGCCTAGTAGCACGGATAGCCGTGCTGGATTTTAATAAACGGTTCCCCGGTCAATCCTATATACACACCCGAAGCTGCGGAGGTGTTTCGCCTGGTAGCTGTCAGGACGACGCAGTCGGGGAGAGGTTAATCACCCGCGTTGGATTTTAATAAACGGTTCGGGGGGCAAACAAAGCTGGTCATCAATAACCATTCCTCTCTCCCTCTCTCTCTTTCTCTCTTTCTTTCGCATTATCTCCGTCTCTGTTCCGAAGGGGCCCACCTCACGAGCCGGCCGGGCAACGCCACGGCCATGCCAGGGCCTTTGCCACCAGCTTGTCGAGCTTCATCGGACAGCGAGATAGGCGGAGATCGTATCTGCGCGGTTATTAATTAACCGGCGAGAAGGGAAAGCCTCCTTTCATCACCTCGCGAACGATCTGCCTTCGGTTGGCCTCGGCCTTGCCCTAGCAAGTATAGACAACTTGTATAGGGTTTTCCAACAAGACCGATACGACTTTCAATTGTCATACCAGCCGCATTTGTTATTCGCTTGCTCCGGGTCACGTGACACACGTATCCAGTAGTGGTTTACAAGCCATCGTGGAGAGTTAGTCACTCACGGTGAAAATCGTACAAATCGTGTCGCAACAAGTACTGAGTACAATTATAGGATACAGAATTTTGTCGAAAATAGATTGCTAATCGATAGCTCGATACTTAGTAATTGCTCGTATTCAGAATGAAAAATCAAACTTATTCTTTATTAAATGAAAAAAGAAACAATAACATTATTATGTGCCAAATCATCCTCGTGTTCAGCATATTTATACAGTAAAATACAAATCTAATACGAAAAATTAGTTTAATACTTAGTAACTTTTCTAGAAAACTTGGTTCAATGTTTTCCCACGTTGGCCGTATTGCTGCTTTTAATTGATCTTTCCTTGATTTTTCACGCTTATTCACTTGTAATTTTAATTCACTCTAAATGATATTTAAATCAGGTGATCGAGCCTGTGTGTGAATGATTTTAGGGCAGTTGTACACCAGCCATTCTTGAACAATCTTTGGATTGAACAATCCATGTTTCGGGTGATT
This sequence comes from Colletes gigas, assembly GCF_013123115.1. Lineage (NCBI taxonomy): Eukaryota > Metazoa > Arthropoda > Insecta > Hymenoptera > Colletidae > Colletes > Colletes gigas. The sequence continues at coordinate 712,966 of NW_025106659.1, read as the reverse complement.
ATCGCCGTAAAACATGAATGAGTCTGATAATTCTAGTCTATGTGCACTATCTTTCAAATAAGTGTTCAAAATATTTAAATAACACCACTTATCCATATTTCCGTCAAATTATTCTCGACCAAATTCCCTATCTTCTTCGACGAAGTCGCAAAAATGACCGAATTGCTTAACCCTTCGTTGATCGTGCACTCGTCGCTTTAATTTTGGTTGACATCTTGCTAACAGGTGGGAGTACTACATCGTCGTTATCCCAAAATGCTAGCAATTTCCGTCCAACGAAAATTACGCGCGCGACGATTTGATGGATGGCGTTTCCCATTTGGAATTATTAGACTCGGGACAAATTAAGTGTCGAGCTAAAATATTTTCCCCATTATTCGACGAATATATTATAGATTCACGCTACGATCTAATGCAGATCGTTTTATACTTCAAATATGAAGATATATCGCGGGTTGTAACTAGAGGAACTCTATCGTCGGGAGTAATTTTGCGCAATCTACCGTAGCGAAACTCGTCGCATCAATTTACTGATCAGCAAGAAATATCGCGGCTGATAACTGGTTCACTAGTTTGGCGTTAATGAAGGAACTAGAAGAAAAGAAATTGTCTGACGCCAGGGACGATGGTCGACATCAATATGACAGCGACAGACAGCTGGTTTTCTTAAAAATCAAACATTATTCGCAACTTTGCGTTTTCCCTTTTGCTCGTTTGGTTGAAATTAAATCTCTTTTAGAAAGAATGTAACAAGTTTGTTAAAATATTTTATTTCGAACAGTTTAGAAAATACAAATGCATCGTATAGTCGAGAATCAGAAGGGTTGAGATTAACTTTATAGTTTGCTTATTGCAACGAACGGTTTCAAAGCAACGTATTTTCACAAGTACGAAGTTTGTATCCCGCGTGCGTCTATGATATTGAATTAAAATTGAACCGAGCAAGGGATGTGATGTAATGGTTGAAGGGAGAAAAGAATGGGGGGAATTAATGGCGAATAAATTTCGTGATTTTTAGGAGATTGTGCAGCTTGGTACTCACCCATTTATGGACGTGCGGCTAATGAACCAGGACAAAGCAGATCTTGCCAAGGAATGCCACGCTTGCAATGGTATCGAATCCGATCTCTCGGCGGATTTCATTAGGAAGATTTCGGCAGTTTTGTCAGGTTGGTCACGCTGAGGACCTGCTCCGAGGGGAATCCATAAACGGACCAAATCCTCGCGGATTTTGGTACTGTTTACTCTGTACCACTGCAACAAGAAGCAGAGGGAACGTATTAAAAATTTCTCCATGAAACGTGAGTAACATCGACGATACAATGCATCGGTGAGTTTTTTTACATCATGAAATGTACTGCTTATTATCAGGTCATCCCATAAGTTCGTGCTGTTCGATATTCCGAACTTGACGAGGACAAAATGTATAATTTAATAGAAAACAAACAAAATTTCTCAGTTCAGGGGGTTTCTAAAATTTCAAACATATTAACGTCAGCGATTCGTACTTTGAAACAAATACATATTGTATCGAAGCTCGAAATTTGGATTCCACACTGGCTTACGCAACGAAATTTTCTTGATCGTACTTGAGCCCGATTGCATGAATATTTTTGTTAGCATATAAGAAATAAAATACAACAGTCTCCAGGTTTATTACTGGGCAAACAATTTGAAAATGTCGATGGTTTAATAAAAAGCGTTGAACTACATTTTAATAAAAAATTAAACAAATTTTGTAACAACGAGAAGAGATTCACTGTTTTTCATAAAATTCTGTTATATATTTAAAATATTGCTTTAAGTATAGGACAAAACTCGGCACGAACATATGGGACTACCTAATAAATGAGAAAAATACATAGTATTTACAACAATTATTACATACGAAAAAGAAAATATTTCGTCATTTTTAATAGGCTCTCTTAACAGAATTAATGTCAAGTTTCTATGTATGATGTTTGGGATTCGCATAATTTGAGTTTGAAATTCTCTTTCGAATATTTGAAGTGGATCATTGAATTATTTTACGAACGAAGATAGATAGATTGTTTATAATAATATGCCCAAGGTAGGTTTACATCTCAAGAAGATCACGTTGTGTGTATCGTAGGATTGGAGATAATCAAATTATTAATTAGAAGGATTTATTCCAATTGGAGCAACGAAGGACAAATATTTAAAAAAAAACGGATAAACGTAGCCAATAGTATCAGATCTGTTCAAATTTTATACCAAAGTTTAACCAAAGTTTCAGTCAACTATTGCAATAATATCATTTGTTTTGATTATGATTAAAAAAAAAACCGGTATTAGGAGAACTCCCTTTATATGCCAGCAAAGTCATGGAGGCCATTACCCGATATGCTGTTCCATATACTTCATGAATCAATACAAAATTTACAATTTTTAACCCTTTGCACTCCGAATTATATTTCAATCTTGTTACCAGCTGCTCCCAATGCTTTTAAGCGTTTTATTTGAAATTTACGTTGATTAAAAATTATTGTATTTTGTAATTTTCAAGTGTATATCTCTTTGGTTTGGACTTGAAAAAATGTCGAGTCACATTCGACGTAGGAGTGCAGAGGGTTAATAAAAAACCAGTGTTTTCTATGAAAATTACTTCTTGCGTGAATTTTGGAATACCCTTTATTCGTATCTCTGGTGTTGAAACTTTATTGCACAGTGTATTATTTTAATTAACGTTTATTAATAACCAATAGTATTTAATTTAACTAACGAGAATGTACTAACTGTAACACGTGTCATACCGCTTTGTCCTTCTCGTTAGTTAAATTAAACACTATATATTAGTTATTAATAAACGTTAATTAAAATAATACACTGTGCAATAAAGTTTCAACATCTGGAACAAGGCGTCGATTGCTGAAAGAAACGACCCAATGGCGAGACGACAAGAATCGTATCGCATTCGCGAGGCTCCTTGTGGGTGTATCGCGCATTATGAGATATCCAGTACACTTTTTCCCTCTGTTCCAACATATATCCGCTTTGGACGGATTAATTTTCGATCATAACATCGTAACGCGAAAGAATCGCTGCGTGGCAAATGATTGTTGACGTTACGATAGGATAAGACATCCTTCGCGTGTCCGCAATCCACGGACGGCTGAATAAATGCTCGGCGTCTGCGCAGAAACCCCGAAGACCCCTCGGTACGCGTCCCGCGAATATTTTCAATTTCGCAGGCAATCACGACATGCATAACGACCGGCCAGACCGCGGCCGCGGTGTCCGTAAATTTCGCGACGGGTTAATGCGTTAAAATAACAGCCGCGGCGTTACGATTCATTAACATCCCGCAAGGTGTCCCGGGCAAAAAGCGTTTCTCGCTTCATTATCGAAGGCGCGTATCGCGACATTAACGATATTCCGCCGGGGTGCGAGGCGGTTTCGGCGCGGAACCGCAAAACAGTCGGAGAAGCAATTACGTTGACCGGTCTCCGCTGGACCGACCCAGGGTCCACCCGTCGCCGGGTACACGACAGATATCCGATTTCATCGTCAGCTTCCGAGAATGAGAACCAATTACGCGGCCCCGGGGGCATTAAAGAATCGATCTAATTTGCGCGCGGTGGTGGCTCTTAATGGCGAGAGCCGACCGATGAAATTATACGAAAATGTAATCAACGCGCTTTTTGTCTCGTTTCGCTCCAAGGGCAGGGGCGTAATTAGGAATGCTTTTGCGCCTCGCGACGGGAGACACTTGTTGCTCTCACTCCCTCCCTATTTTCTCCCTCTGGCCCCCGTGACTTCGCTCCCCTTCCTTTTTCCTCGACCGGCGCGAACCTAACGTTTTCCTCTTTTTTCCCCCCGCAGCTCTCCCCCCCCCCCCCTGCCCCCTCTTTATTCTTCGCCCCGTGTCCCTTTCAGGCTCACGAGTCGCAAGAGAGAGAGAGAGAGAGAGAGAGAGAGAGAGAGAGAGAGAGAGAGAGAGAGAGAGAGAGAGAGAGAGAGAGAGTGAGAGCTCGAAAAAAAACGATGAGAACAACCGAGGAACGAAAAAAAGGGGGGTGGGGGGAAGGGGAGGGAGTCGAGAGATGGAAGGACCCGGCCACAGAAGGTGAGTAATTAACGCCGTGTTGCCCAGGTGCGCGGCCCTAAGAAGTCGTTTATGGATTGCTCGGCAGCCACACCATACGCGGCCATCAATTAGATTCTCTAATTAAAACAGTCCCTCCTCGGCCCCGGGGAATTAACTCCGGCGAACCTCTGTAATATTCTGTCGACTCTGTCATCGTCGGACGGGGCGCCCGGGCTGCGCGATTTTTTAAATCGCCACGGAACCGATACAATGTACCAAGGAGACGGCGCGAGAATAGACTGCAATAAAAACGTAATTACCGGAGGTTCTCTCTTTGCTCCACGTGCTTCATTAACTTTTGCTCGGGATTGCGTGTACTTGCCCTCGCGAAATTGTGATTTAAACCACGACCCTCGCTAATCGACGGCTTCTTTTTAACCGGAGTCGAGCATCTCCGTTCTGTGTTATTCTGTAAATGGTCGTGGAATTCATTCACGCCAAACACAACGAAACTCCGCTTTTTGGTCCATCGTTCGAAACAAGTGAATTCGATCGGTAATCGAGGTCAGGATTTAATAATTCTTTAGCCGCACCACCTCTCTTACGTACGAGTTTAATCGAAATTTGAGGCTAGCGTTTCATAACAGTTCTTCAGCTGCATCTCGTTTCTTACATATTTAGTTCTCTCTTACGTGCTCGTTCGTTCTCATTTCACGTGCCTCGCGTAAATAAAATGAAAATAAAATACGCACGAAGTGATAATGGTGTTCCATTTATAAACACACGAACACAACCAATACAGTGATCGTGAAAAAATTATATCGTACGGGTTGATGAAACGCGCCGCGCCATTCCCAGAAGAAATTGTGCTACCTATGTCGATTTTCGTTTCTTGGAAAGATATCGTCAGAGAATTTTGAAAGTCAGCTAAGAAAACTTGTAATTTCACTGTACGACGTATAGTGTTATATAATAACTATATACAGCTTCTAAACGTCATCTCGAGCTCTTATCCTACGAACGATGACGAACGCAACTACCCTTGGGAACCATCGAATCTATCGTCGCTCGGAAGAGTTCGTAAAGAATCGATATAAAGGATACCAAACTATTGTGTGCAATGGACGTGTTTGATTCTTGGGAAGTATAAAGACGCGCGACAATAATTCCAGCTGCATCTGGTAACGTAACGAATCCTGAAGGTCGATTATTATTCGAACGAACTCCTGACGACCTTTCGCGGCCGACTGAATTGGAACAGTGACAGAGAAGAAGGGAGCCGAAGGGATATGAAAATCAGCGAGCCGGTAGGCGAGAAGGGAGGAAGAAAGGGGGGGGGAACCATACAATTTTAATTATGGCTGCCAGCATGCATCACTAATTGCAGGTAGCCGGGCTTCCCCCCTCCGTCATCACACTTTGATTCGACTTTTTCTCAACTTTTTCTCAGCGAATTACAAATGGCTACCGACGTGGTCGTGCGCTGCCGGACAGCATTCCTCTTTGCGTCATTAGTGGCGACTTTCTGTGGCGCTGCGCAGCGCCAGAGGGAGACGGAATGAATCAGGTAAAGGGGAAGAGAAGAGAATCAGATTCGCACACCTTCCGTGTAGTCCACAGCACGCACCAATCGCCTTCTGACTCGGATAACAAGTAGCCAACTCGGAAATCACAGTCATCTAAATCAACGTCTCGCAACGCACCGACAAACAACAGAAAGACTCGATCTTTCTACAAATGGAGTCCCATCTCTTCTTTTTCTTTTGTTTCTTTCTTTCGTTGTCGCTAACAAAAGCCAAATACTCTCAATATACGAGCCATTCATTCTGAAAGCGGTGTAACTTCATTTATCATTGTTTCGTGATATAAAACCTTTCGGCCGGTTTCAATAGACCGAAAAATATTAATAACCGCTAATCGGTCGGATGTGTGTTTTTGGCGATCGTTGGCAACCACGTTCACGAGGCGTTTAACGAATACAGATCGTAATCTTCCCTTCAACACGTGGAAGCAGGCAATCGGTTGTGTCTTCTTTATAAAAATCTTCGCTTTCGAGAAAATCGAGTTTAAAAGTGTTCGAGTTGGACATCAGTATAAGTAGAAACAGTGAGCAATGAACAGACGCCGCCAACCAAATCGTATTTAGCCACGAGTAAAATTGTTTAAAAACATCAAACTATCATTGATCAAATAAGTTCCACATAACATTAGCATTGTTGAATATATTTCTAGAGAAACACGAACGGGCTTGTTACACGATCTAATATATTACTTTTCTTTCCCAAGCGTGGAAGTCAAAGTATTGTAAAATAAGCGTTTTCTTTTCTTTTAACATCTTATATGAAAATAGCTACAGCGTATTGCAATCACCGGGTGATGGTTATCGCCGCCTCTCGAGCTGCCGGATTAACGAAAGTCGGAAACGTCTCTCTTTTCGCGCAAACGAGCTGATATTCTAGGCGCGGCGAGCTTCGTTAGCCGATCGTCGATCTCGATGAAAAACTCTTCACGGTTAGTTACACCGACGCTTTCTGTACACCGCTGCTTTTCCAATCAACCGTTGCCGCCCGAATTGCTCACGGCGTGATCCTTCCGAAAAGGGATACTACCCTTATCCTACACTTATACCTTCGTTTCACCTTCTCCAGCTGCACCCAGTATCTTTTACGAGAACCCTTCTTCCAACTTTTAAAGAAGAATCGAACGATCGGGTACCGTGTAAAATAAAATGTAGTCGCTTTCGAAAGGCGGACTCGGGGTCACTTCTAACCCACGGTAAACTTCGTCGAACGTGAAACGTAATTTCGTTTTATAATTGCAAGTAGGGTTTTATCTCTGGTTTTACACAGGTAGATTAAAACGTTGAAAGAAAAATGGCGGAAAATGATCGTTGAAATTAATCCCGGTGGCGTTTGTTGCGCGATCGTTAGCGAAATCACGCGATAAGTCCAGAAACGTGTAAAGATGGCGTCGATTCCCGTCCACGGCGCCAATATAACGCCCGTTGGCTCGCGCCCGCCACCGCCGCCGCCTGCAGCAATAACATAATGGCACAGGAAGAGAATGCGTTTGACTCGCGATCCAACACGCCCGAGGAATCCGAAGAGCTCCACGTACGAGCGGCCAAACATCCCTAGTATTCCTCGCTGAAAGCATAAACTGCTCGACGGCGTTGTTTATTGTTCACAGTTTACGCCAGGTTTACGCGTGCTTCGGGGTCCCTCTCGATCCGTGAATACGAGAGATTTCCAGAAAAAGGAACCCGACGAGGGCGAAAGAAATGAACCGACGAGAGAGGAGAAATCCGAGATCCCGCGATTCGATCTTCGCTTGGCAGAGCTCCATTTTATTCGACGAATTCTGTACATCGAAAGGGGAAACAATCCTCCGGTGTGATATAATTGCCGTTTCGGGGGGACAATAGACGGGCGTCGGTCTCGATGATGGCGATCGATACGCGCAACGTTCGCGTTTTTTCTAAAAACAAATTTTGTAGCATTTCAATTATAGCGTTTCAACGATGAAATCGTAAATATCGTAGCTTCGACGATGCACACGGTTATACGACTGTGTTTACGTTTCGCAAGTTTCCCTATATTCTGTAGTCTGCCGTTTTAAGGGAGCGTATAACCATTTCGTACGAATTGCGCCGTGCACAAGTTTCCGCGCAATGATCAACCGCCATAAGCCGGAATTATGACGTGAAGCCACATTTTTAGTGGCAAAGATAGGACAACGGGTCCTGTATTTACTTCTGTTAGCCACGAAAGGGAAAATAGTCACTGACCCCAGCGATTCGAAACGAATCGGTAGACATAGGTGTACCTAAGCAAAACCGATATCATCTTTTCGACTCCCTTTTCCCCGATGCACAGGTACGATCGATCATGCGTGAATACGCCTGAAAGAGCACTCTCTTGTTACGTGCGTCCCTGGATTTACGTCGTGCGCCTGAGGAATGTTTCGAGAACGAGCCGATAACGATCTGTGTCCGTCCCGCGGTTTCGTTATCCGATCCGTATAGCCGTGCAAAATAACTTGCAAATTACGATGTGTGCGGCTCGACCGTCCCATCTCTCCCCGTTCCGGACGTTTTTTCAACGGGATTTCCATCGTTTTCCACGGCCTTATGACAGGCCTTCCATTCCCCCCATCGATCGGTCGCGTCCGCGGAGACGATAGTCCTCCCCGAACGATAATATTTTTTCTCGTCCTCGTGGAACGGAGAGCCGCGAGTTGTTGATACTTTTTGAAACCACTGCGATATCGCGATGCTTTGTCCCGGCGACGATAAGTGCAGGCTGCGCCTGAAAATTGTCTACGTACCCTTATTAACGTATTTATAGACGCGAAGGATAACACCTTTCGCGCCGCAATCTTATTTTCGAAACTGTTGTTTCGAGTTACGCGCGTTACGGAAGTGTAAGGGAGACTGGGGTCAACGAGCGACAATTATAAATCATTTTTGGTGAATAGACATACCCCCAAAATTCTATGCACTTTTGAGAAAAAAATTGAAGTGGGTGCTTTTTTCGGAGAAATTAAAAAATTTCAAATCGTTCCAAAAAAATTATTATTGGATCCAGGGGTCAATTACAATCATTTTTGGTCGATACGCATACCCCCAAAATCCTACGCACTTTCGAGAAAAAAATTCGAGTAGGTGCTTTTCTCGAAGAAATTAAAAAGTTTCAAATCGTTATAAAAAAATTATTTTTGTTTCCAGAGGTCAATTACAACCATTTGTGGTCGATAGACATACCCTCGAAATCCTACGCGTTTTCAAGAAAAAAATTCAGGAAGTGGGACAAATTTTTCGGCGAAAAAAAAATTTCGAATCATTCTGAAAAAATTATGTTTGGTTGCGGGGGTGAATTACAATCATTTTTTGGTGAATACACATATTCCTGAAATCCTACGCGCTTTCGAGAAAAAAATTCAGAAAGGTGAACCAAAAGTCGGTAAAATTAAAAAATTTCAAATCATTCTGGAAAAATTATTTTTGGTAGCAGGGGTCAATTACAACCATTTTTGGTCGATAGACATACCCTCGAAATCCTACGCGTTTTCAAGAAAAAAATTCAGGAAGGGGGACAAACTTTTCGGCAAAAAAAAAAATTTCGAATCATTCTAAAAATATTATGTTTGTTTCCAGGGGTCAATTATAATCATTTTTGGTCCATATGCATACCCCTGAAATCCTACGCACTTTCGAGAAAAAAATTCGAGTAGATGCTTTTCTTGTAAAAATTAAAAAGTTTCAAATCGTTCTAAAAAAATTACTTTTGGTTCCAGGGGTCAATTACAATCATTTTTGGTCGATACGCATACCCACGAAATCCTACGCGTTTTCGAGAAAAAAATTCAGGAAGGTGAACAAATTTTTCAAAAATTTCAAATCATTCTGGAAAAATTATTTTCGGTTGTGGGGGTCGATTACAATCATTTTTGGTGAATAGACACACTCTCGAAATCCTACGCACTTTCGAGAAAAAAATTGCACGATATACCAGCTTCTAATTAGACACAACAATCAACTGATTTTTTTAACTGTGAGAGAACATGGCGAAACTTAATCATTGTTTGTCCTATCCTACAATTATTTATGTGTTTCACACTTTAAAAATATCGTTACTATTCGATACTAGGTACCGTCTGGTTTTAGGGGAACTCCTAATAACTTGAGTATTATTTGGCACAATTAGGTACCACTTTCATACAACAATCGTTATTCTAAGCGTAATACTTTTTGACTTATTGTGTTCCAAAGTGAAAGTTTCACTATTGATCCCGATCTCCCCCATACGAACGAATAAAAAGTTTCTTTACATCGTCTTTGCACATCGAATTTGCACAAATTGTATTTAGTATATTTTTGCACGTTTTCGCGACGAAAAGTGACGCGAGCCAGAAGTAAATGGCAAAAATGGGAGACGTCGAGGAACGTTAGCGAACGTAATGAAATCTTTCATTTCACCGACTCGTCTTTGAAGCTTTTTTCGGCCCGCGAGTTTCAAATCAGCCGTCTGGTCCGTTCCTCGCATCGACACTCGCGTCGCATACGTAAGAAGTTCGGCGACAAAGCGTATCGTCCGCGGGCAGAAGAATCCGTCCGGGATCGTGCTCGTCTCTGGAACCGGTATTCCGCGTACGAATAAAGACATAAATACGACTGTTCGGGGATCGAGCGGATGCAGAGAGAGTCCAGAAATCAGTTTTTTTTTTGCGACGCGACCGGTCCACCGCGCATGTGTACGCGCGCATACGCCACGCGCGATTATATGAATTGATAAACAGAGATCCGCCGGCCATCTGGATTTATCGTGGATCCGACAAGATCATCCTTGGCGATTCCGGCCGTGGAAGCGCCGTGAAAGATTCTAGATTTCGTTGCTGGACCATAAACGCGAGCCGTATCATCCGCCCCCTCTTTCCTCAAACAATTCCGTGTGCTCGTCGCGCGAACGATAACGGTCTCTGCTTTTTTTATTTTTTATATTCACCGCGTGGCATAATGGGAGTATCGTGGCACGATATTATTTACATTGTCATTTAGTCTCAACCATGCGTGTCACGTGCTGTTGCTAGCCACCGGGCACTCGATGCGTATATTTATCGTACGCCAGATTTATCTCGAGGCAGGTTTCAAAGTCTATAAATCGCGAACCGACAACATATCCACTTATTTATTTTGTATTACGTAACTCCGTGTTTTCCTAAACTTTTTCGACCTTGTACTCCGTTACTGAACGATATATCGCAAATCCTCGAATTCCACGCGATTTCAATGACGCGTGCGCAATGAAAGGGTCGCAAAAAGCGGCAGAGTGTTAGATAAAAATCGCGATCTCGGTTTCTTATTTCGTTCGTTCCCTTCGTTAACGGTAAAAGAAAAATTCTATTTGATACGGCGAAAGCAAATCATCATTAATCGTTGAAGTCAACTGCAATCAGGACGTCGTTCCCTATAACTCCCCTCCCTCCACCCGGTTGGAGGTAATAAACATTACTATCACGAGAATTGCTATTATTATTACGGGCCTGCGCGAGATACGCGTCGTTGGACGCGTTTCGCCATCTCCGTGCTTACCCACCGGCTGACTCGACGCCTGGCTCTGGACGCGCGAGGATCGACGACAATGCCAACGACCACGGGGCGGGCGAGTTAAGATTCCTAAGAAACGGGAACACACGCGGCGGCGTAAAAGCCAGGGGACGTAAGAAAAAGATGCAAACGTCCCTCGGTGGCGTAGATATCTTTGTCGCGTAGCCAGCCGTCTCTCGTTCTACCCCTCAGGAGCCTCATCCATCAGTCACTTAATATTTTAAAGCAGCGCCATCCGCGACTCCCCTCTTTCCGCTTTCTTTTTTCACCCCCCTCGGTTGTCTCTCTCCGTCGTCGGGATATCGACGGTACACCAGCCTTTTAAAAACCTTGAAACACCACCGGGTCGACGCATCCACGCCACTCTGTCTGAGAGTAAAGTTTTCAGACTGCTCAGGGATATTAGACGCTGGCAGCCCCCAGAAACATAGCGTGCCATCGGGCGTGCAAGGAACGGGGGTGGGTGGGAGGGGGCGAACGAGTGACGTCTAGCGTCGATTTCGGTCGCTGAGGGGGTAGGTGGAAATCTCGCGAGGGCGTCCCTCCTCACGAATTTCAAATTTCTCGTTTCACGCGACCGAATGGGATTCTTCTCTTTTCCTGCGGGCACCTGCTCGAGTACGCGGCTCAGCCAGCCTTCCGAATCGATTTGCTCTCTGTCGCGGGCGAAACGTTCTTGCAAACACCGATAAAAGCTTCTTACTTCCGCCAGTAGGCCTTGCCCGCGGACGGGGATGTTGTCCTTTTCCACGCGTCGTATTGTATTTTCCACTATTCCTGGGCCATTTTTATTTGGTTGGTGCGTATCAAATGCCGGGATTTTTAAGTGAATATTATAAAACTGCACATCTTTCTTCGAAAGCTGTCTATTTAATTAAATTATGCTCCATTTGCTTCGATACACTTTTCGACGAGATTTTAATGCATGGATGACTGTCTTAAAGAAATTCTGATCTTTAGAAACAGTAAACTCTGATACGGAATTTTTCAGGCTGTCTTCATTTTCATACCGTTTAGCCCGTAAAAACTGCTCTAAATGTTTAAAAAGTGAAAGTAGGTTGGCGAAAGATTCGGTGAATAAGCTGGGTGTTGCAAAATTTCATATTTCGATTCATTTAATTTCGCAATTAACGAGCGATGGGCGTATAATTTTCAATTTTTCATGCATTTCATCAATGCAATGGCAGTACTTTTCGACTGTAATTGTCTCCCCAGTTCGAAGGAACGAGTAGCGAATTACTCCAGTCACATTCCACCAAACTGTTATTAAAATTTTCCGTGGATGAAGCGATGGCTATCGAGCCACCGAGCACACCTTTTCCTATTGTCGTAAAGAACCCATTTTTCATCACATCCGATCGAAAAATTGCACTCGATGAAATCGGGTTAGCAATGATGAGCATACGTTCAACCGATTCAGCTTACTTCATCACTCATCCATTTTATTCACCTTGTTAATTTCAGAAAGGTGTCGCGATATTGTTGTATGGTCAAAATTTTCATTCTGTTAGCAAGTTCCCTTGTAAGTACAGTTGGATTCGTTTCCACCAATGCTTTCGAAGCATCATTTTTCGCAGACGTTTTGGATCTTCCACGCGGTTCATTTTTGTAGGGAGAAATCACCAGACCGAAAATTTTCAAACCATCACTCCACTTTTCGATTATTACCAAGTTTATACTCATATAAAAAAATTACACGAATATCGACAGAATTCATATCGGTATAAAATTCGAAACAAATAACAAAAGGGACTTTCGAGAAAATCTTTGTTGAAATGTGACTCTGGCAATGGAGGGTACGATTATAAACGAGGTTATGCCAAAAACAAAAGCATAACGAAAACAGGGAGACAAAAACCGACATTTCATATGTACCAATCTAATAGAGACGCCTATTTTTCGATTAGAATAGAAGTTTGCACCTTTCATGAGAATGTGATCTTAACACTTTGACGGCCGCTGTCACGTATACGTGACTTCGTGAGCTAGCAGACGTTGGCCACTGTCACGCGTACGTGATCTACTGTATCAGCCACCATTTCATCATACAATCAACTTATTACGTTTGTTACATTTATAATTCCTTATAATAATATTCCTAGCATCTTCGTGTATCTCACTTTGGTCTACAATATCAGTGGTGACGAACAACGGTCTTCGCGTGATACGTACGGCCATTAACATTAGATTTACGATTTTTCTTTTAATTAGAATATGTATTCATGCCAGTGCATCAATCAAATTTGACATAAGTTGTTAAAAAATAATATTTACGTGTTCTGCAATTTTAAATATGGAATCAGACACCCGTCAAATTGACGGTTTCCGTAAATCTACGTATACGTGTTAAAGTGTTAAATACGTACGTTTAATAAATAATAATTAAATTCCGTCTCGGTTTTTTTGGTTCGTTCGAAGCATCGGGAGAGCAATTTTGAAGCACGAATTCGAAACGCGGAACGCGAGACGCTTTTGACGTTAATGCATCGCGTACGGCTCACGAGATATCTCATGCTAGCGAACTATACGTCGAGAACGGTTCGCGAGATACCACGATTTTGCACTTCGTTATAATCGCGTACTGATGGTGCGCTAAATTTAGAGTAACTCGGTCCGGTTGTTACATTGTTAACGTAACAGGGTATTAGAAAGATCTGTTGGGTCGGGCGAAAAGTCTTCTCGTTTCGTCGAACGTAATTCAAACTATACGTGTAATACTAAATAGCAAAAAATAATCAATATTCATATCTCATCAATACAACTAGGTAAAATTAAAAGAAAAAATATTTCAAATACTATTTGTAAAATAGCCTAAACTATTTTACTTGAAATATCAAATAAGTTTTATAAAGTTGTATGCAAAAAAATGTAACATTTTTAAGTGTGTAGCGGCCATTGTGTTACCATTATGTCCTTTCCATTCATACCATGACATAAAATGGCCGCTACAAGTGCAACTAATATCACAAAAAAGGCAGCACTTGATTTTTCTTTGAACCATCAAAAAATTTCAAGTTAATTAAACACATAACGTCTTTTACGGTCAAAGGGTTGAACGGCCAATAACTGTTCACCTCCGTAACAAAAGAATAGCGAAACAAATATGCGTGGAAAAAGTCAGAAATGTGGACAAAGACTGCCTGTTGGCGCGCGAAAAAATGGCGGTCATTAGTGGCGAGTTGGGCGAGCAGAGATAGGCCAACGTGTTAACACTTTGACTGCCACGTCACCCATATATGGGCGACAGGATTTACCATTATGATACTAGAAAAATTCATTCTCAAGTTAAGACGTTAAGGGAAATAAATTTGAATAGAATTTGTGAATTTTAACAAGGTTACGGAAATAAGTACCGAAACAAATCTTAGGTTATGTAGCTTGCAATGGTCTAAAATCAAAATTTTACTTGCGCGGAATGTTACACGGTTTTCATCTGGCAGTGAACGTGTTAATAAAGTACTCGTACAAAGTCATGAATTCTGCGGACGAGGTCGGAGACCTAACCTAATTACTTCGTGTACAATTATGGCCGTCTGAAGTTTGGCGGTGAGTTCTAAAAGTCGTATTAAAAAGCAACCGTAGAGCGTAATTATAAATAGGATGAACTTGCGGTTTACGTGTAGGACTAAGAACGTGGACAGTACTCGAAGTGGCTTCGAAGATGTTTCAGGAATATCGAGGACGTAATTGTCCCGTAATTACCGAGCACGGTCTTGACTCTTGAGTAGCATCGTTCGAGGAAAGAGGTTTTAGTCAGTGGTTGGCCTTGTGCGGTAATTGTACTAATTATTATTGCCCCTTCCCCTCCGTGACCGCTTCCTCTACAAGCAACCCAATTACTCTGCTGGCCCGTGCGGCGCACTTGGCGTTTGTGCTGACCAGATTTCAAAAACTTAATTCACGGAGAGAAACTTTTCGACTCGGTGTTATAATTAAATACGATCAAAGTTGACGCAGAACGGGCCGCCGACGAAATACAAAAACAACGTGTGGCTTGGCTGCACTCAAAATTCTATTATCTTATCTGACTCATAGAGTAATCCAGTTTCCAGTACGGGCACAATTCGGTGGCACGTGTTCATTACGCGAAACGATAATCGAGGACTTTTATTTTTATTGCCATTAGGATGCATCGTTTTATAGGAAATCGTTACACGGTGGAAAATTTTTATGTTCTTGTCGTTACAGTGTTTCACGAACGAAGAAAGAAAAATAATACACAATTATGAGGTTCGTGGAAGTACCCTACTGTATCTACGATCCTGAAACCACTGACGTGACCTCAGGCGGCGATACGAAGAACGGATAAGCGCGGTTTAGGTCCAGACGTGCAGAACCGAACGAGAAACGTAACCTAGTTACATTTTACGCACCTGAGTTTTGTCGTATGCCTCGAGTTGCTCGTCCGCCTTTTGCTTGTCGTACAGTATTCTGGCAAGGCTTCCGTGCGGTCGATAATTTCTTACGCCTCTACTCGTGGGTGCATCCTGATTGACAGCGGAACGGGTCACCACATTCCTAACATCGCAGGTACACCTTGGAATAGACGCATCCGGAGCCGCCATGCCCACAAGGAGCACGTTAATGACTGTTAGACAGCGTACACGCATGTCATGAATCTCGGCACCGTAATCTCGCGATCAACACATCGCTGTACGAACAAGAAAAATACGAAAGATGACGCAGTTCACGTAAACACGTTTAGCACGTGGCCATATTGGCAACAGTGGCGGCACCTGGTGCGTCGCAACCGAACCGTCTTTCCCATAGCGTCACGGTCGACGATGCAGGAATATTCCAGCTAAACGGTTCGTACACGTTACGCTTTCTTGGACGAGACCACGGTACGAGAAGTATCGAGTTCCCGTACGATCTATAACGCGTCGTATGGAAAGCTCACACGCGTTACGATTCCCGATTCGAAACGACAACGTTTCTTACGTACGTTTGAATAAGAATAAAATCAATAATACGCGTGAGAACGCTACTTATCGACGTCTTGCACGTAGCGACAAAGCAACGCGCCAAAAGGTTTAATGGTTGAGAACGTCGCGAGCAAATGTACGATCTCGTTCGATCGTGCGTGTCATTGCTATCATATTCCACTTTTTCAGGTCGCGCGGTTCAATTTGCTCGCGACCTTGATTCGAGTCTCATCCGAGAGGAGCTCGAAAGAGATATTGAATAGAAGGAAGAGAGAAGAAACGATCGACTCGTTGAAAAGTGAAACAAAGATAACGAATGGATAGATCGAGAGTGAGAATGCTAGCGCGAAGGAAAAGAGACAGGGACGCGTTCTCGTTCGTTAATGAAAGAGATAGAGTGATAAGGTTAAAAAACGTGTCGAGGTGAATCGCGGAATATCGACGTAATTCTTGTCAGTAGACACAGTTATTCAAGCTCTTGCTTATCACGAATCGCTATTCCTAACCAACAAAATTGGGCAAAATTTATTCACGAACCAATAGAAATTTTCGATTTATTTTTAAGCCAGCCTCGTGCGTCAAAAATCATCACGCGACAATCAAAGTTTTAAGGGAAGTAAATCTATTATAGTTAGATCCGTAGGTACACCTTCGGGTACCTTTTTATCGCGGTTTCACCCTAAACGATGTTACAGACGCGGATAAAACTTTTCCGTGAAATAAATATGACTGTAGGAAAGTTTCTGGAACACCTAAGTGTACCGATGAATATTTTAAATATCATATTGATGCAGCACGCTACCTCCTCCCTTATGCTCTCCCCAGTGAGGACTGATAATTCATTAATTTATGATAAGCTAGCCTCTCGTCTACGACCCACACCCTTCTCTCCTCACCCCATAAATCATTTTCGCCTCTGACGTTAATTGCACGCCGCCCCTCGTTACCGGGAGAAATGAGATTTTTTTTAATTGGCAAATTTTTCACCGTCGCTGACACTATGACACCCTCTCCTCAGACTTCCGTATGCCTTTCCATTCATTTCGAAATCGTTCAAGGTAGAAAAATGCATTTTGCGTAACTCGCGACGTGGCATTTTTTTCCCTTTATTTTTCCAACAGTTGTATCAAACAAACATATTTATTTCTTTCTTTTGTCCTATACAAGGTGTACGGCCACCCTCGGGAAAAATTTTAATGAGAGATTCTAGGGGTAAAAATAACACGAAAATCAAGAATACCAATTTGTTCATGGAGGTTTCGTTAAAAAGTTATTAACATTTAAAGTTCCGTTTGTAAGTAACACTCAAAAAACTGTGAGGCTGTCGATACGTCACTGAGTAGAGTTTCTCATGCTGAATGAGCACCACTATTACGCGCACGCAGCTGTGCGCAGATTGCCGTTTTACAGGCGGAACTTTAAACGTTAATAACTTTTTAACGAAGCCTCTATCAACAAATTGGTATTCTTGATTTTCGTCTTATTTTGGTCCCTGGAATCTCCCATTAAAATTTTACCCAGGGTATATTGAATGTCAACTAGAAACTTGACCCTTAAGTGGATTATTGGGGCTGCTGTAAATAAATTTGTAAATTTATGTAATCCTCCATTAGTTTATCATTTTTTAAACGCTATAAAGGAAAGTTACTTTCCATTTAATAATTTGAGAGACCACTTAAGGGTTGAACGTTAATTTCTACATAATTCTCTAAGTACATACTGTCGAACGCCTATTTTCGATAATTTTACTAGAAAGTTTAATTAAAAAATTTCAAGCGTAACGAAGCAAGCAATATCCTCGTTCTTCGGTAAACGATGTAGTTGTCAAATTTCCACGAGATAATTTCTTTCGAGTTCGCTAAAGGGTGGTCTGAAAATAATAGTTCACAATGGCGGCTGGCCTCCCTTTAATTAATCGGGGTTTCGTCCACGCGGGACGAGGAAAGTATTTTGAATCCTGAAAGGTGGAAGAAGAATGTGACCGCGGTGAGTTGTGTGAGTTCTAACTTGTCCACGACCTGTTTGGACTCTGGCTGTCACTTAAAGCTTAAACATGTGGTGCACGTGTCCCCCTTACAAAGCATGGCGTGCCACTGCCTCGTGGTACATTCCACTGATTCGAATCCCTAATCTTTCCTCGGGGTATACAGAAGCTTCGCATACGCGAAGCACTTAAGAAGCTGGGGGCTTTAAAGCGACGAAATCGTATTGTACTTTTTACTCGAAGAAGCGGGGATAGTGATCGTGTCGTAGATTGTGCCTGTCCTGCTCCGCGATACGTAATTAAAATACATGAATTTTTGTAGATACGATGCTATCCTTGCAAAGATGTTTGCTCGATAACAGCATCTTGTAGCTATTTGTTCAACTACGTTCCTTTCGTCTTGTGTATCTTGAGATCTTCATGCAAATTCATATTTTTGTTAATAAAATTAATGAAATTGGAGTTTTGTAGAGGGTTGTCTCAACCCCTAGATATAATAACTCGTACCTTATTTTAAGTATTCCTTATATTCTTGCATATTAACTGAATTCTGTAGTTTTTTGAAAATTAAAATTTCCCATAAATGCATAAACATCCGCAGTCTAGTAATTAACGTTTTCTCAAAACACGTGTTTATCTGTTCTTTAGCGCAACTCGAATGGTAGAAATTTTCTTAAATCTTTTCCTCTTTCAACGTGGACGTTCTCGGATTATTGCACGGTGGCGATCGCTCGGACGCGGGAATCTTAAGCGACAGGGGTAAACGAAAATCGTTTTTTCCACGGGGAAGTATCGTTTGAAAGAGAGGAGATTTCGGTGTTCCGGGCGCAGAAGAGCCTTAACTCGATAAGTCCCCTCGGTACCTGAAGTGAGCTCATAATCGTGAACAAAGCGCGCAACCGCTTATTACAAGCGAGGGCATTGTAAATTTGTAGAGGAGGAGCAGAGAGGGCCGGAGAACCGGGGAACCGCGAGGAGGACGAAAAGAGCGAAGGCGGTGAACGGAGAAGAGAAGTAGAAAGGAAAGTGGCCGAGAGGGAGGCTGTGAGAGGAGTCGAAAGGACAAAGCAGCGCAAAACGTGCCCCTCAGCCATCCGAAAGTTCTCGTTCTGCGTTGGAAATTTATCGTTCGACGGGCAAGAGGAACGGTAACAAGGCGAACGGGACGGTTTCTACACTGTTGCGATCGACGAATCCAGATTTGACTGAAAGCCGGTGTTTAAAATAATAAGGACATTTTTTTCAAGGTGCACGGCAATTAACGGCACCGGGGTGGGAAGCATTAATTAGCCCCGACAGAGGTGCAAACCGTTATTAACGAAACTCGTACGTCGGCGCACGCATGCGCGGACGCACGCACGCACGCACACTCGAGCAACCAGATGAATTATCGCGGCCGTAATTACGTAGCTGAAACCCGTGGTTTGTATGTGTGTGCGCGCGCAATCGTGCTATCGGGCGAAATTCTAAAAGCGGCAAAACGGGTTAAATTCCACGCGGCCCTCGAGAAATAATTTAATTACACCCGGGTAACGATAATTGCTGGAACGATAATTCGACGTTAACCCGCGACCAGGTACCCGGTACCCCGTGCGTTACTTGTGCCGCCACTTTCTTATTTCGCGCGCAAAACTTGTTACCAACGTTACCGCGTTTCAATTATCCATGGAACGAGAAGTCGCGATCGCGTGCAAATTGTTGGCCGGTCGTTGCGACTATCTACAAAATGAGACCGAAAATCACCGTGGATTTAAAGAATCGATCTTTCCTTTCGTGGCGGAATTCTTTTGCTCGACTTGGAAACATTTTTGAAAATTGTTCGAGAATGGTTACTGTACAATAGTCTGCATACATCACAAAGTCCTGACCTCCGTCCCATTGAACACCTATGGGATGAGGTGGAAAGAAAATTGAGATTACATCGAAAGAAAGATTGAAACAGAAGATTATTGGCGCATGGTAGTATACATATAGTCTTAGGGCTGTAATAACAGCAAAAGGTCTAACTAATGTTGCTATGAAATAATGTTAAATGTAAATCCAACAAAGTCTCTCCAACTCGTATTATGTATTATTTGATTTCAATTACATTTTTACAAGTTATTCTCACATATTTCCTATACGCGATATATACGACAGTTTCAGAATATTTACTGCGTTGTACGGTTTATGTAAATTTCAATTAGGAATATGTAATTGTTCGAATACTTTCATGAAACTGTGCAGACGATTTACCGTGATTATTTTGGTCATTGACACGAGGGTTGAATAAAAACATACGGTGCATCTTAGCGTTAAAGAATTATGCTTGGCGTATCGACACACGTTCGCCACCGGACTTGTTTACGACAAGTCGAAGGCAACCCTTTCGGGTTAAAGGATCTATTAGAAACGATTAAACTCGTCTATGCGCCGCCTTAAATCAGAAACGACACTAATACGCCTCTCAGTTTCTCTTTCTCTCTGTTCCGTTTCGCCCCTCCTGCCTAGAAGCCCAGGTCCGGCTGTCTGATTACAGGGGAACGCTGAAAGAAGATCCACGCACCGATCCCTGCTGTTTCTCTCTTCCGGCTCGTTCTTCTTATCCCTCGTAACAATAATTACCAACACATTCGTGCCGCGCACCGAAGAACGATGACGGGAACGAGGTATCTAAAAGGTGAGGTCGACGAGGTGGTGGTGGTGAGGGTTCACACGTGGAGTGATGTATGCCCCGTGTGCGGCAGGATGCGTAAGACAGGGAGCCTATATACGTCTTACGTACCCCGAGGCATCCAAAGTCGAGCCCTCGCTGGCTTCTGTCATATGTATATGCATCCACGTGGCTGGACGACGCCTCTGCCTGGCCATCAACGACTGAATTATTCGATACAAAAACAACAAACGACCGTTCTTTATTCGAAAAACGAACGCACGATGTCGTCGTCCACCCTCTTATAACAGGGTCAATTCGTTATGTCTTGGGTCGCAACTTGGAAGCGATAGAAACCAGAGAAACGCATCTCAAAACATAGAAAATCACACGAAAGCGGTAAAAAGAAAATAAGAAGAAAAATAAATTCAGTTCAAGTATTTTTAATGATTTGAAATTTGACGTCACTGCCCACCATCCTGCAACAGGGTTAATTCGTTATGTCTTGCGTCGAAACTTGGAAGCAATAGAAACCAGAGAAACGCATCTCAAACCATAGAAAATCACACGAAAGCGGAGATGTTCAGTGAGATATATTTACGTGCATAAGAAGAAAAATAAATTCAGTGCAAGTATTTTCAATGATTTGAAATTTGACGTCACCGTCCACCCTCTTATAACAGGGTTAATTCGTTATGTCTTGGGTCGCATCTTGGAAGCAATATAAATCAGAGAAACGCATCTCGAAGCATAGAAATTCACACGAAAGCGGAGATGTTCAGTGAGATATATTTTCGTGCATAAGAAGAAAAATAAATTCATTTCAGGTATTTTTAATAATTTGAAATTTGACGTCACCGTCCACCCTCCTGTAACAGGGTTAATTCGTTACGTTTCGTGTCGAAATTTGGAAGCAATTTAAACCAGAGGAATGCATCTCAAATCATAGAAAATCACACGAAAGCGGAGATGTTCAGTTAGATATATCTACGTGCACAAAATGCAAAAAAATGAATTTATTTCAAGTATTTTTAACGATTTGAAAATTGACGTTATCAATATTTCAAACATTTGTTTTTCCAATAGCCGTAACATCATCTTTCGAAAGACTTAACGCGGGATGGTTCGCTAGAACGACTTAATTACATCTATAACAATCATACTTTGCTCCTATCGCGCAGGTTTCTCTACCGCGAAGTATCTTTCACTTAATTGATGCATTCTGGCGTTGCCTGCCCACCTTCGAGATTGCATGTTAATTACGTCCGCGGAGCCGCGCGTTCAAAATCGCTTTCATAAAATGCTGATATGCATAAAATTCAAGCGTGCATACTAACGAGAGGACAGGTAGCTCGAAAAGTTGATCGCGTAGTCGGTGCATGCTGATTTTGCCGATGTGGCGTTGCATAATTTCTCGTCCGCGATTCATAAAAAAGATCTTTAAAACTTTGTTGAAAATTAGCAGTCGTTACCAGTCGCGGATAATCGATCGCATTTACTTATATGGGGGACACGTGACGTGTTCCGCGCTGATTTTGACGAGGCTAAATTAATCGTTTTTGTTAAACGCGATCGAAAAATCTCCCCATCTATAAAATTTCGAAAGAGATTAAAATGCTTTGGCAACGCCAGATGCTTAAGACGAGTAGCAGAATTTTTTAGTATAAATAATTGATTGTAAACTATTTCTAGGTAAGAGTACTACCCGTCGAAGTGATAATGACAGACTACAGGACTGCAAAAATGGCAGACATTGCAACGCTGTTCCTACAAGACACCTGTACACGAAATAGATGTGTGGATTCGGTGATCGAGGGGTTAAGTAACGTCGAAGATTAATAGTTTTTTATTAAATTTTCAGGTTCGAGCGAAGTAAGACGCTTTGGTCGATCACCGTGCGCAAAATAATGATGTTTTTCTGTACGCGCGCAGCCAGTGGCGTAAGAAAAAGTTTTGGGGAATCGTGGCGTGTATAAAGCATCGAGGCGCTAACCGATGCCAGACGTAGGTACTCGTTCGTCTTCGGGGACGGAGAGATCAGGGTCGTTAACACTGGTTCGCGGCGGGTACATCGACGTCCGACGGGGGTCGTCACTTTCTTTTTTCAATTCTACATACGTACCGACGGATATACACATTGATTGCATTTTTACGTCCGTACCGGGTAATAATGCTAATTTGGTAAGTAGAAATGGGCATCAGCGGGCGGTCAAGCAGACCATGGAACACACGGTAGCATGGGCAGCGCTAATGCCCCGTTTTTGTCCTTCTCCCTCCACGGTGCACCTCCTCGTCCTTCGTTCTTCACCTTCTTGATCCGCCACCACCATCTTCTCCACCTCCTTTCGCCCCGTCCTCCTTCGCAGCCACCTCGTCGTTCTTCGTCAGACAGGCCGCCAGCTACGGCGGTAGGCGACATAATGACGACCAGACCTCAAACCTCAAACTCTTAACTGAATCATGAGTCCTCTGGTCGTCCGCGCCCGTCCGGCTGACTTCCACTGGCGCAGCTTCTCTCGATTTACCTCGCGGTGATCCCTCTCCGGGGCGATGTCGGCTCGTTTCGTCTTTTTCCATCCGACGACTCACAGGCCCGACGTTTCCGTCGTATTGAATCGCAAACACCCAGCAAAAGAAGGCGGTACCCGCGATAAAGCTGCGCGGAGATTGCGTTTTTCTACGAACGAAACGAGACAAAGCAACTTTCTTCCCTGATTACCGGGTTTTAAGGGACTTTTCCACTCCGGACCAACGGGGGTCCGGCTTTTTCCGAGAAGGACCGAACGGTACGAATTTTACGAGGTCGAGAAATAACATCGAGGAAATTATTTACTAAGATTTTCGAGAAAATCAATTTCAATGTCCACGTTAGGACATTTGGTGAAAAGTAATACATATAGAATTTTTAAACGATTGGACGACGATACGTGTCTTTTTTATATAATCATACAAATTGAGAAGAATGTTGTTTTAGTTAATCTTGAATATACACTAAAAATTCGTTTCGTATCGTAGATTTCATCGAAAATGGCATTGTCGTAACAGCCCTACATTTAATGCGTTTCCCAGGCAGTGGATGCCGGGGTAGGCCATCGAAAACTTTCCGAAAACCTTTATAATGGTTCCGATAAAAAGAACCCCTACGGGACACATATGCTACAGTGGTTTTTCTTTCAAACCACAAGTCCGTTCAATCTCCTATTTGATTCCAGCGACAGGTAATCAATAACTGTGCGATTGGCGCGCATCAGGTCGGCTCGGTACGCTATTCTTTTTAATGCCAAATATGCTTCATTTCACCCACCTTGCTGTTCACCATTTTTGCATAAAAAATACAATCCAATCGTTTACAAATATTTGACGGAGAAACAACTTCATAAAAAATTATTCTTGGACTACTTTTTCCATCCTTTGCCTCGTAATTCTACGATTAACTATTAACTGGAACAAACTTTATCAAAAAGAAAGAATATTATATTCACTTTTATTACTCACGTCTTTATAATGGGAAACCCTTGTTATTCTGTTCTTTTCTCTTTTTCAAACTCGTATTCAGACAACCAACTCATCAAAATTATTTATACAACGCGAAGTAACATGAATATCGGTAATGACAAATTTTGTAATGGTTTACGACATATTTATTCAATTTCAATACAGTCCATGATTTTTTTATTAGTATTTGTCCACTTTCGTAACATTCGTCACAAGTACAGTAAATAATATTTTTTTTGCGTTGTAAAATTCTGACTGTTAGTTAAATATTTTTCCAGTAACAGAAGTCTAATGTAAAAGTTTAACGCTGAAACCTTTGCCTCGAAAAGAGGACCGTTAAAACAAATTCAAGCTGTTTTGACGAAGATGGTTTCCTAATGGCAGTCACGTAGAGTTCTTTCTCGGACCGAAATGTCGAACTCGACGGGGCTAGAGAGCTCCCTATCACGCTGTAACTATTACTGCTTAGGGGTTTTAAAAGGGGGTTCAAAGGACATTATGTCGACGACCGAGGAAAGGGACGAAGGTCTCCAAAGTTAGCAGCGCGAAACTAACTACGGTGCCAAAAAAATACCGTGTCGTTGGTTTCTTTTAGCTCCACGAACATAAAACGACGATAAATTGTTCTTCGAGATTTAACCCTCAAGTGGATTATTGAAGCCCTCCGCAAGTTTAAAATAATAATTTAATATATATTAATGTAATTATTTAAAAATTTAGGGGTAGTTCCTTAACGGAGATACTTAAGGTTTTAAATCATTAAAAAAATATATCTTATACCTTCTACGCGTTTTTTCATTACAAAAATTGAGAAGTATAGTAGTTTATAATTTGTATGATGGAGATTTTAATTAGACTCAACAATCAACTGATTTTTTTAGCTGTGTTTTTTAGCTTGTTTACGCGAAACTTGATCATTGTTTATTCTATCCCTACTACTACATAACGTTTCATACTTTAACCCTTTGCACTCCTATGTCATCATACACTTGAAAATTACAAAATACAGCAGTAGTGTAAATGAAACAGATATTTAATTGAATTTGTTTGTTCCTCTAATTGTTTAAATTGTCCTATTTTTTAGTTAACGTAAACTTCAAATAAAACACTTGAAAGCGTTGGGTGGTCTGGTAACAAAATTGAAATATAAATCGGAGTGCAAAGGGTTAAAGATAAGGAACTCCCACTAATCCTCCATTAGTTCATTGTTTTTTAAATGTTTTAAAGTTGATTTCCATTTACCAATTTGATAAGAATCAACATTAACCCCCTAACGTTCATGCCCGAGTCTGACTGCTTTGAAAAACAATATTTGTTGGAGTATTTAGTTCACAGAGATCTATGCCACAAATAATTGTCTATATTTCGAATACAATATCGACACACTTGGCTAATAATACTCGACTAATGGCGGTCTTTACACACGTGTAGTTAGAGACTGAGTGGGCTCGCCCAAACATACCTCGTTGCAATACAGAACAAAAAAAAACATACGTACATTCCGACGTGAAATGTCGCGATTTCGGTGCTAATTCATCGATAAACTAGTTTTCTATATAATATCCAACAATATTTGTTTAATCCAACGGTTTAAGGGATGATAATACTTGTTTTCCTTCAAATTATTAAATCCGAATAAAGAAAACTGATCATTGTTGGTTAACTCGAAAAATATGAGCGTTAAGGGGTTAAGTAGAATAATTCAGTTGAAACTGGGAGTCCACTTAAGGGTTGAAGATGCAAATATCGAATAGAAATTCCTCGCCAAGGAGCATTAGATCGATTGAATTTTCTTTGTATCGGTTCGTTAAATGCGTTATGAATTTTCGATGCGTGTAAAGCCGAGCAAGAAGGCCCGTGACGTTCTGTACTTTTGTACGCGTCGATCGAAAACGTCTGGCTCGTAGTGTGGATCTGTCGTCAGCTGGCACATCGTTTTCTTAACGCGGTGGAAGAAGCAGCCGAAAAAGAGGAAAAAGACCGTCGATCGGACCATGACGACGCGCATACCATCCTCGATATATGCCTTATACGTGGAAGGGACGAGGGAATTTTCGTAACCTCGCGAGTATCGCGGGGAATAATGACGGCCGTAGCGCGGGACTTCGCCGACTCTCTTAGGAGATGAAGCCTCGCGAGGAAGACGAAGATGGATACGGAAGAAAGTGGCGGCCAAAAGCGTAGGGGCGAACGTAACGGAAGAGGGAAGAGCAGGGCGGAGCATTCTGAGGTTTGAAGAGGCGCGAGTGATGAGTGAGTAATTTTGATAAAACGAGGGAGAACGGGCAGTAGCAGAAACGAAGAAAAAACTTAATGGCAAAGTATGGGTTAATTTCTGCAAGGGGGATCGTCTAAAGCTGTAATTTCACATGAAGAAACTCCCGGAGTCGGATTCCTGGTAATAACGCGTTAATCTCGGCGCATAAATATTGATCCTGGCCGCGGATCAGGACCGTGAATTGTATGGAAATCGAATACGTCCGTGGAATCCCGTCGAATTTCGTACGTCGGGACCGTCGACGCGTCGGTTCGCGCGCGGACCGTATTTTCGCCTTGATTTTATAAAAGAGGACACCGGGAGTCGGCGACGAGGCCGCAGGAAAAGAAAGCGCGACGACATTAATCGCGAGACATGAATGAAAGGATAAAGGAGAGATAAATTCTAGAATTTTAACCATCGGTTCGGCGCGAACTAGTGGAACACGAGGGGAGGGGGAGGGGGAATAAAGGACCGAAGGGAGGACGAAGGGGATCGAGGGAGAATCCTCGGTTATCGGGGAGGGGAAAAAATATAATGGTGGTTGGCATAGAGGGGGATATATCATCGATGGATATCGAGTAGGCGAGTTGGTACGTGAGATAATAAGGCGTGCTCGGGCATGCCGATGGAAACCGCACGCGGCATTATTCAAATTGAATCTGGTAAGAGTTATTATTGGCGGGCAAGTCAGTCCGAGTTGGCTCATTCCGCGGGCGCATTTGCGAATACAAGGAGGAAAAGAGGAGCTGTAGGAGTCAGGTAGAAGTAGGCGGAGGTGGAGGAACCGATGGAGGAGGAAGGACGAGAGAGGTGGCGATAGCGGAGTCGGAGGTGGGTAGGACGGAGGGAACGACCTCGCCATCACGACCTCGGAGTATGATCCGCTGCAGTATCGCCCGATGACCCTGGTGTCATTACACCTCACTTTGGACGTCATTACGTTAATGTCCATCTTCTTTTCCTCTTCTTCATCTTCAGGCCCCCCCCCCCCCGATACCTTTCGTTTTTCTGCCCGCCACACCTTCGTCGAAGGATACTTGACACAGTTTGTGTTTCGATCCTTGAACAGTCGATGCCCTTGCCCGGGTCCCAGCCTTCCTCGAACGACGTGTAAGGCCGTTCTGATTGGTACTTAACCTTCGGGTCTCTTTATTTTTTACTTTTTTTTTCTCGTTACCAGCTGGTCATTCCTGTTTCCATTGTGTTCCATTCTGAGGCACTCGGAGCCACGCATCGCGAGATTTTTAACGAGTCCGCTATCTTCGGTCGCAAAGGAACGCTCGTGCACAGGTATTTTTGGCGCGACGGTGCTAAAACCTATCGACACCGAGGCGCGCGTTAAAATTATTCATACGTTCGATAGCATTAAATTATAAAAATACAGCTCACCGGACAATCGAGGCGTAAAAACTTAAATTTCGGTTTTATATACAAAATAAACATTTCTGTTCTCGTATTTTTACCACGTTTTGAAGTTTCGAGTTGTCGAAAAGTACGTGTATAGTCCATACCTATACCGAAATAACGTTAGTAATACGAATTTAATTTAAAAGTCCATGAGAGTGTTCAGTTTTGCTCCTTACGGTGGATCAAGGGTTTCGTAGGCCTCGAACCCTTCTAAAGTGTTCGACGTTTCGAGCAAGGAATACGTAAACGTTCGTATTCACGGGAGAGAAAATGTTCACGGGGGTTGACCGAGACTCAGCAGGTGTCCTTTCCTGTTTCGAAACAAGTGATCCTCTGAGTTGGAACCGACAGACACGCTTCAGAATCGTATGAATTAATGCACTTGTTACGTAATCGCACGAGCTTGAATAATTGCGAATACTTCTGTTTCTGACGTGAAATGTGAACCTACTACAAACAATACTCCACGAGATAATGTGATAATGTTCTGTTGACACCTCGTGACTAAGATATATTCATTCGCGCCTAAGCAATCAATAAGAGACAATGGGCCAACGTTTATAAAGTCGCGTTGCTAACTGAATACGGTGAGAAAAATTTTGTTGTCGTTCCCTGTGTTCTTTTTCCATGCGTTTATAATAAGCATAACGTAGACATTCCCCGTTGTGGTACTATTTTAAACCTTACAATGTGTCATTGGGAAGCTCTCACGGTGAATCACCGTATAAAAACACCTTTAACACGTTCCGTGTCGCGTCTACCACCGTTGGCCCACGGTGATCCATCCACTTAGATGTCATAAAATATTTTATGATATCATCGGTTACCGAATAATTACGGTGCATAAAGTAGTTATCACGTAATTTACCATTGGAGGTACATGCAACGTAGCAATCAAGCTCGCGGGACTGTGTTATATACAGATACGAAAGCAACGAGCAAGGAGGCAAATTGTCGAGGGTAGAGCAACGTCGCGCTTCTTGTTATAAAGGAAGTGTTAAAAGTCTAGGGTAATCAATTGCTAAAAAATTCGAGGAAGCCAGTCGCAAAATTTTATAACGACTATTCCGATCGACCCTCTTTCCGTACACCTTACTTTATACATATTGCTATACGTATAAACGATTAAGATACAATTGTTTTATATAATATTTTTATACGTTTTTAAAGTCATGTTGATTCTAGTATCAAAGAAGTATCAGAAAAGAATTTCGAAAGCTACGTGGTTAGTTGCATTCTTGATAGAAAACTACCCTTAAGGGGAGAGTCTTAAGTAACAATGTTTTTAATAGTAAAATTCTTAGTTGTTGAAAAAAACCAAGCAAAAAAAAGATATCGACACCCTCCTCTTTTTCACCCAAACATACACAAACATTTGTTGCCTATTTAATGAGATCTATCGAGAAGAGATCTGCTCGAAAGTTGTTTAGATGGTCTTTTTGTCTTCGGAGTCGTGTATCTTCGACAATTTTGCATTCTTTAAGGAGAATTTTAGTTTATACTGCATGTAGTACTATTATGAACAAAATGTCGTTCGACTTTTTATTCAAGATCAAAGGAAAAAAATGCTAAACTGCGCATAAGGAATAACATTTATAATTTCATTCAAAGTCGATAAAACGTAACGAAAAAAATATATTTGTATCTTGAAAGACTAAAGAATATACATGGAAAGTGATGAAAAGTTTTATCAAGGTCTTTTATTATAAAAAAAATTTGCAAATATCACTGTTCGTTTTAGCATTTAACTGACTCTCTCCTTAAGAACGAGTGGGGCACGGAACGTGTCCGAAACGGATTCGAAGTTGTCGATTTGGAAGTTCGAAGGCCCCCCGTTCGTATTCGAAACAAGACGAGCTGTTAACGAGGCACGGTCGCCACCCGAATTCCCATCTGCAGGAGATTCCACCCTCGTCCACCTTCCGTTTCTCCGGTTCGCCTACGATCCTCCGTTCTCCCCCTCCTTGCATCTTATTCCATGTTTCTTGTTGTTGCCCGGGCATCTTGGCGAGGTGTTTGGACCGCAGACCACACCGAGTCACGCACGGTAATAACCCTCCGCGAGGGTGAATACGGTTACCGTCGGGTTAAAGCCCCACGAGTTTCGTCCTGGCCGCTATACTTCGTGTTTTTACGGTTCATAATTCAGCCGAGTGTATTTCAAACGCCTGCCAATGCGGGACGGTAACGTCGATGCGCTCGGTCCTTCGTTCCTTGCCCCGTACGCGCCGTGGACTCGCGCAACCCCGCATTACGAGGCGTCATCTTCGGCCCCGAAGAGATTTAAGGTCGTCGTACGCGACGCGAAAACTCGTCACCCACGATTGCCCGGTTATTTATGCACTACGCCGGTACCGGACGTTCGGAAATTAGTTACGAGCTCTGAACGAATTGTGCGGTTCGGACGGCTGTTTACAACCGTCGGGAATATGTCGCATGCCGGACAATGAGGGTCGGCCGTAATGAAATATACTTTAAGGGGCAGTAAATCTCGGAAGAACAGTTTGTTGTGTAAGAAAAGAATCGACCGCCCAATTCGCGATACACCACCGGTGAGGCAGGTACTGGCCGAAGATTACGCTTGTTTCGCGCCAATTTGCTCTACGTTCAAACACAGAAATACCCCCACGGTGTTCAAATCAATTTTTTGAAATTTTTAACGCTTTTACCTTTAAATTCATTTTGCAACGTCTCTTTTGAGACTCTTTAAATTTCTATCGAATTGTTTTCTATTTATTTTGAGACGAATTAAATTTCTATTTGCAACTCGCGCGGATCGATCGACACGGGACACCCTGTATTGCTGTAAGGCACCATTAAATAAATCATCGACTTCGACGGCTACAGCAAACGAACCGGTGACGACAGACGCCGTGTACGGAGAGCAGCCCGTGTCAGAATCAGCAAAGTGCAAATCTGCAAGTCAGGCATGTCCGTGTCAGAGACGCGCGTGAGCGTTAAGGAGTTAATACTATAATTTGGATTATATTTATTTAGAAAAGAATCCGACGTTCGTTCAACGTTTCCACGAATATTTGTCGATACGTTGTCAGCAAATTATAAAACATTGTTCTAAAAGCGTGAAATAGTCGAAGATCGCCGCCCATGCGTTATTACGAACGTTTCGCGATGAAGTTGCACGAGAATTGGATTCGCGTCGGAAAAGGTGAATAGCTAATATATCAATTACCGCGGCGTTACATGATTATTAAACGTACGGTACGAAAAAACGTTTCAATTACTTGTGACGACGCGTACGTAACAGTTCGCCTCGCCGTTTCAATTTGAAATCTGCACGTTTTGTGATTCGTTACAGTCGTGTCTATCGGTGTTTGAGTTCTGGCTTGACTAGTCAGTCAAGCATGATAGTCAATTTATTGTTTCGGAACGTAAGCGTACGAACGCTCACAGGCGATGTACGGCTTGCTCCTCGCGCTGGTTCGGTGTGCTTGAATATTCCTCCGCGGCTCACAATGTATGCACGCTGTACATATATACAATGGATGCCTGGGAGGTGTTACGGCATAACTCCGTCATAATATCTGCGGCGGCCGTGATCGTCCAAAGAAAATTATATTCAGATGAGACGGAAATCAATTCCACGATGGAATCACCGAGCCTTCGATTAGAACCGAGGCAGAAACGGGAAATACAACGGGAAGTGGATTAAATCCTAACGGATGTTTCCTTTTTCAGTATCGTACATTCGACGCGGTCTCTGTCGTTCAAAATCGTTCTGATTTAGGGAATCGGTGTTCGACTCGACGTCGGGATTATTGGCACGCCTTTTGTGTGTTTCGAGGTGTCGAGGATTCCAAAAAAGAAATTCCAAGGTAGCGCTATCTTCCGTCCTGGCTTCTCCTTCCTTAATTTTTGCGTTCCCCTTCGTTCTTATTCCACCGATCTCTCTTATCCTCCTTGCGTTCCTTTCCTCGGAGCAGCTTCGTGGCGCGCCACTTAATTGGCGATAAAACCTTGCGGCCTCGTAAAAAAATCTCGCCTACCCCCACATTGTATTAATTAGGGCCCTTATAATGCCTTAAATAAGGCGCAGCTTAGTTATGGGTTGGCCGAGGCGAGTTGCGCCGTGTTATCTTGCTGGTTACCTCCCCACCGTGGCCATCTTTCTTCCTCTTTCTTTCCCCGTGTATGTCCGAGATACCTGAACGACCAATTATCAGCCATAATATCATCGAAGCCCGCTGGGCTCGGATTAATCGTATCCGGTTTTCTATCTAACGGAAAAAGGCGCCGCGAATGAATTTTTCGTCGACGCGAGAAACAACGTACGACCGGTGTAATAAAACGCGCCAGTTCGCGTCTCGACGCGAATTTTCATCTCCCTTTTTGCACGTATTATTTTTTATAGCGTTCCGCGGAAGACAGAGGAACAGGAAAGGGAAACGGTTTTAAATACCCGACGATCATTCAGCATTTTATTACAAGGTCCGCGCAGCGAATGCTCCCCGTAATAATAGTCCGCTTAGCGGAACGATTGCAACGAATACCGAGTTTCGAACGCCGCGGCCGGAATCGGAATTACGAAAATTAAATAAAGGGACCGACGCGATACCTCTTTAAACAGCTATGATTTAATATTCCCGAATCACGGCGCTACGGATATTCGTCGCCCCGGGCGTTCAGTTTGATTGTACGTTCCTTAAATTTTTCAACGTTGGAAATCAGCGTTCGAACCGTTTGCCAGCGTCGTGCACGTTTTGGTTTAATTTTAGTGAAACTATAGACGCGTCTGAACGGATAGAATCGATTCTGTTCGATCCATCGTCGACCCAAACTTCGTTTAATTTCGATGAATAGGATTCGTGGTAATAAATAGAAATGTCTTCGTTGCTCCTGTAATCGTCGTTTTCATCGTCACTATCATTATCCTTCGATCTTCGATCCTTCAATGCCCAAAACCAAGTACCAGATTTCATTCCGTATGGGTTTGGCCTAGCATACAACTTTGTAATTTATTACTAATTACCAACAATACCATGAGAAAATAAAATAACCTCTTCACACGATAAAGTACTTACTCGAATATTGTTGAAAGTGTTGGACTTCCAAAACAATCGAAAATTAGATCAGACCTTCTAAAAACACATGCAACAGAGTAATCTCGTTGCTAATTTTGTTGCTGACATAATGCACATCAAACTTTGTTGTTTTAAAAATAATAGTACTCGATTTTCTCCGTATTTCTCCAATATATAGTATCCACTTGCAGTTTCTTGTCCAAGGCCTCCGAAACAATAAATTTTGATAATAAATTTGAATAATCTGAACGTGTCAAGCAGTCGTGTATCCCTTCGCGATGATTTGCACGTGTATCTATTTACCCCGGATTAAGACCGCTGGCGTGTATAATCTATTCGAATGGGTTGACAAACACGACGGTCGATATGTCCATCGCGTCGAATAGATGGAGGAAAAGTAAGTTGGTACGCGTGACGAGTTAGGGGTCTAACCCTCTCGATTCCTGGGCGTTAACGGCACGCGCTTGGGTGGGACTGGGACCGAGGACTTATCGGGGCCCGGACTCCTTCGGTTCGATTCTTATCTGGTACGACGCCGCATATAATTACAATTAAAAGAGATCGTCGTCGATAAGGAAGAGGACCTCCGTCCACCTTCCTTCTTAGCCGCGCATCCTCCCTTTCTATCGCCTGTTACGGTCCAGTCGATGCACCCACCTATATGGTTAAGGGTAAGGCCAGGGGAGGGCGGATCACGGGCGGAGGGAAGAATGGTGGCATAATATCCGCTTGAACTTAAGTTATATTCCTCCTCGTGCAGCCGAGATATCGGTGCGGAGGTGGAGTTCGGTTCGAGGGTATGCTAATTCCGGCCTCGGGCCACCACGCAGCCCTTAATAGCCAGCTGAGCAGCTCTTATGCCGGCAACTAGCGCTCGTATATACAGACAGGGACGAAGAGTATCTCGTAGTTATAGAGGTCTTCGGAGTCGATGGTACCGTCGGCGAGAATCACCGGTTTTTCGGAATGTTAATGTCCTGGTAGAGGCGCCCCTACGAACTCATGCCGACGATTAGCGCTCGTACGTGTAATTGGGATAATGCGTTGACTCTCCTATTACTTATTTTCCAGGTATTCGGGGTCTTTTTATCGTATTTAAGTGAGGGAGTTTAAGTGGCCGTCTTCGATTACCTTCGGGGGTTATATACGCCGTGGCGCGTACACCGTGATTGCAGTGCTCTCCGATTTTGAAGAAGTTTATTAGACGCCGTCACTTTGTATCCTTTAAACGACGGTGAATCTACATACCGCGCGGTACGCCGGACGATACTTTGTGATTTTCAGAAAGCATTCCGTTTGCTAACCCCTCGTTTTCTACCTTCAGGAAATTTCACCCCTCGCTCGATGCTCGAAGGGGTTATAATTTTCACTCGTAACGTCTCGAAATTCGGCGATATTTACCGATTAATGCAGATTCGGTATTGCCGGATCACGCTGAAGTTTCGAGAAGAAACGAATAGAAGAATCTCGGGGTAGAATCGTAAAACACGATGGAGACGATATACCAGAATTTATTGCAAACGAATACTTCTGTCCAGCAACTTAATGCGTCCTGATACGTACTAGTAAATACGTATTTCCCGTACAAATACATTTGTTCCGCGCCGTGTATATTTAGCGTTACGCAAGGAAATTTTGCTCCATATTTTCCACTCATTCTTACGGCGAGGAATCGCCTGGTTTTACTACCCTTCCCCAACCCCCAGTCTTCTGTGCGCGCTAGAAAATACGAGAGCGTCGTTGAATGTCCCTCTTGATCCGGCACTTGTCCGAAAGCTGTCTACCCGGTTGACCAGAATTTCGGGGGTGGATCGACGCGTTCCCGTGCCCACCCTCTGTGTTTTCTCTTTGGTCGTTGGACGGTACGCGCGGCACCGCGGTCGCGTTCGATCGTTATTTATCGACTAATTCGTCTCCATTTGGAAGAAACATCTGCCGTTTTCGAACGAGCCCTTTTGCACCGCGAGCAAACGACGAGGGCCCACGGCGAATAATTCTTAGAGAGAACGGTCCGACGCCAGCCAACGATTCCTACCTCATAGGCAGATAATCGCCTTTGATTTCTCTCTTCGATTCCTGCTACCCCCTCCTCCCTCCCTCCCTCCCTCTACCCTCCCCTTTCCTCCCACTTTGCCCGTACCTCGCCCTTCATTTCCTTCTACTCGAGTCCGCGCGATCGGAGATCACTCCCTTCTTATATAATTACCTTATTTCCGAATAATTGGCCAATTTATACTTGAGTCCCAGCTGAAAACAATCCACCTATCTCGCTCTCGCTCGGTCTCCGTCGGTCTCTCTCGATCTTTCTCGATCTTTCTCCCCGGATCGTACACGGTGTGCCCCATAGGGCCCCGTAGAGCAGTTATTTTATGTATATGGGAGTGTGATTAGATCAGGCCTTGCGTCGGTGTGTGGGTATGATAATTCTGCCCGTAGGGCTTCGTGGGGCAGTCTCCACCCACGCCACGCACACACCACACGGTGCATCTAGGTCTTCCGTCCTGGTCCCGCTCCCTGGTCGCCTCCAAGCCCTCTCTTTCCCACCCTTGTCCGGCGCGACTGTTCCTCCGGCCGACGTCCCTCCTTTTCTGTCCTTCGATTCTGCAATTCTACGTTCTACCGTGCGGCTAACATTGTAATCATCCACGTACCTTGCATTTTTACGCTGTAACCGTGCCGTGGTCGTTTCGGCTCATTTGAATTCGCGCCCCTGCGAACTAGTATTAGGGATCACGAAGGTGCCGCATCATTTCTTCGAGGCTCGGGCTATCTAGGACCGCAATATTCGTGGCTCGATCGTGGTCAGTGGAAACGGTCGTCTTCGTTCGATTTTCTCGCGTTAAAATAAATCCAGAAATCAAGAGCCACTCTCGTTAACGTCGAAACAGCGTGCTTCGAGGTTTATTAGAAAATTATTGATACGACTTTTCGCGGAGACACGATCGTAGATTTATCTATCAAGGACAACCCCTTCGACACGTATTTCTGATTTCCTATTCCACGCTTCGTAGCAGATCGGATTCAATCTCTTTAACGCGCTCGAAGTCTCGCGTCTTAGCAATCTTGATTACGAATCTGTCGAATCATCCTCGTCGGGCTCGAATTCTTGAATGAATGCTTGTCTTGTTACTGCTGGTGACGCATTGAAAATAACTAGTGGGGTTAATACATTAATGACTGTTCGAAATGCGAGCGGACGTTTAATCAACGCGAGTATATTTTTATTTGTATTTAGAGACGCCCTCGAATTATAGATTAAATTACTCGATCTCAGTTTAGTCGTTGGGTAAAATGCCAATTGTTTTGTAGCGCAATAAGTTTGTAAACTAAAGTAGGCGAGATTAATTTTCGAGTAATGCCAAACACAGAGAATACGATGCTTCTTTATTTTAAACAGTCGCTACAAATTATTTTTTAATGTTCTTTGCATATTTTTTATTACATTTTTAGCAAATTTGAAAGACGCGTCTCTTTATTAACACGTTGACTGCCAGTCTAAAATCCTAAAATTGTTTACGGGACCAAAACTTTCATTTTAGGCAATTGTAAACCACACAACTTAAAAGTTGTCGTAGTAGTTGCTTTCGTAACCTCATTAAAATTTACGAAGCCTATTAAAATTTATTTTCTTTAACATTTCAACTTGTGAATTCATTATTACAGTTCTACTGTTAAAAGTTCTGTGACGTGGCAGTCAAAGTGTTAAACACAAATGACAACTAGAACGATTTATCCGTTTTTCTTGTAGTTCTGTTGATGGACCAGGAATAGTACTTTCTTCAACAGCACTTTATGATACGCTTTACTGTCTTACTCTCGTATATTTGAGATTGATAGATAAAATAATTAAATACATTTTATGGAGGATTGCATAGATTTTCAAATAATTACATCGACATATATTAAACAATATTAGTTTAAACTTGCGAAGGGCACCAATGATCCACTTAAGGGTTAAAATTTTGCTAGGGTTAGGGTTCGATCGTGGCGAACGATTCGAAGAGAAGTCGTAAGTTTGAAATGCCCAATGACCATCGCGTCACGAAGAAAGTATCCCCGTTGGCGCGTTGACTCTTGGCTCTCTGACCGATCTACGTCCGGATGGCGAGAGACACCCGGGTCCCACGTTACAGTTTTGCTACTTCCTACTTGGCGAGAGGTCCGTGGAGAGTCGAATAAGACAGAGACGGGGAGAGGCCAGGGCGAACGAAGCCCGAGGAAGACCGTGTCCGAGAAGTGGGGGGTGAAAAAGCAGGACCGATCGAACCGAGAGGCAGCGAGTGTAGCAATTAACCCGATGCTTACGAGGATAATTAGCGAAGGATCGAACGAGGCAGCTGGCCAGCGGAGGAATCGGGACTTATCCTCGCCTCTCGCTCTTCATCCCTCTCTCCCCGTCGTACTTGCATTTACCTACGTAATTATCGTTATGATGATTATGACTGTGCTTATGGTCGAAAACTGGCAACAGCTTCGACTTGTTGGGAAACTCGTTGCTGGCCTTAAGGGACTTCTTCCACTGTAAACTGTCAAGAAATTCGATTTTTTCCCCACTTTCTTGAAGGATGTAGTCTTAGAAATATATGTGCTAAAGCATATCATCGAATTACTAAAATTAACGAAGGTATACTTACGTTTAAATGTGTTTGTCTTAAAACTATCTTCTCTGACTTGGCTTCCATGATATCTCAAGATTTCATTCAAATTCTGCGTGTATCTTCAGTACATGTGTCGCTATAGCTTGTATTACAACGAAGTCAAAATCATTATTCTATCTATTTGCTTTTTTAGCCTGTTAAAGTTGAAAACAAGAAAGAAATCGATAGTTCAACTTCAAAATGCTGACATTTTTTTAATGATCAATTTTTTTCATTTTAGTTATCAATTTTTTATACAAAAATTTTCCATTTTGTTGACTTAGACAAACAGAACGACTGGAATCGTGGAAGCCATTAGAACACTCTTTCTGTACTCTGTACTGCCACTAATTTTGACTATTTCTCGTTATAAAAATTTGCGAATATTACTGAAAGAGCAATAAATACATCTACGAAACGTAGATGCAAGAAGTTGCACAGTTTTTTTGAAAAAAAATAGCAAAAAGAAACACGATTTACGGTAGAAGATCCCCTCAACCTTTCGGTTCCCATAGTCACCAACAGGTACCATCTTTTATTTGGTACGCGACGTAAAAAAGTTGGGAGCTCGCAGGATCTATCGCATAAGCTATTCGAGTGCCGAGTGAATTTTTCATGCCTTTTGATTCGCGCTGAACGTCCCCCGAGCGTTCGGGTTTATCCTTCGGCGTTTGTTCGAATTATTATATCGATACTGGAAGCATTCGATATTTCTATTACTATTTTACAATATTTTCAATGATGCTAGTGTTGTTCAAACGATTAGAAGGGAAGACGAAGCGGCGGGGATGTTGCATCGCGGCGAGCGCGGGAAAATGAAGCCACGCGTCCAGATGAGCGTGGAACCGCGGGGGGAAGAAAGCTCGAGGCGATAGAAAAGTAATGCAGATCGAAACACGAGGGATTGGTAATTGCCGCGGACCGGTCGTTAGATGACTATAGAGCCGGGTGAAAGTTCAGTTAATTCGATTAGAATCGCCCTCGTGTATATCCGCGGTCAGGATTCGCCGTGAGCGACTCTCCATCACGGATCTGTTTTACGTTCGGATTATGAGGGCCTCGCTCGACTAATCTCCTACCTCGAGGTCGTGCTTCGTTTTATCGGGCTTTCTGATGTTGATGGCTTTCTTCGATTCGCACATTTTTCGTACCACGGTGCGCAGATTTTTACGTACGTACCACTAGGATGGGAGAAAACGGCTAAAATTCAATATTGCAAAAAGAAGAAAATAGAGGGTCTTGTATGTACAGCCGTGACTTTATCGTATACCATTTGCATTATTTTCCGTATAAAAGGTATACGACGAGATTATCGAAAACTCGATACTTGGAGAGATATTTCATTATTCGAGAATACTACAGCAAGTACTCGAACGAATCTCGATCGTAGTCTAAATATTCTCGTTCCCTGATACTTCCGTAGATATTACTCGAATCGAGAAGGTTACTGTTCCAGCCCAAAAATTCTTACGTTGTGTTTTGACGTTTACTCGTAAGATATCCTTCTCTTTTACGTTAAAAAATTTTTCAATTTTCATTGGATAGAAGATAAAACGCTCTTGAAAACGAATTTTGTTCCAAGTCGATACCGTAGTTAGTTCTAGAGAAAACGACTACTTAAGAAAAAGTGCTGACTAGAAATTACGCAAACGTCCTGTATTTAAATTCACTTTCAGTTAAATAAAATATTTATTGCTGAAACTATTTTGGGTATGTAGCGTTAAAGTAAGTGTCAAAATAAACATAGAAGATGAGATAAATTATAATAGGTGATATGGTCATCGGATAGGGGATGAAATGTCCTTTAAAATGAGCGTTTGTACAAGGTGATAGCGTTATTAGTTCCGGAGATATAGCGATTTTAATTTCAAGTTGATGCGGTGGCTAGTTTCGGAGATAGGGTTTGTTTACGTTTCACGAGTTCATTGACCTCGCGCGCGCGCGACAATAGTAAACAGTGCGTAGTAAATTCTTGGAAATACTACCCCGAAAACTAGGTCACTCGGTCACGACTCACGTGCAACAAAGAGGTCCAACGTCAGACGGAGACAGAGATAGTCAAATTAAGAAAAACACCGTTTTACATAAATTACGATATCTCGAAAACGGAAAGTCCGATCGACATAATTCAGGAAGCATTTCAAAGGGGAAGGTTTACCGCTTCCAACGATGGCTCAGTTATGGACAAAACACTAGTAGCTTCGGAACTGCACGCTTCTAAATTTTAACTATTTTGATACAAAATAAAAAAAATACCCTTTTACATAAATTACGATATCTCGAAAACTGAAAGTCCGATCGACATAATTCAAAAAGCATTTCAAAGGGGAAGGTTTATCGCTTCCAACGGTGGCTCAGTTATGGAGAAAACACTAGTAACTTCGGAATTGTACGCTTCTAAAGTTTAACTATTTTGATACGCGTTGTAAAACTGTTCTAAGGCAGTGGAAACTGAAGATTCTCTCCTTTTGTCTTTGCTATTTACATCGAAAGCTAACCAGAATTTGATACCAAATTTTGTCCAGTACAAATATAAACCATTCAACTGGTCAGATGACTGGTCGTGATAGGCAAGACAGACAACATATTTTTCTCAGAAAACAAACAACAAGAATAGAAGTGAATATTGTAAAATTCATTGTACGTATATTATAAGAAATGTCGTGAAGTTAAATGGAGCTAAAATAATATTGTGTACGATACTAGGGGACACCTAATAATCTGTTCAAATTCTATACCATAGTTTAACCAAATTTTCAGTTAACTATTATAATAATATTGTTTGTTTCATTGGTTTATATTCATTTCTGATACTGTTAAGTTATAAATAAAACAGTATAGAAGGTATAAAATATTATACTTTTTTAATGTATTGAAAAAAACCTTAAGTATCCGGAACTAGGGGAACTCCCCCTACTCGAACGAATCTCCATCGTATTCTAAATATACTTGTTTCCTGATATTTCCCAAATCATAGATATTACTTGAATCGAGAAAGTTACTGTTCCAGCCCGAAAATTCCTACTTTCAGTAGCCCAAGACAAACACGTTTAAAGCTTTTACTACGGTACTCGATTGCAACTTCGTTATTTTAACGAAGAAAAAGCATTTTACTCGAAGAAAAAAGAATAACCTCTGAAACTACTTTTGCACCGATATATTCATGAAGGATCCTGATTTCTTGTCGCAATTCCCAAACGGTTCTAATACCTACAGGTGGGAAGGGTCTCTCCTAAATGGAATACTCGCTAGGTGTAACGCAAGGATAATGTTTGATCGAGTGTGGGTGGTATCGGAAGCGCGAAGAAGAAAGAGTGGTTTTAATGCAGGCGCAAACATTCGACTAACGGGCATTGCAGGCATGCAGCCGTTCCCTGCACGGGGTGTAGCTTGAGGAGAGGCGGAGGGGGGGGGGCGGATGGATGGCAGTAGCTCTGAGAGATGACGAAGGAGCCTTGGGCGCGGGGTGGTTCCCCGGATCGATGTGTGTGCCCCCGCCTTCCACAGAGAGTCACCCGTCTTTTCTTTCTCCTACTGCTCTCGTCGCTCCTGGGGGGTAGTTATACAAATTTCCAAGGGTGCCTGTCTACTCTCTTCGTTTCCCTCGTTCCGACGAACCTCCTTTTCCTTGGCTCTCCACCGACCTCCACCCTGCACCGGGCACCTCTCACGCTAGCTCCTGAGTTTCCATAGCAACCCGGGGGCGGGTCTTTGCATATTATACTCTGTGTGTGACAAGCCGACTCGTTATGTATGCCCGTGTAGGTGTGGAGGTGTACCCGACTACCGTGTCGGTAAGTGCGTGCGTGTTCGTCCGCGTCGGTGCGTTTAAGCGAACGGGAAACCACGCGTTTGTATGTGTACGTTCGCTCGTCTGCGATCGTGGCGGGTTCTGCAAAGGAATCGGGCGAAGGTGTGAGCAGAGGCAGATGAGGAATTGTCACCTCCGACGGGACTGGAGGAAGGGTGGAGGAAGTGGAAGAGGCGAGGGACCGTAAGGCGGAGAGAAAACCGAAGAGAGATAGATAGGGAGAGTGAGAGAGAGGGGGACAGAGAGGAAGTAAGAGAAGAAACGCGAATCGGGGTGGGGGTGCGCGGCTATGCCGGTTCTTTGTACTTTGCAGGGTTGCTGCAATCTCCCATACCCCACGGCAGCCTCTACCTCGCGGAGTGAACTCACCCCATGCCGGAGAATCTTCCACCCCCGTAAAGCTGGAAATTCTACGAATCTTGGTATCTTATATGGAGAAACGAGAGCGACGGAAACCCGACGCGCTGTGATTTTTACCGGCCTCCCGCTCTGTCGGGGAACCGCGGCGAGATTCCCCGGGGGTGGCTTTGATTTTTCGAAAGGAATCGGAAGTGACGGTTACGTGGGACGCGTTGGAGGATAGCGCGGCGCTTCGCGGGCACGATTTCAATTTGAAGGACGCGCGGGAGGGGGGGGCTGCGTGTGCTCCGCGGATGCGGTCGAAGGAGTAACTGGCAGCGATAGGGGTGGGTTTTCGTGTCCGACAATACGGGTTTCCGGGGGCTCGCGAAGCGTCGGGTCTCTCGCAGGGTGACATGTTTTTCTGGCAGCCAAGGGGTGCGAGCCCCTAATTATAAAATAAAAAAAATCAATATCTTACCCTAGCCCGGGCGAGGGCACAAAAAAATAGGGTGACTCCCCCGTCTTCTCGTCATTTCCACTACTGATTCTCATCCCACGAATCCGTCCCCGCGTCTTTCAGTCGTTGCTCCCTGGTTGTTTCGGCCGCGGAGCAGATTCTGCCCTTACCGTTGCTCTTTCCTTCTCTCTCTGTTCCCTCGTCGGGGTGCAGTCGAAAGCGGACGCGAGACGGAGAGAGAGGGACATCGAACAGGAGGCACCGAGTGCACGCAGATACGGAGTTCGGAAGTGGTGTAAGGAGGGCGACGGTATAGCGGATAACGGAAGAAACTGCACGACTTTATTTCGTTGCGCTTATTGCGTTTCCTGAATTTTTATACGCCGCATGCGGCCCATACTTATGGACTTTTAATACCTAGCTGGCACGTGCCACGCGCTCGCAACTTCGATATCTATCGCGAATAAAGATGCGGAAGTAGTTTGAGGAGTAACGCGATGTTCGGGTCGGTATCGTGCACGATTTTCTGCAGTTCTTCTCGTTAGATTTTCGTGGAGAATTTATCGATAGAATACATTTTAGTTTGCGATATAAGTATTACGTAAGAGAGGGTGTATACAAAACGTACGTTTCATCCCTTTGGACTGGATTTCGAACGCCACTCTAGTTTTCTTTATTGAGTACAATTGTTGGGTGATTCGTTTTGTATTTTCATTTTTGACACCCAGTCACCATTTACTAGACTGTAGATACCGTTATGAGAAGGTGTGAAAGAAGTATATCGCGCAGAGCGGGCATGTGCAATTCCACGTCTGATTATGTATGGTGGGTTGAGAGCTATAGTGGTGTAAGTCGAAATTCTTCGTTCAAATTCTTTCAATTTTTATATACAGACATTTTGTAACACGTTTCTGAGCTTGTAGAAGTGTTTTTTTAATGTGTCTGGATTTTTTTAAAACAACGAACGCAAAACATCATTTTACGTAGAATAGCTAAAATGTGACTTGCACCACTGTGACTCTCAACTCGTCATATATTAACTTTTTGATTACTAAAAGCACCTATGGGTGCTCAGTCAATCAGTTGACTGTGTGCGTGTAACACCCATGAGTGTTCAACGTGTGTGTTGCTCGAAGCGTGAAAAAGTTTTCCGTACACGACTTGTGCTTGCGTTAAGATTGACCCTAGTCAAAGGGTGAATTGTGTCTTTTCTACATTACTTAATCTACATAATAAATATATTTAGGAGTGAAACCAAGTTTTCTTAAACAAATCGTAAACATCTGTTATTATATAGGGCATTAACAATGCAAAACTATGTATTAATTAACGAATCAAGGGGTCCAAAGGGAGCGTAGAATATTTTCGCGAATAAAACACCGTTAAAAATGTAGTTTCCCCGTTTATGACGGATCTATTTTTATCGCTGGTACCGTACGTTTGCACGTACCCGATTCGAAAACAGTCGACTGGATAACGTAACACAGAAGACAGACCTTCCACCAAGGTCGATTTCACATGAAACGAAATTGCCTAGAGTAGCCGGCGGCGGCGGCGGCGGTGGTAGTCAATCAATAGGTACATAAATATCATCTCGCGTCGGGATGTTCACGTGCGTGGACTCTGTACGCGTGTGTTGTACTAAATCGCGTCCGTGGCGAACTTTCCACGGTTCCGTTAAGCGACGGCGAGGGTGGCGATGCCACGGCACATCGATTCCAAGGATTCACCGGCGTCGTTTTTGTCTCGCGCGGCGACACATTCAAATAAGTAAGACCATCCTTTCGTCTCCCCTCCCCCTCGGGGCCCAGCTCTTCGTGCCACCCAACCCTGGGACCTTGCGTTGCCACCCCTCGGTCGTAAGGTCCTTCTTTCGTTTTCTTCGCCCGCACCCTCCCCCCCCCCTGCCCCCTCCCACTCGCCCGCCCCCCTCCTCCTCGCACCAGCGTTTTCCACCCCAACCTCAGGTCGACCGGAGGGATGGGTCGCGACGAGATTAAAAGAAGAATCAATAGCGCCTCTCACCCCACACCATCGTTGTGCCCCTCGCTTCCACGAAGGTGGGTGCCTCCTCTTGCCCTCGAGCACCCAACCCCCGCAACCTCAAAGGCCCTTGCCATATATTGAAATGCTCTAAGAGAGGACTGCCTCGGAACCACCCCACCCTCCAACCTC
The DNA here is from genome assembly GCF_013123115.1 of Colletes gigas. Classification (NCBI taxonomy): domain Eukaryota; kingdom Metazoa; phylum Arthropoda; class Insecta; order Hymenoptera; family Colletidae; genus Colletes; species Colletes gigas. The sequence continues at coordinate 668,649 of NW_025106659.1, read as the reverse complement.
TCCTGCAACAGCCACCACCTATGTGGGTAGCCGTGAGAGGGGTGACCACCCTTTCACCCTCTGCCCGGCCTCCACGTACACGCTACGCTCTACTCCTACGAATCCTTCTGGACAAACACTGCGCGAGTCGCGTTTCTTTCTCCCTTCGTTTCTTGCCCTTACTCGCGTCCCCTCTCTGCCACTCTTCCTTGACATAGCTTTCGCGAGTACTGTTCCTGCTTCTATTCCTCTCTGTCTCGCCCGCCGCCGCCGCCCATCTATCCATCTTTCGTCGTTCCCCCGCGCGCTGGGAAAAAGATTTGTCGCGAGCTATCCTCGTCCCTTCCTTTCTTAGCGAGCAACCTTTCACGAAAGTCACTCCGTAGGAAGAGGAGGAACGGCGACGGTTGCTCGCGGAACTCCCGAGACCAGAAGAATTGTCAATTTCTCTCTCCTCTTTTCCTTTCTCTTGCATAGTAAGATGAGGAGATCCTTCGCGAATGATTTTAGCGGGAAATAGCGCCGAAGGGTCTTTGAACCTCCTTTGAATCTCCGGCCAGCGACGAAAGCACGGTCCAAGGCAACACCACGTGAAATCGCCTCAAAGATAGGCTGACTGGGGCCGAGGTGGACATTGGAAATGCTATTTTACAAATTGCTTTCGTACGAGGGGCAGAGGGGCGACTGTTTTCCATGCTTAGAGGCGTCCAGTTAAACTCACACTTTTCTAATTAAATGTTTTGTATAAATAAAAGAGATAACTGAGTGCTCCGCGAGAGGGTAGCAGATTATCTATACCAATAATAACAAAAAACATGATAAAATCAGTTACGAAGGAGCTCGAGCCCGGAGTAACGTCACGCGAAATCCTTCGTGGCTGGCTGGCTTTCGTCCAGAACCTATTTCCGAAATTGCTATTTGTGTTTGCGTACGATGATTACGTTAATGCAGTTTGTCTTAATGATTCGATGAAAAAACCGTTTGCTTTACACGCGCGTCTGTTTTGGTAATAACAAGTTACTTTCTGTACACGCAGCGAGTGGTTCGTCGGTGTATCGATAACGATGATCGATGTACTATCGATTACGTCCAGATACACGTGCCTCGAAAAATATAATTCATAATAGATTGCATAACCGATGAGTAGGCCTCTTCCCTTTAAATACACCGTCCAATCTACGGATCGCTGTATACTTGAATTACGAAAAATTTCTCGCAGGTAATTTGATACGTTAATAACACGCGTAAGATGATAACTTTAATTTCACGTTGCTGGTGAATAGGTGGCGATTGAAAATTTTATCGAATTACGGCGTGATTGAATATGTCGATGAATTTGCAATTCCTAATGGCCGTGGAAATTCATTCGAAGTCGATTTGAGGTAAATTCTTTAACTACTCTTCTCGGGAAGAATGCAATTATCGCGGCGGAGGGGCCCCTCCTTTCGCGGGAATCAGATAAAGCACATTTTTCTACGAGACTCGTTTTTCTTTCTTAGTCTCTACGTCCGCCCCTTTGAATTCGGTACCGCGGAAATTGCCGTCTACATTTTGCGGCCCGGCTCTGACAAGGTGAATATTTTAGCGGCACCCTGTACGTTGTTGGTTCCCACATATATATGCATGCACACGTACACAGGTTGAAGATACTCTTCGGTCAACATCGTCGAAAAATGTATTAAAGGCAAACACATGCATTCTAAGGAGGTTGGGCTCCTCCTCCCTCCAGCATCCCCCTTATTTCCTTCGTTTTTGGTCCCAGCGACATACATCTACGTTTTCATGCGAGCCAGGAGGTACTTTTGCCAATCCCCGTCCTGTCGTGCTTTCTTCCACACATACGCGATCGTGCTATCTAACGTGCGCGCGTGGTTACGTTCGATGATGGAGTATTGTCCCCGGGAGACAAGAATATTTCGATATTATCTTCTATTACCATTTTACTGTGCAATTCTAATTATAGTCTACCAAAGGAGACACCCAGGGAGTCGTAAATGGCAATATCGTTCGTTTCTCGGTCAAGAATCAGGTGTCTCCGCATATTCTGATTAACAATATCGATTATTGTCGTGATTGAAATTTATTTATCCATCTGGGAAATTATAGGTGAAAAATGTGACTGATAACTAGACTGCGGATGTTTATGCATTTATGGGAAATTTTAATCCTCAAAAAACTACAGAATGCATTTAATATGCAAAAATATAAGAAATACTTAAAGTAAGATATGAATTATTATATTTAGGGGTTAAGACAGCTCTCTGCGAAGCTTCCGTTTCATTAATTCTATTAAGAAAAATGTGAATTTGCATAGAGATCCGCAGTCTACTGATAACTAATACTAATGGCAAATAATTATTACTATTAATGCATATTGCGACAACATTTTTAAAATATATAAATATTAATTACCATCATCTTCCACCCATACGAATATTGCTATATCATGATTTCTATCGATCGTAATTTTTAATAATTTTCATTGGGCAGTAGTCGAAGTATATAATTTTATTCTGATTAATTTTATTTCAATGTCATCATGTATTGTAATTATTCCAGAAATTTCTATATCATTTATAATATATTATTCTGTTTAATTGTATATGATTTTTATTTTCTCACTTGCTTCTATAATTGTAAGAAAGGAATATTGTATTTCTGAAATGGATTTCGGTTTAGTTATTACGTCGATCGAAGAACATTTGTAATAATAGATTTTCTTCGATTCTGACTCTATTTTCGTTTCTGTTCGTCTCTGAAATTTGTATGGTCCGGCAGGTACAGGTAGAGTACTTCGTTCGAAGACTTCTATTTTCACGTTGTTTCAATTCTTGCGATATTTTTATTGTGATATTACGAGATTTGTAACGTGATATCTTATTTAATACTGTCTGATATAATAAAATTTTTATTTCTTTATGTTTCTATATTAGATTTCTTACTTTTTAAGTGCTTTAACTTTGGATTAAGTTAGAATTATGGCCATGGTGTACGAATGTCTGTGTAATCTGCCCAGCAATTACATATTATGAATATAGCTTCTTTTTCATTGAACCATGGTTTCTCCTGGTAGCACGATTACCGAGGAAAATGGTTCCTCGCTGGAAGGTGTGGAGTTTCCGTTTCCCGCGGAAACGCATACCTTCCGGCGGAAGTTCTTGTCTCAGACACTCTCTCTTCGTCAGACATCCTAGATCGGGTCCTTTTGGCTCCTGGTAGGGTATGTTGGAGAAATGGAGACCAGTTTCAGGGGTACGAATTCATTTTTTCATAGACTCGACTTGTGGCGCTGCGGTTAGGAACTCGTGAGACTCTTAGGAGGACAGAAAAGGAAAGGGCGCGTTTCTTCTGGGTCTGCTAGTGGACTCATCAGTAAGGCTTTCTAGCAGGCCCTGTCTTACACGACTGGGACATTGAGAAATTTTTTTTTTTTGCTATTTTTCATAATTAGTCGCAGTACCTGGGGGCTGGAGCCCTATAATCTGCATTTAGAATAAGTGTTAGTGCCTGGGTATATTTATGTTAGTGTAGGGTTGCGGTATTTTTTGTGTTCGGGCTCGAGGGAAAACTTTCAAAAACCTCGTTTTCATGCATCATGCGATGAGTATGGTGGTGGGGGTTGTTAGTTTAGAATGAGTCTGGGTGTTTTTATTCGCGATATTGAGAAGTTGTTTGAGCAATCGAGGGGTCGGTCGAGCGCTTGTGAGAGCGCGATCCCTCTAGCGGCGAGCATGGGAGGCGACTCGATCCTAGAACCTGCTGCACGATTCAGAATCGCGTATTTCCTGATTTCGCCTCGTAAAATAATTGCTTGGCAGAACCGAACTGGTAGATCGAAGTAACCTTGATTACTTCTACCTCCTGAGTTTAGTAATCTATAAGAATGTAAAGGAACTTGGATTTCTTCTTCTTCTTCTTCTTCTACTTTTTTTTCGGTGCGATACTGGCACTATCGGCTTCGTAGTAACACCATTTATCTTCTATTTTTAATTTTTAAATTCTCTATTTTCACTTGGATTTCATCTATCTCCCTTTGGGTCTCCCGGTCGCAGCAACCTCCTCGTGGTGAGACCTGGTAATCGACGTTACTCGCGACTAACGATTTCCCATAAAATCCTTAGTCTCGGGTACCATCGAGCTAATGGCTGCGAATTTTTAGTCTCCATTTCGTACGAAATTCCGAAAACGCCAAATGATGGCTTAAAAATATTCCAGTTCGAATAAAAGATCGAGCAGGCACCTAACGATCCATCTTTCCAAACACTAACGCAAGTAGAAAGTACCAGCAATGGGCGGACAGAATTTTCAAACACTATTTTCACTGTCAATTTCGATTCCCTCTCGCACAGAATAGATTAACGTAATTATTAAATTCTACCGTAGCAGTAAATAATAATTTTCAAAATCGTTTATAGAAACGAAACAAGAAAATTTCTATTTCAAAAAATGGTTCGCGAAGGAAGATATACATCGTTATCTAGGATAGTATTTCAAAAGTGGTCCGATTCTACCACAGTTTATTACGCGTTCCAGAGTTGAAAGGCGTTTGCATTCTCCGTCCTGGACGAGGTTTGCGAGCTTTCAAAATTTGCGGTGCTTTGACGATCGCAAATAAACATCGTTTCCTCGCGACGTGTCGCCGTGGAATTTGTATTAATTGCGCGGAGAACGTGCGGCGTGGTTGGTCTCCGAAGGGAAGGCCAGCGGTAGGAGTTATGTGGCGCAACGAGTTATTATTTACTTATTAGACGCCTGGCGAACACGGCGCCCACTGAGGGGGTGTGAAAATGAACTAAGGCCAGCCCGGTAGAAATTAAAAACGTGACTCTACCGCGCGGGTAGCTTCATCGCACGGCTAACGAGAAGATACGACCCGCTGGTAAACGTATATATGTATAGGTATAACAGTCTTATGTGCCACAACACCTGAAGACGTACCGCTTCTTGTACAGGGTGATTCTAATCACTGGACCTACAGCGTTCTTTCAAACAACAAAAGAAATCACAACACAAAACTTTATGTCGTCTAATAACCTTTTTCGTAACATGTAAGAAAATGTTTATAATCAAACGCGTTAAAGTATTCTAGTTTTCGATGATCTCGTTTTAAAAAGATTTATATGAAAAAATTAGATAGTTCCATTTTGAGAAAAGTGCAATTAAATTCTAGAGGAAAAATTGTATCGATAGAGTGGTTATTTATACATCGATTCAGACATTAGAATCGCCCTGTATACTGGGTGCTCCTTCCAGGAATGTCGCTAAAACGAGAAAGACAGCAGTTGTTCTTATTTCTCTACAAATTATCGTCTTTCGTGTTATTTAAGAGAATACGAAACTCGTTCGCCTTTTCGTCTCGTTTTGTGTCTTTGTTTATAAATCAATCGGTTGAATGTGTAGGTACGAAGACATTCTTGCTCGTTAGAAATTAAATGAAAATATGAATCGAATGATAGCATTGTACGATAGTTTATTCTAGAATTCTTAATTTTCGTTTTATTTTGGCTCGTGGAATAGCTCTGTAAAATAGTCCCTGACGAAATTCTAGGTGAGATAGGAAGTATACGTTTTGGCAGAAATTGTCTCGAACCTAGGGTCGCTGTCCTAGTAACTAGATATCAAGGTACGTAATGGTAAAGAAATACTCGATGCGATTGAGTGGGAAATGGAAAGGATAAAAGGAAAACTGTGTAGGTGGATGCGTTTCTGCCTTCCTCCAGTTCAAAGGTATCTTTGGTAAAGCTTCTCACCATTTTCTACGGTTCCGTGGGCTGTTTTGTACTCTGCCCACTCACAACCTTGCTACAAATGCATTTTAAACGTACTATTGCAACGAAACACGAAACAGTAATAACTAGACTGCGGATGTTTATGCATTTATGGGAAATTTTAATTTTCAAAAAGCTACAGAATTTAGTTAATATGGAAGAATATAAGAAATACTTCAAGTAAGGTACAAATTATTATATCTAGGGGTTGAGACAACCCTCTACAAAGCTCCAATTTCATTAATTTTATTAATAAAAATATGAATTTGCATGAAAATCCGCAGTCTAGTAATAACATAGGGTTTGGATTCCACATAATATACATAATTGCAAAATTGTCATCTGCTCGCAGATTGAAAAGTCTAATACCTACGAGTAATGGAACTTACGTTCCTTGTTTGCAAATACATTTATAAAATTCGTTTTTCGATCGACTACAATTTATTTCTGTTCATTTTTCCAACATATAAAGTCTTTACTGCGTGCTGGTTTAAAACTAAACTCATTTAGAATATTCGAAACTACGATGCCTTGAAATTTTCAAACGGTTTAATGTTGTTTAATGGAAAACATTCTGACGTAGATAATTGTGCAATGAATTTTAATTGTGTGTATTGATAATCATAAATATATTTTATTGATACAGACGTGGTACGTACATCGAGCAGTTGAACGAAATTAGTCACCAATTGATTTTAATAAGATGTGCGAGTAGCTGAAGTTCTATTACAAAGCGAAGCGAGAAAGAGAACGCGAAGGCAGTAGAGGAGAAGGGAATTTTCACTATATTATTTATCTCAGTAACTATGAATTAGACTTTAAGTTTTGCATACACGTTTGAGAAAAGAAAGAAATATCGTGGCTTTGAATTTATTTTCAATACTTACTTCGCAGGGAATTGCTTTCGAAACGAAGTCGTCGTGGTCAAATTTGCGAGTCGGTCATATTTCAGCAATTTTGCGGAAGACCATCGGTGGTTCGAAGTTAGCATTCGAGACGACACGCTGTCGTAAAGGCGCATTGGGGTGTTCCTCCAACGGGGTGATCGGGATCGTGGATATGGAGATAGCGGCGAAGGAGGTGAAGGATGCTTTTCCATCCTTGCCAGCTTCCCAAAGGTTACGAATGACGAGGGTGGCTCGCATATATTTAACGTGCCGCTTTTATTTCGATACGACGGGGATCCAATCCCCCTCTAAACCTAAGTTGCAAGCTCTTCTCGTCTCCCGTGCGGGCTGTTCCTCGAAAATCCTCGTTGATCCATCGTGAATACGTCCCAATTTTCCTTGTTTATTCGCCCAGTGATTTACTTATACACGTACGAAATTTTTCATCGAGAACGCGTCAGAGATCGAAAGAGGCCGTGATTTATCCTTTGGAGGCTCCTGCATCCGTTCGAAGGTCCCAAAGTATATCAAAAGGACTCTGTTTCGAGTAGACAAGATTTTTTTGTATAGAGAGCAATATGCTTTAAACGAAATTATATTAATTATTTGACACAAACAGTATCAACTATTAAACTCACATATTAATTATGTGTATTACACGTTTATAAATTTTTGTGGATATTTCAAAATTGTCTCGAAATTGCTAGTCGTTTGTATTAAAATTGATTTCAACTAGAGTACCGTGTTATGAATGGCAAATTGTTCATGGCTGCCCAAATCATTATCATCATATATTAGTAATGATTAATCTATCTAGTACTGTGAATGTTTATGTGAGCAGTTAATTAATATTAAGTCTTGTTAAGTTTATATTAACGTATTCAGAATGAAATTCAATAGTATTGCTGTCTTCACAAAAATTATAATAGGACCATTTATTATGATACATTTATTTATGATTTAGTATTTTATCGAGTATAATTATTTATAGGTTATTTAATAAGCTCCCCAAATTGTCAATTTTTAGCGAAAATAAGTTTAACGATCTTTTAGCGAGATTTACAGGAGTAATACAGTAGTTTAAAGTTATCGTTGTTTGAATCAGTTCGCGTTTAGTTTGATATTTTTAGTAAATTAAAGAAAGGGTTCCCATTATAGAACACAAGGTATTGAAGCTTCATACTTACGAGAATCCCTTTCAAGTGACAGATGCGCCCTTCGAAGTGATTTCGACGACTGAACGATCGATGGAATACCCGATGAACGGTCTCGAACGAAAACGCAACGGAAAGTATGAACACGCGTATCTTTTCTGAGGATATCAATGAAGACACAGAAGTATCGATTTTTCTGATAAACTAGCGTTTAATAGAATACGTCGAAGTTTAGTACACTTTAGTTTTTGTTGTTGAGACTGAGAAAACCAAACGAGCATCAACAATTTGGGACGCAGGGGCAGAAAGGAGCGGGACGGGGGCGCGAGGGGGAGGAAGGGAAGTGAAAAAATTGGTTTCAGAAACAGGGTTCCGATAATTGCGTTTCTTTTTTCTTTTTTTTTTCTTTTTGAATCCCGGGAGGCGAGAGACGGCTCGAAAGTCGCGCGAATTTATGATTCCTCGTTCTCGTCGTGCCCACGATGGGTTCGATCGTATCGATTCGCGACTGGAGACTGTCACCGCGATTGTTCGAATGGAAGTTCATAATAACGTCATTGAAAAATTGCATCCCGAGTGATCGTGGTACGGGCGTTACCTGTGTCGCGTGATAACGCGACATCGGTCGCCTAAACGGTCGTGTTTCGCGTCTCTATGCAAATTGGCAGGTGAGCTAATATTGGAACTCGGAAATGGAATGCTCCGCGAACCGGAAATAAAATGAAATCTGGTATAATAGAATGGATATCCGCTCCCGACGACTCGTTCACCCGCGATAACGCGCGTCCCGATTGCTGAACGAATTTTCGAAAATGTCGCGAGATCGTCGCGTTCACTTTTTGCCGTTCCCTCCCCTCTTTCCCGTCCTCCCACCCTGATTTTTTTTTTTCGTCGCTCACCTCCCTTGCGATCAAACCGACGCAGCCTCGCGTTCGTTCGAAGCACAGTCTCTCCCTTCTAGCGAAACACAGCCGACTGTTCGGAGGAGCTGTCGCTTCGTTATTCGCCAGGATATCGTCCACCATGATGAAACAAAGTTCGCGACAAGACGAGGAGTACGATGATTACCTAACGATGTAAATGAATTCTTCGTAGAATAAGCGATGATATGTTATTTTTCTTACCGAAGGAAACATTTATTATTCTCAGACATTCTTCATCCGTGTTTAGTAAAAATTCCTTATCAAAGTCTCCGGGGTTTGTCTTAAAAGTAAGAAGAAATCGAACAGAACGGCTCGCAGATAGGACGAAGATTTTCATCGACGTGAAAGGGCATCGAGCGTTGCCGGTTGATTTTACGAGAAGCGCATTTCACCAATTAGGGGAGAATGGTACTTGAATCAGTCAGCGGATTACCGAAACCTTGGATGAAATTATAAACGTGGGGGTGGGTTGGTGGGTGGGGTGAGCAGGGAGCAGGATCAAAACGAGGTACTCGGATGTTTTCAGAGAAAGATATTCTTTGTTTTTCGTTTTCTTTTGTTTTTTTTTTTTTTTTTTGTTAGTTTTCTTTTGGCAAAGCCTTCTAGAGTAACGTGAACACGGTGTTATCCTAGGAGGCATTGTCCTTGGACGACGCGTTAGGAACCAAATGTTTTTTTTTTTTTTTTTTTTCTTTGTTTGCTCGATCGTTCGTACGTTTTCTTATTTTTTGTTCTCTTTCTTTTTCCTCGCATTCTTCTTCTTCTTCTCCCCTCTTCGCCTTTTGTCACGTCGTCCCACTTAACTTTTGCTTTCCCAATCTTAACGATTTTCCTGGCACAACGTGAGATTAACGCTCGCTTCGGCGGACGGCCGCTTTACAACATCGACACTCTGGCGGAACGCCAGAAACTAGAGACCCTTTTTTGTCTAACGTTTCTTTTTTTTTTTCTTTTTTGTTAAACGCGGCTAGTGAAAAAACTCGGATGCCCTGCTTATTTTCTAGACAAAGAGGAGTCTTGGTACCCGTGCGGGCTGGTACAAAACAGTCCAGTGTATCCAGCCCGTAAGAGTACGCCGGAGGAAATTCACGCGCGAATTTCGTTCTTTTTTTCTTTTTTTTGCGTGTGCGCGTACACGCCATCGTTAGAATGTGTTTACACGAGAGGAAAAGGGATTTATGTATATGGGAAAATATGTCGCATTCTTTTTTCTTTTTATCTCTTTAAGGAAGGAACTGGGGAGAGGGGAATCTTCTTTTAGTTTCATAGACTAGATCTATATAATCGTATCGTATGTATATATATATATATGTATATATATATATATCCAATAATATATATATAATATCATTATATCCCTTTTCATCATTTATATTTAGTGGTATAATTACTCGCTTAGATATGAAACCTAATAGGAACATGATTGCACCGCACCCATTTGCCGTACGATGTTGGTGCCCGTTTGCAGCTCCCTCGCCATTCTTAAATTCCTATTTACTCTTTCACTACTCTTTATAGGAATAGCGCACGTAAATATGTGCATCACTGTATGCTCGCGTATATTTATATACGTATACAGGTACAGCCATCCTTCCATGGCAAGTGTATATGCGTGTGTGCGTGTACGGGTGTATGCGTGTACGTGTATGCGTGTGGATTTGTTGGGTGTACGGTGTCAGAGTGTGTCGATACGTTTTCTCGCGCTTGCATATCTCTCTCTCGTCTTCTTCGTTTTCACTTCGCTTGCTTCATTTTTTTTTTCTTTTTTTTTTACTTTTGTTCGTCGATTTTTCTTTTCTCTATTATAAAATCTAGATGCGCGCGGGAACACGGAACCCTGTTCACGCGCGCATAACACGTATGGCACCATAAATATATATTTTGTACACAAGGGCGAGCGTAGACGGACGAGATGATCAAGAAAGAACGTTTTGATGTCTCTATCTCTCTCGTTGGTATTCGGTTTCTTTTTCCGGTTTTATAGTATTCTGTATTTTGCATATCGTTTCACTTTTTCTGTTTCGTTACTTTTGCCCGTTTTTTTCGCGGTTCTGTACATCCCCGTAGGCGCGACGCGATAGAGAGATGGATCTTCCGACGCGCGTTGAAACGTTTACCCAAAGCGAGGAAACGGCAACGAAGGAAAAAGGGAGAGGGGGTGGGGGGGTGGAAACATCGCGACGCGTGGCATCAATGAAAGCACAAAAGGGAAGAAAGAAAACGGTGAAAAAAATGTTGAATTACGCGGCACGTCTTTCTTACGCATCTCAGGTGTGATTACGAAATGACGCGTGGCTCGCGCGCCCTTCTATTTCATTTGTTTCCTCTTTTTTTTTTTTAAATTTATCTTTTCGTCGGTCTCTCTTGCGTTTATCGGAGCCGTCGGTATCGTTTCGTTCCTCGTCGAGGTCTCCCCGCGCCTCCGCGTTTTACAAAAAAAGGGCCAGGCGCGAGGCGCGAGGAGAAACGTTGTCGCATCGAGTGCCCCGCGACACGACGCTCGTCAAAAAAATCTGTCTCGCGATGCGGGGGTGTATGCACGGCGCCAACATCGTCGGGGTTCTTGAGCCGGCGTTTTGGGTACCCAGCGTCCCCGGCGGCGTTCAATGGCCGCCGTTAGGATCACGGGGCCCCATAGTGAGTACATATAAGATATACACATGGCAATCTCTCACAAGAATTAGTCGCTATCGTTATCAATTAGTATCTGTTATTAATTAATAGTCAATGAAAAGTCGCTCGAACAAATTTACAATTCAATCGGCAATAATGTAAACCGCAATAATAATGATAATATTAATAATTATAATAATTAATAGTCATAATGTAATAATAATAATAATAATAAACACCCGTCGTTTATCGCAATAATAATAATGATGATCGCAATAGTAATCTATTGTAATAGTAACAGAAGCAACCGATCGGGTCAATAATAAATACTCGCGTTTAACACATTTTGTAGAAACTCAACGAGATTAGAAAACTGAAAAACTTCCACGCCGTTTCTCGTCCCTTCTCTCGTCTCTCTCTCGAGGAATCGTGTCGGTTGTTTCTTTACGTTTATCCATCGGTGAAGTGTTTCCCAACTTCCTGCATGACCCTGTAAGAACGCCTCGTCGATTCTATTTTATTTTATTTTATTTTTCTAGAAAACAAATTTTCGATCGTTGAAAAATTTTTATCGCGGTGATTCACGTTGGCAACGAAACGTTACGGGAACCGGTAGAGAGCGACACGATTCGCCCCCGATCGACGAGAGAAACGGAACGCGGCGTCGCGCTAATTCTCGCAACATAATAAATAGTTTTCGCATTTTTCATTGCATCTGTCTCTTAGTCACTCCTTAAATTATCCGCACACACTTATCACTCATTCATTGTTGATTTTAGGAACAGCTAGTAGCGAGGTTCGGTTACTCTATCACGCAATCTCCCGTACTCGAAACTCAAAACGCCAAAACCGACCAAGTTTTGCGTACACGCGCACGTACGTTGCCGCGTTTTGAGAATTCACGCGCGTATGCGATATATCGACTCGAGATGGTTCTCTCGAAGTTCAATGTATATGTCCCGTGCGTGTGTCTGTGTAATTGTGTACGCGTATGGTCACGTGTCTCTGTATGTGTGTGTGTGTGTGTCGCGTATACGTGTTCGTTACACGACTGGTGTTCCGCGTTGAATTCAGTTGCGCGTCCGTCGATTTCTCACTGATCCTCGTGCGCAGACCGCACGACGACGAATCAATTACAAAAATTAATCAATCGGTGTATACATATACGTGTGTTTCTGTGTGTATAGGTGTGTTCGTGTACGTGTACAATTAAAAGGAACACGATATTGATTCTTTGTGCGCCAAAGTGCATACCTTTTCTTAGAATGTACGTTAGAAGGAACGCATCGTCCTACGAAAGTCGCGCCTCGTGCTATTATATAACATTAGTGATATTAGTTAAGATCGACGAGACAGTGAAACCTACAGCATCTCGGGGGGGAGGGACCGCTACGATCTATATTCGATTACTCTACAAAGTTTAATTAGCCCGTGATCACCAGATAATAACAATTGTCCATATTTTGCGAGGTATCGGTTACAAAGGTATGTTCGATTCGATGCTCTGAACACGATCAAAAAAAGGATCGCCGCGGAGCAACGCGATTAATCGGGAATTTCCAAAATTTCCATCGATCGTTGTCACGTGTAAGATGTGTATCGATATCTTCGTGTCTGTGTGCCCGCGCGTGTGTGCCTTGTGTATGTTCCGTGTACGTGTTCGCGCGCGTGTGTGTGTGTGTGTGTATTGTATTCTCTTTAGTTTAGTTCAACGCTGTAACGTTTTACATAGATAATAATAAATACATGACCACATATATGTAAATATAATGTTGTAATCTATAATAATAATAATAATAATAATAATAGATAATAGATAATAATAATAATAATTCAAATATAATATTAATAATTGCCGTTATCAACGTTACATTAGAAAAAAGCATCTTTTGCAGACAGGAACCTCGAGTTGCTTAGTACCTTAGAAATAGTTATTACATCGTGTTTCGTTCGACTTGACGACCACTACGTTTGCACCTGCTTTTCACCTTTCGTCACCTCCTCCGCCCCCCCACACGCCAACGTTGTTACCCTTGCCCTCTCTCTTCTTAATTTACTTTCCGGACCGAATCGATCTGCTCGTTACTCTGTCCTTTACGCCTTTGCTCCGCCATCGCTATTTTTTTTTTTCTTTCTCGCTCTCCCCCTCTGGACGTACAAACGTTTCCGTTGCGTGGTTTCGTGAATTCATAACGCGACCTTTAACGTGTCTACGGAATACGGTGGCATTTCCGGCATCTCTCATGCGCGACTTGTGCCGATCGCGCGCAACTACCCCTCGTCGGTTCGATCGTCCGATTCTATCACGTGATTGCCATCGTTCTTAGCGTTATCGGGCGCGAAGCATCTCTTTCTTTTCATTTTAAACGTAATAAACGCGACGTACGTACGCGTGTATACACGTTATCGTTTCGGATAGTACCCGCGAGGATTCTAGTACGTTACAACATCATATATATATGATATATATATATGATACATATACATACATATATATATACAATATATATATCACACACATATATATTTATCTACTTAAATATATATATATTTTATTCAATCATTTTATTCATTTTATTTATATATATATGTATATATATATAATTTTCATATATATATATATACTTATGCACGTGTGTGTGTGTGTCTGTGTGTTGTCTACAAATGCATATCCTCCCATCCCCTTAATTCTACAGTTTAGTTGTTAATTAACCGTAACTTACGAGCTAATAGTGAATTCTTCGTAATCTCCGAACAGACCTTTACAAAACCCTTTATCCGTCGATCGAGAGACGACGTTCTCCCACCCCCCGCGTTAATCCCAGTGCTGTTCGTGTTCTAGTCTCGCACCGCGTCGTCTTGTTTCCCTTCTTTTCTTTTAAAGCGCGAAACGCGTCCGATACTCCCGTCGTTTTTCGCGCCGAGCACACGTCGGTCCTTCCCCGGAAGAGGAAGGACGAAGAACGCCTGAGCGTTCGTTCCTCGCCGTCGTCGATCTCAGCACTGACCTCCGATCGCGGTTTGATAACGCCTGACCGATTCGATCGTCGACCGTTCACTAGCAATGATTATTACAGCTATCGACAGCTATAACTATTACTTTATTACTATCATTATTATTACTATGTTTATTATTATCATTAATATTATTATTAATCGTTTTTTTGTTGTTTAGCGTTATTAAATATAATTTATTAAATATAGGAACCATGTTGCTGGGTCTTGCTCGTTCGTAGAACGCGAACCGCGTCGCCAGTCGGGCATCGGAGCAACGTTGCCCGCTCGCGTTTCCAACCGTCTCCGTTTCTCGCGTGTGTCTGTTGTGTCTGTGTATAGCATTTTCGAAAAAACGTCCTCGACATCGTTTTTCTCTCCGTGCGTCGTCGCGTCGTTCTCACCCAGAAAAAGGGAAAAAGAAAGGAGAATACGTTAAAACTCGCGCGTCGATAGCGAAACGTCGTATCTGCTAAAACGCCATCCAGCTACGGGGTTGCCGTGCCCTCACCGTCTCTGTGTCTATGTGTGTGTATCTCTGTGTATGTGTGTGTGTGTATTTTTAAATGTATACACGTATACATGTATACTATACTTACGAAACGCGTGTATGCACGTGTGTACATGTCGAGCGAGTGCGTGCTAGCGTGCACATGTGCGCGTGGGCTTTCGTTCGAAGATTCCTCCTGCCACCGTAATTTCGAGGGTCGTAGGTCCGTCCTTGAACCGACGGCGCCACAGTATCGTTCTAATTCGCGCCATTTTTCTTTTTTTTTTTACCTCGATCGAGTATAAAGGAACGCGGCGGCGGCGGCGTCACCGCGCTCGAGAACCGGTGCGCTTCAACAGCAAAGGCGTTCGCGTGGTCATTGTCGTCAACGACGCATCCCCTCGCATCCTTCTGACATACACTTTCGCGTTTCAACCACCCATACACAAGCACGTAAAAAAAGAAAGAGAGAGATAGAGAGACAGAGAGTGAAGATTCAGATGAATATGTACGTACGTATTCGTAATGATCGCGGCGCGTCAGTCGCGCGAACGTCGCGCAATCTACCCTATAATCGCCGCGCGCCTTAATGTCTGCTCTTTCTTAGTAACTTTTTTTTTTCTTCATTAAATTTTTATTATTACTTTACATAGGAACGTTTAAGTCAGCCCACCTCGACGCGTCAACCAGCGTCGTCAAGGGATAGTTTCTCTTACCCCACCATATTTTCTCCTCGTCTCTCGTTTTCCCGTGTCGGTCGAGTCTTTCTCCCCGCACTACGAAGCGAACAAACCATACTTTCACGATCGATGGATTCGTTATATCGGTTTAACGGGCGATCCGCCAAAGAAAGCTCTCCCCGATCCGTGCGACACACGTCGTTCGTTACCGTTTACGTTTTCTTTGTTCGTTTTACTCGTATCGTTTTTTTTTTTTCTCTCTCTCTTCATTTTGTTCTCGAATCTCTCTTTTTTTAATTATTTTCAATCGAAGGAACTTTGGTGAGCGCGCGCTGCTTGGTGGCGCGCCAGTCGCAGTCGCCGCAATAAAAACTAATTAGTCGAACTGGTAGTGCGCGACAGTGGCAGTGCGCAACGTAACTTAATAATGAAACAAGAGAGGTTCGCGTGCGCCCTCGTCGTGATTGGTCCACCGTCCACGCGCGCGCGAGTACCTGGAGCCGGAGATTCCGCGATGCCCGGAGCGGAAGAAAAAAACGCTCTCCTCCCCCAACCCTCATCCCCAAAACCCACCCTCGTTTCACACCGACGGTCTCTGTCTAGGTTGGAACCCCCCTGCCCGTTGTCTAGCCGGTTAGGAACGTTATTTTTTCGTTATCGAGTACCTCTCTCGATGAGCACCCATCGAACACTCTCGGCCCATATTCCTCTTTCTTCGCTCTTGTTCGTCCGATCCGGAAGAATCGCATCGGGACGGGATCAGGCATTTCACAAGTTCCAATCGCACATCCTGTCGCCATCCCTCCGCGAACGCTTCCCAGCTGGCCCGTGCATTTAGCGCGCCCCGGCCAAAGCGGCCACCTCCTGGACCAGCTTCTGCCTCTTCACGTCCGGAGCGTTGTTATTGTCCGGGTTCGATCTCTCGTTACCCTGGGATTGGCCGGTCGTGCTCTCAGCGGCCGCACGAGCAGCCAGCAAGGTGATCTGATTGACGACGTCCTCCATCTCGTCTGTGAGCGGATGCACCTCCTCGTCGCACTGCGCCCCAGATTCCCCGTCAATATTACCGAACTGCTGTTGACGCTGGTGTTGTTGCTGCTGTTGCTGGTGGCGTTCCTGGCTGGCCTCGAGCCGCGCTCGATGCTGCAACGTCTCCGCGTGACGACGGCATTCCTCGACGGTCGCGTAGGTCCGAGCTGGTGTGTTCCCCTCGCACAACGTGCAGCCGTAACGAGATTGCACGAGACGCAGCGCGCCGCGACGCTGCTGGTTGCCCAGATAACAGGAGCGCTGGTGCGCGAGCAGCGTCGACTCCTGAGGATAAGCTCGGCCGCATCGGCGACATACAAGACACAATTCGGTTTCCACTTCGCGACAGTGCTGCGGCGGGCCGTTCTCATCGGAGCCGTACGGAGGCGTCGGCAATCGAATCGTCTCCAATCCAGGGTGATTCGGGTCCTGTTGCAGGAAGGCCTGCATCAGAGACCGCGGCACCTGGACCTGCGTACCGCCTTCCACGTGCAAGGACATCAGACCATTCCCGTGAATGCCGCCGCTTAAACCTGGAGCCGCTACTGAAACCAAACGACGGATCGACGCTGTTAGGAAACTGTCATTACAGCTCACGCAGGATTTAAGATATATTATACTTGGTCACGCGCTTAGCGAAGTTTCCATAGTTCCGTTAATATTTTTATTTCGGTAGCTAGCTAGCAAGGAGTGAACTAGGTAGCTAGCAAGCAAGGAATGAGCTAGCTAGCTAGCAAGCAAGGAGTGAGCTAGGTAGCTAACTAGCTAGCAAGGAGTTGAAACAGTTGAGTGGCGAGTAGTTCTCACGATTTCGATCATTTTCTGCGCCAGAATTTTTAATTCTTTCTAGATACGGAACTATGTAAACGATATACTCTAAGGCCGTGGCCACATTGAGAGCGGTAAAGCGAATAGCAGCAAAGCGACAAAAAGAAATGGAACCTGTAGATTTATATAAAATAGGCTGAAAAGGTTCCATTTCATTTTTGCTGCTTATCATTTTAGACATACGTTAGGAAATTCTTGAGGAACACAGCATGCAGTTGCGCGTACAAACACTTATTTCATCATTTATTTCTACGAAAAGTGAATCTGAATATTCTGAGGGGGGTTTTCAGCTTTCCTCGCTACGAGAGTCAATTGGTTTTTGGTCCGACATGGTATTGTCTATGGTCCGGCAAATGAAATAATTGACTTGGTTGGAGGGGTTCCAGGAACGAAGCACCCGACTCTATTAGTCTCGTTGGTACTTTCATTAAATGTTGTTGCACTCTAAGGATCCGAACTGCCTAGTCGGGACATCGGTGAAAGAGTTCCCTTCGAAAGGGCTATTAACGAGTTAGGTTTCGCATATACTCTTCATACAAAACTACAAAACATCTCAAATTCCTTTCCTCAGTGATCAGTTTACCCTGACTCACACCTGAATCTTGACCACTGACTTATTTTTGGAAGCTCTCTCTGTCTCGCCCTTTCCCTCTTTTCCAACCCTGCATATATATATCCTGCACTTTTCCCTAGATGAAGATTCTGATTCTTGGCAGTTTCACGAACGCGCAAAGTTTTAGTCTAAGACTACGAATAGCCAATTGTTTTTGCACCACACAACCTAATAGAGTGTTATTAAGAGGAATACAACATCTTGCTTGTCGTTCAGACCAGGTTCAAAGGTTTTAGTATTCTAGAAATATTTTGCAATTGCGTTCATTTGTTTCGATATATTTTGACAGACGCCTGAAACTGGGGAAATTATATTTCACCGCGCCTATACATAATCGCTCTACAGAACGATATAGATAAAATGGAACGGGCGCGAATCAAATTTAATAAGTCCGTTGTTAATATCAGAATATGAGCCAAGGCTGCGCAGATAAAACGACTCGTATCGATTACTTGCCGCGGACAGTTATGCAAACCGAGTCCTACCAACTGGTAGAAAGCTCTTGCAACGTTGGTCGCAAAATTACCGAAATAACGGTCACCGCGACGATGTAGCAACATGGAAACATTTAATAAACACCGGTACCAAACAGAAAGTTTTACACAATTTCTTATCTTCTTTAAGAAAGACATCGGGGACAAGCGGACTGAGGTTCCAGTACGGTCGAAAAAATACTCTCTACGCGATCGTAAATATTTTAATACCAATATGTACACAAACTTCGAAATTATATCTGCCTTACAAAAATATAAACAGATCCCTCTGTAGAAGAGTTGATAAAAATTTCAATCCCAAAATTAAACACTGCGTGAGAATTTCTCTCGATCCTTAAAAATTGATCGCGAGCGTGAAAAATCGCGCAACGGCGAACGGTTATGATCGATTCGAGGCAACATAGTTGTGATAATAAGACCACCGATGCAACCGGGCGAAGAATTAACGCGGAACCGTTGCTCGGTTCGGCGGGACAGGTAAATCGGTCGGTTATTAGCCCGTCGGCGGGGCGAGAACGCGTATTAACGGAATAATTCACGCGAGTCGAGGTCCGTGGCATTCCCCTGTGTCGAGTCGACGGATCGGGATATATCAATTATCGTCAAGGCGGTTCGATCGTTCGGATCGTCTTCTGGTCGCGCGAAGGGAATGTCGCGTCGTTTGGTAGGCGATCGCGAGGGTAGTAAACATTTTCACGTAACGGGCGGGGACGAGGAGCGTGAGAAGGAGAGGACGTTGTTGTTCGGCGTCGATTAGACGGGTTGACAGGTTTACGCAGTGACGCGCATGGTTATATCGCGTATCGTGTATCAGACGAGGAGTCGTTACGAGGCAGGAAGTGTTAATGATACCCCTGCTCATTCGCTGCCCGCTCGCTTGTAATTATCGAGCTTGGTGGGTCGCGGTGCAGCCTGGACGAGAGCGGAGAATCGGGCAGGAAATTATCCACGTCGCTCTCCCTCGATACGTCTATTCAACGGGAACAATGGAATTGATAGTTGTCGGGACCCCGAGGACTCGGAACGATTTCTCGTACCGCGCGACGATGAGAACCCCTGGCGCGCATGGACGCGCTCTGTTTGACTAACGCTTCTTTCTGGTTACCTCGCGGCCGTCCGGATTATGGTCCGCCGCGATCGTAAGAGCAAATAATCCGCGTTTTTATGTCCCCGTCGTCGAAGGGATCGTTTTTTCGCGAAGGTGAGGCCGTGTAGTAAAGAAAGGTGAAAAGTGTTACGGATAAATGGCGGGATTAGCGGAACGACACTGGCCACGGCATAGTTCTGCCGGGCTCTTCCGATCCCCGGTGCACCGTGGCGTTTACAGCGAACGCGTTACGGAGTCGCGGGCTAATCTGCCGCGTGAGACGTCGCGGCGATTCGATTTTCCCTCTTCCCTGTGATCGTTCTGACCGGCGATCGCCGCGAATTGCTCGTAACTCGCCACGGCTGGATGGATATTATTAAGGAATTGAAATTCTATCGCGGATTAAGAGGAAACGCGAGACCCGGTAACTGGTTAATCGCGTCGACGACGCCGCACCGTCTCGACGTCGACGCGTCGATAGTTTCCTCGAACGCGACGACGCTGCCAGTATGTTTCGAGAAACGATCTTTACGTAATACGCGCCGATCGGTCTGCCCGAACGAAAGGAAGCGAGAGTCAGTGAACGTTTCGTAAGATTGGCTCGTTAACAGGCATCTTCTCTCGCCAAGGCCACCGCCTGGACCCCCGTTTGCAACCCCGAATCAAATAATATAATAAGGAAGACCGTTAAGTAACGCGCAGTATCGCAGCTGCCCGATCCGTGTGACACCCTTGAAACAATCGGTCCGACCGAAGAGAGGGTTATTACTCTTAATGAGCACTGGTTATTTCTTTGAGTGGCTTTGATTTGTCCTCCCTTCTGCCCAATCTCCTGCTCTTCCACGCCTGCTGCGCTCACGATCAACATCGCGTTACGTGTATTGTGTACGTATCGCCGCACGTGTGTTCAATTTATGCGCGTAAAACACACGTTCCGGGACGCACCAGCACACGCGAACGGATAGACGGTTTTACACGCGCATCGCTCTTGCCTCGTCTTCTTAGAGGGCAGAGGAGCTCATTTGCGTACGGATTGAGATAGTAGTGCTTCGGTACCACCTCGATGTGTGTTTTTGTTTAAATGTGTGACTACGTACGAGATTCTGATTGCCGGCCGCTCCCAACTTCCAACGGTTCTCAAACTCCACGTCTACGCGTCCTCAGACGAAACTACATTTTTTCTCAATTCTACTATTAAGAAATTTCTAAATGAACTTCATCGTTCTTCGATAGGGATTTGAATAATAATATTTATTGACCCCCCAATTATACGAATTTAAAAATTTATACTGTCAAACATTCTATATTTTTAAACCGTGAAAACAATCGATGGTAGAAGAATTTTAAACTTCACTCCAAAGATCGTCTTAATTTTAAGCTATGTTCATCATTGATACTTCATTAAAGACCATGTGCAAAAATTTCAATTATCCGCCAAATTTTCTTTTCAAAATATAAACACAAGATTAGATTATATATTACAGAAGAAATTGTTAAATACCGAATTTCAAATCGTTTTGCTTGCTCGAAGCTTTAAGGCACCAAATTAGCTGAACGTTGGTCGATCAGTTTTTGGCGCAATTGTGAACGTAGAGTCGAGGAGAGATAATTATCGTAAATAGATTTTTAAGGATTCCTAAATGAATCATTACGTTTAACGGGTTGAGGAGCACTGAGACTAAGATAGCCGCGACACATGCTGGAAATTTGTTCGGCGGGAATTTACGAGCGAGTTTCCGTGTCAGACGCAATACCGTGGGCTCCGCTGGTAAGTAGGTATATGTATGTCTGTATATCCTGACAGCTATAAACTCGCATTCGAAGGGCGTCGAACAAAATAATCGGGAATGTCGTTAGCGCCTTCAGGAATTTTAATGGATGTCCTGGAGGAGCGTAACGACAAGCCGGAGTTTGTCAAATTGAATCTGGTTTGCTAAGCCGACCGAATACCCTCGAATCCGCTATCGAGCAACTGCGATTAACCTGGATTTCAGATGCAATTTTAATAGGTTTCGCGTGAGCGTAATTAACGTAGCTCGGGCCTCTGAAAATTTATAGAATTTTTTTTACGCGCCTTGATGGGAATATAATTCTTTCGAATTGGTACCCAACGGTGACTTTCCGATCGTAGATTGCGAAAGATTCGTATTTAATTATTAGAGAGAGAAGTCGAAACTCGGGATCTGCTTATGATAATTACGCGCAGCATTACGTTAAAAGAAAATTACAAATCTGTCGGGCTCTGAATTCCGGAAACGTCTGATGCAACTGCTGGTGTAATTTAGAAAAAGTGCTTAAATCAATTATCTGTAAGTATTTTTGATAAAATATATGTACAATAGACTCAATACTCTAATAGGATTAACGTGACTTCTTTTTATTATTCTACTATGTTTTCAGAAAACAAGAAGCCACAATAATTTCATTTTATTTGTATTCTTGACCCTGAGCTAGACATTTACAGTCATCGTAATTTTAATTTAACGTTTGATTAATCTCTGCAGAGTTCTGTGATTTTCACTACAAAAAACCCTGAAGGAAACGTCTATTGTTCCAAATAATAACGCTTCTTGAAGCACTCTGCATACTCGTCTCGATGTTCTACCAGATCGTCGACTATAATTCTATTTTCGCTTCCGCGTGGGTAAAAACCAGGACCGCGAACAGGTTAAGGGTCATTCACACGGCAAGTTATCGGGGCCCAGTACGAAATTCGTACAATTTGATCCGGCCTGACGATGGTGGTCCGTACGGTATTAATTTTCGCGCAATCTTCGAATGGTTGATCGACGCGAGATCGACCGGCGTAGGATCGCCGGAGAGCGGCGTGGAGTCAATGCCACGGTCGGGATCGATGCATCCGCGCATCCATAACTATGGTACGCGAAGTATGCAACAACTGTGCATTCCACATATGCTCGCTGGCGTGTTCTCACGTGGTGACCACCGCACACCGACGTAGGAAAACACGGTGCGAACGTGGGCGTGCATTCCTGCCTTCGCATTATCTCCTCTTCACTCTCTTTCATTTTCTGTCTCCGTCGGGACCGCGGGGGCCCCTGGTAACCCGTCCTCCTTCCCGTCCCCCTCCCTTTCCGTCGATCGCCTTCCTACGAGAGGAACCCTTCCTCCTCTTTTTATTCCACATCCTGGCCCGTTATCGTGGATACCACGGCCCAGAACGGCTGTTTCACACCTCCGCTCCCGCGAGAATTAGGAAATAAATTAGCGACCGGGCTAATTTCGTTATCTCGCCCGACGCGAGACCCTCCCGCTTGAGACGTCAAGGGACCGATGTCCGAGTCTTCGAACTGCTGCCCGGACACGGTTTCAGCCGTGTCCCAACGCCAGGATCAATGGCTCTTTGCTCGTTCTCCGTTCCGTTCCTCTCTCTTCTTCCACGCTCTTCTTCTTTCGCTGAACGTATCTCCGGATCAGCGAATGGTACTTCGTTAGAAACGGTCCGGTTCTGATTGAGATGGCAGTAGATGGGCCCGTGGAACGGTCTCTCGTAACAAAAAAATTCTCCCCTCGATCCGCAATTGTCCACCTGTACCTGCATTTTGACTTCGCTTCTCGGAAACCCCTACGAAAACTACGCGACATATTTTTCCTATCGAATTTATATGTCGATATATAATTGGACGACTGTTCCAAGACTGACGATCCATAGATCGTATGTATTATCCAGGTTGAGTTAAAAACTTGGACAATAAACTGACACGGTTACTTTTTGTTGGAACCATACTCTCTGGACTTTTCAATTGAAACAAATTTCATCGATGGCTAGCATGTAAAATACCGATATAAAATATTTGGAGCAACCCATAGCTCGCTTTTATCGTGAGATAAGCGCTTTAATAAATTCCAGAGTAGTAATTTATGTTAGTAAACGGACGACGTTCGTGTCGAAGGGCCCAAATTTGGGTTGGACGGTTCCGAGTCACCTGGCCAGCAGTTTGACGTCGATACCGAGTACGACGTTCGTTGTAGGGTCTCCCAGCGCATCCCTCAGGAAATGTTGGATGTCGAGGATCACGAGGAAGTCGTAATTTCTACGAGAACGAGGCAGCCGAATGAATCGACGACGGCTTATCTCCCTGAACGGCTACAAAATCGTTTCGTACGCGTATCGGACAAGATAACGGCGGCGCCGTATCGATAAATTCCGTTAATTAATTATTGACGTGTCCCGGGGCTATTTTCGCGTCCATCGCATGCGAAGGTAGACGGGTCCCTCTTTTCCTATCTTTCTTTTACTTAATTCCCATTCCGGACTAAATCGTGTTTGTCCCCTTTGTGGGCGGCGAGAATTATTCGACGCGTTTATCTCTCGACTATTTTCTTTTACCTCCCCTGGCTGTTATTGCGTATAACAAACAGAAATTATTACCGTAGATAAAAATTCAACGCCTGTAGCCATTTGCATTTCTCGATGATTCGATTTTCGATTTGCAATGGAAAAGTACAGTAAGCGCTTCTTTCATAAAATTAACTGTGAACAAAAGTCGATGTAGTAGCAACTGTCTTCGCTTTTCCTGCTGTAACGCGGTTAGTGTACCTGTGTACGCAAGATTGAGCCATCGCGCTTCTTGCTCCACATCGAGCCATTAATTTCGCCCCGTTCGATAATTTATCGTTCGAGTATTATTTAAAGCGGTGGCTTTCATAACTTATTGGGGCACGCTTACTTTCACGCGCCTCGAAGACGCAACGATCGGTCCATTCATTAGACGTAATCGCGGCGTGAAAGTTCGTCTCGATCTGAACAAGTGTCGCGCGTCCGGATAATGGAAAGCAACGATTACGTCGTACTCGCGACACCGAATCTCGGATATTGTTCGATGCAAATTCCCGGGCGATTTCGAGGCAGGTGTTGTTTTCTCGACATCTGTGTACACCGTGTCGACCGAACGGTAGGGATTAAGCAAACATTTTTTTTACGAGCACCGAGGGAGATGCAAGTGCCCATTCGTTAAATACTTTACGCGACGCGATATTAATTCGCGTATCGATAGTCGGCCGCCTTATCGTTGAATTACGTCGCGTTGCATAGGCAGGATGGAGAGAAATACTGGCTGTCGAGCGTGCGAGTCTGTTGTCCGAAATTTAAGAACGCTGCACCACCTGTACTTTCGTGTCACTCATTAATGAATTCCTGCTTAACTGCCGATTGATATCTGAGAACGGTGGTCGAGTGATTTAGGGCCTCTCGCGACGGTACATTGCTGGACAAAAGGACACCACGCTTCAAAATTAATCTAATTTTCGTTAAAGTTCAATTTTTTATTCATATATACAATTACTCTAATATTCGAATATTACGATAGAGTTGAATTCCGATTATTTGGCATACTCCGGACTGGATCAATGCTGGAAAATTAGACTATACCTGCGTATGAAGTGATAAAAACGAGGAATATAATCTTTTAGGAAAAGAATTTTTTTCTCAAAAATACGTACGATTTCGGGGTTACGTTTATTCACCGAAAATGATTGTAATTGACCCTTGCAACCGAGAATAATTTTTCCAGAACGATTTGAAATTTTTTAATTTTGTCGAAAAATTTGTTCACCTACTCGAATTTTTTTCTCGAAAATGCGTACGATTTCGGGTGTATGTCTATTGACCAAAAATGATTGAAATTGGCCTCTGCAATTGAAAATAATTTTTCCAGAACGATTTGAAATTTTTTTTTTTCGCCGAAAAATTCAGGCACCTACGCGTTAGAAAAATATTCGATGAACGGAAACTCCATCGAAAAAGATGGTTAAATACGGAACGAAATAGAACATATGTTTCATGTACGAATAGATATGAGTCAGAATCGCGTTAGGTATTAGGAGTCATATCTGAAGTCACGTATGTAATGATATAATAATACATATTTGAGGTACTAGAGGGCAATGTGTAAAATTATATATCATCGAATATCACGTACGAACTTGATTTATCAAATGAAATATAAAAATACTTTCGACTGGCAACATTTAGTTACGATTCACGTGACATTGCAACTAGAGCCCCCATTTCGCGTGAAATTGAAGTTGTACGCATTGCAACAGGTGATTTCAAGGCTGCAGCGCCTTATTTCACGTACATTTAATACACGCGTGTTCAGGATTCAACGTATTTCAACACGCATTATTATCTTTGTGCGTTAGCCATTTTGTCATTCCTGTTTTACTTTCGAGGTAATATGTTCGCAACTATTTTTCAATTTTTAACATCTTAAATCGCAGTTCAGTTGTTCATGGAAGATCACATATTTATAAATTTACAATTTATCCACAAAATTATAGCAACGACATTACGAATACGACTATTTTTTATTTCATATTTCCACAGCGTGATATCTTGATTCTTTTTCAAAATCTAACCCATCTGTGGAATCATCTGATGATAAAAATAAAATACGTGTCAAAACGGACCCACGTCAATCTTGCAACACTATACGAATACATAAAACAAATAAAAGTAGCGTTGAAATTAAGGGATGGGTCGCTCGAGTCCTCAAAATCACTCAGAAAGATTAGAAACGACGAGAAAAGACTTAAAAAGAATTCTCCCTTAAATGCACTCGAATCAAGAGACCACGAGCGTGTATCCGAGCTTCCGTATATCCGCGTCACGCGAAATAAGGGGCATTAGCGTCTAGCCGTGTTCCCTGGGATGATTTTCACGGCTGCGCGTGTATTTTAATACGCGCCTAGGATCGTATCCTCTAATTGCAGTGTCATCGTTATTCCCCCCACGTCGGAATACGCGTTTCAGGGTGCACCGAGTAGCCAGGTTATTAAGGATTTTCCCATAGCGAGAGTCGGCTTGACCAAGACTCGCGTCCTATGACAGTGTTCCGGAGATCTTTCTTCGCACGATCGTCAGCGGGATCCACCGAAAGCTGGGCCCGTATTGAGTCTGCATAACGCGTAGGGTGCCGCAGAAGCCAGAAGGTGGAGTTTGCTGTCAGGTACCCGATTCCTCTGCCCGTAACGAAGAGGTAGAGAGGTCTTCGACCGGTAGCCTAAGTCGAGAAGCAGTCCCTAAAGAGGCACCAGGGTCATTAGCGAACGGAACATTTATCCTTGTCCCTCTTTGTCGCTTCTTCTCTTTCTCTTGGTCGGGTGTTCGCACTTGATTCGCCGTCGGTATCAACGGGTGCCAGGCAGGAAGACCCGTATTATCGAGTCAATTGTCTCTCACCCTCCTCCCCCGGGCAGTTCAGCTGACTATAAAATCATTATCACCCGTCCACCACCACCGTCACCAACCACCAACCTTCCCCCCTCCATCCCTCCCAGCCGTTGCTTCTCTCTCGACGTTGAACGCTCGATTATCCCATTAATACGACGGGTCCGTGCGTCCATCCGTCCCGTCGGATCTTTAATTATTTAAATGCAGAGCAACACGGAGCCTCCAAAGTCAGGGGCGGATCTCGTCCGCGCAGATTCACCTCCGATCTGCTCGCGTATTTCTCAAATTCCTTTCGAAGAACCGTCTCGTTCGTCACCGCGATGATCGTTTCCAGCTTTTAACCCTGATCCGTGCGCCAAGTTTCTTTGCTAATCACCTTAAACAGCTTTTAATTCGATCACAAGACACCTGTTGATTTATTCGTGAATTTATTTGTAAATTTTTTATTCTCAAAGTATCTAGATACGAATTTAGCTGGTTCTGTGTATCGTGAACAGGGAGCAGAGAAGCTCGTGGCATATTTAGATCATCGATGCCAACGAGGTTTAAAAGAGCCGTCGTTTGCGGATTATTCAGCATCGGGCGACGTGGGTAACCAGACGCGTTTCGCTTCTCGTTGCAAATGGGTTAATAGGTTAGGAACGATTCGAATTATAGGCTAACGTGGCGATTGCCGTGCCAGACCATTTCTTGGCACGGCGGGAAAAATGTTCGTTTTAACGAAACTGGAGTACGCAATGTGAGCCAATTTGGTAAATCGTGATTACTCCATTCAGGCCTGCTCGCAAAGGTGATACGTCGGGAACGCGGGCAATTTCGATGGACGCGAGCAGTATATCCGATAACGATCTGATATTTGTCTCTGTAACCGCGTACCGCCCTGATACGCTGAAACCAATACCCTTGGAAGACTTGGCTCGACGATTCTTAACTGCTACGCGGGCAAATAAAAAGGTTTTCATAACTCTCTGCCCCCGTGGAACGAGGAAGTGCGTCCGGCATTTTAACTTGTCGACGTCAACAGATGTCTGAAAGACGATCGTAATATCAATATTATTCCGCTCGTCGCCATTATAAATCGTTTCAAACGCAATTAATCATTCCGCGCGCTTAATTGCCCGCTTTTGTCGAAAACGGAGTGGGAGAATTTAGAATAGGTCTCGATATTAAGATGTCTATTTATGTCTTGTAATTTTTAATATTCTTTTCAACGTTATAAACTGTTCAATCTTCCATTTTTTGAACTTTGAAAACCGGTTCGATATCAACGCGAACCGTCTAATTTTATAAAGATTTTATGGCGGACGCGAGATATAAATAGGGGTTGCGTGGTAAAAGAGGTTAACAAGATTCTGGAAAAATTAATGAACGAGAAGAATCGAGATAAGAAAAATATTTTCCCTGTAAGTGGTTCAATCTATATTAGCGATACTTTGGTTTCAAAAAAATGTATAAATATCAATTGGTCGAAGGGCGGTTACGCGATAATTTCCCCTCGAGCAGTGTGTTAAGAATGGCGGATAAATAGCGTAAGAGCGCGAAGGTAGATGTTGCTGAGCACCGAACGATAAATACTGCCTGCTTGTTCCGATAATTAATGAAATAAGATTAACTATACATCGTGACTGTTATGACCGCGTACGTCACCGTGACCATAACGGGCATAGAACGATTGTAACTATCATTAAGCGAGGATTTAATGAGCGAGGCGTGCCGGACGTGGGAAGTCGTCTATCGTGCGGTAATTATCGTGTTGTAATAGGGATCGAGAACAGGAGTGGACTACGGGCATGTGACCGCTTCGCCACTTTGCGCTCGGGTACGCGACAACGAGATCGTTTTACGAAATCGCAGCAATGGCTGACGGCGCCTGAAACGTGGGAACAGATGAGAATGAACACCACAACGTCGATGATCGCGACGGTACGCGTTAAATTATTTCCAACAGAGATACACATTGGCTTTAAAGATATCTTTTCGTGCGAGACACTGGTGTAATTACAGTGTTCAGCAATTCGTTTAGCAACGAGTGATCGTTCATGAACGACGTCGACTATTATTACCGATGATTGCTATGCCGTTGGACGGAAAAACGACGCTCCGAACGCGTCGAAAAGAGTAACGACAGGTCTTCGGAAAGGGGTGAGCATCGACGGGAAACGTCGCGACGCGGAATTAAGAGGAGATTTCGGTATTAAAAAAAAGAAGAAGCGACGCGATAGGAAGGAACACCCCTTTAGCGACATCCCCGTTTACCATTCCACGAGGATGGTCGGGTTCTTTAACTGACGCCACGTCGGCGGATTAGGTCTCGTTAGGATATCGCGGAGTCGTTAAAAATAATTGTCAGTCGGATAATTAAGGGGTGGAGAGACCACCCCTCGGATGGCGAGGGAATATTTTTCTTTGCCGGAGGAGGAACGATTTCCACGGTCTGTTTCTTAGACCTAACTCCCCGAACCTCTTATATTTGCCTTCGCGTTCCCTTCTCTCTTTTTTTATTCAATCTTCGCGCACAACGGTCTCCTTCTCGTCAATCTGCTTACGTTCCTCCTCGAGCGGCTCTTTATCCGCGGTCCGTATTTTGTTAGCACATCGTTAGGAAGCCCGAAAGGGGGTGCGCGTTTTTCCTTCTTCTTCTTCTTCTTCTTCTTCTTTTTTTTTTTTCGTTCGATCGAGAGAGGGTGAAGGCACGGAAGGTGGATTCTCGAGGCTCCGGTTCAACTAACGGGGCCGTGCATCGCTTGTTACGCAGATCGGACGCGCTCGGAATTGAATTTTTAGCGAAGGAACGCGCCGCGTTGTTTGTATTCACGTCTGCGTGGTATACATCAACCTAGACTAAACCTTATAAGAGCAACGACGGTTACGTAACCCTTTAATACCATGGCTAGCGAAACCATCGCGCGTTTACACGTTTCCCGATCCTTTTGCTATTTTATTGGCTGATCGAACGAAAACTAAGACGTGGTATTTTGTCTAGCTATTATGTAATGGCCCCCGGTTAAATTAGCTGAACTTTTGATATGATGTAGTTCATTATGTCTTGATGAAAAGTTCCAATGGGCCAAGCTAGTAAATTGAACAGTTTCCGAGATACGGAGGATCAAAAGTCAATAATAGTATGCCTTATTTTAGACTACCATGTTTGAGCATATTTGAGTGTAAGAAGCACTGTTGTACACTGTTCATTTATTTGACTTCTTCAAACTCAATAGTAGTACTGTGGGCCCTTAAATATTACCCCTTGATCCTCTGACCCTCTGACTCTCCCTCAGGAGTAAAAATAAAATGACGCCAAAAAGGTAAAAAATGGTTCTCTTTTTCAATGTACAAACATGAAGCACTATTATTGACATTTGATCCCCTATATCTCGGAAACTGTTCAATTTACGAGCTTGGGCCCATTGGAACTTTTCATCAAGACATAATGAACTACATCGTATCAAAAGTTCAGCTAATTTAACCGGGGGCCATTTTCCATAAGATCTGTGCGGGGTCCTTTGTTTTGTATTCATATAGAAAGGAAACATCACGGAACGAGAACAACGCAACGTAATAACTTTTCAGACGGACGGATAGAAATGATAAAGATCCAGATCGACGTCGGATCGGAATTTGGCACGTTCAGACGAGAGGGGGAGCAGAAAGAGAAACGCACGGTCGTCTTTGCGGAGGGGCGGTTGGTTGCGTAAACCCCTCGCGACGAAGGATGACTGGGTAGCATTGTAAATATTAATGCGGCGAGCTCGGGGCAAAGAAAAATATTTGAATAATAATTACCGGAGGCACCCCCCCTCTGGCCCTTGTTACGCCCTCGTATAATAAAAAGGTTCGCGGGAGGAAGAAGACGCACGCGAAGACGGGGTCGCTACGAGAATTTTCTAATTAGGAGGATCCGGAGTCGGATCCGCAAACAATACTAGAAGCAGCGGTTCCTCGTCTTTGCGAGACACTCGAGGTCCTCCCGAGGAGAAAGATTTTAATATCCAAGGCTTCGACCGTTATTATCACTCCCTTATTTCCGTCGCAAAGGAAAACAACGAGCGCCGCGCGGCATTGGAGGAATCTCGATCCCCGTAATTTATGGTTTGCCGGAATAAGGAAACGATCCGCGATTGACGATTATTCGTTAAAAGTTTATTCCCGTCAAGCATTTTCGTTTTCGACTCTTTGTATCGAGACTTCGTTAAAAATCTTTTACGAATTTTCAGGATACACTCTGTTCGGGAGAAGTCTGACATAGACTGACCTGAGACTACTAGGAGTAGTCCTGTTTTAACCCCTTAACGTTCATGCTCGAGTCTGACTGCTTTGAAAAACAATATTTGTTTAATCCAACGGTTTAAGGGATGATAATATTTGTTTTCCTTCAAATTACACGTTAGATACAACATTGTAATTAACAAAACTGAATAAAGAAAACTGATCATTGTTGGTTAACCCGAAAAATATGAGCGTCAAGGGGTTAAGTACTCCTGTTTTAAAAAGCAAAGAATTATTTGCTGCATTAGTTATTAATACCGAAACTATGATGAAATATGCGTAAATATATACCCGTTGCGTTTCTGCGTTAAATAAATCGCCAAAAGCTCGATACTCGCGTGTTTCTATTTACCTTGAAGCACGCAAGATTATTCGTCGAAATTCCATCGCGTAGGCAGGTCGTTTTCTACGATGTAACTAACTTTAAATTATGTGCCAATAAGGAAGTCTCGCGGAACTTGTTGAACAGGTAATCGATACGCGGGTTTAATTACTGTATCGTCTGTAGAATAAGACGAGTGTGAATTTTACGACAAATACGCCGGCGCGACGCGAGCTTGAGTTATAATTACCCGCTTATTTGTTTTTGCCACTCGGTATAAATAGGTTGACTCGTAAAAAATCTAGATATACACGTACGAAGAGTGGAGGAATTGGTTGTCGCGGAATACACGAGTTACCATCGGGCGATGCAGTTTACAAAGCTCGTAAAATATTCCGCGTATCTTGTTTTCGCATCTAACTGTAACGCTGAGACCGAACGAGGTTAGATATCGATAATAGCGATTTTAATTGTTTGTTTTGCCTTTGAAGTGCCACGCAGAGGCGGAGCCACCCGATAAATAAACGAATAGAAACTTAATAGAATGGTAACGAGTAAATATTAAAGAGGTAACGATACGAGTACAATTAATTAATCTCCTGAAGCGTCGTGGAACGTTTGAACGCGGTAATTCGAGACGCTAAAAGAGGAGAATATCTGTCGAGGCGTAACAATCACCGCCAACTGGACTGAAATTAAGAAATAAAACGGCAGTTACGCCCTGTAATCAAAGTGCTTCGAGGCGTTAATTGGATGAACGATGGTACTTACACGAGAAATGGAGTTTGCCTCGTGCACACCAGGGTCTTCCTTCATTCGACTTCGTTTTCAGAAATTTTTCCCGTAACCGAGCATTAAATCTGTTCGCCGATTGGTCGATCCACGCGACACCGAAACGTGATTAAAGTAATTAAGCCGGGGCCGGGATGGCGAGTGTATAAAAATAGGGCGTTAGTGTTTTCCAGAGGGGATTAAGAAACCCTATCGAGATGGCGACCGGTACCCGTATAATTTAAATTCGCATTTATACACCGTGCTCTCATCGGCTGAGTTCGAATTAAGGGTTCTCGAACAACTTTCACGTGTTTTCATCGCGTCGCCGTACACGTCCCCCTCTCCCGCAGATTACGTACAAGTTCCTCAACCTCTTCAAACCGTTTAACATTTTGTTCTCGCATAATCGACCTCTGGGAATGGCCTTTCCATCCATGATGTTGATTAAAATTATTGTATATTCTGATCTGCTTATCGTTGCAACGATATTCCAACCCCTTCGTGGTACTTAAAATTTAGACTCGATAGCAGCATATCTTGACACTAGAGATGCATACGCAATTAAATTAACATATTAATTTTTTGGTGAATCTAATTTCTGGGAACGTTTCGCTACGTTGGACATTTAGTCGACGCGTGTCCGAGTAATTTAAGAAACATGATAATTTACTCCCAGTAATTTCTCGGGTTTGACGCGCAGCGTAATAAAGCGCAGACGACAGGAAGTAAGAAACTGGGACGTCAGATTTGTCTGGAAAGATTAAGAAGCCCTATCGTGATCAAGACTCGAGCATGTAACTATTAGATGGCTCGATACCGTAATAAGGAATGAAGATTTCCAGGGTAAAGTGCAGTACGCGACGCCGATGGCAGGCCCGATTCCTCGATATTGATTCCATGTCTAATTAATTGCGAATTACAAAAGCGGGCACGGCGTAATCATATCGGCGAATGGGGGGAACTGAACGGGGCTCGAAATTCATAGAATATGCAAACGTTGTCGGTGAGTTCAAAGGGGCTACTCGGAATAAATTAAGGAAAGGGGTCACGGTACGTGGTTTTCCTCTTTCCTGCTGGTTCCCTGACAGTCATTAGG
Organism: Colletes gigas; assembly: GCF_013123115.1. Lineage (NCBI taxonomy): Eukaryota > Metazoa > Arthropoda > Insecta > Hymenoptera > Colletidae > Colletes > Colletes gigas. The sequence continues at coordinate 635,457 of NW_025106659.1, read as the reverse complement.
ATAATCAACGAATTAGCGTTCCCGCGCTAAGGACTGGATAAGGTATAGGGAGTTAGCGGGACAAAGTGCGTCTCGACACGCGATGCCCCGGAATGATGCAGATACGATGCACACTCATCCCTAGGAGATTCCCCTCTCGATCAATCCGACACCATCGCTTCCATTATACTTTTTATACTCGCGGAATATCCTTTGAAGCGGAGTTTCAGTCCCGAGCAGAACGATTCGACGCGTTTAATTCCGAAAACGTAAATTTTATACGAAACTCAGGGGGCCACTACCGCGAACCCTCCACGAAATCGACCCTCTTTGTTTTAAATTTTTCCATAGAATTTCGCTTAAAAAATATACTTAATGCATAATAATATAATAGTTAAGCAAGCTAGTCAATATCGAGAAAGTTAGTCAACATTACTATTCGAATTTACAGAAAATATATTTTAAAATAAATTCAACTATAATAATATATTCTAACGTAAATTTTATACGGAACTCAGGGGGCCACTCTATCGCAAACTCTACCCAGGAAATCGACCCTCTTTGTTTCAAATTTTTCTAACGAATTTCGTTTAAAAAGTATACTTAATGTATAGTAATATAATAGTTAAGCAAGCTAGTCAATATCGAGAAAGTTAGTCAACATTACTATTAGAATTTTCAGAAAATATATTTTAAAATAAATTCAACTATAATAATATATTCTAACGTAAATTTTATACGGAACTCAGGGGGCCACTCTATCGCGAACCCTATCCAGGAAATCGACCCTCTTTGTTTCAAATTTTTCTAACAAATTTCGTTTAAAAAGTATACTTAATGTATAGTAATATAATAGTTAAGCAAGCTAGTCAATATCGAGAAAGTTAGTCAACATTACTATTCGAATTTACAGAAAATATATTTTAAAATAAATTCAACTGTAATAATATATTCTAACCTAAATTTTATACGAAACTCAGGGGGTCATTCTACCACGAACCCTACCCAGGAAATCGACCCTCTTTGTATTAAATTTTTCTAAAGAATTTTGTTTAAAAAATATACTTAATGCATAATAATATAATAGTTAAGCAAGTTATTCAATATCGAGAAAGTTAGTCAACATTACTATTCGAATTTACAGAAAATATATTTTAAAATAAATTCAACTGTAATAATATATTCTAACGTAAATTTTATACGGAACTCAGGGGGTCATTCTACCACGAATCCTACCCAGGAAATCGACCCTCTTTGTATTAAATTTTTCTAAAGAATTTTGTTTAAAAAATATACTTAATGCATAATAATATAATAGTTAAGCAAGCTAGTCAATATCGAGAAAGTTAGTCAACATTACTATTAGAATTTTCAGAAAATATATTGTAAAATAAATTCAACTATAATAATATATTCTAAAATAAATTCAACTATAATAATATATTCTAAAATAAATTCAACTGTAATAATATATTCTAAAATAAATTCGACTATAATAATATATTCTAAAATAAATTCAACTATAATAATATATTCTAAAATTGATTAAGAATAATTAAAAATTTTATGTTGATTTGAATATCAGAGTTGTTTCTACTTGAATAAGACGCCACGTTTTGTGCAAGTACCGAAAAGCGTGACGAAATAACGTACCAATAGCAATCGGCGTATTTTACGAATCGATCGGTAAATATTTAATTTCGCGAGGAGAGTGGAAATAAAACTTAATGGCGCGTAACTGGTACACGCACGAAGACAATTTTTTACCCTCTAGGGGGAACCCTCGTGAAAAGAATTTGCTCGAACTGTGTCCTGCGATCTTCGTCGAAGATAAACCGACCCACGTGGTAAAAGAGCTGAACTATCTCATCGTGTTTTTCACGCCCCAAGACAGAATCTTTCATTCCGTGCCCGTAAAGGGTACGTTCGCGTGTGAAATTGAGGAGGACGATAGACGAGTGTGTTAACTTGTACCAATTAACTGCTCCTTAACTCCGACCGGAAGTACGTAGTTCATCACTTTTACCACCCATGCGCTGACACGGGTTGTTGTGCACGTATATCGGATGTCCAATTTGTGTTTAAGCCTCATTACTTCTGCCTCTTACAAACGTATGGAGTATTTATAAATCTGTTTCGAAAAATTCATCAATCGTAACAATTACATTTAATTGAGCACCGACAAACAGGAATAGATTAACGATAAAATCGATTTCTAATTTATCAAATTGTGAATAAAACTTAAAATTTTCAAAATACTTTGAAAATATTTTTGACCACGCGTACTCGTAATTCGCCGACATTGTCCGCTACCAGGAAGCGACTAATTAATTAAACGTCGTTCAAAGCGTTCGTCGTAATTAACCGTGTAAATATACAAAGCAGTTCGCGAAATAACTGCACGTCGATTCGCGAAAACATCGACGCTCTCGTGGAGCGAATTAATTACAATTAAAGCATCCTGTTTCGGCCGGGTTCGTTATCCGAACGATTCAGAGCGTTTCTGTGGCCCGCGTCAATGGATTCTTTAAGGGTTCCTCGGCTTTAAGCCTTTAAGCACCTGACCATAAAGTCACTGGTAATTGTCTCGGTGAATCTGAACGACCCACCCTCGTCGACAGATATGCAAATAACTCGGGGTTAGTTAGTTAATGGGGTTGCCGGGGTCGGTGTCTGTGAACGGAGTTCATTCATTAAGGGTTGATGGCTTAATTGCCAGCTCGCAGCATCACCGCCACCCCCTATCACGGTCATCAACCTACCCCGTCCGTTTACTCGTCTTCTACCACCTCTCCTGTTCCCTAGCAACAGGTTGTAACAGGAGACGTTTGTACAGACTGCTCTCCGCAAGCCGGGATTCAACTCGTTTCACGTCCCGAACTGGCGTTAATTAATTGTCCCGGCCTGGCCGTCGTCGACCCGACAGGAAGACCTCTTTTCCCTTCCGTCGCGGGTTAATTGTCGAGCACGTCGTTAACGCGATCTTTTCTGCCCTTTTATCCGGTCGAGAAAGTACTCTGGTTTTTAATGAGCTTCAAACGCTCGCTCGAATCCGCCCGCTTGCTTCTTTCCCCGCCTGTTATCGCGTCCTCGACGGGGACGCGTCCGTCATCGAGCAAATTTATTTTAAACCGTGCCCGCAAACGTTTCGTTCCCTTTCTCTTTTCCTTACCGCGTTAAACGACGCAATTAGCAAAACGGGTGGTTCTTGACATTTTTGAAAATCGATTCGAGGGCTGAGATATTCCGTTTCCACTACGAAGAATCGTGTCGTCCATCGTGAATGGGGAAACGTTCTTTTTTTTTCCATTTTACGCGGAGAGGTCACGACTATACGAATTTTCGCCATTCGTATGCGACACGGTGGCGCTGTCAACGCGGGTCGACGTGAATTATCGCGAGTGTCAGGCTTTACGTACAGCTCGTATGAACGGTTTAATTTAAGGTCGCCAGGTTTCATTCCTGGTAGAAAGCGCGCGCGCGGAGGGAAACGGGTAAAATAAATAGAAAGAATGCTTTTCTGAACTCGAGCGTCCCGTTACTTTCGACTCGTTCGTCGGCCGAACACGTACTTTTCATGCGATTTTTCACAATACTCGCTCGATCGAGACCACTTTAAACTCAAGCCTTTGTTTACCGTGGACAGTAAAACATCACGGAAATTCTTTTCCGCGTGCTTTCCTAGGGCACCGAACTTTACTGTATAATAATCCCTCCTCGACAAGAGGAATGAATAATCAGATTTCCGCTATTTCTTACGACACCGATTCGTGACAGGTTTGATAAACTTAGATCCAAGACAAAGTACTCCAGGAATCGTAATTAGAAATAATTCTCGATCCGGATCAGTCAAATAGGAATTGATTAGTAAAATGTTGTTAAATACTCGAAAAGGTTTAATAAAACGTCATAACGGTTCCAACGATGTTTTACACGATAAATGTACACCGTACGTATTGCTCGTATAGTTTGCATATTTTTCGGTACGTACGTGCACGAATGTCACATATTCTTTGCATAACTTACGTGCATAAATGGAACATGTTCTCTGCATACATCACACGCGTAAACATCCACAATGCACGTAGAAGTGTCTACAAAAAGTGTCATTTTCGTACTGTTTGAGGCAACGAGATCGAAAGTCCAGCCACCACCCACGCGTTAGCGTTCTACGTTCGAAGCTAGTAGGTTTCTTTCCGGATTCTCGAGGGTAAGAAAGAGCACAGTCTTCCCGCCATCGCGTAAATATGCACAATGCACGTAGAAGTGTCTACAAAAAGTGCCATTTTCGTATTGTTTGAGGCAACGAGATCGAAAGTCCAGCCACTACCCACGCGTTAGCGTTCTACGTTCGAAGCTAGTCGGTTTCTTCCCGGATTCTCGAGAAATTTGGTAAGAAAGAGCACAGTCTTCCCGCCATCGCGTAAACATCCACAATCTACGTAGAAGTGTCTACAAAAAGTACCATTTCCGTACTGTTTGGGGCAACGAGATCGAAAGTCCAGCCACCACCCACGCGTTAGCGTTCTACGTTCGAAGCTAGTCGGTTTCTTTCCGGATTCTCGAGAAATTTGGTAAGAAAGAGCACAGTCTTCCCGCCATCGGATATAGCTGGCCATATAAGCCGGAGATGTGCCGTGGATGGAAATGGTCGTACTTGGGGTAGAATCCAGAAATTCCCGACCACGCGATTGTCTATCTCAGCTTCTGCACGAGGAGTCGTGAACGCCGCTGAAGGCGGGGATGATTTAGTAATGAAGATATTAACGGACCGAAAGCGTGCCACGGAATACTGAGATTCAACTATCTAACGGCTAACATAACTCACGTTTATGACTCCATAGCGGCCGCTTCTTCCCGCAGCCTTTGTCAGACCGTCGCCCCTTTTTTTCTTTTCGCAACACCCGTTACACCGCGGGCAATTAATGCCCAAATCGCTGGGGAAACATTCGAGACGGTAACGTCTGCGGTTTTGCGACAATATCCGACCATTCATATTTGATGGCTCACGTGATCACACCGACTAATTTCAGAATCGATACGACAATTGATATACATTTGTTCTTTTCAAACTTCGAACGATCGCGACTTCATTTTCTGTTTTTACTAATCATACTAATCGTGACATCTCTTAGCAATAAATCTCTTAAAATAAACTCCATGTAATGTGTCACGTGATCTTTGCGTTATTACAACATTCCGATTTCCGGCTCTGTACTCTTCATCGCTCAATTTCGTCTCGTCAGCCGAGTTGTAAACACAACAGCGACTCTTTGTGCAAACTGTGTTAAATAAATTTACTTATAATTAGACTGCGGATCTTCATGCAAATTCATATTTTTATTAATAAAATTAATGAAATTGGAGCTTTGTAGAGGGTTGTCTCAACCCCTAGATATAATAATTCGTACCTTATTTTAAGTATTTCTTATATTCTTGCATATTAACTGAATTCTGTAGTTTTTTGAAAATTAAAATTTCCCATAAATGCATAAACATCCGCAGTCTACTTATAATAAACCAAAAACTACAACATTTACATTTCAATATGCTACAACAGCTTCGGCAGTTTGTTTACGCTGTATAAATTTATTACGTTTTCACTGTATTTGTTTACTTTTGTCACGAAGACGTATTCAGTAGACATTGAAAATTATTGTACGTTTTAATTTGTTTGTAATTGACCCAAAGGGAAAGAGAATTCGTAGATTTTGTATCTGAATGAACGTGGATGGTTTAGGGGTTGCGGAGGGTCTAAGAGAAAAAGGGACGAGAGGGAAAGAGCATGGCGTACAATAAGTTTCAGTGGGATACATTAGCGGAGTTATACTCCCGGAGGCACTGCTGGCTACGCGGTATATCTTGGTTATTTTTTACTATCGCCTCTGGCAACAGATAGAAGCATGTGGAAGGGGTGATTTCCTCACCCTTCGCCAGACCCTATTTCAGGGCGCAGAAAGGGACACTCAGATATCGCCTATCTCGAGGCCTTTCAGCAGATTCTCGTGGAACTTGAAATTTGTCGCGTTGTTTAATAAAATGCCAAACGGCTCTGCGATGCTTTCAACTTCATTTTCAACATTCACTGAGATTATTATAGACACTGTAATCTTGTATTCGCGTTGTAGCGATGAAAAGTAATATTTTTTCGCGCGTGGAAGAATCGTTCGTAAGTTTCGAATCGTATTTTCCACGCTCCACATTTTTCCCGCACGGATGATAGGAAGTTATCCCAGGGGTGAGGGATATTTTTATATTTATGGCGTTGCGGAGGGGAGAGGGAAGGTGGCACTAATGTAACCCCCCCTTTTTTTTGGTAATAACCATACGCGATAGTCACGCAGAGCGAGAAGAGTCGAATTATGGGGTGGGCGAGGATATTCCGTGGGGTAAAAAAAACTTATTTCGAGGGGCTGTCTATACACAGCACGGGGTGGTTCTATTTTTTTTCGAATCTGCCCTCTTACGAAACGCATTCTGGTCTCGTATCGCCTTGGCTTAAATTTCAATTCGATTTTATTAATTAGTAATCGCGTTCTTCGAGATCGCTTTAGACGATGTCTTCGATTTCGTATCGTTAGCGTGGGTTTTCAAATGCAATTGAATTTTCATCTCGAATTATGATTGCCTGATGCTCCATCAAATGTACGAAAGAAGGTTCGTTTATTTTAAAGATCGAAGGGTGTGCCAAACTTTCGAGCGACAGTGCATGTCGTTGGAAACGAAAGGAGAAAATTGGGAAAGAGAAATTGTCGAAACTAATCCGCGTAAAACTGTTTGAATGTTAGTCATTCAACGATCGTTCGTTGCTTGGCAAAGATTGGCGAGCTAAAAAAGACAAGTCGGTTCCGCGTAAGTTGAAACGCTCAGAACTTTCAGCGAACAGAAATAGTCAAAATTCATTCCTGAAATCACTAAATTTCAAAACTGAGACCATAAAACTAAATTTTAGTTTTCAACAATAAGGGGCAAAGATTCTTTGTATTCTCACAAATCTTTATAAACTTCGTTGTACCATTGTACGATAAAAACCTTCTTTTCTTATTCCGCAGAATCGGGAAATAGAAAATGTAATTGCCAATAATTACCGAACTAGAAAGCGGGAACAAATTGAAAAGTCGAACATGATCCTTATTTGCGGTGCGTGCGATGGGAATGTAACGACTGAAATTCTTCGTGTAACTGCTACTTTTAACGTTACGGGAACGTTTGAAACGTGTTGGGAATAAAAAGAACATTGTTGCCATTCTATCATCGGTATTATAAAGCCTGGGCATACTAGACTGTAAATCGCACCGAATTCCGTTTCAGAACTATTCGAAATTTATTATAGTTACAAACCGTGTACACGTGAGTTCAACGACTACGAGCACGGTGTTTTATTTTTGTACGAGCATTCTATTATGGTTTTGTCCGTATTTTTGCAAAATGTTTTATTTTTAACGATGATGCAGCCAATTTGCCGACCACTTTAATTCGAAAAGCATGCGCTGTTGGGCACCAGTTCGGCCTCGTTGGTTTCGAGAAATTGAACGTCAACGACAACAGAGTGTTTACATATGGTACAGTACCAGTGCGCTCGGTAATCAAATAATTGAAGCGTATTTTATTTATGGGCATTTGACAGGCTGAAAGCACTCAATTTCCCTGATGCAGACATTGTCAGTTTTACCGGGGAACTCCGTGCCACTATTCTAAATAACCGTGTAGTGATGTGGTACCAACACGGTGGTTGGCTTGCACATTATGCACGACAGTCAAGAGTAACAACTGTCTCCGTAGACAGTTCTATAAGCGGTGGATTGATCGCCGCGAAGTATTTCTGTACCCGTTGCGTTCCCCGGACTTGACGCCCGTTGGATTATTTTCCGTGCGACGCATTCGAAGACAAACTTTGTTGTGAATCCCGAGGAGAACAAACTGTTGCAACGCGCGGTGCATTTATTTTCAGAACGATCGTCGCAACTTTTCTCTTCCTCGTCGATCGAAGGGACCGTCGAGCGTTTGATTTTTCGCGCGCGTGGCAAAGCAATTAATCGATTTATTGAATATTAGTAAATTTCAACCCCCGAAACTCTTAACTTTCGTGTAATTTTTGAGCTGGAATAATAAAGTCAGATCGTTGGTAATAGTGGAGAAGCGTATGGAAACTGTTCGAGTTGAATAGGTGGGCGCAGGTTAAAAAAGAAGTTACGTCCGTTTGACCGTTGGCCGGAGGAAAAAGAACGACATTTTATGCGCGCCAACTTAACATATGCGACTGTACGAAGGGTACTAATTCGCCAGAGAAACTATCTTCACAGAAACGAAATGTTTCCTCTTATTCAATGTCATGCACGAATAAACTTAAGCCTGTTAGGTGTAATGACGAGGTACAGCTAGGGGTTGCTGCCGTACTGGCAAGGGTAGGTCAATGATAGGTCGCGTACCCCTAAGAAAGGGGCTTAGAATAACAGTGGCAAAGGTTCTATGCTACTTTGTGTAGCAAGTAGATGCTATTCTATTTTTCAAAATGATTATATTGAACTTGGTCTACCATTATTTATTCTTTTGCAAGGTAAAATTGTTATCGATTCTCTTTCTGCGTATTACGTACGACAAAGAACCTTGATACACCGTGGAAAAAACATGCGTGCTACTTGTTATTCGAGAGGACAATATTCCATTTTTCGAAATGATTATGTTGAACTTCGTCTTTCATTATTTATTTCCATCGCGAGATGGAACTGTTATCGATTTTTGTACGCACGAACGTCAGCGAAGGTGCATTTCGAAATATAGAAATTGAAATTGAAAAGTAAAGTTTGCTTGGAAAGGGCCATGCATAAAGCCAGAGTCTCCATAATTTTGCGAGTCGCGAGAAACAGACGCAATAAATAATTCGTCGCGGTTTTCTTTAAAGATACATGTCTTTTGTTAATCCTTTGTTACAACCGGTTGCCCGTACGTAGAGGAGGTAAATTAGTTATCCTACGCTTCCTTGCAGACACCCTTTATTATCGGAAGTATAACGTAGGGGAATGCACCCCAGTGATTCTAACAAATGTATTCCGATTATACGCCTTCTTCGTGCTGTCTTGTATAGCGAGGTACGTTTGCTCCGGGTCCTTACGGTGGGAGGCGTCGAAAAAAAAAATAGTTTCGTGTCACGAACGAACATTAGAAACTTTTTTCCAAAGGGTGGAGCGCGTGGCAGGGTCAGGAACGACCTTGGGCAACGCGCGGAAAGGGTCATACGCCCTGGCGATCGTGCATGCTGCAGGTGCTGACTATCACGAAATAAAATAATCATGACGTCAGAAAACTTTTATGATTCATCAAAAAGATCATCGATCGTTTAATTAGATATTCGTGGAGTTCAACGATCCCCATGCCGGAAGCTTTATTAATGCTTTTAAATAGGTAAATAGGTTTTGTAAAAAAAATAGGGTCGAAATGTCCATCGTCGACGCGGTCACAATGCATAGAGATTATTAGGAAAAGAGGTCTAACGAGGAAATGAAGAATATCCGGACCTATGGTTCGTATAACACGTTTTCATAATTTAGGTGCAAGGAATGCTTCTTCAAGGTCCCACCATACCTGTCATACATTGTAATACAGATGTAGATATAGTAGAATTCCATTCGATACATCGGAATTCGTTAAATCGAGGTTTTACTCGTTCTTTTAACCAAAGACAAATGTTCGTGTATTTCAATTCTTAGGATTCAATTTTTAGAATTTCATATCGTAGGATATAAGATTTTTGAAATTGCGCGTTCACAAGTACTCTGCGACGTTTTCGTCGTCTTATGCAATCGTTTTAATTCGCGTGATATTTGGCGTGCAATGGAGGACGTTGTTTATTCGGCAGACGGTGACGCGTCGTTCCTTAAAAAAATTGAACGGGACGGTTATTCGCGAGCAATTACTATCGTTTCCGTGGTAAGACGTTTTAATCCGGACGACGACCCGTCGTGTCTTGCCGTGACATTTTGATACACGTCGGAATTGGCCCACCTAGACGGGGTTCCAACAGTCACGAGATATCACCGAGAAACGATTGCGAAAATACCGCCAGGGGGGAGGAGGAGGATGGAAGTGTTTCGATCGGAAAGTCGTTTTCACGCTCCGTCCCGTTTATTTTCGAACGTGATACGCTGTTTAGTCGATATGTCAGTACGATCGTCGCGCGACCGGGGAGGTTCGGTGTACGTGATTTTCCAGAAATAATAATTTCTACCGCCTAACAGGCTATATCTTCATCCTACGTCGTTTTCGTCCCTTCCCTTTTATTGTCGTTTCTCATCGGACGCGCCTCATTTCTTGCGGATCGAACATCGACAGCAACAATCGTCGTCTCGATGTTCAAAGCGAGGACGTCTTATTATTGGACTTTCCGCTTTCTTGACACTGCAGCCCCTTCCGTCGACAAACCCCTGGCTCTGCGAAGGAATTTATTTTTGCAATTCCAGCTCGATCGAATACCCTGACTAGGCGACAATCGAGAACCCTTCCAATCTTATAATCCCTTGCGAAACGTTTATTAGAGGACTCGTCGAAATTAAGTTTCGTTATTCTCGCGCTGCAGGGATCTAAAGTGACACTTGCAAACCGTAGTCGAGACGAGAATTCGTGTTAATCTCATTTTTTTTGAGGACAGAAATAAAATAAACATCAGCCTTCTTTATAAAAGTAAACGTAAAATTTAAGTGGTCGAAAACAGTTATTTTATTCTTACGAAATTATAACTACATACGTGCTAAAGTACTAAGTAAAACTTTATAGTTTATTGACCAGGAAGGTATAAACACCCTTGATGAGGATTGCAAACAAATCGATAGCAAACAATGCCATAGCTCGCTATAATATTCTAGGGTTGATTTAGAAACTGTTGTACCAACATGTATGCCGTCGAGAGTTTTATTTCCTTTGTCTATAAATTCTCTAAAAATATCATTTTACGTGCTGTCATTACGTATATTAATAATTTGTTAAAGACAAAATCAGCAGAGGGGGAAATTTCTTCCTCTCGTTGGTTTCTAATCCCTGTAGACAGATATTGTGTACCCCAAACAGGACGAAAATTATAGAAAATAGCAAAGATATTTGAATTTATACGCATTAAAAGAACATGTAGGCATCAGAGTATATAGTGTCTTCGAGGGAAATCGATTTGGTTCATAAGTGGGGTTATAAATCATTGAATAGCCGAGCAGTGCAGCATTGTTGCTGCATACATACTGAGGGGCTATAGATATCGATCAGATAGTTTATCTTGTCCCAGCAGTAAAATAATCGTACATATCATTTGCTTGCCTTCACTGTATTCATGCCAATATGAAAACATTTTTTCGAAAAACGCATATTAGTTATTGTAATCGCGTTTAATAGACGTATAGACATTTAAGAATCTGTTCCTCTCGGAAAAATCAGAGTTAGGAAAACGTATGACTCTTCGACAGGACGAAGAATTATGTTTTTTTCAAAGATGCGTTTTCAAAACGAGACCATAATAAGTACGCAAACAGTTAATCATTCTGCAAATACCGCGGGCAATTCGTATCTCTTTGTTAATGCATTCTTTATATCAGAACATATTTTGTCGATCGCGTGCAAAGGTTTCGGAAAAGACTAAACGCGGTGAATACCAGCATGACTTTAATAACCATTCACACTATTCTCGGGGCTCAATACGCCCATTGTTTGGTACAATGCGGAAGATTACGAATTTACATGACAACGGGCAGACTTGACGGTTTTTGGGTCGTGTTAAGGGTCGAGGTGACGCCTGAGACGATTTTTATGCGAGCGTATTTGTGAACCTAACCCAGACCTCGCGTTGCGTTTATTCTAATTCTCTTAATCCTTTCTCTCCTCCTTGCAACGTAACAGTCTCAACGAAACTAGGCAAATTCCAACATTTTCTCGTATTAATTTAATTTGAATCCCATTTAAGTTTCCGTTCCTTTTATTCGCCATTTGTACTGGCAGCTTATGGTGTGCATTAGCGAAATACCCTACTCCCGTTATTTATCGTTCACACGAATCGGTTATGGTTTGCATTTGTCACGCGACAGGTTAATCAGTCGAACCCCCAGCTAAATGAGGACATTAACAAACCCACAAAGAGAGACGTTTAACTGTTCGCCGGGAGTGTATTTCCTTTCTAAACGAGGCTGGGTGTACGCCCTTGGCACGGGGTGCGGAAGATCCGCGATACGCTCATTTGCATGGAGGATGGGGCACCCCAGAGTGCCCGTTCAAAGGGAGGGGAAGGGAAAAAAACTTCTGGTCGTGCGACGCGATTCAAAACAAACTCACCGCGCGGGTTTCGAGTTTCGGTGCAAAAAAAAAAAAGAAACAGGAAAATATGCATGGGGAGAACTCGAGGGTAGGCGGGGTGGTAATTTGAGGTTAGGCTAATTTTGCACGCGATAAAAAAAAGTCGGTCGGGGCTCGACTGCACGGCCCAGCTCGAGGATAAAAAAAAAAAAAATGCACGCGGACGTGGGGGATGTTTTTCCACGGATGGCCTCCCGAAAACGTCCGTGACAAACGAATTGAGGTTTCGTTTATTTCCCAACGCCCATCGAGTCTCGTTCTTCGCCCCTTTTTCACCCTCCGGAGCGTCGAGGTTGGCGCGAAAGCAAAGTTTCCAGCGTTTTAAATATGCCACCGTTCGACCACGCGCGTCGCTAGGTATAGAATTGAAAAAAAAAAATTAAAAGCAGAAGTTTCGAACTTTCCTTCACCGCCTACCGATTAAACGTTTTCTTTGTTCGAGAGTTCCTCGCCGGCCACGCGTTTCCGCGTGAAACGCGGGGAACGAAGTTAGAACAACTGAACAGCAAAAGGCTGCTTTACAGAAGGATATCCGATAAAGCCACGACACGTAACGTATCAGAACTGGCACGAACGTGCTCGCCAACTTTCTCCTTCGCCGATTAAATAAACAATTGCGCTCACGCGCTGTAATTGCTCGTCGTGATTTTCTATCGCGCTTGCGAAACGTATCGACAATTTATTCCTACGCAATCATTAAACCTTAACGTATTATGGATAGCTTTAGCGATCTCGGCCATCCATCGTCTAGAATGATTTATATTATAAGCGATCCGAATAAAATTTTTAAAGAAGCATTAATAAGTTATTGGAAATCTAGTGATACTTAATAACATCGTATCAAAAAAACAAATTTCGAATAGAATTTTCCTCCTATTTATCTTTCAGAAATTTCAACTATTCCGTATTTAAAAATATTGAGTATTATAAAAAGTAATTTTGCATTAATGGATACGAACATCATTCTGAGGACAACAATGGCCGCCTAGGAGTTAAAGACGCGTGGTACGTGACATGCAATCCACGCATCGGTCTTGTACACTTCAATTAGCTTATCCATAACGCGTTAAAAGCACAGCGAGAAGCAACAATAACAATTCAGCGCAGTTCTAACGGACTCTACGTATAAGTTTTAATAATGTTCATCGTTGTTACTGACCTGTTGATGGCCAGGACGCGACTGAGGCTGGGAGAGAACCTGGCCTGCATGGTCTACTTGCACCGCTGAAACTATCACAAGCATTTGGTATTTTATTCGGTCGTGATGGAGTTTCTTTAAATTTCTATCTTTTTTTTTTCTCTTTACTTTTCTATTCGCACAATTTTTTTTGAACATTAGAGCGGGGGGTTAGGATCCAACGTCTAGAAAGCTCGTATTTGCCGTGGAACTCCAACGACTTGAAAAAGTAATTCGAGAAACGCGTTATGGCAATTGCGATTGGTCGCGTTATTGTAATTGTTTTGACCGATTTGGAGAAACTACAGAGCAGGCCAGACTCTCTCCTGCCTCGGACCGACGCCTCCGTCGTCAACGTGTAGAATTCTTTTACAGCCGTTTCATTCCTTACGCTTCTATACGAAACTTTTAAGCCGCGCTTTGGCGCGCATCGACGTTGCACCGGCAATAAACATTGAACGCTGATCGTTCAAGTAGTACAGATCAATAATTCTACTCCGTCGTGTTCGTATTATGGTCGATTGTTGTTTCATTCTTGGCACGCAGGGTACGGGTTTATTACGACCGCGAAAACTTTAGCGTTCAGTGATTTATACATACGCATTTCGTTTGGTAAGAGAGCACGTAATAAACGCGTCGATAGAGCAGTGTACGTAGGCGTAGTTTGTTAAACATCCAGCAATTCAAGTGAAATTTATACCACGGTTTGGGGCTCGATTGCTTCGCGTGTACGTGTTCGATGGCCACGTGTCGCATCATAACGCTTATTTTGGCAGATTACGCGTAAACTTTGATTCTCACTAAGGAAAGATAATATAAGACGTTCTATCTCTGTAATTCAAGAAATCTAAACGCGTCCTTTTCCATAAAGGAAGACGTTATTTTTCTTGCTGCAAAATTTTCAAAACTTGGACTCTCTATGAGCAAAGTATTTCATCTTGGTGGAATGGCAACACTATATTTACGTATCGGCGCAAGGTAACGGTAACCCGTAATTAACATGCAACGCAAAGTGCGCATATAAAATCGCTGGTCGATAAAGGACGTTAAGCAAAGTGTTCTATGCTTGTATCGTTAGCCGCAAAATATCAATATTCAGTGAACTCTCATCGACGCTGCGAGTAATCATGCAGTCCTAAATATTTTGTAATAAAACGACAGAAAAAAGAACGAAGAGAGTCGTACGATTTATCGAGACGATTTATTAACAAATTAATAAACGTTTGAAACGAGTCAATGTAGTTTCTTAGACTGGATTCGTTGTAACGTATTAGACATTAACATTAACGTGTTAGATATTCTTGTTGCGGGCTAATTGCAGCAAAAAGTAAATTGCTGGCCATTTATTCCGGATCGATATTTGTACTATTAAAACTTTTTCTAGTAATATTATTCATAGTGGTAAGAGGAGTGTTCAAATATGCGCACTTCCGTTGGGAAATTGCACCTTCGATCATAATATATGCAATGCTGCAGGAATTTGTTATACAAATTGAAGTTTCTAATCTAGACTATACAGGGTGGTGAATATAACTCACAGTATAACCAGACATAGGGTGATTCCTCGCGTAAAACTAAATCGAAAGTACAGGATAGAATCTTTTGGTACGAGATTTATTACTAGACTGCGGATGTTTATGCATTTATGGGAAATTTTAATCCTCAAAAAACTACATAATGCAATTTAATATGCAAAAATATAAGAAATACTTAAAGTAAGATACGAATTATTATGTTTAGGGGTTTAGACAGCCCTCTGCGAAGCTTCCGTTTCGTTAATTCTATTAATAAAAATGTGAATTTGCATAAAGAAGTCTATTTATTACATGTTATTTTTACTTACGTCGATGTTTTTAAACATTAATGGTATTGATAAGTACTTAAAAAATAGTAAGAGTAAGGGTAAACGGATGATATTGTATCACAAACGTCGACACAAGTAGAAACAGTCGGCAATAGACAGACACGTTACCCAAGTCGTAATGCATCGCAAGCGTAAGCAATCTTCGAAACTGGGATTCTTGAAAACAATAGCTCGTATTAAAAGATTATATCGTACGTTATTTGTTTATTTTTCTATGAGTGATCATCCTATGTTATTCATTCAAATTCATTTGGTCGTTTCAGGCGCAATCGTGTTAACGAGTATACATCCCAACCTACATATCGGTTAACAAAAAGAAGTTTTTGAGTTATCGTATTCCAAAGTCAAAAAAGGTACTATTGACCCTGGTTTCTCCTATCTAACAGAGGCGAGTGAAACTTGGTTTAAAAAATGTTGGATAACGAACGAAAGCTAAACAACAAAGGTCCAGGAATTATCCACGCTCGGTATTAATGAAGTCGAGCAACGAAACGCGAGGACCGCTACCGAGGTCCCGGGCGATCCGTGAACGTATCTAAAAGCAATTCCATCAGCTACGTTTCCGTAAATCATGCGAGGCATCCATTCACTTTTATTCTTCGAAGCGTGCAGAAAAAAAGTCTCGAAAGAAAGAGGAGGACGGGTGGGACGAAAAAAGTAAGGCGGGGGTCTAGAGAGATCACGAAGCAGCAGGGTGATCCCGCGATGGAATTTAGTTAAACAGTCGTCGTCGGGTACGACGACGAGGACGAGGACGTCGGTCGGTCCGGGTGCTTAATAAAAATCGAAGTCGTTCGTTGCTGCCCCCAACCCCTCTCACACGTTCTGTGGCCGTGGAGGCGAACCAAAGAGCCCACGACAGTACCCTCGGACCAGCGTCTGTGTTGTTCCCCTTTGCACGGATTTCACGGGACGAGAGTGTGTCCCTCCCCGTTGGCCGTCCGCGGCGCTGTGTGCGTTTATAGCGTTTGCAGCGCGGGGAACGCGAGCGCAGCGCCGTGTGCGCGCGCGCGCGCGAGCCCCTCGGCCACGAGTACGGTAGCGATACGTTTCTCCGACAAATAAATAAAACGAAACCGTAAGCGAGGGAATAAAATGTGATTTACAACGGTGGAAAGACAATGGCCGAGGCTCCGCACGATAATGTATGCGGATGGCGCGGACTGGTACCCGGGGATACTGACTTCTGATTGGTCGTGCCCCGACGACAGCGCTACAACGGAAAGCGATAAATAACTGCGAGCAGATAAAACCTTTCTTTCTGCCTTGGGCTTAGCCTGGCCACTCTCGCATCGGGCTTAGCACTCCAGGCTTCTTTTCCTTTCTCTCTCTTTCTGTGCCCCCTCCCCCCCCCGTTCGTTTCGTTTATCCTCTCTTTCCTGAGACCCCGCTTTCTCGCTTTTCTCCTTCGTCTCCGTCCTTATCCTTTTCTTCTTTTCGCGGTTGCCCGTTGTCTCTCGTCGCCGCTTCCACCGAACGATTTCGAATCATAAGGGCCGGTTCGCACGAAACACGACAGCCGCCACTGCGTGATACGTGACGAGCCGCTCCCCTACAATCCCTCCACCTTCGCCCCCCCTTTTCCACGCGCGGTATATCGCATTTTTGCGAGCTTTTCGACTCTCGACGCCCCCCCGACTCCGCGGACCCAGTTTCGCTGGAACGTTTTCTATTTTTCTTGACGCCTCGTCGATCGCGCTTTCCTGCTCCTTGGCGTTTTCGAGAAACGCCAGGAGTGGTCAGCGATTTCAACGGAAGATCGAACGAGGCCTTGTCTCTTGCCTCGGCGCCGTTGTGCCTCTCCCTTATCGTTCGTAACACCGTGACCGGTCGTAATCTCCACCGTAACACGGAGACACGGTTGCCGGCGTAGATTCGGTAAAGAACGACGCCTACGGCCGCGGATTTGCGTCGCAGAGTGTTATTTCGGAATCCGGGAGACCACAGCCTCCCCCCATTATTTGGAGGTTACCAGCAGACGATCTCGTATTCGGCGCAAGAAATTAATATTTACGTTTACTTTCCATCGTCAATATTTCGTAAGATTTACAAATTTAAGGGGGCAGTTTCGTGTGAGTTAAATTTTGATAGGTAAATGTCACGTTTGGGGATTGTGGAACATTTTTTTACAGACATTATTATTTCGAGAGGATCAAGAGACATCTGCTGTCTTTAAAAGTCGAAATTCTAGCATTTGTGCCATATAGGGTGCCAACTCTCTAGAAGGAATTCTGTATGGAGCTGGGATTAACCCCTCAACGTTCATGCCCGAGTCTGGCTTTGATAAACGATATTTGCTTAATATAACGGTTTAAGGGATGACAATATTTGTTTCCCTTCAAATTATACGTTAGATACAACATTGTAATTAACAAAAACCGTATTTTAATATAGCTTAGGAACAAATCCAATAAAGAGGCCTGATCATTAACTCGAAAAATATGAACGTTAAGGGGTTAATTAGTATTTCGAATTGATTAACTGGCGCAAATAAAATCTCAAAAATTATACGTTCGATTGCTCTGAAATTTTTACACGTTGTTCCACGTACTAATAGCTTTCGCCCGGACCAAAATTATATTTTTATAATGAGTTTATCACATTCTTTTGTTAAAAAGTTGCGGAAAAAATGACAAAATTTTGCAATTTTTAATTTAAGTTCACTTGCAATCGCCTACGTCAGTGTTTAAACACACGTTTACCGCGGGCGTGATAACAACACGACAAGTCAATAAAAATTTATTTTGTATTCCCAAAAGATAGTTAAATAAACTGCCAAAATGAATTACAACGTTGGACGTAACATTTACTTAAAAAGAATTAACAAAGATGATTAAATTTTGCACCGTTTACATGAAACTGCGCCTTAACATCCGTCGTCATTTAAATCTCACGTGCTCGCGATGGCAAAACGCAAGCTTTCTAACAGCTTTCCGCCCTTTATCCTCGGGGTGCCGAAGACAATGAACAGGAGACGTTACCAAAGCGATCGATCGTTCGTTGGCTCGAGATGGTGACTGAAATTCAAGGGGAATTAACGAATGAGGGGAGCCTTTACAGAAATATGATATTTTCCCCCCCCGGCTCGTTAAAAAATATCCAATGACGAGGGCTCGACGCCCTCAAAACCCGAAAGGTCCCTCAGCGAAGCGTCCGGGCTGCCCAGGGTTTTCGTTGAACTTTTGCCCCGGGAGTCGTTATAATTTGCGTGAAAAGAAAATCCGTCTAACCATCGGATTCCATTGTCCCCGGGTCGTTCGCGGTTAAATACTCGCGGGAACGCGGACTCGATCGAATTTCTATTTCAATCCCGCAAACGACTCTTTCCATGGCGGCGTGTACACGGCCAGGCCGATAGCCAATTTTTACGAATCCCCCCCCTCTCCCGCTCGTTTGGCAACGTGTCGCGGTCGCGACCCGATGCCAAAAATTTTCTTTTTCATCGATACCGTGCCGTCAGGGTAGCATTTAATTAAAAATCGCGAACCGTCGAAGTCCGTGCCCGGGGGTTCGATGAAAAACATCGCTACGGTTCCGCAGAGGGGTGGAGAGGGGGGCGCGTGGAGGGCGTGGCCGATTTCAAATATTTTGCGCAAACGAGTCGGGGCCGAAATGCGACGACGGGATGGTTACGTGGATGGTACAGAGATGCAATTATTTAAAACAGCAATCACGGAAATGAAAGAGCGGATTGAATAGAGTCGCCCTCGCGGCTCGCGGACGCGGAATATTCGACCAGCTTCCCCAGGTGGAAAAACCCTCTAAAGGCTTTTCTTACGGGCCGACGAGCAGCAATGCAAACCAAAAATCAAACGGGAGAGCTGCTCGTTTTTCCCCCCGTTCCTTGTTTCCGCGGCCCCCTAGCCGGGCCATCTTTAATCCTTAGGTTTTTATTTGCGCGCGGGCCGGCCCGTGTTTGCACGCTAATGCGGCTCGCGTTTAATTTATTTATATTCGTCGACGCGGGAAAATTGTTTGCCTTTTTTCTTGGCGCTCGTTATATGCCGTTGCGCCATTAGCGGACCTGCCTTTCCCGGAAGCATTGTGCGCGACTAATGCGCCGGAAAACGTAACACGCGGAAGAGATTTTTTTTATTTGTTCGTTAGCGCACGAAACCGGCTATTTGATTTCTGGCGCTCGTCGATTCATCTTTTTATCTCGAATGGACCGTGGCGGACAATAGCGTCGAGATTTTTTGTGCGACCCAAAAGATTATTTTTATTCGATTTATCAGATTTGTCGTATTCTGACGCGTTAATAGAATTTAAATTACATTTGTCGTTCCAGTGTTCGTATCGTTGGAAACTTTTTTGCAATTAGTGTCTGGTGTAATTCTAGAAACTTGATTGGGCTATACATAGTTCCGTTCCAGATAGAAACGGAGAATAGTGGAGGACAGTTTTCCTGAGGTTAATGACCTCTATTATCTCATGGTACTATTTTTACTCAAGTTCATCGAGGTACTCGTAAAGGGCGATTGCACTCGTGTGAGAAGCGGAACCATTTTATTGTTATCGAAAACTTAATATTGTAGGAGATATTTGATTTTCGTTGTGTTCCTGGGATTATTAAGTTTCGATCATTAACGTACTCGTGGGAATCGATGTTTGACTGTTTGAAATTATTGAATTTTCGATAATCGTAGCTTATATACCTCTTACGCATTGATTGACCCAAGGAATCGATTTATGGAAAAAAAGTACCGTAGTTCTATTTTCATAAAAGTACAATTGCATTCTGCAAGTGCACCGATTTACTTAGAGTAGGAGAGATCGTAACATAGGATAATGAAGGTCATTAAATCATACAAAATATTCCTCTGTGATTTTTTTCTTTTTATAGTTGGAACAGAGCTATATCTCGACACAGTTCATCGGATCACTGTGTACAGTCTATTATCGAGAGTAGGTTTTGAACAGCATTTATAGCTGTATATATATATTTGTTCCATTAAAAAAGGATCATCCCTTAACTATTTCCCATCTAATTTTCATTTAGACTTGGCAATTTGACGATAAAAAGTTTTTAACGTTTACAAAGGTAAAGAAAATCTAAATTTTGTTAAATTGTTCGTTCCTATGGCGCGTAACGTGAGATCGTGTTCAGTGCATTCAACTTTCCGAGGCTGTTCGACGCAAAATGTTATTAAGTTTATTGTTGAAGTGTGATCGATGGCCGGGCGAACGATTATACAGATTACGTCGACGATCCCTGTATTTGCTCACGTATGACAGACACCCCTGGCCGAGCTTGAGAACAAGCCACCACCTTTCCCTCTCTAAATCCGCCCTCGGATGACTTCTATCGCCTTTCACCGGACCCTCTTGAAAACTGGCTGCCGTCTTTTGTGTTTGCCACATCGGCGAAAAAGCCACTTTTGCCGTGTATTTGTTATTGACCCTGATGATTGATCATTTTGATTTGATAATAGCGCCTGATAGTATCGACAAAGGGTAGGCGGAGACGGCCGATAAAACGATTGCGATATTACGGGCGCTCCTCGAGAAATTAGCACACGAAATCTATACAGAGAATAATATACAGAGCGTCGATATAAGAGTTATACCTTTGGAAAATGTACTCGTTAAATCGAGTGAAAAATTCGATGAAGTAAAGATTGCACGTTTCAGCCCTTACGTGCAATTCTCTTTGACAAAAGTTCTTCTCTATCTTACTAAAAGAAATTACAGAGATTTATAATTTTATTACAGAGGATAAAACACAAATTCTGCACCCTAAAACTCAATATTTAAATTCACTAACCATCGCAGATTAAAAAACATTTCTGTCCTACGTTTTCAATAACAAGCGTTCGCCCAAGTAAATTTTCATTCTTCCGAATGTTTCGTATCGACCTCGTGTTAGCAACCCCTCGGATGGAAATTCCCGAAGCAGAAAAATCTCCTCGTGCATCCCTCCTCGTGGCTAACAAACCGCGCAAGGAAACCCGGGGGTACGGTTTACAGGAAAACCATCGTCTTTTCCTGGAAGGACGCCGGAGAGGGTATCGGGACTTTAATATTCTTCGACAGACTCCTCCACCCCTCTTCTTGACGGGGGATTTTTCGTTCTGGCCGCGTGTTCCTGTCCTTTGCTCGCGGTTCGCTTCGAATTTTAATAACTCGGGGAATGCTCAGAATCCAATAATGTCCCCGAGCGGCTTTCTTCGTACGAGTACGCGTTTTTTCTCCCGCACGAGCCACCAGATTCGTCCACGTGTGCGTTGCACGCGGTGTACAGAGGAGACCAGCTCCCTTGGCGCCCGTTCTACCCGCCCCTGAACTTCCCTTTCACGTACAGACGCACGCTCGCGAATTCTCGCTAGGACATTCCCCCCCTCGTCCCCTGACCCCGGATCTTACCTACGACCATCCCCCCACCCTGGTAACGCTCCTGAAAATCTCATATTCTGGAATGACGACGCGACTTCAACCCCTCGACCCCTGCCTCGCCGCTCTTGCGAGGGATATTCTTTCTAACATCGAAATATTCGAGATCCGGCCGACGACGTCCGCGCGTTGATTACGAATAAATTTCCACCCCGTTTCTCGGGCTTCAATGACACTCCGCGTGGAAATTTGAAGATTCTTCGTTCCAACGGAGGAAATTGCTACTTTATTTCACGCTTTATAGCCAGCGGGACGCGCTACTCGCTTCAATCTCACGCTTGCAGCCGGAAGATTAGTAGGGGAGCCTGAATAGTACATTCTCAGTCTCTTTGTTATCGTCGAATATCAACAAAATATGTACTTTAATTAGAATCTTTCGCTATTTTTTAGTAACATACGACTTGTCGTAGCTCGAGAACAAGGTCGAATAGGAGGTATGTTTATATGAACTTTTCTTATTGTTCTCATGTGTAGAACACTGTATGGCAAATTAAAGCATAAGAAGGAACGTAACACAACCAGAAAATTGATCGAAACGTTCGATGCAATTATTCAACAATTACTTCGTACCAACTGAGATCTAAGAATTTCGACGCACCCTAATGTCTACGCCCCTTTCGGATCACGCTCGTTCCTCGATTTCTATTTCAACCCTATTCCGGATCTCGTCGCTCGAACGGATCTTTTACGATAGAAAATCAGCCCTTCGACGTAGGTGAGAGCCATCCGGGATTTTGGGGCACCTGCACCCCCCTCCTGAAGAATAGATTTCCAAGTCGTACGGTAAGAATGGCGGGGGAGGGGGTGGGTGAGGAGCCGCGACCGATAGGCCGTCGGCGTCCTGGAAACGAGAATGGAGAATCGAGGATCGAGGAAGAAAAAGAGGATTGCCGGGTCAAGGTGGTTGATGGCAGTTAGGTGGAAGGTGGAAAGGGGCCCGTGAGCTTCGAGGAATAAGGTAAGGATAATCGAAGCAATCGAACGGCGCTGGTAGCTGGCGACGAGGGCGTTGGGCCGCGAAATGAATTCCACCCTTCACCGAAGGGAGGAGAAAAGAAGCACCCTCTCGCGCACACTCGCGCCGATGCTCTATCGCGCGCACGTATGCACGGATACATCGGCGTTCCCGAAGCGATGCCCGGGGCTGCCCGGAGACTGATAACGTCGCGCTAGAACGAAGATTTGTGAATACATTAGAGAAAATGCGCAGGGGTGGCCGTGGAACTAAGAGGGCGGAAAGATGGACTCTGAGAGATGGTGGGATCGGTTCCCTCAGGGAAACGCTTTTGGAATCCTCCTCTGACCGAGTATTTATCTTACGATCGCGAAAGCTACAGCTGCGGGAAGTCCACGCGACCCTTGCCCGAATTCCGGCTGAAATTCTCTTAACGTTTCGTAAGAACCTTCAATTAATGGCTCACGAAGACTGACAATTGACTTTGATAGCGTGTAAAATAGCTTATACAGGGTTATTGGATTGCCCAAGAAATTAGTAAGGAAATTACCTTCTTAAGTGTATTGCGAATATTTTGAATCTGTTCTTGTCCTGCAGTACTTACGAGATCAAGCACAAGAAAGAAGGAGGCTAAGTCTCGCGACACAAGAAGAAGACTTAGTCTTGTAACATCGACACACGAAGAAGACTTAGTCTTGTAACACTGATACACGAATAGGGCTTAATCTTCCAACGTTGATGCATTTACAAGTTATTAAGATCTCCGATATTTTCTTTGTACACCATGATGACAGGTCCAATTTTTTGTATCATTCACTAAATGCATGTATGCCACTGTCTGAAGAAGTTGAGCAATTTGACATCGATATGGGAACAAACTAAAATACAATGTAAAATTGTATCAAACCAGTTGCAACTAAAATAACAACATGTCTGGAACAGTTAGAGAGCTCGTAAACAAGTATATGTTCTAATTAAAAGACGGGGTTCGATAAAAATAAATGCAATGAAGGAAGAATCGTGAAAAAGTAGCGCGGCAATGGTTTAATAAAACAATTTGATCAGCGGTTCGAGGAGGCACCCTAACCCGAAGAGCTCGAATTACGTGGCAGTCGTATAAATCTGGACGATTCCGATTGCGAATCGATTTGCAATCGTTCGAAAACCTTGTTGGCTCCTCTCTAGCTCGGGTCCCGTTTCGTTTCTACAAGAACGCCTAATTCTCGACCCGGAGGAGGCGATCGGCCCGATCTAAATTGCCCCCGTTACTTTCGCTTTTCGAGCGGTCCTCCCGTTGCTCCGGGCCACTCTCAAAGGGCACCGTGTTTCGCGACAGTGACAAAAAGAGTCGTCGGTATTACGAAGGTGGAGACATCGTTTCCGTCCTCGATCCCCGTCGTTTCTCATCTCCGTCATTTCTTTTCGCCTTCTGCCGGGTTTCTCGCTCGCTTACTCTCCCGGCGAGAGACTGATGGCGGTTTATATTACGCGGATTCATATTACCACCAATTAAACTCCTATACCACCTCGAGCCTGTGGTGTTCATACTTTATACCGGGGAATATGGGACGTTGGTACCTGGTGCACGGTTCTCCTACATGCTCGTCTTTAACATTTTCTAACGGGTGTTCCGGACGCGACGCTGAGCATCCGCGTTCCTTCACCATGAGAAAAGATTCTCGTGGAAGGCAAAGTTGATGGAATTAATTTAATCGGTACAACGTTGGAATCGTCCACCTTTATTCTACCCAAATTTCTATGATAAATTTCAAATAAATATATGAAGTTTAAATTGATATATGCGATGGATTTCTAAAAGAGAAAAGGAAACTAGGACTCCGTTCCTCGTCGATCGCAGCCCCTGCGCTATACCTCGCGTCCCCAATACGTGTCTCATGCGTCGCTCTTCCAGTTCATTATCCCGGTTGGAAGGAATGTTTGCTCCTTCGCAAATTACACGGCGACCTTTGCGTGCAACGATCCCTCTTGTGAAAACTCCCTGGGCGAGATGACTCGCAATTATAGGTAAAAGTCATGCGGACTAAACGGACAGAGCGTGGAGCTCGAGGAGCAAAGCTACAGGAGATCGATAATGGTTTCGATCTGTTTTCTATATCGTTAGTACTTTCGAAGGGGAAAAATCGTGTCGAGCCGTGATTGGTATCCCATTACGCTTAATTTATTCCGATCGAAGCAAGTTTCTTTTTTTAATTTGATTTGCAAAGAGTCAAATAATTGTAAGAGTAGAATAAGGAAGGCTGCTGTAAGGTTTGGCGATGAAATAAAGACGAAAGTTTGTGGAAAAGAGGGTTAACGCGTTTCCTAGACACCCGGTGTGCAAGGATGCGAGGATACCACCGCGCGAGAGGAGACATTAATATTAAACGTCCCCACCCGAGCTGCACGAAGATCCCCGATAAGATTTTTATAGTGCGACCAGGTGGCGGCGGACTCGCGCATTGCCAAATCGCGCTAAGATCCTCCGCCTCGAGAACTTTGCATTTGACACCGTTGGTACCGCGATTTCCGCCGCTGCACCTCCTCCGCGGGACGCGGTTCCGCGCGTTTCCCGGTTCGAAAAGCGGCGACCCTACGGCCCGCGGGCAGGAGACGCGAAAAAAATATTTCTAGCAAATCGCCCGTCTAAAATTAGCAGGTTGAACAATAGAGCCGGGCAGTACTAGAGAAGCCATCAATTTTCTAGGCTCCGCAACGGTACCCGGAGCCAGCCAGCTCTCGTACCCCGATTCCCAGAACTCATTTCAATCCGGGAGGATAATTCCACGCCGAAGACATTCCGACGGTCAGTGAGTCCTTCCACGTCACCGGGCCGGAGATTCTTAAAATAAATCTCCTGGCTGCCAACTTCCCGAAACTTAGTCGCCGAAATAAATTCACGTGCTCCGTGAGCCCCCGAGCCGGACGAAGCGCGGGGGACACGGAACGATCTGTTTATGGGGGCAGACTCGAGCAACGGATCGAAAAAATTTTTATTCTTTTGCATTCTCGAGAATGTTGTGTACAAATTTCAAAGTGAAATTCTCTCTGTGGGAAATGAAAAAAGATATCGACACCCCCTTCCTTTCCTCCCCAACGTGCACAAACATTTATTGCCTATTTATGGAGATCTAATGGCGTGCAGCGTAACTAAATTCTGCAATAATAATTACTTAAACTATGTTTATTGCATAATAAAATTAGAAATTTATTGCAGGGATCAGTTTTTTGTGTTCAAAGTCGTGTATCTTCGACAATTTTACTATTACGAACAAAATGTTCGATGTTTTATTCTAGATCAAAGTAAAAATTATTTCATCCAAAGTCGATAAAACGTAACGAAAAAGAAATATTTGTATCTTGAAAGGTTAAAGAACATATGTCTTCTGTTATAAAAAAAAATTGCCAAAGATCACTTCTCGTGTTAGCATTTTACTCGAGTTTCCCTCAATCTACCTCCTTCACTACCCTGTTACCAATAGTTGTTCTCCTTAGGAAAGAGAAATAAAATAAAACAAGCAACCAGCATCGAACTTTCAAGTTGATTCTCGTAGGGGTGCACAATTGATAAAATAACGAATCAGATTTGTCTTCTTCAGCTCGAAACGCAGCGGCCGTGTAAAAAATAACAGACGAGAAAGTTTTAGATTGGCTAGCGGACGGTCACTTTGAATAATCCTCGCGATTGAATCGTGCCTAGCCGAGCGGCCGTGAGGATCATACCACTTAGGAAGCATACGGAGGAACCTATCGGCCGAGACGCGAGAATTCAGCGTAGATTAGCCCGAAGCTTCTTCGGGATTGAAAGTTCACTGGCATTGGGATTATCGTGAGGGCAACGATACGTGCGAATCACGTCGCGAGTCACGGCCCCTTTCGTGACCGGCGCTCGTGAATGCCGATGGGCGTATTCGTGTATACGTCCGAAAGGAAGAATCGATCTGAAAAGATCGAATACCGAGTATCCCTACGGAGGCAGTGGTAGCTAGGCCCTCCTCTTTTATTGATTCACAGACTGTCGCGGTTGTTTTCGGTCAACCATCGATCGAGACTTAGCGTTGCGACGATCGTCTACGAAAATTTTCATCGTACGAGTAATAGACAAGCCAGAAGCACCGACACAGAGATCGTGACACACGTGACAACAGTTTCAAGATTATACAGTGTGCTTTGTAGTAGAGAAAACATAAAAACAGAGAAGAAAGTTCACATATTTGATCAGAGAGAAATTTTAAATGGAGCAAAAGAAGGTTCAAGAATATATTTCTATGTCTTCTAGATCCACCCCTGTGAGCCGACCAAAGAAGACGGAAACAATGTAATTCATCTATATGTTGCACGTTAGAAGGGACAATGAGCATCGAAACCAGGAAACGGCAGGCGTGCATTTGGTGTACAGAATCGCTGAATGTAATTCAGTCGAAGCATGGCGTCTGTATGCGAATCGTTTCTCCCCGATAGACGTCTGCCAGACGAGAGGACGTTTCAGAGAATACATGAACGCTTCTTAGACACGGGTTCGTTCAAAAAACACGCTCAAGGCGACAAACGTCTAGAATTTTTTCGAAGCATAAGAAACTCTTCGACGACTGCAGGCTCACGCTAGGACAGATGGCGGCCATTTTGAGTTTATTGGAACACGAGAACGACTCGAAGACCAGATCGTATTGGATCCATATTTGCGTTACGAAGTATCACAGTTCATATTTTGTAAATTAAAAAATTAATTCTCTTATTACTTAACAAACCAAACACGGAGCAAATGTTTGATTTTTTACATAATTTGAAAGATTATCCAATGAGAAACGTTGTTGTTGTTAAGTAACGAGACGTTGTTTTATTATTCGCGATCCGTTCGCGCCCTGTTTGAATCGCATCCGAAACAATCGAAGGACAACGGTAAGCTCCGAGCCCGACGATGGGACGGGAAAGTGTAACGTGATTCAGAACTTTTACATGCCCCTCTTTGAATGCAACGACGCGCAAGTTCGTGCGCGAGTGGTTTAAGCAGACGGTAACAGGGACTGCCGAAGGCGGGACCGTAACATTGTAATCATCTCCGTGAGCGTAAAAGTCAGCCGTTCGAGCGGACTTTGAAATTTCGAATCACGTCGCGGCAGAAGGTAGTCGTGTGTTCGCGATTCGAGTGGTCAATTGTTCGCGTAACAACGTGTTAGGAAAAGACCGACGTCATTTGCGCGAGCAATTTAAATACTACTGTTTCAGCCAAACACTAGAACCATTCCCCGAATCAACAGGGGGGCTGGTTGGACGACAAAACGCTCGTTTATACAACGTATTCATATTTCGAGGGAAAAAAGGAATCGATAACATACTTTGGATGATTTTGGTCAACTTTATGGGATTCTTCGAGTGTTCCATATAGACAATTTTAATCTCACGATTCTTTGAAACAGACTGTTCTGTCCAAATGATCGTCGCTTATTTCTAATTGATATTTTCTCGAATAATCATTGAAACATGGTAAAATTCATAAATTTGTCCACCGTTTCGCGACCCTTTCGGTGGTCCTCCATCCCTCCTCGAAACCACCGGTACGCCGCGGTAACTTTCGCTCGGTTCGAAAAGTTTCTTCGCCGGCTAACTCGACTACAGCGTGTTTAGCTTTCGGGGGACTCGTTGGAGATAAATAAGGAGAAGTCACGGCGAGAAAAAGAGAAGGATCGTGTAAGAGAGCGAGTCAAGACGCGAGGGAGAAAGAGAGACGGGGAACGGGCGGACGAGCAAGAAAGAGGACAAGCGTAAAGCAGGCAAGTGCCCCTTTTGTAGCCGTTGGGTGATAATTTTTAATCAGTGCATCGTAGGTCCACCGTGAACGAACCAGCTCCTTTGTGCTCCTTTCGCGGGGAACCGAGCTGGGAAAGGTATTGACCGAGACCAAGGGCTCCCCGAAGCGGAAGGACAAAAGTTTCGGGATAATTGGAAGAGACCAGACGTTCTGGAACCAAGAATGCGTAATCCTGTAACGCTGATTTTCAACAGGACTCGACGCAACCTTTCGAAACTTTAAAACAACCTCTCCACGCAAAATGTTTAGACGGAACAATCGCTATTTAAATGGTATCGTATGTAATGGGCATATGAATTTTTCAGCATGGCAAGATTTAACTATATTATCGATAATAAGCAAGAAAAAGTTGAGATATTTATATTCGTCTAGCGAAGGGATATGTAAATTATTGTTTAACCCTTAAGTGGATCATTGGGGCTGCTGCTAAACATTAAAATCCTTCGATTCTTCCAAAAGTTATGATTTTTAAAAAATACGCATGAAATTTCGGAGAAACGTTTCTGATTACAGAGTATATTTTCGATAAAAAATTTTGTTCTCGAAAAGTAAATATCTTATCTACCGAAAAGTTATTTCGTACTTTTTTATAGGTACCCATGTGCCCTACTTCCCCCTCAAATTTCATTGAAATATATTCACTATTGTAGGAGTTATGGCCGTTTGAAAATTGGACAACTTTTATGGGGGTTTTCTCACTTTACAGGGTTAAGGAACAATTTTTTGAATATTCTTGGAATTTCTACATATTCTTCACCAAAATACGCGTCGTTTGCATTTTGAAAAATGAAAATCGTCCAATCCGTTCAGGAGTTATGATGTTTTTAACGCAGGCATGAAATTTCAGAGCAACATTTCTGGCTTGAAATAATATAACTTTCCTGAATTTTTTACTCGAAAGTGCGTGAGATTTTGGGGATATCTCTGTTCACCAAAAATGATTGTAATTGACCACCGTAACCAAAAATAATTTTTCCAGAACGAATTGAAATTTTTTTTTTCGACGAAAAATCTGTGCACATTCCTGAATTTTTTCCTCGAAACTGCGTAGGATTTCGGGCGTATGTCTATTCACCAAAAATGATTGTAATGGACCCCTGCAACTGAAAATAATTTTTCCAAAACGATTTGAAATTTTTGTTTTTCGTCGAAAAATTAAACGTGCAATTTTTCACTGCAAGTTGTGAAACAAGAAATCATGTAATTTTCTTAAACTGTGAGACAGTAGGTTCAGATGCACTTACGGATTTTTAAAAATAATTATGTATTATAAAATATTCCCCCCTTAAGAGTTTGGCTCTGCATGTTTTAGAATTCTTGATTCGAGATGTTCTTGGATGAAATTTCAATCGGTAAGAAGTAGCAACGATCTGTTGCCGGAGTCTGGTGCGTCCAAAGGGATAAAAGAAGAGTGGTTAGGCTACCATAACCCTGTGCCCGTAGCTGCGTTACGAGTCGGTCCGTGGCTTCCTCCTGGACCCCGAAGGTAAGCCGCAACAAGGACTAGACTGCTGGGCACGCAGGGCGCCACCAGAGGCTATTATAAAGGACTGCCGGCATTCCGTAGTTCCCAGCTTTACGAGGACGGGCCACGCCGATCTTCGTCGATGAATGCGAAACCATTCGCCGTGAGTCGAGGATCATTGCTAAAATTGGTCTGGCCGGTCGTCACGAGCGCAGTTTCCTCCTTTCCCAGGATGTACGCGTCGTGAAAATTGCCCTTACTCCGTCGATGTTTTGCACGAACGGGGGAAGAACGAGTGGCACACTATCAAACGCGGCTACCTTGCGATTTACATGGTCGAAAAAACTAATCGGTTTTGTTTTATCCGGCTTCGGGCTTAGCACGTATTCGGGTTCCGATACTCGATCTCTGCCGGGGAACTGGAATCTCTTTACGGAATCGCGTTCGTTTCCACTCGTACGTCATTCCAAAGGCGCGTTTTAATACAGGGTGGGACTCGTTTCTGCCGCGAATCAAAGATACGACGAGAACCATCCGTACAAACGTGTGGTTCGTTTTATTTTGCTCCACGATCACCAGTTTTGTACACCAATTTCTTCAAATCATATTGCAGTAAGAGAAATTATTCCATAAATTCGAAAACTATCGTTTCGTGAGTAAAATCATTACGTCTTTGCGATATTGGATTAAAAAATTCTCGTGGAACGACTTCGTAATATTTCGCGCCTTTTCAAACCGTCAGAGAAATATATCCAGCACAGTCCAGTTCCATTCGTAGAACTGTTTTCGAACACTTATCGCTACGTGCGACGGCCTATCATTTTGATGAAGGACAATTATCTTTCTATTTGACAAGTTAAACTGTTCGGTCCAATTGCTGCGTTTAAACTTTCAAGTTGGGCAGAACTGCACATTAATCTTTCGGCGGTTGCGTTGCAACCTAAATTATGGTATTTCCTCTGAAAATCATTATACAGTTAGAAAGTTAAGCACATGCGTGTGCGCCTTCATTATACAATTACTAAATTACCGAATCTAATAACTTAATTTTCTTCTTGCCGAGGGAAAAGTAGCTGTATGTCGAAACGAGATGGTAACGAGTAGAGTTTAATAACAATTTACCGTACCCTAATAGTTTTGGCCCAGTTGTAAAAACTTTTAAAGCCAAGGTGCCTTTGAAATTCGATTCCTTTGTATTAGAACGCGTACTGGAATACGAAGTTAAGCTTTTTGGAGTTGCAGAAAAGTTGCAAGAGACGAAGGACGTTTTTTATATTGCAAATTAAATAACTTTGCATCGCACACGATTAAATTTTTACTTTGTAGACTCGATCGATCGTATAAAACTGATCGTTGATAATTTCGTTTTACAAATGGTTTGTTAGCCTGATTAATTAATAGGAAGAAACATGTGGATAGGATTTGTCTTTATCTGTAGCTGATAGGACTTATTGATGGCGTGGGTGAGCGGCCATACGTGTTTGCGTATAAAGGGAATACACCGGTGATGTGGGTGCCACATTCCAGGGCCCATTCAAACGGCCATGCTCGACGTTGTCAGGCATGCCCACAAACAGACAGACAAACGCCTGAACGAACCTTTTCTCAATCAGGCCAATAGTTCTTAAGCTAACTGTCCCGGGCTCTTGGTATGTAGTCTCCATGATTTCTTTTTTTAAACAAACACCCATTCCGTTACTCGATAACATAAAGCCACGTAACGAACGACAGTTTCGAAACTGTATGAATTGAACTATGGGATTCTACAGCATCCATAGAATTTTGTTAACCCTTATTTATTGGGGCTTGTGAATTGTTTGGGAAAGTTTGAAATAATAATTATTTGAAAATTTATGTAATTCTCTGTTACTTCATTATTTTTTAAATGCTTTGAGGGGAAGTTGACATTGAGAGTCCACTTAACCCTTTACACTCCGAATTATATTTCAATTTTGTTACCAGCAGCTCTCAACGCTTTTAAGTGTTTTATTTGAAATTTACCTGTTAGAATATCTGTTTTATTTACACTGTTGTTGTATTTTGTGAGCTCCTGAGATCAAAATTGATGTCGACTCACACTCGACATAGGAGTGCAAAGGGTTAGGACCATCTAAGTTGTCATCGAGTCTAAAAATTCGGATTTTTAATAAATATGGTACACGATTTCTAAAAGCAGTGTAAAAGTTTCTTTGTAAAGTGAATCTAATAAAAATATCGACCCTGAGGAGGACCGGGGACTAACAGGAAACCGACCAGCCGGGCAAAAAATTTCTTGGAACCATCGGCCGTCGTTTCATAGTCAAATCGAAGTTCCTCCCAACTGTTGGATGAATGCGTTTAATCCAGGGGAGTGGAAAGGAAGACTCGATCGCGTTTAATCGGCAGGAACGAGCCGGGGATCGGCATTGTTTTGTGGAATTAGGATCGTTCGAGTGGCCCGGCTGAGAGGGGGGGGGGGGGACAGGGAACCGAGAAAGAAGATGAAGAAGGGAAGACAGGATGAATTCGAGGAGGAGATGGAGCAGCCGCTGTCCGCATACCTTTAATATCTCCACACAGAGTCCTTAGTAGCTGTTGGACAGCCACGGCGATGACGTGACACTACCGGAGTTAAGTGGCGAAACGCGCGGACAAAAAGCCGGATGAAAAACCGCGCCGAAACCGAAGCGAAGCGGCTAAAACAAAGGAGGTGTGGAGGTGTGACGAAAGGCTGAAGAGGGAACAGAGAAAGAACCCATCGGAACCGTCCGCCTTCCTCTGGCGTCTTTTGCTTTTTCCAACCTACGCAGAATGCTCCTTCGAAAATTCGTCCTTTTTCTCTTCGTCCTGATTTTTCTTCTCTCTCTCCCCCCCTCTCTCTACTTTTACGTCCTTTTTATTTCATCCAATTTCATAGTTCCGTCATGTTCCTTGATTGGATAGTACGCGACCAGCTGAGATCGAGGCTGCGTTCGTCGGGGTCGGATTTTCACGATACCGCGGATCGAAAGAAACTCTGTTAGTTCATTATTTTTTAAATGCTTTAACACTAGATTTACGGAAGCCGTCAATTTGACGGATGTCAGATTCCATGTTTAAAATTGCAGAACGCGTAAATATTACTTTTTAACAACTTATGTTCAATTTGTTTGACGCAATGGCACGAATACATATTCTAATTAAAAGAAAAATCGTATTTTAAATCTAGTGTTAAATCTAGTGTTGAAGGAAAGTTGATTTCCATTTGCCAATTTGATAAGAATCAACATTAAGTATAATAATTCTGTTGAGATTGAGAGTCCACTTAAGGGTTAAACGCAAAACAAATCAACGCGTGTGTTCATATATGTCGACTGTGTGAGTTTGTTCTGGATTCGAACGGAACCATTTTGTTTTCTGAGCATGTCAAGTTAGTCGAAGCTCGTCCATTAGAATTTTGATACTTAGCTAATTCTTCAATCTCTTTTCTATCAGATAAGTAGATCTTTCATTATTTCCAAAGGTCAGTAAAAATCGTTCACGAGTAAAGTTGCGAGGTATTTTTCGCGAGGAAATTTCGTACTCGATCGGATTAAAAATTTTTTTGTTCGACCCTACTTGGAGCAAGGCGCTCCTAAACGCAGTGGGTATCGGGGCACGCGAGAGGTTTGAAACTGTAAATAAGGCATCTTGGAGCGAGAGAAAAAAAAGAAAAGGGAATAAAATATCCTCTCCGAACAGGCGGTAAAGCTTCATTGAACGCGCAACGAAATTCGATCAGACCCACTGAAGATTATTAGGCTGCCTCGCGTGGGTTGGGATAAAAATTATTTTTCGCCTTGATTGAGATCTCTTGGGAGCAGGTTCGGCGAGCCGATGGTACGTACATGTGGGCCACGTTACAGGATCCAACCCTATGAAATATCAATGCCTTATTACTAATGTAATTTTTCGTTCAATGCTCGATGATTGCCAGACAGGCCACAGCCGCGAGCTCTGCACTTCGATACGAATGTATGATCGAGAAACTTTATTTTTTTTACGTCTACACAGGTGCCACAGAATCACTTATCAACCCCTTCTACGGTACACACGGTTTTATATATATTAATATACCATGATATCGTTGCTTAAAATTGTATAAATCCTCCTTTTACTTTGACTTGGAACAAACTGTTAATTCACTTTCGATCTAGGACAATTATCCTAATATTAGTTTTTTTAAAGACAAGAGTCACGTTAGAAGTTTCGAAGATTTTTTAAACGAAAACGAAAGAATACGTCACCGTGAAAAACGTACGGAGAGACGTTAAACTGCGGGGGAGCACGTAGATCCTCGACAAACCGATCGGATAGTAAAACTTTCATTCTCGATCGGGCACGCGGCGAGGGAGAAGCGACAGGGGTTAGAAAAAAAAGTAATCGAAATAAATCCAGGAGACCAGGGTGAGCGCGGGCTTGCATGCCAAACGGCCATTTTTAAAACTCCGTCGGGAAAATAAGAAAAACTCATCAAGTAGGGATGATTGCCGTTCCCTCCGCCCTGACGGCGAGCTACCAACAACCCTCACCCACGGGAGCCACCACGGCCACTACGCTATTCCCTGTCTGTCATCCAGGCTTTCCTCCCCCTCCCCGTGTCTGTAGAAATTCGCCTACGGGTTATTGTTCAAGTATCTTCGCTATGTTGACCTTCAATAATGAAAGAAAACCTTCGGTGAACGATGGAGTGGATCACGAGGGACGCGGAGAATACCGAGGATTATTCCTAGGGAAATAAATTCCAGAACATTGTTTCTAATTTTGGGATTTAAGGGGCCTTTCTACCTTGTGGGATTTAAAAAATCGAATTTTTTTTTTGCGTTTTCATTTAATACGTAGTCTCGAAAATATATCTACCAAATATTAAATTGAAATTTGAAAATCTAACGAATGCGTATGTGATAACGAAAAAACTATTCAAGGTATCAACATGAAATTTATACAGTATCTTTAGAACTGGTCTCCTTGTAGCATGAACTAGGATAATTGCAATATATGCAATACTTTTCCTTTTATTAACAAACAAGCAATCGAATATATGAAAATATTCAGTATTTTTTCGTAAAATAGCTGCCATTTTGCCATATTTTGTTTTTTTTGAAAAGATCCTAAATCATGCTATAACCACACTCATCTACATTAAGAATATCGTTGTATCGTTGTCGTAAAAACTGTTGTTTGTTGATCAACAAAACCAGCGTAATCAATAGATATTATGCGTTGCAAAAATTCGTAAATATAGCTAAATATATAATAAATGTATCTACAAAACACGGAATTAATCGCTCTTTAATAGCCCGCAAAAAAAAATCACAAAGAACACGTATTTTTCGTTCCTACAAGGTAGAATGGCCCCTTACTTCCCTCTGCTACCTGATTCATTCCAATCAAAAATACCTTTGCACGAACACTTTGGAATAATTTCTTTTTTTTATATATTTTTCGTGCTCAAACAATGGAGGTTTTAAGGTGGTCGTGGTTAGGGGTGCAACGTCTAGATCGCTGCCAAGGAACCGCCGATCTCGCGTGCCTCGTGAATAATGCGTTTCGTCGGAGGACGATGCGAGTTAATTTCAAATTCGTTCTTTCCACGGAGTCGCTCTAAGAAGCCCCGCTCTCGGAGAAAAATCTCATTTTCCTCGCCCTAAAGGCTCCCCTAAGAACCGCCGTCTTTTACGCCCCTGTACGCGCGTCGAGCCAATATTTGCCCGAAGAAATTCAGAAAAGTTTACGCACGAGTCCCGAGGCTGACTGCCTTCCGAGCGCGGCTTTTCTTCAGTCAATTTTCTTTTCGCGACCCTTTCCCACCCCCGGCCGCCTCTTCTCCATTTTATAATATTTCCACGCGCGACGAGGGGTTTCGCGAACGTCGTTGCGCCAAGTAATGGCTCTACTACGCCATATAAAAGGTCGAAACTCACTTTCGCCTAATAACGAAAGACGAGTCTCTCTACCGTACGAATCGTAAAAATACTAACAATAAGAATATTCAGAATCTATACTATAATCTGCCAAGTATTCTCAAAGACTGTTTAAATGACAATCATTGTGAGTTAAGAGTTGTACCTAGGAAAACACTGTTATTTATAAGAGATTTCTATAAACGTAATATTAATTATAGGAAATTCTTGATTCTTTATTAGCGGAAATAATGTTTTCCATAGTTTACGATATCATATTAACGGAGGAGTCCTATACACCGCTGTAACGAATCTCATTATAGAGATGCTGTTGCGATGCCATTAGTTTTAATCCGACTGACGGGACTCTAATAGCATTATCAACGTTAAACGTTACTTACAAATCAACTTCTTATTAATTTTTACTGCAGCTGGAAGAGTTAAGACGGGAACCGTGTTTCGTAGAGTTAATGATACTTTCTCCGTGAATCTCGTATCGTACCAAGTCGTGAATAATAGCGTCAGTATCGTAGAAATCTGGCGGGAATTTTTCATCTTCTCCGTTTTACGCCACACGTATGTAGAAAACTGTTAATTATACCGATCATTTATATTCATTTATGACTGTATTTAACATAGAAACAGTCGTGTACCGATTTAATTTATTAGATTTCGACCGATAACAAATTATCAAGCACGGTTGATCCGGTTTTCGAAAAATCGTTCTAGAAAAGCTCGTAAAAGCGACACCTAACGAATCTCCGGGTGTATTCCGGCGGAGTTTCGTGACATTTACGAGGTAATCGTACTCGACAAAGGCGAGTTACGAAATATTACGGGGTCCCGAGTGCAGTGAAAATATTTCTTCTTCGCCTCGACCCGGCCCGACAGAAACCGCAATTATAGACGTATTATGCCCCGAGATTTGCGCGTGCTTTTTTATTTTCTTGTTTCTTTTTTTGCTTTACCAGTCATCCGGTCGCTCAAGCGTAAGATTCGCGTTTAAAGGCGCCTCCTCAGCGTTACCAGTCTGTAAAAAGACCGGACAGCGACAATCCGTGAGATAACATTGGATTCTTTATCACGTTTTATGGCCGTCCGCCTCGGTTCTTCTGTTTCAGGCTCGAACACGTTATGTTTTACATTTCCACGGTCCCGCGCGAACGTGATTTTATGGCTCTTTTCCACGACACGGCTGTGTTCCTTGTCGCATCGAGGTTTCAAGGTCCGTCGGGGGTAAATGGAATAATTTGCACGAAACAGGAAATTTTTTACGATTCGAGTAATTTAAGCATTTTATCAGGTGGTAGGGAATTGCCGAAGGCTTTGAACCGGCCTACGTTGTCTCAAATAGAAGGGGAACGATTTAAGAAGTATTCGAGATCATTCGAATATTGACAAACGAAAGATGAATCGCCAACTTTTTACATTTTTCCTGGTCATTCGAACGATTTCCTTTTTTCTTTCGTTATTAAATACTACTGATAAATTGTTATTGTTCCTTGTCGGTTGCCTGTCCGAGTAAAATTCTACTCGATTCTGTCTCAGATCGCCTAAAACGTCGCGTTAAATTGCAAACCGTTCGACGGTTCCCAGTCGTTTGTCCAACGATCGATGAAGTACCAGCGGAATCTGATCTCGTTCTGGAATCGACTCTCTTACAACGTGGATTTAGACTTTTTTCTTCTGGACTGGGCTTGGGAAAAGCCGGAATGGCTGCTATGGTACAAGATAAATCTCTTTTCCGGTCCACAATCCTTAACCGGCTGTAGAAAGAAGTTCCCGTCAGTTCTTGTCCGTGGAGGAACCTGGGGGGATTTGAATACGATCGATTCCCAATAAATAAGGATTCCCGTGATTATGGAGCTGACTCTTCCACGTGGAAAGCGAATGAGGTTCGAGAGGGTACGGAGGTGGGCTTGCTATCTGTTAAAGATAAAGAGACAACCCTTGGCGACGGTAGTTGGGTTGGGCTTCGTTAGACCAAGTCCCTCTCACGAGTTCTTCAATTTTATTCGAACAACTAGCGGGGAAGAAACGACGACGGGAATTCGTCGACTCCAAATTGAACAGAAACGACGCTACTTTTCCGAACACCGCGTTTAAACAACCTAAACTAGTGTTTCTCGAACTTTTTCAATCAGTGCTCCTTCCGTGTACTCAAAGTTCAAATTATTAATTGCTACGTGTATTCGAAGATACTAAGATTATTCTTTTAGTCGAGCATTACGTTTTTTATTCTTGTAACGTGATGTCAACTTCGACTGCATTTACCCCAAACGATGTTATTTTTATTCGCGTATATAGTATTCTTACAATATTTTGGTAATAATTTTCGTGGCCCATTCAGAAGTTCTGGGCTTCCCATTTTTTACATCTTTCAGTCGTGGGCCCCCCCGAGAATTACAGCGTGTCCCATCGGGGGGCCACGCGGCTCCCGTTGAGAATCCCTGATTTAAACAATTCCTAGAACGGTTAGAAGCGAACCTTTCGAAACGAATCTACGATATAGTAGCGTGTTCATTTGAACACAGTAGTCAACAGATTTATTTTACGCTGGTTCCGCGTGGGCAGATCGGTATTTCTCTTGCATTGTTCCATCGAAGCGTAATTCTATGCATTTTGGATTTAATTTTGAGATTATTTGAAAATTACTAATTTTCGACTGAACGATTCGATCTAACAAAAAAGTTAATCGTAAAAGTCAACACTTCCTCTACATTTAGTTTCGAGAAATGATTAATTTTCGACTCGTAAACAACAAAAAATAATCGTAAAAGCAAACACGACGAGACTTCGAGGATAAAGTTTGAACAAATATTTTACGTTCAGCCGATAAACAATTTCCCATTGGTTTCGATTTATTTATTCCTGATTTTCATCCGTTCTTCGAGTAAAATGCACCCGCGACCCTGACCGTCAACCCATATTTCCGATCCCGTTTCGTCAACCTAACGAATCGACGAACACTTACGGTCGAATCAATTCGACATTCCGTCACTTCGGTGCCCGTCCCGCGAACGCGGAGCCTCGAGCAGGGTAAATAAAATGGCGTGGAGAGGAGAGGAGGAGGCACCGCGCGAATTCCTGTGCGATCAAAATGAAAAAGAGCAACGAGGAGGGGGCGAGAGGCAGGGAGGGCGGGCGGGCGGGGAGGAAAAAAGAACAATCGAATACCTGGCCGGTAAGAATTCGCATCGCAAATCCGTCCCACGTCAGCGGCGGACCGAAATCACGAATTCTCGGACTGTTGCGTGATCCGGCGTTGATTTATGACAAATAAGAGAATTCGGGCTGGCTACGCACGTTTCGAGCGGTATAACCAGGCGCGTACCAATAATGAATACGTATAAGGAAGAGGACGGAACCCCCCTGACTCCCCCCCTCTCGCCCCTCATCCCTCCCGCGGCGACGAAGAGAGAGAGGGGGGGAGGGAAGCCCGAGAGAGTACGAGCGTCGACTTATTTGAAATGTAAAGACGCGCGCGTCTCTTTTGCTCTCCGTCTTCGTTCCACCGTCGCCGCGAATATTCCATTAGCGAACGTGTGTGCGTGTAGGGCATTGCGCGTGGCGTACATGCATAATCGTATATCAAATTATTTATATGTGCACCGGTGCACGGCAATGCATCTGCGGAACGTACGTGCACATCGTGTCAGTCCGGAGGGGGTGGCGACGGGACGAGAAGGGCGGAGGGGAGAGCGCGCGGGAGAACGGCGCTGCGCGATTTTCCGCGTGTGCACGCATACGCGCGCGGAATCGTACGCGGCCCAAGGCGCCGTCGGTCAATATTTATAAGCTCGTAGCTTTTCGTTTGTTTAACCCCCGAAGTTTCTTGCCACCGATGTAAAATACGGCGCAGTAAATCCTCGCTGAGGGATCTAAGCTGGCCTGGGAATTAAACGATCCTGCGACTCGTTCGCGGGAATCGACGTTAATTCCAGATCGTTGTTCTCTCCTTATATCGAAATTAAAATTTTCAAGGTGGCATTCAAGGTGGGATCGTTCTTTGTTGTCCTTTGTGTTTTTTGTTTTGATCGAATTAAAAAATGAATTTGAAGGAAAGGATCTCTCAATAATTATTGGAATAGAACCTCGTGTATTCTCACGGTTCAACGGAACCATTTTGTTTTCTGACCTCGAACCTAAAATGGCGGAGCTGTTTATACGCACAGTTAGTCAAAGATGTCTTCGTCCATTATAATTTTATAAAGCGAAGAGCGATCTCGCGTAAAATGTAAACACCTGGATAGCTTCTAATTTCGTTTCGCGTGGCTGTTTCTCTCGATCTGAGAGCACCGCTATCAAGGAACCGGTGCATTTAATAAGTTCGACGAAGTTGTAAATTGATTCTTATCAGTAGACTCGGGTTTACACAAGACACGTATAGCGCCACTCCCTCGAGTGAAATACAGTAATAATGTAACGCAGT
This sequence comes from Colletes gigas, assembly GCF_013123115.1. NCBI lineage: Eukaryota > Metazoa > Arthropoda > Insecta > Hymenoptera > Colletidae > Colletes > Colletes gigas. The sequence continues at coordinate 595,162 of NW_025106659.1, read as the reverse complement.
AACACCTGTGTTCAGAGAAATAAGTTTCGATACGATACGTAAGGTGTTACGATACAGCCGCGGAGTTAAATTCCAGGCTACGCCATTGCACGCCCTAGCAACTTTCCTCTCCCCCGATGTATCATTTCACACTTTTTGCTAACTTATTTGTCTATATCCCGACTTCATCTTCAATTGAGATGATTAATAAAATGACCAACGGAAAAAGAATAAAATAAGGACGGGGCACGGGGAATGACGATCATTTCCGATCCCCACGGCCACCTGTACGTGTGATCCCGCACACTTCGACCGCTCGTCTTCGAACTATTCGTTGCACGCGTGTCGGTGTGTATACCTGGATCGATACATCCTCTGTACTTACGCGCACGAATTATCCGCAAAGCGTTTCCCATTATGATTATGTTACTCTACGATCCAGATGTTCGTGGCACGTTCGATTGAGCTCAGCTTTGTACGTGATCGGTAAGAGTACCTCTCTTCCTTTCGATACTCTTATTTCCTTTATGCTCGATGGGATACCAGCGGCTTTACCCATCGATTACCAAGATTTAACATTTTGACCGCGTGGAATTTTGCTTAATGCCTTACCATCGTGCTTTTTACTGTCATTCTGACAAATGTTGGAATTATTAGGACACAATCTTTTAACACCGTCATAATCTTCAAAAATCTTTCGGTATCTCAGTTTTTATATTTACTCGTAAATTATTTGGGAATCATTCTGGTAATCGTTTCTTTACTAGATATTTAATTTTACATGAAGCACGAACGTTTATTAAAATTTAAAATATTTTTATATCGCGTGACGTAATTTAAATTAGAAAACCTCGGTATAATAATTCATGCAAACGCCGGTGACAGTAGGAAGAAGAGTAATACGTATTCAACACAGGGCGATGACAAAATTTAACTCTCCGTCTATGCTTTGCATACTGATACCAAGTGCATCTCGTATGCACGCGCATTATCCCTGAAAATCTTCCCATTATGATTATCCGTCCGTTGCTGTACGATCTAGACGCGGAACGTTCGATCAAGCTGATCGTTGTACGTGATCAGTAAGAGGCATACTACTCTTCTTTTTGGTATTCCAGCTTTGTACTTGACCGCGTAAAGTGATGTCAGTGATCTATGTATCATTTAAATTTACTTCTATTTCCTACTTAGCTGGCTCTGTCCTGTTCGAATATTTAGCGCTCTTATTCCGTGAGAGGTTCAACGTACTTTGCAACAACAAGGAAACAAATTACCTAAGAACGACTCAAAAGGTGTCCAACGATTAAAATGAAATTTTCTCTCGTTTACACGATTTCGGGAAAGCTCTCGATCGATACGTGCTGGTTAAGTGGAGAAAAATGACGAGGGTTAGATGTTGCTTAGAAAGGACACGAGTGGGAGGGGAAGGGTTCACGTACACGTTTACGTGATCAGCATTGACCCTCATCACTCTTCGTCCCTCTTTGGCTAAAAAAGGGAACGTTTTAAATTTCCTCGACTATTTCGAGGGTGGTCTCCTTTGATCGAGAGAATGTCATTAGGGCTTCCACTCTTACGAGTCCGGTCGCCACAGACGAGGCACCGAGCGCCGGATCGAATTCGAATTTCTTTCAGGAAATTCACGACAGAACTGTATCAACCTTGTCCATCTAAAGCCTGTAACGTCTTATATCCACCTATCGGACAGAATCGATTCGCTGCTATTAACGAAAAGCAGTTATCAGAAAATTCAAATACAAATAAATATTACGCGAACAGGAAAGTCTGAACTGGGGCTCATTTTTTGTGTTTAGAGCCGTATATCTTCGACAATTTTCCATTTTACTCCATAAAACGCGTATTACTATTACGAACAGAATGTCTTTTATTCTAGATCAAAGGAAAAAACTGCACGTCGATCAATGCCATTGACGTAAGGAATAACATTTATTATTTCATCCAAAATCGATGAAAAAAAATATTTGTATCTTGAAATGTTAAAGAATACACGTGGAAAGTGGTGAAAAGTTTCATGGAGGTCTTCCTTTATAAAAAAAATTGTCAAAGATCGCTTCCCGTTTTAGCATTTTACTCGAGTCTTCCACCTTGAGACCGAGCGATCCGGTGTTCGGCGATTTCGCGCGAAAGAATGAAATTCCACGTTCCACGAGCGACGGGTTCCCGCGACCGTTGGAATAATTTCCATTCGTTTCCATGTAACAGTACACCGAATTTAAAATCACGTAGACAGAAACTGCCTGATCGTTTCGCCGGTTCCCGGGCAAGCGGGGAGCAGGGCGGGGACGAACGTTAGCACGTGAAATCATTATCGTCGAAAGTGCCAGGGGGAGGGTATCGCTCCCAAGTATTGATTGCCGATCGTGTCGCGCACCCCTGACGTGAATTATCATCGACGATACTAAAAAAAAGCTCTGAGTCATCGGTCCGTTCGATAGTCACCCTTCATCAGCCAACGCGGAACATTAACTCGCCGGTTTCGTATTCCGTATACAACCGGGGCCTCCTCTCTTTTGCATTCTTCGGCTCGTCGGGGAAACTTCGATGCCATTTATCATAATTTATTGACACCGTCGAGATGGAGTGGCGGCTCGTCTCGTGGCACGGCGACCGCGCGCATTAACAATCGGGAGTAGACGGAGCTGCGTCGAACTGCGCTCTTACGAGTACGTTTCTGCTTATCGATAATGGGGAATTAATCGCGTCGAACGAAGGGTGCAGGATTTTCGCGACGATAAAGAATTTTCAATTTCGTGAAAATGTATTGTCGGAGCGTACGATACTTCAGGTGTCGCTAAATGAAATTACGCAACGGCTGAAACTAAGAAAGATTTTTGTCGCGAGCGAACTATCCCGCGGTAATTTAAACAAACGTCCAACGAGTCCGTGTACCGACTAAAAATCGAATAAATCATCTTCTGAAATTTATCGTCGTTGGACGAGCTCCGAGGCCCGTTCGTTTTAAAGGTACGACGATGTGTCATCTGCGCTCGACGCGTATGCTCGTGCTCGTCTCAATTCTTCGCGTAAACGTCCGTTTAATTCCTCGTTGGGAGCGCGGTTAAATCGCGGCAATGTTAATGCTTTTCATGTTTCCAAAGTAGTATAAATAATCCTGATAAGCAACGCGCCGCGAACGTGCGAACAGGAAGTAATTAGCATCGCGCTTTCGCGAATCATCGCCGGACCTTTACTTTCTCGTCTCATTTTCTCGGTAATATCATCGCGGTGAAAATAACGCGCAACGATTTCCAGGCGTACCGCGGTTAGGCATTCCCGGTAAATGCATTAGCAACGTTTACCGCCTCGAGACCGATGGTGGATTTTTCTATCACCCTTCATAATTCAGCCATTTACTTGTCGTTTAATGCGCGACTCGGTTGCCCGGCTCATTGGCTTTTTGCGCGACGATTTTCCACGGCTGCGCGGCTCGCCAGCGAGGCACAATGCCTTCGTCGGCTGGCCGCGTACGGCAAAAACATAATTACGTTCCTAATTGCGCCCGATGATATCGAGATCGTTCCCGCGGACGCAGAATTTACGAACGCGGATCGTTTCGTAAGCTTTTTCCTGGAGCGGCGTAAATCAATCTGTTTCCGCGATAGAAAGCAAAGATCTCACCCGAGGTGTGAGCTAATTGACACTTGTGAGGAATTTACAGGTTCATAAACAATGCTACGACCGCGACTCTTTGAAAAAGACTCTTTGGTATAAGACTCGTTGTTAACGAATCCTGTATAATGTTGGAATTGTCTTTGTAACGTGTACTGCAAGCTGAAATATACTACTTTTTTCAGCCAACGAACAGTTACAGTTTTCCGAGTGAGAACCACTAGCAGCTGTTCGCAGATTGCCGTTCTACAGGCGGAACTTTAAACGTTAATAACTTTTTAACGAAACCACAATCGATAAATTGGTATTCTTGATTATAGTCTTGTTTTGGCCTCTATAATCCCCCATTAAAATTTTATATGCCGGATTTACGTATGAAATGATAAAAACGGGGAATATAATCACAGATCTCTGACCACACATTATGTTTGTGGTAAAGAATTTATTTCACGAAAATGCGTAGAATTTCGGGGGTATACTTATTCACCAAAAATGATTGTAAATGACCCCCGTAACTGAAAATAATTTTTTCAGAACGATTTGAAATTTTTTTTTCAACGAAAAATCTTTGCACCTTCCTGAATTTTTTTCTCGAAAGTGGGTACGATTTTGGGGGTATGTCTATTCACAAAAAATGACTGTAATTGATCCCTGCAATCGAAAATAATTTTTCCAGAATGATTTGAAATTTTTTTTCTCGGCGTAAACTCTGTGCATCTTCCTGAATTTTTTTCTCGAAAATACGTAGGATTTTGGGGGTATATCTATTCACCAAAAATGATTGTAATTGCCCCCCGCAACTGAAAATAATTTTTCCAGAACGATTTGAAATTTTTTTTCCGACGAAAAATCTTTGCACCTTCCTGAATTTTTTTCTCGAAAGTGGGTAAGATTTCGGGGGTATGTCTATTCACCAAACATGATTGTAATTGACCCCTGCAACCGAAAATAATTTTTTCAGAACGATTTGAAATTTTTTTTTCAACAAAAAATCTGTGCATCTTCCTGAATTTTTTTCTCGAAAATACGTAGGATTTTGGGAGTATATCTGTTCTCCAAAAATGATTGTAATTGCCCCCCGTAACCGAAAATAATTTTTCCAGAATGATTTGAAATTTTTTTTTCCGACGAAAAATTTCAGCATCTCCTGTCGATTTTTCTTAAAAATTCGGGTAGTTAATGGTCTGATCTCGTATCCGAATATCATTGAAATGTTTAGATTTAACATCCTTTCCAGAATACTACGTTGTTCTGAATTATTTCGCATAGAACACCATCGAACTCTCATGGCTTCTATAACCCTTATAATCGTTTACTCATTTTCGCGAATACATGCTTTAATCGATGTTTTTAATCATTCAATTCCATCATTTAAATGTTCTTCACTTGACATCTGATTATTCCTGATGACCCTGTGATTATTCTCAGTCAGTTTCATACTTCGTAGCATTCAATTCTGTCGTTCTGTTTATCTTTGTAACTATCTTCTATACTTGTGTCTCTTTCTTTACTAATGGCTATTTAATCCCGTGAATAAATAGTAAGAACAGTAGTATCGATAGTAACTGAGGACAAATTAAATAGAAAACGGGCAACGGTACTATCGATCCATAGATCCCCAGCGGACCAGGGGGAAAGAGAAATCTGTATCTGGACGGGGGTTGTCTAGCACCCTCGCGCCTACCACCCTCCCAGAGATTGTCCATTTAAACTAAGGCCAGCGCGAAGCGTTAAAAAAGTCCTGGCCCCATGAAGAATTCAGAAGCTCGCGGGGCGGAGAAAGGTAAGAGCAAGGTTGAAGGTGCCGCGACGATGCTGTGGTACGCGGTTTTTCCTTTCAGTCCTGTGGCTTACGGCACCCCAGAGGCGCGGCTTGTCCGACGGCGAGCATACCGAGCAGCCATTACTTGATTGTCTCGTCAGAAACGAAGCAGAGGTCCCTTAGCTTTAATCTAACTTCCTTGCCTCCTTTTGTACCCGATATCGTACGTGACCCGGTACGTACGGTACGCTCTCGAGAATGACGAGGCTCTTACTTGGAATACACGCTCGCGCTGCGACCGCGCCGCGGCTCGACGGGTTCAACTTATCGCGGATGGATTACCTAAATCCTTTGTCGAGGCTAGCATTGTATTTTAGCGAATTCCCTATCCGGCCGAGCGTGACACGGCCAACTGTACGAAACTCGCGTGTACTCGATAAAACCGTTACCGTAATAACGGGTGATTTGTCGCGGCGATACATCGCCAGGAAATACGAAGAGCGTACGGAAAGTAAGTTCCGTTTACGAATATAACCGATGCAAATTACGCACACGCCTTTTGACGATTCGAGAGATCACATGCGTGTGTTGATCAGAATTACTTCCTCAATGTTCTCCGTATTGTCGAGGAAGAATTCTTGAAAATAAAGGCAATTTTCAAGAATTTTTTGGCCGTAACTATGAAACTTTTTTTCGATAAATATTTAATTTTTTCGAAAGTATGCTTCTTGAAGTATTTGTAAAAATTTCGTATGAAAATAGTAATTATTATAGCCATAATAGGAATCAGCGTGGGAGGCCTTCAAAATCCACTGAATCTTCTGTAACTTTGTCATTTTTGCAAATTTTACTTTAACACTTTACACTCGACCCCTCTGAAGGGACATCCAGCAAAGAATTTGGAGGCACACTCTAAAGAAACACATTATTGTTTTGAAGTGATTATGTAGGACAAAATACATAAGCAAAGAATGTAAAAAATGATATGTTTGCTCGGAGTATTTACTATCTATTTCGTAAGAAAGTTGAGATAGTGGTCGAAGAAAAGTCTCCGAGTGCAAAAGGTTAATATTTTAGGGTGTAATTCCTAAACCTCCAAGCATTGACCAAATTTCGATTTTCTCAATCCGTCACAGTGGTTTCCCCCCTTAAACGACTTGGTCTACATTATCGTAGTAATTCAACCACGAACCAGGTTGTTCATTAGCAGCGAGTGTTGATTTGCGTCATGACGCTGTATCGCTATGATCCAAAGATCGCGAGCAGGGAATCAACCCCTTGAGTTCTCCACCCCCAGAACCATAATCCAGAATCATCTCAATGCCATATCACCGAGGAAGGGTACTCGAGCGACCCAATCTTGACTCCGAGTACCGTTGCAAGCGAGGACGTTTTCTCTTGGGTCTCCTTCTTTCTGGTTGAGTCTATAATTTAACAGGAACGCAACCAGATCCTATTTTGAAACAATCGGATCGCGTTCGCGAATAGTCTGCGTTTCTAACGCGTTCGAGACAATCGCGAGGCACGATTCGATCCGTGAAATATTTAGCGAGCCAAGATGTTCCCTTTATTATTTCATTCCCTCTATCCGGGTGGCGAGCACCCTCTGTAAAAATTCACGAAATATCACGTAGTGGCGAAGGTTCTTTATATATGCGCCGAATCGCACAGCTGGGAATAGCGCGGAATAACTGATAAAACTGTTCGGTGTCACGTGGACAGACCTGAGAACAGAATTAAGAATGCAAATGGCCCTAGGCACGAAGGCACACTCGGTGCTCCGTTGCTACAGGGTTGTTGCTGACAATTTAAGAAACTTTTCAGACGCAAGAAACGCGACGATGCGATAAACACTCAAACGCGATATCGAACGCTCTCCGTTTCGCAGCACAGAGACGTGAATCGCCATCTGCGATCACGGATATACTATAGTCGTAAATTTTAGACGCTTCAATTACGAAACTGGTCAAAGTAAAAAATCAGAAAAACGTGAATTCATCGCTTCGAGAAAGAGGAGGAACAACGTTCGTCGTCTTTAGTTTTCAGGTCAGGCAGAGCTCGTGTTTGCCCGACAGCCAATTTGCACTTTGCTACCATTCCACGGCCAGCAAATATATATTTTACCGTAGCAAAAAAATATTTTAAATACCATTGTTTGCTTTTCGTATTCAATGACTCCACCACTTCCTGCTTTAAGTTTTACAAACGATCTATCGCTGAATTCCAATTTAAGTTCCGGTAAATTTACAAATAATCCCGTCGTTCGTTATTTAAATCGGAAACCCTATACCCCTCGACATCTTGTTAACACGACCGGCATCATTTTTCCCCGAACGGTCTGCAATTACTCGTCTCTTATCTCCAAGGGCACCGATCCCACGATAATACACGGGGAGATCGCGTTCCGTTCGTCGGATATAATCATAGCCGAATGAAACGCGCGTGCAAAAAGAAAAAAAGAGAAAAAAAAAAAAATAAGAGAGAAGAAACGAAAAAAGAAAGAAAAAGGAGGAGGAGATAAAAAGGAAAAGACGCGGGGAGTGCGTCGAAGCGGACCACCTCGCGAGCCCGAGACGTTAATCAGAATATAATACAACCAGTTTGTAGGTGGGCGCCTTAATCGAAGCTACGTCCCTGGTTTAAAAAAAACCGGACGTCTTTAGCCGTTTATCTCTGTCCGTCTGCTCTTTTCCTCTTTCGCGGTCAATTAGGATAGGCCGGTTGCGTCGTGACAATTAGCACGATCCGGTCACGAAGCGTTTGCCAGGCCCGAACGGACGTACGTGATTAGCCCCGCGGTGACCTCCGGTCGCCACCTATGTGTAATTAAACGATTAACGCACTGTCCTGATTAGTTAAACAAATTAAGCGACCCGGTGACGCAAGAAACGTTAAGTGGGAACCAGACCTTGCACAAAAAACAGCTACCAGCCATCGATTCCTCCTTACCCCCCTTCGCTCCACGTCCTCGTCCTCTGGGCAACGTCTGACCGTGGTAATTAGAGGCGTGCATAATTAAGTTCCGACGATTGTTGACACCGCGCGTTAGCGAGCTGGCAACGAGTGTCTTTCAAGGGAGCGTCTCAATTAGTACGAGCCGCGAACGAGGGTTAAAGTGTTTGCCGTTGCGTTTCACGCGTACCGGTAATTCCAACGACCGATGGCTGCTTTATTAATTACTGCTCGGTCCGCGACGACCGGCGACAAATTACTTCTGGGGGGCACGGGGACCCGCGCCAGGGAAGGGGCGACAAAGTCGATGGTCGATGTCCGTAATTCTCGCTGCCTAAACGCTGGATAAATATTCATCGGGCACGTGTGCAGAAATCCGCGCGAGCATGTACTGCCCATTAAGCTTAGCATTCTAATGAATTCGCGAGTGTCGTACCCGGGGCCCTCCAACAGGCTTTCGTCGACGGTCAGTCCGCTTGTCAAATCGTGTCGGAGTATTCTCTCGAAAATAAGTCTCGAGGGAATTATCATGGCTGCGTTTTTATTCATTTATAACCTTTCGCGATCGAAGAATCTTTTAATAACGGTTTGGTAAATTAAAAATGTTCCTTTCTACAATTTAAATTTCGTTAATTTAGTTTGCGGTAAACAATAAACGATACAACGTAGTAACGACGAACGCAAAGAAGTGGAAACGTACGAAAAACACACGTACGTTCTCCCGAGAGTAGAAGAATCGGTTTCACGATGCGCATTCAAGGTTATTCCGAAGTGTAGGGTACACCGAGTACATACGTGATTCGAATGACGGTTGAGTTAAAAAATCCTTATTTGCGAGCGTGATGATTTTACGATGAACGTGAGATAATTAAGTCTTTTTTTAGGAAGCAAACGATCGTGATCGGATTTCTAACCAAATTCGACGGAGAAATCCCTTGGGTAGTTATCGATGGATTACTCAGAAGGCTAAGAATGTTTTAGCGTCCAGAGGTCTGTGACATTTTTAAGAAACGTTTACGTAAGTCGAGGGAATCGAAGATCGCTATCCATCAAATTCAGAGAAACGAATGTAAAAGAAAAAATAAGATTACCTACATACCGATGTGCAAAATGTGATTGCAGGTTGAAAACGTAGGATGTTCCAGTAAATATTGCCCGTTTCGTAACCTTAATTTATTAAACGACAACTACAACAAAACATAATTTCAAGCATGATGAACCACGGGTTCTTTCTGGCCGTCGTTCCGAAAGTAATTGCATTTCTCTGCAACACCATGCTGGTTCTTTCGCTGTAAAAAACTTCCCACGTCCACGTTTGATGTTGTCATCATTATTGAATCATTTCCCGCTCAAAAAGTGTACCATTGAAAAAGTTGATAGTCGCGCGGCGCAACGTCTGGACTGGGTAAACAGTCGTTTAATTTTTATTGGTTATTCGAAGCTATCTAGATCGTTTCCCCAATCCCTAATTTTTGCTTCGGAGAGTGTTAATTTGAATCGAAGAATATTGCAAGCAGATAAAAGCGTTTCCTTTCGCCGTCGAACCTCGGGGTCCGTGGCAAGTAAAAACGAATCGGGATTCTCTGCAAATCTCGAAACGGTCAACAAATACCTTCCAGCAGCCGTTGCAACCGCGTTCCGGCCGTAATCAATCTGAATCCCAGCGCGAAGCGATCAAAGTCCGCCGCGTTTCCGTCAGACACGCTAAAAGAACCGCGGCGACAAAAGTCACTGGACCAACGTTTCCCGACACCGGTGTCCAACCTGTATCCTCAGCATCCCTACCTCCCACAACTTGGAATCATCTTTTAGCCCAAACTGCTCAGGCTGGCCCCTTCGATTCCATGGAAATTAATCTCTTTCGTTAACTGATATCATATTAAAAATTCTGCACTGAAGGCATTGAAACTGTAGGATAAATGTAGGAGATCGAGAAAATTGGTTTTAGAAATTTTTTGAGCACTCATATGCTCTGTGTTATAAATTGATTAATGCTGGAACAATTATGGTGTGTTTATTTGTACCAAAGAAATTAAGAGATACTCGAAGAAGAAATTAATGTTTATTTATCCTTTTATGGAAAACACGAAGAAGAACAAGAATAGAAGACACGTTTTACGTAATCAAAATGGAATCCGAGGTACATGTATGGTCCCTAATATGAAATATTGCATATTGAGCTTGTTCAGGTATTCCATATTAGGCACATCATTGTTCCTTGAATTTTCAGAAATAATATCAGATAGAAATTCATAATTTCGATAATTGTTACGAAAATTTCACTATATTTGAAGAAATAATCGAGCTAACGCAAAGTTCATGCACCTACCTTATTATATATAACATTAGGTGAAAGATCACTTTGCAAAAACTCAGACTGTGATATTTGAATATTCTTTTACGAACGTTGCTTTGGAATTCGTACATATGCACGCTAGTTGCAACAAATGACAATGGTAATCGATTGCATTCATCACTAATAGGTGGCAAAATTACAATTTTTTAATATGGCAATGTTAGAAATTAGGAACGTATTCCATATTAGGGCAACTGACCCTACTACTTGTGTTTCAGTGAACACTGTCTCGAAAATATTGAAACTGTCTCATAGAAGTACGTCGAAAATATACGCGAGTTTCGTAACGCCCGTGGCGAATGGGAAGCGCGAGTGTATCAAAGTCGGCCGCGTTTCCGTCAGACGTTCTAAAAGAACCGCGGCGACAAAAGTCGCTGGACCAGCGTTTCCTGTCCGTGTCCGGTGTCTGCCCTGTCCCTGTCCTCGGCAGCTCTGCCCTCTATTTCTGTCGAGCCGGTCGTTTACTATCGGCAATCTGCATAAGCGTTTAACCGAAGCGAGGCTGAATCATACGCGCGAGAAGAATAGGAAGGCAGCCGAGAGGTGTTTGTGCGTGGGGGAATGTTCCCCGGTCGGCCCCCGGCCGCTCTGGAGAAGAGCCAAAGCGAAGAAGCGGAGGAAGAAGCGGAACAAGAAGAGAAAAAAAGTCCCCCCCGCCGCCGCCGCCGCCGAAGAAGGAGGAAGGTGGACCAAGGAAGGCGCGAAGGCGCTCGCCGATGGAGGCGAAAGTTTACGACGCGTCGCCTGGCAGAGTTACCGACGCTACCACGGAGACTCTGCTCTTTTCACTCCACCTCCCGTCGCTCCCTCTGCTCGCCCTTTCTCGCTCTCTTGCTCCCGTACACCTACGTAACAACACCTCGTGCGCAGCAACGCGTCCCGGTGTGTATCCCGGTAACACTATACACCGTCCCCGTGTAACAATGTGCCGGCCCGCTAGTAACGGATCATTGCTCGGCTTCATCGCTCATTCTGACTTGCATGTACGCGAACCAAGCGCGGCCACAGTCTTCTACGCGCGATTCCTAGACCTAGAAGGGGGAGGGGGGTGTAAACAACCATAGAGAAAACCCCGGTTTTCGACACTCGTCAGAAAAGAGAAGCAACCGGTACAATTTGGTGCATTCTTTCAGACGCCACTGTGCATCGTGTCATCGTGAGTTAAACGGATGTTGATATTCTCCTTTTCCTGACTGACATTGTACGCCCGGGAAATAAATGTGCGCGCATATACGCGTATAATGTGTTTCAAAGGCAGACGATTTTCAATCTCCTAACCGTGTCGGTATGAATACTGATGGGAGCAATTATCAAACATTTATCACCGACGAAAGACGGGAAAGCGCCTGCCATCTATCAAACCAGAGAAAACTCCACGTTCGCTTTACGTTATGGTAAACAACATTATACACTGTCGTTCGTTATTGAACGATCCACAAAGCGAGAATGATTTCGAAATAAATTTCGTAATAGTATCGCGAAGATGTCGTTTCCATATTCATAACGTCAACCCTATCGTTTAGAGCATGTTGCGTTTATGAAAATTATAGCGATTCTAGAAAAACACTTGGAAGATGGATATACAAGGGTGCGGTATGTCGTTCGTTTTCTATTGCTTTCTTTTCGATTAAATTGGCTCGTAGTCGTTTTATTTTGGAAAAGTATCGTGCAAGAAGCAGCGTTAGATCGAGACGGCAGGTGGTTGACTGTGACTGTGGATCAACGATCTACCTTGTCGGGGACATAGTTCCCCTCGTTGTCTCGATGCAGCGGGTCTATCGTGTTTCTTATCCCCCAACCGGGGGATCTGCGGCAGAGATGCCAGACAGAGCCCCGGGTGCACCGGGGACGCCTCATTCCACTTTCTCACACTATGTCAGATCACGTGTACATGAACTCGTAGAGTTTCGTAGAGTCGACGAAGGCAAACTGACACATGCCCTCTTTCTCGATTCTCGTGGGAGTCGAGAGAGAAAGGCTCACATTTGCCTTCTCGTACATAGCAATCGTATGAAAAAGTTAAATGAAACTAACAATTTTTGGACATTGCTGACCATTGCTGATACTTCTGACAACGTATAACGATTACTACTGTCTGCTGCCAGGCTCTGCTAGTCCCTACTGGCCTCTGCTGATCTCTGCCTGAGTGTGTTGATCTGTGCTTGCCTCTGTATGCCTCTGTTGGTCCCTGCTGACCACTTCTGATATATTTGTGCAACGTATAACGATTACTAATGGCTACTGTTTGTCATTGCTGGCCTCTGTTGGCCTCTGTTGACCACTCCTGATATTTCTGACAACGTATAACGATTACTACTTGCTACTGCTTGCTCCTGCTGGTCTCTGCTAGTCTCAGTTTGCCTCCACTGGCCTTTGCTGCCCCTGCTAGAAAAGATAGGTAAAAATGATAAGAATATATCATGTCAGTAGTTGTAGCTGTGTTATATGTTGTCACCAGTGGTCAACAGTAGTCAGGAGAGGCAAGCAGAGACCAGAGGCGAGCAGAGAGGTTAGTAGGGGCCGGCAGAGGCCAGCAATAACCAGTAGTTGTGCTTATGTATTGTCAGTAATTGTCAGGAGTCTCTTGCTGTTGTTAGCAGTGGTCAACAGAGGCTAGCAGAGGCCAGTAACCGTCTTTATATGTTCCCGAAGTTATCAGAAGTCGTCTACTGTTGTCAGCAGTAGTCAACAGTGATCAGCAGAGGCCAGAGGAGACCAGTAGCCGCCGTTATATGATGTCAAAAGTTGCCAGGAATTCCCTGGTGTTATTAGCAGAGGCCAACAGTAGTCAGTAGCAGCCTTTATATGTTGTCCCAAGTTGTCAGAAGTCAATTTTTTTTTCACTATGCTACTTTGCTTATGTGCACCTACATCGGTTGGAAAATAAAAATGCCTGATTCCAAATCGTATGCAGTTGACGTGAGGTCGGATTTCAGTTGTTCAAGACCGAGAAGGCAAATGTGAGTCTTTCTCTCTCGACTCCCACGAGACGGTCCGAGATTACTTCGGGCAGCTTCGGAGAATAGAGAAAGAGGGCACGTGTCAGTTCGCCTTTGTCGACACTCCGAAATTCTACGAGCTCACGTACGCATGATCTGGCATAGTGTGAGAAAGTGGAGTGAGGTGTCCCCGGTGCACCCGGGGCTCCGTCTGGGATCTTGGATCTGCGGCTATCTGAAAACTTCTACGGCACGTGGACGAGCGTCTCGCTTTCCTATCGGATCCATCTTAGTGTATCATATACTATTCCTGGACACGGCTGGTTTAGCATAATGAAGATAATGTGGGAGTAAAAACAAGGCGCGCGTTAGATCCCAGCACCGGGGCCTCGAACGACCCTCCTTACTCGATTATTTATCGTTTAATTGCCTTCCTCGAATCAGCAATTTCTGCTTCGTTCGATCGTTAGTCGTTGGTAATTAATTTTAATTCGTTAACACGATTTACGATCCTCGTAAAATGGATCCGTAAAAATTCCTACTAAAAATGTACGAATATTAAAAATAGTAAAATTCAATTAGATATAGTCAAGTTGTGTAATCAAACAAATAAATTTTAGTCGAAATTGAAGTTTTGCATGAGAAAGTTATGCAAATATAAAATTCGAACCTTATTTGTTTGTCAAATTCTGTTTCGAAGAGTTATATTGTCCATATTTTTCTGTATAAAAGAAACGTCCGCAGAGATAAGAAAGCGGAGAGATTTCGAAGGATCGTAGGAGAATAGAAAACGTTCCACGTCGAGCCGTTTAGAATGTAATTGACGACGAGCGTGACGTTCGCGTAACCATTGCGCAAAATCTGTCGTTGTGCCACGCCATTATGTCATTCGTCATATTTATTGGTATTATCATAATTGACTCTTTATTTTCACCGACCACAATCCACTTTAAATGTTAAACTCGACTCGACGGGTGATATGTACATATATGCATTCGCACGAGACTCGTTGGCCTTTTGGCTCTCCCTTTTGTTTCACCGAACGGAAGACACGAACTAATACGTTTCCGCCTATCGAAACGCCATTACACGGTATCACTGTAAAATTATCGTTTATTACTAATACGCCACTCGCGGTTCTTATTCGTACGTCCATTCTTCATCGGCCGGGGGACCTTTAACTCTGTCACCACTGTGATTTAGATCGCCGGGATCCGTGTTGTTTCGAGCAATGCGCGAAGAACGGCGTTGTCATTTGTTTCAACAAATCTTTGGATTACGTGTCTGCACGGGAACGAGCTATTCGAGACGTTAATACAGAAATAAAGGAACGAGAATGTATCCCTGGACGAGAATATCGACGTTTGAAAATATCGGTTCGTTTCGTAGGTCTTTGTACGAGTTTTTAAGACCGGTCATTGGTATTTCTCGATTAAAAAAGAAAAACACGTTTCGACGAGCGATCCCGAGCAATTGAACCGGCAGGGATCGACGCTGACAGAGTCAAGGTCAATTTAAACGAACCGCCTTGGTGGGAGTCCCCGTCCTCCTGGTTTTGCGTTCTCGCGTGCTGACCGAGGGGACAGACGCAGGGGAAAGAGTTTGCAAACCGAGAGAAGCAAACGCGGTAGGAAGGGCATGCGGGCAAACCGAGCATAAACTGCCCAACTAACAACCCACACGTACTCTTCAGCGCAGAACGGGGCACGGCGGGGACCGGGCAGACGGACGGACAGACGCACAGACACTATTAAACCGGTGCCGGGTTAGCGCTAGCGATGCCCGGGCACGCCGGCCGGAACAATCTTCCTCGAGGAGTACGTGTGAAAAGAGAGAAAGGACGACCTGATGGTGGGACAGAGACGGGAAGAGACAGGGCCGAGGTAAAGGGTTGTAAATTATAATTCCACCGCGAGGAGTCGAACTCTGAGACTAACCTCGGCCAGACTCGTAAAAATATCTCTCTGGTTCGTGGCCGACACCCGAGTGCAAGTCACGACTCCCCACGGAACCGTGACCGCGAGACTTTTCGACCATTATCGACCTCGTCCCTCGCGTGGACGGACTTCCGCCGTGATTTCCAACCCCCGTCGGTGTCGGTGTCAACGACGTCGCGTAATTACGCGGGATGGGGAGTATCGTCGCGATCACGGAACGGAACGTCGGGGTAGCCTCGAACCGCGGGACAGTCGGTTTTTACCGACGTGTAAATCAAAGCTACCATCCTGGCAGCCGCCTCCGCAGAGTTTTACTCCGTCTCCGTTTCTCCCGCGCGGCCGGTGTCCGGTCTAAGTAATAATTTCGAATTAAACGTTCGAGGTAATGTAATAAAGTCGTTCGGGAGGATAAATTTAGTGCGGTCCCCGTGGCAGAGGCTGGTGGTGGCGGTGGCGACGGTGGTGGTGGTGGTGCTAGCGGCAATCGCGGTGTGTGGACCGGGTCAGCAGAGCTAGGGACGGATACAGTTGTGCCGCGGCCATGTAGGTAGGTGTTGGACACCCAGCGGGGTGTACCGGGAGTGGGCGGCCCGTTGCACACGTTGCAGAAGGACCCTGACACAGCGCGACAGAAAAGAAGACCGAACGGTCCCGAAGAGAAGGAAAGGGAACGAGAGAGAGAACAGAGATCGCGGGGGGAGAGAAACGGAGAGAGTGAGAGAGAGTAAGCGAGCTAGAGTGGCTGTGTTATAGCACCGAGAGTCTGGTATCTGTATTTGTAGATACCAAAGTCCAACGGTGAGAGAAGAAAGAATGGACGACGGAGGGAGAGAGAGAATCCGGTCGTAGTAGAGGCCCCCGAACCCTCCCGACACCCACACACAACGACGCCGAGCAGCCGGCCATAACAATAAATAACTCTATCCTTCCATGTGTTACCGCAGGATTCCTCCGCGCGGTAGAACCGCGCCCTCTCCTTCCTTCGAGGAAGTCGCGCACCACCGTGTTGCCACCACTTCCATTGCCCGCGACCAGGCTCCCCTTGGTCCACCTCTCTCTCGCTTCCTCTCCCTCCCCCAACCCTAACCGACTCTGTCTCGCTTTAATCGAGTTACCTTTCGCGCGGAGGAGTCGCTTATGATCGGATGCACTCCCGATTCGGACGTTACGCCTCTCCGCCCTCGGGGAACGCGTCGCGATAAAACCGCGCGACGACTGATCGTCTTCTGTCCCCGCCGAAGATTTGGTAACGCGCTCGTACGTCGTGCGATAAATTGTTTAGTTTAATAACGCTTACTCTAATGCTGCATACGTATATTCGGGTGTTCTCCAAGGTTCACAGAGATCGTTACTAAAAACGGATTTTACTGAATTTGAAAGTCTCTCTCTCAAAAACTTTCTGATACAAGGAGTTCAATAGATGACAAGCTTCTATCGAGTCTTCTGCCTGGATTTAAACCTGTGGTCATGGCTCTAGACAGCTCAGGGATGGAGATCACTAGCGACCTCATAAAAAAGGACGCGTCAATGACAATTTAAATGAGGTAGCTTCAAGGTCAAAGCAAAGATCACCAAGCAGTAAATTTAAAAAAAGACAAGTATTAAATATATCACTATATTATAATTGAAACTATTATCCGAAGAACGGAGATTTTTTTCAAATCGATCGGCACAGCCTCGGAGGAATTTTGTAGTCAATCGCGCCGCCGACCAGCGTCGCTAGTACGCGTTTTAAAAATCGCGTAGCAGCGTTTCGTTCAATCAATATTCCCATTATTACGCGCGGGAACGCACGACCGTCGTAAATTTAAATCGTGACAGTGTCGCGATATGCGGCACGCAGAAGAAAAGGCTGGTCGGGTCGGCGAGTGCCAGCCCGTCCGATGGGTTTAACTAGATCGAACGCCAACCTGGCGAGAACTAGGTAGTCGAAAGTTTTTGCGCGGCTAGTTTCCGTCCTTCCTCCTTTCTCTCGATCTTCTCCTCGAGCGGTGCCGATGCCGCTGAGTGGCGAGAATCTGACGACCAGCTTGAAGTACGAGGCGCTGCCGAGGAGCAGAGCGGAGAGAACAAAAAAAAAAAAAAAGAATCAAACGGCAATAAACCGAGAGGAGATAGGCGATCCAAGGATTCGCCAAGGATCCCAGACAGCTTGGAGTCTAGCGGTATGCTGGCCACAACTCAACACTGACTTCTTTCGACTACCGATAATCCGCCTCTAACGAAAATTCCCCATTGCTCGTTGCTCTTGGACAATGACGATCTACGACTGCCTAATTTTATGTAATATCTCCGTTCCTACTACCCTTTGTAGAAATCTTTTATCTTGGCTGGGAGTTAGTGGCTAGTCTCAACCCCTTGACTTACGATTTAAAATAATTTTTCAAACCTATACTATTTCATTTTGTTTAAATTTGTTCGTGCATGGAATGGCCACGAATAAAATAGATTTGTTTTACGAATACTTCGTTTACAAGATTCGATGACGAGTGAGTGATCTCATAATTGTGAAACTTGGCATCAAGAACTTGTCACGAGTCAGACACGTCATTGTATAGCAAGGGGTTAAACGTGCAAGCTAATTTCAGAAGTACGACTCGATCTTAACGTATAACGAGGATCACTCGAGAATTATATAATTTTTGTTTATTCTGCATATTACAGATATTAACCAACAAAATAAACGAATAAAATTTAAATATCAAACGTTTATAATTATTTAAATATTCCAAACCCATCGACAGTAATAAATAAAAATAGTTCTGGTATTTCGTTTACCGCAACGTGCGGGTTGCTTGGGACGAGTCGGTCCCTTTGAAAAGGATTTTTAATAAATTTCCCGGGAACGGTACGGTGCACGCGTATAATGGTTACCACTATTAACAGAGATTGGAGCACGCGATAATATTGAAGTACGTGGTGCAAAAATAAAATGGAAAATCCTGTCATTTTTTTAATGTACAGCGGAATTTTAAGATCTTTTAATTTTCGTGTTCGTATAGTATACCGTAGGAAATAATAACTTTTCTAAATTTCCAGTATGCGTAACAGTTGGGCCCACTGTTTGCAATGGCGACCGGTCGTCGACCATCACCCACCGTCACACCTCTTGGCACGCTCTCGAAACGGCTAAAATGACAAACCGGAATGCTCGTAACTTCAGACAGCTCGGAGAAAGCTATCGGATTACTAAATCCCCTAATCAAGGTGCACGTGCTCCGGTTGGGTGCACGGTCGCGATGTCACGGCGACAATGCAGCTGCAGGCTAAAGGGAACGGGATACAAAAAAAAAAGAAAAAAGGGAGCAGCTCCGAGATTTAACTGTCTCGAAGTACCTAGGATGTGTCGGAAACACGGTGCACGCCGCGAGACGCTCACCGGCTCACGGTGCTCGTTTCTTCTTCTTCCTTCACGGGTTCTCGATGCTTTTCTTTTTTTACATTTTCTTTTTCTCCATTTCTTTTTTTCTCTTTTAAGAGGGCCGAACGAGGTGTCGGAGGACCAGCGTTTATACCCGAACCGATACACGCGGAGCCCCCTCGGCACTTGTATTTATTTTAACGGCATGCACGCCTACGTCTATATGCATTTAAAATATAGCACAGTTGGGCCCTAGTTTATGAAGGGTCAGGTCATGGAGCGCGGTCAGCGCTGCGAGGAAGAAAAGAAAGGGCGAAGGAGACCGCTGGAAGGAGAAAAGAGGAGAAAGACCGGGCGAACGACGGAGGGAGTTCGGGAAGAGAATATCGGTACGCCGGGCCACGGAACCGTCGAACCTTCGTTGGCCCCCGGGCCCCGTTTAACAAGACTCGGTTAATGCAACTCATAGATCATTCCGGTATGCACTAAACGCTTGAAATATAAATAAGTATAAACACCGCGTATATCAACGTGATTAACTCGAGCTTCGTTTGATGGAACGATTTCTCACCGAGGGATCTCGCCAAGCCGCGCTTCTTACGATCGACGAAGTTCGTTCTTGATGCTTTGGGAACAACGAACCTCGCCACGCGTTTGTTTACCCTTCCGATTATTTGATTATTTGTACAAAACAATTTCAAAAAGAGATTGACCATCCCGTGCGCGAAGAAAGGTCGAAACGAAGCATGTCAATTTAAAATCCATGTTTCGAGGCGCGTCAACATCACAGAAATCAATCACACGAATTATAAGGCAGAACTAATCGATGCATTACATCGTATTTCCCTACTTTTCGCTTCTTTTGCGCGATTTTCTTGTCCCGTTCGCCCGTATAATAATAATTACGGCGTTAAGTTCTCGCGACGTTAACGTAAGAGGCACTGAAATTTGTAAAACATTAAATTCACCCTCGCTCATCGGGCATCACATTATGTCATCGTTTTGCGGAACCGGTTCCCCGACCATGCCAGCGATGATTTTTGCGGTCGCACTTTAACAAAGTATTAAGTCCCCGAATCGATTTCGCGTCCCCTCGGGGCGAGGCTTCGTCAAAATTCAAGAAGTACGACAGAGAGAAGAAAGACCGCTTCGTAATCGTTTACATCCGCCGGTATTATCAATTTCGTTCGCATCATCTTCTGTTCCTTTTCTTCCTCTTCTGGCTCCCCGAGCCGCGACGAGCTACTTTTCGCTTTCTGCGCCATCCCGACACACAGATGGCACCCTATTAAACACGGTCGAAGATCCGTAAGTCATTTGTCATCTCGCTAAAATTGGTCCCCGACCTCACTTCGCTTTCCGCCCTTCAGAGACAATTCGACGATCATTAATCCTTTTCCTGATCACGACCGGTATCGACCCGCTAGCACGAAAATACCGATATTTTCTCCAAAGTCCATCGTTACGTAACGACAAAACTGATTCGTCTTCCGGTTTCGTTATTTTCTACAACGCGAAACAGCCCTGGCGCCCCTTTATGCACTCGAACGCTTAATTGATCGTTATTCCACTTTCCCAGCTTAGAAGACTAAATAATTACGTATTTTCATCGCGAAGCAGCTAGGAAGAATAAAAGCAAAGAATTGTACCAGAAAAGTGGTGACATATTGTGTCGATTGTACTGGTTCACCTTTTCATTGCCTAAAGTGTTTCAGAGTATTAATAAAATTATTTTGTACGTTCTATATAGCATTCTTCGAATTATTATAGCAACAATGGTATTATTATATAATGATATTTACTCTAATAATGTATTTTTTCTATTGGCTGCGTCGCCGGTCACCGGTGACCCCCACGGCAGTCAACGCGTTGACTTAAATTTATTTTGAATTTCGAAAGAGTGTATTTCGATAGAAGCGTCAGGCGTTAACAAACGAAAGGACGTTCGCCCCTGCGTGGAATAAAATATACTCGGATCAACGTTCGGAGCAAAGAGAAAGGAAAGAAACGTTTCTCGTTATTTACTATCGCCGAACGAAAGTCTCGGTCCGCGACAGCGGAACACGGAAAGATCTTTGACCTATCAAAAGTGAAACGGCCTTCTGCGCCGGTGACCTTAGTCCTGACCTGGACCATCCCGAACTCGGCGAACGAGTGCAGTGTCCAGGATACAAGGGGACCAGTGGGTCTGGGTCTTCCACGGAGGATTCTAAGGAGCTGGTCTCGTAATGCGATATAAATGGAGGCAGGACCGGCCCAATGAAAAGCCAACGGGCAACCTCGGGTAGGAGATATATCAAGATTGGGCTGACGGTTGACTTCGTACGCGACTGGCCACGGGGTAGAGGGAGGGGGTTGGGGACGGGAGGATGGCGAGGCAGTAAAAACTGGATCCCTCTCGCCACTCGGGCTTGGGTCTTTTCGAGCCTCCACCCTGCCCCGAGCATAATAAGGACAAACCTTTAATCTTGGACTCAATTATAATTTCCTCCCTGGTCGCTCGATGTCGCGAACGTTCCCCCGATCGCCGCGGCGGAGTAGAATCGTTGGATCGAAAGTGGACCACCGGTACGCTGGTTTTTGTAATCGGACGCTGGGGCTCGCCGACCGACGTCTTCGCGGTCCTTATCTCGACGATAGTCGTCGTAAGTTCGGCTAGCGAATGGGACCCTCGGTTGGTTAAAACGCGTTGTTTCGCGTTCCCGCGCGGATTTCGTTCGTTCGAATTGCCCTCGTGGCGCGCGGCGTTCTGGTAATTTCTAGATCGTGGATAGGAAACATGCGCTGTGGAGGCTGCATCCTGCCTTCTCAGCCGCTCTATGCGGCCTTCTCGCATATTTTTGCAATTACATGCAAATATTTAAAAAAAAAAAATGTTCGACAACCCTTACTTTTCGAGTTGCGAATATCGAAGTTTGAAGCACAATTTTACTTTGTTTTTAGATCAGTTTCATCAATTTCTCTTTAATCTTTAAGTGGATTATTGGGGCCAATGCAGCCCCAGTAAGTTTAAACTAATATTGTATAATATGAAAGTTAATTTCCATTTATCAATTTGGTGAAAATCAACATTAATTAAAATAAATCAGTTGAGATTGAGAGTGCACTTAAGGGCTAATTATATCAATCGATCACTGTGTCTCGTTTCCACCCAAAGACGCCATTCACGATTCTTCCGGAGAGAATTTTTCAACAGAATTCTCGAGTAATATTTATCCAGAGCTCCGACGAGGCGCAAAAGGAACAGTTTGCCGATCAATCCGCATAATGAATCATTCTTTTGGACGGTACGAGTGCCCCGAAGGTGAATGGGAATTCGATAACGGCCCTTTGCGAGGTAGATCGTCATTCAGAGGAGAGATTTTTCGAATGGTCGAGGCCGCTATCGTGTCTCATTTTGTATCCCTCCTCCAGTAGCCAGGTAATCTCGAGCATCGGGGACTCTTTATCCTTCCTCGGGTGAGAAAACGCTTTGTCATCTGCGCTTCCGCCGTCGGGGGTGTGCGACGAGCCCTCACGAAAGCCCGAGCCTCGGTACATTATGTTCATTCCGTGTGCGCGAGCGCGTCTCGAAAAAGCAATGCCACCCAGCCAGGTGTGCCCGTAGGATCCCAAGTCGTTACAGCATCCAGAAAACGCTCGGTTCCTTAGAATCCCCGCTAACAATAGTGTCGTTCGTCCTCTCCATTTTCAATGGCGTCCCCGCCGCTCCGAAATGGAGCAACGTATTTTACCGTGGAGCGCGAACGAACATGCGAGAGTGTGACTATCGGTGATTTCGGTCGCGGAGAAACATCGTTCGAAATCCGCCGGTTTACAAAGGAGAACGCGTTCAACTATAACGATCGCGGGTTATATTCGAAACGCCGAGTGATTTTACGAGCGGATCGACCCTCTGCCGACTTTCGTAACACACCGATTTTAATACAGTTTTCTTTATGAATTTCTAGCCAACTAGCCACTCGTCCTACCTATGTAATTATTTCTGTTACGAGTTACGAATTATATCGTAACGACGCGATATGTTACGAAAACAATTCCTGCGATAACTTTGCGGAATTACAGCGAGGTTCGAAGGCTGACAGCAATTGTCCAATTGTACCAAGTAACCGAAGAGTGACTATTAGCAACTCGATTGCACGATCGGGACTAAATGTGTCAGTTATGTCTGCGTTACGAGTGAACCATTAGTGACACGATGAACTCGAATACTGTTTTCGGAGAAAACTACGGTAGAACACTATGGAATATTCTTTCTCAAGATAGAATCGTGTAAAATTCGTAAATTGGAACAGTCATTGAAGTAATATTGCAACGAAAGAAACAACGATTACTCGTGACTGGAGCCAATAGATTTACGTTTATGCAACTCCGTGGAGACATTTGGCCGAAAAGGCGTGACCCTGGCAAATATTAAGAAGATTACGATCATCGGTTCTCGATGAGATAATAACCGGTATACAAGGTGAACGTTATTGAGAGTCGTCGAGAGCAGGCTCGCGATTCCGTGCGGCCGATAACGTTTCCCTTATCTTGCAAAACGATTCCCACGAGCTCCGGCATAAATATGCGAAAGCAATATCGCCGGCGTCCTATCAATATATTACCACGGATCCTCGTTGCGCGCTTAGAGACGTCAACGATGCCGGACCATCGAGGCGAGCCTGTGCCAGAGCGAGACAGAGGGAAAGAGAGAGGGAAAGGGAGATCCTATCGACACCTTCGCGGTTCTCCCGAACGCCGCCATTTTCTCTTCATGTATGTGTATGAGGGCCCGCATTGCATCGATAATGCATCGGCCGCCGGTTGTCGGCGAATACTCCGCGGACTAATCGATTTCCTCTTGGTGTCGATGACTCTGAGATCGCGTTTCTGCCTCGCGTCCCCTGCGATCGTTTTCATCCACCATTGAAGCGACGGGGGCTCCAAAAAAAATTACCCCTCCCCCAGTGGGGTATTTGCCCCCCGAAAAACACGACGTAAAACGATTTTAAAAATTCGACGTGAACTGCAACACTTTTGAACGTTGTATCAATATTCTTTTTTTGCTTCGTTGAAAGTTGAGAGATTTATTGATTATAGAAGCTTCTCACTCCCTCTTTGCACTCTAAGAATTCATTTTAATAGAAATAATTGACATTTAAATCCAATTTTGTGATTTCAAAGAATATTAAAATTGTCCTTTCTTCCAGTGAACTTTGTAAATATTTTTCATTAAAGATTTGTTCATTTGTTTCGGATAATTAGGTTTGTGTTACCATTCATAACCCTTCAATCGAGTTTTGGTAGATATTATGTATATCGTTGTAGGTATTAAACTCTAAAAGGTTAATATTTGAAAATGGTTAATACTTCAGTAACGTTCTTTGCTATTATTTGACTTCGTTGGCAATTTTGTTATACTTCGGGGCAAGTCATCAAACGTTCTCATTTTTCTGAAGTATTTAAAATTGTAATAATGGACTTATTTTTCCAAACAAATGTTGACTTTTCCGCGAGACGCAAATTACCATCGGCGACGTCTGCAACGCGATGACTTCGTTCGAATCCTGACCGAACGCGACAGAAGTTTCGACGATTCCCCTCTGCTCTGGTCGTTTCCAGAATGTCTGGTAAAAGGCAAAAATGTTCCGGTAAGAGAACAAAGGTACCAGAATGGTAACATCGGGCGCAAGAAAACGTTAAAGCAAACGTCATCGTAATCTTCCCGTGGAGCGGCGACCATCAGCAGGGGACCGTAAAGAACGGCGAAAGCCCATTAATCCTCGGCGGAAGAAATGATTTAGGATTGGTTCATGTACCGTCAGTCTCGTGTCACAGACCATTACCATAACAGTCTACGTATACAAACTCACGTATTCTTCGGCAAAGGTCGTCGGCTAACTACGAATATCGTTGCTCTAAATCATTAAATTTTTTTTTTTCCGTATAGAAAAAACGAGATAATCGAGAATCGACATCTTAATCGTACGTTATCGTCGCGTTATGAATAATCGCCGTGGCAGGGAACATCTGGACGCGTCTTATTTGCCAAAGTCGATTTCGATTCGTTCTAACAACACTACCGAACCGATTATTTCTCCCGGAAACGATGTTTAGCGCTATGATAGTGATCGTGCGTGCAACGCGGACCCTAGCTCGCGTACCGCCGTTTCATCGTTCATAGGAACTGTTACACCGACATCAATTATTCGTGCGTTGATACACCCCGGTAATCAAAGATTGTCAAATCGATCTAACAGTCATTGCTCCGTTTCTCTTTGAAACCCTCGACTGTCGTTTCGATTCACCGCGATGGCAGCCGTTGTTGTAAATTGCTCCTTAACGATAGTTCCTACATTATTTCAATGGGAAAGAAACCACTCCATTTATTAACCCTTTGGAACTTGAATTTCTGAGGCGATATTCTTTCTCAAAGCACCATTCGATACTCTTAGTACGTTACTAAAACGGCGCGAAATTTAAAAATTCCACCCTCAGAAATGAATAAATAAATAAATAAATTCATCGTTAAGAAGATATACTCATGCACATTATATAAGAAACGAGGCTCGTAGAATATTAACACCAACCCTCGTGTCACGTTCCACGCTCGTATGGAAAGAATCATAAACAAGAAATTTAAAAATTACACCCCTAGAAATTATAAACAGGAATAGCAATGAATATTTAAATCGTAAGGAAGATACATTAATGAGACACGTAGGATAGTAACACCAACCCTCGTGTCACGTTTCACGCTCGTATGGAAAGAATCATAAACAAGAAATTTAAAAATTACACCCCTAGAAATTATAAACAGGAATAGCAATCAATATTTAAATCGTAAGGAAGATACATTAATGAGACACGTAGGATAGTAACACCAACCCTCGTGTCACGTTTCACGCTCGTATGGAAAGAATCATAGACAAGAAATTTAAAAATTCCACCCCTAGAAATTATAAACAGGAATAGCAATGAATATTTAAATCGTAAAGAAGATATATTAATGAGACACGTAGAATAGTAACACCCACCCTCGCGTCACGTTCCACGCTCGTATGGAAAGAATCATTGACAAGAAATTTAAAAATTACACCCCTAGAAATTATAAACAGGAATAGCAATGAATATTTAAATCGTAAGGAAGATATATTAATGAGACACGTAGAATAGTGACACCAACCCTCGCGTCACGTTTCACGCTCGTACGGAAAGAATCATTGACACGAAATTTATTCCCGAGAGACTGAAAGATGGAATTTTTTTTTAGAGAGCGCAGATTCTTGCAAACGACTCGCTTTATCGGCCGATAAGCCGGAACTCGGGCTCGATAGCGGAAGACGAATGGCCGGGGCGAAGGGGTGGCCGAGCGGTTGGTTCGAAGCGCGAGGGGATTCCCCATTGCTCGAAACGGAGTCCTTGAACCCGCGAAAGCGTCAGGCGAGGAAACGATGCAAGTGCGGAGAAATGCATAGCGCAACGTGGTTCGCGGCGCGTCAAGAGGGAATCTGTCCCCACCAGGAGAGAAGGGAGGAGAAGGAGGACAAGAAAGCAGCGACGGAGGACGGCGATCGAGGAGGAGGATGGAGGTGGAGAAGGAGAAGGAGTCACATCGCGGGCACTCTCTGCGTACCGAGAGTCGAAGCTCTGTCTCGCGTACGCGAGAACCAATCCCAGTATTTGCGCTTCCTTCCTACCGTGGATGGCGACCACCTCTTTCCAGGGGCGTAGCCGTCGCGATCCCCCTCCACCCCTGATCGCGTTGGATTTTTCGCGCGCTCCAAATTCCGCCTCGAGCATCAACGGACCGACGCACTTCATCGGTGGATCGAACGAGATACGATGCGCCGATCGGTAACGCGCTCAGGTTCGTTCAACTTGCGACGTGATGTCAGATTTCGGAACGGGGCATCGATCAAATCGCGTCGGTTCCGGCTGGCGAATATAGGTCTGGGTTAGGTCCGACCACGCAGTCAGTTTCATTTCACTTTTATTCAAGAACACCATCTTTTTTGTTTGTAAGCCAACAACACTCCGAAACTTCGAAATGTATACATATTTCTGTTCTTAGATTTTTTGATTAAATAGGGCACTGTAGAAGGTAACATTATCAGATTTTAAGTGAAACTAATTGTTTCGTAGTACGTTTTTGCACAGGTAAGTAAGTATATTTCAGTTATTTATACGTACCATAAACACGCTTTAAACCATAAATAAGGAATGCAATTTACCGATATTTGAGTATTTGAACAACGTGGAATTAGGTTTAATCGAAATCTGTTGTAGAGACTTAGTTTATCTTAAAAAAAAGACCATAAAAAGAAATATAAATCGCTTTGCAGGGCACCATATACCGCGTATTGAGATTTTTTACCAAATTTTAGGAATTTCCGATGAAATCTTGAATTTTGGCCGTGTTTCTGGCGCTTTCAGCCCACTGTGCCACGAAGGGACGTTCGCTGGTGACATTTTCGAGTTGACCCGAGGCTGGCTTCTGGGGGTCGTTTTCGATTAATCGGTCGAATCAATAATATTCCCAGAACGGCGTTTCGTTGCCATTTTTTAGGGTACTCGATCATTAATCTTTGTTTTACCAGAGGTCGCTTTACGGAGCCAGTTAGGTTGTGACAAATGGTGTTTTAGAATTAAACTCCCCTCTTCCGTTGGATATAAATTACTTGTTTCAGCGTAGATCGAGGCTCTCGATTGCGCTGCATTCTAGTGCAGTGTTTCCCAATAGTTGTGACGCAACGCCCTAGTGTGTCTACGGAGTGTGTGGGTGTGTTATAAAAATTGCAACAAATTAATCTGGAAGACTTTGTTTCTATGCCTGAAAATTTGCATTTTATTTACAAGTTCTTTGATTCGAAAATAAAAATATTGCCCGTCCGTAAAACCACTCGCGATTATGAACGTGAAATGAACGTGAGAAACCTTGTTAACGTCATTATCCGACTTTCTCTCGTGTAATGTAAGCAGTGCAAAATATCCAATGATCGTAACAAGGTATACAGAATGGCTGTGATATTACGAGAAAACGCCAAAGATTGTTCGAGCATGTGATACAATCGCGATACGACCTGTCGACGCGAGCGTGGCTGCCAATGGAGGCCATTTTGAACATTTGGTGCGCGTAATGCCTCAACCCTATCCTGAGATGCTCGAATCTCAGCGTTGCAAATTAAAATCAAAATCACTCGAGACAGATCTCCAGCTAACGAAATACGTATTTTATCTCTAAAAATTATGGAAGTATACAACAAAATGAATACCGAGAACTGTTCCTGCGCACGAGTAGCCAAGCCTACTTCGCTACGATCGATTATACCCGCATTTTCCCGAGTGTCAACTTGCTAGAAACGTACAATATATAATACAGTAACGATGGGGCATTTGTATTAAAACTTTCCAATATGACGGGTGATTTTAATGATACAGAATCCCTTCAATATGTATACACTAAAAATGTGATGAATATATGTGTAATTAACACATTTTATTGGAATTTTCCAATAAAATTAAATTCCATTGAACTTATGTTTGATACTAGGGGACACCTAATAATCTGTTCAAATTCCATACCAAAGTTTAACCAAAGTTTCAGTTAACTGTTATAATAATATTATTTGTTATACCGATTTCTAATATTGTTAAATTATAAATAAAACTTTAAATGTCCGGTATTGGGGGGACTCCCCCTGCTCGTTTCCCGTCGGTAACGTACATTTCGCTAAAACGATGATCCACGTTTCCTGTCGGCGATGCGTTAACCGCGTCGTTCGGCTGCGGCCAATTCCAATTCGAGGACCATCATCGGGGAGAAGTTGTCTTTATATTCCGCGATGACGGTCCGCTCCCGATCGGCTCTCGAAATTCACGGCGTTTCAATAACTGTCGGTCGAAACACTACGGAACGTCGCGGCGTAGCCATAGGTGGGAGGAGACAGCGAAGGAAGAAGCAGATAGACGGATGGACAAAGCTGTAGGAGCCCCCGAGTATTCTGTCGGTGACGCGGGCAGATTTACGGGCGGCTCGCCACGCAGACGAGCGTCTCTTTGCGGATTCTTGGGCTTCCACCGATATTATTAGCGATCGCGTTCTCTTTTTGATCCTGGTAGAAGGATGAAACTCCCCCCTTCTAGCCATCCTCGAACGTGGCCGCGGCGGGTGGTTTTTTTCGTGGTCCCGCGTATAATGCGCACGATAGACGTTGCTTGCTCGAAATCCTTCGAACCCTTTTTCCCTTGTTAGGGGCCAGCCGGGTTTGAACGAGTACTCAGGCCCGTGTCGGAGGGGGCACGAATTTATTTCTTCTGGCCGCATTCCGTTTACTCCCGATTCGCGCTACCAGACGATGACGAACGTTTTAATGATATGCAGCTGGACGCATTATCGTTCGGGCTTGGAAACCGTGTTCTCGTTTTTAAAAATTTCGATTCCCGAGTACGTATATATATATACGCGCGTGTACACCCGGTCGGCCTCGCTTAGCCTGTTTATTCGCGGCAACGTCTTTAAATATCTCCGGGTAATCTTGATACGAGATTTACATACAACTTGTACAAATGAGCGTTACATGGAACGGAATCGTCTCTTCCTGTTCTTTCGCCGTTTATCATTCGGCACTGGTAGCGTACGAAACGCATAATTACAGATAATTCCCGCGGTATTCGCCATGCTGCGGGAATAATTGCAGCCAAGAGGCATTGTTCGCCATTGTTCGCGTAACCGATATTGACTTCGACGATCCGGGGCAACTGAGTCGCGGGAGGTGCTCGAATTGGATCTTCTTTCAACCCTTGTTCATCGATTATAAAAGGCGCTTCGAACGTACGGAAAAAGAATCTTGCATTTTTTCGAAAGAAAGTGCTGTTTACTTGCAAATCGATTCATTCAAATCGCAAACGACCAAGAGCTATACATTTTTATGACTACGTGAGATGCACAAGGTCTACATTAAACGCTGCTTGCAAGATCGATTGTCTTCTGGAAATTTACGAATATCGAAACGTTCATCCCCTATTGTATTTAAATGCAGGCCTGCGAAGTAAAAATCGTCCCGCCTTCGAAATACGAGTTCGGGCATTAAACACGATGGAAGCCTCATAATTTGTAATTCGAAGTCCTTCTATAACGGAACGGAGTCGGGGTGAAATTAATGTCAAAAATGTCGATCGAAACAGAGACCACGGGCCACGTATTTTATACGTCAAATTCTAAGGGTGCATTTGAACTTTGGTTTCTGATATCAAAATGACTCTCGAACGAAGAATAATACAGTCCCACATATTGTAGAAAATTGACAAGCTTGATAGTCCTTTTTCCTTTTTAAAAAACTGTTAGATGTCAATGAAATATTCTTCTCTTCGTCTTCTATTGTATTTAATCTCAAGTTCCTAAAGTATAGGGTTATCCAAATCGAGTGTCACATCGTTCAACAAATGGCCCAACAGATTTAATGACCAAAACGGCTTGATTGTTCTTCACAAAAGATAAACAAATCATGGAACGTTACACTCTGCAACAACGTGTACAAATTGCTGAGAATTATGTAATAGTGTAGCAGAAAATTGGGCAAAAAAGCTGGTCATTTGAATGACATTGTGTTTTACGATTAATGTTACGAAGTGGACTTTATATCAAAATAAAGAAATCAGAAATGTCTCAATTTCTGTTTTATTTCAATTTAGAGACGCTCAATTTGAATAACCCTATGCAAGTTTGGATATAAAGGGGCGAGAGAAGTAAATGGGTAAAAATGGGGCAACGGTGGATTAAAACGGAGATCGGATAAACATTTTACACGGCAATTTCGTGAAGAGCGTTCGAACGTGGTCTGCTGATCGCGTTCCATTTGCGAATTCACACGGTGGCTCTCGCGATTCTCGCGTGCCCCGCGGAATCTTATTGCCTATTCAGGCCACGATGCCTTAACTGCCCAGGATCCGATGCATAGCAGCCCCGTAAACCATGGAACACGGTGGCCACAGATCCCGCGAGTTATCGTGTCCCTTACGGTAGGCATTACCGAGATTACAGGCACGGACTAGGCCTCTGTCAGCGAGCAATGGATGAAAGAAAGGAGCAAACACGGGGTCCTGGCGAAAAGGGCCAAGAAACGAGCATGTAATAACCCCCTCCACCCTCGGTCCCTCACTCGACTAGTTGATGAGACGACCCTTTACGTCGCACAGTGCTCGAAAACGGCGATTCGGACGCGAAACATTCTATTTCGGTGCATAGATCCTTGAAAACAAATTTATGAACGATTATTCACACTGTTAACGTTAATGTCGCTTAATAATTTTATGTTAAATGAAAATTAAATTATTTAATTGTAATTGTAATGTAGGGTAAATAATGAAGGAAATAATAGAAAATAGGAATAATAAAAATAAGATTCGTTGACTTTAAAGTTATATTATTAGTAAAGTAGCATTTCGAACAATTAAGGTTTCAAACTCTGCCAATCTTCTCTTTACTTAATTTTTACATAGGTTTACAGGCACGACGGTTGAAAAATTAAATTGTGAAATTAATTCAGCACAGATAGACTTTTCCTACCGGTGATTAATTCAGCAGTGGAAAGGTTAAACAAGCCATTGCGGCATATAGCGCGCAGAAGAACGTATAGTGCCTTGTCCGTAGCGAAATCCATTACGCCAAGTTTCGCTGAGGAACACGTGTACGGGGATCGCGAATGGTTAAAATTCGCGGAAAAATAATCCCTAAAGTAAAGCGGACGCCCAATGTCGAAAGTTGATTGAAATTAATTGAAATTAACGTTTACTGATTCGATAACAATCCAATTTCGCAACTTCCAATGTAAATATAATTTCATCATCGTTCGAAATCTCCCGTCTACCACCGAATTAATCAACGAGATTCGAGCTGTTCTTGGCGTTTTCCGTGGTTCACGAAATCGGAAGACTTCTAAAGCACTTTCAGTTGTGGGAACGTGCGTCTACAATCTACAATCTGAGAACGATCGCTCCGAGAACTCGGTTACCCATGTTTGGAGGATTTTGATTGGTGTAATATATGTGAGGTAATTATTTTGATCGCGAGACTTTGTGGCCACGCTGATTGCGGATCCGGAGATCCGTTCGGCGTGGGGAATTGGAGGCCGCTCGACGTTTCTGCAAATTGCTCTTTGAATGCTCCAGTTATACGCTCCACGCCTTTAGAGACAGCTACGAGGAACTCTTGAAACCGCGAAAGTATATCCTTTGCAAATCCTAATTGCGTTTCTAATGGAAATAATTTAATACAATCTTCCTTGTTCAATTGACCTCGTACGAGCAAAAGAAAAACTGGTATCAAAAAGTTCGATCGAAAACACAACGTACCCCGGTGATATATTTATTAGATAACACAAAAATAATTTCTTCGAGAAAGCATAATAAAAAGGAAAATGTTCGGTTAGTAATTCTTGTTGCTAAAAATCGTAAAGGCAGAAAATCCTGACGGAAATCTACGTCTGTAGAGAGCTCGCGATGGGAGCCAAATTGTTCCAGCGGATACGTAGCCTCCGTACGAACTTGATCGAAAGATATCTCACGTTGGAAAAGGAATAACTCAGCATAAAAAGGGGAGACGGCAGACTCGAAAGATACTTCGGAAATAACTAGAAAGGATTGCTGGGAGAGTTTCCTCGTTTCTGCCTAACAAGCTCTCCGCACAAGCCTCCACCCGTTAGTCACACATTTATATAAGGGATGTATCTTCTTATTCCAAGGGAGGGATACCGGAGATACGTATCTTCTAGTTATTAATGTATGTCTGCAACCCCTGCTTTCAACCCCGACTATCATTTCCGTGCCGACTTTGAAGCCGTGGAAGAAATGGAATACCTAAGTTACGCGAAAAAAACGTCTTGGCGATTCTAGCGTTACTTTACCCCCCCTCCCATGCACCGAATAAGTCTGGTGAACATGATACAAATTAATAGAAAAATAAAAGAGTAAACTCTGTCGAAATATAGAATCAAATTTAACTTTTAATTGCACTATCTTCGATAGATTTCCAGATGTACCGCTAATAAGTGAATTGTATTTTTTGAATTTCGTGGCAAATTATAGAATCAATGTTATTATATATGGGTAAAGATATTGCAAGACGACATGCGCGAACCAACCCCTTGTATAAGAATTTCTTTTCCAAGCGCCGATTGAGTATCGCTGTTCATAAGAATAACTCCGTATTGATCACACTTGAGAAGCCTCCCACCCTAGTCAAGATATGAATTCCTAATACGCGGCGCCCCCTCCCCCCCTCTCAACCCCCCCGGTTGGATCTCTTATCGACGCCGACAAGCTCGAAAAACTTTGTTACGTTCGACGTATCTGGCGGCGATCCAATGGCAATCACGGCCATCTTTAATTCCTTTCTTTCGGGTCTCTCGACGATTCGCGTTCGGGTTGGTTCTCGTATCGTAAACTTCTCCCGGGAAAAAGATTCGCGTAAATTCTATTTGTTACTCTGTTCGCCGAGGTTTCGCTGATTCAAGCGCGACAAATAACTTCGGTGGCTCTGAAATTGCTTGCAGCCAAGATGTACGCATTAGGTGAACGCGAAGCGCCATCTTCTTCAAATTCTTTTGAATTACGACGATGCGAATTCACCCATTTGGCAGCGATAAACCAAATACGTCAAACTTATTTTGACCTTTGTAAAATTATATAAAATTTCTCTGGAATTTAGAGTACGAAATACTAAATCGAGACTAGTTCTACAAAAGTTGTATCATTTAAAGAGTGGGTGTGGTCTATTGCGATATTCGAAGGTCGCTTCGACTTTTTAATAGCAATTATCGAGACGAGTGCAACGACCCACGAGGTCGTACGCGCAGTAAAAGACAAAAGAATATTTTCAATTAGAAATATTAGCGATGAAACTTTCGCTTACAGA
Source organism: Colletes gigas (assembly GCF_013123115.1). Lineage (NCBI taxonomy): Eukaryota > Metazoa > Arthropoda > Insecta > Hymenoptera > Colletidae > Colletes > Colletes gigas. Next base: position 561,350 of record NW_025106659.1, on the reverse strand, counting down.
AGGTGTTCGAAGCGACGACAATCATTATCGATGCAATAGCGTAATTTTCTACCTATCGATTGATTGGAATTTCTCATAACGTCAGGAATTCCTTGCCACGTATCCTCTAATGGAGTTGTTAGTTCAGCGAACACAATATCATTCGAAGTATGAAAAAAATAAATCTGTGTTTGATCCGGTGAACGAGTCGGTTGGCGAACAGGTCCGACCCAGTGGTTTGGAAACGTTTCGCGCAACTCATTCGCTTACAAGTGCACAATGTCCTGGCCATAATAAGACTTATATTAATAGCTCTTGAAACGAATCGTGCACGATCGATCGATCTACCGATCCTAATCTCGACGCGTTTATCTTATCGTCAAAAGTTGCTAAGATACCCTTCGAGCGGCGTTTTGCGGTTTACCGAGCTGCAGTCAGTATAGAAGTGTACATAGTAAATTTCAGACGTCTCGAGAAGTGCCACCGAATCGGTAGTTGGAAGATCGAAACATCGAAACACGGATAATTAGTAAAATTCTATCGCGATCGAAACGTCGAAAGTTCAAAGGTCGCGAGTCAATTTGATTTCCATGCAACGAGCCACGGACTCGTTACATCCTTCGCGGTTATGGCTTTGAACTGTTTAATAAAAATGCGGTTTCGTCGAGAGACAGTGCAAGTGACCATATAAAATTACAAAGAAAAATAATTTTCGTAAACTTTCGAATACTGAATATTCTTTAACCAAATTCAATAGGCTTTCTTCTCAACTTTTCTATTCGCGGTTGAAAATAGCTCCGTTAATTGGACGATCGGGGGAAAAAGTTTCGCGTCTCGGAGAATCCTGGACTGGAACGATTCGATTAGAACGATCCACGGTACTGCTCGCTCGACTTCAATGGAGACAAATGGCACTCGGCGGTGGAACGATTTTACTTTTAAATTCAAGGGTGCAGCCGATGATACCCGGACTTTTGTCACACTGGCGCTGGAATGACGGCGTCGCGGCGGTGAATTATCGAAATAATTGTGGATAGAGGAGACGGCCGTGCAATCTGCCGCGGAGACAATAATGCCAAGACCGGATCGTCATTACCCGGCCGGTAGAGTTATTATAAGCGAGTTAGGACAACAGCGCGGCGGGTCGTTAAGCTCCACCGCTGTGTCGAGAAAAGGGAAACGACAGGATGGAAAACCTGCTCGAAATTGGTAGAAAAAAGGACCGTGGGCCCTTTGACGAACCGGCGAAAAGGAAATACGATCCGTCCTGGCCGCGTCGATCTTCTGTGATCGGCTAATTTACGCTCGATCTTCGCATAAATCAAAACGTTGCTTTCGAATTTCAAAGCACACCGACATCGTGGTTCAAATGCAACTATTTATCATTCGAATGATGTTGGAGTATTTTGTTGCTATTAGACGAGTGTCAAAACTTAAGATTTTTTGAATAATTACTTTATGAAGAAGAAATTGGGTGACATAGGTCATTACTACAACTTTCCTACGTCGATCGAGTAATTACAGCCTCCGAATTCCTTACAATGCACTGAGTGCACGTTACGTAAATATTATTCCTGTTCTACGTTTCAAACTATAAATTGCATGCACGCGTACTTTCTAAAAAATTTCCTTTTCCCTACGAGTACCAAAATTGTCCGTTTCTACCCATTGTCCAGCGCGCCAATTAAGAAACAGTTTCACGCGATCGAACTTGATGGATCGCTCGAAAGCATTCTCTCTCGCCTCGCTTCTTGCATCAATCTTCGTTAGGGATACTTGCGACGAAACCATCCCCACCGCTCTGTTCGCGTTGCTTCGTCTCCAGTTGAATTCCAGTGGTATCTGCAGCTTCGTAATTAAAACCCCGTTCGAATTCGATCGGTTTCAAGAACAAAGTCTCGCCAAATCAAGTATTCGCGATTCGATCGCGAGAAGAGCGTCGTGCCAATCGCGTATGATTCCCTTTCAGTTCTCATGGTCCGCTGGTGCTCGGCTCGTCGAACGTTTCCCGAGGCTGTTTTATAATTTTCGTGGTTCGGTCATGCGATACCAGTCCGGCTGTTGTAACTAACCGTGTTCGCGGCATGTACAGCCACGGGCAGCGATGAACAACTATGTGCCAACGTCACGTACCGCGTACCACGACGAGACTCCGTTGCTCCTTCCATCGCGTCGTAACTCGGAAATCGCATTTCTACGACGCCCGTCCGAGCACCGGGATAGGAAGATCAGGGTAAGGAGTGCATTAAAGTGGATTACGCCGCTCGAACCAAGTCCGGGCTCGGTTCGTGATGAACGGTTTGATGGCGGTCACGTCTCGCGGTCCCGAAGAATCGCGACATGATGCTAGGAAAATTATTTAAACCGGCGGAGTCCCTTCCGGTATGCGTCCTCGCGACCAGAACATCCACTACCCTCAACAAATATAATCGCGCGTCGTTCCCACCAACGAACGATCCTCCTCACCCCCGGAAATAAAAAAAAAATTCTGAAATTTTATTGGTTACCAATCAGAATAACTTTCCCAAGATCGCTTCCATCGCTGTTTTCGAGTTCGCGGTCGGTATTTGACTCGTTACACTTTGTTCTTTCGTTTCATCCCGGGGTTCTGCCCGCGTAACGAGTAAATAAATAAGCAAAGAAAATCACGTCGAGACAAGAACGCGGTACGCAGGCGCGCACGAACGACGCGATTTCATTAAACGAGAATGCCCCGGCCAATTATTCCGTGGCGCGAGCGAACAAGCGCCGTCCAGGACACCGTGATCATCCGCGGACTTGAAATCAGACTCCCAGACACCGGCACCGCGGCCATTTATCATCCCCTTCGGCCCGGAACATTTTTTCGACCGGCCGCATAAGCGTTCCCCGTCAATTGATCCGCGCGATCCCACCGCCGATGAAAGTTAATCTTACGATTGTCAGTACTACACGGAGCCACGGTCTATCGTTGTTTCGGGCCGATCCGGCTCGTTAGGATCAGCCTTCTTGCCAATCCAGAGGACCGTGTGCCTCCTCTCGCTCTCTCTTTCGTCTCCTCGTCTCCCCACCTCCCTCGCGTGTCCCTCCCCCTTTTCTCTTGTCGAGTCCGCTTCATCCTGAATGGTGGCGCGGAATGCAGTAAAGCAAATAGGCTCCTCTCACGGGCGAATAGCTAATTACGCTTCTTGGCATTCCTGTTTCTGGTTAGGGCAGACAGCAACAGTCAGCGAGCAAGAGGTAGGAGGCAAGGAGAGACCCGGCCAGTTAGCCCGAGGAATTACAAGCTAATCCTGAACTCGTAGGAGGACACGAGCGGCCGCGGTCACCCGACGACGACGAGGAACCCTGCCAGCGTATCCTCCTCTTCGTCGTCCTCGTTCCTCCGACCGGATCGTCTCGTCCCTCCGCCTGCCCGGTCCCAACGTTTCCGTCTTACTCGCCGTAATGGCGTTGTTTAATGTTTAATCATAGCCGCCGCGCGCTCGCAGTATAATCAGAGTATAATTCAGGCAACAACATCAACCACCGTCAGCCGGCGTCTTCGGCAGGCTTGCGATCTGCGGTCGACCCAGCACCCTGCTCCGGACAGACCCGCCAACCCGTGCGCCCGGCTACGTGTACCTCTTTACGGATCCATCAACGGGGTTGCACGGCCACCAGCGAGCATGATTCGCGAATATTTTCAAACGTTTACAGCGTCTATGCTTCTATTCGGAAATACCATTAACAGTGGACTCTCGATCTCGATTAAATTATTTTACTTCAGGTTGATTTTTACCAAATTTGGAAATGGAAGTCAACTGTTCTTTCAAACATTTAAAAAATAATGAGGTAGGGGAAGATTATATAAATTTTCAAATAATTACGTTGACATGTATTGAACAATTATTAGTTTAAGCCACTTAAGAAGCATAACTGAACCAATAATTGCAAGTTTTGTATGTAATCTATGCTTCTATTAGCAACAAATTGTAAAATTAAAAATGTAATTTTTTTATCTCTGTCTTCGTTTGACGGGTCGAATCTCTTTGTCTTACGTGTGTGGTGCTGACCTACCCCGCGTACGTGATTGTCGTGACCCAGTTTCAGCGTAGTATTTCCAAGAATTTACTACGCACTGTTTACTATTAACAAGCGCACGAGGTCAATGAACTCGCGAGCGCAACAACGAAACGTAAACAAACCCTATTTCCAAAACTAAAATCGCTACATCTCCGGAACTAATAACGCTATCACCTTGTAGAAACGCTCATTTTAAAGGGCATTTCATCCTCTATCTAATTATCATATCACCTCTTATAATTTATCCCATCTTCTATGTTTATTTTGATATTTACTTTGACACCACATACCCAAAGTAGTTTCACCATTTCCTATTGATCGTACGACCGATGTGCGATAAAACTGTATCATAAATTGTTTATTTAATTAAAAATTAGTTTAAATTTCTATACAGAGTGTTTGCATAATTACTATGTCATATTTTTCGTAAATAATTGTTTTCTCTGGAATTAACTACTACTAAGAAACTTTTATAATTAATGTCTTCTCATTTGGCAATGCAAAAAAGAATAGATTAACTCAGTTTTGCACCAGTTCGTAAAAACAATGTTTATATGGAATGTCTTAACAATATGTTTGCATCTAGCAGTTTCAAATTATTACAATATGCTATTCTACATCTTAGTTGCAGATGAAACTGTACACACTAATTTGTTTGTAGTTCAAATATCACACTATAGAGATTAACACTATATGAAAGTCCATCTTGTTAAAAAATGCATGAAAAATCCACGAACAATGTACAATTAGCAAACGATGTGGGGAAAGAAAATAGATACTGTCCGGATACTCGTTTCGAAAGGGATACGAGACTCAGGTGTGTTCGGGCTTACTAATTTACTGGTGTTACGTTTACCATGCGCTCCTTCGCACAACACACTAGCGCCTGTCGAACTTATTTAATGTTCTGTTATTTTATTACATAATTGCAAGTTTGTTTTCCCTAGAACGATTCCCTATGCAGCGAAACCACAAAAGAACAAATGGGCACGAAGTCTTGCTGCAACCTGGTAATCGATTATTCAAGAGGGGTAGTCGTTGCAACATGTGAAACGTGTTGCGTGATGCGTAAATTTTTCATAGAATTTTCTACCCTGTACGAACCTACCTGCAAAAGTATCATTGCGAATGTATGTAAAATAACTGCATTGTGCAACGGTTTATTATTTTCGAAATTGTTCAAGTTTGTTTGTATACAATTATATATTTCCATAAGCGTTGGTTTCCTTTCTTCGACATTACTCGGTTGCAATTGTAACGTTAATATTTAATAGCACTCGGGAACAGGGAAACGCGAGGAAAGTTTTGAACGTGAATTAAAAATTTTACGACATTCAATCTGATGAAATTTGAACTTTTTTGCCTCCAAATTGCCTACACGAGTAAAATCGAGTTGTTTGAAAATGTCTGCAACCTCGCTGCCTTGTCTTTTTATTAATGTGGATAATGAAGGTTCAATTGTTACCTATTGGAAAATGGTATTTTTGAAAATTAAACAATTTAAACACTTTCAGGCCTCCTCTGCACCGTGAATCGCGTGATTTAGATACATATCCTGAACTTCTATTAAATACCAATTCGAGGGACGATTTATGCCACGCGCGGTCGATGTCGTGTCTTGTATACAAATGACAGAGTCCGACACAAGCGATCTTTGATTGCACTGACAGGCAGATTTAAATGCAGATACCTTTGTACGCGAGGTGCTCGTATCACTTTTCTATTATTCGACACAACATAATGCGACGTTGTAGCAAGTTCGATCTGCAAATACTCTGAATAATGGGAAATAATGATAGATTTACGCTGGATCTCGTGACGCTAATGTCTGGAACGTCGACAAGTGGAAAGAATCAATAATAAGTTTTACCTAATTGAAATTATGAGTTTCAGGGACTACTAAATTGCTTTATTAACGCTTCTTTGGACTGTTTCCACGCCAACAATGTAAAATCTAATATCGTTAATTATAAGATGGTGTATCTTATGAACGAGAACTATCAAAATATTTGTAGTGACATACTATCGACAGAATTCTGGGAACCATAGGATATTATTCTATTTATCTAAAAAGTAAAAACTCGTAAGAACGAAAGAAAGATCCCGGTTCGATGCTGAAACTTTACAAATTTTCTTGGAATCGCATTTCCCCGAAAAAAGACAAAAACGATTCTATGTACGCAGCTCTAAGAACAAGGAGGAATAAAATACGAATGGAAAGTTGGAAAGTTTAGGGACGAATTCAACTTCTAAACGTAACTTATGAGAAATTTCAGTATAGATAGCACAATTTGAGTCCAACTACCGGAACTAAAAATATATAAATCGTAGTTTTGTAAATCAGTGATGTTCGTTGAACCCCAAAAAACTTGAATTCGAAAAATTTCGAACACCGTGGAACGTGACTTTTTTCGGAAAATTAACGTTTTGGAAGACGTTGCGTGCAACGATTGGGAAAACAAGGAAATAAAATAATTAGCGATCGATTCTTTTATATCGCTGACTGCTCCGCGTCAAGGTACCGAGCGACTTTACTCTTTTTTGATTGCCTCAAGGTCCATCGGTACTTGCGTCGTGCCGAGTCATGCGTGGAACTCCCGGCATCATTGCCATAACTCGTCTCGCCGTGTTGCCTTCGCGGAGTTTATGGTACCATCGTTCTCCGCCCGTAACAATTCGGTCGCCTTGGCATCATCCACGCACAATTGCGGCAAAATTTTTACGGGACGACCAATCGCGTTGGAGCAGTGATGAATTATTGTCGCAATTTTTATTAATTTCGCGGAAAGGAGATTGCGTACAATGGCGTAGCCGAGAGTCCTTTCTCAGAGAACCGCTGTCGAATGTAGAACATGTGTATTAAAGTAAACCTTCTCGTCCACCATAAATAAAAATATCTTTTTCACGACCAACGATTAGTCGTCCATTGATTTGTATTCTTATCTTGTGGAACCAACATTGGAATCCTTTGATTGTCAAGTTAGCCAGGGTGAAGTAATTACTTAAAAATGCAGAAATATTTATGCAGATATTTATGGAAATATGTAACGTATATACCTTCCTTCCTACTTTGGTTTTTCAGTGACGTGTTTAGCGACCGACGTGTTAGTAATTATTCTTCCTCTTTAATAGCTGTTGAATATTTAAAAGACGACGTCGATAATATATTTATAAAACAATTCAAAGTCCAGTTGTTTCTGTGTTTATGCATTCAACTTCTTGTTGGCATTCCTTGTAATTTGTCCTCATTCGGTAAATAAAATCGAAATAGCAAAATGTACATAGAAGAACCATAACAGGAAAGTAAGTATTCCAGTCGTGTCTTTTTATTAATTCGTATAATGAAGATCGACACGAATGTCTTACCGAATAAAATTCTCAATTTTCCCGAATTCTGTTTCTTTCCTTGGTTTATATCGGCGCGATCGCAACAGACACGAATCACCGGAACGGTTCGTTTGTAAATCTCGAGAAACGGGAAGAAAACTGGTTTGTCCGAAGCGAATGCGAGAAGCTCGCTACTCCTACATTCCTGCTAAATAATTACATTGATGAAGGAAAAGTGAGATAAAGCATAATTCGCGGAAGAAAATTACCAGCATTTTGCCTGTCTGCCAGGCTCCCCCTGAAACTAATTTTTCTAACGAGTTTCTCCGTCCGAGCAATCTTTGATCGCGCTACTTGGACAACTGGAATAAAACTACCAGTAGTTGATACTTCCAGAAGATAATAATGAAAATAAACGGCCCCATCCGTCATATTTATAATAGAAAGGCGTCGTTGGACTTGCCGCGTCACTGTTTCCAAACAATTGCGATACGTGTAGCAATGGCGAACGAAACATACGTCCAATCGCGAGTAGCAAACGAACAGTGGAAGATATAATTATAGATTAAACGTCATTTCAGCACCTACTGAATTTTTTTTCTCAAAAATGATTGTAATTGATCCCCGTGACCGAAAATAATTTTTTCAGAACGATTTGAAATTTTTTTTTTCGTCCTAAAATTTAGGCACGTCGATTTTACTTAAAAATTCGTTTTTCAGTTTTAATAAATTTGTTTGACGTTCTATAGAAAAATTGTTTAATACTTTTTTGTAGGTACCCATGAGCACTACTTCCAAGTTTCATTGAAATATATTCACTATTGTAGGAGTTATGGTCGTTAAGGAACATCTCTTTCAATATTCTTAGAATTTCTACATATTCTTGAATAAAATACGCGTTCTTTGCGTTTTTAAACATTAAAATCGCCCAATCCGTTCAGAAGTTATGTTATTTTAAAAATATGAATGAAATTTTGGGGAACTATTTCTGGTCTTACACTAGATTTTCGCTAAGGAATTTTTTTCTCGAAACTGCGTAGGAATTCAGGGGTATGTCTATTGGCCAAAAATGATTGTTATTCACCCATGTAACTGAATATAATTTTTTTAGAACGATTTGAATTATTTTGTTATTTTCGTCGAAAAATTTTTCTGTCAGTGTGGAACTTTAAATTAGTTAATAACTTTTTAACGAAGCTTCAATCAACAAATTGGTATTCTTGATTTTCGTCTTATTTTGGCCTCTAGAAACTTTTCACTTAATGATCTGTTCAAATTCTGCACCAAAGTTTAACCAAAGTATCAGTTAACTATTATAATATTCTTTTGTTGCTTTATAATGATTTCTAATATTCTTATATTAGAAATAAAATAGTATAAAAGGCATAAAATACTATATTTTTTTAATGATTTAAAAGAAACCTTAAGTGTCCTGTATTAGGGGAACTTCTACGAAATTTCGTGAAACTCGATTGGGGAAAAAAAGACTTGCCTCGAAAGTTCTAACAATGTTTTGTTAAACGGTCGATTATGGCCTCGTTTGCCATAAGGAGTGCCCCGGAATAGTTTCCACGGCGCCGAGGTTACCGAAAGCGGCGCATTACGAGGAAGCGTCGCCGACGCGGTGACGGCGTTGAAAATAGCGTGGCGCATTATAGGCAAGCATTAGAGTGACCGGTAGCCGACCGGCGAGTTTTTTGCTGGATTCCAGTAGCGCCTACGAAAAACAACGCTAGAGAGATGAGTCGAGGCCTCTATAGTTCGCTACTTTTACTAGGTTATTCGCGAACGGTCTCGTGACTCGTTTCGCGCCAGCTCCTCTCAGCACCTCGTCCGACGCTAAGTCTGCCGGAGCCAAGGGCCAGAAGAAGTCTACCCAGGAATTCCTCGTCGCGACGATCGCGCGCGGCGAAAGTGAACGCCCCGGGATCAGCTTTGCTACGCGAGGACATAAAAATTTATTCCAAACGCCAAATCCCGCGAAAAGGATGAAACAATCTCTAACGAAACTAGTCTCAAACGAGTTTTAATAAATAGTACATTAACTCGAGTTAATAAAAAAAGATTCGACGATCCAGTCTGTAACAAAGTCTCTAAAAGAACGATGTGTAATGATAGAGAATGTTGGTGTAAAGGATGAAACAATCTCTAACGAAACTAGTCTCAGACGAGTTTTAATAAATAGTACATTAACTCGAGTTAAAAAAAAAAGATTCGACGATCCAGTCTGTAACAAAGTCTCTAAAAGAACGATGTGTAATGATAGAGAATGTTAGTGTAAAGGATGAAACAATCTCTAACGAAACTAGTCTCAGACGAGTTTTAGTAAATAGTACATTGACTCGAGTTAAAAAAAAAAGATTCGACGATCCAGTCTGTAACAAAGTCTCTAAAAGAACGATGTGTAACGATAGAGAATGTTAGTGTAAATATTTCCAATTAATTCTATGCACCAGTCTGGAACGATAATGTTTACGTAATAGATGTTTCACAGCAGATACAACTTTATCAGCGACAATTTTCCCTCGTTTCCGTATTAATTTAGCCTCGCGTGTCGGGTCTTGTGATTTGAGGTCGGCTGCGGTGACGGGACGGAGATCTTCTTTCTCGCAGTATTCTACACCTATTGGTCCAATTTTTAAGCTCGATACTTGCGTAATGAATGATAAACAGTCTCGCTTCGTCGTTAAATATGAAAATAGACGATCTGAACCAAATCTCCAAACGAGAACCTCCACGACATCGGAAATTACTTCCTACTCTATCCCGTTGCCCCGTCAGTTTACGCACAATCGTTTCACAATAATGATATTAAAGAGGAATTTAATCGTGATTTGAGTCGCACGAGAGAATGCCCCCAGGAATTCGAGAAACGAGGAAAACTACTTGTTATTCCGACAGAAGAATTTTGCAATAGAAATTCTCGACTGGTACATTGCGTGCGTGCAACATTAATCTTCGCAAAACGAGCAATCTGCAACGACAAATACCGTTCAATTTTATCGAATAAATTTTTAACCCGTATATTGAACGCGAATGAATTCGTCACCTGTCGGTACAGATTGGACAGCGAACGACGATACGTTAAAATCGTTCAGGAAAGGTACGTTGAGCGCGTAAATCCGCGCGCCTCGATCGAAAAAAAAGGTATCGGGCGACGATCACCAGCAGCCCCCGGGGTGTACTCACCCCCTGTAACAGGATTTTTTTCGGCTCCCTGTTCCTCGGATCTCGCTCTCATCTTTGTACCGGGGCCATGAGTCACATAATAGTTCCTCGACGCCGGGGCCCGATGATTTATGCCTCTGGTCCGGGTTTTATGTATTTCTGTGCAATGCGCGAGGCTACGGCATTTTTTTAGGTTCTCACCCCGTTGTCGGACCGCTTGACGAGGGGTGATGAGACGGTCGAGGGGGGTGGGGGATAGGGCAAGGTTTAAGGGTGTAGCGGGGAGATGGGGACCGTTCGGGCGGGGGGGGGGAGAAGAACCATAAAGCGTTGCGGGGCCTGGTACTGCTTTTCGCTGCTACGGCTAACTACGCTGCCTATATAGATCGATATAATTAATAGCTCCGGCGTGGATCGGGTAACATATGGCCTGGGACACGGCAGAAGAAAGGAGAAGGACATGGAACGCGGATGGCAACAGGGTAAGAGGCGTAGGGGGAGGGACAGAGGAGAGGAAAAGGACGCAGAAAAGTGGGAGAGACGAACCGATTCCGTGGTACTCCTCCGCTGCCGCCACCTTAGAGTTGACCGTGCGGTCCTAGCGTTGGATCCAAAGGGATTAAAGGCGAATAAACGAAGACCGCGAGGGTTCCCGACGGCGGCAGGAGAAAAAAAAAAAAAAATGAACGTCCAGAGTGCCTCGCGGCATGCTAATTCCTACCTGGTGGCGTCCCCAAGGCCCTTCCACCCGGGAACCTACCAGGTGAACTCGTTTGGCTCTGATTCTACGACCACTCCGGGGACGTTACTGTGATTTTAGATTGCGTGGGATGTTTCAATGTAAACAAGGTGTTTGCGATACGGAATAGACTAAGAGGGTCTCGTCGTGCATCGAGCGCGACAGTAAGACTCGCCCCGGGGCACCGGCGATCCCTGACACCCAGAACTTGCCTAATCAGAACGGATAACCACGAGCAACCTTATATTCCCGTTGACTCCACGTTTTAGCAGTGTCCTCGAAAACTGTGAAAGAGTTTATTACAAATTTTACCATCGTGGTACTCGAAGCATTAATATTGCTAAGAATTTGTCGCTAAATACCTTGCAATCTCGAATCTATGATAATTTAATTGGTTGTTCAAGCACGCAGGATCATGCAAACTATGTGTGATGAGACCAAATAAAATTTAAGGATTTACAAGTAGTTTGAACTTTCGAAACGCTTATACGCGAGAATATTTCACATTGTAGCAATAATTTTTGTCCAAGTAACGCGTTAACGATCATTGAGCAAATTTTAATCGTATTTTAACGTTGAAAGTAGATTGACGACGCGACTGGTTATTACGTAAATACCTTGTACAAAGGAATTACGAGAACCGTAATTAAGCGCTTTGCACACGCATTCTGATGAACCATTAAACGGATTTTTCCACCCGAGCTGGAATAAATCGAAATGGAATGAACCTCTATCCCCGCTGTAATCAATTTTCCTTTACTTGCCCAAAAGAGAGACACTCGAAGATGATGATTAAATACGCGTCAATGTGTCATACCAGGAGAGTGACTTGCGAACAAAATAAATAAAGAGAAAGGCTACGTCTCGCGCAAGCAGATATATATTAACGTTTCGTTTCTATATGTGAGTCGTCTTCAGAAACGAAAAGATTACCGTTAAACAAAAGAATAATTATTTTGAGAACTGTGAATATTATGTTCAAAGCTTGAATTTAGAGTAATCGAAGCGAAGACAATATAATCTGAAACACAGTATAACTAGTATGTATCATATCAATCTGGGAGGTAATTAAAGAATTCTATGATAAATAGTATTTCATTTCTTAAAATAACAAACTTGCATTTACTGTCTGCGACATCTTACCACCGTTCCCGCCCAATGTTTCGTACTGTGGTCTTATTTTATCGATAAAAGTCTGAAATTATTACGGAGTAAGTAACTAAAAGTGATCACCAATATTGCAAAGTTCGACCGAGAAAAAGACTTCTAGGGCGACGCGAAAATTTTGGCAAACGTTGGCTTCGTCCACCGCGCACAAAGTGAATCCAGAGTATTAGACTTAACAGACCACTTGAGCATCCTCAGCAGTGTTTGGAACGCATCCCATGCAATTTCATCTCTGACATCCTTTAAGAGCGTTCCCAGCAATGAGTCGTTTACCTTCTTATCCGGTAAACCGGAACGATCATTCGGTTGTACATAAAACCGATAAATCTTGAAAAGATATTTATCTAATGACGCGAGTGAATTCTATGGCCCCCTAGTCGAATGTTACAGCATTAAAACGGCAAACTTCTTACTTTTTTTTCCTTCGTTTTCTAGATTCGTATTAGAGGTCGAATTCGATACAAGAAAACTTCGACGATCGCGGAATCTCGAGAAATACGATCTTTAGGAAATTCGTTTTGCATACTGGGAGTTTTGCAATCGTTATCGTTATTATTATATTTCGAAGAATTTTAGTCTCGCAAGTAATGAGCAAAATAGTCGACAGCGAGAAGGGTTGTTTTTTCTTAAATATTACGTCGTTTAGATGGACTTTTCCTTTTGTTATATTACGCCAATAGGCTCAGAACTTTTCTCTTTCTTTCACGATCCTACGATATTATAATTTATTCCTCTGAACCAAATAATGTTCTTCTATAAGGAAGATATTTTATTAAACACTCTGAGTGCTCCAGCATCTAAGAGTCTTCCAGGTAACACTCAACATCCCTCTACTCTTACCCCCCTTCTCATTGATCTATTCTCTCCGTACCATTTTCCCCAAATTTTCCAATACACTATTTTATTTTCTAATAATTGCTTATAGGTGTTCCATAATATGGACCTAGAGGATATAGCTACGGCGATCCGCCAGCAATTCAAACATAGAAACACTCCAAAGATTTCAGTCCAAAACACGAAGAGTAATCGCAAAAGCAGACCTAACCCTGACACTTTAAAGTTATTTTTGTCAGCTTCGAATGTCTATTTTTATATTTAAAAATTTCAAGCGGCATTTGAAGCTCTGATACGTACACAATAAATGTGTCGTACAGGCAGGGAGGTGATTTGTACTTAAAAGATTGTATTTCGGGAAAATGTGCCGTGAGTCGGTTAATTGGAACGTAAACGGGTTGCCGGCGATCTCGATACGTGGTCTCTGGTAATTTTCGCGCGAGCCGATGTCCTCGGACAAAGAGACCGTCCAACCCTCGAGAGGCAGTTATCATTTGCATTCCCTCGTCGAGGATGCCACGTGCCTGCCGTGCGAGTCGTTTACACACCCTCCGCGCACGCGAGTCAACGCGACGGCGTGCTTTGCCACGGCACGGTGTGTTTTGCATAATTTCACGAACCGTACACATAATCGTTCCCCGGCGGTATTCCGTGTCGCGGGGTACGCGCGACCCCGGCATTAGCATAAGGTTTTCAAAATAACGCGCGCGCGCGCGCTCCTCGGTGCCCCGCGATGGAAACCGACGCGTGGCCCGCCACGAGCCGGAAGGAAGCCACCGTGAAAGGGTTCGCGTCATGAATTTCTACGAGTCTTTCCTTTTTTTCGACGAGCCTCGCCTTTATGCCATCGTACCCCGATGAAACGAACGGGGCCCGCGAACGAATAAACGCGAAACGCAAAGGATTCTCGCCGGAGACACGCGACCCGGGGTTCCTCCTTTCTTTCCATCGGACGAAGACGATTCGCTGTTCCGGCTGTCAGTGGCTCAATGGAGACGCGGCGATACTTTCGTTTTTAAATGCAGCCCCCGATTTACATATGTAAATTTTCGTTGGTACGATTGGAAAGATACCTTTCCGTATAATGTACGGCGGTACAAACATGCTCGCTACCGCTATTCGGTCCCCGGGAACCCGTTCGCCACAGGCCACGCTGCATTAGTACAGCAGAACGTCGATTATCGGAACGTAAAACGAGACATATGTCTGTAGAAGGCATGTCAAACACGTGGCCCGATCCATTAAATTTCGTACAACCCGCCACGCTCTCTTATTATAACCATTATTTGCCCCGAGCACTAATCTTTTAATGCGCCACGTTATTTCGTGCATTATCTCTGATTATCCGGCAACTTCTGCCTTTTCTATTTCGTAAATAATATTGGAAAAAGGAACCACAGTGGCGGGTCATTACACGTATACGCAGTTACGCATAGTTCGAACAAGAACACATTGTATCGATCGAATAACATCCAGATACATTATATTTGTTAACCTCTCGAAATAGTACAGCAACCAACATGCAATGATCAGACTGTGTAAATTCGTAGTACGAGACGAAGGGAATCAAGAACAACGGGACGACGTTAGGGAAATAAATGAATTTGAAAATCAGTCGAGCACGCGTGCACGTATGCAACTAATATTACGGATTTCTCTGCAGGCCGTTTTTCCTTCGATACAATGTCGAGGCTTATTTACTATCAATGCTCGCTTATTAACGCTTTCTTAAGGTGTGCATAAATCATATCCGTATACCGTTCGTTAGTGTATCGCGCCCTGTCGCTTGCACGACAGGAACTGTCTGCTCGAGCGCGAGTCGAAGTCGAAATTACGAGACGAGCCGGCAATAGTAGTATCCTGATAGTAAATGAGCCCTGACATTGTATCGCGCGCAAAAACGGTCGCAGGCGACGGTCTCCAATGAAATCCGTAACATCGGTTATTAGTTAGGCGCACGCATACTCCACTGATTTTCAAACGCATTTGTCGCGATTTCGTTGCTCTTAATTTTCGAGTCACGGGATCTCCCTCGCCCTGAATATTTGTATTTGTATTTTTCATCGAAATCCTCAAAAATCGTTTGTAATGATACTTTTAAATGCGTATGCTTTGACTTAAATCCTTTGCACTCGGAGACTTTTCTTCGATCACCAACTATTAACTCACTCAGTGTAGTAAACACTCCAGGCAAACATCTTTTTTTTACATTCTTTGCTTATGTATTTTGTCCTGTATAAAACAATAATACCGTTCTGTTTCCTCAGAGGATGCATCCAAATTCTTTGCTGGATGTCCCTTCAGAGGAGACTTGGGAGAACCTTGACAAATGTTTGCATTACGCGAACGTCTTCTCGCTTTCTTCTCTTCCTTTCTCGCGTAACGATCAAAAGTACTCGTATTGACCTATAACGCACGGGCGCAAATACCAAGCAACGTTGCATTATGCTTCCAAGTACAAGAGGCTTGGGTTTCATATTCGTGCCATTCGTCGTGTTTGAGTAATCGCGACGCGACGACAATGGCGCGCTAGGATTCTTTCTTCCGTTAAAAAGAGACGCGACCAGTCTAAGAAGTTTTCGAAGCTCCGCGGAACCCAGCAAACTAGTATTTCAGAGTTTATTGCGATCGTGGGCGAAACCAGGGTGTCCTTTATTACGATTTCGAAACGAAAGGTCTGAGTAGCCAGATTTCGCCAAGAAAGGTAAATTCGCGAAGAAAGTGATACATACGATTTTTCTAATTTTCACTTCTAAGTAACTATTTTTCTCTTGCAATGTCGGGGGCAGACTATCCATTTTCATATCTCACAGCGTATCGTAACGAAAGACCTTTCATTCACGTTCGTGGCAGTCTTTTACCCCTTGCATTGGCATTTAACTGGCATATAAATTGCTACGCGTTAATACTCAAAGTTTGTCTTATAATCCTTCCCGTTTCTACCGGCATGAACTTTTAGCTCGACCAAACCATTGATAGAGACACTGTTCACAATTAGGGTAGGTTAAAAGCAACAATGTAAAAGAACCATCGCTCGTATTCCAAAAAAATATTTTCTACCTTGCCCTACCTAATTTTCATTTATTTATACGAACAAAACGAAGAGTTCTATAACCAAAGAAACGTTCAAGTTGCCCGAAAGATGATATTGTCAAAAACCACTTGAATCAGTTTTTTACAAATAAAGATCAGAAATTTTATGACCAGGAAGATAATTCATTAAAAAACGAAATTACTTCCCGAGCAATAAATTCCATAAAAATGGTTATGCAGCCCAATAAGATGAGAACACAGCCCATCCATGGGTAACACTTTCATCCAGCCAGATACAACCGTTCGATTTAGCAGCGAGTATCGAGCCTTTGTCGCGACGTTCGTACAAAGGGCGCGAAAACGCGGAGGAAGAGTTCAAACGCGCCGACGCTAAGGAATCAATTTTCCGAGCGAATATCCCGGCCCTTTGTTCTCGTTTTCCTTCCACGGGTCTCGGTTCCATTCAGCGCGTCAATCGCGTCGTTTAGGGAATTTCGTGGAGGCGGTGTCGAGCGGCAATGAACCGACCGTCAACGCCGACCATGACCATGTGTACAATGGTTCTCGCAATCATCCACCTCCTCGCGTATAGATCGGCTCTATTGTTGTGTCGGGGACGCTTCGAAAAAGCACCGCGACTAATTAGTCGCCCGGGTTGATCGACAAAACCTTGGAAAGTCGGGTATCAGTCACGTAACAATTACGAAGTCATCGCGTCATGCCATTCGACGCCATTGTTTTTTACCCCCGCGTGATTGAAATCTCCGAGGTGGGTCCGTACAGTAATTTCTAAATTAATTTAAAAACATTAATTTCACACCACTGGACGTTTCTTTCTCGCGAACGATCGGTTTTACAAACCGTGACGTTTTTAATTTGTTGCTCGAACGGTTCATGGTCGATTCGCGGTAAACTCGTTTATTTTTCAACGACGACGGAGGATCGTTCGCGACCATGTACGTCGAACTAGCCTGCGTTTAAATCGTCGGCCATGCAGAGTGAACTCGGTTTAATTACCTCGCGATGCACGACGACCAGACGAGCTGGATCGTAATTCGTTTCAACGCGCGATCGATCGTCGAGAATACGGGGAAGCTCGGTTTCCTTCGCTGGTTCGCGCCCATTTTCGAACGATGCCGCGTTTCCCACCTCAATACGGCGACTGTCGCGCCAGCTTTCGTCGTTTGTTTTCATTAGAGCGCGCGTTTGATTATCGCGCTCGCCTTGCATACGCGACACTCCAGGGGTTTCCCTGTACGAGAGTCCGTACCGCGAACAACGGAATAAAAACACGGCAGTTTACGCGTTTTTACGGCGATCGGGTCAATGACTTCGATACAAGTCGAGTACTCCAATAAGCAGAGAAGGTAAAGCGCGGGTAATTTAAAAAAGATCGACAGCCAAAGTCTGAGACATCGATGCTGGCTAATCGCTCGAGTCTAGATTTAGACTAGATTTACACTTTTCGTTAAATCGAACCTGGAATCTCATGAATCTCTCTCCGGTTTTTCCGATCGAGATTTTAGATAAAATCAGACTGCGCGCGAGGTTCGATCAAAGAACACGAATATTGTTTCCGATCGCAGAGCGTCTGACTAGTCAAGGTAATCGGCGGAAAGCGTCTCGATTCCCTTGAGATTGTCGTACGGTTTTGGAGACACCCAGCGAGATAACCCAGTGGTATCACACTCGGTGTCTGAAAGTTCTATGGAACTCGGGCGTTTGGCATTCGGCTCCGAAAACCTGCTCCAGGGACCCCGTTGGTGTGACGAATAGAAGCACACCAGTGTGGAGTTAGAGTTCACGAGCCAGGCTCCCACTACGTTCCCATACTGCCAGTGCAACGAATGGATGTACACTGTGCAGTGAACGTAGTGCTGTAGGGCTTCGCGTTGCAACATTCGGCCATTAAGGGGGTCTTCTACTGTAAAACGCATTTTTTTATATTCTCTTATGTTCTCTTTGAAGTTTCTCTTATTTTTTTATGAAGAAACTATGCAAGTTCTTGCATCGTCGTTTCGCATATATATTTATTACCCTTTCGGTAATATTCAACAATTTTTACAACTAGAAATAGTCAAAATTAGTGGCAGTACAGAGTACAGAAAAAGTGTTCTAATGGCTTCTGCGATTCTAGTCATTCTGTTTGTCTAAGTCAAAAAATTGAAAAAGATTCTTAATTAGAATACATTTTTCTATAGTCGGTACTAAAAGGACAGAAATAAATTGATAATTATAAAAAGGATAGCACTTTGAAGTTGAAATATCGATTTTTTCTTCAGGCTAAAAAAATAAAAAAAATAATGATTTTGAATAGCCTTTTCCCCTCTGCACCGATGATATTCGAGTTGTAAATATCGTTGATTGTATAAAGAACGATAGAACGTATTAATAACTAAAATTCAATAATTTTACCGAAGCTTTGAAAATTCAATTTTGGATATTAATACATTACGGATCGTTTCTTCTATGATCAGGAACATTTATAAATGAGAAAGTGATTTAAATTCGAAGTATTTTCCCGCCTTTGAAGACAACACGTAAGAAGAACACAATGCACATATTTGACAAGAAATTTGAGTTTTTACCAGAATTTCTGGATTTTCAAAATTCTGTTCCCACTGTGCATCGTTACAAAATTGGCTATCAAATCGATACAAAACGCCTTGTCAGCCAAACATATTCTCAATATCAATTTTTCTATCGAGCTGGCGTCTGAAGTTTGCCTGAAAGATGAGAAAAGATATTAAAAAAAAATGGCGGGAAATACTTCGACGATTCAGCGTGTATCGACAGTGGTAGAAAATCTGATAAAAGAAAAGATAGATAAATATATTTGTACGTCTAATAGATACCGTCGGAGTACACGGCAACAACTTACCCGAAAACAAAGCAATGGGACAAGGGCTGAACTCCATAGAGTCGAGTGCAGGGACGGGAGGGCGGAAAACGGATGAAAACTTCAAATAAGAAAAAAACCAAAGATTAATCTTATGATAGTATAGCTTTATTTTAGACTAGAACGGAAAAATAATATAATATTAATAATATAAAATAATAATAATAATAATAATAATAATAATTAATAATAATAATAATAAACTATATACACAAGAATAGTAGGGACCGACATACATAACATTGTAAATTGTACGTGTACGTGTATGCGTTTTTGTAATCATGCATGAACGCGGAACGAGCGCGCGTTTTGCGTGTGTTCACGTTTGTGTTTCTGTTTGTGTGCGTGTGTGTTGTGTCGGTGAAGAAAAAAGCGAGAAGCGGAGCCACACCCTCGCCGGCTGCGAATACGAGCTCGCGCGAAATAAAATAAATTGAAAAAAACGAAAAGGAAATGGACGTACGTCGGGCTTGTTCAAGGTCGAGACACTCGAAACGAGTCGTTTCGATTGCGTGGGCAGGCGAGAGTGTGACTATCACAAAAGGGAACTCATAAATAACTAACGCATAAAATAATAATAATAATTAGTACTAGCCCTGATTAAGATCGATGTCGTCGTAATGGCAAATAGGATTCTCTCGAGGGGAAGAGAATGGGGAACGAACGTAAACGCGAGGAGAAATGGTTTTTTTAAATATTATAATGCGTGTGGCGTGCCATTGTTTTTCTGGGATAGTTGCGTCTCTTAGCGGTTATGTACGTGCTAGACGGAGGCCAGAATCGGGACCGTTCGAGATAAAATGGGCCCCATCCGGGCCTCGGATAACAGCGAAAAGACATTGCGAAGTATTTACAGTGAATGCTACAGGCACAATAAGAAAGAGAAGGCATCGAACATAAGATGACACGGTGTTGGAATGGCTTCGCGGATAAATGACGACGACGATGACCACGATAATAATAAATGTAGAATCGAAACAGGCGAGGGGGGCGGGGCGGGGGGGGGGGGGGAACAAAGTTAGGGAGCGAGGAGCAGGAGTGATACTTCGCTACGCTACGTAGGAATTAAAGGCAATGTATTCTCCGTTCTTTCTGACTATACTATAATGCATCAAACGCTTCGAGTAATAATCGAAATGGATAGTACTAAGAATCCATTATAAAATATAATAATAAAGTTCGTAATAATTTCTATCTCTCCGTTTTGCGACGATCGTTTTAATTAAAAAGTTAAATCCTCGACTCACTCGCGCTCTCTTACTCACTTGCACACACTTTTCTCTCGTTCATTCTGTCGCGCTCACTTTCTCTCCTGTTCATCTCTTTCGCCCTCTCGCATTCTCTTTTACGCTAGAATAGTCATCTGATAGGAACTTTCAGTATTGCCTAGCTCTGGATATATTATATTCGCACTATACATGTAAAGATCTCGCGAAAAAAAAAGAATTTTCTGCGTACAGATTCCATAGTTGACGGGCCCCCTAGAGTATCACACGGGCCAAAATTGTACAGGTGCGCGTGTACACACGCGGATAAAACGAAGAAACACGTGCACAACATACAACGACGTAACTCGCGCGAGTTCGAAATTCATCGTCGCGGATTAAAAAAAGAAAAGAAACAAAAAAAAAATATATATATATATATATATAATAGCTCCGAACGACTCGCGTTTACGAATTAAAAGGGCAGTCGAGAAAAGTGTTCAACGCGTCGAACGTGTCTACGGTACGTTCGTGCTCGACGAGCAGTCGATCGGTCAAAAAAGAACCAAATACGAAAAAAAGAAAAAAAAAACGTAATAAAATACGATAATAAAAAAAAAAGAAATGTGTTTCGAACAACGTTTGAGAGTTCTGGTCGCGAAATAGATCAGAATTTCGAACGAAACGCGGGTCGAGCGGTCGCTTACGAGTCTAAGAGGTCAGCCAGACACTCACCGGCCGTGGTGGTAGCCGTGCTAGCCGTCGCGGCGCCCGAGTGCTGCTGCTGCTGCGGCTGGAACATCGCCGTAGGGTGGAGGAACAAAGATCCGTACATCATGTTTTCGTCCGTTTGCTGCTGCTGCTGCTGCTGCTGCTGCTGGCCAGTTTGCTGATTAGCGGCACCGACCACCGGCGAGTTACCGATCCCAGGCGTACCGGTGTTACCGCTAGGAACGATCGGTGCACCAGGTGTCGGCGGCACCAGGCTGCCCTCTTCGACGGCGACGCGCACCGACTCGATGTGCCGCCGCGAGAATACGTGCTCCTGCAACGGCGACTTCGCCGAGTATCGTACCGAGCAGAGTCTGCACTCGTCGGGCCCGGTCGGTCCGCGATGCGGTTGCACCGCCGAGCCTTCGGCTGGCAAGCCCGCCGCCAATCTAGCTTTCTTCTCCTTTGCGCGGGCATTCTGAAACCAGACCTGCAACTCGTTTCGATTAGACCGCAAGCTCGTCGACGGCGGGACGATCGCGGGTAACGCGAGCTCTTTATCGACAAGCTGAGTGCACGGAAATCCCAAAAAGCTCCTAAATGCTCGTACGACGTGGTCGATGCCCTTCGACTTCGGACACTCGTGCGAAAGGGGCCCTCGAGAACTCATTCAGCCACCATTCAGAACCATACGAGTAGGCATACGTACATTCGTTCGTAACCCTAGAAATTACCTATGAAGACGACTAACGAATTTTAACGTATGAATTAGGGGCGTGGGAGGTCTCGAGACGAGTCCTTGATAGTATCGGGTATCTCGAAAATTCAAAGAGTTTATATGAACGATAACCGGAATATAAGAAATAAATGTCAGGAATGTCTCGTCTCATCTCATCTCATCTCGATATTTTTGCACACCCCTAATTTTGAATATCAAATTGAAGTTACGAAAAATTATGGTTCTAAGCGTCACAGCATGTTCGGGATACAAGGTGATTCTAAAAACTGAACTCTTTTCTAACCTGAATCGAGTAAATGCCAACGAGTATTAAACAAAAACTTAAACATTCAAACTTGAACGACTTCCTCTTCGTCAACGATACAAGGCAGAGAAATTGTGATAAAACATAATATTCGCATTCTTAATACATAATTTGAACCCTTAAGTGGACTCTCAATGTTGATTCTTATTAGATTGGTAAATGGAAATCAACTTTCCTTTAAAGCATTTAAAAAACAAGGAATCAATGCACGATTACATAAATTTTCAAATAATTACATTGATATATATTAAACAATAATCCACTTAAGGGTTAATCATTTGACAAGACTTACTGTGTACCACTTCTTACAAAACGAAAACATAATGAAAGTAACAACACAACACGATTAAAATAGATTGTAATAACACGCGCAGCAGATGCATTTTTCGTGGATCGTCTAGATTTATCGCTTGGGTCAACGAGTAATTTACGAATTAAAAAAAATTATTTACATCACGCTTCGAACGATTTCTTCCAAGTTTGAGATCGTCCTTAACACTAGGTTTACGGATACTACGGGTAGATTGATTCTAGAGACCAAAATAAGACGAAAATCAAGAATATCAATTTCTTGATCGAGGCTTCGTTAAAAAGTTATTAACGTTTAAAGTTCCGTCTATAGAACGGCAATCTGCGAACAGCTGCGTGCATGCGGTAGTAGTTCTCACTGACGTATCACAGACGGAGCTTTAAACGTTAATAACTTTTTAACGAAGCCTCAATCAACAAATTGGTATTCTTAATTTTCGTGTTATTTTACCCTCAAGAATCTCCCACTAAAATTTTTCCCCGATGTGTCCGAATATTTGTATCATTACATCGATTAAATTCACCATAAATTGCTACCAAATAATATTTACAAGTTCTTTAACGTCAGGTTTAGAATCCGAATGCGTGAAATGGACGCGTTCCGTGAACCTAGTGTTAACGTTTAACGTTGTTACGCTCACACTGCGTAGAAGGAAATTGACAACGAGATTAGCATTTCGGGCAAGCCGTTTGGGATTCCCGTGCACCGCGCGACGGCACGTGGTAAGAGGAATTCGTGTTAAACTCTGGATCGCTTACCTGAACCACGCGTTTCGGCAGTCCGATCTCGCGACCGAGCATCTCGCATTCAGCCATGGTCGGTGTCTTGTAGTCCGAGAACAGCGACTTCATCACCTTCACCTGGGTCGCTGACATCTGCGTGCGATACCTTTTGCCGCTGGACTGGCTGGTTCCGCTTCCAGTACCGGTCACCGGGGTCACCGAGGTGCCCCCGACTCCCACGGATGCTGGTCCCTGTCGCGAGCTCTGCGTGCTCGACGCCGGGCTCGCTGGTCCACTCTCGTCGTCTAAGAATTCGGTGGTCTCGCTCATGCTGTCGTCGTCGCAGATGCTTCTCTCGGATAGATCGGTGAGGGGGCCGCAGTCGCTGCCGCCGCGAAAATGCACGCCGTGCTGCTCCTCGAGGAGGTTGCTCAGACCGCCTAGACTCAGTTTCATCGGGCGACTGAGGTCGACCGGTTTGCTCAGATCCAACGGCGACTCGCCGCTGTTGTTGCCGCTCTGGTGGTTCGCTGCCTCTTGTTTACCGTTGCTGGCGTGCGCCTGCAGCTCGCTGATGTATCGTTTCATCGACTCCTCGTAGTACTTCTTCAGAGAGGCCTCCATGTCGGTGTTGAAGGGCGGGAACAACGGCGGCATCATGTTCGGCGTGCTCGGGTTCGAGGGAGCGGACTCCATCGAGAGCTCTTCGTCCGGGATGTTATCGATGTTGACCTCGCCGCGGGCTACCTGGTCGGCGTGCTTGCTACTGAGATGCGACTCCAACGCGGACTTCACCTTGAACAACGCCGGGCAGAACGGGCAACGTTTGTTAATCACTTGGCTGTGCGCGCGAAACTGACCCTTGCGTTCGCGGGCGCGCGTATTTTGAAACCACACCTGAACGACGCGCTTCTTCAAGCCTACCTCGCGAGCGATCGTCTCCAGCATCTTTCTCGACGGATTCGACTCGACCTGATACTTTTGATACAAATAGTCCAGCTGTTCCGGCAGTATCGTCGTTCTCAAACGTTTGTCTTTGGGCTGCTCGCTGTGCTCGGAGTTGGAGCGCGTCTCGCTGCCTGTCCCCTCCTCGAAGTCGTCGTACTTTCGTTTTCTGTCTTGCATCATCGCGATCAGCGGATGGGAGGTGTCGGCGGCCACGCCGGACGTGGCGTTTAGCGCCTGTTGTTGCAATATACCGAACGGAGAGTCGGGCGGATAGGCCGGTGGGAACAGGGACGGGTTCATGATATGTACCAGCTGATGTTCGCGCCAGAGTTCGAATCGTCCGAACATCAGGTTGCATTTGTCGCACTGAAAGCTACCCTCCTTCGACTCGGTCTGCGACTGCGTCTGTTGCTGTTGTTGCAACTGCTGTTGCGGCTGCTGATGCGTTTGCGTCATCGTCTGTTGCTGATGATGAGGAGACGTGGTAGCGTTCAACGGTTGCTGGAGTTGTTCCGCGAGTGCTGGAGCGTTCGTCGGGTTAGCGGACACAGCGTTTGCAGTGGTTGTCGTTGAGCTGCTGTTGCTATCTTCGGAGCTCAACACGGCGGCCACTTGAGCCGCTGCAGCCTGCGCTTGCGCGCTTCTCTTTGCATCCTCCTCTTTGAAGCAGTGCGTCTTCTGGTGCCGAATCAGTTCGTAGTATCTCTGAAACACCAGTAAGCACTTTTTACATTGGTAATTCAAGCCCGGAGTTCTTTGAAAGCGGCCTGAACCGTCGTCGCTTTCGCGGGCGCCAGGTGTCACGGGTTCGGCAGCCGGTTGATTCTCATAAACTTTACGTGCCTTCTGTCTAGCGTTTTGGAACCAAACTACGATTACGCGCGGGCTCAATCCAAGAAGCTTGCTCAGATATTCCAGATCGTCGTCTTTCGGGTACGCGTTATTTTCGAAGAACTCTTGAAGAACTTTTATTTGATAATCGGTAAATCTCGTTCGGTTCGCGCGTTTTCCAGAGCTGCCGCCGGATGAATTGCTGCCGTTCCCGTTCCCGCCGAAAGAGTAATCGGTCGGTCCACGTCCGGGGCTCAGAGATCTTTGAGGAGTGAGAGCTATCGCCGCTATGGCGCCGGGCACGACACCGCCCGGTCCAGGATTCGGACTGGTGAAACTTTGCGGTCCAAGCTTCGGCGGGAGCATCGGTGTGCTCGGCGCGCTCGTGGTCGTTGGCGTGTGCGACGCGATGTCGTGATGGATGCTGGGAAATACGGAGCTGATGCTCAGCGCCGGCGAATGCGGTCGAGACTGTTGCCCGCCCGAGCTTCCTGGCGAATGATGCTGTTGCTCCTCCTGGTGTTGCGTGTGCTGTTGAACGTGGCATTGCGGTTGCTCCTGAACCTCCTGCTTTATCTCGCTGCCCTGAGACACGCTGATGTTCATCGTCGCAGGCGGCGGTGACGCTTGCTTGTTTGGACTTTTATCGTCCGAGGAACTGCTACCGGATACGCTGGAATTCAGCGGGGTTACTTTGGCCTCTCCGGTTTTCTCATACTCTTCGAGATTCAAAGTGGTGCTCGGAGGGTTGTTAAAATTGTACGGGCTGTCTTTGTTGCGTTGACGTTCTTTGAACAACGTGTTTCGGAACCAGTGTTTGATTACTTTCGGCGGCAGGCCACTCTGTGCTGCCATGTCCAATATTTGCTCCTCGCCGGGAGAATTATTAATATCGAAATGTGCTCGTAGAATTTTAAGCTGTTCATCCGTTATACGAGTGCGTGCTCGTTTCTGCGAAGCAGCTACATTTGCCTGTAAAATGGAAAAAATTCACCTGTGCTTTCTTTACTTACACGAACTTTCTACAATATTCGTTGTGTCTCGTTAGCGTATCGATAAATTTTGTCAAAAATTAGTTTCTGACGTTGAATAAATTACTTTAGAATGTACTCTACTTCCGAAGCGACTTATTCTAATATCTTTTATTCCTAGAAAAGAAGTTTCCGTGTAAAAGTAAGTCGAAAATGTAGTGTAAACTTTTTTCATTCGAAGCTTTGTTAACATTTTCTAGACAAATTTTCAGTAATTTTCAACGTAATAAGAAATAAATAATTTGCACGACATTTATGTGTATTATTCAAACCGGTAACACTGTGCCATTCTGATAACTTGACACCAATTGATAGTTGGAAAATTTTGAGATGGAAAACATTCCTGACACAATGTATATTACATAATTTTCAGCATTAGGAAACGTAACAACCGCCACCATTTGCAATTTACATAACGAAATATCGAATACTATGGAACGAAGCTTGTTCTAAATAATGACACGAATATTTAACCGAATCTTAAAATTATGCAAAAAGATAGCCGAAGGTGGAAAGATTGCTGTATAATTTCATTACCGAACTTTCCTACGCGAAATAAGTAAATATCGCTGCAGTACTATGCTTCTAGATTATCAGAATACAGCAAAGCTACCGAAAAGTGTAATTTTAAACTTGTTAAAATCACTCACCGCTGCTGCTTGTTGCTGTTGCAAGGCGAGATGTTGTTTGGCCAGGAGATCAGCTTGAGCGTTGATAGGCGGGTAAGCGGTGGTAGCCCCGTCGTACGGAGGTGGTGGTAACATCATCGGCACCAACGGTGGTTGAAGGTTCATGGCCGCCAGAGCAGGAACGTTCAGTCCGAGCGGTAGCCCCATCATACCCATCATCAATCCCGGATACTGTTGAAGCTGCTGCTGCAGCTGCGAGGCAGCCATAGCGTTCAGAGCGGCTTGCATCTCGGACATTTGCTGGGCCAGGGTTAGCTGAGCGTGTTGCTGCTGCTGCTGTTGTTGTTGTTGCTGTTGCTGCTGCTGCTGTTGAATATGATGGGTCGAGTTAGTGGTGAGCACGATCGGTGTAGTGGAATCGGTGCTCGACACTGGCGTGTTGCTCGGCGCCGGAGTGGTGGCTGGAGTGGTGGACGTGGCCTCGGGCGTCTTGCTGACGCGTTCCTTGTTCTCCGTGCTTTCCTCCTTCTCTTTGTCGCGCTGTTCCTTGTCGGAAGTGAGATCTTGCGGTTGGCCGGACGCGGGCGTGGAACTCCTGGGCGCCGAGGACGTGGACGAGGACGTCGCGACGGTGACCACGACGCTTTTCTTCTCGTACTCGCATTTGAATTGCTGCGCGTACTTCTCCAAAAATTCGCGGGGCACCAGGTCGCGATGCACCTCCTCGCAGTGAGCCTTCAATACCCACACGCTGCTGAATTCCTTGTTACAATGCTGGCAAGTGCTTTTGGTCAACTCCGGTATGACGTCGTCGTCGGTGTGTTCCTCGGCTTCCTCCTCCCTCTCGCGCGCTGCTTGAGCGGCGAGCGCCTGTTTCTGTTGCTCCTGCTTCTGCTGTTCCTGCTGAGCCTGTAGCGCGGCGGCCACCGCCTCCTCCTCCTTCCGCTGACGTCTCTGATGGTTCTCGTTGAACTGCATTACCAAATCGAAACCGAAACTCTCCAGCAGGTGTTTGTACATTTGCGACGTTTTGTGACGTGGCTGCGACAGGATGTCCTGCGTGGTCTGCGCGACGTGTTGGGCGGTCTGTTGTATGTGTTGCTGCGGACCTGGCGTCGTCGAGCTGGGCG
This sequence comes from Colletes gigas, assembly GCF_013123115.1. Classification (NCBI taxonomy): domain Eukaryota; kingdom Metazoa; phylum Arthropoda; class Insecta; order Hymenoptera; family Colletidae; genus Colletes; species Colletes gigas. Next base: position 533,600 of record NW_025106659.1, on the reverse strand, counting down.
GTGGCGTTTTCGCGGGCGTGGACGGGACCAGCTGCTGAGACGCCGCCAATTGCTGAAACAACGCCAGCGGGTTGCTGAAGATGCAGTAGAGCTGCTGATGGGTGGCGAGCTGCTCCTGGTTGACGAACAGAGCGCTGCACCGGGGACAGGATAACATCGTCCCGGCGTTGCTGGTATTGGTGTTGATGGGCGGACTGTTCGGACTCGTCGGCGGTTGTTCGATCAACGGACGTGCAAGATCCAGTTGACCACTGGCGGCGAGATCCGGCAGCTTGCTGGCCCTGGTCTGATGAAGCACGCTCCTCATGTGTATGTCCAACGTGCTGCCTTGGGAATAGGCGACCTTGCAGATGTTGCACTTGTAGGGTTTCTTGTCTTGGTCCTGCTGGGAGTCTGGTGACTCTGTAGGACTGGCCGGCGGCACCACCGAGATCAACGTGTTGTTGTTGCCCTGCTCCTGCATGGCTCTCTTCAGCTTGTGCAGGTGACTCACGCTGTTGTAGTGAACCAAAAGTATGTTCTTCTGTGTGAAGCTCTCCTTGCACACGTCGCACTTGTATGGTCTGTTCGGGTCCAAGTACTTCTCCATCGGGTAGGACATCTTCTCCCCCTTGCGGTGCAACAGCGTCTTGTTGTGCCCGGTCAGGTAGCTCTGCCGCGTGAACGCAAGCTTGCAGCGATGACACTTGAACTTCCTGCCCGGATCCTGGTAGGAGTCCTCGGCGACCGGCTGGCTGTTCAGATAGTCCTCCAGCAGTCGTTGCTCTTTGTGCAGCGGCGACGAGTCGCTCGCGTCGCTCTCCTCCTCGTCCGCCTTGCTGGCATCGTCCTCCACGTTCTGTTCCCCGCTCAGACTACCTTGTCGACGAAAGCTCTCCTCGGTGAGCGCCTGCAGAAGCGGATGCGCGTGTATCAGGCTCTGCTTGTACTGCGCGAGCTCCTCCTCGTGCATATCCGCGTGAGTGGACTCCAGGTGTCTCTGCAGCGCCTGCACCGAGCGAAACGATCGTCCGCACAGCGCGCATTTCGTCGCGTCCCTGATCGCGTGATACTGCGAGTGCTGTTGTAACTTCTCCAGAGTTTTGAACGCGAGGCTACACTGACCGCACCGATACTTGTAAACGTGTTTCTCGCTGACTGCCAGCGTGGGCGTGGTAGCAGGATGAGTCTCCCTGTGGTGTTGCTGCAGTTCCTCCAAAGAACGACAAATACGCCCGCAGACGGTGCATCTCGACAACTCCTCGATCTCGTCGTTGGCGCCGCGCTCGCTCATATCTTCTTCCTGGGGAGGCTTCGCGGTGGTCGGCGACGTTGGCGTGGTCACCGCCGGGGTCGTGGAATTTCTAGGATTGTTGTTCAGCCAGTGGCTCTGATCCACCAGCAACAGCAACCGTTGCAAACCGTCGGAGTTCACCGAGTGTATTTGCATCACGTGCTTCTCCAGCGCGGAACGCTCTCTGAAGCCATCCTGACACAACGGGCACAACAGTTCCGGCGGTGGTTCCTCCTTCACAGTCTCTGGTTTCTCCTCGGAATCCTGAACGTGGGCCACTTGCAAATGTTGCCTCAATTCCTCGCGCGACGTTGGCTGATAAGTGCAATACGGACAGGTGACATCCTCGTGTTCGTTTTCCGGTTCTTGCTCTGGTTCTTGATCGTTATCCGGCTCTTGCTTCACCTCGTTACCGCACTCGCTACCTTCCTCCCGTCGTTCTGAAAAATCGTAAAACGATTTTCGCTTATGGAAGGGAACTATTAATCATTGTTGCAAATACGCGATAAGAATCCTCTTGTACGCGAGGTAGATCGTAAATATTTGTACAAACGAATCGGGAGACGTTCTACGACTAAAAATAATCTGTAATCGCCAAGTTCTACGAAACGAATTTAAAAATGGATCGAGTGTGTTCCACTGATATTTAATAACGGGTAATTTAAATTTACGAGCAACGTTTGGTACAATGTAACGTCGAGTAAAGATTAAGATTAGTAAAAGATTAATAATAGTTTAAATGCGATCGAGTCGGGACACCATGCAATCGAAGAACGTCAACGTTCAGTTTTGATTTGTGCAACACCAATTCTTGCGCCTTAATATACCAATTACTTTCTTCCGATAATACAAACGTGTAATTCGCCTTTCTATTAAGGCGTCGATAAATCGTTCATCGACATTAAAAATCATAGTAGCCAAAAAAATAACCATTAATCTTGCAGCTGCGCGTGAACAGGGGTATAAGCCGATAATGCTTCGAGAGAAAGTAAATTATGTGTAACAGCGGCCAAAGTGTTTTACACGATGCGACGACACGAAGATTTCATTGGGTAATACGTTTTATTATTTTTCATTAAACTCTTTGTACGTGTAATTTAGTTTTCGTTTATAATTTTCCCATTTGTACCTTCACGTAAGAGTAGAATTTTGATCGAAGATTTAGAAGTCATTCTTTTAATGTTAAAAATACGTTTCGTCCTAAGCTGTAAAATGTGTACAGTTATTATAGCAAGGAACGTCTTCTATTTGTAGAACCTTCAAGACCAACAAAATTAAAAGGCTGAAAACTTGGGGTAGTTTCATCCCTTAAATTTAATGCGCCGAATTCAACGACGCGTTGAAAATAACATTATAAATAAGTTTCACGATTCTTTCAAAAAATTAATCTTCGAAAAGGTGAACGCAAATTGACGTAACTACTCGTGACTGGGTCTAATAATCCCCATTGGCGATACAATCCAATAACGACATAGGTTCTTATTCCGATGTATTAGAAAAGGTTTTGGTAACTATAAAGAATACGAAGGGTGGTTCGTGGCGGTGTGTGCAGATATCGCAGATGCTTCTTTGTAACAATACCACTTGAAATTACAGATTGGCAATACGAAATTATCAAGGGGGGGAAAAAGAAGCGCGTCTGATGGAAAAAGCAAGACGAAAAATAAAAGAAGACCGCCTATTCGCGTGGTCTAACATTGTCCGAAACCGCATTTACATCGAACAGCGTCAGTTGCGAGAATACAACGCGACGAAGCAACACGTGCTGCTGGTTTCTCTTCGTATACGTTCTCTCCTCGTATATTTATGTAAGTACAGGCTGCCGATATAATAACGCTCAGCATTGTGCGTGGCGCGATACACGCCACGGCCATATGTCACGCGAAATTACCGTCGTTGCCTGTTAATTACGCGATAATCGATGAAAATACTGAATTCATTAAAGGTGTGACGAATGCTTTCTATCGACCGGCGAGAATTTCCTTTAGATTTATATTTTTGAAAAACGGTCGACCCGAATACACCTTTTGCCGCACTTCTTCGTTCGTGAGCGAAAAAAAATCGCCTCGATCTTCCGACGGTTGGTGTTCGTAATTTAGCCACGCTAAAATTTTTATATTCCTGCTTTCGTTGCACCGAATTGTCATTTTCTAACAAAGTCTAAGATTTAAAAATTTGTGTCCTAACAAGAAGAGAAAAAAAGACAATATTTCGGACTACTCACCACTGTTGGCGTTGGTGGCGTTTGGAGTGGTGGGTATGGTGGGGCTGGATTGCTGGGTGGGTGGAGCGTCAGGATCGCTGACAACTTGGAAAACGTCACCGATGTCGGTGTGAGGGGTTTCGTTCCCTTGGATGCCGCTTCGCCGATGGAGCTGATGGAGTTGTTCCATCTGAAGGTGTCTGAGGGACCGGACGTGCTGCAGAAGCGGCAATCGGTGTCTCGCGCTGAATCCGCACAGGGCACAGTGATACAATTTACCCTGCGAGGACACGTTGGCGCTAGCCTCTAGCAGGTGACGGAGAAGCAGGGCGGCAGCCTCGTGTCGCGGCGAGGCGGCGTGCAGGGCCAATTTATGGGCGCTGTTGGTGTAATAATCGCACGCATGACAACGCAGTTGCGCCGCGCTGGTGGGCGACGCCAAGTATTTCAGTTTCCACTCGTTCCGGGGGCCGCCCTCCTTCACGTGGTTCACGTGCTGCAGACGCTGAAGGTGCTTGTCGGTTTTGCAATGGAGTTGGAAATTCGCCTTCAGGTTGGTTTTGTAGGAACAAAGTTTGCAGACGAAGTGGTTGGCTACCAACGCGAGGATCTCGCCCTCGCGAGTCCGCGTTCTGTCGATGGCTAGATGGTGGCCCATGGCTTCCAAGGAATCGGTACCGAAGTTGTTGCACACGCAACACTGATACAGATGAGAGGGATCGGGGTCTGCCGGTTCCGGCGGCGGATCCATGCTGTCCGGCGACAGACCAACGTCCCCGGCGAGGTTGCCCATCGCGCCCATGCTGGCCATGCCGCCCATAAGCTCCGGCGGTAGCTGAGGCGGCAGCTGACCGCCGGTCATCATTTGGATCAGCAACGCCTGATTGTACGCCATGTCCGCCAAGGCCGCCTCGGCGTGCTGAGGCTTGTCCAACCCACCCAGATGAAGCAGCTGCTCGAGCTGCTGTTGATGCTGCTGTTGCGCTTGCTGATGATGATGTGCTTGCTGATGATGGGACTGCAACGCGGACAGGGTCTGCATGTGCTTCACGTTCTGTTGCAGCACCAGCATGTTGTGCGTGTGTTTCTCGCTGGTCATGTGTATCCTCAGGTTGCGCGCTACGTTGGTCTCGTAGTTGCACACGTCGCAACGAAACGTCGGTTTCGGTTTGCTTTGGTTTCCGGCCTGGCCAGCGATGTGCGGGCTGTGGTTCTGCTGATGGTGCGGACTTCTCGTCGGCATCGGCGCGTCTTGGGACGAGGATGGATTGTTGGCGCCCGAGCTCCCGCCACCGCCCTGCTGTAGCTCCTGCATGTTGTTCAGATGCTTGTCGCTTTGCATGTGAATACTGAGATTGCCCTTTGTCGTGGTCGAATAGTTGCACACCTCGCATCTGTACGGCTTGTAGCCGCACGTGTACGTTTCGCCGCGCGCTAACCTTGGATGGGGTTGACCGGCGATGCAGTATATGCAGGACGTTTCGCTTTCGGGATGCTTCTCTTTCATGTGTATCTCCAGGGTCTCCTGGTATTTGTAGTGCCAGTTGCATTTAGGACACTTGAGGGTCTTGCAGGAGTTGCGGCTGTGAATGCCGGCCAGCGGTCCGCCGGGGCCGGCCAGTCTGCTGCTGGCGAGGATCAGTTCGCATTTCGGGCACTCGACGCCGCTCGGTCTGCCTTGCATGTGTTCCGGGCAGACCCCGATGGTGGTGCCCGTGAGGAAATTCGGCGGTTGCTGGGTCAACGCGGCGTACGAGGACGGGGAGCCTTTCGTCGAGGACGTGGGCGGCGGCGGCGACGTGTAATGCATGCTGGCGGCGTCCGGTGCCTTGGCCCAGGAAGCGGCGCTCACCTGCGCCCCGGCCCATTGGTGTTGCTGCGTCTGTTGATGATTGTACGCGAGAGGATGATTCGTATGAGAGGTGGGCGTGGTGGGGGTGCTCGGGGACGGCCTCTGCGGCTGTTGCTGTTGCTGCTGCTGAGGACTGCTCGGTACGCCGGGAGTGCTGGTTGGCGTGCTGGTCGTGGTCGGTATCTCGTGCTCGTTGGACTCGGGGCGCGGCTGTTGCTGTTGACTTTGTATCTGCACGGACGACGGCTGCGAGCAAGTGGAATTTGTCACGGGTTCGAGAAAACTGACCAGCGGCTGTTTTCCTCTGCCCACGGCTTGAATGATGGCCGACGCCGTCGAATGGGAGAGCACCTGTCGTTCGTCCTCCATCAAGGTGAGCTGATGTTCGCCCTGGGCGTGCGCGACGAAACTTTTCGCGTAACCGAAACTGAGCTTGCATATGAAACACATCAGAATGGGTTTTACGGGCACCGAGGCGGCGGGCGAGGGCGGCGCGGTCGGAGGTGGGGGCGGCTGTTTACTGCCCTCCGCGCTTCTGTAGCTGATCACCCGATAGCTGTGCATCACGGGAAGATCGGGATTGTGCTGTTGCACCGCCGAACGTTGCTGTTGCTGTTGCTGCTGCTGCTGATAGGCTTGATGCGCGTAGAGCCGCGACACGTAGTACGCGTTCGCTATTTGAGGAAATACTAGTGAATGAGGAACCGAGACACCGCGCCCGTCTACGATACAACCGTCCGGCAAGGAGTCGTCTTCGCTGAGCTCGCTCTCCCCTTCGATGATGTACGCCGAACCATCGGGATTGTAGACAATCTTTCCATCGAATTTCTCAACGTCGCCGCCCGTTGGACTCGGGCTGGGGCTAGGACCTTGCTTCTCTTGTTGTTGCCCTTGCGATTGCATTGTCATGGTAGTCGTGGTAGTCGTTGTGGTCGTATCCGCGATAGGTGTAGGCGTTGGTATGGCATCGCGGGTGCAGGGTTCCGTGCCCGAGGGTGGACTGGCCGTGCGGGGGTGATGGGGCTGGTGCAGCGCAGCCCCTGCTGCCGGGGGGGACCCGCCCCCTCGACCCCCCTCCTCCTCCGGGCTCATCTCCTGCTTTTGCTGCGCGTACGTGGAATTTTGAAAGGGCCCGCCGTGTTGCTGCTGTCTCTGCTGCTGCTGCTGTTGTTGTTGCTGTTGCTGATGATGGGCCGCCACCAGCTGCTGATAGAGCTGATGCTGCCCGATCGCGGTCGACGTGTGATGTTGAAGATGCGAGGGAGGAATGTTGTGGTGCTGAAGGTGGTACTGAGGGGGATGAGGCTCACTGGAGGGCATCACCCCAAACGTGAGGCGGGCGCCAGCCTCACATCACCTACGGCGCCTGCGCCTACACTCTCTCGACTTGCTCTTCTTCTTCTTCTTCTCCTACCGCACGTTGCGCTCCCCGCCCTCTTCAATCGCTGTCTATCAGTAATCGTAATCTCCTCTTCGACACCGACAGACGCTTTGCTAGCTACCCCGACGCAACCCCAGGTCGTACCTGTAACAGAACACGGAATCGTCTCTTAGACAAGTCGCTCGAGAATCTTTCAAATTTAGTACAATAAAATTACACGCGAGATCAAGGCTTCCGAATTGCTGAAATTACACGCTTTGCTACGTTGTCTCCGCTGGTACCGCAGTCGCCTTGGTACTGAATATTTGCGGACGCGGAAGAATCTAGTCCGCCAGCTGGAGACGGAATGATTTCACCAGGAATATTATAAGATGGTCTAGTCGGTTAATCCGGACAAACAGAGTCGGAGTTCCGAGGACGGGCGAAAGATAGCGAAATACGTAGAGAAGGCGGCAAGCTGCGTGTACAGAGGATCGGACCGACGATGGCGGCGGGTGGGTACACAAAACCAAAGAGACTTGGCACAGTAACACAAGGCATCCTGTGTTCGGATTACCTGAGCCCTTCGTGGACCCAGCTGTGTTTGCGACCCGTCGACCAAGCTTATCTATCGATTGGATATTGACGTCTCCTTTCGGCCTCCGTACGGTCGAAGAAGGAAACCGTAACGGAAAAAGGTCGAACGCCAAAGCTCGGGGCATGAATGTCACTCTTGTGCATAGTCAGATTATAGGCGTACGCTTTTTCTAGAGTCTCCTTTTACCTAGCGATGAAACGACAAATTGTTCGCCACGGCAAACAGACGAGGGACGCGTCGAACAATTTTTTCAACGCGATCGGGTGTATTACCGCGATCTAACGGATCGCGGAGAGGAAGCGTCGTTACGATTCCATCGCGGACGCACGTACGAGCGCTGCACGTGAATTCCTGTTGGCAGCGACCGTGAGTCCAATAATCTAGTCCCAATTACGCGAAATCGCAGCCACGGATTATCGCGGTTCAAAAGACAGCCGCGAGCGTTCGCTGAATCTAACGGATTAAAGTCGAGAGGAGTGGGTGTGCACGGATTTATGCATTTACGGGCGAACGCGTATATGGGGGTGTAGCGCAGCGTGACGGACCCGAGAATTTCTCATCCCGCGGATGCTACCTCTGGGATTCTTTCCCCCCCTCCACCCCCTCACTGCCCGTGGCCCACGGTTTCCTTTCTTGTTGGCTACAAGTGCACCGCTGGACATCATGATACATACGTGCACGGTATTATGCGGTCTCTTCCTCTATCTCTCTCCGCCTCTTACATTCCGTCTTTCTCCCCGCTATCAGCACAGTTATAATTCCGCGGTGGAAACTCCATAATCCAGTCACCGTATTCCCGGCATCTCGAACGATGACACTTTTGTAACGCGCGAGCCACGATGATCGATCCCTGGCGAACCTAGGTAAATCACGCGACGAGTCGACAACGTTCCCCCGGTCCCCCTTTGCATTTTCCGATCAATTAATCGAGCTCGATATTATATTTATACGAAATTTTCAGCGTATCGACATTTTTGCTATCGCAACGATACGTCGGAAGGAACGATTGCTCGGTTTCGCGTACGGTTAAGGCGAATACCACGATCGTTGCGTGACCACTGCGATCGTGTATTACGTTATACCGAGTCCTGTGCTGTGTAACGCGTTTACAGTGTTCGAAAACTCAACCAGTCTGTCAAGCGTCGCGGCAGGGCAAAATTTCTAATACTTCACCAATTAAAAATACATTTTCAAAGAAACTCTTGCGTCTTCGTATCCCTCTGTCTATAATCAAGGTGGAAAAAAATTGTAACAATTGCAGTAATATAATTCGTGGATAATATGACCGCGATAATTGTACCGAGCGTAGACGTCTATCGAGTAAAAAGGAAAAAAAAAGTGGTAACGCCGATGCCGGATAGATTAGGGCCGGAGCTGTTGTGTAACCAAAAAACATCTGCCAATCTGACATCACCTGCCCCGACTTACCTATTTCTAGCTAATTTATCACCCGTTTGGAGTCAGCTATCGAAGGCCGCCAGCGAGCCAGGCCCGATCGGGCTAGATCTCAATAGAAACCTCTACTTTCTTCGGTCCTGAGTCTCTCATTAAACGATAACATCTTAACTGCTCCTACGCCATGCGAATTCACGACCGTACGCGCGTAGTTGTTCCGTCGATCCGCCTCGATACATCCACGGACGCGTACACGCGTTTTGCGCTGCGTGGATGCGACAACCACCGCGTCCATCGGACGAGCTAATTGTCCGTTCGCTCGGCTGGAATTTTTCCAAACCGGAAAGTTAGAAACGCATCGAGTTCGGTAACTTCGATGAGGTAACCCCGATGCCCGAACAGTGGTATTCAAACGGTACTTCCTGCGGCCCGACGGACTCCGATGAGTCACGTTCGCAGACTTCCTGTTAGGTGGTTTCTCTTGGAAAAAAAAGATTCGCGGGCGAAGGAAGAGCGCGGTACTGTTCCGACAGAGACGACACCGCCCAAAACCGCGCAGGAACGCGATCGTTCCGCGAACGATAAACGTTTGAAAACCACTGAAATAGGGGAAACGCGTTCAACGGGTCCGATGGCGTGACGAACCGGTAGATGACTACGTATTTCTAGAAGGATTCATTAAACGAAGCCGATATATCGATTACAGGAGTATTCCCTCCACCTTTCCTTCGACGACATAGGAGGCTCGTTCTTCCGCGAAACATTGTTGCCGTTAATGCGATCGATGAATTTGATTACTGTGTTTCCATCGAATGTTGCACGAGAGTTCTACCGTACGGGATAATTTTTAATCGATTAACGGGCACTCGTTTTTCTTCGAGAACGTCTATTTCCTAATAAAAACTGTGCCGAGGTATATCTTGAAAACATTTCACGAATGATCTCTCAATCGCGACTATATCCATGCGATACGAGTAGTATTCTAACTCTTAGAACGAACCTTGAACGTTGGAACTGACTTCGATTCATGGGTGCATATTGAACTTAATACCACCCTGTTTGGAGGGTAAAATGGAAAAATCAGATTTTCTGGAGGTTCCAAACAGAGATAGTGGATATCGACAAAGGAATCGCTGCAGCCCTTCGCAAGTTTAAACTAATAATTGCTTAATATATGTAGATGTAATTATTTGTAAATATATGTAAGCCTCTGTTAGTTAATTATTTTTCAAATGGTTCAAAGGAAAGGAAAGTACCATTTCTGGCCTGAAATTATATTTTTGGTAAGGAATTTTTTTCTCGAAAGTGGATAGAATTTCGGGAGTATGTGTATTCACCAAAAATGATTATAATTGACCCCCGCAGTCAAAAATAATTTTTTCGGAACGATTTAAAATTTTTCTTTTTGTCGAAAAATTTCACACCTTCACGAATTTTTTTCTCGAAAGTGGCTAAGATTTCGGTGGTACGTCTATTCACCAAAAATGATTGTAATTAACCCCTGCAATCGAAAATAATTTTTTCAGAGTGATTTGAAACTTCTCAATTTTGCCGAAAAATTTGTTCACATACTCGAATTTTTTTCTCGAAAATGCGTAACATTTCGGGGGTATGTCTATTCACCAAAAATGATTATAATTGACCTCCGCAATCGAAAATAATTTTTTCCAGAACGATTTAAAATTTTTTTTTCCTCGAAAAATTTCACACCTTCACGAATTTTTTTCTCGAAAGTGGGTAGGATTTCGGGGGTATGTCTATTCACCAAAAGTGATTATAATTGACCCGTGTAATCGAAAATAATTTTTTTAGAATGATTAGAAATTTTTGAATTTAACATCTTTACAAAATATTAAATTATAATTCAATGCAGTGTTATATAAAATACGCCAATATTTATTTGATTAATTGATTAATCAATTTGATTAATTTTGTTCTGCCTTTGTGTACAGGTAAATGAGATATTGTAAATAAAAATACGTACAGAAAAGAAGCGATATAAACAATATTTTCGATAGTTTTTAGTACTGTGGCAATACTTATGTCCACCGCAGTATAATATTTCTTCCAATAAACGTTTCAACGAAGCTCGTGAGGAGTGCAAAGGTGTTCGGAGGTAGCGCGTGGTCGCAGCTGGTTCGACACGCAGAAAGACAATGGTCGCGCGTCGAAAAATGAAACGAGCACCTAACACGAAACGCGGAATATAATCGTCGCTCGGGGAACGCATCGAGGAAAGTCGAAGACGAACACAGGTGGTTGATGAGTCCGCGCTCGATGACGGAAGGGGAAGAACACGAACCGGGACACGGGACGGACAGAGACAATTCCGAGGGGCTAACTCGAACGTCTTTGGACGACGGGGAGTTAAACATTCGGCAAACGACCGCGAAGTCGATGCACCGGGGGCTTTTGTTTGTCGCGGCCGTTTCACCGGAAACCGAACCGATGTGCGCGGTCTTCTCACGCGAAAGTCCCTTTTGTGCTCGCTGACGGTGGAAAGAATGGAAATGGTGGAATCGATGGTGCCCCGAGGGGCCCACATGACGATCGGTCGCGGTGTTTCGGTCAGACACGAAATACGCAAGATGCGAGCAATTATGGCCCCCAATTATCTCGTACGTGTCTCGTTATTTATTGAATATCGTGCTCGGTTCTTCCTCAGGCGAGCTTGCGTGCCGCCGCAAACCGAGGAGACGCAGGACCAAAAGACGCGACTTTCGAGAATTTCCGTGGTTCCACCAATAGAAGAATTAGCTATAAAACTATTCTATTTATTCCCCGATCAAGCTACGAACTAAATTAATATTCGATTATTACTTTAAAGTTAAATTCTAGTACAAGTCTCGATGGTATCCACCCTATACTCCGTATAATTATTCACAGTCTGATACTTCATATCATTCAATTTTTTTATTTCTGTTTATCTTTGTTACGTAACTGTCTTCTATACTTGTATCACAAGGTATCTACAAAGACTACAATATAATTAATTATAACCAATTCTCGAGGCGTTTAAACGAACTCGTCGGATCTCAAGAAAGAGACCGCGCTTCGACTAATTGTACGGATTCTTTTCTGTATTACAAAGTCCGTGAATAGCGAGCCACTAATTTGGTTTAGCGCCTTATCGGTCGTAACAGAAGAACAGATCGGACTAATCTCGGGCGTGCATTTATAGAAATCCCAATCAGCCCAAGACGGATGATCGTACCATTTAAGATAAATAAGAAGATTAGTTTCGAGGCTGTTCGCCCGCGCGCAACCGTGTCGACGCTCGGTTTCGTAATACGAATGACTTAATAACGCAGGTGAATTTCAATAAAATGCAACGCTCGTTATTACGTATGATAATTAAAGCAACGCCGTACAGGAAAGCACGGCGAAATATACTTCGGTATCGGTTTAAACGATATCGATCATTAAACGCAACACTTCGCGGGCTCCGCGGCCGCGATTAATCTCGCGCCGTGCTCCTTTCATTATTATCATTATACCGGCAGCTTTCTACTTAATACGCGCGTACGGGACCTGATAAGAACTATCGAATGGCCGAACAACAGGCTCTCGAGCACACGCACCCAGAACGCGACACGAGACTTACGCGTTGCACGAACTCGAAACGCATCGACGTGAAACGATCAACGGGCAGCGATAAAACCTCCTCGCGGAATCGTCCAATCACTGTCAATTAATAAACGGACCGCAGAAATTATCAGTTGGACGTTACCGACGTCCCATCACGACGGAATCTCTGGATCCAAAATAATTTTTATTTCGATAAAAATCACAAATTACAAGCGATCTTGCTTCACGAAAATTAGAATTTTCATTATACCAGCCCTTGGGTGGATTCTCGATCTCAACAGAATTACTTAATATTGATTTTTACCAAATTGGTAAATGGAAATCGAATTTTTTTTAAAGCATTTAGAAATTAATGGGGGAGTATATAATTACACTTAAGGGCGAGAGTGGTCAAGGAATAAAACGACTAAAAATATTTGGCCTTCAGAGGGTGGGTTAAGCTCGATGGACAAGCTTATTTTGGAAGCTTTGTCTTACTTTGGATCGTGAAAAGGAAATTATGCGGTGGTAAATTCTGGTAGCCGGCGTTTCGTCAGAAAAGTCTTAATCGTATCGGAGCTGAGGATTTCTCAACCCTCTCGGAGCCGAAGATAAATCAACGGCGATGCCCGGGGACTCGGACGCGCGTCGATATCATTAGCTGATGTACGAGGAGGCCCGTAGCCGTCGAATTAATCGATGATTTTTCAATTGCGCGAACGAAACCGTCTGTCTGCCATTCGCAATGGCCGTTCGCGGTCGAACGAGAGCAGGGTCGAACCGAGGACTAAACGACGAGAGAGACGGAGAGTGAGGAGCGTGCGGTGAGGAGGGAAAAGTGGGGAGGGAATCTCGACGAAGGGGGGTGAACGAAGAGGAGAACGATGGTCGAACGGAAAGAAGAGGCTCGCATCGAAGACAACGGTAATATGCGAAGGGCAGAGCGCACGAAGGAGGCGCGCGTAATTTACGTGCAACATGGATCCGGGCGGCGTTTAATCCGCCGGACGAGCTGGCGATTATGAAGTTAGGTTGGGTTAGGTGGTGAGCGCAACCAGAGCCTCTTTGTGATATCAATTAAGTATGATTTGCCCCCTCCGAGCGGTGCGCTCTTCTCGTTCCTTCTCCCTCGCTCTATCTCACTTACAGCAGCCTCCCCCTCCCTCGCGTTTGCTCTTCCTCTCGTTCGATGCTCTCTTACCCCCGCGGGGTAACCCGGAGTTTAACCTCATCCCTTATAATTTTCTTCGAGTGCACCGTGAGAAACTTGCTCGTAACACGCACAAGCACGCACGTATAGCCGCAAGTGGGTATGTATCGGTTTCTCGCTCGAACGGCGGTCACCGATTATTAGATTTCATCGAATTTTCGTCGTTCGCTCACGTGGCGGTCCATGGCCGCATCCCGTCCGGACGCGAGTCCCCCAATTAACCCCGTTAACGTTCCAGCCCTGCAATTAAGTACCGATCCGTGAGAGAACCGAATCTCCCGCGTCTTTCTTTCCCGCCTTCGAGGTACGCGGATGGGAACAAACAACGCTCCGCGAAATACTTCGACTTTTATTTTATTTACAAAGGCTCGTTCGATGGCAACGAACGTTAGGGGTCGTTGCACCGTCGACGAATAAATAAAAAATTACAAGCGATGTCGCGACTTCTGATTTCAAACCTAATTTTATCGTATTTATCATGAACGTGTATGAGAATCTTGATTGAAATTCAACAATATAGTCATATGACGATATTTATTTATTTTATGGATTCATGCCCTCTGTACGAACAAATAGAATTATTATTTATTATAGTTTACTCTTTGTACGATCTCTTGATAAAAAAGGGATTTTTACTTCTTCATATCAAATTAAAAACAAACTCTCGCTATCGATCAAATAAACCTCCCTCGTAGTATACCAGTATTATACCAAGTAGTATACCAAGTATACCAAATTTAAAGATTGTCTTTGAAGAAATCTAATACCGATTCGCAGCGTTGCATAATCGTGTAAGGGGAGGAGCATCCTCGAGGTATACAATTTCAGTTTGAAAAGAGGGAATATTTGTGATGTTCTCGAGAGTGCATTTACCTATAATTGGCTCAAGACAGAAGAGTAAGCAATCTGACCCTTAAGAATATTCTTCGATGGTTAGTCATCCAACCGCGGTTGATTTTGTCATTTTGTCATTCTAGCCTGCGAATAAATAATATTTCTGATTTAAATACGATAAAAGCACGGTCTGTGGAAATTGACAAAGTGCTCGTATCGTCATGCTTAGAAATCGTAAGATCGATGTTTCAGCGACTCTGTAATTTCGAAATAGTCCTCTCAAAACATCCCAACCCGGTACCCGTTTCTTTCTATCGCTTCAAAGTCTACACGCGAGATTCGCTTTAACACGACCACTGCAATGTTGCTCGAATTCATGACACTCCAGAGACGCTCGTAACATTTTATTCAGCGAAACTAAATCGCTGTTGCCCTCGACGGGTTAAGGCGCTAACGAAGTGAGACGTGTGGGCAAAATTAGAGTTCAAATCTACGGAAACGAGCACTCGAGACGCGGTGAAGGTGGGCATCGAGCACGTTAACGGGGAAAAACGTGGACTAAGAAAGCTGTCGGATGCCATCTTCGAACTCTCGGATCCCGACGGTTGTCAGTGTCGATTTCAAATGTCGGGGGAGTAAGGGTGGGGAGGAACACGGAACACGCGGTCGGGCTTCGTCGTCAATCGTTGGTAGGAAGTGTTTTTGCACTGACGTCGACCCTGCACACTGGCAACAACGGCCACAGGGGTGGCTAATGACAAAATCAATGCGACATAATTAGACATGGCGGCTACCTAGCTACCCAGCTACCAAGCTATCCCGAGTCTACGTGCACGTATCCCCCGGTAGCCCGCGTGTTCACGTGGACGTATCTGTGGGCCGCCACGCTGCCGGGAATTATCGCAAAAACATTCCTTAATGTGATCGGCGCGGCTTTGTTGCCGGCTCGTAGCTCAGGCCCGAGGGACTCACGTTCTCCCGACCGGGAGAGATTTTCCATTCCCGTGGCCGCACGCCGGCTGTTCTGTGAAAAATTTCGGAAACAGACGGGCGTCCGGGGGCTCCCCCGGGTGCTCGTTCGTTCGATTCATCGGTGTGGATTTTTTATCGATTCGGGCCCGCGTGTCGTGGCCGAGTCGACCCAGCACGGGCTGACGATCCTGATTGGGCTCGCAGGCCGGTTCGATGCGCCGCGCTAATGATCTCTGTTAGCGGACGCTTCGCACCGCGAGAAACGTATACTATTTGATTTATGACCGACGCGGATTTCGGCGAATCGGTAATAAGGCACCAGTCCTCTCTTCCTCCGCGTGTACTTTGTAGGCTCGCGCGTGACCAAACGCGTTCGAGGCAACCGAATCGTTTCATTTCGACCGTTCGTTGCTTTGAATTTTGCCTATTTTGCACCAGATATCAGTCGGGGGAAAACCATCGTGACGGTTGAAAATAAATCAAAAATTTTTGGGCGTAACTATGAAACTTTTTCTGATAAATGTTTTCGAAAGTACATTTCTTGAATTGTTGTAAAAATTTCGTATAAAAATATTAATTATTACAGCCATAATAGGAACCAGCGTGAGGGGCCTCCAAAAATTTGTTAGAAAGGGGCGGACGTGGAATTTTTCACTGAATAAATATCTTTCGGATTACGGGTAAAGGGTGACCCACGTGTGTGGCAACGGACAGTTAACTTTGTAGTAGTACTTTTATAAAAATAGGGAGACTTTGTACAATAGTTACATTCTTGTAAATTTTGGTGAAATTAGCAGAAAAATTGCGGAGATATCACCTGAGTATGTAACCAAGATTCGCTGTAGTATAGCACGCAGGAAATGAAATACAATACGGGTGTCCTGTGCATCCCGTGCCGCAGGAAACGCGTTAAAGGAGTCTTCGCCCTAGCATGGCGTTCCTTTTTTTAAGTGTTCTACTCAGGCATTGATAATAGCATTCTTTCACACTTTGGGTATATTTTTCTTTTCTCCAAGTTTTAATTTTCCATCATCAGCAACGAAAGTTTGGAGTAGAACTGCAAGGATCAGATTTTGTTATAAAGTGTTGAATTTTTTGGATGAGAATCTGGAATAATTGTTTAGTATACGAATTTTCATATAGAGTTATTTTTTATTTTATTCAGAATTCTAATGGGAATAACGATATTAAAGTTACGTTGATTGTTCATCAACGAATAAAAAAAAAAAAATCAAAGTATAGCAGTAGTTTATTAGGACATACCTATAACTATATGCGCCATAAACTTCCATGATTTTATTAGCTATGCTATGGAAGTTGCACTCTGTTCGAGACACGTAAGATATTACTTTTTGGAATAGAGTTGTAGCGTTAAGATGATAATGTAAAACGGCAAACGTACTATGCGCCTATTATACAGCGCTTATAATACTTAAAGTAAATCTACTCTAACGATGTAACCAATAGTTAGAAGTTACTTGTTCTACACAAATTAAAAAGTCGATGAAACAGCTGGATTGCGTGCTTTTTTGCATGCGAGATACTATACAAATGAACTATTGAACGTTTGAAATATTTAAAAGCATCACTGGCATAAAGCCAGGAGCAAAACGAAAATATTTCTAGAATTTAAATATATTACCTACTTATTTCAATATATTGCTGGATCATAATAGAGATCCTCTTATAACGTGTCACCCTCCCTTGCTTCTAAATTTTACTATCTGGACACATTTCGAATCCCTTCTGCACGATTCACATTTAGGTTAGTTCATCGATCGAGAACTCCCAGCAATTATAAAACACTATCGCAACTAATATTTAAATCTAGAACGTCGTAAACAATTCCAAACTACTTAAACTTTCCTCCGTCGTTAGTTAGAGCGGCTCGTTGCGGTAGCGCGATGTGCTATATGCGCACGATGATAATAATTACACTAGGAATTTTTATAAAGTGTAAAGTTCAATTAAAGGTCGTACAACACCGCCAATCTTTCGGCAATTCGATGCTGTATTATTAAAATAACGTTCCCAACACTCGAATCTTCGAAGAAAACGTAAAAAGAAATCGATGTTTCGATCAGAAACGATCAAAGCGCTTCCTCGAGCATCGTCCGCGACCCCGCTTAAGTTCGTTTCAACTGTTGTGTAAGCACGCGCTCGATAAAATCACAGTGCAGAAGTTCGAATTGTCCTAACCGTCACGATAAATACTCTTCTCTAGGAAATGTTACTTCTTTTTCGCGAGCAGAATGCAAGCCGCGAGGCTCGCCAATGGCATCGTTCCCTTCGATTTCAAGCGAATCCGTAGGTAGAAGCGCATTATGTACAAGCACTGGCGCGGTGTATGTAGAGCTAATTATACCCTCGAACAAAGGGTTACTCTGGTGACGCACACGTAAAGTCGGAAAACATTGATGAGTTGCTCTATACTATGTCCCGGTCAACGTTACGTTACGTGCAAGTAATGCGGAAAGAAGAAAAAACACGCGACTGTAAACCGAGTACAGTAATTCCTCCCTCGAAGAACGAAAATCGGGATCGCTGGTTTTCTTCGATCGCTCGACGCGCCGCCAAGATGGTGGTTGATCCCGCGCTAAAATTCAACCTTTAACGCGTTCACTGCCGTGTCCATCCACGATCTTTCACCGAGATTTTTCTTACAGAAAATAAATCTAGATGGGACCCTTGAATTTTTGCGATAAATCGAGCTAGTCTCGTTTCGTTTTCGTGGACAATTCGAGGGGTTCAGTGTGTACCACGTGTTACTGTCTTTATTTTTTTCGGTTGTGGGCGTCCCGTTTCGAAGGGAACGCTCGAATCCGAAAATTCCAAGGACTCGGTTGAAATCGACCGTAGGAAGCGCTTTTATAGAACGCTGGAAACGCTCGTCCCGGCCACTGATGCGTGTCCGTAAATTGATTTAAATGCTCCACGCCCATATCTGTCTGAACCCGTGGGATCGCTTCGCGAGTCAACGGCAGATTCATCAACGACGGTGTGGTAACGCGAGCACCGTGTACCGCGGTCGTTGCAAAAATAATCTCCCGGCAAATAATATCGAACCGGTCGCTACAGCGACGAGCAAAAGTCGACGTGCGCTTCCACGTCGTGGTTTTCGTTTCGCGCGGGAATTTTTGGACCGTCTGATATTTACGAGGCGTAACGAGTGAAAGGGCTTACGTAACCCTCTTCCAGCCTCCGCGCCAAAGATATTTCTCGCTCGATAAAAAGTTGGACGATTCGCGTCCCGGTGCATCCGATGATCTTCGAATCTATAACCTTAACACTAGTTTTTTTGCGATACTTGAGAGTTATTCACGTACGTAAATTTTAATAATTGCAATTACTTACTTTCGGCGCTTTATGCAAAGAATTTTAGCTGAAACTCTTGGTTCTCTCGTTAGTTTTATACTGTATGTAATATTAACGAAATTTTGGGGGTACGTGATATTAGTTACGTATGGAAGTTGATTAAAAAATAGTCTAGAAGCGGATAGGGTTCAAAGGGGTTAAATAATTCTGTT
This sequence comes from Colletes gigas, assembly GCF_013123115.1. Taxonomy (NCBI): domain Eukaryota; kingdom Metazoa; phylum Arthropoda; class Insecta; order Hymenoptera; family Colletidae; genus Colletes; species Colletes gigas. The sequence goes on along the minus strand of NW_025106659.1, from coordinate 514,809 downwards.
TCTTTAGAGAATTTTTATAAATATTTTACGTATCGAGCAGTGAATTTTTGTGAATATTATTATGTAGGCGGTAGATGCCGTAAATATTTCAGTCCGCTAATTTTTGAGCCTTACTGTACGCCTCCATCCGATCATCAGTCTCGCATTATGGCTCAGACATGTAGTGCAACGTAATCTAGTACATCGAATCGTTTAACGACGAAATAACTTAGACAGCATTAATCAGAGGACGCACAAATTAATTTTTCTCGGTCACCGTGAAAGTTAATTAGCGCGGTGGATGACGTAAAATATTTATTTATTATCACGAAGCGTTACGCCTTGTATGTGCATAAAAAAGAGATTAAAGATAGGAAAAAAGGCATCATTTCTTTTCCTAGAAACTTGAAATATATATATGTGAGATTAAAATATAGAATTTAAAACACACTGGGCACAGAAAATAATTAGTTTTGTTCCCCCTGTTATCTCGACGTCCCTGAAACGAAACACTTTCAACCTTTTTTCACATAAATTAACATTTAACAAAACTACAGCGCATTCTCACAAATTTACAATATGACTATTCGATGGTGGTTCGAAAAATTTCTTTCTAAAAGCTCGAATCTGTTTCAAATAAGAATCGAGTAAGATCCACGTGGAACTGTTGGATGATTTACAGGAGACTCGGAAGCTGCTATTACGATAATTTCTCGACGTCTAACGCAAAATGGGGAAAAATGTGAAAACGCGGATGGACGAAAAATATCCAACCGCGTCTTTTACTTTTCTCTCGACTGTATTCCCCGTGGTCAGCGATAAGCCTAAGCCAGACCGGCGTGCAAAACCTGTTAGCAGCAGCGTCGCAAGAACGCTCACGCGCTTCCGGAAAGGGCTGTTCGGTGTATCAAGGCGTGTTGCCGCGGCGGCCTCATTAGCAGGCCGCATCGGTAAACTTACAATGCCTCCCTTCTCGCCCACCCCCATTGCCGTTTTCCAGCCCCGCGATGCGTATCTCAACCCTGCCAGTAACCCTTTACGGCGAAAGCACGCGTACGCGTTAACGCGCATGCCTGGGCGATTGTTTTACAGCTGCGCAGGACTTGGGCTCCTTTACGGGATAATCGGGAAAAGAAACCGCGAAACAACCGATCCTCCAACCGACGACGAAGACTGATCCACCATCCCGTAATTACCCTTTCGACGTTCTCGCGTGATATACCAACGATAATTAAAAATTTAGTGGAATTGTATTATCTGTAAAATATCATTTTTTTTCTCAGTAAATATAAAGAAGCAAACGCGTGAATGTAGATTAAGTTGTAAAGGACGCCAAATGATACTGATTGCGAGCCAGAAAACAGTAAGTTTTTACAGAATAATACATGAGAGTAATCGTGAACAACAGCATGATTTATACATGCTTTACTGCATACAGAAAAGGGCTGAAAATTCGACTGAAAAAACTTCCTGGTTCGTGGCTTGAAAAGTCTACGAATACGTGTAAGAAATAATGGCGCAAAATTTGTACAACACAAAATGATTGAGACATTGAGTAAATAATCGGTCGTTACAACAGTTTAGAAACGATAGTCTTCTTTGGTACATTCTGACCGTACGCGTTCGCGACGAATGTCAAACGCGGCCCGATGGTGCACGGAAAACGGCACGAAAGCAGAGAAATAAATAATAAAGCGGTCGATGAAGAAACTAACGTTCGTCTATGGAACCGACAGAACCATCATCAAATTCCTGAGACAGAACGAGATCGTTAGAGCACGGGGTTCTGCTAGAAGAACAAGAACTACGTACGTGCGCGGACCTTTCGTTCGTTCCGAAGGGATGCATAGGTAGAAACGCGTTCGTTATTTCAGGGGGATCAGCGTGAAAAATTCTGTGACAGGTCCTGAGAAACGGACGAAGAAACACGGTGAAAAGAAACGTGCACGATGAAGGCAGGCGATGGCAGAAATCGTCGCTAATGAAGCATCGATGTAAAACCGCCAAAGTGTCGATCCCGTTCGTCAATAAAGTCTTTCAGAGCTAATTATTATGAAACTTTGCGATACTCTTCAATGCGAGAGCAACAAGGAGCAATTAAATAGATTTACTCAAGTGGTATTATAAAAATAAGATACGTCTTGCTTATTTGTCTCTAGATATACAATCGCTAGTGTAAAGGTTCTTGGTTATCTTCAAATGTGAAAAATTGTAACACAAATACGATCTATTCAATCTCTGGTAGACTGATAGGCTCGAACCTAACCAGGACCATGTACAACTTAGTAATATTTATATTATAACGAAACCGAGTTCATCGAAGACACTCGACCCTCGAATGCATGGAATCCTCGCGAATGTTTCCACGTGTTTCGAGAGTAATAATCTAATCTGCGTGCACCAGTGTTTATTTACGAGTCGAGTGACCGTCGTTCGACCCCCGTTTTCCCAGCAATCATCGACGCGTACCCCTCAGTCAAGTCATATTGCAATGATTTGTGTACCTCCGTTGCGAGAAGACAATGCCACGTATCGTATTGTACGATGTCATGGCTGGAAATGTCCCTGCGACGATATCCTGCAATTGTTACGCCTTCTGCATCTAAACAGTTACGTCGTTGGGGCTAAATTAGGGAAGCGTTTCCCCACGAGGATTATCCCCCGACATGCAACCGTCGGACAACTACGGAATATGTGGAAACGTCGGGCGTCGCGAACGTTTCTGTATCGACGGTAAATTCCACGGCGTCTTCCGCGTAAAGTGGCGAACAAATTCTAGCTCCATAAAACCGTACGTTTTTCGTAAACAGAGCCCCGTGGAGTTGTGAAAGCTGAACGCTGAAGAAGGATTCCATCGACGATTTTTAGCTTCTGATACTATTGGCGAAAATTGCACGATGGAAATTCTTTGCTTCTGCTATCGTTTCAGTTTAGAAGCATTGAAGTTCTTTGACGTTCGAAGGGTCGCTAATGAAAGACAACGCGCCAACCTTTTGTTGTTAGAATATTTTGCATCACAGTTTGACACGATCCAAGAGAGAAAGTTTTGTGATGTAGTTTAATTAAAGGATACTCGAGAATGAATAAAATATACATCGAACAATCTAAAGCGAGACGTTTAGTCAAAGACACCCGTTAGCGAGTTTGCAGTGAAGCGATGTTCCCGCCGCTCATAGATACGTGTTGGATAGGGGGGATATTCAATTATTCATATACCATTAGCTGGTGCGCATGTACCGGGTGTATCGTCTATGTAGAGATTCACCCCGGGTAACTTGCTTCTTAAGGACATGCTGTAATTTTCTTTCGAACCATCGTGTCATTATTAAAGGATTCTACGAGGGTGGAAAAGGTGAAGGGAGGAGAAAGAACGCGGTTGCCGATAACGCCTATCAATAACACGCTCTTCAGCATCGACGATCGATGTGTACAATGAGTCACGCGTTAAATGACTGATATTGTTGGCTGACCCGCGAGTCACACGGATCTTTGTTCGTGGCTCTGCACAGATCGGATGTTCTAGGTAGCTCGACTCCGAGAATCACTCATTCAACCCGGAATATACAAGAAATTATTTCTTGGATAAGTTTCATTTATTATTCGTATCGTTTTTACCGAAAATTTGTTCTGGGGCGGTAAAGATAGCGTGCACTTTCCTTTAAGTTTTCATCTTTCTTCGAGTGAAATATTTATCGATACGTTGACAGATGACCTTAGCAATCTGATGGCTAACGGGTCTTGTATGCAACCGTAGTATATTGATAAACATGACTGTGTACATTCACAAATCACCATCTGTCATCGCTGGAGCCTGGAGTCTCGAGAGCATTAGGCTCGCTGCTCCATTTTAAATTTTGCAGTTCAGAGTCCACGCGCAACCGAGCGTGCATTAATTATTATTACGGGATGAAAAAGAGAATTTTTAAGAATATGTAGAAAAGCGTGTGAAAACAAAGCTACGAAGAATGTCAATTTTATCACGGTAAACTGGCCATGAGATAATCCAAAGCAAACCAGAGATACTGAAAATTATTATCGTCGCAATGTCAACAATAAGAAAACTTGTCGCTCATCTTTCAGCGGTAAACACCGGGGACGCTTCAACGAGAATTTAAAGTACCTATTCCGGCGGTTCGAAGAAGAGTATTAAATTAAAAATGTCCGAAACATTGGAGAAGTCAAGGATCCCGAGACACGGGATTCCGTCGAGCGTGAAAATCCACGTCGGTGTACGGGACGCCCACGCGACGCATTCCAAATCACGCTCTGGAAGGGATGAATGAACGAAGATAATCCTATTTCGAAGGTGGGACGTGAGGAATGTCCTGGTTTCCTGTGTTTCGTGGGGTTGCGTTCACGTGGTTCGAAGAGAGCGCCCTTATCGGTACGTGGGATCGCGCGGTTAGGGTCGCCTACGCTCGACGAGGAAACTTCCTCGTTCGGTCGCGAGATAGGAATCGACCGTGATCCGATTAATTAATTCGTACGATTAATTGCCTGACCTCTATCTCGATGGATCTTCGGCGTCTCTCCGAGCATTATGCAGACATCGAGAGCGAGAGGAAAGAAGAGAAAAAGAACAGGTCTCGAAGGTCGCGTGGGTGGTTCGTCCCCCGTGGACGTCGCCCCGGAGGAGACACGGTCATCCGGAGCACGACGCGAAGAAACTAAAGGCGATACGGAGCGCCCTGCAGCCACCCACGCCCGACTTGCAAATTCATATCTCCAAGGTGCGCCACTGTGGCCGCGTAGGTGGCGGACTTTGGCCTTCTTACGCCGCAGGGGATCGCTAAGAATCAACGAATTGCACTGGCTTTTCGAACGTTGATCGAGACGTTCGATCAAACCCGTTCGCCGCGCGACGATCGACGAAGACGAACGGTAACATAGATCGGCCCCCGTCTCGTCGAATAACTAATAAATTAACTTTACAAAATTGCTACAAGATATTCGTTTCAAGTAGTCGATTAACGCAAAATTTTAACGATAGCTTGAATTTGTTAGTTGGTCAATAGCTGGAAGAGCGACGTTCCGCATGGAAAAATAGAATCGACATCGAAGCATGTGCGGCTGTTAGAATATTCAATTCATATTTTATTAACAATGCAATCCATTTGAATATTGGAACAAATGATAATGAAAAAGGTGTACATTATATTAACAATTTTTTATACTGGGAGTAATGCGATTCTCTAGGTTGCAACGTTTCGATCATGAATTTTTACCCCCTTCGAGTACGAAAATAATATACAAGAGGAACGAAGAAAAATCAACACCTTCCAAGTCTCGCTAATTAATCTAAAGTCGTAGTTTATTACGTCCTATTTATCGCTCTATTACAGCCTGAAATAAACGCGCATAGCTAATTATCGTACTCGATCTATACATTCATCTCGCCCTTGAGCGCGCGTGTCGCACTGTTCCATAGCTAAATTGCATTAGCCAAGGTAAAGCTCGATAATTTGCTGCTTTCGACCGGCATGGAAACGTACGTTTAAGCTAATGAACAAGAATGTTGCATTTTCGCATTCTCCTGAAACCGTACGATCGCATGTTGAGTGGTCGGAAACCTCTCAAAAAACATCTTTCTCGTTCCATGGTCGATCACGTTCGATTTTCAACTCTGTCCGTTAATCAACAATTTTCAGCTTTTTAAATGACATTTTAACGAATACCTGGTAAAACCAATTTTCAAAATCCCCTTCCAATCCGAATAAATTCTAACGAATTGGGTGCTGGAGAAACTTTGAAACTTTTACTGATGAGAAGACATATTAGCTCGCGTGACTTAAAATTTCCAACATCGTTATTGCACTGGACTGACGATGTATATGTATTTCCTTTTTCAGAACTCGACAAGAGTAATCTACACTCTCCTTGATAATTACTTGCGAAAACAATTCTCAAACTATCCCCTTCCAATCCGAATAAATTCTAATGAAGATGGAGTTTGGAAACTTTTACAGATGAGAAAAGGTATTGGCTTTCATAAATTAAAATTTACACATCGTTATTACATTGGACTAACGATACGTGAGCTTAACAAGAGTGATCTGAACAAATCCACACTCTCCTCGACAGATCACTCACGAAGACAATTCCCGAACCTATTTCCAGACGCTTCGGGGTGTCTCGCGTTAATGCCCGATAATTCGCCAGTTTCGAGTACGTAAGCGCGTATCGCGTTTGCGAATAGGTGCTGGTCGCGCTGCTTATCGCGTCGATCCACCCTTTTCCCCCGAAACCGGAATTCATATCCGTCGAGCGAGCAGTCTCCGGGCAAAAGTCCCCCCTCGAAACGTTTCCTTTCCCGGATTCGAGCGTCCAAGACCAAGGCCACCATCGGGCTTTACTTTTTCTCTTTTTTTTCACTCTCCCTCTCTCACTCTTCCCTTCTCATTTTATTTTCTCTTTCGAAACGTTCCCTGAATGGGCTCAACGTCCCTCGTCGAAGCGTTTTCCCGGGCGCGCAGGTGTTCCGGCCGGACAGGCTTTTCGATAGTAAAATCGCGGCGTCCCTGAAGGCGCAGGTCACTCTGCCAGGTGCTGTCGATCGCTCGTAAATAGCCCGCGGGACTGACTGGTCGCTGTTATTGTTGCCCCGTCCACTAAGCACCCGAAAAAGCACCGTCCGTGCTTTCGTCTTTAGCCAGCTTTCGGGGCTTCCATTGTTGCTGGGATCCTTGCACCCGACCGGGGACACGAACACTAACGCGCGGTACCTGCAAACGCGCGTCCATGTCAATAGCGAAAGATGAATCTTGCCTCGTTCTTGGAAGCCATCGATCGGGCCCGATTTTTCCTTATTATTCGGAACCACGGGTGGATACCGGGATCGGATCGAGAATTGTCCCATGGCGATCCATTGTCCGCGACGCTCACGGACCGGAGGGTTCCCGAGATTTTTCTATAATTTCTGTAGATGTTTCTCGGCAACAGTTCTGTTTTTATGCGTGCTTCATTCAAACGTGCTCCTTCATTGTACCTTTTCATCTTTCTTACAACAGTTTCCTTTTCCAACGTCGACTTCGTTCGCCAGGGATTTTTGCTTCGATGAAAATTCGAAATTCCGTTTTACAATATTTATCACCGTTTCTTTTATTTATATCAAATTTTATATGTTATCTGTTTTATAGTTTTCTTTGTTCCGTTTATCCAGAGACCATAAACTATATATTTGTCTTTCTTTCGAAACCTCTTCGGGAAGTATCATTTTTGGTATACTCGAATAACGACTGTTTTCAAGCATCTTCGTGTACAATAATGCAAAGAGAAATATTTCCCCAAAATTTGTAATATTAAGACTCGATAAATATATTTTGTTAAGCCTGACAAACGTGGTTCGTGCTGCTTTGGAAAGTCAAATAATTATACTTACTCCGAAGAAGTTTGTATTTTATTCGCTGCTGCGTGTTTGTATTTAATTAACGACGTCCGCATGCCATTCAACTCCGTGCCTCGCTCATTCACTCATGCGTTAAACAATTCTTGTTTTTACATTAACGAAATTCACGATTCGATTCGATTCAGCCGCTGCGACTCGATCCCCCGGGGATTCGAGGCAAGAAACCGGCAGAATGTGTATACTTTTCCTAGATGATACCGAGCAACGTTCGTTTTCATCATTATCGAAGCATCCGGTGGCCAAGTGCAACAAGAATGTCGTTCACGAAAAGTGAAAACGCGTTGTGCGGAGAAATTGCTATCGTTTCGGTAATTTTCCTTCTGTCGGTGCAGGTAAAGTCGAGAGGGCACACCTGGCGCGGATCGTAACAAAGAACGCTATGTTTCTTTCGACGATTATGCGCAGAATTCAAATACCGTCGTCGGATCTTGGACAAAACACGAGCTGTGACATTTATAAATGGACGTACGCATCGACCCTCCATTTTGGAAACGTTCCGTTTAAATATGCGAGATAACATGTTTGTCCGAAACGAAGAAGCCAGTTTAATGCTCGCGGTAATTATTAATACTGATTTCGGGCAATTTTTATTAACATTGCAGAAAAACTAAACGTTCTCGAAACCTGATACGCGCCACGCAAGTTTTATAGCATTTTAAAAATATTTCAGCGCCAAAATGTGAACTCTTGTCTAAATTGTGGGAATAATAGCTTCTTCGAAGATTAGTTATATAAAATTTGTACATTACACTCTGTGTAGATACGTACATTCTGACTTGTTTTGTTCTCAACGGCTGTTCCGTTAAAGTTTCCCTTTCCTGTTCTTGAAAAATGATAAATGGTATCCCGGGTTTCATTAAACAAAATGAACGTTTTGATAGCGTCACGATAATGAGTGGCGATTAACACGCTGGAAACGTACATCAAGCTGTCGCATTGTCGATTCGAAAAGTCGCCAAATTGTGGAGGGTTAGGTCACGTTAATAAAACATCGCGTAGCACGCACCGATTCTTATCAACCCCAGCAATTACGCGCGCGCGTTAACCCTTCTCTGAACTTTCTGGTTTATTCGCGTAAATATATTTCTGTGTACCTTCGATTTACTAAATCGAAACTGCGTTATTTCAAATAAAAAAAAAAAATTGCGACGTTTCGTAATTATACCAACCTTTAAACATTTTTATTACGATTCCAGCAATGCGGTGTCCCCATATTGTAAGAAGCAAGATGACGTCAGCGCCAAAATTAAAAGATGTCCGCAAAGAAAGAAGACTGATGTTTGCTAAAGAAAACATGGATAGAGATTGGGAGAAGGTTAATTATTCTGCCATAATACATACGAAATTAAACTACGTGATTATTTCAAGCGATCGTTGGCAATAAAAAAAGTGAATTTATCTGCGACGAGATATGAATTTTTGTGCAATTATAGAAGGGCGACACAGTGACTCGACAGAAAGAAACTACATCGTCCAATGTCAAAATCTAATCTGCATTCGAGGAATAAAGATAAAGTGTTAAAGTAGCTTCAATTTTCTTTATTTTGCAGAACGTCCATCTGCGCCCTCGTAACCCAATAATCTGCCCAGGTGCGCCTACCCCTTTTCTCCCTGCTCCGGCACTGACCCGACAATACTATCGATAATACCGGCTGTCGTAAACGATCCGGAGTCGACCACCATCGAGTCACGAAAACGTGAAATTTAAATTGCAAAAAATAGCCACGCGATTTGTAACGACAAGGGAAACGTTAAACCGGGGTAATTTAATTGTTTCAAAGTGTGCCCTCGTAACGTTTAATCCCCGGCTCGAGCGGGCCCCGGCCATGATTTCTTAGTCCCTCAAATGATAATGCGTTGATACTCGAGGCTCCAGCCGTCAGCAGAGAAGTGTAGCTCGTAACACTTTACTCGCGGCGCGGACTCCTCGGTTCTCCCGGGTTGACGGACGTCTTTCGAAAAGTGGAAAAAGCAGGATCCCCGCGGAGCGGTGTAATAACCGGGTACAACTTCTGTGCGTAAGACGGTGGCGTGTCTACGCTGATTTGTGCTCACTTTGTGAAAGGAAGGTCGTCAGAGCGTTCTGCTCGATGGAATTCTCGATGTGAGCGCGCGCGCGCGCAAACGGCAGCTTCATCTTACGCGTCTCTGAAAGGATTCGTCCGCGGCTGGCTTGATTCACCGACTTCCGACGATTTCAGCCGTGCCATCGCATTTATTTACGACTTCGAAGCTTAACGGACTCGTTACAGGAATCGGTCTATGGGCGAGGAGATCGCGAAAAGTTCGCGGAACCGCGCGATGATGGAACGATAGACGCGGTTCCTACGCGAACCACGACGTCGCGGATCATTCGCCGATAAATCACTCGTCAATTTGAAGAGAAAACGGGAAGATCGAATTCACGGGGCTCCGGTTCTCTGGATAGTTGCATTTGGTCTATTTTCAATAGTCGTAAGACTATTTCTTTTAACAGTAGATTTACGGAAGCCGTAAATTTGACGGATGTTTGATTCCATATTTAAAATTGCAGAACCGGTAAATATTATTTTTTAACAACTTATGTTGAATTTGATTTGAATGCATATTCTAATTAAAAAAAAAAATCGTATCGTAAGGTAATCGTCAACATGAAAGTTATCTAGTGTTAATTCTGTGTTTTTTCTATTTTTGTTCTACTTTTAACCCCATAAGTTTTTGACCAAACACTTTTTTTTTATACAAGCACAACGACAAATATTTTATATCGATAAGAGGTGTAATATATTTCGAATAAAGTTTAACATGTAACGGGACAGTTATATTTCCCTCACCTTACGCGCTATAAAGTTAAGTAGAAATTCAGCGAAAAATCGAGAAAGTTAGGAAAGGTATTTACTGCTCCCAGAATAGAAAACCTGAAGCTTTTCTTTGTTCTTATGCTTTCTTTATATGATTGTGCAGGGCAACTCGAACGGTTGGTACTGCTAATGGGCAATAAAGGCTAATTAATTTTCAACCTGGCTGGTAGTTAACGGTTACACACGCTTTTGCCTTTTCAATTGCCTTCGCCCCTAACAGAACTCGCACAGGTAGAGAACAGTTCACGAACAAAACAACGGTGAAAAAGTTTGCCGACTTCGATCGACGTGTACGCGCATCGCTAATTATACTACAATATTGAAACAATTAGTACCGCAGGTGAACTTGTTCCTTTACTTTTCCATAAAGGAACTTTACGACTCGGTATAAATGTTTTTTTTACAATGTTCAGAACGTGTTACAATATAGTAATTTTCAAAAAGCGAATGCAACGAAGTGAAACTTATTTCGTGCAATTACTGACGTGGTAAATAGGTTTGTAATATAATTATATCGCTCCTGAGTATCGATAATGACACAAATAAACTTCATGGGATAGGTAAAGATATCAAATACGATCCATGCTCCTAATATAGTCACTCGTAATGTCCCGCGAAGCATTAAAATTTATCGCTAGTGAACCGAATCAATCCTCGAGCCTGTGTAGGAAGACCATCTTCTGGTATCTGAATTTACTATTATAATTTCTATTACAGAAACAAACGATTTATGTAATAACAGTGGGCAGCCTAACGCCTCGCGTACATGATCCAAAACGATCAGCCAAACGGATGTGATCCATTTAGCGTGCTATAAGCACGGTAATATGAAAATAGCGGAATAGAGTACCGATACGCGATAAACGAGAAAAAGAAACCGCGAGCTAGAGACAAAACATGATCGTGTAATTACCGGCGTGGGCAAAAATGACGCGAAAATTCCCGCGGCTATTAAGATCGAAGGGGCTGTATATTAGAACGTGACACCGAGCACGACAAAAGTCAGCTAATGATTCATATAAGACCCGTACGGTAGAACGAACTAAAAGGCCGATCTCGTTCCGCCGCAACGATTGATCGATTTCATGCATAAGGTAGCTGAGAACTGGTTCCGTGTTTTCAGCTTGCAACGAGAGTGTGTGTACTCGAGTTCCGTGCACGGTTGCTTATTCCCTGAATCAGCCAAACGCGATCTCTTCCTCTTTTCACCGCGTAACAAACACACGGCTGGGCGTAGCGCGAACAATTTTACGCCGAACAGGCACAATCCTAACGCTGGGAACAACCGGTGCAACGATATTGACCCACCATGATCGTATTTATCTCCGGAGACAGGCGCGTTTCTTATCTGGCTACAAATTTCAGGTAACCAGTCAAAGATAAACAACTCGTTATCCGCGACTCGTTGAATAAAAATTTGAATTTGAGTTATAAAACGACGTTAGTCACTTTAAAGTGGTTGTCCCCCCAACTCTGTATATATTTCTAATCGAGGACGAAATCGTAATTTCCGATGTGCCAATAATTTAGTTTCGATGCGCAGTAGTTCACTCTAGTCCTCGTTCTCGAACAGAACAGCGTTCCAACAATCGTAATTATTTCACGACTCGTTTATGAGAGTACTTGCCTCCGCCAGTGTGTAATATACTTTCGAATAGTTAATACTTGTTGTCACCTAGTAATTTGAATCATGACTACACTTATTGCATCAGTCAACGCGCGAAGGAAAGCGCACGGCGTCAAACTCGAAGATCGATGCATAATTATAGATCTATTTACCGGTCTTCAACATCGATTCATTCGAACGTAAAGTTTCTCTATGTATTATTAATTTATTTTTTCGCGTAGATTTACCCCTTTTTGGCGGGTACCATTGATTCGGAGATAATTTGTGTTTCTAACGACAAATGTCATGGGTTAACAAAACTTTCGGGTAACGAAGAATGTTCAAAACTTTGTCAACTGCTTATGGCCAGTAACAGGTGTAAAAACGAGTCAGACTCGTTGCTTGTGTATTTCTGTATCTCGTTGGCATACAACGATATGTTGCAAAAATTAAATCTGCGATAACCGGACCCGGCGCGTTCGATGAATTCATCAATATTTCCGCGTCGAGGTAATGAATCGTTGTCAATATTCGCAGTTACTTCGATCAGTGAAGTCAGTGCCATTTTCACGGCCTACCGAAGCCCCACATAGCGTTTACTTCCAAGATACTAGTTCCAAAATAAGAATTTAAGGGAAATATACTCCAACGGTTGTTAAATTTTAGTGATCCGTGTCTAAAAAAAAAAACTGTTATCGTTAGTTTAACACTTTCACTGCCACGTCATCCATATATGGGTGACAGGATTTACATGAAACTAGAAAAATTAATTCTCAAGCTAAGACGAGAAAAGTTGAGAAAAATAAATTTGGATAGAATTTATGAACTTTAACAAGGTTACAAAAATAAGTACTAAAACAAATTTTAAAATTAATATTTTAATTTTACAGATGATTATACAGTTCTGATCTGGCAGTGAACGTGTTAAAGAAATCGATCAATTCTAATTTACAAACGAAATGAAAACGGGAGTTTGCGAACGAATCTGATATTCGTGTTCGTCGTTTGGGAATGAAATGGTAAAACCGTGGCGGATGAAGAGCGAAAACGAGAGAGCATTTGAGCGTGTGACGCAAGGAAATTTTTAATGACTGATATGCTGATTAGCGAGGAAAGAAAGGTAGCGAGCGGAGCGCGCGGCGTGAGAAAGAGGGAATTCGCGACGGCGACAGGTGCGCAGCAATAGTATTACAGCAACAGTAATGTAGGAGTCGGATGAGAAATAGTCTTAATCGGGGGAGCGCGAGAATTGTAAAGAGATAAATAAAAGACCGACACTATTAATGAAACGTTACTACCGTTAAACCTGCACCCACCTGCAACAGAAGCTTCGAGAACTTTGTTGATACGAGGAGCAACAGTATTTATGGATTTTGAATTTCTGCAATTTGTCATTCTACCGACCATATATCGATTTATCCTTCATTCATAATTCGAAATATGTACCTTGAGTGTGCCTGTATCTTAACTATAATAGAAAGAACTTGTGAAATCTGTGGAATAAATAAATTGATCTGTTCTGGAACAATAGTGCAATAATATTTTAGCGCGATTTATGCGCGCCGACCAGTCTGTATCGGCGATCGACAGTTACGCATGAAATCGCGAATGGCCTCGCCGCGAAAAAGAGTTGTAATTCACGTGGCGGTGTACGCGTAAATTAACCACGTTCTCGATTACACGCGGAACCTCCGACGGGTAAAAGGGAACAGTTTCTGACCGTACCGTTACAGAAACGTCGTCGATAAATGTCAACGCTGACGCGTTCGTTCGTAAACCGAAACGAGAAAAATGTTCGCATCGCGATATGACAATAGAGGCGTACGGTGCCCGGCTGTCGTTTAATTAAACAATCGGTTAACCGGTTTTTTCCGCGAGCGCTCGCGGCTTTTCCGATAAATAATCGATCGCCGATCGACGACCTCGATCCAATAAAGGCCGAAGAAGCCGACGTCGATGAAAATCGGGCAATGATTCATGCAAACGTCGGTGCCTCGGCAGAAGCTCGATCGTTCCACCATCACTCACCGATCTTGTCTTCGCGAGCCACGGATTGGCAGGTTTTCAAGCGGCGTATACGCACGACGGGGACCTCTGTATAAGCATACAGGTTCGATCGGCGACACGCTGCAAGCTCCTAGTGTTTTAAATCACCGACAGACACCTCAAGGCTGTCGATCGAACCCGCCGGGCGTCACTTCCATTGGATTCAACGAACGAGTAAAAGAAGCCAAGAAGAGGCCGGTTAGCCGGCGAGACTCGTCGCCGAGAACCGTTCGTTTTCGATCGATCGTCGATTGGAAATCCCCTCGCGAACAGATCGTAGGAATTTTAAGAACCGAGTTACTTACAACGTCAATGGGATAATCCATATCCTTTGGCGCGTTTTCAAATTCCACTACCGCATTTATCCAGTTATCTGACTCGAAAATTATTACATATTAAAATTGACCACTTGGTGAAATCATGAATCTACGTTGGAAGAAATTTGCAAAGAGATTCGAAGGAAAGTTTGCAACCGAGTATCGACTCGACGCGAGGTATGTCACTGGATTTGTCCGCGTGACAGTCCCGCCAAAGGCATCGTCGATAAAGCAAAATAATTAATGGTACGAAACCGGTCGATTTGTTTGGATCAATAAAAAAGCTTCCGCGTGTCTGTGCAGCGATTGGTAATTGTCTGATATTACCGTTCTTGCGTAACACCAATTAAACCGCTCCGCTGTTAATGCAACGTTGTTCGCTAAACAGCCAATAAACGCGTGCATTGCCTAGAGATAATCGTCAGTGGGAGTAGTATGAAAAGCCATTTTACTTTCGTGTTGACCGAATGGTAATCGATGAGACTCCGGCGACGATGGCAACGGGCAATCAGAAATTTCTCGTGCACGAACTCGGTTATATTTAAATTTGCGTTTCTGCTATTACCCAATGCTACGACAACTCTTAATTTTTATTTTTTATGGCGTTCTATCAGATGTGCAATTTATTTCACTAAATTATCGTTCCAAGAAAAGTAAGTTTGTTCGTATTTCGAAATTCATAATATTATAGACGCTAGAAAATCTATTAAAAATAATTCTATCGACTCCAAGAAGAACGAGTATGGAAAAAATTAAAGTCAATATAAAATTAAAAAAACCATTTAAAGTTACGTAATCGATGATAATTGAATAGAATATTTAGTTTGTTCAAATTTGCTAGGTATCTTCGTTGTCGTTAATTATCGTTCCTTCTCTTCTGGCGTTAAATGGAGGAAGTGCCCGGTTGTACGTCCGCTCCGGGTCCGTGGCTTCTCGTTGTCGCGACGCATCGGTTCAAGAATCTACTCAACGTCTTCGCGAGCAGTTCGTTCACGGCTTCGACCTTTACATTCGTACAGCATGTCGAACCAATCTGGTCGCGACATCACGCGCCAAATATGCGAGGTGTAGCGGCAGAGGAAGAAAGATGGTAGAGAGATAGAGCAAGAGAGAGAGAACAAGCGGCGCCCACACCGAATTCACACTACGTCATTAAGTCACAGCAACGGAGGTCGCTGTCTTCGGACAAGGTTGTCGCAAAAAAAAATTCGAACACCGCGATTCCGCCACTCCGATCTTTAAATAAAAAAAAGAACGTCCAACGTAATCCTCTGAAAAACTCGGGGCTCGATCAGACTTTGCCAACGAATATATACGAAAATTGAAGAATTTAAATCAATTATCAATCTCTTGCAAATTTAGATATTTTCAATTTTTGTTAAACTTCACATTGAATGATAAAAACAAATACCAACGTAAGTGCCACGCCTGTTTGCCATATCTAGGAACGTTCTCGATATTTGCTGAAATTTGCCTTAGATTTCACAGAACAGTGTTTCTTAAATTCTCAAATAATTTTTCTAAAAGCAGTCTTTCGAACTAAAATAAAATGAACGTCGATATTTATATAAATAACACTGGTTACATCATAGACGAAGAACTCCCGTCACGTAGTAAAATCAGAAACGCAAACACGTGCTGTACATGTCCCGATTGACAAACGTGATTCTTAAAGTTCATTTTCCCATCATCGATCAACGGAACTACGAACATATCCTAAACATAAAAACCAATGAACACGGAACGATTCAAACTTTTAACTTCACTAATATATTCAAGAGTAGAATAGAATATTTTCCCAAAGTTTGATTGCGCGAGTATCAGCGGACCGTGGCTGGTGGGAACGTCAACACAGCGCATTAAGCTGACAATTTATCAGGGCGATTAAAAACCGTTTCGATCTGTTCCCCCGTGCGCCAAACGCGCCGTCTCTAAGGGCCCCCCCCTCCGTCTCAAAACCCCCCTGGTTCTGACAGCCCGTCGAAATAATTCAAGCCGCGGATCCGAGGCGTAGGTTCGTTAAAGAAATTCATTGATCAATCAACGCGTTAAAAGGCCCGAACGTTACGTGGTCGTGCGATTACGTTGGCAGGCCGACCGCAAACGATGAATCCCTGCAAGATGGAAAAATCACGGGACTTCGATCGCCGTAGGGGAAGGAAGGGGTTGGCAGAACGAGCGCAATGCAAAACGTGCCAGACCAGTTGTGACATGGAAGGGGCCCCAATGGCTATCTGCTGCCCGGACACATCTTATCCGCGATCTGATCTCTCACCCTGTTACGAACCAACACGCCGGGGCCACGACCCGCGATGTTCGTTTCAAGCATTTTTATCCCCGTCCCTATAACAAAGCCGTAAATGTTATAGATACGGACAAAGGAGAGGCGAAGCTGCGTTTGGACGTTTCTCCTTCTTCCTGGAACGGGAAAACATAAACACGGGCTCGACAGCTCTTCGAACCGAAAATGCAACGCGAAATTCTGATCGTCGGGCACTAGAGTCTATGGTTTACTTGGAAATATTTCGACATTAACCCTTAAGTGAACTCTCGATAAAGCATTTAAAAAATAATGAACCAATGGATTACATAAATGTTCAAATAATTACAATATTAGTTTAAACCTGTGGAGGGCTCCAATAATCCAGTCAAGGGTTAAATTTAATTCTGCAAGTTCGATATTTCCGCAAACGCGAAATAAAATTACTGAAAAAACGATCCGGTTTTCTTTTCGATGCGTCAGTTTCGAAGCAGATGGGGGGCCGAGCTTAACTCTTTGTGTTTTTCCTCGGCGTGGATGAGAACTCGACGCTTGTAATTATATCTCGGCGCAAGCCGAGCGAATCGATAGGGTCGTCGCTGCTCAGTCATCGTGATCCACATGGCAGACCCACAAAACTCGTCAGGACACCCGTAGAAGCGTAAGCCGACTCCCTACGTACGACTCCTACCACGAAGAAGTGCAGCGACAGTCCGCCTAATGAATGCGAGGGCACATCCGATACCGTCGTAGCAAATTAATCCGACGGACTAACGAATCAACTTATTTGAATATCCTTTTTCCTCCCCCCTTCTCCCACCCTACGACCAAGCGATTGCCATGTCTCAGGCGCGAGTCGACTCGTCTTTGCGCTGGCAAAGGATCACTTTGTGCCAGACGATGAATCTCATTGTATATCTCTGTTTGCGCGACTCCGACCCACGAGAAACGAGCAAATCAGACGGCAATCGAGAATAAAATGGAAACGGACGCTAGCCAAAGTAAATGAGATAGTTTCAAGTTAATTGTAACGATCGTGGAGGGAAGAGCAACGTTGCACGATGCAGTAATCGCTTGGAATAATGGTACTTCGTCTCTTTTCCCCCTCTTTTGGAGCTCGCGGACCCTTCCTACGTCATATTTCTCTGAATATTTTAAACATTTGCACAGATCGCACTACAAGACGAAGATAATGATCTAGACGTTAATGAATATTTCCAACATCATAGTAACAACTTAAAAAATTATTAAGATGCGAATAATACTTTATCGAAGCTTACGGTTAATTGAATTTGCTTGAACAAAAATCCAATATCATGGTACATTATTGCAAAATAAAGCCTCCGAGGAAACGGCAATTTTGGTACAACTGCACAGAAGGGCTCTTTGTGCCACGTCCCTTCCTTTTTGTCCCCAGTGTCCATCACCCCCCGATACATCTTTTTCTTTCTCTCTGATGATTTTAATCCTTCTTAGCGTATATCCGCGAGCGCGCCCGCGCGTACCACGGTCCCGATGCCCACGCACAATGGGCCCTGATTGCGGATTAAAGATTAGGAGACAAAAGCAGCCAAGACCCGAGCTCCGGGCATCTTCAACAAACAAATGGGATCGACTTCGATTAGGTTTCTACGTTCGTCGATGCTTGGGACCAGGTTCCATTCCGTGCGAAGCTCCTATCGGTCGAATTCAATTTGCAATCCGACGGATTAAAGCAACTGTCCTCTCTGCACTGGAGGTTCGGTTCGAGCAAATAAAATTTGACTCCTTCGCGACGAGAAGTTAAAAAGCGCGAAAACAATTTTATCGGCACCAGATGCTCGAACGAAAAGTAAAATGAATTTAACGAGCAGAAATTTTCACGACCATCGTGTTTCAGTTAACCGCAGTGAACCGTCGATTTAATATCTTTTTAGCTTGTTGTATCGCGTGGTCGCGGACTCTCGAGTTTTGCGATTTAAACAAGCCTTAAACGTGCGTTACGAATGTTCGAAATAATTGTAGAGGTTCCGTTAAGACGTACGAGATAATCGAGTTAAAATGCACTATTATCGATCGTTACTATTTAAATTACACGGGAGAAAAAATATATCGATGCAAATTCGAATATGGTGTACGACATCGTACTATACATTTTAAATCGCGTGTAATTTACTCCGTTACTTATGCTCGATATAACAAGTAATGCATAATTTACACGGCGTCACCTCGTGTTCTCAACCTCGCGAACCGACACTCCCGAGCATCGGAAGCGAGCAAATAAATTTTGGTGCTAAAATTCATTTTTAGCGAGTCGCGAAGGAAATTATTTACCAAATATTCCTTGAATGTTCCAGTATTGTTTCTAAAGAACGAGCTTGAGCTTAACTTTATTAAAAATAATTTCATTTTCATTACAACGCAGACTAAACTGAAACCTTTGACGAGTCTTAAATATTTAATGTCATTATGGGCTAGAAACTGGTTTCGCCAAACGCGATACTGCAAAATTTCACAAACTAAACAAACACGATTCGACCCAAGCACTTATCTACATTGATGTTTTTCAAAGCGGTGGGCGAGAAAGAAATCTTTTTATATCTCTCTCGTATAAAGTTTGGCAACCACTGCACTGGTGTACACTGTGTAACGAAGTAGTCGAAATACAATCGGCAGTCACTCGTTTCGCGTGACCGTATTATAAATGAGCACGAACGAAGGCCTAAATTATCCATAACAGTTTTATAATGCCGTTCTGATCTACCAAGCTAGTCAAAATGGCCGATGAAACAGAGAGTGAGGATGCCAACGAACGTACCAAATAATATTAAATGCGTACTCGGTCGTTTTGGCTAGTTTCGGTAGAAAGCGTTGGTCGCGGTGGCGTAAAGAATTTCATAATTACACATTTCGTCCACGTCTCGGGGGATTTGGTTCCAGCGCGCGACGCTCCCGGATATCCGAGACCACGGGGACATTTATTAGACGATCTCGCGGGCTGTTCGAACCGGGCAACTCTAATTTACTCTGCGCGTACACGCGCGAACAAGTCTGTGCGCCGGGACGAGCACACGTGGCTCGTAACTTCGTCTGTTCTGGCATGACGGGACTGACGATGAGATACCGAGCGAAGTTTCAGGCCCATCCGAAGGAGAGGCCGGGGCCCGGTGACGAGGAGAAGGAGAGAAACAACAAGGACAGAGGGGAAAAGAAAGGTGGGAGAGAAAGAGATATGGCGATAAGCTGGCGGCTAGGGAAAGAGACAGAACGTGTCCAAGCGGTCGGGAGAAAGAGAGAGAGAGAGAGATGGACTTAACCGAGCGACAACTATTGTCGCCGGCGTAAAATATTGTTTTCCATGCCAGGCACGGCGCGTATGCACGAATAACGACACGTCGATTAATGTCCGCATCGCCAACCACACGGCCGTCTATTAATAGCGGCGCCGACACACGAGATTTCTAGGTGGTGGCATCGGAACAGTTTTAACTGGACACCTTGTGAAAAATTCGAGACCGGCCGGCCGATCTATCCCGGCCAGCTGGATCCTACGATCGATCGAGATTCGTGATTAGAGGGAGATTAATGCGCCCCGGTAGAAGGCGTAGCTCCGCTCAAAAGTGGTATCTTAATTTGCTTTGTTTCTAGAGCGGAATTTATCATGCGCTCGAAACGGACACCGCTTCTATTTCTTTCCATCGCGTCGGACTCGTGTATAATTTCGTCTGTTCGACGACTGTCGTTGCAAATCGAACGGGAACTCGGAAAACGTTGAGAATACCGTGGAGCCTTCTTTCGGATGCAGCGGAATTCTATGGGACGTCAGTTTACAGGATTTGTGCAGTTTAAACGCAAGTTAACGATCAAGCAAAATTTCCTAGGAAAGTTTCTACGTATACATGCTCTCTCTTGATTATATTATTTCTTCCCCAACATGCGAAACCGCCATTACTCATGAAATACGTGTTTTTAAAGATCGTTCTCCAAAGATAATCATGGTCAACGTACAGTGCTGGACGAAAGCATTGGCATTGTAACGCTTCCTATTGTACATCTAGGATATGCAAAATGAATGTTTACTTTTACTATTCATCGTCCACGTGAAAAAAGTTATGCAAACCAACTCATAGCTAGGTGTTTGTAAAAAGCAACGCGCCATAGACAATACAATTTTTCTAGATCTCGAATCCCAAGAATTGACTGTAAGTCGGGAAAACCAGATACCGCTACCAACCTCTCACGATTTTCAACATTCTATTCCTGCCAAGAAACCAGTAGTATCGCGACAAGTTCGTAACTTTCTATTTTTCCAGCTTAAATTAAACATAAATCCCCTAATTGACAAGCGAGAGGGGCCGGGACGTCGCGTCGAACGTCCTCGCCACGAACGTAAGGGGCAGCCATATTGGTTTCTGTTCGTCATGTACGCGACACACGATCGGGGGGCCTAGCCCCGCGGCTGAATTAAAACGATTAATACGTACATAGACTGTTTCATGGTTCCGCGAATTTACGACGTGTCGTGCGCCTGTAAATTCTAGGACCTCTCGACGCAAGAACGGATCGTTCAACTTCGTAAATCGTGACCTGGAAGAGGTGGGGGTTAGGGGATTCTATAGCTATCGCGTGCACGTCGCGGACTTTTGGCGAGTGAAAGAAAACGAAAGAAGGCGCCCGCGCTCGCGCGCACCTGAAACGCTCCGCAAATTGCAGTTTATGTGTCGCGGAGTGTCAGGAATGCGAATCTGTTATGCCGTTTAACCGTCACACGTACGAGGATGCCGTTCCTCAAGTTAAATTCCACGAAATCGTTCGCGACGTTCGATTTGGAATTTCGTCCGTTCGCTCTACGTCTTTTAGTTTTTTCTTTTTTTCTTTCTCGTACGACGTTCCGAGCGAAACGCGCGTCGCACACGTCGTCGATTTTCGACGAGCGTCGGCGACGTTGTTTCGCGATCCCTCGATCCGATCGTCGGATCCAGGCTAGCCTTTTCAGGGATACCGACAAGAGCAGTTTTTAGGACGCTCTGATTAGTAGGTTGCACCGTGATCGTTCGTCTTTTTAAATTCGTCAAGAAAAATAATTTACAAAATTGAATGATCATTCGTGTAATGCAATTACAATTCTAATTCGTCGTGAGCAGCAATATGGCGTTTCTATATGGACGAATACGTATATGAGAAAATAATTATACGACCGTGGGAGACAAAAAATGAGAATAGCGAAGAGAGAAAATAATAAATCAAAGGGGATAGCGGTTCTTTCATTGTAAACGCTGCGTGTTACTTTGAAGACAATTTCGGACACGACCAGTGTGTCGTATAGAACGAGAAGACTATACAAAGTAACCAAACGACAAAATAACGAAGAAGTTTGATCGAATGTTTATTCATGATTGAATTTCTCGGCGAGATAACGCAGCAACGTAGTAAAAAGGTTAACGGATGTCATAGGTCTACGTTGATTTAAATGTTTATTTATTTCCAAGGAAAATAAATCACCTTCGGAGAATTTTGCCGACAGTGACTGAGCATGATGGCCACGCTGGCTACGACGTTCGTCAGCTTTTACGCTTCGATCGACGATCGGTACAATTAAATTCGAACCGAGCCCTGTCCCTTTAATTTTCCATACGCGAGGCTAACGCGACCCATAAAAATTAGAGGAGCATTCAAGAGATGTAATTAAAATGATTGAGAGACCGCCTCGGGATCTTTTTCGTTGCTTCTATTCCGTCGGAATTACTATAATTCCGAGGGGCAAAACGTAATTACGTTAATGACGGAACTACGGGGGAAATCTTATTTTGCAATTACGTGTATCACATTTATACCGAAAATCCCGGTATACCTTGTTGCCGTACTTTATTCGGAACGAATCATTCCTCCGCTCGCAGCATGAAAAATCTGATTTATCGCATTCCACGAATTATGGAACACCGACAAACGCCGGCAGATAATTGCTAATAAACTCCGTGTACGATGAAATTCCGCGCTAATAATTAAAATTGTGCCAACTTTTTAATCGTCAATATTTGTACGTGTATCCAACTGTAAACGGTCAAAGATATAATAGAAAATATTTACGATAATACGTTCTTGTTTCATCAAGATCGTATACAGAGAAACGAAGCGTTAGAAATTAAATTTTATAGAATATACAATAGTTTTGTGCACGGTGTTTCGGTCCGCGCAAAGATTTAGGGTCCGTCGTTGCGTGCGATGAATCGAGCATTACTCGTTTTATCGATTTTGCTCGAACTTATTAAATCCTTTTTCTTTGTCAGAGTACTTTTGCACGACTTCGGTTCAGATATTAACCCACAATAGGAAGCTAATAACGCGACAAAAGGGACGGGCACAACCGGTTGAACCCGGAAAACGTGCTCTCGCGACTTAAGCCGCGTTTACAAATGCAAATCGCAGCATGAGGACGACTTTCCACGAGGATTAAATCACGGTACTCGTTTCTTTCTTCATTTAACTGAATTCTTGGGGCTACCTGTTGGTCCGGCACAGTGTAAGTCGTTATTAACAATCGTCGAATTGTAATTTTGCATTCTGTTGTACAAGACGCTGGAAATTGTGGACACTGAAATCGGTTTCGTATCGGCGAGCGCTGTTTATCACTGTAAGCCAGTCTTAAATTTACAATAAAGTACATTTTTTATGGATGTTCTTCGAAAAGATACAGGGAGAACGATTCGAAACTTTTTACGAAGTACTACAACAGCAATATCTTTGCATTTTTTTTACGCAATTATGCAATTACTCTGATAACGTTGAACCAAACGACAGAAAAATGGCAACAATTTTAAATGCAAAAGTACAAAAATAAAGAAATTGTTCACGCTTCCTAATCTGTTTCTATATTTTCTGTATGCAGTGGAACCTCGATAATTGCAACAGAGTCTCGTTCATTGCACGGCGTCGACAAGTGGAGGGGATGGTCGCTAAGCAACAAATATGGTCAGAGACGCTATCCACGAGCCACAAGTAGTGGGGATACCGAAGTTACTTTTCATTGAATCAGTTATCTTGGTCATCGCAGAAATTTTCAGTCTCGATTTCCTGCAACAGTCGAGGTTCTGCTGTACAAAGCCATGAATACGAATCTTTGGATTACCGGCGATCGGACGAAAGAATTTCTGCTATTTGATTCGACGAACCAAAGCAGAGTATTGGTCGAATAATAAAAACTATCATATGCATCTGGGACACTGTTTAGTGTCGACCAAAAAAAAACATTTTCTAACTGGAATCACATTTATTTTTTATTTTATATAGTTTAGATATATATTTGGACTACTCTTTAGTCTCTTCTGATACGATTCCACTAATGTAATTGTTTTTTTACTACGGAACCATCTAGTCGTTTCCAAAATTAACAAATCGTACAAAAATTCATGTTCAATCATGACCCATGTGTCCAGTTAAATATATGTGAATAAATTCTGCATTATACTTTTTAAAAAATGACTTATTATCGTATTTTCGGTATCTGGACTTACTGTGGGTCGGCCAAAAATAAAGGCGACTCCGAGACTCAACGATATCGTTGCATAGAAATATCTGCTGTACAAAAGATGAACGTGCCAACCCTGAAGCGACGTTATCGTTTACTGAGTCGATAAAATGTTCGTTCGATGATCACAGGGAACCCCATTTTTCAGAACTTTGCGAATCTCGGTACCGTAAAAGGGTACGCCGCCATTGAGGACCACGAAACCCGGTTCCCGGCAAAGTTGCGCGCGCACTGGACGTTTCGCGAGCACCGGCGCGAACGATTCGAAAGACGAAGCGTCGTTTCTCGCTGGTCGACGTTCTCGTCCCGACCCTTAAAATTTCTCTCGGCCGTGTGCGGGAAATTCGATACTTATCGATCGCGGTCGCGCGCTCGACGCGTGACCGGAATCGTCCGGTCGCGTCGGCCGAGACAAAACCGTCGCAATTAATCCGAATGAGACGCGGTCGTTTCGTAACGAAAAAAGGTCTTCTCGCGCTCGGCGGGAAGCCCGCCGAAACGCGATTACGACGTAATCGGCGGGTAGAGCCGAAGCGTGGAATTATCAGGATTTAAGGAGGCAACAAAGTGCGTTTTTACGAGGGTCCGTCCAAGGATGGCCTTTAAAGTCTACCACGCTCGTATTCGCCCTGCCCGTTCACGTTCCCTCTCGTCCCTTTCCCAGTCCGTCCACGGGTCCGCGTACGTATGTGCGTGCGTGTATAAGCAGAAATGCCGGAATAATCGCCGCCGAGATATAATTAAGCCACTAATGACCACCGTTCGCCGAGCGGGTTCTCGCACGACCGCTCGCGGTAATTATCAAATAAAATAAACACCTTCGGGAAGGGACACACAATGAATCAAATCGCCCGAGACCCCTTCTGGACGGTCTGCCGTTGGCCTCCCGCTAATCTACCGGTTAGATCGGAAAAATTCCTGCGGAATATACGTCTCTCAGGGTTCCGTGGCTGTCGTTGCCGCGATACAATGTGTTTTCGTATTAATGGCGGCCGCTGCGTGAGATTCGCGTCGCGATAAACGTAATTGCCCGTACACGGAATGGAATGAGTCTAATAAAGAAGTTTCCTTTGTAAACGCGTCGCGGAACGTTGACCGGGGAGAGATTATTGATGAATTCCATATTTGTCGCCGTTCCCCGGAGACCAATACGAACACTTTGTTACGATTAGCATCGCGTCGACATGGTAGACCTTGTTGATACTTTGAACCACAATCAAAACTACTTTATTTTTTTTATCGACTAACCTCGGTGTTTACAAACGACACAGCCCGCCTGCGATTGTTAATTAAGTGAATTACAACGCTGGAAATTATTGTCATAACCGAACCAGGCAAACCAGACGAAGAAGATTCTTCTTATAGACCGATAAGTCTCTTAAAGATAACGCTTGACCAACAGTTTGAACAAACACACGGTAAAAGGTCTTGTTTGTCGAAGACTGGAATGAAAGAATCGTTGTTCCTGTGTCTTTCAAGATATAAAATAAATTTTTGGTGAAAGTTTGGAACACTTGTTTGAAAGAAATTCTTAGAAATAATTGTCACGATTGATCCGTCAAATTTTTCGATTTCTTCGATGGCGTAGCATGCACGTGTCGAGATCTTTCCGGATTATGTAGCTGCTGACATAATATAGTACGCTTAATATGATACGTTATGTTAGCGATTGGAATCTATCTGTTAAATTAATGTTGGCTGACTCGGGGATATCCCTAGAGTTGAATTCCGAAGGTCCAGACCGGTTTTTAGATCGATCTGTACAGAAGAAATTTGTTTTCGACTGAAAGTTTTGATGGACGAGCCAGTAGCCAATACTCGTTACGGTGTAAATAAATTCTTTGACTATCCTCAGTCTCAGATTCAGTTTTGTTTCGCCCTCCATAGAATAAATACCCCCGTAAAATTAAAAAACGATCGTCGTGCTGGATGGGTGAATATTCTAGTAACCAATGAAATAATTTATGCACTTTGATACACGATATTTCCACTGACACGATATTACTCACATCCAATGCATTTTTTCGACCATTTTTTATAGGGCTCCAGTTTTCCAAAAATGAAATTACAGAAACATTTCAAATCACATGTTATATTTTCGATTAGAAATTTTTTTCTCAGAAACGCGTAGGATTTCGCAGGTATGTATATTCACCAAAAATAATTGTAATTGACCCCCGCAACCAAAAATAATTTTACCAGAATGATTTGAAAAGTTTCAATTTCGCTGAAAAATTTAGCCACCTACAAGAATTTTTTTCTTGGAAACGAGTAGGATTTCGAAGGTATGTGTAACCACCAAAAATAATTGTAATTGACCCCCACAACCGAAAATAATTTTTCCAGAATGATCTGAAACTTTTCAATTTCGCTGAAAAATTTAGCCACCTACATGAATTTTTTTCTCGTAAATGCGTAGGATTTCGGAGGTATGTGTATCCACCAAAAATAATTGTAATTGATCCCTGCAACCGAAAATAATTTTTCCAGAATGATTTGAATCTATTCAATTTGGCCGAAAAATTAGGCACCTACACGAATTTTTTTCTCGAAAGTGCGTAGGATTTCGGGGGTATGTGTATCCACCAAAAATGATTGTAATTGATCCCCGCAACCGAAAATAATTTTTTCAGAACGATTTGAAATTTTTTTTTCCCATCGAAAAATTTAGGCACCCCTCCTGATTTTTCTTAAAAATTCGTTTTTGATTTTTAATAAATTTGTATGACGGCCTATGGAGATGTTGCCTAATACTTTTTTGTAGGTATCCATGATCTCTGCTTGAGAAATAAAGTTGTAAAATTACCCACAGGCTACAGCTGTCTGCCCATCGATACTAATTCAGTGAATAGTTTCTCAACTGACCATCCATGAGAAGACACTAAAATCACCTCCGAATTTTCAGATATGACAATGAGATTGGGTCTCGAAAGTCCATAAGGTGAAAGATCTACTCGTGTACCTAGTCTTGTGACATTACTGTAAATCGACGAGATATTCCCGTCATTTAAATAAATGAACGAATTTCCGCAAAGTTGAACGTAATTTTTCCGTTTGGCTATTTTTCAACGGACACAGTCCGTTCTCTGGGAATCGCTGTACACGCTTAGCCAGTCTTCGAGTTCGTTGAGAAAATGATTCCGAATCGTCCGATAGGAATTCTGGATAATGGTCGCGCGAAATCATGGCGTATTAGCGATACCGCGCGAAAACCGCAGTCTGTCCGCGAGCACTCGTCGCGCGTGTCGAGCGCTGCTCCTTGATGAATGCTCGAGAGCAAGATAAGAGTGTAATCGTTCATACGGTCGATCCGAAGAATGCTAAGCGGTATTTAATTCCAGCGCTTATACATCTGACTCGCGCCATTAACGGCCCCGCTCTACGACTGATTTATATTAATCAAATGAATACACACGCTGCATTCGAAGAACGCTACTCGCGGGGTTTTCAGTTTATATTGAGGGATAAAGGAAGCTCGTTAAGACTTGTTACGAATAATTAATTCCTAGCAACAGCCCGGACAAATATTCCAACGGAGAGCACATAAGAGGCACCGGATTACACGGGTTTACAATCAAAGCGAATGCGATTTATTAAATAAACGCATTTTCTACGGGAGGCTGATTGTGAAACGCGCTCGCCGATAAAACTAAGACTCGCTGAAATTATCGTTAATCTGCTAATACGCGAACCCACGCGTTAATTGTACAATCCACGATGAAATTTCGAAACTAGAATGAATTCTATTCTAAGAAACACGATCCGTGGAACGACGTGGAAAAAGATTTTAATATTTATTTATTTTTTCGCGAGCCTTCCAACGCGTTAGAATTTATAATATACTTTCTTTATCGCGTAAAATACTACGAGTTGATACTGCTTAGAATTTTTAAGTCGTTGCATAATTGTTTCTCAGTTTTGCATAAAATATATTAACCGGGCAAAGACTTTGAGCGACAGTGTACATCGTCGAGATAAACAAACCTAGAGAAATTTAGCGTTGCGTATGATTTTGGTTTAACGATCGTTCTATTGGCATTTGCGATCCAAAGGTGTAATTTTTCGAGTAACATATACCACAGAGGTCGAAAAAAAATGCATAAATACTGTCTGTACGCTGTTTAAACCAAGCACGCTGATTCGTCGAAGTAATAACGACAAAATAGCCCGCGGGTCGAGGTTAATTTCCATCGTTCGTCGAATGTTTTCAAGAATACTTGTACCGGATCTCCCACGCTAAAGCAACGCGTGAAAATAACTCATCGGACGACGACATAAATTAACCAATTATCAATGCCGAATTTATCGATCGTAAATAACGGAAAATGTTCGGTTTCTTTTTATCGATTGCACGTTTAAAATCGTTAATTTTTAGCAAACTTTACGCGAGGAAGAGTCGCCAAGAATTTGACACAAACGCAGTAATAAACATCGGGTGAGAAACTTAATTACCAATTTAGTCGAAGGAACATCGTCTAAAACTTTTTACATCCTAACGTCTTAAAATTCTTTATAAATAAACAGAGGTAGCATTGGCTAGCTACTTGAACAATATTCGATTTCCTCGAAAATAAAGTTCCCTCCCCCGTACGAAAAAATGTTACTTTATACTTTCTACTTAACTTTCACGCGAGGAATCGCCTTGCGTATAATTTAATAACCCTCGAAGCGTAACTGTAATTTGTACTTGGCAAATTGTGGATCAAGAATTCTTTGAATCGTTTCGCAAGCTTCGAGGGGATTTTAAAATGGGCCGATAACCGGGGAACAAGACGCGTCGATTTCGATGTTTCGAGAAAAAGATAGAGAGAGAAGGAAATTCAAGGACAATCCCTGAAGGGCCATCAAGTAACGAGCGTGAAAGGATTCGAGTTGTATCGGCTGCAACCCCAGCTTCGCGTTAGTAACGGACCAGTCGAAGCACGTTCACGTAAGCCGCGATAATAGATTATGATAATAAACGGCATTGTGCCGACATAAAGGCACCTAATACTGGGTCTCAGTCATATTCATGGCTCTCCCTCGTTGTCCGGTAACACGGACACTCGCGGAGGTATCGTAAAGAACGCGCTGCTTATTCCAGGTAGATTTCGAGCAACACAACGAGATCTCGAAAACTGGTTGGATAGATGTCTTCCAACGTATCGAGAATTTCATTTGCCCGTTTATTTCTCGAAATCTGCATTGTTCGGCCGCGATACCCATGAAAACGATTTCTTCGATTCCACGTTTAATTTCTCTATAAATTTGTCGGGTTTCTGATCCGAAAATTAAGAAACTCTGGGCCCCTGAGAACACCCTCGCCCTTAAAAGCCATTTTTCAGACTTGATTTGTTCGTTAGAGACGATCATTTTTGACAGTGCATCGTAAAATATCGACTAGGCTTTGGTAATCTGGTTTTCTATGATTATTGAGCAAAGACGGGCAAAATGGCACAGGTAGAATGGCTTAACGAAGTATTCATACGTTTACGACATAAAATATATTATAATAAGACACTTTCACTAATCCCAAGAATTATAAATATTATTGCAGCTATATTTGATAACTACGATATTAAAAATTGTTTAAAGAATTCTGGAACGTTTAGTTCAAATGGTAACTAATTACGAGAAATAAAATTCTTTCGTATTCCCATGATAATATTACGCTCTAAATACAAATTCCACTTTAATTTTGCTCTCCTTATACATTTGCAAAAGTACTCCGGTTTCATTTATATTACGTACTCTCGTTTGAAGTTGCGATTTATCGACACGATCGACTCACATTTCGGAATTCTTGAAATAACGAAATATACATTATCTTCGTTTCGTTATGTATCGCCGCGCAACCAGATCGGAACAGTCGACATTTACGGCGGAATTAAAATAATAATCCGAGCAGCGATTTAATGTCCGAGCGATTATTCATTTTCTCGGCGATAGTTCCGCGCGAATGTTAACAAGGGTGTAGGAATGTAGAGTGATTTCGAAGGTTTTAAAATAAATTCGACGAAAGCCTGCTGCCCGTATACCTGTTTTACCGATCCCGGACCACTTTCGGTCCTTCGTAATTGTCCTCGATTCACAGAAAGCCCCTCCGCGATCGTGCAGGAAAATTTTACGATACAATACGCCCGAAGTCGATGGTTTTATATAAGATAAATTTACGACAGACTTTAGCTTTCAAATATCAATTCCGCCAACACGAGTTAGACTATTAGAACTGGATCGCTAAATCGCACATTTTGCTCCAATGTCTCTAATGACTATGTAAACGCGAGTCGATATATTCAGGAATATTTTACGATGATAAATTATATTTCAAGAGTGTTCTTGCTACTACGTATTTATAAAGTTTGCAGATACTTTGTGGGTAGAGAATTAAACTCTGGATGTGAAAAAGATCTAGATAACAGGTTGCTGAAACTGTACTTTCTAAGGTTACTTTGTAAAATAAAATTTTGTCAATTTTCTCTACGATGCAAGAACACGCAAATAAAATGTAAATATATTAGTAATAGAAGATGCAATAGACGAAGTATAACGTGGTAAGAATCGTAATTTTTGGAGCAGAGGTAATTAACGAGGTGTCAACAATTCTGTGGAAGACGATGGAGTGGGCAAAGACCGAGAAGCTACCCCAGAAGAGACGCGCGTCAACTGGCGCGTAACCAAAATCGTTCCTCCGTTCCCTTTCACAACCCTTTCAAGCAGTGTCGACCGAATCCCATTCAGAATGCAGAAACGCGTCAAAACGTGCCGACGAATCGGACAAATGCCCGGCACGTGTTGCGTCAATACCTTATGATAATACGCGAGGAGTCGAAGATTGCTCACGCAGAGGCGTAAACGCGGCTGCTGAACCCTGGATGGGAGAAGATCTATTTCTATTGTGATCCAACGACGAAGGGCACGGCTCGTGCGTACTCCTCGCCTCCTCCTCTCGCTCGACGGAGATTCTGCGACTTTCATGCAAATTAGAAGGAACTACAGAGACACAGAGAGAGAGAGAGAAAGAGAGACGGTGGATCCTTTGAGCTTTATGAATACGAGATTAGGGTGGCTCGTGTGCCGCGGAGGAAAACCGAGACCAGTCACGAAATAAGAATTGGTAATCGAGAATAAAGTAAAGGTGCTTATTAAAAGAGAGAGGAGCGGAGCCACGGGAGACGATTGTCTGGGTCTCTTGTTCGCGGCGTTATGCAAATGCCCCGTTGGCGGTCGGATTTTAGAGGCAAAGGGCGGAAAAATGGGAGAAGATAAGGGCCCGCGGGTAGGGATAAACGACGAAGGGGACACGAAAGGCAAAGCTTTGACGTCGCGGATAGAAAATAATCGGACGCAACGTTTACGATCGCGTCCACAGCCACGCGAAAGTAACTCACGCTAGTTGATCAATCGAGCTTATTTCTGGGAGTTTCATGCAAATCGGGACGTAACGGGGAAAGGGGGGGAGGAGTACCTCTGTTCCTTATGAATAGAGGAGTAGGGTGCTTCGAAAGCCACCGAACGGCACCGAGAAGTAGAAGCAAGCACGAAACAGGAATTCTTAATCAACGGTCGAGTCAACCCTTCATTACAAATTGTGCTTATTAGCAAGGAAGGTCGTTCGATGCACAATATCCTCGACAGTAAATATTCGTCGCGGAGGAGCACTCTTTCCCTGCCCGCGACTTTTCGATGATGGCCATTTTTAAAGAGACAACGGAGAAATAAAATAATTTTACGATAACTTGCGTCAGTTTTATCTCCATTGCAATGCTGTTTGTAGGTAATTTTATAATTTAATTTTAGTTACAGACTTTACTTTGCTATTTCATACTAGAACGTGTATAGTATTTAAAAAAATTTTATTTTATTCTATCACTGTTCAATACTGTAATAATGTTCTTCCTATTCCAAAGCGTAACCCTTAAGTGGACTCTCAATCTCGACTGAATTATTCTATTTAATGTTTTTTTTAAAAACATCTGTTTTAGGATTACATGAATTTTCAAATAATTACATTGACATAATTGTTAGTTTAAACTTGCAGCAATAGAAACTGAAAGATACTTCGATTGTTAAATTTATGTAATACCTGAACGAAGAACAAATGAACAGAATTAGCTAAAAACAATGCCTGTTAAGTTAACAGTTTATTCCACGAAGGAGAAAATAAAAATCAAGCAACGCGAGATTATGGAAATCCGACAACGGCGCATGGTAAAATATCAATTATCGTCGATGGGAATGATTATGAATTTAAATACAGAACGCGGTGCAACGAGTTAAGAGTCCGCGTGGGTTTCGAGCCAACGACGTGTCACGAAAGTGTAAAAATTATCGCTAAAAATGCAAATTTACGATGCTCGGAGTCGTACCGCGCAGAAACGCGGAACGAAATTATTTCGACCAAATAGTAATGACCAGTGATAAAAGGGTTATAACGATCCGAACAGTCGACCACCCAGCTCGAGTTCTGCCACGTTTCGATGCTTAATCAACGATGTTAAAAATTTACGATCGTCGCGTGTCCTCGAATTACGCGACGCGCTCGAGGTGAAAAACACTGAATTCTAACCAATCTCCCGTCTTTTCAAACACGCACACGGTTACGCGTAGCATTCCTCTGCGATTAAATTTTGTTTTTAAACGTAAACTAATAACGACGAAAATCGTCGGAATATCACACGTTAAACTACGAAGGAATTTTAAAAATAACGTGGAAGCCTCGATTGCTTAATAGTACGTCTCCGACCAATTAATTTCTCAAGGATTCTATGCGACTGTGTCACCTGATACTTTACAAATGAGTGGAATCTATAGAAAATAACATGGAGTGGACCGATAAAAATATCGTCTGTAACGATTTAGTCGCCTCGAAGGGTACGAGAAATTACGTACTACGTGGATGTTTATTAACAGGCTTGTCGTAGCATATTTTTAAAAATTGCGCAAACGCGAACCGTGATTTCAGAACAAAAGGTGTGGCTCTTTTGCTCGAAAAATAAAAAGGAAAAAGATTCGGTGCTCGCATTGGTCGTAATTTTTAAGCCGACACGGCATTCCGCCAACGTTTGGGAAATCTTTAGTCCGCCTATACTGGTTCGAGCGCCTTTTGTCTCTCGTTTTTTACTTGTTTCCTCTCGACGATCACGGTCGTCGCGTCAATTAACGCTGTCCGTGGTAAATGCGAGCCAAAGAATGAACACCCTCGTTTTTAATTGAATCGGCGCAAATCGAAAACCGGCCTCAAACCCAGCACTCGGGGTGTCCATTAAACGGTCGATCGTTTCAGATAGAGAAAGTAGTCAGGGCCGTTTTAATGGACCCTGATCACCCGAGATAACTGGATTACATTTCGTGTCGTCGGAAACACGTAGCTCGACTAATTTCGGATTTGGTCCGGGACGAGAAACCCGCGACGGAATTCGTGTATTATTTTCTGCGAAATCGTGTATCATTATATACCGTACTGACAATGACTAACACCGGTATTTCAATACATTCCCTCCCCTCGACGATAATTAAGACGCCGGAAATAATTTAAAAATTATGCCGCCGGAGGAAAGCGTATAAATACCATTTAGACGTCGCTGGGGATCCAGTTAAAATATCTAATCGATAGAAACACGGTTATGAAATCGTCCATCGTTCTCTCGGGGGAACATACATTTACTTTCCTCGTCGTAAATCGTGGATATTCAATGAAAGCACCATCGGAATCGATAATTTGACGCCTACGGGACATTAATGTTGACAAAATTATTCACGGCGCGGATCTCGTGGAACTGGACGCGCGAAACCATGCCGTGAGTTTCTCCTCGAAAATAAATGAAAGGCGCGTAAACCATGGCCGAGCACCGACGGGGCTCCTCAGTTTCGAACGAGACGAAGATCTATTTCCGGCTATGTTGGTGGTCCGCCACGGTGATTTCAATGCGCGGCGCCCGTCGGATTCGGAACCCGCTACGAGAGCGACGATATAACTCGTCGGTGGAACGCTCGTCGCGTCGATAACGATAATCCACCGTGTCCCGTACGACCACCCCGTGTTCGTGAACGAAGAATTTTTGGGACCGTGGTACGTTCTTTCAATTACCGGGCGGATATTGTGTCCGCGGTTACATTTGCGCGTAAACACGAGTCGCTCGCGCGGCAAGATAATAAATTATTACTATTTTAATTGCGCACCGTCGACCCGTTCTTCCGCGAGTCTAAATTATGGCCCGAGTGACGATAATATATTATACCGAGCGATATTCCTTCCACCAATCGCTAATGATTTATCGCGGGAAGGACTGGGAACTGTTAAATGCATCTCGGTGATATTTCGTCCGAGAATGCGAGTGCTCGTTCAACCCGAACCTCTTCGTACGAGACACCCGGAGCTCTTTGGAAACGCTTACGAAACGGTTAACTACGAACTAATAACACGTTTTATTCGTTCATTTTGTTTCATCGGGAATATCAACAATTTTTTAATACAATTTAACTCGCAACGGGGCCTGTCGAATTTAAAATAAAATTTTGTTGAAGCAGAAAGTATTATACTTTTTATTAAGAATTTAATTTAAGTAGCACAATCGTGGAATAACAAGATTTACCAAATAGCAATGTAACCAGAAAATATTAACAGTTTGTGTAAATTGGATCCAAGGGAGCTACGATTGCCTTTAAGTAAATCTGAATTGTCGCCGTATCGATCCCCAACGTTGCACATCCGTACAAAGGGAGCGATATTCTTATATCTCGAGGCACTTACGTAGTTTAAGCTAGAAAAGAGGGAATTTTTATAATGTTCTTGAGGTTGCGCTTCGCCATAGATAATTCAAGACGGGAGAACGAGCAAACAATAGGGAAATATTTTTAAACGGTAGGCAAATTTATGACAATTACTGGGAAGTAATGTATGCTCCGGAGGAAGACGAAGACTCCTAATTTGTCTTTTAATAAGTTTTTGAAAATACGGCTATACAGTTAAATTACTCCATTTTATCTAATGCCAGTTATTCGCATAATAAGCTACGTACGTACATCTCCACGCGATCGTACAAGTTTGTTCATATTCCACAATTACTAACTTACAATGTTTTGTATTGTTTTCCTATAAATATTCTTTACTTTTGTTTTGTAGCATTACTTATCGCGCCGAGGACTATACCGCCACGTGGTCGAAACGTTAATGGCTAACCAAAGCAGGTAGGTATACCTGCGCTTATGGCCAATAAATTTACTCGGTTCATCAACGTCGTACCATTTTATTATTGTTACAACAACCAAAAAAAAAACAACCATTTTTGTCATTCGTGACATTTATAAAAATTCTTGAAATATGTAAATACTTCGTTGCTTCGATCGTCGCTTTGCTTTCGCAAAATGGCATTTCCAGCTCGTTAAAATCTAACGGTGCACGTGATAATTTTACAGTTACTCATTCTGTGCTCTGCAGGTATTTATTTTACGCTCTACGTGTGTATACAATTCGTCCAAAACACTTTTCAACGTGGACCGGAGGCTAGCCAAAGATTCTGAAAAATCTTCTTCGAAGAACTCGCTATTAACCAGAAGCATTTTTCGTCCACTCGCATTAACGAACCGTCGTACGGTGTTTCCTTAATTAATCGGCTTACGAAATAATCGTTGCACGCGGATGGATCGAAAATCTAGGCGCAGTTCGTGGATCTAATTAGTTTCCAAGGCGGGCGTGCGATCGAGAAAGTCACTCCAAGAGAGAGAGAATACGTCCTGTACGTTTGTACTAGCGGCGATTAATTAGTCCCTGGGGAACGTTCTTCCCCCACCCTTCGTTCTTATAAACAAATTGCAGCAACATTCACGACCGGGCGATCGTTGCGTGAAAAATTCCGGCGACGCGGTGTCTTTTTTTTCTCTCAGCGCGCTCCGATACCAGTTCTCAGCGCTGAAAAATGATAAATTCGATGTATCGCTGGGTCCCAAGGATCACGGACTTGACGCTTACGCAAAACGTTGACCGAGTTGAGGGGACTAGGTCGCCCGATGGATAAATTTAACCAATGAATCGATTCTATGCCGTTTAACTCATTAATTTTATTCCTATGCCAGTCTATCGACTTCTTGGAATTTGTTTCTCCCTTAAACACACTTTCGTTGCACTGGTCCAATCTTATTTATCTATGACACTATGCACTTTGACGTCTTGTTTTATTTTTACACGCAGCAACGTTGAGCTTAGATATTTTATAAATAAGAATTATTTTTCATCCTCGGTTGTACGAAACATCCACAATAATTACAAATAAAATCTGTTTAATTTCGTTGTCGATAATACGAGATATTTTGAGGATAACTGAAAAGTATCGTATCGATAGACACCGAGGAAGAAATCGCCGCAGCTGCCCCGAACGGTCATAAAGGATTCAGGCAGCAGAGATTATGGGATATCCCGATCGTGCACCCTTCGATTCCCTTCCCACCGCTGAAACCCGATAAGCTATCGTCCGTGGCGCTTTCCACGCACGAAACACCTACGATCGTCCCGCGATTACGACTTTCTAATTTCCGTGAAGCTCGCGCAATCTCGTGCCAAAAATCTCGCTGACGATCGCCGGGTCGCGTTCACGCGCTCGAACGATACTCCCCGCAATCGTATCGGCGCTTGCCTCGCGGGCTTCTCGTTCGCGATAAATTTCGAGATTCCTTCATAACGCGCCGCGATTCCGAGCGGACCGGGCAATTAGACTTTCTAACGCGAGCCGAGTCGGGACCGGGCGTATATCAATCGTGGTTAATTAGTCGCCGGGTGGAAGGCGCGTTGCTTCGTGGGCGACGAATAAAGCTCGGTTCCCAGTAGCGCTCGATGCTCGAACGGTGCTCGAAATTTGAACAAATTTAAACGTCCCTTGAAAAGAAAGGGACTCTAAAATTATAGATTATAAATAACAAGAAAAATTGTGAAAAGAGAAGTTAATTTAATATTTAAAAAATGACAAAAAATCCGACTCCAGCGATCAGTTGACACGAAATCAAGGTGGATGGGAAAATAATCTTTTTAAAGAATTCCATCGGGTCGAGGCGACGTAGGATCGTAAAATTCCGTCCATTAAATTCCAAATCCGAACTTTTACTGTATTCTAACGCTAGTTCGGTGCACGAGCGTTCACACGAGCGACTCTGACGACGTTCGCGCGTCGCGCCGATGGGAATCGAGCATAAAGGCCCGGTCAGCGCGAGAAAACATCGGCAACGCGATACCGTTGACCCCGATGGTAAATTGTTTTTTCGAGAAACCACGGCAGATGCGAACTCCGCGGGTTTAATTAATTGCGCACGCACCACGGCCGACACGGTCCGCTCGGGAAAGCAGCGCGAGCCCCGAGACCGGGATTATTCGCGATTAATTAGCCCCCGCGCGGTTCGATTTAGAGAAATAAATTCCGAGTGGGGAATTTTTCGCGGTTTGACTCTTGGGGCCGGGGTCAGGCTCGTAACGGGGTCTCCGTTCGCCGCGGAACGGGACACGACGAAACGAGAAGGCTGGTCACGCGAAAAAAAATGCTCCGCGACACCGAATTATTCGCTGTTTATGGAAACGCGTGCGGCGTGCTTTCCCGCGGACCTGGCCTCCTAACAATGGTCTCCCGGAACGGATAATTCGTCGAGGAGTCGAGAGGGCGATGCTTCGCTGACCTTTGGATCAGCTCCCAGCGGCTCGCGGGCGAATCCAGCGAGAAATAATTGAATAGTTCGGTCGTGAAAATTGGCGAGTTCGTTTCCAAGTACAGACGCGTGCAAAAGTATTAGGCACGTAGGAGCGTTGTGTGTTTTCAACGTACCACTCCTTGGTTTTCATCGTGCCGCGACAGGGAGCATTGTCTCGTTGAAAAATATACCCCTCGTACTTTGGCTCGAACAAGTTAGGTATGGACGACTCTGAAACTCCTTGCAACGCGTTTGTATACATCCCCGTATTCGGAATAATACGTATAAACATTTTAAACTCCGATGCCACGGTAGATAAAATATAGTCAGAACTATACCCCAATCCTACGTCTTATTCATCAACAAAATTTAAATATTATTTCGCAAGAATTGTATAAATATTTTAACCCCGAAGCACTGCACACAATGGTAGTTGACATTTACTTATTTTCATATTGAAATTCCATTCTAAACTCACGCCGGTACTCAATGGCCAATTACACACATACTCCAAAAATTGAATGGGCGCCTAATACTTTTGAACGTCGCTGTACCCTTGACCCCAGTTTCTTTTGCCCCATCGAGTTTTCCTCGCGAGTAAAAATGGATCTCTGGAAGGAACAAACAGAGAATCGAATCCTCGAGAGCATCTGGGATTCAAGGTATTCGGAAAATGCACGAGACGTCCTAGAATTATATTCGAAACGTTTGAATTTTCTTCCAGCCTCCCGCTACTTTTATTATCCGGGGGTAATTGGATTTCTCCGCGATCGGAAGATCCCCCGAATCCTCTGATAGACGACTCGAGGCTGGTTTCTGCCGCATCGCGAGCCGCTGCTTTGGCTTTCGGAAGACGAATCGAACGAGGCCCAGGGGGCGTAAAATACATACGCGAAATTTGAACCGCGCGACTACTTTCGAGACTCGAGAGACGCACCATGTGCTGGAAAAATTGGAGAGAGTGTCCACGAATGGAATTCCAATTTAAAAATAATAATGACAGTAATAAAGTTTTTATTGCACCGTAAGGAAGAAAATGTGTGTACAGAGTGGTGTGAAAGGCGAGGGCCAGACACGGCTGTTATTAAGCCTAACCTATCGGGGCACAGACGTTTGAAGATTCGCGGAACAGATGTATGAGACTAAAGATAGGTTTAAGTAATGAGGGATGATCGAGGACGAAGGTTTTGGACGCGTGCTCGAAGAAAAGAACAGTGGAAAGCGAACGGATACGGTAATAGCCAGGCACAGCATATGATAAGGAACCAGAGAATTTGGTGAAACGAACGACAGGAACGAAAAGAATGGACGTGGCTCGCGTGCTGGGAGAGTCGTCGCCACGAAAGTCAGAGTCGAACGTTGCATAGATAGGAAGACACAGCCCAGAATTTTATAAGAAAAAAAGTTCAAATCTAAAAACGTCAAAATTAGTAACTCCATATTAATCACGCAAGTAACTTCTGAGCCTAAACGATCACAATTTGTCCACCTCTGGTTACAAGAATCACTCGATATCGTTCGAAAATTTCGCTGTAAGCATTGTAACCACGTATTTCATAAACGTTCTTACAGCTGTCAAGCGCTGAAAACGTCGACGATTCGTATTATCATTCTATGCCATGTTCGTACCCTCTCATCAGCGATTTTCAGCGACAGATCTTTCTCGGATACACGAGTTTCGGATGTTCGAGAACGGTTATTTCGCTATCGATCAGGATTCCTTGTAGCATAAACTAACGTCTAACAGTATCGGGGACCGTGAAAACGGGATTTATGGACGGAAAGAGGGATTTCTCTCGGCGAGCTAGCATCACTCGGAGGCATTCTTGTCGTCTGGACGCGGTAGTTGACGGGGATCGGACGTTATCGGGCACTCCGCGTTCTCGAGATTTTTTTCGCGGATTCTAATCGCTCCGTCCACTCTCGGCGCCGTCTTCGCGCTAACCGGGTGTTGGTAAACAAAAGGTTGGATATCTAAATCGCGGCGGTGTATCGCGCTTCGGCGGCTCGAGAGGGCCCCTAATACCGGTTCCCTTATCTGCACACGAATCGAAATCTGGCGTGTCGCACGCGTTTCCACTGCGTTCCCGGGCTCCGATGCCCGCTGCACGCACCTTCGGGACACGAACGTTCGCGACAACAGCTCGTAACGTCGACAGAACCGGTTGAAATTTCGACGCGAGGGAGGAACGCTCGTGTCCTGTTGACACGGGACCGAGTAAATACGTCGGATTCTCGACCAATGATCGGATTCCTTCGAATTAAACTCCGGAGTTATCGGCTGACGAGCATCGTTCCGTAAACAAATGCACCAATTAAGCAAATACATCGGGGAAAATACCGTACGACCGGTCGTGGACGTTGCCCGACGCGAAACGAAACCCCTACGTTTCCCGCGATGGAGAACGCTCTCGACGTTGTAAATAGATGACAATTTCACCGTAGAAATCGTTCCCGGGGAACTGGATCCGGTATTTTCCATGAATGTTAAACAGTTTTCAGGATTTCACCGATGGACCGCCGATGATCGCGAACGATCATACGAGGAATACGAACAACGGAGGTGAGATCGAGAAAGCGTCGTGCGTGAGACCACGTACCGAAGGAAGAAAACTAATTTCGCGACCGCCAAACGACATTGACTAGGTCAGGACGATTTTCTAGCCGAACGTCTCGTTTCACGACGCTGGGTGAAACCCAAAATTACGGTTGCACAATTTTTCATCGTCGTAACACAACCGTGTCGTCGTTACGAAAACGTTTACACCGGATCGATCTACTCGTAGGTGAAACTTGGACGCGATACACCATCGCTTCCGGAGGACGTAGGAAACCTCACGTCACAGCACAAGGTTGCTTCCGGTCTTCACGACCGAGGCAACGATTTTGCAAGGGGGAACGATCGACAGAATCACTTGGACAACAACCCTGTCACTGTTCAAACAAATCACTGTCTAACGCGGATCTATATCCAGTAGCGAAGAGATCACGTACCTGGGTTCATATCCCGCGCGCTGCCAGTTTCTCTTTAAGCAGCAGTTGCACTGTTACCCCTCGAAACACTACTCTCGAGCACGATTATTACTTTTTCTTTTCCAGCGAATAAAAACTACCGGATCAGAGGTCCCGACACTTTATCTGTCGCGCGTTCTCTCGCACCACAGATCGACGAGGAAACAGGAAATGATTGGTATCGAAAGCACAACACACAGTTATTCAGCTGCGGCCACGAGTCGATTTACAAGAGAACGATCACCCTCGAGAATCCAAAGGACTTGGACACCGACGCTAAGTATCCTTTCAGATCCGTGCACGTCCCGCGAGACACTTCCCGGCACTCGTTGTCCAAAACGACGCGGAGTAGACACAGAATCTGCCGGTGGTTCGTTTCCGGTTCACCGATTCCTCGTCGACGAGCCAAGCGGATCCCGACTGCGAGTCGTTGGTCTGTGCGGCGCACCGTGTCCGGGACCGTGTCGAGCAGGTTGCTTCCCTCGTTCCCTCGAACGCGAGTTCTGGGCGACGCGTCCACAGCCCGGGCCAGAGGGTACGGAATCGAGACCCCGAACGATCGGGAACAAAGTCGCGCACTGTGAGGAAACAACCGATCGGTCGCGAGCACCCGAGTTTTCCTTCGCTCGCACACACGGACCGCGAACCTGCAGATAATCCTTGGCGAGCGCGCGGCGGTCCGACCGGCAGAAAAAAAAAACCAACTCCGCGTCCGCGTCCAACCCCTCGGTAAACGCGAACGATGCGAGACCCGTGACGAGGGGGTGGCGAGAGTGCGTTGCTCGTGGCGTGAAAACGGCGGCGAAGGCTCGCCGGGCTCCGCAGCTCTCTCTCTCTCTACGCACAGAATAATATTTTAATGAAGGAAAGGCCGGACAGCGAAGTGCCCACGTCGGGTCGCGCTGCCGAACTGCTCGCTTCCCCGCCCCTCCGCGGCCGGCCGCTTCCACCCCTCCACGACGCCGGGTTCCCGAGTGTGCTCCGTGTCCCGATGATCCCCACCACTCGTCCAGCCCAGCACACCAAGCCCCGCTCGCGCGCCCCTCTGGGCAAAGAACGCAGCGGCAGCTGCGCCGTCGCGCTAGTGGGGGCGGCGGGGCGTGACCAGACGCTGCGACGGGGCGTGGCCTCGCAGACTCTCGTTGCTGCGCTGTCTCTGCTTGGTGGGAGAGCTCGCCGTGTCGATCTCCCTCCACCGCGACCCGACTACCCCCACCGTGTCGCGCGGACGCGGCCGGCCAAAGATAGCGCTCTGGCGACAGCGCAGAAGCCGAGGACGACTCTGCTGAGACACGGCGGTCCTCGGGTGGGGGGCAGAGGCGCGAGTCGCCGTGCTTCTGCCCTGCAACTTCCCGGATATTTTTCCGGTAAACTTTCCTCTCCGAGGGGTAGGCTCTTTCTGCCCACCTCTCTCGCTCCCTCTTCGCCTCGCTCGCTCGCCCGCCCGGACGTATCGTCTGCCTGACTCGATCGAAGATCCAGGATTTCCGACGGGAGGAGACGCCGGTAGACGTCTTCGTTGCGTAGCTTTCATTCTCCTTTTTTCGACGAGTCCGTCCGTCTCTGTGAGAGTTTATCGGTGTGCCTGTGCATGATATCCTGCTTTTCAGGAGGTACCTGTTAAATTGTGACTCGCGTCTCCAGGCGTCCGGATTAAATCAATTTCGACGAGTGTCGCCCGGGGAGCCAAGTGCGTTTTCGGTGTCTCGTTAACGACGCGCCAATTTTAACGAACGTTCCCTCGAAACAATTCCCATTCGAACCAGGTTCGATGCCCTGCTCGTTTTAATAAAAGATACGCCTGAACGTTTCCGCGAGAATAACTCGACCACGCGTACTTAAATACGATTTATTCGCACGTAAGGATCGGTATCGCGCGAAACTTGTTGTCCGATAAATTAAAAAGATTATGCTGAAGTACCGGTTTTTCTGCTCGACCGAGACGTTAACAACCGCCATTGCTCGCCGCGATTCTCTTGACCGTGGACAACTATTTTCACTTGTCCAAGAAGAGGACGACGAGCTTCTATGGGATCTTTACCTAACCACGACGACGAGATATCCTTTCGTGGCACGATGCCTTCTCTAACCTTCAACTTCACAGCACTTCGCGCAAAAGACACGATTACCATTGTTCGTAGGAAATATCGGTTTTCTTCGCGAGCACAACTTGTCTGCATTTTCGAACGTTTGGAGATGTTCTTGCTTTGGAAACTGTGGGGTCCTCGTGTTAGGATTTTTCAAAAACAAACGAGTTTAGCTATCAATGTTTTTAAGATGTTCTAAAGATCTTGGAGAAATCCCGTTTCCGTTTCTGAATAATTTTATCAAAACAGTCGAGCTTTTAAGGATGAATCTCGGGCGAGGATCATCGGTCAAAAGCGAGCGATCGTGATCGAGGAGGGTTGAACCGGCTGTTTAAGGACAAAGGGGCAAGGGGGGGGGGATCTGTGAATGGATGGACCGAAAGGGAGAAGGCACTGTTCGTTCAAAAAGGGATCCCCAGCTCTGTCTTCGGTCAGTTTTACTGCACTTTCAGGATTCCGGACTCGTGGATGGCCTTCGGCCAGGTGTCTCGTCTCGCAAAGGGAAACTCGTAAAGTGTCTTTAAACCGATTCCTTCTTCCGTTCCACGGAATCACTTTTTCTTAGCGGCGAAGATGCGTGTCTCTTTTTGAAAACGCTATAACTGCAAGGAACTCATCGTTCTTTATGAATCGTTCTGTCAAAAGCAACTGCACAATAAAGATGGACAATAAAAATACGGGTGTCACGCGTGACGCCTTTTCACCGTACATGACCATGCGAACGTATGGCGCGTAAAACTCCAGCGACAGAAAAATTACTTGGAACGAAGACTTCTAACATAGTTTGCTCGCTAACGGAGGAAGCGGAATAAATTGTAACGGAACTCGGGGTTTCGAAAACTTGGAATATTATTAAAAATCTTTGACAAAGCTCTGCGTTTCTTTCTTTCCCTTCTCTCTCCATCCAAGTCGTTTAAAACGTTACCTTTCCCGTAAAATTTAATTCTCAGCGCTTGTCACCTTTTTCATACCGCGGATACCTGCTTCTGTATTCCCGCTCGATAAAATTATACGATATAATAAAACGAGTTATAGCCGGTGTATTCCAACGTCTACTGTCGTTGCTCGCAACCTCAGGATTGTTCTCGGTACATATTATCCTCGTAACCGTATAAACTATCCGCGAAACGTACTTTGGAATCGGCGATCGACGAAAATAAAAAGAATAAAAAAATTATTTTGGACGAAGCTTCCGCGTGGCGTTCGGTCCACGTTTTCGATTTTCAATGTTATCTAGCATGTTAATAACGGCGGAAGAAAGAAAGGGAATGTCGGGACTCGTGTAACTCGGTCTGTCAACTCGAAGGGAATCCCTTATCGAGGGAGGGAGAAGAAAAAAGGTAGCCAACGGAGGCGAATACGTCGGTGTGGTTGCCGAGAGGTGGTTCGTCGGTCCGTACGGTTTTATGGGGTCGTCAAAACGTTCCGCGATTCTCCGGTATGCGCCCGGCTCCATGCATTCCTCGTCGTCGCTGAGGCGCTGAGGAGCTGCTGACCGTGTCCTGAACTATGAGAAATATTACAAAGAGTTAAACAGCGACACGGTAGCCGGCTAACGGTGGGAAAAGACAGCGCGAAAAAAGCCGCGCCGACGCTTGGGAACCCGAAACGATTCTATCTGGACGGGGCTGGCGGACCTAGCCGCCGTAAAATCGAATTACTATCGTTTTACTCTGCAACTATCCGAGCGATTTCAGAATCTTCCCTGCCACGCACGATGAACCGTTGCCCGGTGCTCCAACGCCGAACATTCGGGGTGAATCCTATGGAAATCACGACGGGCAGTAAAAGGCGGTTTACCCGCGGCTGAAACGGAGCGTTGGAACAGGTTGCCGTTTGATTTCGGTTGGTCGATCGTGGAACGCGGGAAACGAGAGGAACGTTTGTACGAACGATCTCTAACGATGCAGCTTCTTCTTCTGTAACTCTCAGAGCGCTGAGTACGGGCATAGCCGCGCAGCGAACGCTGTCACGCGGATGCAACGTCGTCTAGAGTGTGATATCGTTGTTTGCAATGTCTTTTTAAGGAAATAGTAACATTTTAGAGTAATCGAATTCTGAATACAATTCCTGGTAGAAATGCGATCATATGCATTGATACAAATTTTACGAAAAACTGCTGTGTTATATAATTACAACCCAGATCGATGCAAGGGAGTTTTGTAGGAAGTAATTAACTACGAAATAACACAAACTTTCATTTTTAAAGACAACGTAGAAGGAAAATGAAATGTAACTTAGTTCTACTGAACA
The DNA here is from genome assembly GCF_013123115.1 of Colletes gigas. Lineage (NCBI taxonomy): Eukaryota > Metazoa > Arthropoda > Insecta > Hymenoptera > Colletidae > Colletes > Colletes gigas. Next base: position 469,850 of record NW_025106659.1, on the reverse strand, counting down.
CAAGACGAGTAAAAATGTAAACAAACGCTCTTATATTCGAGGCATCAACTAAGTTAGTCTTTCATTCAACGAACAAGTAAGTATTCAAAAGACATAAAAATAAGAATAATTGAGCTCCTCAAAGAGGGAAACGCACAGAGAAAAGTCGCAGAATTAATTGGGGGTAGTCAAAGTACTATCAGTGATCCATACACACAGAATCGTATCGGTCAATGTTTTCCATTTTCAGACCCCCCAAAAAAATAAAGACGATGGAAGGGGTTCAAATTCTGACCAATCGTAATACTTCCACGTGTTCGATAACGGCCGCGGAAATCAAGGATCTCCCGCCACGAAGCATACGACGATCGACAAAAAACGTCGAAACGACACGTCGGTAACTGGTGCGATTAACGTGCCGGCGAAACAATCCCGCGAAGAATTCGCGTTCTGGGTCCCCGTCGCGAGTGGATTCTCGCGTAATTCGCGGTGGCATAACTCATTCGCCCATAGCTAACCCCTGGCTCGGTTTCGGTCACGAGGACGTCGCGGTCGACGTCTCACCGGGCCAAAACCTGACCTCGGTCTCGCTCGTCTTTCACGAACGTCGGCTGTCGGAAATATTACGTGGGTTTCGCGGTCGTGCAGAGGATTCGGCCCTTCGTTCCGCCGCGAGGGTCGTCCTCGTTGCGTGCGCGTCGAGCACGTACGCGGCAACAGGGGTGGAAATCGTCGGAGCAACCCTCTCGAAGAACGTTCTCCCGATTGCGTGAGACGCACGCAACGCGTCTCGTTACCAGGTGAACGGTTCTCTCGTCGGGGGCCGTCGGGGAGGATTCTGACAAAGGGGTGAACGCGGGTAGGAGGGAGGAGAGTGGTACGGAGAGGCGAGAAGGAAGAGAAAACCCGTACGAGAGACGAGGAGACCCGAGCCACCGGCCACTCGGCTGCGCAACTTTTGAACCGGAAGGAAACCGGACTGACCAGACTGCCGGGCGCCGTTCATTTCACCCTTCTTATTCGACGAACACGAGCTGTCGACCTTCTTACCGATTCCTTCGCGCCGCCCGGGCTTACCAACGGATCAGATTGTTGCGACGGCCATTGTTGGAAATCATAAATCTCGTTTAACTGGTCGTGATTTCGATGCGACCGTTTTCGTTTCGTTGCCGGCCACCCGGTAAATAAATGTACGCGAGATCCCCTACCCTATGGAAGTTTCGGTTTCAAAGATTGCCTTGAGATTTAATTCGAGACCGTTCGCGACACTTTGTCAACTTCATATTGATGGTTTCTAAATATTTGAAAAATGGGGTGACGTTTCTGAGCTTCGTGAAATAATAAGGGTGTAGCAGCTATCACACGTCTAAACAAATAGATTTAAAGAGACAAATGTTATACTCTATTTCTGGACTAATAAAACTCCGATCGCAAGACTATGTATCATAGGTAACAGGTAAAATTCTCTATTACTTTGTTAACTATTTCTAAATTCTCAGACATAGTAAAATAATTTAACGAAACCGTGACAAAAATCTTCACTTAAAAATCGTTACTTTGTATCTGAAAACGCGTTTCGAGTTTTCGAAAGCGTTTCCCTCGAAACGACGAGCCCGAGGAACGATTGTCCAAGAGTGAATCGACTCGAAGCTTCATTGTCCGTAGTTTCTCGGATTCTGTGTTCACGGTTATGAAGATGATCCCGATCTTTTTTCGGTTTCTCTTTTTTCCCCCCCGACGACCGAGCAGAGAGAGAGAGGGAGTCGCAAGAAGCGGAAGCAAAAAGAGAGAGAAATTTGGCAGAATTGCTGGTACGTCAGGTAGCTGGACCTGGTGGTAGAATTGTTCGGCACCAGCAGGTGCTGGCCATCGGTATTCAAAGTAAAATATTGTTCTTGCGTCCTCGTGGCTGCGAGCCGCAAACGTCGAAGGATCTCTTTGGCCTTTGTCTAGGAGGAACGAGTATTTTTACGTCCTACGGACACCCATCCCTCTAAGCCTTTCATTCTTTCCACGACGACCATCCTCCTCCCTCTGCGTGTTAGCGTCACTGTCGTTGCTGGTACTTTGGAAACCGCCACGGGACAGGTAACCACCAGTTGCTTCAAAGTTTCACGTTTTCGGCCGGGATAAATATTTCGTTGGATCGTTTGTCTTAGGATCGCGTTTACCGCGAAAATAATCGCGTACAACGTAAACGAGGCAAACGGTCACGTGAGCGGGCGTCATATTTTGGTTACTATTTAGAAAATAAATTAACGTAACTCTTGCAGTGACATTTTTAAAATTTAATAAGCGTTGCTCGAACTAACTCGGTATAATTCGCAGAATGCATTCGTTATTAACCAGCCGCTCGACGAAGGAAATAATACCACCTCGAAGAAAAGAATTCCAATACGTATTAGAAGAAACCAACAGGTTTATTTTTACAAGTCTCTCTACACTTTCTCCGCTGACCACCGTTGTTTACAACCTTTCTACTCTACATCCGTCGAGAAGCAGCGTTTCTTTGCAAACAACGGAAGAATATTTCAACCTTGAACGCCTCGCTGCTTACGCTAGAAATTGACGAACGCCAATTCGCGACGAAATCGTGATAAATTTTATGTCTTTTCGCCCAGATATCGACAATTATTAACACAAACCGAAACCTCATACAGTGGATCTAACTTCTACAGAGAAGATTCCTAATCCCAATTTCTGTACTTTGTATACCAGTGAAGTCATCGATCTTTTCTGACCGAGAACAAATTCTCGATCCTCTGGGCCACGAACGAGTATCTAATTTCGCCATCAATTTCATCGAGCCCCTTAATCGGTCTTGCGCGAAGAATGTCATAATTACAGATTTTGGTTCGCAGGATTTTGTCCCAGCGAGCATCGACAATCAAACCCGTGAGAAAGAGGAACAGTCGAAGCTAATTGACGGAGGAGGAATGAAAGGAAGAGGATCGACGTCGGAGCCGGCAGGATGCGCGAATGTTGTTTAAAGTCTAGACACAATGTAGGACCCCCGAATTAGTGGGTCTCGCTGCGCGTTGGTTCAACGGTAATTAACGAAATTAGCCGCAATTAGAGAGTGCTCCGTGAACCGATGGCGGCGTGTCCCTTTTTCCTTTCTCGTTCGCGTCGGTCGGCGAGAACGTCGGCGTCGATGGGACGAGGGACGCCCTCGAGTGGCGCGTTTACGCCAAGCCTTAATGACTAACCACAACCAGCCCGAAAAAACTATCTAAGCACGAAACTATGGGAATCGGGAATGCTCCGGGCTGCGATTACTATCTCGGACAGAGTGGGAAAAACGACCGCCATTTTGACAGAACGATTCCTCCTCGGACAGGACGGTGAACTGCCGACTGATTGGATTGTCTAGTTACCGGGTTTGACGAGATCATTCTCGCGGACGCGATTAGCCTCGTAAACGTCATCGCGCTGACACGGCAATATATTTCGGCGGGAATTCGCCGGATCGTGAGAAATACACTGATAAAATACGATGTGTAAATCCGTTTATACGACTGGTGGTTCGCGTCCAGGAGGTGGCTGCATTAATTGGAGGCGTTTAAACAGGGGACGATAAATTTTCGAGGCAACATCAACGACTCCGGTCGGTGAAACGTTTATTATTTCATTTTCCACGTACTACCTGTTCAATTTGAGATTCAACCTGATCATTTGCGATTAAGTACGCGTTAAAAGTTTTATTACATTGTATTTTTCCACGACCATCGCTAACGAAACTTGCTTCTCGCGATGTTTGACGAAGATGCGTTATTTTCGCAAAAATATTTCATTTCCTTTGTAACGTCGGTTTCTCTGAACTAACCGTGATATTTGGAAGTGACAACCTCGTGGCAACCGAGGGCGGTTTTTTGACAAATAAACTGGACCTCTGCCGTTCGCCGCGAAGAAGATGCCCTCGTAGTGATTATTCCAGCATGATAATGACCCGAAACATTCGGCCGAGTTGATTCTGGAATTTTTATGCAGTGATAATATCAATGTTTCGAAATGCCCGGCCCCGGTCGCCTAACGCAATCCCATAGATCATCTATGAGATTGCAAAAAAAGCGACAGTCCAGTTCAACGTAATTTGCTAACAAAAATGAATTGCACTGATAAATCACTGTGGTCCCTGGGGCCAACGAATAATTTCCAAACGATGTAATTTTCTTTGGCTTAAATTAGATTTTTAATATATCAACTACATTCGTAAATCTTCATAGATATAGTTCTCACAATTTCATAGATGAGCTATGTTAAAAAATTATTCTACAAGCAAAAATATGCTACACTGTATCTTATTAATCAATTTTATTATTACACGTAATAAGGTAAGTGTTGGTTCGATTATTTCTTCAAATATAAATATAAATATAGTATTCCATATTACGAGTACTATGAGCCTAATATGGAAAACGAGGACCTCAGTAAAAAAAAGTTATTATATTTTAAATTGGACTATTACCAGTGAAAAGAGCATAAAATTTCCTATAAATTCATAATACTTAAGTTTTCATAAAAGATTTGCAAGCAAGTGAAACACGTGTATAAAAAAAAGTATTTCACATTATGACAACTGACCCCACTAAAGGAAAACAAATTTGAATACTATCCACAATTTATATTGAATTTTTCCATTTTTTTGTTCGAAAGTTTATTTCTACTAATATAATAGAATTAGGAATCCCGAATAAAAATTTTAAAGTATCTGCCTTCGTAAGCAATCTTGTAAAATACGAATGCTTGGGTAGTCCCGAGGCGGATCATCGAAATCCAGCCCCATCGATATCGTATCAATAATTATCGCGGCGGAACGGGAATGGATTCCAGGATCAAGGATGCGTGGACAGGTTCCAGCAACCTGCTAACCGTGAGTCGTATCGTCGAGTGACACCCAGTCACCGGTTAGTCCCATAGCCGGACAGCGCTGGGAACGGAGAAAGAAACGGTCACAAAGTGAACGAAACACGCGCAGAGGGCCCTCGTTGACCGACGACCCCCAATAGGACACTCGATGAACGCGCAGCACCTGCTTTTTCGTAGATGACCATGAACACCCCAAAACTCTCGGTGAAACTGGCAGGACAATGCCACCACCCGCCACCGGCTGACCATTGTCTGTCCACGAATGGTCTACGAATGGTGTCCCCCGTGTCACACGCAGGGAAACACTTTATACAGTATTATTATTCGCAGGCGTGTAATCCTAATTCTCTTGTAACTGCCGGGCAGTTAGGTAGGTACCTGCTCCGTCCAGGTCCTCGGCCATCTCCTTCCAGTTATTTATTACCTCTGTTTACAGTGTTGTACCCGCAATTAACATAGATCAGTCCCATACCGGCTGGGACCGACCCTTGGTCGTACGAACAACCTTCCGATGAAACACGTGCTAACAACGTTTCGTGGCTATTTGGCTAATTAAACGGGCCCATAGCTCCGGTCTGCGCTGGATTTGATATGCCGGACCAGCAATATCTAGGACGTCTCGTTGGAATTTTATTTACCACCGACCCGGAGGAACATCTGGCCGATTTTTCGGAACGACCGAAACGAAGGATTTCGAGCGTACCGGACGAATAGGCGGCTACCTGCAAGTGTTTTATGCAGGTTGTTAAAAAAAAAAAAATCCTTCAGGATTTATATGGTGGATGGTGCCCGTTTTATAATTAAGGTGTTTCTTTGCTTTTTTGTTTCGGATCGACAGAACTGTAAATGGTTGGAAACGGGGGTCGAGTATGAAATTAATAATATTATATTGTCCCGCGAAACTCGCAGGTTTTTACGATACTTTTCGATGGTGCAAGCAATGGACACGTGACATGCCCGTCTTGTTCGTTGTTCTCGACTGCTTAAGGTAAGAGACCGATCAGGTGTACGGCGATTTAATGCCGTAACGTGGTTCGAGCGGAAGATGATAATAGTCGATAGGAGCGTATGTATAGTTACACCGTGCGGTAATCCTGTTTACGGATCGAAGACATAAACCGTAATATTGCACGGCCGCATGTCGAGCCGCGCGCGTTCGCCACGCTCGAGCGTATAAAGAGGAAATATTAAACGCAAAATGGCCAGCAACCAGGAATAACGCGGGTAAATTAATTGCCCAACAATCGTTTAACGAATCGTACATCCTCGAGGAACAACCAGAAATCCAAGCTTGTATGCAATTATTCGATAAAAATGTCTTGTCCGTTCCTTCGTACGACAGACAAAAAGCTAAAAGAAAACCAGAGTCGAGATAAACATAAAAGATGCATTAATAGTAACGGTAATAAGAAAAACGTTGAAAGGATAGATCTATAGACAGGTTTATGGTATCTAGATCCAGATTATCGACTACCAAATTTCAAGTTATATATTATTGGCTTTTAACCCTTTGACTGCTAAAGACGTATACAGGGTGTTCGGCCACCTCTAGCAAAAATTTTAATGAGCGATAGTAGAGGCCAAAATAAGACGAAAATCAAGAATACTAATTTGTTGATGGAAGCTTCGTTAAAAAGTTATTAACAATTAAATTCAAAAATTTCAAATCGTTCTGGAAAAATTATTTTCGGTTGCGGGGGTCAACTACAATCATTTTTGGTGAGTACACATACCTCCAAAATCCTATCTACTTTCGAGAAAAAAAATCGAGTAGGTGCTGAAATTTTTCGGCGAAAAAAATTTTTTCAAATCGTTTAAAAAAAATTATTTTCGGTTGCGGGGATCAATTACAATCATTTTTTATCATTACACATACCTCCGAAATCGTACGCACTTTCGAGAAAAAAATTCCTTACTGAAAATCCAATTAGGTGCCTAAATTTTTCAACGGAGAAAAAAAATTGCAAATCGTTGTGGAAAAATTATTTTCGGTTGCGGGGGTCAATTACAATCAGTTTTTGTCATTAGACATACCCACGAAATCTTGCCCACTTTCGAGAAAAAAAATAGAGAAGGTGTGAAATTATTCGAGAAAATTAAAAAATTGCAAATCGTTGTGGAAAAATTATTTTCGGTTGTAGGGTTCAATTACAGTCATTTTTGGTGAATAGACATACCCCCGAAATCTTGCGCATTTTCGAGAAAAAAATTCAGTAAGAGCGGCACTTTAAACGTTAATAACTTTTTAACGAATCTTCCACCAACAAATTAGTATTCTTGATTTTTGTCTTATTTTGGCCTCTACTATCGCTCATTAAAATTTTTGCTAGAGGTGGCCGAACACCCTGTATATATATGCTTTCACAAGTCTATCAATATATACGAAAAGTGTAAATTTACGCCCTCTGCAATTTTTTTTACTATAACACCTTTTACTGTTTTACCAATTGATTCGATATGGAATTGGATATTTTAATTTATTTGCATTTATTATTTTTTTAAACCGTAAGAATGGTCTCAGCGACAGGCATGTGACGATCGCGCCATCTATGTCGATGGATTCTTCCTAGAACGCGCCGCAGTCAAAAGGTTAATGGAACTTTGGCCTTTGTTCCGACGTTGGAAACATGGACACTGTTAGAAAATAATCTCCTTTGGACTCGACCCATTAATTTTGATCAAGGTTGTTCCGAAGAATGCAACATCCATAAAGCAAGGATCTATACTACCATTCGAAATTGATATTTTCCTCTTCTTTGTATATCGCATCAGGGATTGTCCTAAAGACCAATAAATATCAAATTTACAATCTATATCGTACGAAGTAAATTGCACGTATCCGTATAATTCGATCATCTTCGATGCGAAGCTGTTTTGATTAAACGCCGGATAATAAGGAACGAGCACGTGATTGAATACGACAACTAGATGATGAATATGCTATAACGGATGAATTATTAATAATTTCTTCTCTCGTACCTGCAATTTACAGAATATGTACGTATAAAGTATCGTGCACGATTCTCGTCTCCTTCGAGTTTCAAAGTAGACCAGCGAGATCTTTAAGACAGAATGATCAGAAGTAGACAAGAGTGTTTCAGTTTGCAGATACGAATTCGGAGGGTAATAAAGAAGGAAAAGTTTCGTTAAGTCTATTAATTTAAGAATTTAAGAACTCCTGCAATAAATATTTCGCACGGTCGTGGAAGAATGTTTTAATAAGAAAAGGAGCACTCCGCGAGAAAGAATTCAGTTCCGATAATAGGAGGTTCGAATAGTAGAGTGCTCGGATGGTTGAACATTCGAATAACGGAGGTTCTTATAATGGAAGTTCTACTAAGTTTATAGTCGAGAACAAGACGGAAATGAGAATTACGACGAAAGTCATACGAATTCCTCGCCGTTTATTCTCGCGAATTAAAACCCGTCGAAGTGTAAAACGGCGAATAAATTTCAAACAATTTTTACGAACGCAATTATCTAAGTAATTTCCAAGGATCGAATTCCAGTTTCAAGAATCGGCACCGGGAAATCGCGGGGGCAATTTACTCTCGCGAATTAAAGCGGCTGAAGCGTAAAACGAATAAATTAAATACGATTTTCAATAAAAGATTCGTAGCAATTTTTCTTACATCTTCAAGTACAAAAATATTATTGGTCTTCTTTCTCTAATTCTTTCTTTAATTAATCGATCGGTGTAAATCGGAATCGGACGTACAAGAATCAACTTTGAGGGACTGAAAATCGTCTCGAAAACGTTTTTTTTTCCAGAAAACCGATCCGTTATCGAGCTTGCCTGAACGTTAGGTGCGAAACAGACTCGGCTGGACTCGCTTCGAACTGATTTTCGAAAGGTCGTTTGCTCTTTTATCTCTTCAGACCTAATGACACGGTTCGAGAACGCGACTCGCCACGCGGTGAAACGATTTCCAGTTTCACGGTCGGTATGCTAATTCGGAGAGTGTCAGCGCGAGGCGTTCGAGGGTAATTCACGGACAAGAATAACACCTCAAGCGTGGACATTGAAAGCGAGCGGTCGGCGAACAATTCGCCATTTGCATTTCTGCGGTGCCCGTTTGGATGGAACGCGCTCGATGGAAAAAAGAACCGACGACGCAAAAAGGGAGACGTTCATCTACCGGAGGAAGGGATTCGAAATTCACCCGAGGGATGAATTGTCCTTCGACGAACAGAATCGTACGCGTCGTAGATTCCCATCCCCTCGAGCGTCAACCGCTCTTATTATACACGATACTCGGTAATTGCAGAACTAAAAAGAGAACGTTCTACGTGGAAAAAATAAGTCGAAAATATGCGATAACATTTTCTCGTACGAGGGTTTGTTTTTGAGGAAATCGAATTTAAATATTTGAGAAAATATTAGTTTACTTTTTCGATTTATTATAATTTTTCATCTAGAATCATCCCCCTTCCGGTTGTACCACCTGTTATCGACCAATCCTGTATAACGATTTACTTCCCTCTGTGAATATTCGAAAGCTTGAACCGCTGCCACGATTAAGTTTACCCTTTTGCAGGAAGAAACGGGGAAATGGCGGTCAAGAAAATGACATCCGGCAACTCGAACGCTGCTATTTACGTTTATTCGTAACGGTCAATAATTTACAGACATTTCGTCGACGATATTCGTTAAACAAATAGGGAGACAGGATCGTACGGGGAAAGAAGCACGTAAGTTATTACCGATGTGTATAGATGTTCTTATAAAACTCGTATTTTTATTACTTAGAACGTACACCTTTTATGAACGAAGAAAACCACAATGGTGGAAGCGTTTATGACAGAATAAACTGTACCGTTTTATGCTGTTATTAATTAGTTTCTTTTGATTAGACCGATACAGCGGACTTCAAAAGAGCATGTGAACCATTTCACCTGAGCGTTCGGTTGAGTAATATATGCGCAAGGAGAATTTATGATAACATATTGCAGAATGTTTTAATAGGAAAATGGTTACACGATAAGTACATATTCTTTTCGTACAATAGAAAGTTCGGACAGCAGAGCGTTCGAATGGAAGAACGTTTGGATAATATTGTTCGTAAAATAGTGTTCGTATATCGAACGTTTTATTGTATTTCGCGTATATACGTTACCAACCGAGGGTACAAGACCGCCTAACTTACTGCTTGTACTCTTAACCTCTATTTACATTAAATGCGATCATCCGACAATCGTTTATGCAACTTGATCCGTTCCAAGTGCCTCCGATCTTCCTGTGCGTCTTGAAAGATCGATGAAACAAACAAATGGGATACAAGAGACCAAACTTGAAAAATCCAGTTTAATAGAGTAGTAATATATTGCACTACCCTACTCTAATAATTTAAAAAAATATTTTAATCTTTGCTTGGAGGCGTCGAGTCGGTTGGAATGGAATTCTTTCGCGCCGAAACGCTATCATCGATCTGGACCGGGGTACAGACGGATTTCGCGTGGCCCCCTTATCAATGGCTATAGATACGCGTCCAGAAACGCGGAGGTAACTGCACGACGACCAGCGAAACGCACATAAAAGCGGTAGATAAACGTAAGGAGGCATTGATCGTCCGTCGCTCCTCCATTCACGAAGTTGGCGGTTATGGGTATATTTATGTGCTTAGGTGCGCATATACCGGAGTGTGTACACGTTTGGACACACGCGATGCGATTACGCGCATGTATGCCGGTCGTGTGTGTGTGTGTGTGCGTGTGTACAGCCCCAACATAGGCGCCAGCGAGTCTTGCTACGGCCATGCGTGGTCACGGCACATACTACGACGGAATCGTTTCGGGGTCGGGAGAATAGCCCTGACCTTGCTCAAACCAGCGCCCGCAACTCGCGATAAAACGAAAAGACGACGACGTCACTGGTCCTAGCATGACACGACGGATCGTTTACGACGCGTACGCTGCGTGACATTAATACACCAACCCTCCGAAATGTCTATCTTACGAGCTTCCTGCACAGGATTACGAATGATATTTTACTCAACGAAGCCAGTCTAAACAAAAAATTTGTATCAAACGTACCTGTAAACTGACCTCGAAAACGAAGAGATAATCCTTGCTGAGCATGGAATACCGATGTTGAGTCAATTAACCATCGCACGGGACAATAGAACGGCTTTGTTTAACGCTCCTCGAAACCCTTAATTGATCCCTTATTAGCAGAAACGAGGGAACCGTATTCTCTATATGTATGGAGCAATAACGATTGTCCTAGCCCCGAGATTACCGTAAATTCCTCGGAGCTGATTACGATGGACGAGGCAGAGGAGCGGGCGTGAAGTTTCGATCGTGTGGTCTTGAACCGGTCTGTGGGTGTCTGCGCGTCAGGTAACCGATGCAGTAAAATGAAATTACTTGAGTACGCCGGGACGGACACGGGGAACGAGAGAGACAAAGAGGGAACGTCGTTCGCCTTTATGTCCTCGTTAACGGTACCGGATTTGCCTCTAATTTAAAATCTCGCGGTGAAAGCTTGAAAAAGTGGAGGAAAAAAAAAGGGAGACAGAGAAAGTCCAAAAGAGCTTACAATCCGATTAGACCAAGCCCGCGAGAGCAGTTAAACGATATAAACGGATGTTGGCGTCCCACGAAAATTTCTGGAATAATTTTACGCGAAAACGGTGAACGTAAAATTCATGAAATTACCCACGAAGCGCTGTAAATTATTCGATAATCTCGAGCAACGACGGTGAACATTGATTGTCGTTTATTATTTTAAAAAGACGTTTTCACAGTGTCGATAGAATATCAAAAATTTCGAGTATGGATAGCGTAATAGTTCAGTTTCTTTATTCAAGATTATTGGGAAATGGGTTTTATTGAACACTCTTTATATTCTATATATATGTGAATATTTTATTTTACACGCATCGGAAGTGATCTTCTCGTTTTGAATGGCTCGAAAAGACTAACTCTTCTAGGCACGCAGAGCCTGTGACATGAGGCACCGATGATCTCATTTAAGAGGGGTGCGTTATCTCCTTTCTCATATAAACAGATGAAGGAGAAACGGCATCTCCGTGTATCAAGGAAGTAAGATTGATTTTTGTAAAGGCTTAAAGCTAAGTAGAAAACTAACAAAGATTGATCTTGTATGTGAACTTCCATAATCTTCAGTTAATTTGATATTACATTCAGAATCTTGGAGGTTGATGAAATATCGACACTCGGCCTTTTTTTATTATTCATTGACGTACGGTCTTCTTCGGGTGTAAATACAGAACCTCGATCGTTTATTGCAATGTGTTGACAAAGGGTCATTGAACAACCAGAGAAGTTGGAGGGGGTACATAAGCGACAGTAACGACCCTAAGTAGCGGAGATACAGATACCGTGCAAGTGGGACCCCTTTTTTTTAATTCGTCGATAAGATGCATTCGATTTACCTAAAACGTGGAAATTTTCTGTCGACGAAAAGACGAATGGTAGAACGTGTTGGGAGACAAACGAGAAAAGGCATGTAAGTAGACACTGATTCACCCGGTCAGGACGTTCGTGATGAACATAGCGGAGGCCCCCCGATAATCGCTCGCGTGTCACGAAGGCGCGAAGGACGTACGGGAGATACAAGCTCGATACGGTGTACTACAGGCTGATCGTCCCGATAAGGTAATTACTAAATGCTAATATACAGAACTGCGTGTATTTGTTCTTTACACACGACACACAGTACGCTACGTCTTCGTTCTTAAAAGGGGAGAAAAACATTTATCGCGGATGGACCGCCGTTGGCTGCGAACGAGTCGCGCTTCGAGTAGTTCACTGGCAACGTTGAATTAATTTTTGTTCGGGACAAAACGTTACTCGGTCCTTGTAAATTTTCCCATTGTTGAATTTATCGGTAGTAACAAGACAGAACATAATCGTAAATCTCACTTGTGTCGACAAAGCAGGTAATCGATCGCCACCTGCTGGATTACTTATTGATTACAGATCAGTCTCTAATGTAATGTAACACGCTTCGTACAGCTAATTGTTTTCTCACTACTTGTTATAAGTAAAACATATACAATTAAAATGGTACATAGTGAAGTAGAAACCTCAACAGAATTTTTTGAGGAAGTGGGATTCTTACATATTTAAATAGAACTTGTAGATTGATCTAGACAGACTAGACTCGCTGTACCAATTTTGGGTTAATTTCACTTGTAAATTGTAACGTAGAATTTTGATTCCGTTCAGGTGCATAGCTATCCCACTCCCGAGGTCCCAGGGAACACGCCTCGTCGCCGATGCACAATACATCCGCATTGTTGAACGATATCCTCGCTGGCGGACATTAAATATTACGCCTCGTGCAAACTTTAAATTAAACGTCGGTTTAAGCTCGGCCAGATTAGCCACCACGCAATGCATAAATACGGTGCACGGTCAGCGGTGCCTCGGTCCCAATGTAACGCCGGGACTTACGAGCGCCGTGTGTCCCGAAACACGTTCCTTATCGTTCCGGTATCTCGTGCAATGCCGATGTTACAAGTTCGTATCGAGTGTCATTAAGTGTGATTATATTACCCCGCCCGTTCACGTGTACTTGGTGAGGGAGAGGGAGAAAGAGAGCCAGACTCGAAGGACCCGAACGGAGGACACAGAAGGAAGAGGCTTTCGTGCCACGCTGCCAGGGCCAGGAGGGTGGGGGAGCAGAGAAGCCGCTTTTACGTCGATACGTAATTTATTGCCATATCCGATATTAAAGTATCGTGAATAAGACGAAGGGATTGGCGGAAGGTTTACCTGCGGAGCCCTTTCCTTTCTTCTGCGCCACGAGGACGCCGCGGCGTGCCGCGTGTGGGAGTTTCTTCCTGCTCCTTCGTACATGCTCCCTATGGTTTCTAGCCGAGATTCTTCAAAATGTGTCGAGTATATGCATTTATATATTCTGCGGAGATTCCCGTGGGAATCTGCGATGTATGATTAGCGGATAAGGTGGCAGCTTTTAGTAACATATGTGAATTGGGGTTGGGGGTGTTCGACGACCCTTGGGAAAAATTTTAATGGGAGATTCTAGAGGCCAAAATCTGGCGAAAATCAAGAATATCAATTTGTTGATGGAGGCTTCGTTAAGAAGTTATTACCGTTTGAAGTTAGGCTCGTATTGAATTTTTTTCTCGAAACTGCGCAGGATTTCGGGGGTATGTTTATTCACCAAAAATGATTGTAACTGACCCCCGCAAACGAAAATAATTTTTCCAGAACAATTTGAAATTTTTTAATTGCCGAAAAATTTAAGCACATATTCGAATTTTTTTTCTCGAAAATGCGTAGGATATCGGGGGTATGTTTATTCACCAAAAATGCTTCTAATTGACCCCCGCAAACAAAAATAATTTTTTCAAAATAATTTGAAATTTTTTAATAACTTTTTAACGAAGCCTCCCTGAATTGTTCACTAAGGAAAGCCACGTGCCAAAGAAGTTGTACTAGTATTAAAATGAAACCAAGTTAATTTCTACAAAATGATAATATTCAATTTCAACTATAAAATTAACCCCCTTGTCTTACAACGACGAGTCTGACTCTTTACAAGTTCTTGATGTCAATGAGACTACTCGTTCCTTACCAATTCTAATATATTAAAATCAACACATTTTTACATGCACGAGGTATTCGTAAAACAAATCGTGTCACGAATAAATTACCATACAATTTGTATAATAACCTGTGCACGTACTGTGGTATACAATAATTCGATTGAACGTAAACGTGCGAGTCATCGCGAAGGGCTTGAGTCGAAACCTTAACCTGTAATTTGTAGTTTTCAAGAGTAACAAGATGCGGAGTATCAATAGATGTAACAAACTTTCCATAAAACTCAGCTTTGTAAATTCACTAAGCTCGTTTGTGAGACGAGAAGAAACGTCAGTGGAAGACAGAACGGTCGGAAGGAATCGGAGCAAAGTTATTTCAGGCACGGAAACTGCTTTTTAACGAGGCTTTAACGAAAAAGGGAAGATAAGGTGTGGATAAAACCAAAAATTATAGTACTCCCTCGTTTCCTGGCGCCATGAATGAACCCGGTTTCACCCTGGAACGCACACTCATCTTCCCTCGTGGTAAAACTAACAAACCGTTGGACCCCCCGACCGTCCCTGTAATTTTTTAATTACGATGCCGCGTCTCTCGGTTACTCAGGCCCGGTGACTTGCAACCGGTGTCTAGAATCCACTCCCTAATTTTTAATAACACCTACCACCGGAGACCCGGTAATAAGTTTGTAGGCGGTTCTCGGAGCGTTTCGAGGCAGGGGCGGAAAAAACAAAGGGCAAGCCTTGGAGGGAACAGAATTAAAGAGAGAGATGCCGTGTATACCGGAAAACATGTTGGTGGCAACGAATTAGAGCCCATTTTGTGGTGGATGTGGAATTGTTGCCCGACGAATCCGGAAAATAATTACTTACTGGGTTTATCAAAATTATTGGTCTGGGCTGCAACTTATTACTGAACAAAAAATTCGAGATATAGGCGTAAGGAAACCAGAACATTCAAACTACGAGATTGAAACTTGGAAACCATTTGCGTGGTTTGTTTAGAAGCAACGAAGAAGACCAGATTCTGTGTTGTAACTAAGTATGTTTACGATCGCTGTAAATTACATTGAAACTGTTTTGAGTTACATTCTGAACTAATGCTATGTCCGGTGACGACACTAATGATCTGTTCAAACTATATACCAAAGTTTCAGATTTCTAACATTGTTAAATTCTAAATAAAATAGTATATAAGGCATAAAATATTTTTTTTTCAATGATATAAAAAAAACCTTGTTAGGTAAACTCCCTCTATCGTTTGACACGAAATTGAGTTTGAAAATGGGGGGGGGCGAATGTTTGCCGGTCGCTGTTGGCCCGGGTCTAGCGAGACGAGCTATTCGATCGTCGAAGGCGATTCGAAGAAACGGTTTAAAAAGCGGAGAAGCAAAGTAAAAAGGCGGATAACAAAGAAACCGCAGCAAGACATCGGGACGTTCCTCAAATCAACGTCGAGTCGGAGGGTAGAACAGCGACAGCCGGCCGAGCAATACGCGGGGCTTTATTATGCGCGCGATCCGCGCGCGTTCTAACCGAGGCTTATGAATAAATATCGTGATTTCCGTCGGCGGAGAGATCGAAACCCAAACCTAGCATCGACGGCGCAGCAACAGAACGGATCGATAAAAATTCGTCTCGTACAGGCAGCCGCCATAAATATTCCAATAAAGGTCGACCGTGCGTCGTCGGGCCGCCTTGAGAACGTTTCGTCTCTGTCCCTATATTCAATGCTCGCCGATGTCCTACTCGGTTATATCGCGCGGAACGCGATAAAAATTTTCCAAGATATTTTTTTCCACCTTGCCCCCTTGCGCTGGACGTTTCGCAACGATCATGCAGATCATCGCGACAGCGTCGATTTCATCGTTTCCGTTCTCCATTGTCCCCTCTCAACACGCGTTTTTCATGCTTCAAAATTTATAATCGATGATTTTTCGGCTCTCTTGGAAATAAATAATAGAATACCGCTTTCATGTTACGCAACATTCATTGAAACCAATTACATTTTTCTATATTTTCATACGTGCTGTTTCATAATCATTTTTGTGACTTCGAGCATTGTCCATACAATTGTAATAGCTGCAACGTTATTCGCGCCAAAATTAATTTATAAAATCCCGTACCGTTATAAAAGGGATACGTATTGATAAATTGTCAAAGGTGCCGTACGAAAATGGCTTGGTTGACCCGACGAGCGTTTCGATATTGTTATCACTATTAAAAATAAGAGCTATTATCAATGTATACATATTTAAACGGGCGGAGGTATAAACGTTGTCCCCGCGTTATCGGTGTAAATGCGCGTTTCGGACCGTAAATATGGTCCCCCCCTCCCCGTTACAATAAAATTATCCACGTAAGCGTAAAACGTCACCGAAAGGATCGAAAATCCAACGACACGGTTCGTCGAACGAAACAACGATTACGTAACGCAGAAATCGCTTTGAAAATCAATTTACGATCGCAGTCGAATCGGTCGGCCGTCCCATTCAATTTAAATATTTAACGGAAGAGAATAATAACGGTCCATTATTCGCGACGATGCTGCGCGGCTGCCCTATCGGCAAGTATTATTAATGTTACCATTTACCATCGCTGTTGGCGCAATTGTCATCACGCCAGACAGTACACGGCACTAATTACCATCACGGCAGCCTATTGTTCCACTTAAAGCCGATTGTTATCGTTACGCAAATTGCAGTCAATGTGGTGTGCGTCAATAATGATTTCGCACCGATATCAATTCCGCGGAACGACCACGCGGATACGGGAACGTTCGCCACGGCCAATAATAATTTTTCTTATTGTTAACGACATTCCGATCGTTAATAAGCGGAGCAGAAATGCTCCTCCATCGGCAGCGGACAGCGAATAAATGACCGACTACGTAATCGGACAAAATAATCACCGGGTAATGTTTTGATAGATCGGCGTGATCGAACTGGCCCGATACGATACGCGTAGCGGGAGTAAAACGAATTTGCGAATTGCCCTTAACAAAATTTATCTCGCGTAATTACACCTTTCTTAGCCTCGATAGCGACACGTATCGCGCGACCACAGATTACTTTGTTAGCGTTTCAATTGGTTCCAACAAGCAGACGCAATGGCGTAGCTGGAATTTCTGTCGCCTGGATCTCCCCTACCACTTTTGAGACGAATTGATTTGCAACCGACACCCCAAGATTACACTTTTGAACCACGAGAGTTCGGGGGCAGCAACCGCGGTAAAACTTTGAACTAATTTCTCTCGTCGAGGTATCCTTCTTTATTAATGTCATCGCGATCGTAATCCAGTCGACGCTCGTATTTATCCAGTCCGTTAGACGTCGCAGGATGTCTCGGATCTAAATTATCTCGTTTCGTCGTTATTTGTATTTTATTGCCCCGACGAAGGGAACTAGTTATTGAAAAAAAGCGAAACGATACGATGTGGAAATTAGAAGACGCGGTGCTATTTTAGGAATGCCGACGAATGAAATATCACTGAATATTATTCGACGTCGAGAAATCGTTCGGCGCGATGCGACTCGGAGCGATAAAATTCCATCGCCGTTAGAGCCGATCGTAATTATCCGGCCGTGTTTATAGATCACCAACGGATCAATTAATGCGAGGGGAGAGACGGAGAAAAAAGGGGGCCACCGAAGGCACAAAACACGCGTCGTTTTATAATACGGTACGCGACGTGGCCGCGATCTTATATCAACGTCTTTTCTTGCCCGAAGATAAATCTTGCGTGATCGGCTCGGCTTAAGAACCGTAAACACGATTGAGCATAGAAACGGTGCGTTTTGTCGTTCCGAGTGCACGTACAGCGAAATAGCCTCCTCGTTAGATCCTCGTAAATCTTCGTGTCGACGAGTTCTCGATCGGCGAAAAATTTATCAAACGGAAATTTGTATTTCTAATAAAGGTAAAAACAATAATACGTCTTCACTGTACCGAGATTACGCGTGTTAAGAGACTTAGTAACCAGTGAAAATTAATATATACACGAAATATGACGCTGTTGTTGAAAATAATAAAAAGAAAAGTGAGCAATAGAAACGTATAAAGTAAATTATTGTTGTTATTATGAACAAAATGGTATTTTGTCGAGTCGATATAAAATCGATCGAGTCGCGACGCTGTGGCAGGTTCGCATCGAGCGAGGAAAACTCCGCGGAAAGGACGCGTCTGCAGCGAACGCTGCAACGCGAGTGGACGCTTTCTGGCTCGGACAGCGTCTCTTATTAGCCGCTAAGGCGTCGCGACGCCCTGGTTGCAGAAAATTCCGCGAGATGGGGACGCTCGTAAAGCTGACAAGCACGAAACAGAGGGCAGAATGAAGCAACGACACGGGGGCGTCGCGACGCTTCAGAAACCGCAAATCTACTCACAATTTTTTTTCCCCCCATTTCTTATCGCTTTTTACGTTTCAGGAATTGGAGTATTCGTTCGAATTCGTTGGCACGACCTTCCATTATCGAGAGAAACAACTTTAAAAATCGTAACAAATACCTAGTATAGATTGTATTCGATTAGAATGTTTTCGTGAACAAAGATAAGAAGTTACCTTCTTAGATTATAGAAAACTTATAATCAGCGAAAGGCACGCGTACCTATCTACTGAATATTTCAAGTTGTTTTTCTCGAGAATTAAAAATAGAAATAAATTTCATTCTGAACTTTCGATTTTCGATCATGAGACGATTTATTAGACATCCTACGCAATAACAAATTTTAAAACCCATCGCACTGGACATAATAGCTGAAATAGAAACGGAGACTTGTCGCTCTGATATGTATTTATTTTTAATTTTAGTACAACAAGATTGTTTAATTTATCTACTAAAACGACGTTCGATCAAGAATCGGACTGGCAACCACAACTAGAAAGATATTCGTAGAAACTCTCGAGAAAACATGTAATGGAAAATTCACTAGGAGACCTTGGTTTCGAGGCGTCGCGAGGTTCCTCGGTGCCGCGTTGCCCGCGTCGTCGGCAAAAAGAAATATCGACGCGTGTTTTAACGTACACCTCGTATGGCTGCCGAATGCATCTAGGCTGTCGTCATGGGAATATAAAAGGAAGCTGCAACGATAGACAGATAACCAGAGGAGGACAGACGCCGGCGGAGGGAATCGGAGCGAGGGTAACGAGGGACCGGGAGGAGGAGGGGGGTGTGGGGGGTGAGAAAGGGTGGGTACAAAGGAAAGAAAAATCGAAGGAGATGCTTGTCACCTCCTACACCTTGCACCGTTCGTGCGAGTCCTACACGCTTTTCCATTCTACATACGCCTCCTTTTCTGCATCCCTCTCGGTTCCCTTCGCTCCACCCCGTTCCGCGCTCTCCACCCTACGTCTTCCACGGCGTCTTCTCACCCGACGCTAACCGTCCACCCCTCCGCCCCCACATGGAGGATAGACAGAAAGAGAGGAGGCGAGGGGATCGTACCCGTCGGAGAAAAAGGTGGCCGAGGAACACCGTGGAGGGGATGTGCTTGCTTCGAGCATAGCTAACTAGCTGAATCTGAATCAATACTTACTTCCGCCCCCGACCGTCTCCCATCTTATTCTCTCCTGTTATTCCTCTCCTTCCTTCGCCCCGACTACCCCTAGGGTCCTCATTTTTAGCGAAAGGACTTTCGGGATACCCTCCTGCACATACCTCTCGCCCCGTTTCCGTTTCCCACCCCTACCGCGCCGTTACTCTCCGCGTTACTGTCTTTCTGTCTCTCCTTATTCACCCTTCTCCACCCAGGGACACGTCCCTTCTTATCGACGTCCTTCCTCCCTTTTGCGACCGGCATTTTTCGATCGTTGCGACGTTTGATCAGCCGAATTCACGCTTCCGCGATCCTCGCCCATCCCAGATTTCGTTTGCGAGACTCTCGCGAGTGGGTATCTCGAGCCCGTCGAGCGGAACATCGGATCGTTCTACTTCATGGCGGACGTACCGCCTGAATTTTCGATCGTCGCCACGTTTAGATTGCTGTTTAGTGATTTACCGCAACGGACCGAGATTTCGATCTCTCGGTCCTTGGCGATCTTACGGGGAACTATTCCAAACAACCATTTTGACAAGACTGTGCACGGACGATAAATTGCACCCCATTCCCACAGCCTGAGAATTTTAAATCGTTCTGCATTATACATCAAAGTATTTCTACGATAATAAACGTAATTGTTTCTGTCGCAAATAAATCGGTTCGTTATTTGTACAAACAATGTACGGTATGTCGAAGAAAGGGGAATTTGCATAAACGAATAACCACGAGAAGAATAGACCCGAGGCAGTTCAGGTTTTAGTCTACCTACTTTAAAATTCGAGTCTCCTCTGTGGCATCACGATCTACTGACTGCCACGACTCGAGGGCCGATTCGAGGGGTTGTTTCCCCCTGCCAACCTACGAGCATACCCTCCAAGGTTTTACGACACCGTTCCACCGCAAGGCTCTAAAACACGGAGCTTATCTCTTAAGTAAAAAGTACAGGAAATCCTAGCTTCACGCAGATTTCTCTTCTCACGACGGAACCGAATTTAATTTCTCCCTGAAAGTGTCCAGGTCAACGTTCGTTTTCAATTTATACATTTGTACATCGTCGATGAACGTTCCACGACTTAATGTTTCTATGTTTATTAAGGGAACAAAACTTAATAAATAAAATAATAAAAAAATTAATAAAAAAGTCGCGAATAAATCCCTGCACAGAAGTTTCGTCGCTATTCGCCGGTTCTGCCGTCTTTGACGCGTCTACACTACTCAAACAGTT
The DNA here is from genome assembly GCF_013123115.1 of Colletes gigas. Taxonomy (NCBI): domain Eukaryota; kingdom Metazoa; phylum Arthropoda; class Insecta; order Hymenoptera; family Colletidae; genus Colletes; species Colletes gigas. The sequence goes on along the minus strand of NW_025106659.1, from coordinate 448,706 downwards.
ACGCGCGGGACGTACAATTATTTCCATAAGCTATCCTCAAGAATTCGAGTGCTCGCGTGGTCGTTCCTCAAGTTTAAAACGGAATTGTATATTTCCTCTATGCACGGTCGTGTTTTCGCGACAAGGCCCGTATCGAAAGACCGTCCAATATCGCGAATAGAAATAGGTCAGCGAATAGAAACCTCGCCTTGCTACGGAGACGATCAAACTGTGTTTCGATACACAACGTAAACGTGATTTTTCTTTGTTTTATCGTGTACCTGTGACGTTTCGATAGCACGTATTTTACAGCCGCGTAAATATCGATAACTCTCGAACGCGTGGACAGTTTTCGTTGACGTTTAAATAGTTGATAAAGCGCGAATAACGCTCGACAGATGGCAGCGGTAGCGTCGCTAACAGAAATTTCGTACGGCTGTCTGTCAGACAGGCTGCGTATTTGCGTCTGGGAGTCTCAGATGGGGTCGAGGCTCCGAAAGAAGAGGCGCGAAATAGAGAAGCACGCGCGAAATTCATAGGTGAGATTACGACGGTCTCGCGTACGTCGTCGCCTGCCTCCCCCCTTGGTTAATTCCACCTCCGGCGGCCCCGACGCTTTCTCTCGTCGAAATGTTCCGACGTCGGTACGGCGGGGGCCTCGCGGATATTATAATTCCCTGGGTGGCCGCGGGCTAATTGTGTTGCGTGGGTGTGAATATGGTTTATAGTTCGGCGGAAAAGCTGGCTGCGGGCCAGGCAAACGAGCTCACGTGACGTCACGCGACGGAAATACCCGAGCAGGCTAATTAGGCGAGGCACCTCTCCTCTTACGCTCGAATGCAAGCGGAACCCATGCGTCGCGACGTTTCTGCAACGCCATGGCTGGAGATGCGTGCTCGCGTGCGCTTGCAGGGGGTCGTTGCGACTCGAGGAACCAGGGGACGGAGGACAGGGGTGCTCGAAACCCCCGAAAAGATACCCAAACGCACTCCTTCGAAGTTGAGGAGTCGATGTCAATTTTATCGAAAAAAGTTTCTCGACGAACGAAGAATTTTTGGTTAATTAATTAGAAGCTTATTGAGCAAGACTGTCTATCGAGATTAAATTTTATTCACTGAGTTTTCAATTTAATTAATCGACGTTAAAAAACGAACGGTGCCCACAGATGGCGACCTTGCGTAGTTTCGCCCCCATCCACGAACCAAATTCTGTTTGTCTCGTGATTATATCAGATAAGCGAACGCAAAATGGCACACCGGCTACGAATTCGAGATCCAAAGACCACGGAATAAGTTTCTGCGAACGCGCACCCGATACGACCTTGTTTTCGATGTATAGCTTGTTCCGTGTTTTACCAACTATTTATTTACTTTAAAAGAAACCGTTCCGTATGGCCAACTGCCAGACCGATGGAGATCTCAACCATAAACTGTTGAATACATTGAAGAACTCCTGGTAGGGATTTGGTGGTAAGCTGGCGCGATACGTTCGTGCATTCGAATGTTATCGGAGGATGTTGCATAAATAACAAACGTTGGTGCCTCGTATCCAATTGCTCCGCGTCTAAGCAAGCGATTGAAACTTTACAAAGGTTGTCTGTTTACTGTGAAATCGGAACGTTGGGAATGCCTAATTTCTAATTTCTCGAACGATCCGATGCAAAGAACTGTTTGCGCGTGCGTCGTGTCGTAATCCTTGCGCGTGGTTTCAGAAAACGTTGCAATATCCTTCCTGTTAACGTCGTAGACATGGCGAAAGGTTCTTTTATATCGTTAAAAGCTGGGGATTCAAACCAAAGGTACATATTCAATTTTCATTTTTTTTGTCAAATATTAATCAGGAATATTATTAACAAGCGTAATCTCCTTCCCTTTCTATCACTTCTTTCCATTTCTTAGGCAAAGCCATTATTCTATTGGTGTAAAACATCTTCAGTTTTTTATTAAAATATTCCAGGAGATAGCTTTGCACATGTTCAATATTATCGAACTTTTTGCCCACTAAAAAATGTTGCAATCCTCGAAAAAGGTGATAAACGGTGCAATATTTCAAGAATATGGTGGGTGTCGTGTCTCATCACCGAAACTCATACTGCATTGGATGACGAAAATGAATTTTTAAAAATTTGGTAATTCACAAAGTTCGTCTCTAGACTGTCCAGGAACCCCAATGTGTATCTCATCGCTATTTGTTCAGAGAATATGTCACGAAGGATGTTCACGTTCAGCGACACGAACTTTTCGACATAATGTTTTTGGTTATCAGGCGTGAAATGTTGCAGGTTTCGGGCACTGCAATGCACAAATGACGTAGGACTCGACTTGAAGAAAGGTCGAGAGAAAGCTTAGAACGGTGGGCACATTACACCGTGATTGTAATGCTTACCACATATCAAGAAACAAACTATACTTACAGGATCCGTGTAGCATGGTAATGGAAACGGTGCGAGACAATCTGCACCGCTACCAAGAGAAACTACCAGCCCAAATGATCCGCGACGAACGCGAATAGAACTTGCACAAGGTCCGCTTCCTGGTCGTGGCCGATCACGGCGTACCAAAGCCACCGGGATCCCTAATTACCCCAACGCCCAATCGCGCCGGTGGCAGCCAACACGGTCAATCCGATCGCCTCTTTTCCGTCAGCGATTAAGAGAGAAGGAAGCAGATCAGGGGAGGCGGTGGGACGCGGTGGGGTATACACGTCGAAGCCCACGCGCTTAATTTGCATCTGGAACGACGTCGCTGCACGCACCGGTTACCCTCGCGGGTACCGGGGGCCCTGTGTAATTAGCGGCGCATAGCAATTAACCGAGAGGAGCGGTCCGTGCGTGCGCGAACGCGCGCCGACCGGAGCGGAGCGGATACCGCGCGCGCGGGGGGGAGCAGGACGCGGACGGGAATGCCCCGTGGAAACGCGCCGCGAAGACACCCGTTTCCTCGGAACAATGTAAACCGGCGTGTAAACGGTGTAAATACGAGGGGTGGCCAAGCGGGCGTGACTGCGTTAAGTCAAGTTAAGTCGAGGTTAACTCCCTTAATTACTCAGATTTAATCAAAGCCCCCGGGGGTGTGTGCGTACAACAAGGTACGGGACATAAACTAACCGCGAGGAAGAGGAACGGGGAACGAGTTACCAAGCGGGGTGGAGGGGGAGGGGGTCGAGGGGCGAGAGGCTGAGGCAGAGGCGAAAGGAGAGGGGAGGAGAGCTCGCACGCGAGCGAACAAGAGAGGAACGAGATATGGGACTGCTCGCGACTCCGGTTCACGGTTCCTCGTGCGCGAGCGGGGCGTCGCTCGTCGGTGTGTGCAAGCGCGAAGGCGTCCGCGCGCGATCCGAGTAGAAGGGCCCTGCTCGCTCGCTCGCTTGCTTGCTTGCTTACTTAACGAAGATTAATTGCGCTTAAACCAACCGCGTACGGCCTCGCCACGGCTGCGCTGCTACGAGCCTCGTCGTTGCCCGCGCATTCTCACGTGACCCCACGAAATCTTGACCGTGATCGAGGATCGAGCAGACTGCCCCGCGCGGTATGCGTGATTTAAATTATCTCGCGCGGGAACCACCGCCCCCTCCAAGCGTCTTCGAACGCTTTCGCGGATCGGGAAATGCGCGGAGGGCAGGGAGGATTTTTTTTTTTTGAGGGGCTCGATTAGCCTCTTCGTGCTTAGTTTTCACGCTAAACCTTCCGGCATTTCGTGTATACCCATTCCTACCATGACCGGTTAAATGACTAGTCTTTCTTTTTCACTGTTGGATTTTCTAACCGTCTCACGTTGTTACAAAAATCATCTTCAGTGACGATTGTATATGTCTGGAGTTTTGGCCATGGGTTCTACGAACTCAATAATGTTTATTATAGAAAAATTCGCTCTCGCCTTTCTTCTGCGGGTGAAGTCATAGCCTTGTAACAGATCTCTTAGAGAACAGAATTGAACTCTTAGATATACCTTTTTACGTATGATTTAATAAAAAGTACATTCTACCAGTAATTATTGTCGTTTCATTCGAATCACACGTCCCATAACCCTATCTTTTCCAATATTCACTTTTACGAAGCAACGTAATTTTTGCATTATATCTATAAAAAGTTGCATTTTGATGTTTATTCATAAGATATCCTTCTCTTTTATGTTGAAAAATTTTTAAATTTTCATCGGATAGAAGATAAAACGCCCTTGAAAAGGAATCTTCTTTCAAGTCGATACCGCAGTTAATTCCGGAGAAAACAATTATTTACGAAAAATTGACATAGTAATTATGCAAGCATCTTGTATACAAATTTATATTAATTCTCAATTAAATAAACAATTTATGATCTAGTTTTATCGCACATCAGTCATACGATCAATAGGAAGTGGTGAAATTTCTTTGGGTATGTAGAGACAAAGTAAATTTCAAAATAAACAAAGAAGACAACGTAATTAATAACAGTTGGTACAGTCATCGGATAGAGGATGAAATGCCCTTTAAAATGAGCGTTTGTACAAGCCGATAGCTCATTTAGTTCCGGAGATATAGCGATTTTAATTTCAAGTCGACGCGGTGGCTAGTTTCGGAGCTAGGGGTTTGTTTACGTTTCGTTGTTGCGCTCGCGAGTTCATTGCTCTCGCGCGCGCGTCAATAGTAAACAGTGCGTAGTAAATTCTTGGAAATACTACGCCGAAACTGGGTCACGACAGTCACGTACGCGGGGTAGGTCAGCGCTACGCACGTGCGACAAAGAGGTCCGACGCGTTAGACGAAGACAGCGATAGTCGAATTAAGAAAAATTACCTTTTACATAAATTACGATATCTCGAAAACGGGAGGTCCGATCGGCAAAAACCAAAAACCATTTTAAAGGGGAGGCTTTGCTGCTTCTAACAATGCCTCAATAATTAACAAAACACTAATAGTTTCGGAACTGCACGCGTCTAAAGTTTAACTATTTTTAATACGCGTTGTTAGTGGAAACTGAAGCGAGCGACCGAATAACCTATGTAACGGTCAGTACGAATTAAGAAGCAAGAGGGTACTGAAACGAGTGTGAGAGAGAAAACATAATTAAGTGAGAGCAAGAGAGAAAGTTACATACTTCTAGGGTTGTTGATTACGATTGCTTCACCGAAGTAAAATGCGCGAATATTCTTTGAAAATATGATTAAACGATATCGAGATAACATATTTTATAAAAGTTCACCTCTGTTTTTCTAAACAATCGGAGGCCCCCGTGTCCGGTAAATGCGTTCCGACGTCGTTAAATCCTACCGACCACAAAGACGTAATTATACCTGGCGCAATTACGTAATCTTCGCACCAGATCTTTTCACGGGCATAAAATTGCGATTAATTTACACCGGGGAGCGCGCTATCAATGAATCGTGGCTGCTCGGATGAACGAAAAGGAAAAAGGAAGGAGGAAAGTAAAATAGCCAGTTCTGTATAGGTGCTAGGTAACGTCTCCGCGATAACAATCGCGCCGTGGTAGGGGGTGGTGGATGAAGGTTGAAGGTGTAGGTGGAGGAGGGCAGCGGCCGACCCGGGGGCCGCTTTTGTTGTGTATAAAATATTATTTCGCCGAGGCCGGGCATTCATTCGGTAGGAGCTTTCCTTGAAAGGCGAGCTCAAAGATTAAGGACTGCTTGGACGGTAGGATAATTATCAAGAAAGGAAGAATTCTGAAAGCGCGGCTCACCGAGACAAAGACGGGGGTGGAGTATCTTGACCAAGTTCTTTCTTCTCACCTAGCCTCTCCCTTCTTCCACCGTCCTTTTTAAGTTTCATTACGACTCTGCATCAGGACTCAGATTAATTTATATATCTTATCCTTCGGCGCAGTATTTGCAAGGGTTAACGTATCGGTGAAGGAATTCGAACAATTTAAGAAGAAAGAACTCGTATTCGGCGGAATTACAGTCGGGGGTCAGGCAGACCTAATTGGAGCAACCGAGTTACAATTTTTCGCCGGAGCACCGAAGGGTTAATCGTTGGGAAACTCGTCCGGGCAACAAAAGAGATTAAAACGGCGACGATAAAATTCGCCTTCGGTAAATTGAACTTTCCTCCCCTTTCTGCGGGCCGTTGGCGGAATATTAAAATAAATGACGGTGGATATCCCGTTATTATACTTTGTTATTGGAGTGCTTCGCCCCGTAGTCCTTCGCGACCGAATATCGCGGTAACAGCTGCCGCGTTGAACGGCCCGGGCTAATAAGGACGAAGGGGGATAATTATACGACGGCTAATTGCCCGACATCTCGACTCGCCGCGAGACATAACGAAATAATCTCGAGGCTCTTCCCCCGTATCTTTTCTTCTCCGAGCCGCTGTATTCTCAGCCGAGCGAAGCCACCCCCGCAAGGGATTCTTTTCTCTCGGTGAAATTAATTCCTGTTACGCGAGACCGGAGGTTAAAGGCGCGTGCTTGATGAGCTTGCTTAGTCACTGTTGCTTCTTTATTGCGAGCCAAGGAAAAATTCTGAATATTTACGATTCCGCTGATTAATGTCGGGGCGAGGATTGCAATTCCGTGCCCGGTGAGCTGCTACTTTCAACGGGAACATCTAGACTGTACTTTGTTCGATAAAACGTTCCCGACCAGCGATCTAAATTCATCTCCACAACGATAAATCCTCTCCTAACGAATTATGCCATCACGCGTTTTCGTTGTGTTTTAATTTACTAAGATTTTCGCGCCAGTAAACAGCTCGAGTGTACAAATTATAATCGATTTATCGACTTGGAAAACTATAACTCTTCTCCTCCTCTGGAAAACTCGTAAAGTTTCTCGAAATGTCAATGCTTCCAAGTTGAATAGAGCGAGATTCCAAAAACGCTGGTTCTGGATAATAATTATTGGGCAATCTATTTAACTTTGGTATCGGGACGTGGTCACGGGCTAAAATTCACGGATGCTAGCTTCTAATTTACACTGTCCTCGGTCCCGCGGCACGCAAGGCGGCTTTCCTTCGCCGCGTTCCAGGATTCCTACTCCAGCGGCACGCTCGAATCCGCCCGGGGAAGGTTTCACGTGCAGAAATGCAGAGAGCCGTCAGCAATTTCGCGAGAAACGATTCTCTCTCCTTCTCTGTTACACGTCCCGTAGTCCTTTCGGGCCAACGGGACGCGCATTCGCTGGCATTATAATCACAGGGTTCGCGATCGGGGCGAAAAAGGGGAAGAATGGCTCCTCCGCCGAGAGGATCATTTTCGCGGCGATAATTAGGCGCTCGAATCACACGATGAAAAATAACGAGGAAATGATTGCTAAGAGGAATCTCGGCGCGAGTGTGCGTTTAAACACTTTAATAAAAAATAATAAAGAAGACTGCAGGGACAGGTACACGAAACCGTTTATCGAAGGGATGGCGGCGGACCGTGATAAAGAGGACCGTCTTAGGGGTGTTGGCGATCGTCCTGCGGTGACTCGAGGTGACGACGAAGATGCCGGCGCAGGAGGAAGAAGTTAATTAAGTAATAAAAAGTTACCAGCCACGGGGTTTTCCCGTGACTGCCCCCGACCGGCTGAAATTAAAATAAACATCCTTTAAATGAGTCGCAGCCACGGTATCCACCCCCCGCTTAACTAGATCCGCTAATTAATTCCAGGCCTGTGAAACCGAGAGGAACAAAAAGCCTCGTGGGTGGAGAGGCTCTGGATTCTGTCCTGGTGCCGGAGGAGAAGCGAAATGGGGCTTGGCGGAGGGTGAAGGAATGGTGTATTAAACACCGCGAAACCAGCCGCCGCCTGACTCTTTAATTAGCCACCCCTAAAGTACCGCCGGGAGTGTCGAGGGTCGGTGTCGAGCAACAGGTGAGATGCAAAGCAAGGGTTATTCTTGGCTTTAGAGCTTCGATAGGCCGCGGAGGGTGAGTGGGCAGCCCCGTAACGCGAATGCACCGTGGCCCCAGGTTCAGCGATATTACAAAGAGATAACCGCGACGACGTGGAAAGATAACTGTCACCGTTAACCTCGATCGTCTGTTCCCTCTGCTCTGGTACATTCTTACGAAATGTTTGCAATAATATACACTTCCTAATTTTAGTACATTTGAAACCTTTGCACATACACATATGGTACACGTAGAATTGTAGTCCTATATTTAAATCGCAAGCATTGGATTTGGAAATCATTTTATCCCATGAAAGTAATTTTAAAAAGTCGAACGCTTTATTATATTACAGATAGAGAGTCGTATACCTGTAAATCTCAGACAAATTTGTCACCGGTATTAAGATTTTAAACCACTCGATCAATGTAATTTTGAAAAAAAAAAATTTGTTGCACGAGTTGAAAGTACAATTTCGCAAGAATTCCCGCACGGAATTGCTCGCGCGCACAGCCATCGAAATCCCGCAACTTAAACGAGAATAAATTACTTGTCGCGCGGAAGGGTTGAAGGCGTCATCGGAAAAGTGTAGGCGCTAATTAAAACCTGTTGAGTGGCGGCTCGTGAAGCTGTAAAAGGAACGCGTCGGTGGCGGGTATTGTAATGGAGAAGGGTTGCGAGGCGATGAATATTCCAAGATTCAATCTACTTCGCGAAAGGGTTTGAGGCTAATGAAAAGTACATTATGACTGACGAAGGTACCCAGAAACGACGCCGGAGAAGGTAGCGGGGTGACAGTCGACGAGAGACGAGATCGGCGGGGGTTAAATGCGATAATTTGCGTGGGAGGGTGAACGTGGCTGGAGACGATAAACCCTCTGCCATTTAATTACGCTTAAAACATGCATTAAATATTGTCGAAGGGTGGAAGCGTCGGAAGGGTTGAACCCTTGGGCTCGTTAAACGAGCAGAGATTTTCCCTCCTCGACATTCATCCCTTCCTCGGTTCGGCCAGACTGTTACGGATTTGTAAATCCGCAAAATAAGAGCTTTCGCGTGCCTCTGCTCGTAAGCGTGCCACTTCCTTCCATATTCGCGACAATTATTCATTGTTAACGAAAAGGGCACCAAATACTAGCGACTTTGTTATTTGTAATAAAGAAGTTGCAGTTCAAATTAATTCTGTAAGATATTAAAATCTGCTTTAAAGAGCAATTTTATACAGAGTGTTCCGTAGCATGTGGGACCCATTTCAGGACTAGATTCTACACATGAAAACGATAAAAGGAAGATCATATAAACATACGTTCTATTCGACTTTGTTTTCGAGCTATGTCCAGTTATATGTTGGCATAATTGTTTCGAAAGAATTGTACAAGGCTTCCATGAAATTCGAACAGTTTCTGGAGAAATGGAAAGGGTAAGACAATCAACGATAAAACGTGTAAAAGAAGGTCGAACAGAACGTATGTTTATATGAACTGTTTTATCGTTGTCATGTGTAGTATCTAGACCTAAAGTGGTATGGAGTTACGTCCATGAAAAATATGCGTTAGAATCAAAACACCCTTATTTTTGTGAAAAGTTTGGATCCTCTGAGTAGCCTCTCGAAACGTTAAGTTTGGAGCAGAGTTAAAAAATGACGGTGAAATTAGGGTCCACGCTGATTACGAGAAAAAATCAGTAACCTCGACGAGGGTGGGATGGTAGAAGCGTAAGTAAACGGTGTCGAGGAATTCGCGCCGCACCGCCGGTCACAGTAGTCTTCAACGGTCAGACAGATAGATTCGTTGTCCACATATTCGCCAACGGGGGCGGAGGGCGTCCCGACGCTTTTCCAAAGCGTCCTCGCCGGGCTATTAATTGTCTCTGTTGATTCATTTGATCGTGCTTGGGGTTCCCAAGCGAGTCCACCGACGCGACGACACTTTCGATACGGACGTCTTTTACGAGCGGCCTGCTGCAGTCGTAGAACCATCCATTGGCATCCTCCTTCTCCCTCCCTGCCCTCTCTAGCCCCCCTTCTAATTCACGTGAAAGCGTCTCTCTCGATTAAAATTAACAGGGTGGACGGTGCCAGGCAGGTGGCTTCGTTAGGGTACCGTAAAGTGCCTTCGTCCTTTGAATTTCAAGCACCATCTAAGAATCTCGTTAAACTCCATCACTGTTCCACGAGATAATTGAAACTTCACGGAAGGGTTACTTGGCTAATTTACGTACTCCGCGTTTTCCTTCCTCGTTAATCCTAACCATATTCCCGACGATTACGAGGTTAGAATCCTCTTCTCGCGATTAATTTATTTTGCAACCGGCGGGGCGGAGGAGCTAAAGAGATCATGGACGCGATAAAATTCAAACTTGTTTAACCAGTCAATTCTTCGAAGATCGTCGCGTCTATTAAATGTATACGTCGATCACGATCGAGATACCATTAATCCAATTTAGTAACTACGCATAGAGCGTCCCGGAGCAACATACTGATACGCGATCGAACGTATCTGTGTCAATAACGTAAAAGAAAGTATTGATAAACGTGGATGTTTAGATTACAAGTGTTTCGATTCGTTACCGATATTGTGGTTATTGTATATTTCTCAGTAATTCTTCCACGAATCGTCTTTCTAACCCGTTTAATTCTCTCGCCGCAAGTCCGAATCGAACGAATGGTATCACGAGTATCGTTTCGACGGTCGGAAGAATTGATTTCGATGAGAACGGGTCGCCTGTAATAGTACCGATAGACACGGAAACGCGGAGGCTTAAATTCGTCGCCGGAAAGGGGGGTCAGATTAGAGGTTTCCAAATCAGGACAATTGAGTGCGCGAGGCGCAACCGCTAATAACTCATTTCCGGCGTTTAAAAGTGATACGTGCGTCCCTGCGCATGTACACGGCTCTATCTCGTTACCACGTTCATCAAGGAGATCGTGTCATCAATATTATTATCCTCGTAATTTTTCTTTTGACCGAAGGAAGTGCCATCAATGGGAACATTAAGACTATATTATCTATGATAAATATTATTAGTTCATCGTACGACTCACGCGTCTATTTCTGGGTAATGGGGTTCCTTTCACAGGGAACTTTTACTTTTATAGCCAGACGTGTCGCTTTGTCAATGCTACAAGAACTAACGTCATTCTCTATCTATTCTTATAATTATAGAAAAAAAATAATATGCCAGAAATGTAGTTGTAGAATAAATTTAATAGGGTTCCTGGTGTCGTTCTGAGAATGAAGCGATTACAGAAAGTAACAAGGTTACGAACGAAACAACACGCCCAACATCTCCTCGATGGGGAAAGAACTGCACGCGAGTATGTGTGTCTTCGATTTTCCGTTCTGTGTACTTTATGGCAACGATTCGGACTCATCGACGAAGTTGAAGATGCGGCATTGACCTACCTTCCTACGCAGTATAACCGTTTCCTTTCCAAATCGAGGAAAAGAGTTCACAGATCGACGTAACATACAATTTAAATATTTTAGTTAAATTTAGATTTATTCGTTGAAAAACGCGCGCGAACGAAGTTCAAGGAAATAAAAATATTTGGAGTACTATTTCAATTCGTTCGAAACGTGGAATTGTTGACTGTAAATTCCTGCTACCGATCATCCGACCTTGTTCTATAAACGCAATGATTATTTAGCTGCGATCTCGCGTACAATAAAATTCTCCCCGGGCGAAGTACAAATTTTCCACACAATAATTACTAATTTTAAATACACCGACGAAGTTCACTGTATGAATGATTTCGATATCCTTCAACGTCTAACTAAAAATTAATCACGAATAATTCAACGAATCGAATCCTCCGCTTCTCCCGAATCCGATCTTTGGGTAATCTCTTCTGCTACGCGCGAACCAACGCATTACGTTTTTCATTCTCACCGCCTACTGGCCGTCTACGTACTTCTTAGTACGTCTGGTAAATTGAAGATACCCTGACGGGACTCCGGAAGCCCGCGAAAGGCAGAATTTACATTTTCTCAAGTTTAAAACATCTTCCTCGTATATCTCGCAAACGTACTTGGCAGCAATCAAAGTCAAAACTTAAATTATTATGTCAAAAACTAAATGAAATGCAAGCACGTGTAAAAATCCAAACATGTCGGACGTCGTACGTCAAAGGTAGACTGACTAGAAAACGTAATGCGTATTCTAGAAAGACGAAAACACGTGTTTTCCTTTTTACGCGCAACTATATTTCATTTGGGTTTTGACACAATAATTTCTGTTTGGAGTTTCAAAGAGACTTTGTAGCGATGCTATGGAATTTATGACCTTGAATTTACTCGATGAATTTTGGTCTTTTTACGCTTACTTACTTTCGATGTATATGTGGTCTCGTTATAATTAATGTTTAAATAGTATCCTTGTATATTGATTGGTTTTCTTTAGTCAGGTATAACTTCAGACTTGGATTTTAATTTGGACATTTTATACAATAAATTGTGATACATGGAATACTTGTTGCTAAACGTATTTCTAAATATGCATACATTTGGATACGAAAGTTATTCACTTTGATTAAAGAAAAGTCTTCCAATAGTTGCTCCAAAATAATTTGTTGCACGCGAAATGATCAGCCCTCCCGTGGCATATTTAATTAGAAAAAAAATAAGGTCGACATCATCGTTGATTTCCTTGAAAGGAGTTTGCAACGCTTTATTTGGACCACATGGTATATATATGTATGCGTTCTTTGTATGGTTTTTATTACGTATATTTTCTTATTTATAGTCTTTACCACCGAGGTGGGTCATAAATTGACCGATACGTTGGGCTCGATAAATTTATTTTTGCCTGGAAGTGAGTGCTCACTGTGACCAGAGACGGTAAAAAGAAAAAGGACATTCACACCACCGTTTGTGTATTTGCCCTTATCGGATCACGGTATATCGTAAAGGACAGTGAGATTTATTAAAAGATCGAGATATCGACGTTTATGTAACCCGAAGGTGCATAAACCCCGCGCATTGAGGAAACTAAGTAACGAGCGAGCCCGATGGAAGTAAACGCCCTCGTGTCGACCGAACACCGGGCAATCATTCACACCGTTCTATCGTGTACAAGATTATTTCCACGGTCCGCGGAACGACACGTCGTCTAGACGTTCCTGACGGAGTCGATGACCATACCCTATCCCCCTCGAGTCCGCCGGACCCGGTCCACGGCCGGATCCGTAGTTTCCACCTCCTCGGAGGTGGAACGATCGGTCTGTCCGGTCGCGGTGTCGGCGGCGGTCGAGGGCGAGGGAAAAATAAAGATAAAGCCTGAGGAATTAATTAGGACCGGGTAATCAAGAAGATACCGCATGGGACCCAAAGGTGGAAACGTGAGGAAGGCGACGACGAGGATCGGAAGAACGAGGAGGAGGCGGAGGACGTCGACAGCCACGGCAAAAAAAGGTGCGAAGGAAGAGGTCGCGTATAAATATTCACTCCTGTTCAACACTGTTCGAACGACTCGCTTATCCCTGGATTGAGCAGATCCACGGTCTGGTCTCTCCTACATCCTGCCTTCCACCACCTCCTGAATTCGAGCTGGAAATTCGAAATGCCTCGTCCGGCATTTTATTTCGTTTTCTTCTTCTTCGGGCCTCTTCTTCTTCTTCCTCACCCCTCCGCTCGGTGCACCCCACCCTCCCTGGCCCCCTCCCCACCCCTCCCGCCGGACCCCTTTTGCCGACACTACTCTTCCTCTTGTTCAGCCCGTTCTCCGGGGCCCTCCTTGTCCCGTGGTCGCGCGGTCGTTTCGCTCGGGCAATACGGGCCCCGATCTTCGGGCCGTGAGTAACGGCTATTCCAAGAAGTTGTTTCAGATAGAGGGCTAATTTGTTCGCGTGCTCTTCCCGCGCCCCTCGCCCCCAACCGCCGGCAAACATACGGGACTGAGGTGCCCGACGTGTCTCTCACCTTCGGTGCGCACCCGGGGACGATTTCTTAACGCGACGCGTCATTTCCATTTTATTTTATCGCCGCGTTAACGATTTTTCTCTCGAACGTGCACCCCGATCCGCGACGATCGTGGGAACAAGCCACGGCGAAGATCGGGCATAATTACCCGTCGCGTATTTTATAATTTCGATACGATGCGTTTTTACACCGACAAAATCAATCGACGAGGTACCTCTATCCGCGTGTCGAACAATCGAGTCCTCTTCTTTACATTTTCTCGAAGAATTTCCGCGATACCTTCTTGTTTTCACTCGAGGATACAGTATGCCTGTAGATCGAATGTCATACTATAATCATAGATTATCTTCGCATCTAAAGATGACCAAGATGTTTACAAAATATGCCGCAATATTTCGAATCGAAAAGTCGTTTATTTTCTTTCGCGACAAACGGATTGCTTCCATAAAAAATCAGGGCAACATCAGCACCTGCAACACTGACGATCAATTTACTTTGTTTTATTTTTCCCCCGGCAATTCGACGGGGCGAGTACGTTGAAAAGGCGTTCGAAAAATGGAGGAAATTACGCGCGGGACGTCGAGCAAAAAACACCCTTATTTACTAACTCCTTGACGACACCCGCGGTGCGTAAAAGCTAATTAACTCAGCGCTGGAACGAAAACAACCGTGCAAGCTCCCATCTCCGTAACGTGACTGCGGGCAGAGAGAGAGAGAGAAAAAAGAACGAGGAATAAAAATGGAGCGGGCACGGGTATTCGGGCAGTAAATCCACGCGAACGGGTCGCACTAAAACCGCACGTATGACCGTAAAAAGGAACCGTAAATGGCCACGGCGAAGGTGCGTGAGCGCTATACGATGCTCCGTTGCATCTGAACGCGTCCATCCGAGGGGAGGGGGATTTCCTCGGGGCTGGGTGGTGAGGAAAAATGCTCGAGGCGAGAGCGTTTTTCGGGCCACCTCCGTCTCTGCAAATATGCTCGAAATATTCGCGGTAACTACGCTCGGAATGTCCAGTTCTCGTGTTTACCGCGACCCGGCTACACGCATATTATAACGGCGTATCCGTTCCCCTCCACCCGAGGGCGGAAAACAGGGATGCCGGGGGGGTTGATAACAGCGGCAGGGGGTCTGGATAACAGAAGGAAGGGGTGGTATCGCATGAGTTATTAAGATTCCGGCGCGCATGCTCGCGGTTCTTTCATCGATTCATAAGAATATCCTCTGCTCCACTGGCCATCCACCTCCACCGGTTCCTCCGCTTCCACCTTCTTTTCCACGATCTCTTTCTTTCGGCTTCAGGGACGTATCTATCCGCTGCATTATTTACGGATCCGCGACGCGAGTTATTCGCGATTCCGGATGAACCCGATTCGGATTCGGATTCGGTTATTGGAACACCATAGTACCTTGTTTCGTTCAACCCTTATTCAGGAACGTTTCTAACGCTATGTTTGATGGAAATTATTAAAAAAATAATAAAGGGTCTCCGAGGGACCATCGTGATCTCTCGAGAGTTAAATTTCAAAGATTGTCAGGACGGTGCAGTCGTGTTTACGTATGAAATTCGTCCAACTGTAGCGAGGGGTCGTGTAGAAGCGCAAAAAGGCGCGCGGGTAAATCGCGTAGCATGTATGCAAGCGTGCGTTTCACGGCAAACGGGTCAAACGATCGATCGTGCTGAACGGGCGAGGAATCGACGACGGGTTTGCCCGCGTAAACGGTAATGAACGTAGACGGTAGTTTCGGGCAGAGGTTACGCCTTCTTGAGAAACCGGTATGTATTACAGAGGCTCGCCCCCTTCTACTCTTTCGCTTACATCACGTGGGCGTGGAGAAGGAAGCTCGAAATACACGACCTCTTTCTCGAAAATCGCGCGAAAAAAAGAGCGAAGCTGACGGTTCCGGAGATCGCCGGGAGAAATTCTCTGCAACGATTCCGTCGACCGTGGAACGTATCGCGAATTAAATTAATTCAGAGCTTCATACACTGATTAATTTTTCGGCGAAAAGGTATAATTAACGAAGAGTAGTGCTGGGCACAAAATACAGGATAAAACGTAATTCGTTCGCGTAATTCAGTTTTTACGTCAGCGATTAACATTCCTTTTCCACGGTTCGGAAGGCCCTTCGTTAAAAAATATCGGGTATTTGCAGCAAGTTCTCCCTTCGAAATATTTCAAAATCTTCAAGAAATTTGAATTCCGCGACCCTCCAGAATGGTATCGATAATATTCTCGAAATCACCAAAATAAGATGAAGTAGATTTTGTACAAGCGAAGGGGGGGTGTTTTCAAAATTCTGGCAAGAACGTACGGCCCTGGTGACATAAAGTCGGGCGGGCATGCATGCTTATAACGCGGAAAAAGCGAGCGGGCATTTGCAGGGTTGCTGTGGAGGGGAAAAAAAAGAAGACGATAGACAGGGTGAAAAGCGGAGAAGAGGGTGGCGCGGCGGAGTAAACGCAAGGAGGAGTCGGTGGAGATTGCGAGAGTGGGGGTGATCTATGCGTTTAATTAACCATAGAGACGCTCCTACCAACTCTTAGCCGCTCTTAGTTCGAGCACGGCCAAGGGGGTTGCAGAGGGACAGGGTGGCCCAAGGATAAAAGAGCGAACGAGGAGACGACCAGGAGAGGGTAAGAAGGAGAAGAGAGAAAGGATTTAGCTATCGCCGGCGAAATTAACTCCGGGGAAAAACTTATAATGTGTCTTCCTGGAAAAGCAGCTCGAACGTCGCGCTCGGAGCACGATTCCCCCGCGCTGCTGCATCGAGTGCATTCGTACTGGATAATAGATTTTCGACATAATTAATTAGAAAGAGAGACACTGATATCTCTGGATCAAAGTCCTTTGTTCATATTTCAAATCAGAGACTTTTTTAATACTCTTAAATTATAATGGTATTACTGTATCGATTTTATATCGAAATCATCCCCTGTTTATGCCTCTCTCGAGAATATTATCGTTGTATTGTCGACATTCTTCCGATTAAAACGAGTCCAAACTTGACCGTATTCAAATTATTTTGAGTTCTTTAAATCGTTTTTGAAAAATAATTTAAAATAAAACTTGCGTGTCTTTTAAGTTTCATGTAATACTCGCTGACGTTTTGGTCGTCTTTGGGCGTGAAGATTTAAATATCTATAAAAAGAAATAGAAATAATTTTAGAAAATATGTACGAGAGAAAGTAATTAAAAACAGTCCGAACGAGGTCATGTTTGGATTCGTTTTCATCGGGAGAATGTCACCGATTCACCGACGACATTCCCGCGAAGATGCAACGAGCAATAGAAAAGTTTTTAATTCGCGTCGGCGGCAGTTGCATCGATACGCATGCGGCATCGCTTTGAAGTTCGACGACCGAGCACGTGTAATACGAGCGCTCGCTGTTACGCTCACTTTTGATGTATTTCGTTCGCTTTCCTCGTCGGACGGCTCACGCGTGGCTGGGTACCAGCCCTAAAAGACGAAAGGTCGATTCCTGGAATGAAAACAAGACCAACCCCGGCTAATTGCAATGCCGCGGATCTGATTTCAGTGCAGTTATCCGAAAATTACTGTTTTCACGAATATAACACGAACGGAGAAAGGAAATTGATGATATCATTTTCCAATATGATCTGATCTTAGTCCCAGAAAAGTCGAAACAAAATGGTCGAATATTGCAAAACGTTAGCAAGTGTTCCAAGACGAATAAAGGTAATTTTAAAAGCAAAGGAATTTTTTGTTAAAATATCTGACACCTCCAAAGAGTCGTAACGAAGACGTAACTATGGTTCGCGATAACGTAAACAACTCAACGTGCAGTTCCATTGTCGCAGCGGGAATCGGCTCGTGCCAAAAGGTGAGTTGATCCCCACCGTCGTTGTCCCACGATTGTTTACACATGCTCATTGTTTACGACTAGTCGAGTGTATCGAGCGACACATGTAAACCGGCCATGCCTCCATGTTTTCGACGCCCCGCCGGCATCCCCTGCGCCGACGTACCGCCCGCGACCGGCGTCGCGGATATTTTGAGATTTCTTTGGCTCTTGTCACCGCTCGCGATTCCGTTCCGAGAAAAGGGAGGTTAATGAGACATTCGCGGACAGTTATAAATGAACGATAAGGCGCACGGGGAAATGCCTTTAACAGCTGGTGTAAATTTATGGCTGCTGGTGGAACGGCAGTAAGGAGTTATAGATTGATTGGTCGTGAAATCGGCTTTAATCAATCGTACGTACCCTCTGAATTATACGCGCGCCCGGTCGAGTTAATTAATTCCAACACATTGGCAGGTCTTCTTCCTTCCTTCGACAAGACGATATTAATCTGGCCTTTCGTTACATTAATTTGGCGAACTGATTACGTTGCCCCCGTGACGGACGGGTTTTCAGACCAGGGAATCGAAACGAAGAATACAGGGTAGGCAAAGAGCAGAATAGGCTATCATTAAATCGTAATTGTTGTTCGTTATTTCCTACCGAAACTGAAAAACGATAATTATCCACTATAACATTTATGTGTGGCAAATATTAGTCTCCAAGAGTATAGCAAAAATGTATTTGATAAATGAAAGACGCTACTTAATACGTTTAATGACTTCAGTACGGAACAAGAACGATCCTTCACGTTATATGACCGTGGTCGTTCGTGGCTATCGCGAGGCGGGGGGAGGGTATGGCGGACTAATTATTATAATTACCGGAATTCACGGTCTGTAATTAGGCCACGCGGAGGACAAAACATGAACTCTCTCCCTTCGCGCTTTCATCCTGGACGATTTTTGGGTCGCTTCGGAAGCAATGGTTTCTCGTCTTGCTTGCTCCCGTGAACGTTTTATTAAATTATTTATCTTTTATTCCGTGTTAGAGATTTTTATCTAGGCATTCCGAAACGAATGCTGGGTTGCAGATGCCACTCGCGGTCCAACAAATCAAAAGTGTATCGAATTCTTTGACTATCAACTCCGAGCTGCCTCGATTTCGATTTTCTGTTGGATCCATTCCTGAGCTGGGCGACGAGTCTCGTAAAACAGTATTGAAATGAACGTAAATAATACGCGTCTACGCATTTTTTTTTTCATTAAAAATAGAAGTATATCGGTTAAACACGTTAGCCCCAAAATAATCCTCGATCTCGTTGAATGTAATTTCGAGCTCGCGAATTCCAGCATCCACGGGCACACAGGAATTTCAGCACCGCGTACGCGTTTCAGGAAACAGGAGAATCCCTACGCAGCCGGTTCGTCTTAATTACTGGTCTGATTAATCGCCGTTCTGGCGGTTGTTTAATAGCCGTACCGCTTTAGCCGGCTTGTTCGAGCATCGAACAAGTTTCCCGCAGAAATTGCAACGCCGTGTACTTTTTGCTCGCGGATCTGTTTCCCCTCTCTCGTGTTGGCTCGCTTATTAATTCGTCATAGAAACTAACTCGATCCTCTGATTACGAGAGACAGAGTCTAGCCACGCGGTCGGTTTGCGTGCATAGATATTTCTGTCGCAGGTCGACCGGTGTATACCTGTCGCGGCGTAAAAAGAGCGAAAGATGGAGAAAGAGCAGATGGCTTGCAGCACCGTGGCGGAGAGAGGCGGAGAAAGAGCGAGGGAGAGACGGGTTACCTGTGTTCACGTGTCATGTACACGGTGTAAACAGGCACGCAGTGTGCTCCCGTATGGAGCAGGAAGTGTCTCGTAATAAAAGAGTGACTTCCGTTGGTGAAACAATACCGGTCGCGGGATTACCTCGTCCTCGGTTCGTTTCCATCCTTCGACTGCCCCGAGCTCATTACCTTATCCAGCAGCCGTTAATTTGCGTCGAAAATAATTAACCGACGACTCGTGCGTCATCCTCTCTTCGCTGTTTCTTGCGAAACGCCAAGTTACCAGCGCGACGAAAGACCCTCGAAGGAAATTGTTTCGCTACTTGGAATCGTATTTTACTCGATCATAGCTGCTACGAATTTGCTACGATTCCCCCCCACCTGACAATAATTGACATTTAACCGTATTTTATTCATCGCGACGAGGATAACTAGAAAGCGTATCGATTGTGTATTCCTTAATTTACTTTTTAGAAAAAAGAATTTTGACAAGCATTATCCCCCACTCAATGACGCGTGACAGGTGTATTATTTTACCAACGAGAGTACAGTCACGGCGAGTCTAACTGCATTATGAATTTATTATAAAACGCGACTATTTAAAAGAATGATTCAGTGAAATAATCGTGTGGCGAGCGATTATTATGCTCCCCTCACACCCTCCACTCTGACCTCCTTTTCATCCGTCGCTTATGTTTCACGTGCACATACATAATTGCCATAATTTGCCTCGGACGTTATTTGTTTTCTCTCTTTAGCGAGCCCGCGATGATTATTGCAACAAAATCAACTGACACGAATTCGCTAGTGATTAACCGTGGAATCGGTCCGTCGCTACACAGGATAACAAATCGAAACGCTCGACCGATACTTCGATTCTTCTACGGGTTGTAAATTGATGTACGGTTCTTACGCCTTCGGTTAAGTTATACCCTGTGTACCAGGAATACGTCGAGAGGCTACCAGCGACCTATAGCTTCTCAGCTATCTTCGAAGTACACCCACCGATTGTAAGGTTCGTTCGCGATAACTGCCGTTTTCGAAAGCACGCAGTTCTCGCGTGATCTATGCTTTCGTTCGCGCCACGAATAAGCTTGGAACGCGTAATCGCTTAATCCAACGGCATCTCCGTACGACGTAAACGGCCCCGGAATCGTCCCAGCGCGATAGAGAGTCACACGAGCGGAGAGGGACGATCGCGGCGAGAACGTTCTGCTTTATCAGTGCAAATGGGATGCCAGCGTGTTTCCATTAATTCGAATCGCGGGGTAGAATCACGGCGCGGTATGTCCATTAAAGTCAAGCGGAGAAGTCGTTAGCCTGTTCGTGGCAACGTAAATTGCCGGGCGTACAGTACAGGCTACGTTTTAGCGAGGAAAGCCAAGAAAAATGACGGCCAAACAGAGGCGAGGAGTTGTTTTTCCTCGTAATAACGGCTTTTAACGACGAACACCGACCGGCGGATCCTCGAGTGTGAATAAAATCCTGGAGACGACGACAGAACGCGTCGACCGATCCGCGGAAACGCCGGTTAGCTTTGTTTTTCAAACTGCCGGGGCAAGGTTGGAAATAAACGCGCAACCCAATGGACATACGCTGCTCGATCGATTAACAAGCCATACTGATCCTCCAATAATTCCTAACGCTCGTAAACTTTTCGATAACGATATCGTTATTAGCAACGTTACACAATAACAAGCGTTAGAACTGTTAAATATCTCCCGTTTCCCGCGAGGTAGAAAACTAGCGTAACAGTCGACGCGTTAAACCGCAAAGTACGCAACTTGGTGCAAGAAACGAGAAATTCAACGGTCTACGAATACCTTGGCTAATTATCCGAGGATCGGATCGTTCCATTTGGAAAGCTAGGAAACGATTCGATGGACCGTAACAAATATTATTTTATTCCCCATTGTAGATTATGCTTCTATAGTTCGATAAAAAAAAAACAAAAATTGGATGTGTCGTTTGCTACGTTAATTTTGTGCAAGTATATTCTTCCAATTGTATTAATATTTAGACGATCCTCGTCCACAAAATTATGTCAGACTATTTGATTTTCCTAACCACCATTCGTCTAGCCAAGAAAGTCATTAAAGTATAAATCAAATAGCAACAACATTGGAAGAAAAGAAACACCGCTTGGCCGCGTTCCTCGACATCAGTCAAGCCTTTGAGAAGGTCTAGCGCGTGAGGCTTCTTCGTAAACTCAAGAATTTACTTCCCGGACAACCTTACAATACTAAAAGCAATATTTCGAAAACTAATTCCTGTTATTCGTACAGGAGAAACAAGTTTCATAGCGCAAGGAAATATTATCTTGATCTATCTGGAAATTAACTAGGTATAGAAACACATTATTTGCAGTTCAAGAAAGTTCTTTGCTCTCGAAGATCAACCAAAATTGGCTACTATTGTCTACCATTAACAGCTGTAACAGTGCAAGGGATTTCTCGTTCCAAGGCACACACCAATCCGGATCCACTTATTTCAATCGTGGTTCGCAGATCGTAAAGATCGGTGGATGA
The DNA here is from genome assembly GCF_013123115.1 of Colletes gigas. Classification (NCBI taxonomy): domain Eukaryota; kingdom Metazoa; phylum Arthropoda; class Insecta; order Hymenoptera; family Colletidae; genus Colletes; species Colletes gigas. The sequence goes on along the minus strand of NW_025106659.1, from coordinate 426,885 downwards.
CAAAAAAGCAACTTTGCCTTGGTCCCCGGCTGGGTTTAGCCGCGGAGGTTACGCGCGCACCGTCAGGGGATCAATTAAGCCGATCGAATGGGAAATTTTAATTTTCCTCGACGAATCGCGTTTCCCCGGGGTTCAATTTGTTTTCAACGAAGGAGGATCGAAACGATTTCCTCGCGTCCTTTCGGGTCGTCAGCGGCCGGCTACTTTAATCGCCGCGTTGCAGAACACGGTTCCAGAGGGGAACGAAATAAAGGCGATGAAAAAGCGAGCGAGCTACGATTGCCAATGATCACGCAGGTTATGACGCGATATAAAAAGAGGCCAGAAAGGAAACGAGGTAGAGAAAAAAGGCGAGACGTTACGCAGGTACTTTACCGCGCTTTTTTCACGCCACGCGTGAACACGAAATCGTTTAATTCGAACATGGCGGAGCGTTCGAGAGGAGACGAAGATGCCCGTGAAATGGACGTTCCGGTTTATCAGCGCATACGGCGCGCCGCGGCTTGTTTCCATTAATTCGCGTTGCGAGGCAAACTCGTGCCATAGGAATGCCCGCTCCGAGTCGTGCCGCGGTAACAGGCAAAACGAGCCGAGCTAATTTGCTACATTGTCGCCCGATGCACGGGGCACCGGCGAAACCACGAAATATCGATTCTGAACGGGGTCAAGAAATGCGATAAATTATCCTCAATTACGTTTACAAACGCACGAATAATACCAAGACGGAGATGCAGCGACGATCGCCAGATCAATCTTGCCCGTTCGAGATCTAGCCAATATGATCGCCATGCTTTATGCCCGGTTCTAACGCACAACTATATTACGATTCGAACGATTCTATATTAATTTTATTGGAAAACTTGAAAAGGTCGGAACGTGAATTATTAGTAATTTTTTTCGAAATCTCGCGCACACGGTGCACTCTGGAAGCCGACGTTTAACGCGATTATATTTTAACGAGGGATTATCGGGAAAGTCCGACAAGGAAGACGGTGAAAAATGCGCGTCGTTAAACGCGCTAGAAACACGACGATAATTACGGGGGTTAATCCGCGGCGAATAAACCGAACGAGGCGGCGAACGCGTTAAATTGAATACACCGGGGAACGGAAATATTCATTTTCCGCGAACGAAATCATTTATCGTCACCAGCGTATAGCCGTTAGACGCGGAAGAAATTTGCCGCAAAGGAAACAGATGCACGCTCCCGCTGGCTCCTTTTCCTTTGATATTCCCTCTCGTTCTAACGCGAGCTTGTTCGCGTTCGAACGAGCTTCTACGATCGCGCTCATGCGTGAATATGGAATCGCTTCATTTAAGACGCGTTGCTGCGTATCCCGGCGATGGAGGAAGGAAGAGGAAACCACGGTTTCGTTACGCGCGGGAAAAGGGACCATTTCGATTGAAAAAAATAAATCGAAAACACGCACTAACGTTACTTTACATGGATACGCGTGCAATCGACCGGTGGGCTTTAAGTTAACGGGGTTCTTAGAATCCTTGAAAATGATATTCTATATTAGCTAGATCGTACGGGAAGTTTAACAAACAGTCTCGTTTACGTCGATCGCGTCGATCCTTTCATTCATTCAGATTTATTCCGGAAACTGTTCGGCCAACGGAGTCAATCACGATATTCATGAGCTGATTAATCAACGGTGACGCATTAAAATGTAGCCACGATTCTCTCGATTAATCTTATTCGATACACGGGGATCGTACCCGTGCCTCTATCAGACCAGATTTTGAAAGCTGACATCGAGAAAGACGAAAATTAATTCAAGAAACGAGTTCTCGCTGAATAAATATTAAATGAGTAGAATAGTGCCAACTGGAATTATCTTGTAAGACATTGCAAAAAATGTCTCAACCGATTCCCAGAGACTCGACGAACAGTTCTTAATTAATACGTACACTCTACACGTGTTACTCCGCGATGCGGTTTTCACCGTTCCTACAGATTTACATTTTTGGGGAGATCAAAATTTTAAGTAATACTTTACAGTATCTCGTTTGTTCGCGATAATTTCTTCTTAAATTACTAAATTTTTTAGTAAAAATACAGATTTTGTCGAGGTATTAACCCCTTAGGATGACTAGTCTGACTCACGCAATCAGGCTACTTACTCATCATCGAGTCTTATATATTAAAATCAATACATTTGTATATTCACGAAATATTCGTAAAGGAAATCTATGCAACCTGCTGGGATTCATCAAAGAAACAAAATTAATTGACAAAATATAAGAAAAAAAAAATCTATCCTTTTTTGTGGCCATTTCTTGAGCGACCAAATTTAAACAAAATTAAATAGTATACGTTCGAGAAATTATTTGGAGTAAAATCGTACGTCAGGGGGTTAAATTGGAAACGTTTTAATGGATAAATGAAAAGAAAAAGGATGGAATATAATTGAGTCCTTTGGGCTGTATCCGTAGTTTTCAACGCGACGGCAAAGTGCAAATTGATCTCCGGTGCAAAAATGAGTTCGACACGGTTGACCTAATGGGACCGGCGAATTCCGTTACGCGAGGAGAAAACCGAGTCGCGACGCGGCCGGTAGAAAAAGCGAGCGAGATCTGCGTAAACGCGGAATGGTCGCGGACAAAACGCGCCGTGGAACACATCGGGTAAGGATAAAGAGATACGTAGGAAAGGACGCGCGTTCCGCTTTATCAGCGCACACGGCATACCGCGGCGTGTTTCCATTAATTCGCGTCGCGGGGCAAACTCGTGCCGTTGGAATGCCCGTTGAAGCCGAGGAGAGAAGTCGTTAGGCTGCGTGCCGTTCGGCCGGGCAACCGGTTTTCCCATCGGTGATTCGTCGTTAATTCGCCGATGGAGAGTAAGTAATCGCACGCGTACCAACGACCACCTCGAGTGTGTTACACGGTTACGTTCGCGCCGCGCCTACCTCGGGGTTGTTCCGATTTTCCTCGCCGATAAGACCGTTCCCCGAGAAAAAGCGAGAAATTCCTTTGACCCTTTTCGGAAAGAATTGTCGCCTCCTCGCGCTCGCCAACAGACTTGCTCCGGTAATTTCTTTATATTTTTCCTTTTCGTTTCTCCGCCACTTTGCCCGCCGTGCCTTTTATCGCGCTGACATCGTTCCAACGTAAACGATCGGCGGGCTAAATTTGACTACATTAACGCCGCGCGACCCTCAAAAATTTATTTATTCGACTCTCCGGACCATTCTTTATTTCATTTCCTTCGATAAGTATAATTGTAAATTATATCTGAAGTATTAATATATCGAGACACGGGAATTCTCGAGCAAAGAATAATTCTATTATTTTTCTTTTCATTCGGTAGTCTCCGGTATTTTTATTTCGAATGAAATTAATATCGACGTCCGCGAGTCGGTACATTAAATTAACTACGAAAATAGGCAACGCAGGCATATCGCTATTTACCATAAATGATAGCCATCGCAAGAGCAATTTAGAAAGTATAATGAATAACGTTCATCCGTTCGTATTTTTTACTCCGATCCTCCGATTCGGTAGCTCCGGAAATTATTCACCCACGCGTCAATTTGAGAATGATTGAATATATATGTTTCTATAAGATAATTTTGCATTTCAAGCATTTAAATATTTAAATTCTTCCCCATTTTTTTATCCTTTATATCGAGTCCGTTACGAAACAGTAATGTTCAATTTTCGAAGTAGCAGAATATTTGCTAACACTCGTTTTGGAGAACCACAAAATTATACATCGATTCTGTAGAGTTTCCAAAGATCCAAAGTTCCCTAAGTCTTCTATCTTACCCATGGGACTCGAACTTGTTTCATTAAACTTCCAAGTCTTTTCGAATCCTTTTACTCTACAGTGTATAGTTCAACAAAAATTTCTTTTACGGAAATTAACCTTGCAGTGCTTCCACTACGATATTCTTACGACATAATCAATATAGTAAACTGACTTTACATTTAACATTTTCTTTCTTTTAAATGTTCAAGTCTCTAATTTACTGTTATGTTACTTTTCTAAAAAGAAATCTGTAAGGAGAAAATAAAAGACATACCCATCTCTTCCTTTATAATTATAAGATCAAATAAGAAGATTGTGCACATACCAAATAAGTTCGCCAGCATAGAAGTATAGGCTCCTTCTGTAACGAAACGAAAATAAGTTTCAATTATTAAATTACGACACAGCGATGACAGACATTTGTTATATCGAACGAAATGTTGGAAAATAAAAAAATATAGTGGTGTATAAAAAATTACAGTTTTTGAACTAACACACGGATGAAATACAAATACAAATTGTACCGATAAAAAAGAAAAAATTGTTTTTCACCGTTGTCTTTGCGATTGTTTGAAACAAATGGCCTGGGGAAATGTTCAAAAATCTGAAAAAAAATGACAACGCAGCCCCATTTGCAGGAGCCAGCGGAACGCATTCTGTCTCACAGATCAAAATGTAAAGTTAATAATTGCTGATGCCAAATTCCAGAAGTTAATTCGTCCAAGTTCTATTATATTAGGTATTCGAAAAACTCACTGGCCAGGAAAAACATGACTAGGGATGGAATATATGACAGCGGGAGGGAAACGAAAACAAAGGATCGCGTGCTGTTTGCGTTATTATGGAGTAAGGTGTAAAGCGTAATTCCTCTTAATATACACCCCTCGGAACGAAGCTGAGCAAATTTAGCGAATCCAATATTTATTGGTGGATTTTCTCCATTGAAAAGTGAATTATTTATTTCCCATAAATTATTTTAAATTAAACGTTCTGAATATATATGTATATTCTATGTAACAGAAAAATGTTATATATGTGAATTAAACGGAGATGGATAGTTCCCATATAACATGCATTACTGCAAGAAATTAATTGTTTTGTATTAAAAAATAGTATTAAAGTTCATGCAACTTGCAGTTCCATGCTGTTTGTAATTTTATGCAGCTTTATGTACTATAAATGTATGTCTGTACTATAAAACGAATACTTATGTGTATAAAATGAAAACATTTCGGACGATAACGATTAGAAAACGATCGTACCGAAGTCAACGCGGAAGTTCCACATCATTGGAGATGTACCTAATGCAACCAAGTGTGGAATAATCTATATTATTAAGCGTACCAGACATTTTCAAAGAACATCGTAAAATCGGCAATAAATTTTTTAAATAACCATGAATATTTTACGCCTTCGACCTGGTTTTAAAAATCAGCATAGAAGTAACCTCTCGAGTCGTATCAACCACGGATCTCGGTTGATCAATTTATCGTAAGCGTTACTATTTTCGCAAAGAAATAGTATTTCAATAATACAGATTGCATAAACACGAGAAAAATAAAAGTTACGTTAACGAAACGTAGAATAATTTATTTCGAAAGAGAAACACAGAATTTGCGATAAATTTTTGAAGAACCATGAATACTTTATATCTTCGACCTGGTTTAATCCCATAACCCTTCGGTTCCTACGGGCACGTGCAAGTGTCGCCTTTTATTCGGCATGTTACATAAAAAAAAAAATTGAAAGCTTACAGGATCTACAAAGCACGCTTTAGAGAGGAATTTAGCACCAATTTCAACGTTTTAGTTCATAAAATAGCCGACGGGGACTCTGATTCGATCCATCTTCCTGTTCGCAACAGCCGTTATTCCAGAAAAACTGTGCTCCGTGTTACTTCGTTGGTGTTGTCTGTATAATATATATAAATTATATTTTCAGTCGCTGCGTATACGTTTTATCCCTATGCGTTGATAGAGACAGAAACGGACAAAATTGAAGCTATGGAAATACGAAGCTACAAAAATCGAAGGTTCGCGTAATCGCGCCAAAAGTGCAACCTGAATTTTCGTCGCGTTAAAAGATACGAAAGTTCATTTGTCGGTGATCAGGTAGGAAAAGAATTCAATCGAGTGTGCATGTGACCGGCGTGAGAAAGTGTCGTACATAGAGCATGCGCTTATTAGTTCTCTTCTGAATTTTACGATAGTCCAAGGGACTTAAATACATGTTCACACTTGGACGGTCCACGCGAGTGTTTGGAAACCCAAAGGTGCTTACGTGGAAACGATCGGACGTGCACGAACGACGGTGCACACAGACTCGCGGCAAAGTAAGCGGCCAGACGATGCGAAAGACACTCGCGCATTATATGCACGCATGCGCGACGAACAAGCCGTATTATTATATTTTACTTCGCCCGACGCGGAAACCCCGGGATAATTTGCGCGAATGAGCCGCAATTATTTAAGGGTGTGCATACGTAAGAAGGGTGGCAAACCGACCGCTATAGGCAGCGTCATTTTAGCCACTCGCATTATAGCCTCTATCGATTCGAGTCGCCTTCGCCGCGTCGCCATCGCGAAACAAGCTCATTACTTTTTCCGGGAACTGTTTTTCGCTAACTAATAAACGCTCGGCTGATAACAATCGCCCGCACGACGCGCCTTTGTTCGAGAAACTTCTGTCGAACCCGCGAATACCGCGAGTCGGACATTTAATGGGGAGGATTCTCAATGGAGGATCAATTATTTAGGTATTTTTCGAATAAATATTCTATTTTCTGCCTTTTATTTACTCGCTGGTGACGTTCGTTAATACAACGTCAATCGTGATTTAAGGTGTTCGAATGTGAACTTTGGTGGCCGTATTTATCGAATGCAATGTGGAAGAATATATTTAACTTACTCATAGAGGAATATCGAAGTATCGACGGAAGAACCGACCGAGAGATAAATGTACGGTGAAAAGTTTCGAGCTGACGCGTTTAATAGTTTCGTCGAAAAAAGGGTCTCGAGTATCCGTCAATTTTCCAAACGAGACAGATTCCGGTAAAAGTACGTTACACGTGTTGCTAGGGTCATAAGTATGCACGTAAAATTGCGGCTAATTTTAAGTTTAAGAAGATTCTAAATAATACCTTGGCGAACCTTGGAATTATGTGCTCGGCATTTCTCTAGGACTTCGAAGGTTAAACGCCCGACGACACCAATTTACCCGGGCCCGTGGAGAAAGCGTTCTTTATAGTTTCGATGGAGCACAAACAAGGCTTGCTACACGCGCCCGGTGGAAATGCACCGCGGCGCTAGAAAGCACGAGGGCGTCGAAGGTGGTTGGAGTGGCTCGGGGGGTGATTATGAGCGAGTAAGTGCCGCCGTCCAGTTTTTACCCCCCGCTGACCGTCCCTCTTCTCTATCGTGGCAACTACCCCCGCCACTTTTACCACGGCTCAACTAAACCCCAACGGATCAATACGCTAAAACATTGCCGCGTCGGGACGCCGGCGTGTAAAACCCGAAAGAAATAACAGTGGCTTGGTGTTTTCCTTCGGTCACATCGTGACGCCCTATCAGCCCCGGTCACACTAACGAACTTCCGCTGCCCGTCCGTCGGACTCTTGGCCCTCTTTCGAATCCATCGTCCGGTCGGTAACCGGACAATTTTCGCGGGAAAATATTTATCCAATAGAAATAATCCATGACGATGCCAAGTCTAATTGTTCATTTGGGAGTTAATTTTTCACTGGGAGCAACGAACAAATGTGCGTTATACTGGTGGCCAGTGGTTGTACAACGATTTCTCTTGATCAAAACTCGTGTTACGAATTACGTACAAAAGTACATGATCGTCACCCATGAAAATTTGAAAAATTCCAATACATAATGTACACTGGCTTGGTTAGTCTTGCTTGAACGTTGATTTTCCAGTAATTTTCGTTACTTTCATTTCTTGGTTAACCCTTTGCACTCGACATTTTTTCAAGTCCAAACCAAGGAGATATCATACACTTGAAAATTAAAAAATACAACAATAATGTAAATAAAACAGATATTTAATTGAATTTGTTTAAATTTGCCCTACTTTTTAGCTAACGTAAATTTCAAATAAAACACTTAAAAGCGTTGGAAGCTGCTGATAACAAAATTCAAATATAATTCGGAGTGCAAAGGGTTAAGAGAATCGCGAAAGGGATTTGGAAACCTTTCAAGCCTCATTCGTCATGTACGTTCAAGGTAATCAATAAGAACTTCTCATTAATCGGGGGCGTATTCTTCGGAGCACTGTCGGTTTGGTAAGCTGGACTGGTATTGCGTGCTGGGGAGAAATTTGGAGCGCTGTTGTTCCGGGAAGAAGAAGAAAACAAAGCTCGGAGCATGTTTCTTGTGTAACCTCGAAAAGCTTTAACGTTGCGAAAAAATTGTACATTCGGCCTATTAATATCTTTTTATAATGCAGCGTTCACGATCGCCTGCAACTGTTTTATCAGTACCATTATTCTCACGCAATCCAAAAGTTTCGACCTCCGCGGGGCTTATATTATAGTTGCACTCTTCCTTCTTAATGTGTATAGTTTAACCGTGGTGTAATAAATTCTGCTTCAGACCTGTCCGGTAAGGTCGACGCGTGAAAAGTACAAATGCACCGTTTACGAGAAACAATTACGTTCGTATAAATATATTTGAAGCTCGGACGTAACGTTACCTTCCGCAATGAACGATTTTACTAACTTTCAAAATTAGTTCCTCATAAAAATGTTAACGTATCGTTATAATTTAACTTTTATAATCTAACTTTTACACGATATTCGTTGATCCGTTAACGATATAATTGTCGATTTGATCTTGATAATTTTCCAGTAAAAGATAGTCGAAAAAATGAGAAAAGTCCGACGTTGTCGTAGAATTAACGCGTACTCGGCCACCTGGACGGTTAAACAGCCTCGACATTCAAGACCGTACGAGCGTACTGACAAGCCGAAGCCTCGTAGCAATACGTACGCATCGATATATCGTTATCTTCTATTTGCAGTCGATAGATCAGGTAAATAGAAAGCACACGGTTTTTCGGGACAGAGTAAACGTACCATCGATAGCAGTTTCTCGAAGGGCACGGAAGACGGATGAACGGACGTCCGTGGCCTACCGCAACTCGCATAAGACACCGATCGGTTCGTTCCTCTCCCTTCCACGTGAACACGCACGCACATGAACACGCATCGGCGGGTCTTACGTAAGCCCGGGCTCGTGTGTGCTCGACATAACGTTGCCTTTACGCGGACAGTCGATATATCGATTGTCGTCGACGGACGACAGACTGGTCGTCGACCAGGAATGAAAGAAAGAGGGTCATAGTGAGGGCGAGGGGGTGGGGGGAGAACAGGAACAAGGCTGATGGCCGTGTGTGTCTGGCTTGTGGTCACTTGTTGCCGTTCCACCCCCGGGGGCTGACCTTGTCCCTCTGTGTTTGGGGAACGCTTGTCGTTCGACCGCCGACAAACCATCCATGGCCGGAGAGATCTTTCTCCCGTCGATTGGGTCAGGTTCGAGGAATTTCTGCTGGAAATTCTGGTGTCTACTTTCCTTCCTCCTCACGGTCCGCTCGCTTGCCGAAGGTCAGTAACCGGCGATCTTGTTAAGCGACCTACGCGTGCCGGTGATAAAGGGTGTCGTAGGCCCGATGAATTTAGGGGTAACGATGTCGCTGCAACGAGAAACGGACTGGCGAACGAACGATCCGAGCAGTGAATTCCACGCGAGCCAGAATTTATTGGATGTATTACTCGACTCCTAAGCTGGGAAAGGTGAATCCCAAGTGCTTGTTTCTTTGGATGTTGCGTCTAAATTGGCTGGCTGTTTGTTTGAAGTTTTTTTGTTCTCTCTTTAATTCTGGAGTATCAAGGATTCCGTAAAGTGGCGTGGAACGCATATTTCGAGCCTCGACAGCATCAGTGTACAGTAAAATTCCGATTATTCGGCGTACTTTTGGAATTGGTGTAATGCTGCAAAATCGAATGTCGAATAATCGAACATATGAAGTGATAAAAACGAGAAATATAATCACGGACGAGGTATACGAGTAGACCTTACATCAATTGTATTTTTGTGGGACTTTAGAGCTCCATTACCATTTTCGTGTCACTTGCAATATTACCAACAGGTTACAAAAACAAACACAAGAGGAAGTGAAACAGAAAATGAAATTACACATTATATTTAGGATTTCGGGGATATGTCTGTTCACCAAAAATAACTATAATTGACCCCTGCAACCAAAAATAATTTTTCTAGAACGAATTGAAATTTCTTTTTCTCGCCGAAAAATTTAGGCACCTCTTGTTGATTTTTCTTAAAAATTTGTATTTGATTTTGGGTAAACACAACCATGGATAGTGTCCAGTCTTACTCTAAATTAATGCAGTAATTTTAAAAATGTGTTTAACTCTGTTAGCCATGCTAAAATGTAAATATTTAACGTTTTAAATATGGATAAAGGACGATCTACTCTGCTTCAAGATCATATATTATAATATTCATTTCATCGTGTCAACCGTGCATTAAGCATTCCTGGAAACGTTTAAAAAAGCTCGTTGTACCGTCCACGTGGTTCACCATTAACTACAAAAGTAACATTCCAATTTTTGAATTAATTAAACATTAATGGCCCTGGAACAGCAAAGTTTTGCACACTGCAAGATAGTTCGTACAGACATGACACGCAGCTCTAGCGCCCTTATCAATTTCAGCGGTCCCTTTTTTTTCTAAATTAATTTATTCTCGCCCCGTAAACTTTTCATCGCTCAATAAATACGAGTTGCAAAAATGATGCGGTTTATCTTATCTCGCGTGTAGTGCGTTCTGCTTCGCTAGCTTTCAAATGGCGCGCGGGTTAAAAGTTCTACGAGCATGACCTCGCTTTTAAAAAGAAATACAGCGACTTCGAATCACCGATTCCAGGTTATACGAGCCGACGATTATTCGATAATTTCGCGTTAAAACCGTGTCTCGCCGCGTCTCGGAGACGTTTCTCGGGTTATCGTTATCGCTGAGAAGGTAAGATATGGTAAACAGTCGATAATAGCGCCCTTACTGTCGTTTGCCTGGAACCTCTTCGAACGACACGCGGACGATCCACGACAAACACAGATGTCTTCCGGTGTCCAAACGAAATTCCTCTTATCGCGCGTCGAATTAGAGGCGCGATTATCGAAACGAAAAGTTGCGTATCGGGAACGCCTAATCGTCCAGCGGATTCCCCGAAACGATCCTGCGCTATGGGGTACCGCCATCGTTCCGTGTCTCTTTTTGTTGACCGCTGTGAGCGTTTCCGGGATCCTCGATGTCTTCCAATAAAGTCCAACCGAGGCGATTGTTCCACGCGATCATTATTCACGTCGTACTGTCATACCGTCGGCATTTTATAACCATAATTAACGTTAGAAGCGCTAGCGCTGCGCGTTATCTTTCATCTTGCGCGTGAAACGCTGCCAACGCGTAGCGCGCGCTCTTTCTAATTGCGGTTTCCAATTATTTCGCGTCGTATTGTTGTCGTTTCTGTGAACGCTGCCCTGTCAAAGTTGACCGCGTAGCGAGTACTCAGCCAGCATGACGTTACGTTTAACCTAGATGGGGAAATGGTGTTTGAAAATTGCGCTGGAACTCCCGGTTCTGTACTTTTAACGTATTTAATTGCCGACGACGACTTTGCTTTTCCATTCCTTCCGGCGAACAGAGAGCCTGTTTGCGAGCTTGATTAAACGATGGAGACAAAATAAAATTGCGCACGATAGCCCGAGATTCGTTTAACCATACCACGACCGATAATTTCGATTTCTTATAATTTGTTTTCGCCCTCGTTCGAAAATCGTGGGACGGTCGATATAATTTCGTTTCCGTTTGCGGTAATAAAAGTTTTATGCCAGTTTTCAGAGAAACGTAATTCTCGGGTCAGAGAGTCGCTCTCATCGTTACAAGATATCTTCTTTGTTACAACCTAGAGTGGCCTTTACCGTACCAAAAGTTACCGGGAACTGATTTCATCGCAATATACCATTTCTCTTGCTTTCCGGGGGACGATGTCGGCTAACAACCACTAAAACAGCCAGACCAGATTCGAGCAACAAAAGCTTTCCGCGGTATTACGGTACAGAAAATTGTTCCAGAAGATCGTTAGTCTGATTTTCTTCGTGTCCCATAGACAGCCACGACGATAGTAGGTAGAGACCGACAGCTAATGACGTCCGAGTTCGCGGTACGTACGTGGGAAACATAGCGTGGCTCTGGCGGGGATTATATAATATTCAATTTTAGCATGCGTGCGATCCGTCTTAATCCAGCCATTACGTCTAATTGGTCGAGATTAGCTAATATCCTTGTAGTGATTAGGCCGTGTCTGTGGCCACGGCTCGTTTAGATTGAAGCCAATTCCCCCGAGCGTACGGCGCATGTATTGGCTCGATGTCCGTGGAAAGAATCGATAGGCTGATCAAACATTATTATAGAGAAACGTTGGACCGTTCTTTTCACACGTATCTACACGCTCGCACGCTGCGCCCGGCTATTGGCCCCCATTCAACTTTTATACCCCTTATAAATTCTTTGATTCAAAACGAACTGGTTTAATTGCCCCTCGACAGAGGCTTCGAGAGACCCCATGCGACTAAAAACTAACGACAACCTTCACGTCGACTCGCGATCGAGCACGAACTCACTTCAAATTTCGATCGAAATCGCAAACTTTTACGTCGACTTCGCCCGCGGGGTAATAAACATCGAAGTGTCTCAGAAAATGTTACGAGTTTCAAAATCTCACTTTGCTCGCCGACGACCGCGACAAAACATAATTTCTAGCGCGATGATCTATGGTCGCCTGCCATCCTTCCGAGGATGATTGCATTCCTCCGCAATGCAATATTGGTTCGTTCGATGCAGAAAATTACGCGCGTCCATTTTTTGTCGTCGACATCGTTGAATTACCGTCTGCTCGAAAAGCGCGCCGTTGCCCCGGAGAAAGTGATCGAAAGTCTCGAACCGTACGCGGCGCGAATTATGGTTCTAATAATAGTGTCTTCGTTTCTAATAGCGGCGCAAACGCAAAACTGTATCTTTTTATCATATTTTATTTGCTCGTTGCGATTTAATTTGTATTCGATGGGTAACCGACTCTGTTTGAGATCAGTTAGCTTCGCGTTAAGCAGTTTATTAAAAGTTCACTGATTTGATCAACTAATATACTCCAGTGTTCAAATATTTTAGCGAACGTGGATAACGTATCTTTTCCCGCGACTGTAATCTCCGCAGTTGATCATCGCGAACGCGAAATCAGTATCACCCGTGAACATCCACGCGATTTCCCAGTCCCCATTCATTTCCCACGGGGCGAAAAATAAAAATAAGAGTCGCCCGTCTATCCATTACCAGTTATCGGGCTTAACGCGAGCTTATCAACATAAACCTCGTGTTCCTCGCCTTCTACATAGCACTCAGCCGCGGCACGTCATATCTTACAGGCTAGTTGAAGGAAGAGGAAGATCTCTCCTTTCTGGTTTGCCGGGTACTGTTACAAATCTGGCCCGCAAAAGGGCGGGGATGTCGGCTGTCTTGTCGGTGCTACCAACTGGTCTGTAAAGAACCTATCTCCCCCTCCCCGTCGGTATCCACCAAGTTCTTGTCTTTATAGTTTTATATTTTCCTCGCTAAAACCTTCGGGGGCCCCGGGTCCTCGGACCGTCGGATCACCCTGTCGACTCGTCCGGCGCGTCTCTCCTCTCCGTTCTCTCTCTGGTGTCTCCGTCTCTGTTCGTTCGATTACGAACTGGCAGGCAGCTACGGGCCCAGGTAGACGAGAGAGAACGGGGCCCGGGTTCCGTGGACGCGTGCACACGGCACACGGGGTCCGTTCGCGCGAACCCGGCATTATTATGGACCGTTCACACACTGCGCACAGGTGTGTAAACAAGGCGCGTCAGCCTCGCCGTGACACGACCGCCGGGCGACCGTCGTTTTCGTCGTCCTTGGGAATCTCCCGCGGTTTTCGCCTCCTCACGGGGCGAGAAAGATTGCGCCGCCAAGATTGCTCGAGCCTTTTCGGCCCGCGGAACACCTTTCGCCGGAATCGTCGGAAAGATCACCACCGGCAGATACCGAGTGAAGAAATAATTAGAGGCGCGGATGTTCCAGGACGCTTAGAATATGATTTTAATGCCCCTCCCGGGGGACGAGTTTGCTCGCGATAGCCCCGGGGAAGCCGATACGTCCGTTTTATCGGTGCGCCCTGGCGTTGGAAAATATTCCTTTTTTTTCGAAGGGGAAAGTTGATAAGTGATTTCGAAGGAGAAAGTGGCTTTGTCTGTCGGGCCCCGTTTTATGTGCACAGTCTGATAAAGAACAGGACTGGATTTCTGTACCTTCTTATAGTCTTAGGTTTTCGGGTAACGACTCTTAAAATTTTTTACAAACACGGACGAGTGTGAGAAGAGTTTAAGCGTCGGTTTTCCGACTGGTCTATCCAAGAGCAACGATACCGTGCTATTTATAGATTAATTGTATTGTATCTGCGTTCCATCGAGATCGTTAACGACAGAGCGAGTTTTCCTAGTTATCCGACTTGTTAGCATGTACGTATTTACAGTGCCTATATATTCGCCTCGCCTCCACGTGGAGAGGAATTATAAATTGGACGCCACGTGGCAGTGGGCGTTCGAACGTGGCTGGAGGAATCTCAATGTACGCGCTGGAATGTGATTTTCATCATAATTTTGATGGAACTCGCATCAAACAGGCATCTGTTAAACGCTTTAACAGATATTTTGAAAAATTAATTACGGTGTAAAAAGTGGAGAGTCCGGGATGGCGAGGGTTAAGAGTCGCTCATCCCCGGGTCACGCTCGGTTCCCAAAGATGACGGTTGGAGACACAAAGGAGATCGTCGTTCCGTTCTGAATGGATTTTTCCAGGTATTCGACGTCGTAGGATTCCGGCGCGAAGGAGAAGCCTCCGGGTGAAAAAGGCTGAGAGGAACGCGGCCGTGGAAGGGCGCACGCGAGAAAGACGCGCGTCAGAACGTGGCAGGGGTGCATCGTACTCTGCTGGGAGACGATCTCGTGGAGCGAGCAAACAGATTTACTGGTCCAGCGAAAACGCTGGGGACGCGGGGGCCGAGCGACCCAGATGACACCGGTCATTCTGGAGCTGGAATGCATTTCCATACATTAACCCTCCACGTAGACGGTGCCCCCGCGTCGCTCGGCCAGTCCTTCTCTGCCTTCGAGGTCCCGGAGTCGGGGTTTTCCTAGAATTATGACGGACACGCTACGCGGCCGTAGCATAATGCGGTAGCGTCCACGCGGGGGGCTGGTTTGCCCCCAGCGAGCAAAGATTTCGAACGCGGTCTTTGAGGATTTCGGTAGGCTGATCGGAATTTATCGGGCCATAAGGCAGTTTTATAATGTCCCCGGCCAGCGGTGGCTGTTGTACCCGCTGGTAAGATTTTACGCGCACGCGGGGCATAAAACCCGGCATCGAAATTTCGTATCGTTTATAGCTGGGCTCCTTTCTTTCTATTATTCGGTGGCAGGTGTTCCGCGCTAGATGTATTTTTGATTTCGCAAGCAACCGGGATGGGGAAAAATATTTATCGCGCCCCGGGGGGAGGGATACGTGCCTCCGTCGAATATATATTTCGCGATCTACCCCCTCTGGCAATACGATTTTGCTACTAACGAGGTGTATTATTGTTATATCGTACGCTGGAATTAATAGGAAGACGATGTTTTGATGATCGATGTTCTAGAAACGCAATATATAGTCGGAACATTTATATCGTAACTATTGTTTAAATATACCGAGAAATAATTACCGCAGAATTCACAGAAACTTTTACGAAACGAGTTCAGCCCATTAAACAAAAAAATGTTACTACGATATTATTATAATTACGTATACAAAAATTCTCTGTGTTCGACATGCACGTTAAGAATAAATAATGTTAAGTTTTTTAATTTTCGTGTAATTTGCCAGTCCGTCCGGATTTGAAGTCGTCGTTAATGAAATTGAAGCGCGCTATACCGGGTCAGCATTTAGCAGCGTGATGCGAACGGGGAAGTGTCAAGTATAGGACCAAAAACTGAGACTCATCGAGAGGAACGGTGGTAGGGGAGTTTTCTGGGAATTATGACGAGTATATGCTGACTAGTTCTCGCCGGGTGGTATCCCCGTGGCTCCTCCTCATTCGGTAATTAATTACGCTCGCCGTCGAAGCTCGTTCGTCGATCTTAATCCGAGATATCGACTGGATTGATCATACAACTCATACCGGTTCACTGATGCGAGCTTTTCTTTGCTGGCACCTTGCCTGTTGTGTCTGCTGTTACACGCCCGCGCGCGTTCACACTCTCACACACGCACGACCGTGTCAGGCAAATCGGAGAACGCGATTAACAACATTGCGCGCGTTTTATTCGACGAGCAGATTGTTACATTAACGTTTCACTCAGGACTTACACTTTCCAACGAGTAAAAATGGTCTTGTATATTTTATATTTCTAAAGAATACACATCTTTTGATCTCTCGATGTCTACGTCGATCTCCAGAAGACGATATCGTCGATCGTTTAATTAACAAATTTCGAACTACGACGAATCTTTCGAGGTTCGAAAGATCATTTTCATAGCTTTTCCATTTAATTACCAGTTTGTCTGGTGTGTTGCTTATGTCTAGGACCACTTTGCTCCGTGAAATAAATGACAACAGCTAAAGTAGACGAATACAAGTCTTTCTTTCAGAACCTCCAGAATAAGTACGCTTCAACAAGAACAGGCGTGAATGTCTGCTTATTTTTAAAACATGCACAACTAGTGAAAAGTCTCCAAATTCTTATAAGTTTGAGCAAGAAACGATTTTTTCTACACCTTATTCTAACTCGTTACTTCGAGAGCACTTCTACGTCGTTTATCTTTCGCACCACGCTATCAAAACATCAGAAATGCTGCTTTCAAGGCTCTCGGGCTCATAATGCGATACTCCTCAGATTTCAATCCTCATGCCACTCTTAGTATTTGATACTCTGCGTCGGTTCTTCCGCAATTAGAATATTTCTAAGCCACACTGCCCTGATATAAGATGTTCAGCGCAAATTTTTACGTCTCGTCTCGTACAGAAATGGGCAGTTTATTCGATTAAATAGAATACAAAGAAAACACCGAATACCTAAGACTGGCGTCTTATTAAATGGCAGAAAATATATTCATCGATGGATCTAAATTGTCATTAAACAGAGAAATAATGACCTCGAGTCACTTCTGAATAACTCGAATGCATATCTGTTGTGTACACCACCAAACAAAATGAGGATACTACTTTGTTAAAACCTTGTAACTAATTGTACGTAATTACGAACGACGCGGTCGTTGGAGAGTCCGAACCGAAGCTACGTTGCGAACGTCAGTTTCAAAATTGAAGGAAGACACTGAACAGTCGATCTTGATCTTCCAGACCTTCTCTTTCGTTATTGAAAATATCGGTTGGTTTCCTAAATATACACAACACGCAGGTGACGAAATTTCGTAAAACAAATAAAGAGATAAGGAAGAAATAATGAAATTTAATTGATAGTGTCCACACGATTCCGTCGTTCGTTAACCCTGACAGAAGCCTGTAGCGTTTGTTTATCAAGCACATTCCCTATCGTCGTTCGATATGAACGATTTATCGGAAAAGTAACGCTCTTATCGTTATTTCGGATCGATGCATTTGGGGGATCGCGTAAACAAGTTCTAAATCGAACCGAAAGATAAAAGCATGCCAAGGTCTGCCTAGACCTCGCAGCGATTTGTACAGGGTCAAATCAAATTGATCGTTCGTCGTCGCGCATCCGGTAAATAAAGGTATCGCGCACGCGCGTAAGTCGCATGGAATATCACGAGTAAATAGTAATACGAGGTTTATTTGCACGGAGACGCAGCGTTAATGCGAGACCTGTACAATACCTACGCTTACTCTCTTTCCGTGAAGTTGTTGCTCGAACAGAGATAACTGGTTGGCCAATTAGAGCTCGATCCAGTGCATCAACATTCCTAACTATCAATCAATAGCGACTCCTTTGTTTTTTAACACAAGGTCGAAGAAAGTTGTTTTGCACGGTGTATAATCGAACGATGACTCGACGAAGGAATTTGTTTCGTCTTTGGATCAATGGACGGAACCTTAGATTTTCGTCCTAACCTTTATAATTCGTACAGGGTATTCTATTTTAAATGGTTCGAACGATGATGGAGAACAGATGTTATCTCGAATTCATGAATTTAAAAATTTAGGTGACACTAACATTTTATTTAATGATTCTAAGTACGTGGTCTACTAAATATGACTATAATGGAAATGATTGGCGTCGTTATGGCGCGTCTATTATTCCTAAATATCGCGTACGCGTGTACGTGACAGTGCATAAGCAGTTTAATTTCAATCAATCCGCTTGGCAACGCGACGAAGGGCCGAGGGATAACCCTAAGGGCCCAGCGATACACGCGTATTCATATTAGCGGTTAAAGAGACGACTGCGTATTGCGAATATCGAAGCATTATTCGGCGTAACCCTTGTCACAGAATTAGTAATTTATGTTAATGCTTAAAGAATCTCAGCCGCGGACGTGACTCACTCGATCGATGCCCTACTGATGCCTTCAAGAACCTAATTACGGTATTTATTTTATATCATTTTGCGTTCCCCTTTCACCGCGATTCTTGTAAATTTCTTCTATATTTTTAAGAGGTTGGGATTAAAAAATTAATTTTGATTTGGAAGCGAGTGTTTTCGAAAAGTTCACACTACCATTTGGGTTTCTTGGAATATGCTATGGGCGTGTATTATATTTTTAAAAACACCCTCTATTTTCATCTTCCGTACACGTGGCTGCGAGCAAATTTGTTCCTTCAATTTTCAATCTTCAATTTTCTCTAATGTCCGAATGTTTTGATTTATATCCCACCTCTCACTCGCCGCTTGCAGCCGTATGATGTTGACTCGTTGACCGGTTTATGCCATTATACCGTGCTTCCTCTGATCTCTCTTTTTCTCCCTCGTACTTGCTCATTCACAGCCTCCCCCTTCCACGCGTCCCTTTGCCGTGTTTTGAGTTTATTCTTAATAACGCCGGATCGATTACGACGCCTTTTCAAGCGTTGTCGTTTTACGCCGTCACGCATAATTCAATGCCGTTACTATTTTATTATTACACCATCGTCGACTGTTCTTCCTTCGCAGACAGAAAAGAGACGAACGAATCCAAGGAAACGATTTTAGGAACGCGATCGAATACTCGATTTAGCTTGCATCTTGAGAATTTTTTTCAAAGGTGTTTTCGACTCGAAATTTTGTAAATAAGTTTGCTCGAACATATTTAAATCAGCGAAACGCGAACACGAGGCGAATCCAAGCTTACGACAACCGAGACCACGTACGAGCGAGCGAACGTGCGATGTTCAGAAATTTTATTAAAATGTGAATAGAACGCGTACTATGAAAATGGCAAAGCAGAGTAGACGGCGGAGGCCGTGAAAAAGCGCAGAATGGGGAAGCGAAAGAAACAGGGAGAGGCTTTATGTACACGAGTCGAGGCACGGGCAACAGATATACGAGCCATATTACAGACTGCTACTGCACACTTGCCAGGTTTTATAAGGCGTTTAAAATTTTATTCCTTATAAAATTCTCATCGTGCCCGCCCACCTACCACTGTCACCCGTTCATCCTGGATACGCGTTAAAATTTCGTGCACGAGAATGCCGGAGTAATTTCCAGGGGTTGACCGATCTCTGGCATTCCCATTTTTTCGTTTCTCTTCGTTCTTTGGTAAAATATTTGTCCAATTCCATCGTCAGCGATTTTTATCTTCCACTAAATATCAAGCAAACGTTGAAACAAATGTAATACCTTGGAACAAAATTTACAAAGCCCAGAGAGTTGAATAAGGCCAAAATATTTATCCAAGACAACAATAAATATAAATTACCGCGTCCATCTTTCCAGCCGAAGAACACGAACGCCTCAGCGCGCGGCGATTCTTTTCACTTTATATAACAGTTTGATTCAAGTGTTTCCAACAGCACGCTACCTTGATAACTATCGCTGTAATTAATTAAAATCGTTTTTTCATCTTGGATCGCCGCGTATGTTTATTACCGCTCGGTATTAGCGATGCTTTAACGTTGTAATTAAAAGTTTATACTTTAATCTATACCCTCAAACATTTAATAACCAAGTGTTGGCCGTAAAGCTTCAAAGACATCGACGTTTTAGATTTATATCAGCAATATAGGAAGCAGTTTAAGTTTACAACTCATCAAACAAAGATTTGTACTCTTTATAACACGGAATTCAATTAGGAATGTATCTTGATGGACTTATTTCCCATTTTATCGCCTTTTTCTCTTAATTCAAGGCAACGCAATGATCGTGTGCCATTCTAACCAGCTATAAACCGAATTACATTCGATCTTCCAAAAAGACTATGCGATCATTGACAAACACCGGCGATAGGATATAAATTGAATAATAAATTTTAATAAACACAAATTTTAGCTGTATGACGTGAGACACAGCGAAATCATTGTTACAAATAAACTGTTGCTTTAAAACAGTGCATAGCTACACTGCACCCACATTTCGATAGTCGAGAAATAGAAATACTAAACGGAAAGTGTCCTTCTCACGACGCAGGGTGCACAGGTAAGAGAGGGTGGCTGAACGAGATTTCTCTTAGGGCCGAGGGTGTGCCAGAGGGGTGGAAACGACCAAGACTACATAGTCCTAGGGCCGTCCTCTCACCGATGCATTGTTACTGAGTTATGTTCGAACGACTGCGCCTGAATTCGACTTAATTTTCCCGAGAAAAGAGATTAAGCGGAAATGGCAGACGAGGGAGAGCGACGATGAACGCAGCGCGTTCATTCTCTTGGAAACCCCTTAAAATATTCGAAACTGTTACTAGAACCGGCACCATTGCGCAGACTCGCCCTTAACGGTGCCCCCCTCGGCGTGATTCACGAATGGAAAACTCTAGCAATTTTTAAAACCTAAATTTAAATGGCTTCCTAGGTAACAGGGTACGCTGAAATTTCGTTCAGAGCCTGATATTTCACGAAAAAGGAATCTCCACGGTTTTTTTATTTAGCTGGAAAGGGGACGTAAGCACTCGGGCGAGTCGCAAATCAGCCAGCTTCGAATAAAAACAATTTGTACCGGAAGGGATTAACTCTCTCCGTCGGTGTCGTTCTCGGATCGTAAAGCAAACAGGCGATCCAATTTAAAACCGCCACAATTACTCCCGCGCCGCGGCGCCCTCGGTGCAACATTAACCCGTCTCTCGGACGTATACCGAATCTCGGAGGAAATCAAGTCGCAGGGTTGCCAAGAGCCGAACAAAACCGTCGTGGTACAGTTTAATTCCTGCCAATAAAATTAATTGTCGGGGATACGTCCTGGAGGACGTCGGTTGATCCTCCGTGCTCGCATCTCTTTTCTTCGGTTCCCGAAGGGAGGCCCGGGCACGTCTCTCGGGTTTGCAACCAGTTTCGAACAGTTCGACCCGTAGACCGGTCGCCCGGAGAGACAGAGACAGAGGGGGAAACGTTCCGAGTAAAGGAGAGGAAAAAAAGGAGCGAGAGAGAAGAGGGACGCTTAGCAGAGGGACTTACGGACACTTGGCCGCTCAATGGCGCGAATTTAAGAGTGCCAGCCGTTACGCTTCTCATTCGTTAGCATAAATTAATTATTTTTCAGGCCAGGAGACCGGCGGGATAGCTCGATGTCAGGACCGCTCGAAATCGGCCCGAAGACCAGTTTGCTCGCCGCGGCGAGTTAACTAACACCGCGACACGGTGCTCGCGAGGTGTTTGTAATTAGTGCTTCGCTGTCCGCCGTCTCTAGTGCAATTTGTTTCAAACGTGAGAAACAAGTTATTAGCCTGCTGGTACGCGCGATCGATATTCCGAAAGCTGTTAAAATTGGGGGCACCGCGAAAATATAATAATATGGACGAATATGGCCGTATGGTGACCAAACATTATATTTTGGTAGAGGCTGTTCGCTGAGGGATAGCTTCAGAGGGTCGAGAAGAGAAATAATTCGAGAAAGGTACGGTCTCGAAGCAAAGGGGATAAAGGGAGACGGGACATCCGGCTCGAATTAACGAACAAAAATTAATCTTGATTAATGCCGGGCAAAATCGGTCAGGGTACCGCGAATTTCGGCGATATCGTCGCGCGAATTATTGGTCCCCTGTCATCGCGGCTGGGCCCCGAACCGACCGTCCGAGAAATACGACGAGGAGGCATTCTGCTTCGTGTCTCTCGAAATCGGCGCGGATAGGTTTTGAGGTCGTGTCCAGTTCGTGTACGGGCGCGCACAATAAGCGAAGTGGACTTAGATTGGGCTAATTAATTAATGCGCACGTCCTGTCTCGTTCCACCTAATTATCTCGCTTGTCAGCTCGACCGCCGTTCGCCACACCGTTAATGCGTGTTTCTCCCTCCTTTCCTCGCGCATTCCTCGACCGTCGTCGTCGTCGTCGTCGTCGTTGTCGTTGTCGTCGTCGTTTCTCTGTCTCTCTTTCTCTGTTACTCGTTTGCCCGTACACTCGCGAGAGCAGCCCGTCTTTTTCCGTCGTAATTATAATCAGGCTAATTGTGACGTCAGGCAGGAAGCTACACCTAGAAAAATCGCCTGACGTCCGTGCGCCACGAGAAACCTACCACATCCTACGATCGTTTAAACGATACTGATCTAACGCGTTTAGCGATCCTTATCTGAAACACTGTAGGTAGCGATGGACTCAAGACACATCGAATCGCGTCGAATATTCGACCACAGTCCCGGATAGTTTCGAGCAACACGCAACGACGGCTCTTCGAGGTCTTAACCCTTTGCGCTCCTATGTCGAGTGTGATTCGACGTCAGTTTCTATCTCAGACTCGACACTTTTTCAAGTCCAAATCAACAGCATCCTGGAAATTGTTTCAAGAGATATTGTACACTTGAAAATTACAAAATACAACAATAGTGTAAATATAACAGATATTTGACTGAATTTGTTTACTCCTTTATTCGTTTAAATTGCCCCATTTTTTAGTTATCGTAAAAATAAAACACTTAAAAGCGTTGGGAGCTGCTGGCAACAAAATTGAAATATAATTCAAAGTGCAAAAGGTTAAACCCTTCCACAGTAGAAGATCGAGAATTGTATTTTTATAAGAAATATTCGTTACAAACGATAATATATTTAGCAGTGACTTGCTTAATTTGATTCGATAATCGTCAAAATTGACTACTTTTATCAGGCAACGATGATTCTTCGAAGTCTTGAACCATTATTTACCAATAATTTAATTTGATGATCGTCGAAATGAACTTTTAGGACAAACTAATGCATGTGACTGGAATATACGTACATGTGGAAGTTAAAGAACTCGAGAACGTAATTGTTACTGGTTTTTCCGAAGCGTAATTGCGATTTATTTTCGCGAACAATCAGCGTGCCAGCGGTGCACGATGGCAGTCCCGTCTCTGTTCGTAAATAGCCTCTAATCTTGCGGTCCATTAATTTCGAAGAATCCATACGAGAGCAGGCCTGCTCTTGTGGCACGGTAGATAGCACTGAAAAGGAGCCACCGTTCGTTCCTGCACACCAGACTCGAATTTGAATCGACGATCAGAGCCCGATGCGAGCCGCGATGGGAAAAAGCCGTCGATGCGTTTCCGGCGATCATCGCCGGTTGCGTGCGCGTGAAATTACACGCAATAGCGTAAGAATTCGTTGCATGCTCGATCGATTCGCCGGAGAATTAGCCCGACGAATCATTATTACGATATAGTCGCTAATGCGATTACTTTTTCTTTTATTGTCGATTATTTCGCGATGATAATAATAATAATAGCCCGCGGCGCGGAAAAGTCACGCGAGTTCCCTCCTCTCTCTCCCCTCCCCGCGATCTGCCGAATAAATGAAGGCGTTGTTGAATTAGTGAAACGAAGAAGTGGAGTAATCTGATTCTCTGTGTTGTGAAACGGTTTCCTTGGGACCGAAAAATCGACATTTTCGATTCGGTGCTTTCGTTCGATGCGACGATAACATCGTAGACTTTATTACTACGGGATTACGGTCACGGGTAATATTATTAATCACGATTCTTCTACAAACACCGCGAATAGATTAACTGGTTCGAACGTGTAAACGCTGGTACTCGAGCCCGCTGGTCACGCTTCTATTTCATCGATCGATATAAATAAATCGAGAGAGAACCAAGTAATGTTTAGTCTACGAAAAGGTAAATTGTCGATTTAGAATTTTCTACGGTGCTTTTAAAAATAAGCGAACCGTCCTGCTGTACGGAGTGATGTATTAGAAATTGAATATTTAATTAATCGAAGATGGGAAATATGTTTAATGAGTTCCATATCGGCGAAATATCCGGCGATTCTACGATATTTCAAAAAATTTTTCAACGACACGTGGCTATATATGTTTTCGCGTGATTTATTTATAGTATTCGATTTTCCAACGTATGGAAGACGCGACCGCCTTGCGGTGCTTGTCAAGACTCGCGAGCTGCCTGGAATTCGAATGAATAAACGCGAATCGACCGTGTCCGGGTAAGAATGATAAAAGAACGAACAAGGTGAAGAGCGAAAATGAATTATGGAGGAATGTGGCGAAAAATGTGCCGTGCTTCGATTCGCTCGCGCGTTTTCCCACGAGCTACGTTCTGGAACGAGGACTTCCGAGGTGCGTCAGAAATAACGAATGCGCTAACCCTTTTAATCATGGTTGCACGGATCAACCAAACCTGGACAAATTTTTTTATCTCGTCGAACCTCTAACGTTCCTCTTTATCAATGTTCTATAGTCAAAGTTTTTACTTCAAATATTGTTTTTGTACAATCTATCATCTATTATACAAATAAAATTTATTTTAAAACATAAATTTTGTCTACGAGTTATATATTTCTACATGTTTCCTTATAGGACCAAGTTCCCAATTTCAATTATTTTTTGTTATTGGTATTTACAGGAAAAGAACTCGAAATTACGTTAACTTTCATTTTGGGAGTGAATAAAGTCTACTATACCGGTGTACACTATTCTTAGTTACTTAAATGATACATTTGTCAATAGGATACAATTAGTAGCGCAATAAACGTCGTTGCGAAACATAATTAGCACCTGTGACTGAAATTGATTACCCGCGACCAGGTATACTCCGATAAAAAAACTACTTTCGACACTGGATATGTATAATTTCCGATACCAGTCGCCCCGGTTGTTTAATTATATTTGTTCCCGTCGGTGAATACGGGCCAAAAGCGACGTGCAGCTGCTTTTCTATTCCTGCTATTCGATCGATACAATTCCTGGATTCAATCGGCTGCTTTGAACGATTTTGGTTAATTGACAGGTTTGCGACTCGGAAGGTAACGATGATATTTCAATCGAAACTCTTGCGACGATTTCGTTGGACATTTCGTTCGAATATTACTTTCAAGAAAGAGCAGGAAATTTCTTGTTCGACGATTAACTTTCAAAATGTTTCATTTTAATTTAGAAAGTACCGATCGAACGATAATTTTACAATTACTTTGAATGGAATTTGAACGTTAATAATGCAACGATACCTTCGGTCTGCCATTCAATCGATGAAACGTGCTCTCGGCTGTTGCATTCTTTCCCAGTCTAGTTCGTTAACAGGTAACGAATGGCGGACGAAGATGAAAATAAAAAACGACTTCCGGCCGACTCGATCCGAATTCGAAGCGTCTACGACGATGCTCGGTGGTAATCGAGCGAGATTATGCACCGTGGGCCAACCGTGATCGGCCGATCCCACAAATCAAAAAATCTACATGGAAGCCGTTCGAAACCCCCTCCTGTCGATGAATCGAAGGGTGATGAAGATTCGGTTATGTCGGTGGAATAAAGGGCCCGGTCAATTGGGCGATCAGCCAGGATCAAAGCAACGAAAGAATCGGGGCCCCCGTCGAACAGGTAGAATCCGAAACGGTGGCCCAGATTTCCTTCCTTCACCCTTGCGCGTACATAAATCGAACGACAAACGAACAGCGCCTGAAAGGGGGTTGGGGTGGTACGCTTTAAAGACCGCAACGTACTTTAATTGTATCGTCGAGGCGAGGAGGCAGAGGAAAATATCCGACAACGGAGATGAACGGAAGGGTGAACGAAAGAAAGAGAAGAAACGGGGCCAGAGGCTCGTCGTGTATCATGTATTTTAAGGTATTTGGGCCGTGCCGGGGATGCTGGTACTGTTTCTATTATTGTCTCAGAAGGGAAGCAGCCCCTTTCGGATCCCCGGCACCTATTCACCTCGAGATCGCAGATCTTACGAACCGATCCTCGCGCATTCATACTCTCCTTCGTACCTGGACGAAACTGAAGTGACAACTGAACGTGTATCTGCTCTCTTTCGCTCGATGTATCTGTCTGGACCAGCTGGGGGACAATGCCGGGGAATTATGGCCGCTGGCATAGGTGTGGGAATTCCGAATGAAACAGAGCCGCAGCTTGACTCGCGCAAGAATGCATGCTAATGCCAACCGAAAATTTTCCACCGGTTCTACGCTCCGGAAATCGATCGACTGTTAAAAATGGTTAAATTAATCAGAACGTTCGGTAGGAAAGGCTCGAATTTTCAGCGAGTTAACCGCCAAAATTAAGAAATTGGCGGTACGTTCGATGGGTTACTCCTTCCAGCGCCGGGAATCGTTATTCTCAACGTACGCGTCTCGATTCCCTGTCGAATCGTTTGTCCAGGTAAAACTTAGGTTCTTTGTGGCTGCGGATTATCAGGGAACAGAAAATAAAAACGGTGCAGTGACTGCTCTTTCGCCATTGTGACGGTGAAAAATCCCTTCTTTACCTGGTACCCTTCGGTGGGTAACAAGTGCAAGCTTTACATGGGAATTAACGATGCAAAAACGCAAGATAGCCTCGCAGCGGGAAATTTGAATTTGAATTCGAGGCAGCGTCGGGTCGCGTGCTGCCATGGATCTAGGACTAAATTTGCATAAGGAAAGGTCCTGGCGCGGATGAAAGCCTAGGGCGTCTTTTGCAAATGGCGTGTCGATCTTTCTGACGCGCGTAACGGCTATCAGGGTTCTAAACGCTCTTCGGTCCTCGAGTGTTTGGAATCGTGGACATCTGGACGAAATATCAAATACACAGGAAACGAAAATTATTGAAATATATACCAAGTAATATATGGTTACAATCTTAAAACGACAGTTCTTGTTATAGATACGTTTGTTATTTATATGTTTGACACGATCAGGTATAACACACGACACGGTAAAAGTTAATTTACAGCGAAACTGACCGAATACCACCTTTTTAAAGGCACGATAGATCGGCGCCGTATCGGAATCGTACTTCCACCCTTCTTAAAGATGGAAATAAATTCCGCGAGCACGTTCCAGCCTCGTGTCGGCGTTCCCGATTTTAATTATAATCCCGGGGTAAGGCCGTGCCGGTGTATCTATCGCATCATGCAAATAAATCACCGGGGCCACAATGCGCGCGCAACTTCCGGCTCGTGTCTCCTGTCGAATAATTTGAATATTTCCCTGTCGCCCCGTCCGAGACGGTCCTCTCCTCTTTTTCGCTCGGGGAGGACCTCGCGCGGCGATCACGGATGCGCAGGCACGTGTCCAAAAATCGACGATTCTAATTCTAATCTCCACGCGACGAATTTAAATAATGTTCTTTTTCCCAGGGCACGATCCTTTGCGCGCGGTCCTGCGTCGCCGGGGACTTCTAGGATCACCGAGGACACGCGACCGAATTTCAATCTTCTTATTCCCTCCTCTGATTTGCATCGATTTTTTAATTTTACTACGTCGGAATCGCGCGTGCCGGAATAAATCTCGGGCGTATCGCGTTAACAACGATTTGAATAATTTTTCTCTATGGGGCGTCGAAAGGTGAATAAAAGCGAAGTTGACTAATTCCGCGATTTATTCTTTTGCGTGCTGGAATCGTTCTAGGTGACGAGACCAACAGTATTTGTGTACAAAATTTATGCTTAATCGTTTATACTATGATCCAAGTCGTAATTATAGTTGTGCAGGCGTATACAGTGACTTCAATAAGTTCTCATTGTGATGTGTTTGTAGGATCTGCTCAACTTTGAGGGAAGATTTCAAGAAACGTAAGGAAGCAAGAAAGTGTTCTCCAAAATTGAAAATCCCAATGAAAGCCACGCGATACAACGACATTCTGATGATTCAAGACCGCCATGACGAGGATCCTCGACTCGAAAAATTAATCTACGATCTATTTTGTAAAGTACTTTGAATAAAAATAATGATTCATGCGAAATCGAACGTTGTTTTGATCATTACAACCTCAGTCTGAGAGCTTATCGAAGATACTGCGCATGTAAACCAGATCTTATTAAATATTTTACGCTCTGCCAGCTAGTTTCATTTTTGACAAATCGCGGAAAAATCGCAGCGCGACATTACCGCCGGAGAACAAAGATCGTCGATTTTCCGATATAAAAATTCTGGAATCACCCTAATAAAATCCACTTCGCGAATCGCGGAACGCTCGTTCCAGTCACCGTCACGGTCTGCTTCATCATTAAACCGGCGATCTATCGCGACGTCGCCGGGAGAAATCGCAAATAAACCGACGTTAAAGTACGCCGATCGTCGATCGCGACGGATATCCCCTTATAAACCTGGAATCGTTATTGTCACCCACGAATCTGGCGTCTCGTCGCGATCGGAACGTCGCCGTCTTTGAGAATACCGTCGTGTCCCTGACGCGAGGCGATGCTGCGCGGTTACAATTATTGTTATCGTCACCCACGAGTTTCCATACGCGACAAGCACACGGTCGTGCAAAAATCGGCTTAACGATTCCGCGTATACAGCCGCTCGATCGCGATCTACCGGTCGATCGTCGAAACTGTGGAGGATAGAAAAGAATTTTATTAGGATTTTGAGGGACGCGACGCTTGGTCTTATGTATCTCCCACGTATGTAAATAGAATTCTATCGATCCGGTCAAAAACGCGAAATCTCTTGCACGGTAAACCGCAGCCTAAATGCACGCGGTAGACAGAAGGCTCGTACGAACGACAATTATTGCTATCGTCGTACGGCGATCGTCGGTCGTGGAACTTCGTTAACGCGGCAAAAAATCGCTGGAAAAGCACGGCGAGACGTTTCGAGTGATCGAAACTGCGCGATCGATCGACGGTTATTGGCCATAGCGAGCTGCCCACGGTACGAAAAGCACACGGAGTCGCGTCTCGCGACGCCGATCCGGGAATTGATTAACCGTACGGAATTTTTGTTATTCCGCACCGGACAAATTGCCTAATAAATTATCGCGGATCGCGGCCCAGAGATCGAAACCGACTCGCGCGGCCATTTTTCCGCGCGCACGGTCAGCCAATTTCAATACTATCGACGCGTCCTTTCTCAGATTACTTCCTACCGTTCAGATATACTAATGTATACCCGTCCCCGCACGGAATTTACCGAGATTTCAGAAGCATGTAAACGAGGCTTCGCCCGACCGATATGCACCACGATTTTGTCAATCAAAGCGTGGGAAGACCGGAACATATTGCTCGAATGTCTTTCCTGCTGTTGAGATTCTCGATACGACGTAACACGACGATAGGTTTTCTTTAATCTTTTAATGTAATCGATATAGGTTTGCTTCTCTGTAGATAAACAAGCACTAATAGTCGACAATTGTTTCACTTATTGGCGATTGTGAGATTTAATGCTTCGATTTGAGTACTGTAATTATTTGGAGTATGGCTTAAAAATTACATTAAGAATATACTTAAAAAATTATCGAAAAGTTAACGGAAGGACAAGATCGGTCTAACATCGATCTCGCGAGTTTAACGTCGATCGATGTTAAACGTCGCGTCGCAAGCTTACAGGAAGTCGATCATCCGTATGACAGCAAAAACCTGATGTTTGCGGCGTTTGAAGTTTTTTTTTTCGATCGATAAAAATAATCGAATATCAGGAGTGGAAATGGACGTCCGCAGACTCGTTTCACGGATCATCCCGGGACGGCAATATTCAATAACATCGAAGACACGTCGACGGAAACTATGCCGTCGTAAAAATCTCACGCGACCCCGGGGTGGGGGGTGGGGGGAAGAAACAGAGAGAGATATTGTGTTCCTGATCAGCATAAAGTACAGCGGGTATTAAATGCAAAATTGTGTATATGCCTGCCGTTGTGTTCTTTTTGTCCGGTCCGAGCGCTGAAAACGCTCGAAGCCCGGGGCCCCGGGTGATAAAGACGCGTTCCAACAAGAAATAAAGGAGATCGCGAAGATCTCACTGGCAAATCCGAGATCGTCGATCGATCGTTCGAAACCCCCGGCAATAATTATTATCGTTGCCACCCACGTGCCGACCTTGCGTCTTTGAGCAAGAAGCACTTCGGTCGAGGAAGAAAAAGAGAGGGGGGGAAAAACGAGAAAAGAGAAAGAAAACGACGCCGAAGCCGAGGCATTTACGACAAGGCGCGTTTCCAATAGCGCCTTCTAAGCTTCCACCGTCCTCGTCCCTCGCTGCGTTTCGCGCCTTTTCCCTTCTCGTTTGCGAGACGGTCCTACAGACTTGTGTGGGCGAACGAGCGACTTTATTGGCCGGTCCACAATGCGACATTTGCAGCCTCGTGTCTCGTAGGGTCGCTGGTATAACACGGTCACTTCTCGGGGAGAAAAAATTGCCGTGGATTACGTAGTCCCCCGCAACGAACCCGTTTCTCCCCGAATCGGATTGCTTCCAATAACCGAGCTATAGAAAAAGTACTTGCAAGTGCAACCGAGCCCCGACAACCTCGTAGACATTGGAATCCGATCGAGAGACCTGATTTCTTTTCATTTCTTCGACTTCCTTCCCGACTGACGAACCGCAACGTTCCAACCGAAGCTTCGCTCTCCACGAAACGGACCTTGAAAATTAACAAAACATCCATCTTCGATGATACTTGAAAATCGAAATTTACCATTTTTTTCTTAAATCATAAATTCCCGGATAAAACGGAAATCGAGTGACTCGAAATCCTTCACTTCTTTGGAGCTAATTACAATTAATTTTTATTCCAGAATTTAAACAATATTATGCACCGTAACGGTTTACGAAATATTCAGCCGTGAATCCATTTCGTTTAAAGAAATGAAATTCTCGACGATATCGAAATGTTCGTCTGTCTCGTGCATAAATGAAAAGCAGTTACCGAATGGCGACCGGACCAGCACTGTTTCGGCGTCGTAAAACTGTTGTCCGCCAGCCGTGCGCAATGTTTGTTAAACTTTTACCGATGCCATGGCGGCCCGCGTTTAACTTCGTAACGACAGTGTGTTCACGGTGTATCCGTGCTCCAGGAAGAGGAGACAACAGAAGGAAGGGTAAATAATCGTCCGACAATGGCCGGCCTGGCCTGCTCCCATGATCGCCGTTTACGCTGTGCAAACGAACGCCCGAAGCCTTACGGATTCTAAACACGAGATATCCCACCCTTCTCTGATTGTTTTCCTCCGCTACGGACTCTATTTCCCGGCTCTCGACGCGAGAGTAACCGATAGCTTGTACCGGAATTTCTCGAACGTACGGGATTAGAAACGTTGCTGTAAAATTGCTGCACAATGACTGGATAGGCTGATCGGCTAGAAAATTCTAACGCTGTCGTTAGATTCAACTATTTACGAGCGTACCACGTTTCATTAACAATGTAAACTGCTTTGTTGTCTCTAGTTAATTTTATACAATTTTTGCGATCCGTATTTGTTATCATTTGGACCCGTAACGCTTAAATTTGTATCGATTTCGAACAACAAGCGGTTAGAATCACGATATTATAAATGAATTGTTTTCATTCTTAACGAGGAAACTGTTTCTTTTCCTTTGCTCCACTGAACTATCAGACGATATGCTGTAAGGTCAGCAAGTTTATTGGACGTAAGATCAATATCGAAGATAATAGCTATATTAAGCTGTTGTTAACGTTTCGATCACTCGTAACGTGGTCCTCTTCGGAACAATATACAACGTCTTAAAATAAAAACAATCGAAATAAGATGATAATATTGCACGGTAAAAAAAACACGATACTGTTTACAATGCAGTTTACATAATTTTGTTTACATCTCCGTCACTCTCGACGATTGTTGAAGAGATGCACGCGTGTTGGCAGCATAATGCGGACGTAGACTGTGTCTGTACGTATGCTTGTGCGTCGTTCAACAGAATTGCATAAAATGCAGCTCGAGAAGAGGCCTTTACGAACAAACGTAAAACCATGTAAAAACTGGTTTCCGAATAAAGTGTATTCAGACTATTGTGAGCATTGTTGTTACAGACATTATTCAAAAATTTCTATTTATATTCGTTTATATTTAGTTCTTAACTCGTCTACCCGTTGAAATTCGACAATCCACAAAGCGATGCTCGTTGTATTTACTTCTTTATAATGTTTATCACGCTTCCTCCGTCGTCAACGAATAATTACACGGTCTCGAATAACCTCGATAAACGTACGAAGTGGTTCCACGTGTAAACTTAAAATTTTTTAATTGAAGGTTCACGCCGGCCTCTCAACGCGCCACTGTTATTTTTGCTTTATGGAGAAATAATTATCTAGTAATGACGGATCCGTATGCTCTTACGAGCGCCGTTTACAGTTTTGCACCATGCAAGCGTACGCTTCGAGCTTTACGGATTCTAAACACGGAATTCCCCCCCGTCCCCAACCCCTCGCGGCGTTGCTTTTGCGTTCGCAGGGGATCGAAGAAACAATATCGCGACTACGAACAGTTCGACTCCTGTAAAAAGTTCCATTCCGGGATCGATTTTGGATCGAAACGACCAGCAGCGAATTGAAAAAAAAGGAAATCTTGCACGGACGGCACGACGATACCCGGCTATAATTGTCGATCGTAAAACTGCTTGTTTTTCGAATAAACGTTCTGATGGGGCGGACGTCTGCTATAATTGGTAGATACTGTCTAGCAACGGTGCTTAACGAATACTTGCTTTTAAAAGAGGAACGAGATCCACGCGAAATTCAAAAAGCATGAAAGAAAAGTGGAGAACAGGACAGACATCGAGGATCAATTTTTAATTAAAAATATCAACCCGCGTCAGAATTAGACGTTCAAGAATCGGTTCGAAAAATCGATAATCTCCTCAAAGAAATTTTAACGGGCGATGTACGGGAACAAATATACCGGAAGCGTCGTTGATCATCGATCGTCGCTGGTCGAATGCATTCCTCCGAAAGAAAAACAAAAAAAAATAAAACGAGGAAGAAGATGATAACGCTGGGGCACGGCGAATACGAAAGAAACGAGATACGCGTTAGAAAACCTCTAATCTTCTCTCGGTTTAATATGCACCACGCACATTATTCGCGTGCAGATACACGGGCACACACACGCTCGCTGAAACACGCCCAACGTGCACGTACTTAACCCAAGCAACGCGAGGCATTATTCACTACTATTTTCCCCGGTTAAATCCGGTAATTAGGTAAATAAAGCTGCCTGTCAGTGCATCTCCGCGATTGTTGCAAATGCCTCCCAGCAGTCACACGTAATCACGCGTAGTCACACTTACGTGAACGTATGAGTGTCCAGTGGAGTCAGAAGGCACCGGTGAGATCAGAATTTAAACGCGAACATGTACCGTTAAACGCGGCTGCTCGCGTCGAATTCGTCTTCGTTAAAATTGCCAACACGCGTCTAAATTTCATGGTAATTTTTTGCAGTTGATGAATACCTATATTTAACGGGTTAAATTTTCTATTGTTTCTTCAGTATTCAGCCTTATGGATATTTATCGACGTATCATTCATTGAAATTGATCTCAGTAATATTTAATTCTTGTACAAGCAAAGACTTTTTCGGTTCTTTCTCGAAACAAATTTCCCTATTTTAATACGCAGGATAGTGTCGAATTAATCAAAGTCCACTTCTAGCGCGCGTAACTAATCGTTTGGCCACCCACCGAGCGTCTACCGATGCAAGACAAATCGCTTCACTAACACCTTGCTTTCGCTCGTTACAATAATGCGACTAACGACCAGCTGTAAGCACGAGCGATTAAAGTTGCCAAAGATCGTTATTCGTCAGGAAATTCAAGTAAGTGGAATAGGTTTTCGCGAAGTCTGACCAAAACGATGGAGGACGATGCGCGATGGGTCCCGGCGTGGCTACGCCACTGTGCAGAAGTAAACCGTTTACAGCATTGTACAATTATCTACGCCGGGATTCCATGGTCCTGCCACACCTACACCTACGCCGACGTCGCCTCGAGTGGCGAAACACGCTCACACTCTTGCAACGCGTCGCGCGGTCGCGGTCGCGCGTGCACAGGAAATAGTACACGTACCGAATCTCACGTGTGTACTGGCGGAGTCGCGGCTTGGGTTAAGTTAAGTATAATGCGCGGTCGTGCAGCGTTTGGGGCCCGGAGGCGCTAACATGAAAATCGTATGGTAATGGGGCGCCGTGGCTCCTCCAGCATGGGGTCGAGCCCCTGTAGGAACCTAGTCGAAGCCCGCGGTAAGTCTAGGTTTCTTCCTAGTATTAGCGAACCGACGGCCCCACACAGCCCGGGAGGGAACACGGAGGAGAGAAGCGCGGAATAGGCTTGCGAGCAGGAGGAAGAGAAACTTACAGGCCCTCTTCGAGGAGAGTCTCCGGGCTCGCGTGCCTCTGATAATTATACGCTCGAACCGAGTCCCGGGAGGAAAAGAGACCGAGACCGTCCGGGGGGGACAGAGGGGGGACCAGAGAGGTGGAATAAGGAATATCGAGTCTGCGGTTCGACAGGGTCGAAGTTGACCGGCGTCTAATCGATTCGCCGCCTCGGCATGGAAATTTCTTTGAGGGTGCCCTGCGGCCACCTTGCATCCACAACGCCGTCCTATCGGCAAGAAAACTCCGTGTGTACCTCGTGCGTGCCCCACAGCTCGTCCGTTGCCGTGGCTTCGCGGTCGCGTGGGACGTTCCACGGGATACATTGACGTAAATCTTGCACTTGGTTCCTACTTACGACCGCTCGGGAATTTAATCATTTTCTTGGAAACGATTCGACAAATCGGTGGACGATACATCCTGGTTGTACAGGCTCCCCTTTTACTTTTCCACCTTTACGAGCCAAAATATAACTCGTACGCGTGCTTCGTAACGAATTTGTAACGAAAATTATGAAACGCGACGCGAACCGTGTAAATACTTGGTTCCGTCGTGTTCCTTTATTATAAAATTTCTCTTTCAATATTGAAAAGGGTTAGATAACCTTGACTATTCTTTAATGTTTCATCTATTCTTAAGTTGTCTAAAACTCACATCCAACAAGAAATTTAACAACAGCACAAAGCACATCGATACAAAGTTTTATTGTACAGGGTGTTCGGCCACCTATGGGAAAAATTTTAATGGGAAATTCTAGAGGCCAAAATAAGACGAAAATTAAGCCTCAATCAACAAATTAGTATCCTTTTTTCCCAGAGGTAGCTGGACACTCTGTATAAAAAATATATATTATTAGATACTGCCCTACAAATGAAATGCCTGCCGCCATGTTGACTAAACCTCTCGCCAGTTATATTGCAGTGGAAAATTATTCACGCTCGAGTAATATATCTCCGCAGCTTCGTACGAAAACAAAAGGTTTCGCGCGACAGATACGCTAAATAAACCATTTTCGTACGGCAGCGCCATCTTCAGCGGCGTCGCAACGATTAATTTAACTACCTTTGTATCGCGAGGGTTCATGAATTATTTATCCGCGTATTTGTTATAAAAATACCTAACCCCAACGTTCGCCTTAGTAAATCAACGGAACCGACACGATGGCTCACGTGGTTAGGCGGAGTTTTATGAAGTACGATGTCCCCGATTAAAATGAGCGCAATGAAACAAACGCTTTTAAAGTCACGAAACCCATTTACATTGTACATAACGAATTTCGTGACTCCGCGACGGGCACGAAAGAACAAAGGCAAGGCGACGACCAGTCCTTGATGTTACACCAACGGGGCTCCAATCGCGTCGAACGTTTTCAAAGTAATTTTCTAATACGTGCACGCCGGGCGGAGGGAGAGGGTGGAACGGGGCTAAGAGACTGCCCACATCCGGCGCTTCCTCTTAATCCGCACAACGGATCTGTTTGAACTTCGATAGACGAACTTTGATCGCCGTTAAAACTTGAACAGTCGTAAAGAGAGGAAATCGACGGGGGAACCGTGACGTTCTGGTAAT
This sequence comes from Colletes gigas, assembly GCF_013123115.1. NCBI lineage: Eukaryota > Metazoa > Arthropoda > Insecta > Hymenoptera > Colletidae > Colletes > Colletes gigas. The sequence continues at coordinate 390,818 of NW_025106659.1, read as the reverse complement.
TTATGGCCGATGCCTTTTATACTCTTTATCGAGATTTCATATTTTTACTCTCTAGGGTACTTTTATGTGTAACAAATAGTTAATCAAGTATCCAAGAAAGCATACTAAAATGTGAAAAATAGTGCTCCGATACTGGATCAGTGGCGCAAGGGTTAAACAAGTTTAAGGGGGCCAGACAGTCAGATTGAGCCATTTTGTAAGGGCTTATTAAAAAGGTACCATAAAATGTATACGAATAAAATTATTTAATTATTAGGGGGCATTCTTAAAACCTCAAGCATTGAAAAGAGATAAAAGAACAAAATTTCGATTTTTTCAATCCGTCACAGTGATTTCCCCCCTTAACGTAACGGAGCAAAACGTCGAAAATCAGGCTACTGTTTGATCCGCGTTGTCGAGTCAGCGGAACATTAGACACGGAGTAAAACCGTTTTCTCTAACGATCGAAGGTACTCGCGAGGATAGTTGTAGTGCAACCTTCGGCGAAATGCGGCGCAATATCGAGTATCCAGGGGACCGGGACGGGACACGTGCGCGTCGCTCGAGCGTGTGGCGTCGGGACGTTCGTGTCGGTTAGCGAGGACGACGTCGATCTCCGCAGGAACGATCCTACGGAAATCGGAAACAAGGTTCCGGCTGGTAGTGTCAACAGATTTGCCCCTGATAGTTGGCGGTCGAGAGGAAGCGAGGGGCCAGGGAAAGGGTGCAGATCGATCGAGAAACGAGGGGGTGTGGGTTGAGTCAGAGCAAAGCAAGGGCGGGCTCGCGATCAAATATTAAGTCTTATCTGGCGCCGCCTTACCCAGAAGTTGCTTTTTCTCTCTCGCCGTACGTCCTTTCGTCTCTTTCTCGCTTCGTCTAATTATCCCCGCCGACGACCGATGGGTTCTACGATCCCCTTCTATTTCTGCTCTCTAGCCTCCACGCCGCCCTGCGGTCGCGGCTATCCTCGATCGGTGAAACCACACACGTTGAGTATAGAATACATAAAAGTACCGACTTTCTTTCTCTATTCGTTTAAGATCAACCTCGCTCTCATCCCTCCCCCTGCCGCCACCCCTTTGGCTCTTTCGCGCCGCGTTCCTTCCTTCGATCGTCGGACGTTAATAGCCGCCACCGTCCCACCCCTCGTTGCCACCCCATTCTCGGGTGACCGTAATTAAGAGAAGGGAGGACGCGGATGGAGCCGATGTGGGTTCATCAAAGGAGGACATTCAAGCTCGGAATCCTAGGCCGAGGAGACCAGTTTTTTCCGTTTTCATTGCCACGATCTGCGCTACCTTGTATTACAAGATGGGATTCTGTCTCCTTCGACTTTCTCCTTCGCTTCTTACACCCTCAATTTCGTCTTATTTAACCCCTTACCGTACAATGACGAGTCTCACTCGTGACAAGTTCTTGATGTCATTGAGTCTTACACATTTTAACATTCACGAGATATCCGTAAAACAAATTTATCATTTCATAAACAAAATTAAATAGTACACGTTTGAAAAATCGTTTGGAATTAAATCGTACGTTAAGAGATTGACCATCGACCGTTTAATCGTACATTTTACGTTCCGTTCGGCAAAAATAAATGGTGCTGTAGCGCGAAGAGTCGCTCCGAACGTCGTTCCGTGAAAAATTTGCGTGCCTCGGGTCTTCCTGCCCGCCCCCGTTTCCCGATCAGTCGTATTTCTTTCGAGCGGAATTGGAATTGCGTATTTCGGGGAAGGAACAACAGTCGAAGGATTCCGGAGACGGCGGGGGTTGCCGGCGGGGGCGTAAGCGGCGGTTCGGCGCGTCCTCGTTACGCGAAAACGAGGGCGAAAGCGTTTCGAGGATTGCGATTCGATTGAAAATTTTCTCAGGTCCCGGGGATCCTCGGGGTCCGATTGGTTGGCGCCACTGGAAAGAAAGTTTTTCTCTAATGACCAAGCCGAAGTGGTTACCGTTAATTTGGCCCCCCTTACCCCTCCCTCGAACTCCGCGTTTCGCTACTTCTTCGCCACGGTCGTCCCCCTATCGTCTCTCCCCTCCACTCCACTTACATTTTTCGTGCACCCGTCATCGTGTTTATAGGGTGACCCCGAAAAACAATGGTCGGGAGCGGGAAAAGGACGGAAATCGTGGAACGAAGGAGAGAGCGCCTAGGCGCCTAAAGATCGTTCACCAGCGACAGCGTCGAGGATTGACACGTTCGATCGTGATCGATCGATATTTCCTCTGACACCAAGGTTAAGCCTGATGTGCTTTGCATAACTGTCAAGTCTTGGCTTCGCAGCCAGAAGTTACGAAAGATATCGTCGTTCGTCGTTCTGGCGAATACCGATGCGATACGAAAGTTAGCGATACTCGTTGCTGGCCAGGGGCGGGAATTATTCTTCTTTTACGGAAGAATAATTAGGGGGATAAACGTGCTTTCGCAATAACAACACGTGCCTTTCGCGAAACGTTTCGGAGAAGCCAAAGGATACTTGGAAGTAATTAGCTTTAAATCCCAATGAGTCTAGATCCGGCGCTGCCCTGCCGGTGGTTGTAGTGAAATTCCACCGGCTCCTCGTGCTTCTTTTTCGAGCACCGAGTATCGCTTTGCAGAAGCAGCCCGGATAGCCACAACTCTGCGGGAAGGAAGAAGCGGCAGAGTGTGAGGGTGGCTTCCAGAGAAAGATGGAGAACAACAGGGTGAAAGCTGCGAGTATAGCAGAGTAGAGGGGGTTGGGGGGTGGCAATGCTCTCACATTCTTTTTGCCAAGCGAAACGTTGCCGGCGGAGGCAGCGAGAGCGTCGCCTATCGATTTTTACTTCTAATGAATTCGAGCTAAAAACCCTCTCCTTCGCCCCACCGGTCCCCCCCCCCGGCCCTCTCTTTCTCTCTAGTATTCCGCCACGGCTACTGCTTGCTACCCTCGTGCCTAGCCACGCTTGCACCCTCTGTTCCATGAACCACGCCAATCACTGCGCGGCATAATTACACCGTCGAGCTTGGTGTGCGACTCCGGCCAAGTCGTGTTTCTTAGACCTCGTGCACCGTAGTAAAAAAAAAGAAGGAAAAAAGAAACAAGAAAGTTAGGGGCGGAGACGAAAGAGAAGCGAGCACGATGTCTGCTGGCTTAGACCGAGTTTCGGCGAGTTAGAACCCCGTTCGAGGATCGACCTCCGCAAACTTTGACTTTCGTTTGTTTAGGGGTTTGCGTTATTTCATGGTCGACGGAACTTGCATTTTTCAAGTTCGTTCTTCAAATGTTGCACCCTCTAATTTCGCAGGTGCAAGATTCACAGCAATAGAAGCTTACGCAAGGCTTGTAAAATTTGTTTCGTTGTTGTATAATAAAAGAGGAACGCGCTTCGAGTTCGTCGGTTTCCATAGAAAATTGCAACTATTCGGAAAATATTCATGGAGGACGCACGAACGTTGTCCGCGCCGGACTACAGAGATTTTCCACGCGTGTCTCGAATATTTCCAGAGGAACAGAGTCTAACGATCGTAAAACGAAGACGACGTCCACGTTTCGCGATTTCTGTTTCGAGTAAAACCGCAGCGAATCGCGGGCTGTGAAAATTTCACGGAATTACAAAACGAGGACGCGCGATGAAAACGGAACAGATAAATCATCCGGCCCCGAACGAGAGACAGTTTACTGACGAACGCAATCTGAATTCGTGCCAGTCTCCCCCCCTCGTTCGAAGCAATTACTGTATTAGAAATGACTTCGAATTTCCGCGGAACGTGTACGTGCACTTGAAATCCACGCGTATATGCACCGTTTGCATTGTGACGCGCCGGCATGCGGTGTAATCACTATGTTGATGCTCGCACAGGAATAGATTAGTAACTAGTTGCCAGATGCGCGAGTCCGCGCCGCTGATCGTCGAAATAGTGGAATCCGTTAGCTACTTTCGTTCTTTCGTATTCCTAGTGTTATCCAAAAGGATGTTTCTAAAAATCATTTCTTATTAAACATCGAAAACTGAGTGTCCAATGCCCATCTGTTATAGTAACTTCGACAGAAACTGCTGGAAGAATTTTTAAACGCATTTGTATGTTTCGTAATCGAGTGATTCTTTTGTAGACGAATTACTTCAATAATTTCCGAATGAACTGTTTTAAATAATTAGATTGTAAAAATTGAGAAAATATAAAAAATAAAAATTGAATAAATATTCTTCGTAAGTTGATTAAAGCTCAAAAGGTTTACTTGTGTAGAAATTGTACGTGCTCGACTCACATTTTGAAGATATTTAAAAAAAAATAAAATTGACAGAAAATTGGGAACAACGGTAAGCAGGCGAGAGTCGATTTTACTATAAAAATTTGCTCGTGCAAGACCGAGGACTGAAGATTAGAACGTTTCGAAAAGCTGGCTGAAATCAAATTCAGAGAGCAGAGAGGAATTTTTAATTTATTCGAATTAGAAGAACCGGTCGAGGAATGCTGTAACCAACCGTCATCCAGAATTAAGAGGGCCATTGAAATCGATCGGCTCGTCTCCTTGACCACCCCTTTGCCGCGGAAAATAAAAACCCGAACTTTTAGAAGCGCCTTCGGGCGCGAATGGCGCATAATGGGAAACCGGTTTCGAAATTCATCCCTTAAGAAGTCGCTAACTCGTTCGAGTTACCGCGGCGCAATTATCGGCGAGACATCAAAATAGACTATAGGTGTGTATATAGAAGGCAATACCAAACCCCTTGGGACAAGGGAACGTTAATTGAAATGAAACCGTGCGAACGAAATATTCTATGGGGCGAGCTTCATGTTCGTTCTTCTTCTAAACCCCTCTAACGATTCTTCCTTCGATGGTTTCATGCAAATCGAACGGTGTCTCGCATCAACGATCGTAGCTTCTTCGAAATTACGTTCGAAACACATTTTGCAAACGCTCCTGATTTTTTAATTTCGTCTATACAAAAGCTTGAAAAGCTACGATTAATATATTACAATTATAATTAGAACTACTTTTATTTTTGTAAGTTTCACATTATTTTTTACTCAAACACGTTTCGTTTTTCGTTGTTCCCCCACAAGAAGTTCGATTAACATTTGTTTGTCTAAACGGTGAAACCGAACAATTCGAAATATAAATCAGCAATTCTATTTCGAACCGAATTTTGTTGACAAAAGAAAGAGTTTATTTTGCGATATGCACAGTTTTATACTGACCAGACAATGTTTTCACCGAAATAATTTTGGGAGAAACTTCGTATCTCGTTCGATGAATTCGTTTCTGTTTTTTTTAGCCGGAAATGTCGATAATAAAAATCGAAAGCCCAAAGTCAGATTCTTTTCGAATAAAATGGTTCTAAAACCATGATTTGGGGAAACGATTCGATATATGATAGGAGGCTCTATTAAATAGTGTTTGTCTATTAATTAATGAGACAACGTTTATCTTAGTAATCTTCGATGGTCAATATAAACGTGGTTAAAATCTTCCTAAAAGCTGATCGGAGAAGTTGGTATTTCGATGTTGTAAAATTCGAGTAATCAGTATTTTGACAAAAATATTCGTTTGTTAATTCAAAGTTTCGCGCGTGTTGTCCCGATGACGCGAAACAAAGTTGCTGTTATCGTGTCGTGACGATATATGTATCAATGATCGAATGCGCGACCTCGTACGACAGCACGCTCGGAACTTCATAATTATTGTAATTATTGCAATGAAACGTCGTCGCGTCGATCACGATTCAGCCGCGAGCCCGCGCGATAGTCTTATTCCAGGAATTCTCTTCGCTACCAAATTAATAGCATCATCGCGATCCATCGAAATATACGATAATTAACAGCAACTAACAATAGAAACGTCGCGTTTAATTGGCCGCCGTACTATTTCCACGAATAAAATGTCAACGCAAGCGAGCGCGGGAAACGGTATAAATTAAATTGAAATGTAAAAATAATTTCATAATCGAACGAAGCGACCAATTACGTCTTTCAAGCTTTATCTAATATTACTCGAAGCTCTAAAGATATTTTAATACAAACGTTTTCGACCATCTTCTGGCGGCTCCACGATGGAAAAATTATTAAAAGAATAGATATCGAAACCTTTAGTAATTTCTGGCTTTCGCCTTTAGAATCATCCCTTAAAACATTTACGAATATTAGTTACTCTTTTCGATAATCTGCAACTATAATGGATAATAGATTATTATTAAATCGGGAAAATACTCTCGTCGGTTTCAGCCATCATTTAATCGATCGTCATTTTCGTTTGGTCGATAACGAAGCAATGGACAAGGATGATTCGGATAGCAGCTCGAACGTACGCGTTACAAATCTTATAAATTTACAAGGGTACGGTGTCCCAGCAGCGGCGATATGCACACGTAAAGCGCGACGTCGCGTCGCCCGCGACTAATCGGATTTCCCAGCTCTGGCGGACAACGATGGCAGCGATAATGGAATTACCGTGGGGTCAGCACTTAATTACCTCGATGTATAGCTCGATATACGGAACAACATTTCGTTCCCGGCACTGCAAACATCGGCTAACCGACGGGGACATTTTTAGACGTTCTAAGCCGATTCGTCGAAGAACCGAGTAACCCGGTTATGCCCATTCGCCTCGATCCCAGGCCACTTGCGTTCGAACCGTTTTTCCTCCTCTGCTTTCCACCCCCAGATCGCGTTCTTTAATTCCGTGTCGCCATACACCCTTCCAAGAACAGATTCCGATTCCAGACATCCAACTACACCACGGCATGTTTAACTTATCGCAACCGATCGACTGCACCTCCACGACAACGATCGATTTTTTCTACCTTGTTTCGTTACATAATGTCAAAATTCATATCAAGTTATCGAAAGAAAGATTTAGTTCGAGACACGTAAAATTAAACAAAATTTATCTCTCGAGTATGCTCCCTGTTGCAACTTTCTACCGAATTTCACTCAACTTCTGAAAAAGAGAACCATTCAGTGGTTAATTGATACTCAAATTGAGGAACAAGTGCCCGAACAGCTCCGTCAGAAAACATTATTTTAAGAGATCCTGCTACACACTCGAAGTTACTTAAAATTCTGAAAGATCGTACATCTGAGAAAGATACCCAGCGATCGGCCAAAGATAAAATAAATCGTTGGTACGATCGATATCAATCGACGACCAAGGTTTCGTTCGAACGCGAAACTATAATTATTTGTCAGTCCGCGTTCAGCTTACGCGTCGACGTAAACCTGTTACGTTGAGGCCCCGTGCAGACGATCGACTTTTTCTCTTTTCACTTAAGAAAATAAAGAAAGTCATGCGACTGTCCGCGTCTAGATACGCAGTTCGCGCCACGCGAAACTAGTTAAAATCGATCAACACCGATCAACATTTCTTTCTGCCGACGGACACCGCGTAAACTCTTGTTGACTTCAATTTACACGATTCCTACGAAGATTACAACATTGTTGTTTATCGATTAGAAACGGTATCGCCTATTGAATACTAGTTTCGACTGGATAGGACTGTATCGTCGATTGAATTCTACCCCTGACGAAGGTAACTGATCGAAATCGATGTCGAAATAATTCCATCTGAAGACGCCAGTCGGATTACACGGCAGCCCCTGTCTTCCGGGAAGGGCCAATCGATAGTCCTGCAGCTCGAGCCGGGCCATGTTTGCACACCGATCGAATCCGTTAGTGCTACTTATTCGGCAATTTCTCGATTATGCTTCCTCGTAATTCTTCGACGTTGCAATTTTCGGGTTACGACTCTAAAATGCAGATGGGTCGTTTTTAATGGCTAATTGCACGGGCAAAATTGCGCAGGATGATCTACATAGGGGGTCGAAACTTTTGGCAAAAGATATTTAAAATAAATGCAATTCAGAAACGCGATATGTAACGTTGCTCTTATTGTTGTGTTCCACGAAAAATGAATAATACTTTTCGACCTGACAGAGTCGTTATCCTGTTAAAGCACGCGAAAGTCGATAGGCAATAGATCACGCCTTTCATGGTACCCATGGGCGTGAGAAGAATGATAATAATGTCTGCTCACCGAGACACGTAATGTCAGTTTTCAACGGACGCAATGACTACAACGAGAGGTCTCGCGAGGTACACGATTTCTTTCGATCCACCGCTTAGCCCGTTTGTAGCCTCGCGTTCTATACACGGTGTCTACAAAAATCTGAATACCTTTTTCGGAATTAATTCCCCGTGTCAAATCAGATCGAAATTTCTCTCGTCGAGCAGCAGAGTGCTGTAACAGCTAGAAACGGGCAACGCTTTATTAGAATAATAGATAACTATTAAATTTTTATTTCTTTCACCCTATCCTTTTCATAAATCCGCATCGAACCGCTTTTCAACCGCTTCGATTCCGTTGACACGTTTTATAAACTTGTCGATTACTTTGTCTTCTTTCAAACGCTACTTTATCTCCGCAACACGTTGATTCGTAACTTTGTCGATATACTGATTATATATCTTCTCTCACTGACATGTTCTCTCTCACTGTGTTACTTGTTTTCTTTTACGTCGCATCGACATCTGGGTCATTAGCGAAAAGGAGCTACTTCCCACATTTGTATCGTTCAATTTTGTACCATAGATTCGAGTCGCTCACGAATTTCAAAGTGTCCCTTATATGGTCCTTGGATGTTAGGGTCATTGCTGGAATTCTCTGCATTCATACAGAACATGGTTTCTTCTTAGTGGTGTGTTTCCACAGAAGTTGCAGTTTGGTCTCTTTTGTCAAGGATGTAATCACGTGTGATTTTTCCATTTATATTGTTATCCGTATATCCCACGAATAAATAAACTTTTTCACGCGATGAACAGTGGTCATCGAGTCGCTGACTCAGGTCCGTAGCGGTCGATGGGTCTATATACAACTAAAAATAACCTAGTAATTAACCTCGATTTCGGTTATTGTTAAAAACTAAAAGGATCTGTTTATTTAGTTCGTAAATGGGTCAACATTGGTAGAAACCGGGCGTTGGGTACCTTGGAGATCACGCAGCGACGGCGGTCGGTTCGTTGCGTGTGCGTGTAATCACGTGATCGCGTAACCATAGGATAATAACAGTCGGCGCCGGTTCGTTACAAATTAATAATCGACCCCGTGGCGGGAGAGAGCGCGAGGGGAGGCGAGAAGGAGAACCTCGACGGAGGAAGAGAGAACGTTTCCACCGGGACCCTGTGATTTCCTAACTGATTTCACGGCGTAGTTGCCAGCCTTCTCGCACGTATTTCCACTCGCTCGCATTCTTTGTCACGAGACACGCCGTGGCCCAATATGAGCGCGGATTTTTCACGGTGGAATTTGCGGGCTTTTGTCTGTGCCGACGTGAGAAACATTATGAGAAAGAGGCACGATGGGGGCCCGGGCCGATCGAACCGATCGAAAACGGTTCGAACGGTTCGCAGGGCCCACCGGAAGGTCGACACTCGATATTCTTGCCGATACACGGGGACGAATCTGGGCCCCATCACCTGCCAACCTCTTTTGTAATCGTTCTCGTGCTCCTCGTGACCTCGGCCTCTCTGCTCCACAGACGCACGATGCGATGGAAGATACAACGATCTTCTTCTCCGCGATTTTCGACCAAAGACACGATCTATCAAACCCTTCCGCTTTCATTTCCAGGACTTTCGACCAAAAACGGTTACTTTCATCGTCGTACAGGCGGTACTTTAAACATTAATATCTTTTTAACGAAGCTTCGATCAACAAATTGGTATTCTTGATTTTCGTCTCATTTTGTCCTCTAGAATCTCCCAGAGGTGGCCAAACACCCTATATTGCTAGGAAATTATTCTTTCCTTAACCCTTAACACTAGATTTACGGAAGCCGTCAATTTGACGGATGTTTGATTCCATATTTAAAATTGCAGAACGCGTAAATATTATTTTTTAACAACTTATGTTGAATTTGATTGATGCAATGTCACGAATACATATTCTAATTAAAAAAAAAATCGTATTGTAAGGTAATCGTCAATATGAAAGGTATCAATAAATATACGTGCAATCAATGCTCGTAAATCTAGTGTTAACGGTCCAGACGTATTTTAAGTTTTCTGACCGCTGAGTTCAAGCTATTAGTCATACGAAGAGAAATTATGTAGCAAGTATAAAATAAAATTCAGTGAAAATTCATTGATATATTTTCACAGTAATAAGATAGTGAATTTATTATAATAAACATTCTACTTAAGGAACAAAAGTGTCATGGCGTAAATGGTTAACCCTTTCGTATTTAGCAGAACGCATATTTGAATAATCTCTTCTCGACACGCGTTCAACTTGACTATTCGCAACCGTGTATGTAAATAATGTAACGCGTGGCGTTATTATCTCATTATTATCGCACGTGTTCGTTTCACCTCGATTACGAAGAATTTCTGAATTACGAATTTATGGGAATCGATTCGCGCGAATTTAAATCGACGAAGTAACAACCGTTTTTGAAGATGCATCGATCGATGCGAAATGTGACGGCTCCGTGACAGCTTTCTTGTTTGATTGACGTTTCAAGACCAAAGCGAAGCGCACGAGAACACGGGGGAATATTATTCTAAGAAACTATAAATATAGAGATACCGTAATGAACGCGCGACGCAAGACTTGAACCTGAACAAACTCGATAAGTTGAATGAATGATGACATTGCGAACGAAACGAGTAAAATCACGTACACGTGACCGGCGGTCGATGACGGCTGACTTGGCGAAGTCACGTGCACGTGACAGTCAACGTCAGAATGTTAATAACATAGAAAAAGAGTTCGCTGCTGAAATTGAGAATTTCAAAAGCTACAAAGAAGAGAAGAAACGTGATCATAAATTTCTTTAAAAACTTCTACACCGTCTTAATTCACCTTTCACTTATCCGTGAATAACATTAAAAATTTCTGAACACGTACGCGATACGGACACGCATCACTATAGATACGAAAACGAGGGATTCGGTTCCAACGGTGATGCCAAGATCGAATGAAATATAAAGCGAGGCTCGAATGAAAGAAACAGAGACTGGAGAAAGGCGGGTCGAAGGAGAACAGCGAAAGAAGATCAATCGATAGGGAAATATCATCGAAGGGTATGACATATTTTCCTAGACAGGGAGAAGTAATAGTGACAAAGAGAACAATAGTGGACAAAAATGACGAGAAAGAGGGTCGGGAATGCATAGGGGATGCTGCACTCGAAAGCTGGAACTCTTAAAGAGATCGTCCTTCTTTTCATTGCCCGAAATGCATCCGTGAGCACGAAATTTCTGGATAGATGAAAGTAGCACGAAGTCAAAAGTGTCTAATATAATTTAATTTATTTATAGTTCCCAAAATAACTAATTTCAGGGTACTAATTTACAAAGAAACATCATCCTTCGAAAGAGGATTGGAAAGGAATATTTACAGTGCTCTCGTATACAATACTACAGGAATTAAAAGAAATCGCTCAATCATTGATCAAACAATTCTAACGTGACGGCGAACATTTATCGAGCGATTCGATTCGTTCGGTAAAGATGAAAAGCCTTAAAAGGGTGTAACGATGAATTGGTGCAACAAAAAGCAATTAGGGAGCCACCTTGATTCGTCGAAAAAAGGACGACAGGGCGAGAAAAAGGCGAAGAGACTTCGCATCGACGTTCCTGAGCCAAACTTTCCCGAATCTAGCCCCTGGAGTCTCTTAATTCGAGGATCAACGTGTCTGTTTTCCAAGACTAAGTGCGTGTAAGGGGAAATTAGAGGGATCCTTTACACGGGCTCTCCTTTCAGGGCTGTTTTTCCACGGCTGGAGAAAAGCTTGCGTTGCACGTATCAAAATTATGAAAAATACGAGTACAGTTTTTTCCCACCCAGAAGCTGTTCGTTCGCGATCGCGTAGCGACTGGGGAAGAATCTTAAGAAGATTTAGCGGCGAGGATCGAGGCTCGGGATCCTGCGTGTATGAAAACGCTCGGGTCAGAAACCTTGGCGGTCGGTACGAGCCCAGAGGATCTTTTAAACCGCGGTCGAACGACTCTCGATCTCGGATCCCCTGGTCGATGCACGCTGTTATCGAAGCTATCTAGGTTCGGTGAAATGATCGGCGCAGCGCCGTATAGTAATCGGATGATCCGTGGGCACGTACGCCGATAGATTTAAATTGCAAATCGATTTCGCTTCTTTGTAGTCAGCCACCTAGTGCGTGCCACCTATCCTCTATACGTGACGCGGAGGCTCGACATGCATCTAGCTGTCCGCGCCACGCCAGCATTCCCAGAAATAGTTTTAATCTCAGACGTGTCGGAGACCTCGCCGACCAGCTGGAGGCCGGGAAAATCCATAAACTTCTGATTCTCACCGGGACTGATACGACCGATGAATGATTAATTAGCCGCCATCGGCGCTTTTTGTTAAATTCTAACAACCGTCCTCGCACAATGATTGGCATCGATTGTCGGGACGCTTTATACGCACGGAATATCATTCTCACGCTGTACGCGTCACTTTTGTTTATCAGTACAATAACCGAGTTCTCAGCTGGAAAATACCCGATTTTACGCGACACGATACTACCAGATTACGAATGATTTTATCAAGAAATTTTTCACCGAATCGTAACTAAAAGGCGTCCCAAAATTCACGCAAGAAGTAATCTTTTTTAAAAATTGTAAATTTGTATCGGGTAAATGGCCTTCGTGGCTTTTGTCGAAATTTTCCGTGACCGTTTTGCATAAATATGGCTGGATTTTGTTGATACAGCGCTCAATTTCCTCCTTTAAGGCGTGGGTGGTCGCGGTCTTGTTGGCATAAACCTTAGATTTCAAAAAAATCCAACAGCGTTACTTTCATCGCATCAAGTTTCGAAATTTCTCAGCTTTTATTTTCACCTGAGTACTTGGACGATACACAATGCCCAACGTTAGATTACTGGGAGCTTTCGGGAGACAAACCCTAACAGATCCCGCATTCCGATCACGACTATACCCGATGTACGAGGAATGTTATCCGGCCACTAATCGTAGAGCCATCGTTTTCCTTAAACGAGCTTATTTTTTTCTTTGTAGATGGTAACAATCTTCTTCGCAAGATTGTTCATTATCGGTAAAAGGGAAACAAAGTCTTTCTCTCTCGTTTCAATCACGCTAAATGGATTCCGTGGCCTACTTTCCCGGATTAATTCAGCCCATTTGATGGAGCATGCACAGCTTGCACGTTTCTTTTCATCTTTTCAATTAAACCCAAATTTCTATCGATACGCGTGCGCTGGAAGTAGAAATCTGTATCCAACAGCATCGGGGACCTTTTCTTTTTTTTCAGTAAGTATTCGTTTGCTTGCAAATGTCAAGGTCTTGTAATATACAACAAAACTCCATCTTTTTTAAAGAACAAAAATATTTTCAGTGATTCTTCGTGTGATACATTTTTTGTATGCACGAAATGTCGAACACGTATAAACGACCATAGTATAATGAGCAGAATTAATAAAAGAAGGGAACAATTTACAATCGATAAAATTCTTTCAAAAATTCAATTTCGGAGTTACTCGAAAGACGACTACGAATTAGATTGGATTCTAAAACGAAACGGAATGCAGCAGCTCGACAAATTATCGACACGATCGTAAAATTCGTGGGACCGAGTGTTTGCGTAACCTGTTTATACGAGCGTGACAAATTCCTTTGACAGCCATGACAGGGATGTCGAGCGCGTAAAACATTAAACCACAACTAATTTGCCCGATAACACCGTTTAATGTAAAAAAAAATATTCAGTTTTCGTTTTCAGCGGCGACTCGAATGCGTATAATTTGTATGATAATTCTGCGTTAATAACGATTAAGATATGATATACATAGTGGTCCGGAGCTGCCACGAAACCCGTGCCCCCCTTCGTACATTCCTCTCCTTCTTACTCGACTTTCGCGTTATCACGAATCCATTTTCGCCATCGAGATATCGACGCACGCATGTTCCTTTAACTTTTTCATACCGTAATCGCTTCTGACCAATTTCGGGTTTTAATATAAAATTTCCAAGGAAAATAATCTTGCGGCGAGCCGAGGGGACGTAAAAATTATCGCTACAGATACGAGAATGCAAATTTTAAACGCTGCTCGCGCGGAACCATGCTCGTATTAATTCATAAAATCCAATAATGATAGGTACGAAAAAGTTGAAAAAATTTTTTTATTAAATTTATTAGTACGCTTTAATTGCTTTTATTTGGGATTTAAAAATTCCATTAAAGAATAAATACAGTCGAATTTTTAAATAGTTTCTCTAATAAGAATTCTCGTTCCTAGCGATTAGATCGAATAAGAAATACAAACAGTCGCTTTCATTCGGTTTAGACGGAAACTTTTACATTGCTAATACGAACAGCTGCTGTGATTAGGTGCTTACGAGTCATTCGTACAACCGTTCGAAATAAAGGCGATCAAATTAGCCTTCGCGTATAATCAATGTGACTCGTCAAATTCTGAGCCCGTGACTACAAACATTTCTAACCTTTAACGCTTAATTTTCTCGTTTACCCATCGGGCATACAATTTGTTCCCCTTTCTTTTGGCTCACCGGGAACGATTCTTTTGTAAACTTAAGTTATCGTGATTTCAGGACCGAAGAACAAAAATATACTAAATATTCCAAATACACTTTAAAATATTCTTTTAAGATGGAACATAAGTTAAAGTGAGTCGTTAAAAAATCTACATCGTCGAGTTATTAAAGTATATATAAAGAAAATAAGTCGAAGTTGTGGACGTTCGAAGCAGGCGAGACACGAAGCATGAGAAAGGGCACAATAGTTGCATTCTTCTTAATGAAATATCATAGGTTACTTCCTCATACCGTATGTCACTCCTCCATTAGCGTAACAATTATAAATGCTTGCCCATGTGAACTTCGCGCGTTTCTTTTTCGCTATCGTTAGTTTCCATCTTTTAACGATCCGTTCGAGCCCACGTCGATTACGTAAATTGGCTTTTTAACAAACAAAACCAACGTTAATCACTGCATAATGACAGATAATCGCGGCGCAATTAAAGCGTTTCGAGCGAACACGTGGCATAAATTACGTACAACGTATTTGGTTAAGAATATCGCAATCGTTCACTTTCCAGCGATTTCGATCGGCGTGATCGATCTTTCGTCGAAAATGGGAAAAATCCTGTTCGAGTAATAGGCAATAAATAGAAACTATGAGCAATAATTCATTTGTGCGCGATGAATGCATTTTCATAGAATTACGAAGCTTTGGATCGAGTGTCAATGGTTTAATATTCAGAGGCAATTAAACGGATCTATTACAAAAAGGAATTTAATTAAGTACGAATGGAAATAAAAAAAAAAATTAACAATGATAATATTAACCCTTTGCACTCGGCTGTCCCCCCTGAAGAGACA
Organism: Colletes gigas; assembly: GCF_013123115.1. Taxonomy (NCBI): domain Eukaryota; kingdom Metazoa; phylum Arthropoda; class Insecta; order Hymenoptera; family Colletidae; genus Colletes; species Colletes gigas. The sequence goes on along the minus strand of NW_025106659.1, from coordinate 375,499 downwards.
AAGAATTTGAATTTACCCTCTAAGGAAACACAACGATATTATTGTTTTAAAGTGACTATATAGGAATGGAAAAAGAAATATGTATTTACTATCTATTTCGTTAAAAAGTCTTAATGGTAAGTGGGCTTGTTAGATTAACGAACAAAGAATATGCAAATACGATAACGCGAAACTCCGATTCGGGTAAAAATGGACCCCGACTCCGGTATACGAGGTCCAACCAGACTAAAAAGGTATCGTAGGGATGGGAGTAAGAGGATAAATCTCTGTGGAGCCTGTTGGGGGATATTTCATTCGCATAACGCGGCGTTAACAACTCATCGAGCAGTATTACGCACCTCGGTTCGAGATTACCGGTACCAATAACCCATCCAGGCCGATCTGCGTCCACTTCGGCGGAGAATCGATCGCAGAAAACGCGCGTACGACGGGTAAGCCCGTTCATTGTCGAGCACAGGGTGGTATGGGCGAGGTGTGCATCGGGGGCCCGCTTAACCGCGGCCCAACAATGAAACCACGAGAAAAATGATCCTTGTCGAGGAGACGCGGAGGCAGGCCCAATGGGTTTCTTCGCGCGGCGCTTAACGACGATTTCGATCGTTTACGACTTTAATAATTTAGGCGCGGCCCGGCTCGCGAAGCTCGACACGTTTTCGGTCGTAAACCGCGCGACTAAATCCGTATTTATGAGGAAGAAGAGGTAGTCCGGCAACCGGGGACTTGTCTCCTTCATCCTTCGAGTCTTTCCTTCTCGCTCGCCCTACGCCCTCGGCCTTTGTCCCATTCCCTGCGTACGTTTCTCTGTTTCTCCGGCGGGCTCTCGACTCGCCACGAGGAATCGATCCGATCGAACGGAAGACAATGTTTGAAAACGACTATTTTTTAAACGTATGTTTGCCTGAGGGGTTCATCGTACCAAAGTTTGGTGAAAAATTATTTTCACAGGTAAATACTGAATAAAATGCTTACGGGGGATGCTGTTGGGGTTGTTGCAAAGGGAGAACGCAATGAAATAAGCATAGATGTATAGAAAGATTTGAGCAGAAGCGTTACAAATGAAATGGGAAATTCGAGGCAAGGATTTTGTAAACAAGGTAGCAGAGATATTTAGTCAGGACGTTAAAACAGAGGATGATCGAGAGAATACGATCGAGAAAGTATAGAAATGTGTTGCAATAACAATTTTACTTTTTAAGAGGCTACCTGTCTGTAGCAATCAATTCCTATTACTGAGTGAACGCATCCTCGACAGGGGTAGTAGCTGTTTCACCCCTATAGCAACTGTATTATGATTTCTCCGTTTTGCTATACCTTTCTGAATCATTCACCGAATAATTGCTTCGGAAATCAGCCGCAGTACGAGGAAGACGAGAAAGAAATGCGATAATTAGATGAATTGCACTAGTTGCGGCATATGAAACTTCAGGTGTGTTTATCAGAATTTTCCCATCACGCGTCATAAAGTAACTATTGTTTTCTCATTATTCAGGATATACAGCTGCATACTACTTACTAACCTTTCTTTCACAATCAATACCAAAAATAGCAATTTTTTAACATTGTTAAAAATACACAAAATCAAAATTTCAGGCAAATATGTCGTCCTCGACGACGACAACCAAAATGAGATCCTACGTGGCCTTGTACCTTATACACAGTATGGTAATAACATTTATTGCCGATCGTAATTTCGAAAAATCACGAAACGAGCAAACAATACACGTAAACATAATTGCGTCGATAAACTAAATATTACAGGCATATCGGAAAGTGTATAAAAGATCGTATACTTTACAACGCGAATACGATAGTTCTCGGTTATTAATTTAACTGGCAGAAAAAAGCTGCAATAAAAATCCAGGCCGCGATCCCTGCGATCACAGTTCTTCGATCCGTCGGATGTTTATGAAAATTACGGTTGTAAATCCGTTAATTAAAATATACGGTACTGACTATACATATACATACGTATACTTTAACGAGTATTTTCCACGCGATGCTAACGCGACAGAAAATATGCATGCAGTTCATTGCAAATTCTACTCTTCCTCTATAAACAAACGTTAAATTCTCTGCTACAAAAATTCTGAATCTAGAATTCATTCGAAAATAAATTAATAATATTTCCGTCAGTAAACACAGGCACACTGCAATTTCTAACCATACTTAAAACACACTGAATTTTTTGGAAATCAAGGGAAATCAAAATTCAAAAGGGTTGCGTTACTTGCAAATTTCTGTCGAATCGTATCGAACATGAAGCCGTTCGAGCTTTCGATCAGTTATCAGCAGAAATCAGCTCGTAATTTCAATCAACGGGGCAAGAACAAACGCGAGGCCTTAGGAACACTCGCAACACGAGACACGCAACCATGATTATTTTCCTAAGAACCTAACGTTAACTTCCAACGATTCTAACGGCATTGGCTCGTTAGTTAAATAGAAGTTCGGACTGGGCATAGGTTGGAATAATATACGCGTATAATAAGGTCCCCCTGGACTCGACGCGAGACATTTTATACGCTCTTTATATTCGCTGTTCACGACTTACCGAGGACGCAGACAGCAGAACTCATCTACGCTCCTTCCGCTCCCTTATGTCCTGAAACAGAAACGCACGACAGTGAGCACACTATGAAACATAACGAAGCCAGCCACGGCTAAAGCTAATGCTCGTATCGCGCAGGTGTGAATTCACCAAGTGGATTATGACGCTCCGTGGCTCAAAGACGTCGCCAATCATCCTCGAGATTCCAGCGCGATAAAAGCACGCGATAGAAAAATTACACGCGGAAATCCTCGGGTCGACCGAACGGTAATTTACGGGCGATTTATTGTACTCGCGCTTGAAAAGCGTTCAAACTTTTCGTCGACCTCGATATTTGCACAACTATTACTGAATATTATTACAAACCGAGAAATAACTGACACGCGGATATAATTTATTCGAGTCATGAATAAAGAAACAATTATCAATTAAGACGACAATGGGCGAGTCTCCCACGTCGTCCGAACAATGCGCGTCACGAAACAATGACCAACGACGAAAAGGCCCGTTCGTGATCCATCAAATATTTACCGAGACAGGTTGCGCTCGTCGTTCGAAAAAATGAAAACCGTCAACAATACGAGGGAAGACGGACGCTCCGATCAGCATAATTTCGTGCGGTCGAAAATACACAAAGACAAAGGACACGACGACGACGTGGAAAAGGAGGAGGGGGAAAAGGTGAACGACGAGGAGGACTGCCGCGAAGGTGCAATTAAAGCGACATTAATTAATTGTTAGCGCAACAATGCATCCGTGTTGGGGGCACGGAGGTTGCTGGGGGGGAGACGGGGGGACAGCCGGACCCCGGAGCCTTCATAAATTTACATGTCTTTCGCCGCGAGAATCATTTTTTACAGCCGTTAGGAGAGTGTCGGCGGTTGGTGTGCGTGCGGAGAGAAGCTGTGGACCTACAGCAAAGCATGGGCTATATTACGGGTCCCCATGGTGTTGCTCATAATAACCATCGATGTCTCTCCGTGGGCATGGAGGCAGCCTCGTGGCTTCGATCTTGTTATCCGTTTCGGGCCGCGATCGAAATACTTTCCGTTCGATCGATAATCGTCGCCGTTCTACGTCCACCGGGCTCCTCGTCGCGATTAACTATTATTAACAACGTTAATAAGCCACACGTTTCACGTTTCACGCGCATTGTTTTCGAAGGGCTTAGATTATTTTTCGCCTTTCGAACGGTTACTTTTCGACGCTTGCCCGTACCAAAACCGGTTCTCCGTTTTTCTCCTTTTTATCGAATAATTGGTACACGTGTTTAAAAATGTTCGGTAATTTAACCCCTTCGCCAGTTTCGGACGGTTCGCGCTGTTGCGTTAACGTTTCCGAAATTATGTTTATTATGGTTTATGGATCCGGTACGTTATGGTACGATATGGTACGTTAAATAAATATTCGTAGTTTCGAACGGTAAAGTTGGAATCTGGTCCGTTCTTTTTCGGAACCCATTGTGGTCAGCTCGTTAGACGAAACAGAGACGACACTCTATTTTTCGCATAATAAATGCGATTCACGCGCCAGGTTCTTGGTTAACAAGGGGGGGGAAACGTTTATTTTCGTCAATAACGGGCGTCGTTCGAAATTCGAAAAATTTTGCACAATGTTCTCACCGGATCCCGGCAAGCCGTACTAAAAGAGATACGCGATCGTAACGTGAGACCGAGACGTGGGTGGTTCGTTGCACGACAGCCTATAGGTAGTTATTTTTAATGTTGCCTCCGAGCGCGGTGAGAGAGAATGAAAAAAATAAGGAACGAGTTTATAATCAATACAGGTGCTACCGAAATTAATACGACGGTCTTCGATCGCGCGCGATAAAAGCCCAACGAATCGAAGAGAAATTATTTCGTTGGCCGGAAGAGGCAACGGTTACGTATCCGTTGCAATATCGGACAAATCGTTATCCATTGCACATCATATTTCCACGTTTATGTTTTTTTATTAACAAAATTTGCTTCTCGAAATGATTAGATACTGCCTCGGAGAACGATCCGCGAGATAAAGGTACCGTTATTCGGTACGCCAGATGCGATCGAACAATAGATCGAATTTTAACGCTGTTTCAGACGTTGAATATCTTAGAAATTGTTATAAGATACATGTACCTTAGTATTTCCGATTAAAAAATTTAGTATTCCGTAGAATTAATTCTATTTAAAAGGTGACGTTGACGTTCGAGGCTCGTTCGACGCTTCATGAATAATTAATTAACATTGTGTTAAGAATTGTGTAAATGCTTACGTCATTGTTATTTGTGGCGTAATATTAGAATTATAAAATCTGTCAATTATCACACGATCACCGTTGAATGTTTATTTTAATTAATACATTCAGTCAGAGAGCTGTACGATTTGCTTTTATTTAAAGAAAGAATATAATTTCTCTATTACTATAGCTCTGTCATTTGGACTTTGATCTTGGCAGGGTTTCTCGTATGTTTAAAATATCAAAAAATTCGGTTCTTCAATGTTAAGTACGTCATACTCGATATTGGATGCAGAAATCTGTTCGCAGAAACTATTTTTTTTAGCGTGTTACTCATTTTGCTATAAATATTACTTTTATTTTCAGAAGACAGTCGTTCAAGACTATAAAAGAAAGGATCAAAGCGAACGATTTATCGAATCCCGAGTTATGCGTAAAAATAACAAAATTATATCAACATAGTTCACATAGAAATATATTTTCATGACACGAATTAATTCGTAGTAATATCGTTTCTAAAAATAGAATGTTTGAACTTTGCAAAAATATGTGTCCGAGTGTTAAAAATAGTAAAATCATTCTACATAAATTAACCGAGTCGTGTGAAAAGCGAAATCGTTGCAACGTAAATTACGAAAAATAGTATTGAAATAATATTGTTCTATTGTTTCACTACCGATGAAATGCGTTTTGCAATCTCCCTACATAACCATTCTCCTTTCTATTACTACTCGGATCTTGGTATCTACTTGCGATGGTATTCTTTTTCAAATGAGCGGCAAGTCGAACGTTGCAAAGAGTAATTGTACATTTCCCACGTAAACAATTTCATCGGTTAGAAATATTACCTCATGCTTAAGAATTAATCTCTTCGCGATGCGAAGAAATGCTTCTATAATTCGTGCAAAATACAAAATTTTATAATGCTCGTTATTAAAGAAAATTAATCCAAATAATTTCTAGCTGTACGAGCACGGTTTGAAGTCATCGACCAGTTATATGTTTAGTCCTTTACAGTGCACAATGTTCAATTATCGTACGTTACGATAATAAGTGAAAAAATACTTTATTAGCATGAAATTATAATCAACCGTACACCGAATAACACGTACAGTTTTCTACTTTACAGTCTATTGAGAGTCATGTCACGAACACAGTTTATGGGAATTCCAAATATATTGGTGATAAAAATAAGTGGGGAATGCAGTACTCCGCTATAGTGTTCTAGGGTTAATAAACACATTAACCCCGTACAAACCCAGCGTAACTTCAAAGTCCCATAACCATTATCTACATTTTTTAAGCCTGATTTATCCCATTATCAATTGCGGTTTTACCAGTGCTGCGGTCTTCGGGATATTTTTGTCCTAACTCACGAGGACCTTAAACGCACCGTCGAATCGAAGAACGCGCCAAGGTTGCAGCAACGGTATACAACAATTATTTTCGGATAATTTCTATATATCGACGATCGTATCGTGTAATTCGTTTTCAGAAGCGAAAAAATAATTTCAACCAGTATTGCGATAATTAATTACGATCGTAGATGGTTTCACGGTGGGATAGATTTCGTCGCGACGATCTAAGAGAGCGTCGAGGGATCGCCGTGTGTGCAACCCTCCGGAATCAGTCTCGAAAATCCATAAAACTTCGCGTCACGCCGGTCACTCGTGCTCGAGGAGGAAAAAAGACCGTGGAGTCCTCCTTTCAAAACAATGTCCTCGGTCAGGCTGGTTAAAGTAAGGTAATGCCGTGTCCAATAAAAAGCCGCACGAGCGACATGTTAGTAGCAACGCTTTTATTACCGCCTTTACGATGCTTTTCGGGTCCTCCGGCTGCTCGTCGTTGATCCAGGAATCACCGATCCCCGTTTCGAAAAGCTACGTTCCGGAATTTCGACGGGTCCCCGGCTCACCTACTATCGGGCATATTTTATTTACGATGTCCTGCATTATCATCGGTCCGACGCGCGCCATTGTGGGCTACGTGTGCGTTATTGCAGGGAGAGAGAAACACATAGAGAGAAATTTATGCGTGGGCGAAACGAGCAACCGAACCGCACAAACTGGACGTATCTCGCCTCGCCTCGAATTAATAAACAGCAACAAATGACCGCCTACGTCCGCCCCTTTCTCCGTCACCGATTTCATCGTTCTGGTAGTCGATCCGTAAAAGATCCCTTTCTCTTTCTCTCTCTCTTATTCCCTCTTTCCACACGGTATATCATCTCCGTCTCTCTCGATCCGCATCGCGCACGCATTACTCGAGCCTCCCTCTTTTTCCCGTCATCCTCGTTCCTTCCTCTTCGTTCTTACTCGATCCTGGACCGCCCGCGGTGACCCTCCCGGAGGCTCATGGCTCCTCCGTGGATCATTTGCACGACGATCGTTACCGATCTCCGGACACCGTACTCCTCAATTTTCGAGACAAACTTTTTACAAATTTCCTTCCAACCGTTCTACGACGCTCTCGGATGTTCGCGATTTTTCGGAGAAATCGGCGTGCTCGACGCTCGCTAACGATCGAGATAATGGAATTCGCGCACAGTAATGGCGATTTGAAACGTTCAAGCTATCGATATACACGATTTTACGACCGGACCGGTAATAGTTTAGCGGTTGTTTAACACTAAAGTTTTAAGGAGATACAGCGGGACGCAAGTCGCCGAAGGTTTATTATTTCTGAATATTCTATTATTAGTATAGGCTGCGAGATCTGCGGGTTTTAATCGCAAACCTACTTGAAACAATATAACGCGAACGCGACATGGTCCACTGGTCGGTAGCAGCTGGGCGCATAGATCAGTTACGTGAAAGGAGCCGCTCCGCAATTTTTAACGGCTAATTAAGATGTTAATTACGACATACTCGAGCTATAAATTACTTATTTTATTGCAAACGGTTTCGTGTTTTGTTATCTTGGCCGTAGTTTCGTCATTAATATTAGGATAACGACGTCTTAAGTCGTATAAAGAGCTCTTTTGAAGCTTTACACTTATAGAATATACATTGGTAAATGACACAAAAAGTAAGAAACAATGATACAAATTGAAATTTACAGAAAAATCGAAAAACTGAGAATATTTGTACATCGATGTAAGTAGAAACAGCGAGCAATAGACAGACACGTTAGTATAATCGCACGGGTACCCGAAAAATTTTCAAAATTGTCTCTGAAACTTACTTAAATTTATCAAACGACAAATATATTAGATACGACAAAACTAAAAGGTTAAAAAATCTAATTTCCAGATTATTCATCAAAAGTCCACGGTACGTTAAATTTCCATAAACAAAATGGTAGCAGAGGAGAGATGAAAAGTACCCAGCGAGCCCGAGAAAATGATTAAACGAAATCGTAAAATTCGACACACGCTCGCGCGTAAAATAATAGTGCCACGAGTTTTCTAATCGTCGTCGTCGAAAGTTTCGAGCACCTTGCGAAATTACCGAGCAATTTTAGCTCATTAACCGCGAAAATACGCGTATCCCATCGTTCCATATTAAGGCTGGCTTCGTCGAAATTCGACATCGAAGGGTAATCGCCTCGAGCCGTTTCCCTTTGTGGGACAGAGGACGTGGGCACACGCACGGCACTGAATAATTAACTTCGCTTTGCCGGCGCCGGTTTTATCGTAATTATCGCGCGCGCAGCTCGTTGCCGCCAGTACCGGCGCGATCGATCGTAGATCGTGAAAATGATCGACGCGAGCGGCGACGGTGAACCGTTTCTGTGCCGCGCGTTCGCCATAGAAAATAAACGAGTTGCCCCCGCGCGTCGCTATTTAAAGCACCATAAACGCATATCGGCGTGTTTCGAGAAGTTTTTCTTACGTTAAAGAAACCCATAACTGCGACCAACAATACTAACGACCGACCATTTGCGCCAAAGAGGCTCAAATCTTAGGCATAGGTGTCCCTGAGACCAGATAGAAGGAAGGAATGGGTTCGATTAATAGTTCACGTTCGTGTAAGTGATTTTTAATTATTTATGTTAAGAATAACTGAAAATCATCTATTGTCTTGAGTCAAATGTACCTACTATGTATGTATACAGAGTGTTCGGTCATCCCTGGGACAAATTTTAATGAGAGATTCTAGAGGCTAAAATAAGACGAAAATTGAGAATATTAATTTGTTGATTGAGGCTTCGTTAAAAAGTTATTAACGTTTAAAGTTCCGCCTGTAGAACGCCACTCTGCGAGTAGACCTTACATCCAATGTATTTTTTCCGCCCATTTTTCTGGGTCTCTGGGAGCGCCATTAGTACGCATTGTTTGAATTTTGAATCATTAAAATCCTCCAATCCGTTCACGAGTTTTAAAGAGACGTATGAAATTTCAGTGAAATATGTTCTGGTCAGACATTATAGTTTCGGTAAAGAATTTTTTTCTCGAAAGTGCGTATGAATTCGGGGGTATGTCTATTCACCAAAAATGATTGTAATTGACTCCTGCAACGCAAAATAATTTTTTCAGAACGATTTGAAAGTTTTTTTTTCGCCGAAAAATTTAGGCAATTATTGAATTTTTTTCTCGAAACTCATTAGGATTTCGAGGGTATGTCTACTCACAAAAAATGATTGTAATTGATCTCCGCAACTAAAAATAACTTTTTTAAGATGATATGAAATTATCTTTTTGTCGAAAAATTTAGGCACTTATTGAATTTTTTTCTCGAAACTGGTTAGGATTTCGAGAGTATGTCTATTCACCAAATAGAATAACTTTTCAACGAAGCCTCGATCAAGAAATTGATATTCTTGATTTTCGTTTTATTTGGTCCTCTGGAATCTTCCACTAAAATTTTTCCCATGGGTGGCCGAACACTATCGATATGGACCGCTCTGTGAGGAATGTTCCAGAAGGAAAGTGTGAGTCGAAGCGATGAAGTAATTCGTAATAATCTGTTAGTCATCTAAAATAAAACCCCAATATAAAATTAACAATTTAATTCTTCCAAATTCCTTGACTTTCTCGAAACAAGCAACCCCACGCGGGATATTTCTTAACCTCACCAGCTCACCGAGATGTAATACAGAGAAAATGCAGAAATTTTTCGCTAAAACTCGTCGAAAACTTTGGAAGAGTAGAAGGTGGAGAATTCGTAGAGAGAAACGTCCGTTGATGGTGGCTTTCGTTCGTATCTGCCGCACGAGAATTTCGCGTGTAGCTCGGGAAGAAATATCGCGTATTGAGTTTTCACTCGTGAATTATCAACCCTGACGCGATCACCGCTTGATAGGCATCGCAGCGTTATCGTAAAGTGCCACGAAAAGCGAAAGAGAAAGAGAGAGAGGGAGAGAGAGATAAAAGAAAAAAAAAAAACAAAGATCACGGATGGAATGTAAATACGCGAGGATCGCGATAAATAATTCCTCGTACGATCGATGCACAAACGGTCGTTAAAGCGCGACAGACACTCCCGGTTTCGAGAGTGAACATTGAATCGCGGAGTTGACGCTCGACACATCCGAAGACGATTCGTCTTTACCTCGACCTTCCACCTTCGCGCACTTTTTCACGCGAGGCACGGTGACGGTCGCGAAGTGAACGCCGCGCGAGCGGAGGTGGGATTGCGGAATCGCCAGGCAAGATAATGACGGGCGTAGAGAACGGTCCGAGGACCAATTTGCATAGATAATTACCACGGTACCGCCGTTAATAACTAATTAAAGAGAGAGATCCGGCTCGACGCCGTACGTGTGGCGCAATCGTCGCGCCGGCCTAGGCGACTGTTAATTGATCGACGATTAATCACGCTCCTTTATCACCTCTTCCCTATCGTTTTTACGTCTTTTTCTTCTCGCCCGTGACCGGGGCTACACAATTACCGCCGAATCGATGCCCGTCACGGAACCACGTCTACAAAAATCCTTGATTAGAATTTGTTCTTTCGTGCTTCGGATCGAAATGCTTTAGAAAGTTGTAACAAGATTGATAGAATACGTTCTGCCGCTTGATTTCTGGCAGCCGGCGTGGCGGTTCATTTGAATGATGAATTAATAACTTTGCGTAAAGCGTGAAGGCTCATAAATTTGTTGAACTTCAACCCCTGCACAGTTTCTGATTTCATCCGCGTTTTCGTAACTACCATTGTAATAGAAATTCAACGTTTGTTTCGCGTTGCTCGTCGCGTAGGTAGCTTCTCGTTAACGAGACACGTCAAATTAATTTAAACGATTACGAAGTCTCGTTTGATCGATCCACGGTGACTGCGGAGCCACCTGTTTTCTTTGTTTACGTATCTTAAACGTTCTCGTGGTAAAAAGGGTCTGTAACGTGTTTGTGTGCAGTACGAAACGGTTTTGAAACGAAACTCGGAAACGCTAATGTCCCGTAACGAATGATCCACAAATCTTGGAAATTGTATAAATTAAGAAGCAATAAATTGTAATGAACTCCGAGATAGCAGTTACGACACACGCGGAAGATTTATAATCGTCGAGATCCAATAAATATTGGTAATTGCTACGCTAATTCCAAAAATTCCCGAAAGAGTTCCATGATTTATGCGACACCAGCGCTTTCGTTGAAATACCTGCTCGAAATCACGGCATTTTTACGACTCTGCGGAACGGTGTCTATAAAGCGATCAGGGTTTCTCCGAGGCGTAGAATGTTTTCTTGTTAACGCGCTAGGAGCGCCGCAGTGTCGCTGCAGCTGATGAGAGACTTATTAGTTCAAGGTTGCTAAGGTAATTCCGAGGCTGACTTCACGCCGCGCGCATCGTCGCTGCCAGGACATCGGCTACGGTTCCCGATCGAGTAACCGATATCTATTTAAAGCCGTAAACTCGATCATCGATCATCCGACGAGCGGTATTGTTCGAAACTCAACGTAACGTAAAACAACAAACTTTCATTTCGAACGTAATTTCTCCTTGCATAATCGGTTTCTACAACCCATTCGTTGCCAGTAAAGGGTTTCACGAGAAATAATTTTCGAACTTTAAGATAATTAGCCCGTACGATCGAAGGAATAACGAACTAGAACAATGTCGAACCGTGCATCTATGCCCATTACTAATGTAACGGGGAGATAAGCAAACTAAGCTATATCTTCGATAAAGTAAATCTTAACGGGTTGACTGTCCGCACGGTGGGAACGTAAATAGCGAACGTCTAAAGAAACGATAACATTTTTATAGCAATATGTAGATTTTCTACTATCTTTCCCAAGTTCTATGCGTTGTTGGCTTTCCAGTCTGCCTGCACTTTACGGTAGTAAACAGTCTTTGGTATCATCGAGCCAGGCGATATTTGTGTACACGGCGGACTCCGACCCGACCCACATGCGAGTCCACGGAAGACCCTTTTCCTTTGATCGCACCTGACCTAAACGACCAAAACACTTCCTATATCGCGCACTTTGCACAACGAAAACGGTTAGGCTCGTGCAGTTAGGGAGACGTTCTTACTGTTGATCGAGGATGCATCCGAATCGCGCAGTGTTCCTCTTGCCGGGCGTTCCAGACGGAGGCGTCGTTGGGGCCCTCGCGTAACGAGAAGCGCGTTCACTGAAAGGTCCAAGGGGCGGCAGCGCGCTTCACGCGAAAACAAGCGGCATGCGACCGGCCGGAGAAGGTATCAGAAATCGAGATCGGCGTAAAAAATCGTGCGAAAGAAGAACGACCGGGGTGGCGCTGTCGTCGACGACGACGTACGACGACGGCGGCGGCGGCAGCGGCGACGACGACGACGACGACGAGAGGCGTCTCTCGCGCGAGACACACACGTGGTGGGGGCGTCTGCGGCCGCTACGGCAGAACTAAGGGGTTGTTTGCCCCGTTGGGGGGTCTCGAACGGCTCCGTCACCCCACCAGCCTTGCTATTTTGCATAGGGCCTGCGCGTCGAAGGCGGCACACACCGCCACCCACCCTCTTATTCCAACCTGCAGCGACGCTCCATCTCCTCGACGAGCTCTGCTCTTCACCCTCCCTCCCCCCAACCCCAACCCCCTCTCCCACCCCCCTCGTCCTCCACCCCGAGCCGCCTTTCGCGCGGGGGCCACACTTCGATTTGTCGAATCCGCGTTTCGCGGCTCTCTAGCCTCCTTCGCGAAGAAAAGAGAAGCTGCATTCGTCCTTCACCCTCGAGCTACGCTACTTCGCCCTTTCGCCCTCTCTCACTCCCACGCTTTTTTCCCTATATCTCTGTCTCGTATCGCCCGGGACTGCCACTCGTATTTTCCGTCCCTCTTCGGCCGATCCGTTCTGGCTGCTCTCGAGGCTTCTTATTTATCTCGTTGCGCCGACACAACCTCGTCTCGGTCATTTCCACTATGGAAACGAAGATCGAGCCCGTGGAAATCTTTGACCTCGGGGATCCCCGCGAACGGGAGAGTGCCCGGCTCGTAAATTGGAGATTGCGAGGTCATTACTTCCTGCGGGGAACATCTGTTAAGATCGCCGGAGGGTGAGTGTTTGTCTTGCGAATATGAGATCGCGACCAAAGAATATCGAATACCGCGATAGCCTCTAATGGGATAGGAAGGAATGAATATAAAATAGGACGGAGGAGCTCTCTCTGTATTTCCGTATCGCTATTTAAGCGTCATCGGGAAACCAAACGCTGGGACGCTTTAACGACGCCTTCGACCGAGAGAATTCGCGAACTTGTTCAAAGACTCGCGGGAACTACGAAACTGAATGGGGAATTTTTAACGAGCCGTCGACAAACAACAATGCAATACGAACCTTTCATTGTATTCGCGGAATAACGACTGTAAAGCCATATTAAAGTGATGTTTACTTTTTTCGTACCCTTCGGAAAATGTCTCAAAACTAATCGAATCCGATCAGAACCGATGCCTCGTTTCGTAGAAAAGGATGCAAATGGATGCTGCGTCGAGGGCTCGGTTCGTCAAAATACATTATCGATCGACGACGCTTCAGCGTCGATACACAACGACGCGAAATAAAAAATCCAATATACTTTCGAGCATACTCGATACCGGACATCGAAATATTGTGATACCCCATCCCTGCAGTACCCACGAGTAAAAAGCATTATCGAGATACCCCCCGATCCCCTGTCCGAAAGAACGAAGTCGATCGGTTCCTCGATTTCATCACCCGTCCGCGCGAACTCGTAACGCGTAATAAGGGCAGGAGAAATTTCGCCGTAGAATTGTTTAAAACACACGCGCCGTCAAAGAGTATTCAAATCGAATGGAAATTCCCCAAAGGTCCTTAATTCGTTCGTAGTTGGGCAGAAGTTTCTCGGTCGGATGTAAGCTCGCGAGACCGCGGAAGGCCAATCGACGTCGACGTTTCCCTTTCCAATTCCGCAAAGGGTTGCGGGTCCAAGGGTTGGCTGAAAGCTAGTTAACGCCTCCGCGTAATTAAGCAAAGCAAGTGCGTGGTGTGCAACGGAGAAAGGTCCACGCTCCACCCAGGCTCCGACGAGTGAGGACAAGAATGGTTGAACCCTCTCTGTAGAGAGGGCGCAAGGCCCGGCCTCGTTGGAGGTGGATTGGTTAGCGCATGTATAATTAGCGCGAACAGACAGGAGGGTACGGAAACGAGGAGGAAGAAAGAGAGGACGCGGAAGAGTAGGAGAGAAACACAGAGTCCCGGTGGAGGACAGGGTGGAGCTACCCTGTCGGCGCATGTGCCAGCATCCCTTGGAACCGGAGATATAATGTATTCATAACGTAGCTGCTAGACGCTCTGCCCCTCCACCGCCCGTTCATCCCTCTGTCCGGCAAATCCCATTCCTGATTCACCGTCGTACAGCATTCCGGGCTGACGGTCGATTAATTGGTGGATTCTAAGAACGCGTGGCGCCCGGAAAGGTCTTAGACGATATTCGATTCCGGGAAATTCCGGGGTAATTGAATAGGCAGGAGATTGGAACGTTGATTGCACGCGGTTCGCGCACCTGTTAAAAACCCTCGGATGCTCGAAATAACTCCGGTAATTTGTTTCAAGGCCCGTGGATTCTTTGGTTCTATAACTACTCGTCGATGACTTTCTTCGGGATACACATCATCGATCTGGTCTAATCGCACGATATATCTAATTTTTTCATTCGGTCGGATTTGTAAATTTGTAAAAAATAGAAAACTCGGTGGTACGTTTAGAAAGACGGACCATGGGCACAGAATTCAATGACTTGGTCTCTATTGCGTTTCCTATTTTTTCTTTAAATTTCACATTTCAAACAAGTTATCCCACAAAGTGTATGCTAGCAAATCAGCAACAATTCATGATCTAAATTAGAAATTAAATTGGTGAATTAAACGAGCAAATATGCGAAAATGTCATCGAAAATTTTGATATTCATCTGGTAGATATCACCTTTTACACATAATTATCACAGACGATACTTTATAATCGAATAAAAAAATCAATAAAATTCAAAATAGTTTGTTTTTTATTTTAAAAAAACTTCCTATAGTCTCTTGTGGATAACCCTATACGTTAACCTCTATTTAAAACGTATTTCCAATAATAGTTTTGTTTCTTGGCAGTCCAAAATTTATTTTATCAAATTTAAATGTCGTGTACGCGCAAATACTATGCAACACGGGATTAATTCGTATACAATATCTTCCGAACAGCGTTAATAAATACTTTCGTGAAAGTTAGTGCACCGTCACGCGAAGAAATCTTTTACCGTAAGAAAAACTCTCCCAGCGTCTACTCGTCGTATGCAAACTGTCGACCTAACAAGCAGATACACAGCCTCCGACTAAAAGACCAATAAACCTGGCCCTTATCCAGGTAAACGTGACAGGATCGTCGCCCTCGTAAGAGAGTATCGTGTATCGAAGGAAGAAAGAACGACCCTCGAACGTGTGCCGTGTATTTTGGTCCGGATCCTAGATAACCCGGTGTGCTTTTCCGGATGCTTGAACACGACACATGTCCCGACCGTCCAGGCTTTTCCCTCCTCGTCCCAGGAACCGAGGGTTCGCCCGACGAACACGCCGGAGGGTGGCCGCGTGTGGGTGGAACGAGGCAAGGGGCGAGAACGTTCTGCGGTTTCACCCCCGAGGACACGGTGTCATCAAGCGCAATTAGGGATGAGTCTTGGTCATCAACACGTGTACCAAGCTTTCTTCCTCGATGAGAGTGCGTCTCTCCCCGTGCAGCTAGCCCGCGAAAGCCCTCTCCTCGGAACTACTTTCTCCTATCGCATTATTTCTTTCCTTAATTTCGTTTCGTTCCCCCTATGACGCCGCGCGCGACCCGATCCTTCCTCTCTCTCTCTCTCAAACCGTAAATTTCTCCCTCCTTCGTTCGTCGGGGTCTCCGTGAACCTTGTTGCAGCCTGACTACGCCTGTGCGCGATTACTCCCGTTATACGCCTTTGACGCAATTATACCGTGGCCCTTATGACGTCTCGTTAACTCCGCCAACCCCCTGGAGGGATGCTGCATTACCGCTGCGCCATCACGCCGGAAACCACGCTGCTTCGTCGTGATGGAAGCTACGAGTAACGCTTCGAAATTAAGAAATACATTATTTACAACGTTCGCCTTGCCCGAAGTATGCGACGCGGCCAACGGTCCTTCGGTGCTTCTTACTCGATTCGATCAAACGGAACGAGACCCGACCAATTTCCGACGAATATTATTTAATCGCGATCCTCGATTTATTTTTTATCACAGACGAAAAAATAGAAGCAATTTAAGACACGAAATGGTACATTTTCGAGGATGGAAATAAATTAAATTTGGAGCGCGCGTGACGCTTAAATGAAAACAATCGTGTACGTACGAGCGACGGAATTGCTCGACGAAATTGTTTATGGTAAACTCGACTAATTGCGTCGATAAAAGGACGGCGCACGGGTAATCAGCGAAATGGACGCGAGGGAAGTAATTGGCCGAGTCCGTTTCGTCGAACAAATTGATCTCGGTGGGCAGAAATTTGCGGCAAGATGCGTGATAAACAAGCCCGCGCCGTTTCTATTGTTCCGTGAAAACCGTTGTTGCGCCCGTAGGTACGTACGATTACAAACGCAGATAGCGATAATAGCACCTGCAACCGTGACATGCTACGCTGCAACAATTTCCTGCAGTACAGGTATTTACCGCAATAGAAGGGTAACTAGAATATGACACGGCTTGTAGCGCCACCGATTGCGTCGGGAATTTATCAGTTCCATCGAAACAATGTTGCACGTTAATCAGTTACACATTCACTCGATATAAGAATCTCTCTTTACTTTGCTTACGATTGCGATCGATCCTATTTTTATAAGAAACTGTATCCCATATACGTGAGCCGTTAAGGACGCGTATTAAATGACGCGTCACTTGTCTATTCCGCGCCAAAGGAGTTTATGTACTTCGCGCTTTGAAATATGCAAAAACCGTATGCAGCTACACTGTGCCGTTGCTAGAACTTGGGAAACCTAACGCACCCCGTAGTTACGCAAAGAAAGAAAGAAATTGCTTGTATAAAATCATGTGTTTTATCGACAAACATTTTCCATAAAAAGTCCTCCGGGGTAATAGGTGTGCCTCGTTGCATTCGAGAATAAAAAGCACAATTCGTTTAAAAGGATATAAGTGTCTGCCATTGTTGCTGTCACTCGTTTACTTGAAAAGTCGACAGGTCACTTTGGTAGGGTAAACTCGAGCAATACGTGATAATTTGATGTTTCGTTTGTTAAATTACAACACTGAACTGCTATGGGGGTCAGTAATGGACGTAACGTTACCTCGGACACTTATGAAGAAAAAAGGAGACAGTTGTGGTTTCGTTCTTTTGACTTATTGCATCCGTTTTAACGTCTTAGTTTATTGTATTAAATCATTTTTAGAATCATTCGTACGTCGAACAGCGATATCAAACATGGCAAAGACAACACTCGCGCGTCTGTGGATTATCTACCTTTGAAATTTTTATTCGGGGAGGTCAGGCAGGCGATTGAATAACAAAGGAATTTAATTTCGTCGTGCCCTTGAATACGGAAAAAGAAACGATTGAAGATACTAACACTAAAAATAAAAATTGTAATACCCATCGTCTCCGTGGGTCTCTCAGGAATTCAGAACCAGTATAAACGAAAATAATCAACGTGGACAAGTTATATGGGTCACTCGGGTATTTCGTAGCGTGTTACGCGCCTTTCGTTAAACACAGAATAATTCTATATTACAATATTCTGAATCCACTACGAAGACCATGGCAATTCTTTCGGATGAATCTGAATATGACCGAGATAGAACTGCTTAGGAATGCTATGCAAAACGTAAACGGTACACTGACTAGAATCAGACCCTGACCGACTAATCGAAATCTGATAGGCACAACATTGTAACGACGAACAAACGACGAGACGGTCTTCTGTTTTCTCCTCTTAAAATTCAAGCACCGCGTATAAAAAGTTCGATTCCTTCTGCCATCGAAGCACTTAGAAACAGATCGTTGAAAACGCGGACGTTAACTACCCCTTTCTAAGATTCGATACATCGTTCGACGTGATCCCACGCTATCCGTACGTTCCCTTCGTTCCAGTGAATTTAAATAGGCGAAGATTTCAATTCCGTGGTATCCAGTGGCGGCTATAAAATTGCAGAAGTTAATAATTCCCAGACCGGCATCCGCAGAGACGTAATAAGCCGCGAGTTTAACCCTCCCCCAGGCGCCCATGTAACCGTACAACATTTACGTTACACAGGCGAGGACTATACTTCCGCTTATGCGACCGTGTGTTTGCACTCTCAGGGTGAACAGGGGATCGCTGGCCGAGGCTAGATGTTTTTAATAAGCGGTCGACCTGCGGCTCGTACTAGATATTACCCCGACAGTCCAGGCGTTGCACCCCCGTAACACCTTTCCAGGGTGTTCTTCCATCTTGATGACAGTCGACGCTGGACGGCCGCTAAGGGAGACGGTAAGGTGGTGTTCTACGTACACTGTGCCCTCTAATTAACTCACACCCACCTGGGCAAGGTGCACGGTGTTCCTCATCGAGAGTAGACGAGGCTCATGAACGCAACAATGACCTACCCACCTCGTGGGGGTAACTCGGCTTGCACGGTCGATGCACCGGCCAGGGATAATAATCCGGGAAAAAATTTCATTATACCGCCACTAATAATTCAACGGGCGAGTTTATAACGTCGGGAAAGAGTTATAACGTCAGGTGGTTATGCTTGGATCGCCTGGCGATACCTATTCTCAGGCTTACGGTCTTCTAACCATCGATGGGTCGGATGAAACGTAACGATGCACGAATTTAATATCGCGGGGGTGGGCGATTTCAAGTCGGTAGCTTCCTTAAATTAACGTACATTTACAATAAAATCGCACTACCGTTTATACTTCGATTCTTTGCCACGTAACTCTATTGAAAGAAGGGGCATTTGAAGCGTCGATGATTCGAACGCAGGCAGGAAGCGTAGAGGATAAACGAACAATTCGATAATATGGTCGATCATAGCGCGACACCGTTTCAATAATTCATTTCGTAGAAGAATGTTCGATAAACATCTTTCGTCGAAAAGAAAGAGGAAGAACGATCTTTGTAAACCATCTTGATTTATTATTGTAAAACAGCGAAACATAATGTAATTTTTTATTTCAGCAATGAGTTACGTTCAAAGATCGTTCTTGACTTATGGATAGATCGTACTCTGTTGGCGAGAGATTTTTAGGAGTTGACGAAAACACGGCGCAGGCGCCTGCGTTATCTCGTACGGCCCTGAACTTTAGCCGCGATTAGATCGTCGTAAATTGCAATGTGGTGCACGTCGAGCATATCCATTGCCAATGGCCGAGCATTTCCATTGAATATTCTTTTCATGAATTACATACCGAAGAAACGTCCTCGCGCCTCCATGGCGATAAAGCGTGACGGGAACGCCAGATATATACAACCGTGCTAATGTGCGTTTGCACTCTAATCACGAGTGGGATGAACGGACAGATAGACGAAAAATATCGCGGTGATCTCGATACCTCGGCATGTATGTTTTACTGTGCCGGGAGTGTCGCGTTCCAATGAATATATATGGCTGGCGCGATCGTTTTTAACGTCGTCAGACGTTTATGGGTTCGTTGGTCCGTCCGCATCGTCAAAACAGCAAGCTTCTCTCACTGCAATCGTAATTTGCGCAATTATATGTTAAATGTACAATATCAATACACTTGGAAAATGTTTACAAAATATCTTTTCTCTCTGCTTATTGAGAAAAAAAGAAATCCCTGTTGCTCGCGTTCCCGTGATATCATATACTTCGTAACTAGGGACTGTTCTTCATTAATGACACTAATAGTGGTATTCCACTTACGCGGTGCACCTTGCGAGCAGAGGGTTTACCGTAGTTAGTCAATGAATTAATTAAATAGAAAATCGATGACAGAGGCTTGAACGTGACGTGCGGAGTCGTATTATAACTGCTATGGAAGATACACGAGGGGGAAAATTAAGCACTTTAATGGAACTTGTGGAACCAGGACAGGAAAATGGTACGGATAAAAATATGAACAGTTGGGGGTAGTTTCCCTTCGGATAAAGGAGAGAAAAACCGAATTAGCGGTGTGGTAGAACAATGAGACAGACACTTGTATACATCAAAGACGTATTGATACGTAAAAATACGCCAATAATGACGTTTAGATGCTTGTGAACGTGCAAAAACACAGTTATTTTTCAGGGAAAGATAATAAAAGTCAGATATAAATTAACTTTAGTAGTGTTTTCATCCCTTAAATATTTTTCGATCTTCGAGGTAGATGTCCAAAAGCATCTCGGTTAGTCGCGTACGAAATTGGATTTCGATCCGCTAATTATCGAAAAGAAATAAATAATACGTGCGAACGGGAGCAACGTAAAATGAAAGTAACGACCAGCGGCTATTGCGTAACGTGATTACGAATGAATTTCAGCTCCTGATTGCTAGAATATCGTACTTAATTCCAGGTTTCGGTACGCGCGCGCAGATCGATCAAGATCCAGCAACTCCATCGTGCCTTACACCTGTAACGCTTATAAGAATCACAGCGCTCGGTCGAAAAGCGGATCGGGTCCGTTTCAATTTCCACCCCCTAAGAACAACCGATTAAAGAAGCGGTCAGAGGTCTACCGATACGTTCGAGCCCTCATCGAGCACCCTCTGCTGCGTTACATTAATGATATTGATTCCGAAAAACACGATCGGTCCCGATCCTCTCTCTCTTTCTTCGCTTTATTCCCTCCGATCTCCGAATAAGCTCTCCCACCGCTCGAACCCCGGTATCATTCCCGCAGTTTACACGTACAGGAGCATTTGTTGGCGCAGCTGTGTGCGTTTATTTCTCGAGCACGTAGCCGCCTGCTCATTCGTATACCTTCGTTAAGCACCAAAAAAGGAGGATCTCTTATTAATATCGGAGCGGGGGGTTGTTTTTCGCCGTGGCCGGCCTCCCCCCCCATTCTCATTTACACACTAATGTTCCCTCGGTCTTACTTTGACCGGCCACTCGATAGATTTATCATTCGATTCGGGATACGGTAGCCGGGGTATCAGCACTTTTCGCCGCGGAATAGCCCCGGGAATTCATAACGGTTATTTTCCGGAAAATAATTCCGCGCGACCGTAACGATCGTTCGAGTTTTGATAAATTACGCGAATCCACGCCGCTTCTCAGATTTATGGTGGCCCGAGTCGACCCGGAACCACGATCTACATCGTTAATTAACGTAACAGTCGTGATCGGTCGCGGTGATACTTTTTACCCCTCCCCCTCCCCCCCATCGCTGATTGTTTTCCTTCTTTTCCTTATTCTTCGGTCTCTCCTCCCGAACCCGCATCCACCGTTAGCGTTTCTCGTCGCGACCGACGAATCGCAGAGGCAAGTCGAGCGTCGCGAAATCAATATCATCTTCCACCTGCCGCGATTAATTACGTGCTAGCCGGATAGAGTATTTCCATGCATCAACCGCGCCGTGTAATTAATGTTACCTTCTGCGAACGCGAACGCGGCATCGGTATGCGCGATAATCGCTATGCTTTCTTAGGTTTCCTCGATTCGGTATTTCGTAAACGTTCGCGGGGACGTGTCGCGCGGTTGCGTAACGCGTTCCGCTCCCGGTCGCGGAGATCCAACGAACGGGAATGAAGAAATATGAATGCAACATTTATTAATAACGCAAGCATTGTTAACGTTCGGTGGAATAATTGTCGCTGATTAATTTCCCTGAACGTTGATACGCGACGTCACGTGACGCGGTGCTTTGCGACGACGGTTACTGGGCGCGACTAACGCGCTTCGCTTGTATTGATATATAAAAGTCTTGTGCAAACTTCTTTAAAAAAATATGCAACGTTGAACTAGTTTCGTGTAATTCCAAGCTTGGAAACCCTAGCTGTGAAACGTAATTGAGGGTCCGATAAATTAAGCGCGAAAATTTAATCAAATTTCAAGGATGAGAATAGCGAGCGAGGTATTGGAATCACGATAGATTATGAAGAATTAATAAAGTGAAAATTCAAGAACGAAACGGTGCCAACCTGGTCTTACGAATCGATCTGGGAAGGCGTTTAAAATTGTTCGAACTGGAAGAAGAAAGTGGGGGTGTACGAATCAGAAATACGGCCTACTATACTCAAACAGATATTTTAACAATTTTCGATGATCGTTTCGTCCAAAAATGGTGATAAACTTTGGTTAGACATATTACAAAAGTACAGCAGTTGTTATTGGACTGTATAATAAATGTCGGTCGGTTCAGTATAAGCGTACTTAGCCATCTCACCAATTTAAGAACACCATTAAATTGACGTGAATCACTTACCGGCTGTCTGACACTTTGCTTCATGATTGTAATTAAATCAGGTCAAGTCCTAGTCGTAGCGTGTATTCAAGCAAGCAACGAACACTTCGAATATTACCTTTGGTCTGTTTCATATAATATAAACGCTATCGTATAAATATCAAAAATTACTTTATTTTGAGTAAAACGATTATATTTAGAAAGAAAAATAGGAAGTCTGATCGTAGCAATATTAACAATAAAAGAAATCGACCCCTTATTCCAATCGATGCCCAAAGTTTCGATCGAACCAGATCTCTCGTACGTATGGAGGTAAATCGAGCCGAGCGATTTTAAATTCGAATCTCGAGCCGTTGCTTTCGGTCCGGGCCTACAATTCGCGGAACGATTAATCATATTAATTGCACACAGTCCGGTCGGACCGGCACACGAGGCAATACGAGCTTAAGCTGCTTAATTATAAATTGTAATTAGTGTTCGCGCGGCCACGTAGCTTCGATTAATTAACGGACTGACCCCCCACTCCGCCTACTAGCCGGGGGGCTCTTAATTATTAATTGCCGGGACCAGAAGCGCGCATCCGGCTGTTCGTTGCGACACTTCGTTCCCTCGATCCTTCATTTCTTTCTTCCTCTGGTCGCGACGATCGTAAACGCTTTTTCCTGCTCGTTTTTTATCCATGGCCTCGCGTTCCTGCCGCTACGTAGCTTAGTTTGTTTCACCCGGCACCCCTCCCTACCCGACGAGCTTTTATTATATTTTCAAGTTTATAAGCGTGTCGTGGAACGGATATTTATCGCGTTATTCGCGTAACGCGACACACGCTTTTTTCCTTTTTTTTGCACAAGGTATCCCCGATAATCGTAGCACATTCGGGGAAGAGGCGAATTTTTATAGAAAAGTATATAGAATATAATTCTTTTTCCACGACTTTCCGTCACCTGTCGATGCAGAAACTGTTAAATTTATTTTTCTGCTATAAAAGTACAGTATTCGGGTTTGTATATTTTCTTCTAAGTTGTCGAGTATACTCGAGTTAGAGAACCAAGTGATTAAAACGTTTGCAACCATGGTTTCTGTCCTCTTCGGTAAATAAATAGCACGCCACACGCGTGACTATTATACAACAGCAGAATAAAACAAACTGTTTGTGTGGTCGGTAATAACATAATTAGCGCGTCGAATAACAAAATAAATTCTTGTTATTTTGGCGCTACGGTCACAATACTATGCGATTCAACGGATTGGCGTTATATTCATTAGCAGTTTATCAGCGTATTTTCAAGAAAAAGTTACATATATTATCATCTACGCGTAATAAGACGTACAATGTAATAATAATACGTCTTAATCCTACCAGACTTGTAAACATCAAGAAATTAGACGAAAGGAAGGAATTATAAAGGGATACTTTGCACATGGTTCTAATTCTCTAAAATGGCTACCAAAGCATACGACTGCGAACTACATAGAACGAGCAACGTTCTGTAAACTGAAAGTTCGTAAACATGGCGTTGTCTGGTACAACTTAAAATTAGTATGCGTCGGTGTAAACTATATATAAGCTCGATTGATAAAGTTGTACGTTAAAAAGGCGGATATTTCATAAGTTACGATACAACGGGGTCTAGGAATCGCGCGGTTCTCGGTGACTTACATTCGCCGTGTTTAGTGTCCTGTGTTTTGCTGACTGCACGCGATATAAATTCAACACGGAATGAATTGTGGACACGCCTTCCCTCGGTTGATTTTGCGGTGCATTCGATGAACTTTCTCACACGTTATTCGCGTCGCGCGTGTCTGTTCGCGTGGAAAGACTCTCTGAATATCTTCCACGCGGTATATTACCTTCAATATTTCCCGCTAGTCTCGTTAATCGGTGCCAAATCGACGGTCACGAATCAAGAGACTGCCAGACGATTTTGACGATCGATTATTCTTCGTCGGACTTTTACGAACGAGCTAGACGAGATCTGTTTCACGTTTAACGCATTCGACAACCTTCGTCTCTTCCATTTATAACGATTAACGCACTCGACGACACCGTTAATCGCGCGACTCGAACTTTCATTCACGAAAGCGAGCCGGCTCGATGGAATTCGTCGAGGAGAAATTTTTCGAATGATGTGATTCGCGAGTTGACAGTGACTCGATCAGGTCGTAAATCATTCTATTATTTTTTCTTAACTGCGGAGAAGAAAATTGTTACACCATTGAGAGTAAACAACTGGTCAAGATTTTCAGTAATGTACCAAATTTGCACCGACACGCTAACAAGCCGCATAAATTATTCTTGACTACCTATTTACTTTTGATATTAGTTACGATGAAAGTCGTTATGCTCGTATAAACACGTGACAGAGTATTAAAAAAAAGCGACGTATACGAATGCAAGGCTAATCTGAAGACTAACCAGCAATAGAGAAGCCTCTCAAACGATGGAACGAGCGTAGGAATAAAGAGCGAGATCGTGTTACTGAATGAATGAATAGAATATTTTTCCAATCAATAACTATAATATTCTTACGCCACGGAGACAACGTTACGCAACGTTATTCTCTTTGGCGAGCTTATATTTATTCATGGGCAATTATCTACAATTTTAATAGAAAGATCACACATGATGTAGATCATTTGGCACATCTTGCCGCGGCCGTGACACTTTTAACACGCTCGTTAAGTCAATACCGTCTTTCGGTGAAGGGAAGCCACTCATTTTGCTCCTGTCATTAGACGTATGTACACAGTGTATCGAAAATTTCAATTTCTACCGAACCGTAACACGACCGAAAGAGAAAAATAGTCGTAGGACCAGTAATCTCTAAATCAACATGAAATTTTGTTCTTTTCTTTATTCGACCGACATATTCCAACAATGTAAAAAATGTAAATCTGTGACACAACCATTTGCATTATTAACACGTACAAATTATATTCGTCGCAATATAATCAATTCCTAGGGATAATTTATTTGGATTCAGCTACTGTATTTTATATTTATGCATTAGCGGGAGAAATAAA
Source organism: Colletes gigas (assembly GCF_013123115.1). Taxonomy (NCBI): domain Eukaryota; kingdom Metazoa; phylum Arthropoda; class Insecta; order Hymenoptera; family Colletidae; genus Colletes; species Colletes gigas. Next base: position 349,994 of record NW_025106659.1, on the reverse strand, counting down.
GATCAGTTCCGCGTTAAAGGGAATGCGGTGTCATGAGTAAGTAGAATGTGGACAGTGTCCAGTAATGTTTGCGTAGCGCAGGCTCTACAACGGCTGATTAAAACGTCTGACCCAATACGACACGCAGTTCCGCTTAGAACCGATATTCCGTTCTTCCTACAACAATTCCGTACGGTTATATTTTTATTTTGATCAGAAAAGAAAGAAAAATCTACGCCAATAAAATAAAATAAAATCGTCAAGTTTCATTTACATTTACTCGATAACGGCTACTGCAAGCTCGCGACTATAAATTAACCAATTCAGAAGCACAGGAGAATTGTTTGAAACAAGACGCGAAATAATTTGTAAATCGTACAGTACCATAAGATTAGTAAGACTATGGTATCGAAGAAACCACGATCCCAGTACGATCATAAACCATCATCGTTTCTCTAAACACAGACGACTGGTTTTTATTTTTCCGCAATGGAACACGTATAGGAAACATGATCCAGTGCATAAAATGTATTGGTTCATGAAAGTCGAATACGTCGAATCTATTATTGTTCCAACGGTGACTCATAAAATCAATGTTACTTAACAATCATCGCAATATGGAGGGGTTTTCTGTTTCTCGTTGATACCAATACGTCAATAATAATTCCTCCGTTCGATCATACTTTTCGCGATTTTCATTCACAAATTTTCCAACCTTCGAAGGAGGCGCGGTGCTCGAAACCGACAGGTACGATTTAAGAAACCGGTTGCTTAAATCATACCTTCTACGGTGTATTTAAAAAAAAGACATATAACGAATTAATTTCTTCTTGGAAAAGCGTTCAATATGTAATAACAGGTGTCTAAAGATCAAAATATGATCTCGAGTACAAATTTGCATTCAAATTAATACCAAATACGTAATGTGAGAAAACGTCTCGTTTTCTTGGAAGAGGAATTCGACTAGCAACGGTCCTTTCAAACAATAGAGGTTCGAATATCGAGGCGTGTAATCGTATTTTAATATCCTTCGAGCTCTCTATCGGCAGTTTGTTTCTCGCGGAGTCGGCGCTCGCGGAGTGCAACGTTTTGCGAAAGGTAGCAACGAGTTAAGATTGTACTCGTGGCCGAGCTGAAAGCCAGACAGCCGGTGCGGTGCCGCACGATCTGCTCGCAAGATCGAAAATACCGCCCGCGGCATTTCGTTATATACGTGTCCGGCTGGCGCGGCCGAGGGAGGCTTAATTATCGGCTCGGGGCCGCCGCAACGACAACTCGCGCGACACTCGCCGGACAATTAACGGGCCGAGTGTTTACAATCTAGCGCTTAGCGACGGCAAGTGGCAATCAAGCAGGCCAATTAATGAGCGGCCGGCTTCGCCTCGAACGTTCCGAGCTTAAATTCCTTAATTTGTGGCAATTATGCGCGGCCCAGTAATTAGCCGCGGCTCGTTCGACGAAGGGCGACGCGCGAGTTTCTGCGCGACAGGACGAGAATTCATCCGTCGACGCGCCATCGTTCTTTTTTTTCCTTTTTTCTTACCTGCGCCGTTTACGCTCGGAATCGGTGAAATCGCCACTCGATCGCGGATAATGCGTCTCCAGGGTCCACGATGAAGAAACAGGACGCTCGATGATCTCGTAAACGGTTCAACGATCCCGGGCGCTGCGCACCACGCAGTAGTCCTTCGCGTCAAGACCGAACCTTTCCCCGGTAGCAAGCACGCGGCGTAGTTCCCACTACTACCTGCCTCTCCTCGCCGCGATAGACCCCAAAGCCTCGAACGCCCGCGATAGGGCCGATAACAGCCGACGTCCGCCGAACGAATCCTTCGTCGCTCACCGTGTTGCCGAATTTTAGTTTACGGAAACACAAAACTCGCGACAGCAAACCTCTATTTGGATTATTTGAAAATTGTATACGATTGTCATTGGACTCGTTTCCACCAGGAAAGCCTTCTCAACAAATTCATACCACTCTCGTAAGGATATAATGAAAAATATAAAAAAGTTTTTTTCAATCCTCTGTTATTACTGTTTTAAGCTTCTAAGGGAAATCTAACTAATTTCGATCCATCCAAAATGCTTATAAACGCATATATCCAAGCACCTGCGAATACTCGTTTTAGAATTCGGGATCAACCAGTTGGTACCAAGACCTTCGCAAATACATGAAATATAGTAACAGTTTTCATATACAGCGATCGAACCTTATGAGACTCGGGTATAGAAACCGACCTAGATCCGCGAGTACGCGTTGAACTTGATCCCATACCTAAATATGAACTCGAACTCGTTCGTGGCTCCGTGAAGTTCGTCCTTCCCGATAATCAATAGCGCGGTCGTTTTTTTATACGTTACGTACGGGATCCATTTGTTATCGCGCGTTGGGATACGATTGAGAAAATCCGCCTTTCTATAACGCGAAAGCAGCGAAATGCAGGCCACCAGTCTCTGGGATCTCTGGTCATCAGTCAAATCGCACGGCACCCATTTGCTTACTCCATATACGATTCCTAAGCCGCGTATTCCTACTGTTTCCTCGATCGACGCTGAACTTTATCGCACGTGAGTGACAAAACGATTCGAAAACTGCATCGATGGGTGGCCATCGACCGTTCGTCTTCGCCCTTTTTCTCCGCGATACGAATTATTACCTGACGGTTGTCTACGCGTCGTACCCACGCATTGTGTATCTATTTATCCCGCTAACGTGACTGCACCGCATTCTTTAGGCAACTGATTGGCTGGCGTCATGCTACTCGTTTCACTACGATCACTGTTAGTCGCCCGAGGATCGCAGTGCTCTCATTCACGAGTTTTTTTTTCGTCGAGTAGGGAAACGGTCTCTACGTACTCTTTCAGCCTCCTCGGTTACCTCAGTTCCGAGTTTTCCACTCGTACAGCAAACAAATAATTCGACAACACGGTTCTGCACGCATCGAACATTTTGGTACTAGATTTAAGTCAACTCCGATGACTTTGATTATTTTAAAAACCATGTTCCCCTGCGAGAATAAATAAAAGTCGGAGAGTTGTTTATTATTGCTCGAAAAGGCAACGCGTTTCGAGAGGACGAACGAGGTCGAGAGCCGTTTGTAAAACGGAGCTACTTTGAGTTGATTTCGTAATGTCCGGCAAAGGACGATGCCAGCTGAGTGGACGAGACGGTAAATTAAAGGTACCAACGACGTTGCTCGTAAAATACTGACCCGCGATCCCTCCGGTGTTCGAGGATCGATCCCTCGAACCGTGACGTTAAGAGACCACGTCGACTGCGAATGGGTTGAAAGTGCGTGCGCTGGGTCTTTAGTGCCGCGATAATTACGGTACGAAAGCCAATGCTGCGAGCCAATTATTGCGAAAGAAACTGAAATATTGCCAGTCCCGCAGGAGCTCCGGCCACGCACGAGTTTTATCGCTGGAATATCGCCGTTGGTCAGGTGTCGCCAAGTTATTTCGGGTATGCGACTGTATCCTTGACGTCGATCATGCCACCACACCTCCTTTACTCCAGTTATGCCGACGAACGCCACTAGGATGCAAGGACCTAGCGACCATGACAAATCTCAGAACGCTTTTCTCCCAGATACTTTGATTTTTGAAAAATTAAATCCTTACTACACGTGGGTGTCTATACATTCGCTTAGACGATGCACGAGTTTCATAATCGTTAACAATATTGTGAACGGAGAGATATTTTTTTATGTCCTTTTTAAATCCTAAGAACCTCTTTCTAGAGCTATAGATTTAGCCTATTTATGTTCATCCATATCTTGCAGTATCGATTGCGGTAAAGCGACCATCAATATTTAAGCATTTCGAACAAAAATACACCAATTCCTGCTATCTTTAATTTTTCAAGGGAGGTACCGTGAATCTTCTCTTTTTCTATTTTATATAGATCATCCCGATGTCCGAACATATCTAGCCAAGATATAGTTAACCGACTTCGATAAAAAATTATATCACGTTAATGTCATAAAAAGTGTTCAGTATGCAACGGTTTACAAAAATTGCGTAATATTTTATCAAACGTATTCCACGCCTCGAACGCTTCGATTTAAGATTCGATATTTTAAAAATCTCGAGATCCTTTCAAAATGCAAAGCTCTTTAACTTATTTATGCCTGGCCTTTAATTTAGTATTCCGTGTGGTGTGAATTTAATAACACGTTTATAGGCGATTTGTATGCGTTGTGGTTAGCGATTCGAAGATTTTTTAGGAATGAATCATCTTCGGTCGAAGCACCGATGTTTCTACACGAATCGCGCCCAGTGACAGATGCGTCCTTCTCTTTTTCTTCAACGTGCTACCGTCTATTACACGCTGATCAAAATTCCGGTAAGCCTCGTCGCGGCTCTTCCGAGTCTCGTAAAGCAACGTTTCTTCGAATATTCGGTTTACCGATTGCTTCGAGCCTTTTATCGATTCAATTAAATATTCCGCAACGGCTTTTCGGACGTCCAATTACTTAATCGAAACGACCTCTTATCTCCGTTTACCACCTCGAGAGCTGTTGCCGGTCATTGAAAAGAAAGTCTGCTAAAATAATCGCGAACGACGGGAAGAAAATGCTCAAAAGGTATCGAGCATTCTGGAGCGAGGCCGTGATCGAGAACCACCAATGACACGCTTTAGGATCCCAGAAAAAGAATTAGTCACGTAGCTTTCGCGGTTTCTTGCTCCTCTGGACGCGTGCATAATTTAAAGCTGGCGTAATGAAGCTACGCGTTCGGCGCAGTATTAATTGACGAGCAGACGATTACGGAATATCGCGAACAAGCTGCTTCGTTAGTCACGATCTGCGTCATTTGCTGGGCGCGGAGGACAGCCACGCTGTCGAAGAGCTGATGAATCGCAGAAACGTTTAGCATAAATCAGGTGCAAATTAAAAGGCGATCCCAAATTAGAGTACCAAGGGGCTCGAGTTCTCAGTTTCATCACTATCCATTATGCTCACCAATCCCGGTACCGATCAATTTTAAACTTACTCCTTAAAAAACCTGTACCACACTATGAAAAATTGGAATTTCCGTGATTCGAATCGCAGCAATTACACACGCGTAAATTCAAAAGAATCAAGCAATTTTCATTGGCAATACTTCCGAGAAAATTAAATCCTTGCAATTAAACGAACTTCTCAGTTTCTCGAAGAATGAAACGACAGGAATTATTATTTTTATTATTTCTTAATATTTATTAGGGTTTATTAATTCTGTATCGCACCGCGGTTGAAAGAATAGATTTAACCCAAATTCAAATTCGCGCGTCTATAAATATTGTTTAACAAAAAGCGGTCCGTTCGCGTCGGGTGTCGCGACGATGGCGGAATATCGTCGATTAACGCCGGTAAGAAAAAAAAAAAAAATAAATGACCGGTGAATAATGCGGGGCAAAAGATAGAGGCGACTGGAATTTGGGAACAGAGCGGGGTGGGGACCTGGGAATAATATTTAAAAATAGAGACGACGAGGCACAGACGATGCGAAGGAAATAATAATAATAATCTCCGAAATTAAGCCGAGCCTCGAGACACAGGAAAGTTCGCTAGCTGGCAAATTCGAAATGTTTCGCAACAGGTGTTGCGGAAATTTGGTACGTCCGCGGCTGAAACTTAAGCCGTGCAATCGTGTAACACGGGGAAACACTTGTTGCCAACAAGTTTGAAATTTACCGCGCCCTACGCGGAAAAATGTTCCGCGAACAGTTGCGCTCGTTTTTCAGACGTTCGTCGGTTGTTGAGAGACACTACCGTACTCTCTCAGGAATTTTTCATAAAACGTCCTCGCGATTACAAATGCAATAAAGTTCAACAATAATTAATACGAAACACAAGATAGCGCGCTAAGATTTTCAAATTCGATTCCAAATTGATTATGAGATAATATTTAAGAAACGTATGCTAGGTTCAACCATGGATAGTAGTTGAAACAAAGTGAAAAGCCAGTGATACAACTGATTCGCTTAAATCCGAAACGACGCCGAAAAGAGCGTTCCGGTTCGTTCACCTTGCGTGCGCGTTGCCACGTAAATGTAACAACAGATTTAAGGACAAAAACGTTTGTTTCGAAGTCGATTTCTCCGCGTCGACGATTCGGTCGTTAATTGTGGAACGATTCCCCGGGGATCTGGTACATTGTAGAGATTCACAATGAAACGCTTCCGCGCGCCGAAAACCGTGTTGCCTTTCCCACAAGAATCGGTCGCGCATAAAAAGCGAACGACCAAATAATTACTGGCCGTCCATTCCGACTGTAACACTCGGAAGGAGAACACGCGAAGTGTTACGCTCGGATCTTAATTAAACTCCGTGGATAATTACGGAACCAAAAAGTCTACGTTCTGACCCTATGGATACGACTACCTCTATACAAAAGACATTTTGGTTCACGTTACAATACGGTATATTAACAAACGAAATTGCATGTAATCGATTCTGAGATATTTGGCAGCTCTATTAATAAAGCCATAAATAATTGAAATCAGAGCGCAACGTTTCACGTGATCTTGATAGCAATAAAATCAATCGCATCGTAGACCTGCTCGTCCGTTCATTATTATCTATAGCAATCACTTTCTCTCTCGTTACCGTGACTTTCGTCCGTGTCGTTTTTGCCAGAACGTTAGATCACGTTTCCTCAAAGCAACCATCGAGCCTCGTGACCCTATTCGCTGCTGCCCGACCATAATCGCGCCTCCAGTTCGACAGAATCGCCCGCAGTAACCAGCCTAACGACGCCCAGAATATGTTTCGAAAGACGGTGAAAGATATTATTCATTAATCATCTAAGTGCCAATGGTGAATTGCTATCACCCACGCATTCGAACGGCTCTTGAGTTATTATTGGGATAATAAGCAGGACCGTGACAAGGCAGGTGCAAAAGGAGCGTGTGTGCCCTTGAGCACCACGTTAGAAAGATCACCTAAAATTTGAAACATTTAACCCCGGGATTCTGGACTGGGATACTCTTTGCTAACAAGACGCGATTAAAATAATCCGAAAATATCTTTAAAATATCCGAGGGTCGAATGAACTCACGAATGTTTATTAAATTAAATATACGATTTTTAGATACGACTGAAACTCACACGCGTCTAATTTAATTTTCTACCAGGAGGATTTCTATAGTAAATCTCGAAGGGAGAATTGCCTTTTAAAAATGTCTATCTGGATGGGAGTTCTGCCCGTTGCCACAGCCACGATGCAAAGTACAAAGGTTCGAAGCGTTCAGAAATGATCGCGAATGGAACAAGAGTTCTGCAAGACGGTCTCGATCAGAGCAAACGCCAAAAGGAAAACGTGGGAACACCGCTCGCGCGCGATAATTCGTTCCTTTATCTACGATTCGGAATTACGCAATGGACGGTTCGACTGTTGCGAGCTGCGACTCGGTCTCGTGAAAACGTTCCTACCGGAAGTGCGTACTTTAATTAAACGCTGTTTCCTGCCTGTCATTAACTCGACCGTTTACGGGGCAGAGCCGCGATTAGCGCGTCGTGTCGGCGGGCATTTTGGAACCGAGCATCGGCCACGATTTTCTCGTCGCTTCACGGAGATCCGCGGAGGACGTTCGGTTATCTGGACGATGTTTTATTTTTACACCGGGGAATTACGTTAGCCGGTCTTTACGATAGTTAGTGTACCGGGGAGATTTCTGGCAACGAAACGGCTGATGTTTCGCCAACCAAACTATTCATTCAAACCTGGCGCGCTATAGTCCTTTTCAATTATTTTGACCGGTCAGGGCTATCGAGGAACAACGATACGAATACACCTTTTCGTTATAATCGTATCCGTAGGTGATACTTTAACAAAATGTAGTCGCGATTTTAAACTTTCTATTGTGTTCGTAAGAACTTGCGTCCCGATGGTATACAATGTGGTATAAAAGTTTGGAGCACCCTTCGATCTTTAAGGGCGTCTTCTACTCCAGACTAGTGATTGTCCTTGAGAATCCCGTCTCGAGAATCCTCGAGATTTTTTAACAAATTTCCATCCCTGTATCCCGAGAAAACAATTTCCAAATATTTCGAGACTCCCGATGCCCCGGAGAAAACTCTTCGCAATCTCGGAAATTTCAAACAAATTATATTATACGCGCCCCTATATGAATTATATTCTTATATAAGAATTATATTCTAATATTCGTATAATTATATAATTATACGTAGATCAATCCCATGAAAACTGGTTGAGGATGATCTTCAATTATTGAATAAAAATGAGAGATCCTAGAGGCCAAAATAAGACGAAAATCAATACCAATTTGTTGATCGAGTTAAAAGTTATTAATAAAATTTGTCCACCTTCACGAATTTTTTTCTCGAAAGCATGTAGGATTTCGGGGGTACGTCTATTCACCAAAAATGTTTGTAACTGACCACCGCAACCAAAAATAATATTTTCAGAATGATTTGAAATTTTTTAATTTCTATGAAAAATTTTGCATTTAGAAATGTCGAAAAATGCAATATTTTGAATGTAACTTTTGTCTACGAATATGGAATCTGCTTACACGACAAATTTGTATCTTCCAAAAAGTTATTTAATCAGGAAAATACAAAATAAAATTAATGTTATTGAATCTTTATTAAACTTTTTATTTAAATATACATTATTTATAACTAAGGAAACTCGATTTCTTTTTTAATTTATTTATGTGTCCCTAATTTTTATTTAGATTTTAAGCATAGAATAATGTGGTGTCCGTAAGGGGAATGTGAACACTCGATGTCTGACTAAAAACGTCTGATCTAATACTACTAGCAATTCTTGTGGGATATCTCTGTCACTCTACATAATATTCGGTGTATAGGTTGCAGAAGTTAATTAAAGGAAATATACGTACTCCTTGATGAACATGAAAATCAGGAGAATGAAAGCTTCGGAGCACAAAATTACATCAACTTGAAGAAGGAATTGTGTCACAAAAATTCAAACGCAATAAATGAATGAATTTACCGTTGAACGTACCTTTCCAAATCATGAACGAGAATACAGTTTTTGTTTTATCGTTACCGATCGGTAAATGAAAACTGATATATTTAATGAAAACGAACATCTCGAATTGGATTTATTTACACTCGAGCGACGAGGACTGTAAATATCCATCCGGTAGCGTAGCTGAATTATTTTCTATTATTAAACACGTGGATATGTTACCTATCGCTATTTATATTCAGAATTGATCAATCGTGGCATGAATTACTGTCAACAGACAGTATTGCGACATTCACGATTCTGGATTTTCCACTGTCTGGAGTAGCGTGAACGCGTATCATTGCTCTCATACCTTTCCCTCCAATTACATCGAGCTAGCAGTCATCCTGTTCTTCTGACTTTATTTTCCACCGTGGATTTCTAGCTGCCCGCGATGTAATTCCTCGTCAGTAAAAAAAAAAAATGAAACTAAACCGTACTTGTAATTTTTGCTGGAAATTATTAAATTTCCTTTTATCGCATCGTTTGGAACTTTGTTTATACCGAACCAGTGTCTACGTTAAAGAATTTACGCGTTGCGGAACGAAGATTAAAATCTAGATAGGTATCCGTTGTAAAGCGTGTAAAGTTTATAGAAATGTACACTGTTATTAGGATGTTGGCTTAATTGTAAATATGAAAACATCGCATGCTCTATTGCATATAAATATATATTCCATTTCCTTCGAACGTAAATTATATCCCCGTACACGTGATAAGGGTAGTGTTCAATTTATACCAGCAGAGAATTTATTATCACGTAATTATCATCATAGACTGTGGAGTTTTGATATCTGTCAAATTATATTAAATACCATGCCAAACGAACGGATTAGAAATGTATAAATTCTAATCGCCAATGAAGGAAACGACACCTCGATCCAAAGTTACTAGCTACTTAGGCCTTATACGGAACGCTTAACCTATTAAGCTATTAACTAATTTGCACGTGGCATGCTGTGAAGATCTATTCTAATCGTCAATTTCTACGCACTACTTGAACATCATGTTAATTAGGAAGAGCATAACTTAAACGTTAATAAAGTAAATAGATGAGAGTCTGGTAGGCTCGATAATTAAGCGTTAGTGTACAATGCGATATGGTTATCCGTAACAGCGAGCAACAACGCTATTCGCCACTACGTTCCCATAAACAAAGTGATGACGTACCGGTAACAGTGGCTGTTCGGGTACCACGACGAGGCAGAACTTTTTTAAACACCTGTAACACTTCTCGAGGGAAGGGGGGGATGAATCGGTAGTCCCTTTCCACTTGTCCGGCATACGCACAATGTTTCAAATTCTCGTCGATTCCTTCGACGGATCACAGAATCACCGAATCCTTAACCATCGTCGACAACCTTGTGATTTATTTCCATTTCCCGTATCACTGGCTCCTTAATCTCTCTCTTAATCTAATTACTATATACCGGTTCTAGATAAAAATGTCATTAAACACGCGGGATACATGACGTGTGCAAAGAATATACCGTTTCCTGGCTATGGCAGTCTTTGATATCCGATAAGCAGCTGTTTGTCATAATACTGTCAGTGCCGATCGTTAACGCGACTATCGAAGTTAATCTACGAGTATCACTACGCGTTTGTTGCATAACATTAAGCACTGACTGTTTATCTTGGCGCGATTCGCGCAAAAACGAAAACGCCGACACTTTTTACACGAGTTACTACCGATCGTCCCCGCAACGGCAGCAATGTTTCAGAAAAGTAGTTCGCCGCTGGAACCACCCTCGCGATCGAGTCGGAGGGGGGGAGAAAAATCGGCAAGTTTTCCGATAGGGACGTTTTATTCACTTGTGCACTCCTATTTATAACACTCAAAGACACCAACTTTCTCTTTTGTCGATAGGCAGTGCGTCACGAAGACAGTTCCGCGACGTGGGTGCCTCGCGTTCAACGAATTGTCACCGTCAAGTTCGCCGAGGACCGATCACGAAGTTCCCTCGGTAATCCCGGTCGTTCCTCAACGCGGTTCCAGTAACTCGCTACGAAATCCATGGTAAAACTTTTCGCGACTCGGTTCGACGATAGTTTTATATTTAGAAGGGAAACGGTCGTCTAGAGGACTCTGTCCGAAAGGCGCGACGTCATACAGGGTAAAGGCATTGGCCTAGGTTAGGATCACCACGTGATGACTACGATGACGTAGATCGATACTCCTTCTCCCGTTCAGGGCCAAACGAAGCCGGCTCGCGGTCTCGTATAGCGTGTCCCGGGCTTAGGAAACTCTTCCCGTTCCGACACGATGATCGTAAAACGACTAATTTTGAATTTAACGCGCTGTAAACGACGCGTTGGTTCCGTGGGCTCGGCGGTCCGCGGCTCGTGCAACGTTCGATCGACGACCGGTCACGGCGATATTAATGTTTCCTACGCGGCTCGACGGTTTCTACGTGTACACAAATACCGGATCCGTTCTCGGATTTGTTGTGCCAGAAAAACACAAGTCCGTGTGTTGCTTCCGTTCTCACGAAACGTCGAGATTCCCCGAAGCGATCCGCGTTTCTGAGCTGATAGCCGGTGGCTCGAGCGACGTATCCAGCGATGGGCAGGGATGCTGCGCCGCTGGCGCGATAGAGCCTCGGCGGAATCCGGTACTCCAGGATACGGGGAAAAGGCGCGCGGATACCTTGGTTCGCGATACGGCGCTCGACTCACGTGGCGGTGTGGTCCGAACCCTCGTCGACGGTGACCACTTCCTCGAGGATTCGGCCAATCAGCGGCGAGCCAGGATACCCCGAGCGACGATCGTGGATTCCCGTCGCGGTTCGGCCGCGCTCGGCGGCGCTCTGTCTTCGTTTCGCTCACGCGTGCCGCGTGGTCAGACGACGCACGGTCCGTGACCACTTTTCGGACGCGTCTCGTCGCCGCGGGTCCGAGTTGACGCACAGCCGCGACCGAGCTTGCGACCAGGCTTTGGTGGACGTCCAGGACTAACCGTGGTCCCGGTGTACACCGCTTCCTGGTTTCCACGCGTGAAAACACGCGCTGCTTCGCATCGAGCGTGCGCCTCGTCCAGCGTCCGACACGATACTACCTCTCTCCCCTTCTTCTCTTTCTTTCTCGCTCTCCCTACGCCCCCTCCACGTACTCCGCTAGCTGTCTCCCTCTGGCCGCGATTTCTGCTCGAGTAGGGACGACGTGGGGAGTGACTGGTAGCCGCTCATTAAACAAATGCCGCGATGACGTCAGGAAGTATCGCGGGACCATCGAAAATTGCTCGGTCCCGGCCCGTCGACAGCTAGCGATACTTCGATACGCCCCGCGTCAGGATTCCCGTCTGCGGCCAACTTTCCGTCGCCATCCGTACACCGATAGATTCGCTGACATCGCTCGAGTCGCGTCCCGCGAACCGTCCATCGCACGTTTCGTGCATCCGGTGATCGCTTAATTGGAATGTTTTGCGCCGATCCATCGACGCGTATTTTTAGAGCACTCCGCGTCGCTGAACTCTCCTTTCAACCATTTTACATCAATCGATTTTTATCATCGAAAATTTAGACACTGTTTTGAATTGTTTAGAATTGCCTCAAGGAAACCTCCATAGGTACAGTGATTTAGCCACCAATTCTCCAAGGGAAATTTGGGGTTCCCTAATTTTGCAAAAAGCATTCCAAATCCTTTGTATCAAATTTTTTAGAATACTTCAACTTTGAGGAAACGAATGGAGTTTACAACAATTCTGTTCACGATTTTTACGAACAGAACGTTAAACGTTCGAGTCTCGTCTTCGATCCTGTTTCTAGTTGACGGAGTTATAATTTTCTTTCGCGGCGTTATTAAGCATTAGTGTTACACACAGTGCACCTCGATGAGGTTGCACGGGTCGAACTTATGCCTTGTCGCGAACCCATATTGTTCGCGTGTAGAATGCAGCTAATAGAAATATGACCATTTGTCTTCTTTTGTTCCTTAATGTTATTTTTATTATAAATATTCTATTCAAACTATTGGAATATTTAACCGACTCGTTAGATGATCGCCTAACAAACATAATATTCTTACTAAAAAAACATAATGCTGCGTCAACGGATCTTTGTACGTGAGAATGCGTATTACATAGTCAATTAACGAGCCGTTAATAAAGCGCGCGTAAAAACACATTCGACTCTTCTGGTATCGTTCGTACGCTGAAACCGACTTCTTTAACTCGTAAGTAATTGCGGTGGCTGCGCAATCAACGTTTACTATCCCCGATTTGTGCTCGAGTCGAAAGAGCACGGAGTGGCTGGTAGCGTTCATTAAACAAACGCCTCGATGACGTCAGAAATAACCAGGCTCCCCCATGAAAAGTACACGCGTAATTTACGCCTAGGAATACATTATCGACTCCACGAGGTGTTTAATTCGAAAAGAGGAAAATCGTCGATCCTGGCGGCGGTGTCGCGGTTACGATCGTGGTATCGCGAAAGGGAGAAAACACGAAGGGACGAGCAATTTGGCACGCGCGAAAATTCAATTCTAATTCGTCGAGGGATTTAATGCGAGCGACGATTCCGCGCAAAAGACGAATAGCCGGGCAGACGTGACCGTGGGTGGTCTGTTCGGAACATCCGTAGCTACTTGGAAATGGATTTCGTCGCGTCTACTACGTCCACTGCTATTTAAAGATGAAGCATACGACGTTCGCGGTCCCTTCTTTTTTCTTCGTCCGTTGCCACCCATCGCGCCCTCTTTCTCTTGCCTAGCACGTGACTCGTGAGTGGAAAACGCCGTGAGTGCAAAGACACCTTTCACGCGATACCATCGTAATAATCGCCGGGGCGAAAGGTCTCGGCACCTAAGACGCGGTTTCGTCTGGCTGTTTTGTAACGAGAGTTATAATAACGGAGCGCAATTATTCGAAACAAGTCGCCGAGGGTTCGAACAAACGCGGCAATACCGAGTGAACGGCGCCCGTGGCCTTAGGATTTTCGCTTTACCAATTATTCGTCGCTCGTTCACCGCGCGAAACACTCCCGGCTCGTGTCAATCCGAGGGATCTGTCTAATCTGTCACCTACAACATACTGATTTTCTCTTAACAATGTCATATTGACAGAATTGCGGTGAAATCTGGAAAAATAACAATGCCATAGGAGCCTCGCTCGAACTTTCTATACGTATACTCCGACATTGTGTAACAAAGTTTAAAGATCGATACATTTGTTTGACATTCTCTAAAAATATCGTCTTGAGAACGTTATGCATCGAAGATCGGCGAAACTCGAAAAATTGACGACATTGTAGGACAGCGTAGTTTTTGTACGCCATAATTTTAAATCGTGTCTCTCGAAATGACATTTTTCACATTAGCTGCCACGATATCTCGGGAACCAAAAGACCGAGTGACTTGAAATTTGACGCAGATATAAAGTAAGCGCCTCTCTGTCGTTCGAACTAAAATAAACTTGTCATCTGTAAATGTTTTGTTCTTTACAGCTCGACGAGACAACAAAATCTGTAAATCTTTCGATTCTCGATGTTTCTTATTTCTTTTAATAAACGTGACAGTTACATTCGTGATATATATCGATTTTTAGTTCCAAGAATAAGAGTTGTTAAATGGAAGTCCTTCTGTAAACTGAAGACGAGACTGGAAGTTTGAAATTGATACGTCTAGTAGTTCCCTCGAAAGAAAATCTAAAATATCAGCCAATTTGTAGGGTTTTAAACTAGACAGACCCCTTAACGACTCTTCTTTGATTGTCGTGTAAATTTCAGAACCGAAATTAAAACGTCAAAGGCTCGCCCTCTTTCCAACGATCTAACCGTTGCAGAATCGGTTTGATGGCCGTCGTAACTATTGGAGCGCCAAAGAAAAAAGCTCAAGGCGAGAAAATGCTTTGAATAATTTATATCGAACGATGGGTTGTCCAGTGTTTCACAACCCCTGATAAAAAAATTTTCGACCAAATAAATTTGCTCGATATTTGAAAAATTATAAACCGAATACGACTGATAGGAAAATAAAATCAGGCGCTGTTTGAAATTTCCTCGATGGGCAAGAATTACGAACCGGAAAGCTGTGCCCGGGCGATACAACATCGCACCCAAGATCGTTCGTTTTATTGTCGATCTAATGCACGAGTTATTACGATTCCCGTTTTCCAATCCACGACGCCCGACCGTGTAATTATTTGAAATAATTGGACAGCCGGGCGAAAACGAGCAGACAAAAGTCTGTTAATTTATTAAAGTCGAAGCGCGAAACATTTGTTCGCCGAAAATACCCGGGCATCCGAGTGTCCTAGATACGCAGTCCCCGTCTTCGAGTATCGTCGGAGTAATTATTTTGAATAAATGGTTGGCCTCCTACGCCGGGCGTGCAAAAGTCGTCGCGGAGTTAACGTCGAAGCGCAAAACATTTCCGACCGAAAATAGCTGGCCGGTTCGCGTCATGTACAATCCAGCAGTACTCTCAAACTTCTCATTGTTTTTCTTAGATCGCAAGGTCGAGCCCGCTGCACACCACCGATGCAAAATTAACAGCCTCTTCGAATCGTTTTGAACACGAAATGGTAAAAATTCGGTCGCTGAACGCTTGTTCGAGTAATAAAACAAGGAAATTATAACAGTGGTTTCGAATCCTTACAAGAAATAGCGATTTCAGACTATAATTTCATGTACTGTTAAAAAATAATTGATATTTCAGTGTCTTTGGAAGATAACGCGCGAGTAATCTCAAGTGACAACGACAAATTCTTATATGAAAAATAATATTCGTTATTACGCGTTGTGTCTATTATTATTTTCCTGCGAGATTTATTTGTCATGCTTGGGAGTGAATGTTTTACGTAATCCGCGATACTAATATCGCCGAAGTTAATATTTTCTAATTCTGTTTTGTTTCAAGCGGGTCATTTATTACAGGATCGCCAAAACAAATACGCTAATTATAACTCCGAACCTATATCTTCGGGTCTCGATGCCTAAAACTACGTTTCGATTCGAAACGAAATAGCAGTCGGGGAATATTGCAATGTGAAATAAAGAAAATAAATATAGCTTGTCCTAAATAGTGCCGAGCACAATGTTATCTAAATGCCGAATAACATTTTACTTGTAAATCGCGAATAAATATTTATTCGTTATGTAAACGATAAAACTACCTTTCATGCGAGTGCTAGTGAGTGTGGAGCGTACGTGTGCCATATAATGAGCGAAGTGTGGATAGTATCGTTGCCTGTTTGCCACATCAAAAGTACTACACGGATCGCTGAAATATCAAATACGTCGTCCGCGCCATGAAAATATCACAAACGCGTCGCAACAATTATATGCCCAATATTTACTCGATTATCTACTTTCTTCGACTAAGCTGCCGTCGTTTACAGACGAACCTCGTAATTTCTATACGTCTCGAGGTTGTCGTCGAACAAACTGGTATTTCAAATATGCTGTACACTGCAATTTTTTTATCAACACCTGTTCGTGCAGTCTAAAAAAATTCTACCTTTGGAAAGGTCCCCGTAACGTTTATTACAATCTAGCAAATATAATTTATGGTGCTCCGACGATTTCATGGTAAAGTTGCATTTCCAATTTGTAACGTTTTCGAGATTTCTCCGTGACTGGTCGCATCGGTGCCGATTCCTAAGCGCGATTGTCATGTAAAATCGTAAGGAAGATATCTCCCGAAGACGATGGAAGGGGTAGGGGTCAAACGGTTAAGAAGGGGGATTAACGATCATCATTAGCCGGGCGGAAGGGTAAAAAGAAGCAAAACCATGGGCGGGAAATGAAGTAGCAGCGTGGAAGGGTGAGGCTGTTTCGCGAACGAGTAATTTGATCGAACGGGGCGAATTAGCGACAGAGCGAAAGCTCGTCTAAGGAGAGCACGTAGGAGGAGATACCCTCATGCTATAAACGTTCAGTTCAGAATTAGCGTGGCCAGCACATGCTAAACATTCAATAAAGCGCTCGAAAGCCGTCCGGAATAATCGTAATCATAAATAATCGGGCCTAAATATACGTCGAGGCACAGTAATGCCCGTGAAGCTCGCTCGCGTACCAACTGCTGTCCGCGAACCGTTAACGCGAACGGAAATCGTTCGACGGTTCCTGGTCGATCAAAGAGTTTTTTTTTCTCTCGTTTGTCTCGGCCAGACGTTCGTAAAAACTAAATAGCAAGCTCGGACAATCGCGTAATGAAGCGGTAATATCGTCTCGTAGACGACGACAAGTGGCGCAGGAAATGACGAGGCGATCGTGACAGAAAGTTGGTTTGAAATCGAAGAAGCCGTCTGCGCGGAAGCATGATAAATGTTAGATTACACACGCTATTATTTCTAAGTAGTCTGTTTTCGATGAAGGTCGCCTTCCGTCCAACCGGGAACGCGTGTTCTTATTTAACTCCGTTTATCCTACCCTTCCACGCGTTTGCGTTAATGCGAAAACATTTTCTGAATTATTTCACCAACCTTTTTAAACTCGTAGTACGATTAATTGTAATATAAAATAACCTTTGTCATTCCTATTTGTATTTTATCCAAGAAAACGACGATAGTGCCACTATGATCGAACAGAGAAATGCAAGTTACGTTTGTATATTTCGCGAAAAGCAATTTTTTACTCTCGAATAACGTGTTCCACGGATTGAAATTCAGTGTGGATCGAGGAACGGAATCGTCGAAGCGTCCGGGTTGCAACCTGCCGGGCAGACTGTACCTCCAGAATGTAACCGGGAATTAAAACAGCATGTTGCGCGAGATTGAAAGAAAGTCGAAGGGAACAGGCGTACGCGAAGAGCTGACGCTTGGTCATATGTTTAACTAAGCGTGGCCGCTATCGTCATTAGTACGCAATAATGGTTAATGGTTAGGTTTAGCATGTTCATCTCGCTGCAACGCGACGCTGGCGCTCGTTGTGCACAAACGGACATATGGTCTGCTGGCTCGGCCGATTAGACACATTTGCATCACAATGCCGAAGTCTGCCCACCGCGGCTCGCGTCTCGCTCTCTTTCTCTTTGTCTCTCGCTCGTTCCACTTCTCCCTCGTTGCTTTATTACGCGCGCGTACAGGGTGTAGCCTGCGCCAGCATAATGGCACTTAGTCGAGAGAGAAAGGAGGAGAGGCACCGTAGTAAAAAAAAGTGTTGCAGCTTTCGGTTAGCACGGCAGCCCGTTTGTTTACGCGGACCCTTTAAATCTTGCTCACCGGATCCGCGAACCAAGTGCACTCCAAGAGTCCTCCTCGACGAGTCGACGTTCCCGCGATGTCCTGCGGGTACTGGGATCGATAGATCGTGCCGCGAAAGCGGACGTAGTCGAGTACGAAACGATGCTCAATGGTCGGGAATTAAACGCCCCGGAGATGCGAGAAAAGGGTGATTTTTCGTTATTGCTAATGATCTGGGGACATTGTTGTTCACTGTACGGTGGATGCTTGATCGCCAAGTGACCCTTCTTTGTTACACACAAAGAAAATTAAAAGTTAGAAAATCAATTTCGAAGTTTTCATCGAAGCACAATGATAACAGTATGTAGACTCGATGTCTTTTTTATAAATGGAACGAAAAAGTCGTATTTTTAGTTCGCCGAATGGACATTGCAAGAGAAACGTTCCGAGAAAGTAATACGCGGCGAACAAACACGTTTTAGTTAAGAAACTTGTTAAGTCCCGGCAAATTACATCGGTCGAAATAACTCGTAGAGGCAAAGTGCTTCCACGACTTTGTTCCTCGCAACTAAAGAGTGGTGCGCACGAAACAGGACCACGGTTGAACTCTCTCGATTTTAAAAGCATGACGAATTATTCTACGCGTATGTTCGAATATCTCGACGGGCGAACGTAATACAAGAATTTCTTTCTCGAGGACACTTCTTTTAATGTTCAAGGCCATTGTAGTTCTTTTTTACGAACAGAGATATTTTCAACTCTCCCACGTTATAGGCGACGTTGGATTTTAAGGTCAAGATAAATTACGGAGCAGACTTTTTTAAAACAAATTTCTACCGATTTAGATACATACGTAGATCCGTCCGCGGAGACAGAGGCGAATATTTCTGTTATATTCCGTGCATCTGTATCTAACAAATTTTATTATAAAATGTTTAACAGTTCGGAATTTATATGAATTAAAAACGTCGTTTTGTTAGAATTTCCGTCTGTAAACTAAAAACTGCTTTTAAAGATGTAGCACCAGTTGATCTAAAATGAACGAGTCGAGGCACCTTTCTAAAGTGATTGACGTTTATAGATCAAAGTGAAGTATACTGGAATGCCAGGAATATGATTACAAGGAACTATAAATCTAAGAAATTTCTGTCTATAACGTAAATAAGTATCTAAAATTACATGTCGTTCGACATTTATAATATATTGTACCGAACATTCCAGGCTTTCGCTTATGAATTGTTTCTATCGAATTAACGTTAATATATTGGACTATATTTTAAGTGCGTCGACGGTGGAAAACATTACGCGAAATATATGGATGGCCCCGACTGCTTCCAAAATCAATTTCGTTCCACCGTAAATAGTAAATACTCGGAGCTCTTTTCGATACGGATGCAATACATTCTTTGCGCGAACGTCTAATTTTCTTGCACCGTTATCTCTGCTTATGCGCGAAAGAATTAAACTTCTGCTGGACAAACTGGAGCCGTATAAAATACCTCGATAAACTATATTCGATAAGACGTGCAGCGCATTGCGTTACGAGAGTAAAATGAGTTCTTATGTTAGCCTGACATGTTAACAACGATGCACTTTGTAATTATGTTAAAATTAATGGTTTCTAGGGACGACGGCGTTTGCACGAGTATCTTAATTAAATATTTCAGTAGAATTATGAAACTGATCTTGTACTTTGTACGGTCGGCGATTACGATGGAATTCACCGTATGAAAAATTGTTTTTTTCGAAATTATGCATTTGGTCACGCTATGCTCGCTCCGAATCGTTGAACATTATCCAACGCTTGTCCGTGTTGCATCAATGATTTTATCGCCCAGTCGGTTAAAAGATCCTTGTAAGCGCGTAAGAAATTACACGCAAGTTAATTAATAGATCCCTCCTCGGTTTATGCTCGCGGTCCAGGAATGTTGTGCGCCGGCGGAAAAATAGTATAGAAGATGTAATAGGAAACGGGAAGCCGAACCTGAATTGCCCTAATCGCACGATTGGAATTCCGTGATCTGTGCAAACGCTACGGATTATCTACGGACTTTACGCTCCTTAAAGATTTACGATCGAACGGAACAGATCAACGTTACGTAGAAAGCCGGCAAAATTGACACTTTCTAAGCGAATTGAAATTGCCAAATTACGTGCGATATAATTAGTAATTTTCGTAGAAAGTGTCGAGGACTTCCAATTGCTTCGGATTATTCGAACGCGATCTAAATATTGACTCAAACTTGCGAGAATTATTTCCTCGAGTAACTTTGATACTCGTTAAGATAAAACTTTGATGGTCGTTAAGAAATTCTAGATAAACTGGAAGAAACTATGGTAAGATTATCTGTTACAATTCCTACCCCTGCATTAACAGAAAACTGTTGTTTAAGCCTTGACTACAAGCTTGCGTGTAGATCAACTTCCAACCGTTCATTATGATAATTTATTATTCCATTTCTAACGAACCCTGTTTCATCAGTGAGTAAAATCTGTCTGCTGATTTGTGCGCGTTGCAGATGATATGGATAAAGTTTCTTTGTACGCGATATTTGCTACATGGTTCGAGAAACACTATTTATTAACTTTGTCAAGGATTTCATTCCCCACCGGAGGTGTAGACACAGTTTTTAGTCGGTCACGATCAATGTACTCGGGTGTTAAACCTACCAATTTCACGTAGCCGTCTTCGAATGGACGGAAACATTCTGCGATCCGGAATTCTACATTGTGGAAAATGTTCTTGATACAATCGACGTGCTTCGCGTTTATTTCCGTTGGCAAGGCCACACATGAAATGCACGTCGGTCATTTCAATAGAACCGTACATGACCATTTTCTGCTTCTACAACCGTATTAAACTCTCGCGATTCGGATCTGACTGCGAATTTGGATTATTAACAAACCCTACATTCGGTAATATTACTTGTAAACATCAGATAAGACATCACGAGGCAAATATTTCCTTTAATCGTTCACGACACAAAAGCTAAGAGACATAGAAGATAGGATTTTCTTTTAGCGTGTGGATCCACCTTCTGCAGTACGAACATGCATTTATGAATCATAATTATATTTAGATAGAACTCTTACGATTTTTTGTTTTTTTCTGATATTACCGTGTATTCGCTATTTCTAAACTTTTGAAAAATCTTTTAAATAAATCTTCGAGGGAATTAAAGTTTTTATCGGCTCGCAGACATAAAATTTTTCAGTTCTTTTTTTTTTAACATGGAAAGAAACATGAAAAAATGAGAAAAAGTCACCGAGAGAAAATTAATAGGATCATTACATTTTGAGAAATCTTGGCAGGCAGTTCGAAAAACACGGTCTCAAGGTAAACGCGATAAAATCTGTCGGACAATGCGTTCGAGAAATCTGTCAGGCTCTCAAAAATATATTGTAACTTCGTTACTTTTTCGAATTTCGAAATAAAACTTTAGGAATGTATCTACAAACGTTAGTAATATAGATCTCCAGAAGTTTCGATTATTTCAACGAACAGTGCGTTTCGTTCGATGCATCGAATCACAGAAATTAATCATCGACGAGCCGGACTCGTCGTAAAATCTTTACGCCAAGTTTCACGTAACCGTTCGTAGGTCAGTATTTCTGGAGTTAACGCAAAACGGTCAGCCCTGAAATTCTCGAAAGGAATCGGTGTTTTCCTCCGTCGTCCCCGCATCGATCACGTCGGCCTATAAAAGTGACGAGCGTTTCGTTCTTACCCCCGAGCAAAGCGTACGAAGAAGTCTCCGGCGAAGGGTGCGCGGGGGTGTGCGGACCGATAGGACTGCGGACTAACCTCGAGTTAGAAATTAATTAGAAAAGTGCGGAGATATGGTCACGGGAGGCGGGGAAGGCAATCAACGGGCAGATGAATTAATGGCCATGCCAACTACCCCTTCGAGATGCCGTAAGAAGAAGGACGCCCTCTAAATACGCTGCTGTGCAGGCAAGTAGATTCTTATAACCGCTATCACCACTACCATCGACCTTCCACTCCCTCTACCCACACAGAGTCGTCAACATCGTCTCCCTCGTTCCTCGACGGGCAACATTTCCGAATCTATCGGCCGATTTTCCACTTGGGAATCTCTATTCGTCGGAGAAAAATAATGGACAGTTTTTGGCCAGGCCTCTGCTCGGCGACAATTGTTCGTGCCCGTCCAAGAGTTATTAAAACGCTCTTGGAAATTCAAGTGCACGTCGAAGACGCCGGAGGGCGGCTTGCGTTTCTTTAGCAAAATGCACGCGCCAAGTATCCTTCGTCTATCCTTAATTTTGTTTTTTTACATTTTCACCGCTGGTCTCCCCGGGTCTAGTAAGACTCGAGGTACCTTTTGTTCGAAGTTGGGAAAATTCCGCTTTCATAAAGTATTTTATAATTAATGATTTTCCACGTCTTCTGTACCGGAGTTTATCGTCGTGTTCTTAGAAGCGATACGAATTACGTAAAAAAAAGTTAATAGCTGGCCACTGCGGGCGACACAAAAACATTCGAGCGACGGAATTACATTGGTCCACCTGTACATTTGACTTAAACGTCATAAGTGTTGGTTACGCGGTGTATGTAATGCAATGGTAGCGAGGTTAATGCTTGCTAGGTCCCTCAATATTTCATGGATAATTTCTCCCCTCGGGAAGCGATGCCACGAGCCCGGAAGCCATTGTATAAAAGAAGGAGCAGCCAAATCCTCGCATGTCCTGTCCATTGCCTCTCGACCAACGGACCCAAGGGTGGTTAATTCATTGTTAAGTAACGTCCGAATGCGTTTAATGCGACCCCATGAATGTCGCTAACGGACATCGTTCTTCCGTTTCGACGCCTCGAGCTTCCCAACAATGGGCGCCCGACAGACTTCAGAGCGAAATCATCTCTTCGGGATTAAACCGAAGGAAACGTAAAACGAAACGCGCCAAGTACGCCAGACCGGAAACGTACGAGAAAATTACGCGAGCATTCCTCGCTTTTCTCGTATCGATTTCGAAACAAAATGATAAACTGCCCGAAAATGAATTTAAAACCTTGACACCTTCGTTATTTTCTCGAATCCTAAACTGAGGAATAAAACATTTTTGTTTTTCTATTTACATTCAAATTCTAAGGAAATATGCCTTTTCGTTTAATTAGGGATAAACATGGGAATTAATCGTATCGTAACGCCATAGAATTCGAGGTAGAATTCGCGTCAGTTCCCATGATCACTCGAGTCTCCTTCGACCCGAGGTTTGCCCGTTTGCAACATAAAATTTTGTTCGTCAATCTTCGCGATCAAAGACCTGCTTTCGCGTGGTCCCTCATTTTCTCTCGGATTAATCGATTTCAGTCACGAGCGTGTACGAGGATCTCCAAGAGCACCAGCTGCCCTTCGAAACGAACGGCACGTACGAGCCAGCGAAATCGAGATTATAAAGCGTTTATAGCGTAGCTTCCCACCTCAGGGCGCTCGCTTCTGATCTGCATAAAAATAGGGGAACGCGGCTGTCGGGGGAGAGGGAGCCGGGGCAGACCGAAAGGGGCAGAGGAGATCCTTAATACGAGATCAGATTATGATTTCGCGGGGGAGTCTGCTGGCGAGAAGACGGAGAGAAAGTAGCGAAGGCCTTTAAGAGTTCCAACAGTGTAGATCACGGATCCGCGTCTTGTTTCTTTATCTCTCTCGGACTCCTTCTTCGTTAATGGATCGCGGTAATACGCTGATCTTATGATAATCGCGTGAAAGGAAGAAAAAAAGAAGAAGTTGCCCCGGCTTAAGTCTCTATTCTTTGCCCTCGCGACGAACGCGCGGAAAGTGGAGTCGACGTGATCACCGTGTCGTTTATAATTAGATTTTGTCCCCGGTATTTGGATTTGATGAGATTGAGCCGCGGCTCGCGAAACCGTCCTTTTGGAGGAGATTAATTCCCAAGTCGATAAATGCAAACCACGGGAGTATCGTTCGAAACTCATTACCGATTATGGCTTAACTAGGAAACAATGTCGTTATACTTTCCATACATTTTTTAGGATAGTTTTAGCCCTTCGGAAACGAATATCGGTCGATAAACGGTACTGAGATTAATTCAGTTGCCCGTCAATGGATGTCTAAAAACTAAATGGAGCGAAGTTAGCGTTATAACGAGCAGGTTCATCAACGGTAAGGTTACTCTAACGGATTCTACCTTGGACGCGCCTCCAGGTAGAAACTGCCTTCTACAAGAGGAGTCTGTAGATCAAGCCTAACGTCTAATAAGTAACTAACTTGTTACTGATGCTCTCAACATTCTTGCTCGTAAAAGGGTGACGTAGTTATAATTTGAGTCTTCACGTTTTAGCCTTTTGTCGTTAGATAACGATGCTCTGGCAGGGTATCGTTTCTGTCTAGTATAAGTTGCCTAGGAACTGGTCATTTAATGAGGAAACCACCTTAACGCCGGAGGGTAGAAGATATGTTGTTGATCGCGATCTTAGGACCGTGATGTTCTAGGCAACTCGGTCAGATCCACTAAGCGTGGCGACGCAGAAGAACACTCAATGTTGGAATAAGAGGGGAAGACAATCGGTCGAGCGGCAGCCGCGAAAATACAAGAAAGATTCAAGACTCGATGGAAGGTAGCCTTCGTATACGTTCGAGCCGGTATATAATCGAAAGCATCGGCGGCGCATCTACGAGTCGCATTATCATTGCCTCGAAAGCGAGAGTGCGTCGTAACACCCCGTGAAGCCGAAATAAGAAGTGGAAGAAAACGAAGAAGAAAGAGAATCGAGCGTGCCAGTATAATGGCGCCGAGATGCGAAAGGGCGAAGCTAACGATATATCTTGGACTATTGTCTTGTGGGCCGCGACAGTCGCGTCCATTATATCAAGATTAACTCTCTTATTCCCTTGGAGAAGGTATGGAAGGGCATATAAAAGTACACAGACTCCCGAGGGAAGAGGTGGAGGGCACGAACGAGTAGGAGGGGGGAAGCAAAAGGAGGCTGCGGGCAGGCCTTATGGCGCGTACACACAAACCACCTACACTTTAGCGTGGAATACGAGAACGACGACGACAACGAGACGAAGAAGTAGAAGTGGAGGATGGAAACGAAGGAGAAGAAGAAGAAGAAGAGGGTCAATGGTGTGTTCACGGTGTTCCTGAGACGGCGCACGGGAACGGGGGTGTATGCTAGGCATTCGCAGAAGAGGACATTATAAGGAGTTATGAGGTCCTGCTTCATACGTGAGCATCCTTGCCTCCGTCTCCCTTGCCACACTCTATCCTCCCACTATCCTCCCTTTTATCCTTCTTCTCCTTTTCCGTTCCGTCCTCTCCCTCCCCGTCCGCGTCGCGGATTCTTATATACAAGATCTGTGGTGGTTCTTAATATCCTCCCCTTTTAATGCCTCGCTCAGACTGCCCTCGAAGTCGATCCACGAACATTTTTGCCTGCCGCCTTTTTTCTCCTGGCCTGATATTGAGTTATACGCGCGGCGTATTTATCGTTCAAAATCCTCCAGCGAGAGTCTAAAACGGTGTACACCGGGGCACGAAAAGGGGAGGACAGGCCAGGCGAGGACCAATGGAGAAAAGAAGGTTTGACCCCCGTATAGGTACTTGCTGAGAGAAACGTAGAAGGATGACTGATGACGAGCAGAAGCGGGAGAGATTAAGTGCGTGCACCGATCCACGCGCGCTATATTTATGCGTTCCTTAACCTTTAAACTCTTTCGGTTTTATTTACAGAAAAAAGGTGAACTAATTACAACGAAATAATCAACGCTCATACTTCATTACAAAAGGCAGAAAAGTATAAAGATAAACAAGAATCAAAGTGCCTTTTTTCTTTTTTATTGGAAACGTATTACGCACATAAGAAACGTAATAATGTTTCGATCTTCGTTAATATACGTTACGTAGATTTTTATCCGATCATAGTTTCTGTGTGTAATTTGATGAGTACTCGGACAATGTAGCACAATAAAGGTCAAAACGTTATCAAGTTTTTTATCTGTATAATACATTGCTGATGGAAAAGAAATATCCATTACCGGTATCTTGATTTTTCTTTATTTTTATATACTCTGTGGTACTTACAGCCCCATTAGCGTTCCTTTCTGTAAGAAAATATTAATCAATAACGATTCGACGAGAAACGGGAGGAAAATACAGAGCCTGCGAGGTTGGCAAAATTAGGGAAGACCAAAGGACGGCGGAGATAGGTTATCAGAAAATGAGAACTGACGTTAGGTGCGTCAAATGGCGGGATACGCGAGAGATAAAAAAAAAAATAGTCATAGTTTTCCGTGACTCGACTGACGCGGACATCAGTCACTTCCGTTCCACGAGGCCCGATTTCCTGCCCTTGCTCGAGGAATGCAATCGCGGGGCGTGTTTTCGAAGGGCCGTCCAGTGATCGAAACCGAAAGAATATGTGGCGAGGTCGTGACCCAGTGAAGCCCGGAGCCATCGAAAGCGGAGGGAACCGATGCGGAAGAGGTGGCTATTAGATCGACTGAACTGGATTCTGGTAAGTTTTACAGCCCAGGGTTATAGCCCTCCACGAGCACGCCGTAGAATCGCGACGCGTGTACCGACACGAGGTCGAAGCCACCACCTACCCTCGAACTCGAGGGGTAACATCGGTGGTAGTGGTGGACTATACCATCCTCGTGGTTGCGGCAGCCCCACTGACTCTTCGTTTCACCCTCACCTATAGTGGTTGGTACCCTTTACCCGCCACCCGAGCTCTCTTCCCTCCCTTTGACCTCCACCTCGTAGTCGACCTCCAGCCAGCGTGCTCGAACCGTAGTAGTGTACCACCGACAACCATGAATGGAGACCACGTGTCTTTCTCTCTCTTTACCGACTCGATTCAATGCCACCGAAACCCCAAGCCGAAGGATTCCACGCGTCCTAGTCTTTTCCACGTATCGGCCGTGCTAAACTCTCGCGAGGAAAGCCTGGACTTTCTCGCTGTCGAAGTTTTCCAAACGCTGCTGTTTGAATTCCTTGTGGAACCGACCACGGCAGTAACTAGCAAAGTATTTCCACACCTGAGCTTGGATAGCCGTTGTTGTTGATTTCTTCGAGGATTCGAAAAATGGTCAATTTATGTCGAAAGAATAAAAATGTCTAATTGGTGTTGATTCTCTGTAACTTCGAGGCTACAGGAATCCTACCACAATAATTCATTAATTCAATTTTCTCTTTTTCAATATTCCCAAAATTTTCAATATTTTTATCGTCGACAACCAGTAGCGGGGATTGTAATTCCAAGTGTGCACCGAATGAAATTTTCAGCTTCGTTTATTACAAAAATGGAACATGGGAAACGGTTAGTCGCCGTGAATTTTCAGCGGGACAATTGCCAGTGAAATATTATGAAATTCTCTGGTAGACGATTCAATTATAGCGTGTCAAAGGGAAAGTCCAAACTAGCCACGCACCGAGAAACTGGGGCAAGAGGGCTAGACAAAAGGGCATTGTGGTGGATCTTCTCCTCCGTAAGGGAACTACCAGCACCCTAAACAACGGTCACGGAAGTGAAGGAAAAGAGATTAACGAATTCGGGGGCACCTCGGTATTTTTACGGTCGATTACGATGCTAGCTTTGTCTCGTCGTTCGCCCTCCGGGACAGAAAACGAAGAACACGAGTAAATAAGACAACAGATCGGGATTCGAGATAAGTTTACGCTTTCCACGGTCACACGAACTTGAAAGATTTCTTGGCCCTGTACCTATTCCCTTTGCCTCGCAGGATGCGTGTCGGCAAATGAGTCCTACGTTTTTAGTCCAAAACCTGTCAGAATCAATCTTCATTCATCTGCTGATGCTCATAGGAACGGAACGGCTTGGGGAAAAGAAAGAAACGCAGAAAAATGCTGGACCCTCCTGGTTTCCAATTTTTTGAATAGTAGATTAATAATAACAGCTTTAATTTGGATGGAAATATTATTTCATTAGGATAATAACGCTAAAAGGTCCGAGATCGTAAGAAACTACTATTGTCTAAATTTATTAAAGCTATACTCCCAAATTAATGCTACCCTAGGAAGCTCTAAACAAAAACGAGGAAGACCGAGGAACGAAAACATTCCATGTGATGCATTATAGTACCCGCATATACACTACCGCCCAAAAGTTTCGATCACTCTTTAAATTTCAAAACAAATCTTCTTTCGTAAAATAAATTGGTCTTTCCTGAAGGACAATTTGAAAATTACTCTTTCATTTCTATCTAAATATTCTATCACTGCTACGTCTTAACGATCTCTCTTTGGGAACTTCTCAAAGAAGTTCGTCGATAGGTGATCATTTCAAACATAATAATGGATCTCGTAAGAAGGTTTCGCGTCTATAAAGATTGG
Source organism: Colletes gigas (assembly GCF_013123115.1). NCBI lineage: Eukaryota > Metazoa > Arthropoda > Insecta > Hymenoptera > Colletidae > Colletes > Colletes gigas. The sequence continues at coordinate 321,574 of NW_025106659.1, read as the reverse complement.
GACGCATCGAACTTTTGGACGGCAATGTACGTCAACATTTTTAAAACCGGAGCAGTTTTCTCTGGACGAATGCTTCACGGTCCATTGATTCGAGGGTCCCCGTATTCGAAATAACAATAAAGACATAATATAGCTGTTTACCTTTTTCCAAAGTTCCCTGTTTACTTCGATTCCTCCGTCGTTTCTACCTTTCCAACGTTCCCCGCGCCGGCTATCATATTTTTATCACCGTGCTCGCAAAAAGGCAACCGTCGATCGCAGGTAAACAACGCACGGAGGGTGTCGAAAGTTAAGTGAAACCATCCGGGGGACGAAAAATACGAAGACAAAAGGCCTGCGTGGATTTTCACACGCCCCGGGAGTTAACGGTAGAGGGAAGACGAGAGAGGAGAGATTGGCGTTTAAGGGTGGTCGCCCGTTGCGACGCGGACCGGTCATCACCTGGTCAAAGAAACGAGACTCGGTGCTACGACGTACGTTATCGCATAAATTAATTCGCCACCCTCCAGGGACCCTTCTTTTAATGTCCCCTCCGTACTTGAAGACTTAAGAAGGAGCCGTGGCAGCTGATGGGAACTCTTACCGTGCCGGTGAATAGGACCGAACGCTGATGCGTCGCGTTGACCATAGTTCGTGACGAACGATTACGACAAGCTTAATTATTCTTCCTGCGAGCGGTCTATTGTCATGGAGATTGGAATTCGAGAAAATAGAACGGCGAGGAGAGGCGCTGAGAAGATGCGCGAGAGGCGTTGATTCAAACTGGTCCGAAAAAAAAATGATTCGCGAACGGACCAGATAAACTCGACGATTGGCGGTTGGGAGTACTCGACGACAGTTCGAATTATACAATTTTCTCACTGAATTTTAAATAAGACTAGAAAGACAAACACTTGACGCGAAAAATAGAAATATTTCATAATTCAAATCAGGATCGATAACCGAGTCGTTATCGTACAAATTTTGCATTTTCCAATTATCGTTTGTACTAGAGCTATTCTACAGAAAATAAAGGAAAAATAATACATGCAGCTGTGTCTTTATTATCTACGTCATTTGTTTTATCAACATATTCATTGCGTTGCCTTTGAGACGTTATCGATACAATTTCAGTTCTACGACCACGAAAAAGGAAAAAATTAACATAGTATTCTAGTAAATCAGGGATCAGTAAGATCCTTCCTCGAAGACTCCACGTAACTTTTAAGATTCTTCTTGGCCGATTTCAAGACAAATCCTCGATTTTAAATTGCGTATTGAAGCAAACAGCTCGTTAAAGACGCAGTCCTTCCGAAGATTCTTCTTTGTAACGAGGATTCTTATGAAATTCTTTAGAAGCTTCGTTTATTAGTAATTTAAATGTGGTCCATAATTACCGTAACGCGTACATAAATTATGGGGAGGGGCGGAGCTGCGCGGGTCTATATGTATATAATTAGGTTATTGTTACCGCTGTTTCAATCCTTAGTGATAAAAAGATATTTCGATAAAACTGTGCGGCATCACGAAACAATATTTTGGTAAGAGAAATGAAAAAAGTAAAGGATTTCCGATCCACTATGCCAATCAACGATTTTATTTACCTAACCGTTCGATGGAGTCTGCAGACGCGTAAGATGCAAGGGCAAAAAAATGTGGAAAGATATATCATCCGCGTAGGCGAGCATTCTTACGCTGTCTCCTCTCTCATCAGTTAATTCTTCCTGGAAGTGGAGCCTACAGAGATGTTTTCCTTTCGTCCCCGAATGCACGGCTTCTTCCCCCTCTAACCATGCTTTTTCAGAACACTACGAAAACTGTTTCTCACGGTGGTCGAAAGGGACCGTCCATCAGGTAAACCCGATTGTGTCGTTCTCGTCGATTAGTTCGGGAGTTTTCCGAAAATTCGGGATCTGCATTATCCTCCCTTTGGTCTCGTGAATATCGAGCTTCTCTTTTGTAACGTTCTATCTGCATCCCCTTTATGCACCTTTGCCAGACACCTGCGGTGTGCTCCGCTGCTCGGCGAATCATCCGTAATTCGAGATTCCGTTGGATTTTCACCGTTCATGTCCCTGGGAGTGGACTTCGCGTATTTTGTGTCGCTCGAATCGAATACGAATGCAAATATAATGGAACGAGATCGCGGCTGATATTCCGTGGGACACTGTGCCTGATAGGAAACTCTGTCTTCTAAATGCAGGTTATTTTTTCGTTCAGTTATTTCTGCCAATGAAAATTGATGACTTCCGTAATTTAATTCGACATCGTTTGTAACAACAATTATCTAGTAAGAGAAGCGTCACCGCGTGGGACCATGATCGGGTAAATTTCGGAGGTCCCGGTGGTCCATGGGATTCCACGGATGTCGATAATAATCTAGGAGGAACAGTCAGGGCCGTGATCGCGTCCGGAGTGGCTGTATACGTAAACTGGTCGTTGAAACGCGTGAATTCGTCGAAAATCGCACGACTTCTGGGACAACAAAGCCGCAGAGCGAAGCTGCGCAAAGAGGGAAGCGATCCATCTTTGGTATTCATTCGACGAAAGAATGAGCCGTGGGAGACGGTTAGGTTGTCCTGAAAGAGGGTGGACAGGGGATGATGTCGGCGGCAATAGAGAGTGGAAGAAGAGAAAGAAAGGAGGGGGGCAAGGTGGGATAAAATTAAACGAAGGGCACGGAACAGAGGACCGCGGTACGATGGACATCGGGAACGGTTGAATCGAGAAAGGTGTCAACCCCTATTGTTCGCCGAGATTTTCGTGGTTGGAATTTTGTTTTACGCGGGAACGGAACGCCGAATCACGGAGGACCATAATGAGTGGCCGGTGAGCGCATTGTCATGCTAATTTCGCCACGGGGACCATCGGGATGCTCCTTCTCCCTATAGTTTAGGGAGGATCAAAGACCAAGGATCTTAGGTGGACAAAGGGACGGGCCAGTCTTCCCCGGACCCAGACGCCTTTGGCTGGAGACTGAATTTTATATTTCATATTACCGCGTCAGCTAGGCGAGAAACCCGAAATGCGAACGATAACATCGGTGAAAGTGGAAAGGAGGATGTTAACGTTGACGCGTCATTTCCTATCGAGAGGATTAAGCAGACAGCGATTGGACTTGTGACTAAATACAATCGCGATGAAGTATTTATATTATTCGACTTTGTTAAAATATATACGTAACTATAGTAAATAATTTATTCTTTCGCTTATGTTCTTTTACTGATATATGATAATCGCAGAACTCAATTTACCAAGGATGTATGCGCATACACACGTGTTTTCGTGGCAGTTTAGTTCTGAAACTCCTTGGTAAACTTTGTAAGATCCGTCGATGGAATGCGGCGTCGTTCCTTTGGACGTCGAAAACTGCTTCGAGTATCAAAAGTAAACCAGGGTATCGGCGCGATTAGACAGAGGCAGCGATCGGCAATTCACCCCGGCGTTCACGTGAAATGTGTTGTAGTTACACAAGGCCGATAGGAATCTTCGGAACAAATACTCTCGGACGGCGGAGTACCGGGCGAGAACCAGACACCGTCTTGTTCGGGCCAAACAAAAGCAGGGACGTGGCTTGGTTTCGTGTTAAAAGTTTCGGGTACCTCGAAACGTTCCTTTGGGACACCGACGTCCCAAAATCGAGATCCAAGAACGAAGAATCGGAATCGAAGAAACGAGAAGCCCCCGAGGGCCATTACTGTCGGATGATTAAAGCACGCACAGTTCGGTTACGCCCTTTTTCTCTACAGTTTCGAGGATGTCCACGGCGTGAGCCCGTCTCCCGAAATTCGAGGTGACGAATGAATCCGAGTAATTCTTTTTAACGCCGATCAGTCTCGGTCAGGTGGGGAAATCTTGGGCCAAACCACGGCCTGGAGATGCCCAGGTGCGTATCCACGCCTCCGGATACCCTTCGTGACAAATTGTATTCCGTATTTTATATTTAAAAGTTGGAGGACACAAGGTACTGCCATATCAGATAAATTTTAACGGCAGGGTGGTCCGGAAATATCGAGCGTTTTACTCATTTTATTTATTCGTAAATCGTTAACTGTGTGTTAAATGAAAAAAATTTCGTCTTGAATATGTTAATGGACGCGTCGGTAATGTTGCATTTGTTACGTATAGAACGAGCTGTGTGATGATTATCTACTTATGCGTCATTATTGAAAAATCAACACAGTAATTTTGCAATTAAAACCATAATTTGCTCGGTGAATAATGTAGACTTTGTATCGTTTTTCTTAGAAATGCTGCGTTCGTCGAACAAGAGATGAATCAATCGATGATGAGACAAAGTTCTCGTTTAGCTACAAATCTCAGTATAAATAAAAATTATATTCTTTGATCGAGCATCAGGAATAAATTGCTCGTCTCTGGGACAAAGCGCTAGGAAATTTCTAATTATCAGCCGCAAAAATATCGAAACGGAGCTAAATATAGAAGCAAATGAATCGGAGAACGAAACGCGTAACGATTACGCAACCGGTGCTAGTTAAAGAAAAAGATAAATCGGGGTCGAGATAGATGAGACGAGATCATTAAGCTCGAGAAATAAATCGGTTGGTCCTGCGACTGGGCGTGGAGTTGGCCAGAGTACACACGCCCCTGACTTCTACAGCACCCACCAGTGCAGGTAAACTCCTACGATGGTGAAGCCAGGTGTGCGAGCCTCGAAGGGTAGCGAGTCGGTATTTCTTTCTCCTGCGGGGCCTTATTGTTGTTTAGTTTATGTAGGCCTGACCCGACCGGTCGCTAAACTATTTGTTTACTAATGACGAATTGTCCAGTTCCTTGAGATCCTCCGATGGCAACCACCTTACCCTTCGCCCCGCGGGTCGACACAAACCACGGCGATTTTCTTTTTTCGCCATATTCTCTCTTTCTCCGTCGCTCGTGTTTACGCCCTTCGCGTCCTCGGGTCCCTCAGGATTCTGATCTTGGAAAGTGGATACGGAACAATAGAATCGGCTTATATAAAGACCAAATAAATATATGCGCTGCCCGTTTTCGAAAGGAAACATGCAGGATTTGTCGTGAGTTTGCCGAACTATTCTCGAACGTGTCATTGGCGAAACGACATCACGAATGAGAAAGAATTCGAAAGAGGAAACGAGGAGTCGCCTATCTTGGAAAATCGAAGGGTAAGCCGATCCAGAGTGTCGTATTCTTGATCGAACGATTAGGATCTGGCCGCCATCTATATTTTCTCTTATAAGGTAATTCTTATTTGCTGGGTCGCAATTTTCCTAGGATTTCATCCTGGTAGCGAGTGGAATATGTTCTCCCGTTTAATTAAGAATTTTATTGCGTTTATCGTGGGATACGCGTTTATGCGCCACGGGGATAGGGATTGTGAAAGAATTTGTAATCCGAAAATCGATAAAGCAATTACTTGGCGGAGTCTTGCGACGTTTCCGCGTAGTCGAAGCAATTACCAGCGAGGAAATCGATCGTTGATTGTTCATTACGTATGTGCCGTCCTGGCCGCGTATACGCGTATTTGTTTGAAATTGCAAGTGCCGGAGGTACATTAGACCCGATGCTCTGGGAAGCGGCAGAACGAATAAAATAGGGAGGACAGTGTTGTGCGCGTAATTAGAGGCACGTAATTATAGTACAGCATTGCGGTAAACGGTTCGTAACGTTGAAACGCACAAAACATCGATAGCGCCATTAAGTTGTTCCGCGATACGAAAGGAAAAAAGCAATAGGAACGTGGGAACATCGCCACCAGAGATCCTGCTAATATTACAATCTTGAAAAGTGAAGAGCAGACGTCTTTTCCACTTTTTACGCTTATTTACGTTTGTCGGAACAGATTGTGAGACAATGGCATTAAACTTCCGCGAGTCGAGTGGCTGTCCGTGGTTCGTAAGTTAAAAAATCATAGTCAACAATTAATTCGTAGTCGTTCTACGAACGGTGACAATCCAGGTCACCGAAAACGCTAAAGATAAATGCACTCGTTTGCCCGACACGACACTGGTTCTCTGACTTATTACCACGTTCGATCACGTTCCGCGATAACACCGAGTCATTAGATCTTTTTAGTTCCGCGAGAATTATTCCTGCTCGACTGAAATTTGACGTATTAAACATTTATGCGAATCGAAGGGGAATAAATCTACCGTTTCGATATTACGATCCATAGACATGCAGAATTTCATGACTTCCACTCGCTGGATGGTGCCCACCGCGTTCATATCGAACGTTACGCGAGAAGGAAATTTTCCTTGGTAAACTGAAATCCGTCAAAACAACAGGACGACTATACTTTGGAAGCCAGAATATACTTTAAGGCGTGCAACTTTCTTAAAATTTCAAACGAAACCAAGTTCCATAATTCTTGACGACGTGTGTTCTGGATAGAAACAGCTATTACTTTATGCACGTGTTACGGTCTTCAGAATATGATAATAAAATGTAAATCTCTTAAATGATCTCACGTTGTTACGGATATTATGATATTTACATATTCTGAAACGACAACGCAGAACCGAAGCCTCTTAATCAACGACCTGTACAGACTTCCTACTTTCTGCAACGAAATCGATGCATATGATGCAATAATTCTTCGTGTTTTCCGGTGTTGTGGATCGTTTATTGTAAAAACTATTCTTTAGTTTGCGTCTTAGATACAAATCAAACGGAACAAAACTCGAGGAATGGCCACGGTCCTCTGTCGTACGATTCAACGTCGAGTAAAATTGATATCCAATACTGTTCTTGCAATTCTAGAGTAACATACTGAGCGCCCGTCGTGTAGAAACCACGTGCATTTTGTAACATTCGGTGGAATATCTTCCAAAAGTTTCGATAGAATTTGACGAAGAAACGCGGCACATTCTTGTCGAATGAAACAAGATCCTATTATACAGGGTGTTAATGGGAGATTCTAGAGGCTAAAATAAGAAGAAAATTAAGAATACCAATTCTTAAATCCTTCAATCCGTTCAGAAGTTATAATGTTTTAAACATATACATGAAAGTTTGGGGAACCACTGCTAGCCACAAATTAGATTTTCGATTAGGAATTTTTTTCTCGAAAATGGTTAGTATTTTGAGGGTATGTCTATTGACCAAAAATGATCGTAATTGACTCCTGCAATCGCAAATAATTTTTCCAGAATGATTTGAGATATTTTAATTTTGTAGAAAAATACTGATATTTTCGACGTACGCTTCAATATGAAGTTGTTTGTGTGTAATATACGGTCGTTTGTAAAAATTATTTTTGTCATTTTGCGTGCACGGGAACGAAGGGAAAAAGGACGAAGGACCCTGGAAACGAGGACAACTGTTGGCCGCTTTCGCGTGCGTTTACCCAAGGCGAGGAGGCACGAGGTCCTGGCGGAGTTGGAGTCCTCGGGCTAGTCGCGGATCATCCATCTAGCCAATCCGAGCTAATTGGCCTCCATAGGTAATTACGCGCAATTAGGAGTAGACCGACCGGTCGTCCCGTCCTTCTCGTCCTTTCTCTCGCTGGTTTGCTCTTTTGCTTCCCTACGTGCCGACTTCTTTAAACGAGAAAACCTATACATCGACGCTATAGATCGGAGGAAGCGAGACACCCTAACCGACCGAGGCTTAACAGCGGAATGGAGAGGGCTGCAGAGGGATCGGAACAGAGCCACGCCATGCCAGCCAGAGTAGGGGAAATAGAAGGAACTAAGAGATCGCCGGCAGGTACACAAATTATCCGGCGACGAAAAAACAACGGAACAGCAATTAAATAATGCTACGTCGCCACATAGTAGTATTCCCTACCGCTCTATTCGATACCGGGTGGTCTCCACGAACCTACTACGCGATCTACCCCCGCCAGTATCAACCAAGGGTTACAGTTTAATCACAATTTTTCAAAGCTGGAATATTCAAATTATGCTTTTAAAATGTTACAAGATTATTTGTATTCGATGAAGACCATGCATGCCATAAAAAATTTAACAAACTCTACTCTGAATTGTTCGATGAAAATAAAAACACAAGAGCAAATCGTGACTGTTCCTCGTTTAATTATCGCCACTGTTCTTTGTAACTAGACCAGACAAGTTTTTAATCCATTAATTCGAAACCTTAAAATGAAAATTAATCGACGTTAATACAGATTAAAAGAAACACGAGAAGACGATTCTACGCTAGATAATTCTGATGAAAGGTAGTTTGTAGAAAAACGAGAATGGAACTTTGACAGGTATCCACGGAACACCCGTTAGATAAAGACACCGGTGCGGCGTCTGAAGACACTATGTGTGGTGGTTAGTGCCGTTGCATTAGAGCAACCCGGCTCATTACCGCTGGCACAATTAAGGCCCAATTTCGGGGCATAATGGCCGTCAATCTGGCCGCACAAAAAGTTCGCGGTTGCTCTGTTCGGAGGAGTTAGAACCGTGCCGGCGTCCCCTGCCTAATAACCAGCCAAATTCTCGGGTCAGCTTCCCCGGCCTCCACGAATCTAGATTTCGTGCTTGGGAGACCTGGAATCCCCCCGATGGAATTGTGTACGTAAGATAAACTCCGAACCATCGTCGGTGAACTGTCACCTTGAGGCGGCGGCGGTGACGTCGACGCCATTCGTCGTCAAAGATCGCTTCCCGCTGCTCAAACTTCCACGGAAAGTAGGACGAAAACATTCGAGAGGGTCCTGCTTTACGAGTATACCCATTCCGACCCGAAAGATTAAAATTTTAAAACGTGTCTCTTCTATTAATGGCGACCAAGAGTCGAATGATGTCCACGAACAAAGTTAAAGACGCGATCTATGGTTCGCGAATGTCTTGGAAAGTAAATTTTCCTTGCAGATCGCGAAAAAGTGTTCGCCTAAGAACGTAACGGGGAAAAATGGCGGCGCATTTCCATGGAAATGGGTCATTGAAACGCAGCCTGGCGCGCGAGGCGTGTTCGAAAAAAAATTTCGAAAATCACGTAATTCGCGAAACGCGAATTCCTTTCGAAGCCGTTCGAGCCAAATTCGATTGGCGAACGAATCGGCGGCATTGACGGCGAAATATTCGAAAACTGGAGAGCCCGGGGAGGCCGCCACGCAGCCATGGATCGGACAATAGGATCGCATCCGATTTTTGCATGCCAATTTCGCGCCCGGCATTGTGCCGTAGACAATACGCCAATAATTACGCTAAACGGCGACCATTCATACGCCCATTCAGCCGGATTCAAACCGCCTTTCCGTATCCATTATCGTCGCGCGGTGCAAATAATCGTTCCGATACGCGTCGGTCCCACTTTTTTCACGCGCGTCCTGCAGGTGGCATCGATTATCGATCGGTAGTTCCCGTACGTTTCGTTTTGCAAACGCTAATAAAATATGCAAAAATTGATTTTCAATCGTACTTTTATTTATGATCGCTACTACGAAACGTCTCCTGGCACGTAGAAAGGTAAGATTAGTCTACTGTCGTCAACTCGATAATGAAACCAGAATTTTTGAGGATACGAATATTTTCCAACCCTTGGTTCATCTATTTTCGTTATTTATCGCAATAATAATTGAAACTGAGGCTAAGAATTTAAACGAATGCATCGATAAGGCCGTTGAGGGGTACGGTGTGTCGCGTTAAGCAGGATTTCAGCAAAAGAAACAGCAAAGTCAGAAGCGTAACAAGCGACGAACGAATTTCCATCATATCTCTATCGGGTCTACCGTATCATCCGAAGTGTCTATATAGAGCAGCGATCGGACGTACGTTTGAAAATGGGCGGGAGAGAATCGGCGCAGCGTGCAAATCGGATTTCCTTTCGTTAGAGTCGGTCGTTCTCGCCGGTTCGACCGACGATAGCCCCGTCTCTGTCTCGTATCTCGTTACACGCCGCTCGTGGAAGAAAGTTTACAAAAGAGAGACAGGGCAGCCTGCTTACGGGCTGCACCGTAAGGCGGAAAGAGGAAAAGGAACGGAGGTGGCCGTGAGGAAAAGAGGGTGGAGGGAGCACGTATCCCTTTTACTCGTAGAAAAGAAGGGGCCAGAGGTGTGAGCCACGGCGCAGGGCTAACCGCTCGTTTATTATGCATCGAAATGCCAGCAACGATGCCACGCGAGTGGACAGGACGTTGTAAACGCTCCGCAAAAATGAAGTAACGGCCGGCGCTGCTCTGAGTGATTCCGCGTCGCTCCAGGCTAGAACGCGCGGGAGGGGTCTCCTTCGATGCGCGTGTTTCTCTCCCAACCACAGACCGTGGGGTCCTCTTCTTTTCGCGCGGACCCTCGTTTGATCCGTATTACGATTCCGTATCGATCGTTTCGAAAAAGATCGTTCGCGAAATTTTTTTAATGCTTCTATTTAAATATTAACACCTTTTTGAAATATTTGCCTATTCAGAGTTTAGTGTAACGGACGGGTTTGGACAAAGTTCGATTTCTACGAATCTTGGGAAAATTTGGGATCGACGAACGAAACTTTCACGCTGGCGATTTATCATCGCGAAAGTTTGATGCTCTGCCGGAGTCTAAATGTTAATACAGAAACGAGTTTCCAGTTACCTCGAGTCCCAACGTTGGCATAAAAAAGAACTACTCCACTGGAATCTTACCGTTGGTACAGAAAAGAACTGCTCCACTGGAAAGGAATAATCTTGTCTAATCGTCCCATAAAGCAGTTTGAGAATTGCATGTAAAACAAGCATCGAATATTTAGATGGGAAATTATAATTAGACCAGTATCCTTTAGGAAGTTGAAAGTCAAGTAAGACGATAACAGGGTAATCGAAAATTACGAGAATTGGATCGAAGGATTTTCAGAATAACCGACCCAATTTCGTAAACTCGTCCCTTTTAACTCCGTCGACAACTACTCGCCGACCGGCGAAACGTTATCGAGGCCATTTTGAATTCCCTAATAACGTCACTTGACTGAAATCTGAAACGATCCCCGGAATATAGACCCGCGTATTTATATTCATGGAATGCTTTATCTCGACGTTATTAACGTAATCATTTATATGCCGGATTGATCTTCCGCACGACGAACAGGCATGCAACATTGTTATCCGGCCGCTTGCGATACGAAACTGCATTGATTGCCAAGTGATACGTACGCGAACGGTTTAATAGCGCGACCCGGCCTACGCCGATCCACGGTGAAAGATAAGTCGACGTATATACGGATAGGTGTGTCGCTACGATCGGTAATTACTTCGATTGTCAGGTCAAATAATTACCGTCGGGACGGAGAACGGCGTTGTTGATTAATCACTGACTCACCGTTCTGGGACCAGCTCTACCTTCGTCCTCCGTGTTCCTGCTGACGTCACATTCTAGGCGTAAATCTGAAACAAACAAAAATTACGTTCCCTCGTTACAATGTACGTTCGTGCCACCGATTGCGCAAATTTGTCGATCTTAGACATTAGCGGTTCCTAACCCTTCTCTCCATGCACTTGATCTTTCATAATTAAATCGATGTTTCACAATAATTAATAAACGGTAAAAGGTACGCTCAGAAGCGGTATTTCTCAGCTTGGCATGCAGTACAAATGACTTCCCGTACAAAACTCTTAATATCTTTCTAATGAAGGCGCAGAGACTACTCTTCGAACGTTTTTTGCAGCTAAACACCTCTAATTTCAATCAATATGAGCTAGATCATTAATGAATATTGCTTAATTTCCTGCAAAGAACATGTATGAAAGAGCAATCCATAAATTAGTGACGGAAGAAATCGTACAAGAAGATTAACTATTCTGTGAAAAATCTTAAAGCTCCAGTGATCAGTAGCAGGGTACCATATTACGACAGAAAAGATTTTCACTTTAAAAAAAGAATTAAGATGCACTATTTTTTAAAATGGCCACCAGTTTCTATGTCTATAGTCTGTGTAGGAAAGCACAAAGTACCGCGAATCTTCCAAACAAGTAACGCGTGACTTTGAGAAACGGGGCCCGGTGCACGTCGCGAGGCAACGAGACGAGATCCTCGATCACGAGGGCTCGATCCTGTACGCGCGAGGAGGCATTCATCGGGATCTAATTACCTCCGCGCTAGTTGATAAAAACAATATTAATTTCCCCGGACATATTGGGCAAGAAGCGTAACCGCGTACCGGGTGTTCCATCGACGATCGGGGTTTCGCGCGTCTCAGCTCGGTCGCTAGATCCGTCAAAATGGCGTGAAGTTTCGCCAGACACCCGGTATGATTCCCCGGCGTACGCGTATCGGTAATTCAAGCAGCGGTTGCTCGATGAGCGTATTCTATAATTAGTACCGGCGAGGAAATTTTTATTTTCGTTTAAACTTGAACGTCCTTGCCGGGCTAAACCACCGTCATGGAACCGTATCACCCTCCCCACCATTTTCAACCGTGCCGCGATCTGGCCGGCTCGATAATAATTATTACCGTCGGGCTTATTTTTTCGCCTAACGCCGTCTACGCCGTCCTGGATCGGGGCCCGACTGCGCAGTATCCGCGGAACGTTAATTCTTCCCCGTCGGGCCAGTTAAAAAAACAAAGATTATAAATAAATTGACTCGCAGCCACCGCGATACCGCCGTCGAACGTCGTTGAACAACGTGGAACGACCACCTGGCGCCTCCTTTTCTTTTCTTAACTTCGCCCTGCGTCGATCGAAAATAGCGCTCGATCGTTAATGTCGCGATTAATTTCTAAGTTAAACGATTCGCGTCAGTCGCGTACACGGACCATAACTGAAAATTATTCTTGGCTTTTTCTACTCTTACTACGACGTCTTTTCGTCCGGTAATCTACTTCGCGAAAAGATTCGTTTCGCGTTTGATTAATTTTATCCAGATCGACACTGGTACGCATCTATAAATTTGGAATTATTTCTTTGTACTTTGTTCTTTACATTTGAATCACGATCGCTATAGTTTGTGCAATATTCTAGCGGATATATTGTAGAACTCTGTATAATCTTTTCGACCAGCTGTTATTTTTATTCCCAGTGGTATCGTGGATTCCCTATGACACTCACCTGATTCAATGTAAAACAAGTTACGATTATTTTTGTAGAAATGTTTTAAATTTGTATTTGATCGATTTCAACATTTTGACTCGACGACTCAGCAATTTTAAACGCGTAACTCTATTTCTAAATGTTTGACCTCACATTATGCATTTATTTTCGTCCAGTGCTTGTTCTTTTTGAAACGTTTCTCTGCATTAACGCGAAAGAATTTTTACCGCAGCGATAATTTTACGCTCGAACGTTACAGACGACCTGTGCGTTTCGCCCGTTGCTATAGAAATTTTCGGTATTTTTGCAACCGAACGATATTGATAGATACTGATTCACCTAGCAAACACAGGCGTCCTTTAGTAGACGGAATCGTATTGTTCATAAATATACTGGAACATCTATTATTCAAACTAATAGAGATACATGACTATTCGAATACGAGAATTTTCGAATAATAGACGACTCGGTTGTCTGACGTCGAACACTCCATGACCTAGATAAAGTAGCATAAATAAGAAATCGGGGAGCATTATAGCAGAACTTTCTCGGTATTAGTTTAGAATGTGTCAAATCTCGTTTTTACTAGTTGAAATTTTTAATCCTGCAAGCTCGGTTTCTCGATTTTTTGATCGTAATTTTTGCAATGCTACATACATATCCTTGTTAATTTTAATATATTCTCAATACACTCCAAGCTACGAATAATCGCGTGTTTTAATCTTGTTGCCATTATGGTATGTGAATGCGAAGATTGACAGTTCGTTATGAAATTTTTATAACTAGAATTAGTTTTTACCGCTAGAGGAAAACGTTCCGATAGATAAAGGATGTTCTGAAAGGATATGCTTTGTTCGGATAATGAACGCTCGAATAATGAAATATTCGGATAATGGAGCTTCTGGATAATGGAATTTCGAATAATGGAGGTTCTATTATACACACACAGGGTGTTTCTTAAAGGTGGATGAAAACTTTGCAAGCTTGTAATACTCATTAAACTGAATACAAAATGCTTGGTCGTCGTAGGTCTGCAAATCGATCTTCTCAAAGTAAACAACGACATTCTATTTTAATAATATAATCAGTGATCGTACGAAGACATTAGGTACGATTTTTCTTAGAAAAATTGAAAACATTCCTAAATGTTGGAATAATATTTATACTCTCTACTGAAAGTATAAAAATTACCATTTAGCCCAGCGATTTGATACAGTATTGCGACAAGAGCCAAAAGAAACGTAATAATTCATCAGGAGAAAATGCTTCGAAAGTAACCTTGCAACAGTTTCTAGAAACGTAGCGAGAAAACACACAAGTAATTCTACAAACCGTTACACGGCGATCCAGTGATTATTTCTCGCAAATGGCCTGACTAATAACTCGTGATCGGGAATTCAAGAAACGCCCATAAATCCGTGGAGATTTTGTTTTCACAATTTAGCGACCGCTATTTTTAATTCATACCGCGTAATTTCGAGAGCTTCAGCCTTGAGTGACTCGATGAGATTCATGCTCCGCTAACCGGCCTGGTCAAAACTATTCTCTATGTATTACACGCGCTCATACATTTTCATTTTGAGGACGTGCGTCGAAAATGAAACAACGGGCATTCTACGAAGCCACGATGGGCTCGTCTTCGGGAAGGAAGCCGGGTGTACGTGGATACGAGAGGAGCCTAAAAAAGAAAGAGAATAAAGGAGAAAAGGCGCGAGAGATGGACGAAAAAAAAACAGGATGGCCAAAAAACGCCTTAAAACGCACTGCGTTGCCGCGCTACTTTAGTTAATTAGGGGCAAAATAAGACAGAGCCTCGCGCAAGACTCGCAGATTCTTTTACCCAGACACTATCTCCGTTTCCCTCTTTCTACGATTCCCAGTTCTTCCTTCACCCTTTAACGCTCACCTTCCCCGTTCTCTCTTCCCTCACTTATTTGTGTTTCCCTGTGTTTGTTTAATCAGACGCCGGACTCAGTCTTCATTACTAGCACTAATTTATCTGCCTTGTCCACCGACTCTTTCCAATCTGTCTGCGTCTGCGTCTCTCTCGTACAGGAGAAAACAGTGGCCTAACGAAATAACTGGAAAGCCTTCGTTTCTGTTCAACACGAAACCGAGATGTTTCATTGCTCCCGTTCCGTGTAATTCGATGTAATCCTCCTCGAGACCGCGTTCGTTGTTTTCCAACGATTCTTCTTGCCGTTATACAATTTCGACAATTTATTACTTCGGTAATAATCTCGGTTGGATTAATTTCCGAGCGTGACTAATTCGAATTAGGAAGGAAAACGCGATACGTTTGAAGGGATTACTGTCGCGCTCGATGGTTGGAAAAATTTAAAAAAACACCAAACGTCGATTAATTAATCGAGAATCTACCGTTTCCCGTGCTTCTTCGGAAATCGTCCAACGTTCCCGGGGAATTTTTAGACCGAGCAAAGCGCAAAAGGGTTCGTGGGACGGGATATTGAATCGCCAGGCGAATAGAATCGTCTCGAATACGAAATCCCAGGGAACAAATTAACGTGCACGTTAAATTAACTTGGTCAGTCGTCGAATCAACCAGCGGAGGTCGGTAACGCGTCTCACCGTAGGGACAAAAGAAAGTTCGATGGCAGGATGAGAAGAAGCGTCGTACAAGGGGCTCCTGGATATCGACGGCAATATTCGTTAAGTCCTGCTAAGACCCTGTATGCGGTGTAGTTCGTTCATTCGGATTGCCAAGTCTCGTTCCATCCCTTTTACTCTTTGATTTCCCTCCCCCTCGCCTTTCTTTCTTATCCTCCTGAACGACGGGGTTTCGTGGGCAAGGGGGACAGGGGGGATGCGGCGATCGTTTCTCCTTTCTCACCCTCGCGACAGGCTTTCACCGAAGATGCATCCATGGCGAAGGATCAGCGTGTCAATATGGTGTTTGTTTAATTTGCGGATTCATCTGCTCGCGTCTTGGACGCTCGATGCTTTTCAAACTTATCGCGCGGAAGCTTTATTACACGGATTTACATCGACGCTCGATTTTTACCGACTCCCGTTACGCGCTTAATCCCACGGAATGCAAAATCATTTCGTAAATATTTTTTAACAGAAGCGTAAAATATCTCTACCTCTCTGGTTGAAAATAAAATTCTGCGATCAACATGACACTCTGCTTTTCTAATTATTAAGCTGATTTTCTTAAATTTTCAGAGTATTGTTGTTCAAAAGTAATGGAAATATCTCGACGTTAAGATCTGTTTGCAACGAACATAAACAGAGAGTTTCGTTTTCCTTTTCTAAATGTAAATATTGATTGAATATTATATTTCTGTTGTCGTTTAAGGTAAACCGTAAATTTAATGGAGCTACGCTATCAAGAGACTGGTATTCGCCAAGAAGACGTTTCGCTCTGAACACAAAAATCACGAAATCAGTTATTCCTCGCTATGCATAATTCTGATACAATGCATATGAACGACTGTTTTATCGTAACGGCCATGACGTGTGCACATCGCGTAAGTCTACACGATTATGAGGAAGCAGTTAACGTCATTTCAGTCGATTTCCATGCACATAAATACTTCCACCATTCGGCTTTCCATTTTGTCAACAGAGAACCTTCCGCCTCATTAAGTTCTTCTTTCGGGTAAATAAATGCGGAAATTGCGCGGAGCATCAGAGCACGGTCTTAAAGGGCATCTATTGGGACGATCAAAAGGCTCGTTCGTTTCTTTCCTAGTTGGCATTTTGCATTCTGAATCCAATCTGATCTGCGATATTTGCAAAAGCTGACATTTCGTTGCGCCTTTTACGAATCAATTTCTTAACTTATATCCGAGAAATTTAACGATGGCTCGCTTCGTTACCCCGCGAGCTTTTTCCATCCACGTTATTAAATCGATCCATTTTTCATCGTCAGTTACAAATAGAAACACGATCTATCACATTTTTTTTCAATAAATTTATGCGGCAACAAAACATCGTGGCGATACGTGCAATCAAGTTTCCTTAAATGTCCAACTTGGCGCTATAAGGGAGCCGATACGTTTAATCGTGCAACGTGGTTTAGTTTTAATTCATTTTATTACTATCAACATTGGGAGATCTCTGATTCCAATGGAAATAAAATATCGAAAGGAAGATATACTCTGTTACATTTTCAAATATATCACTGTGGTAGGATAATAGAGAATACATAAATAGGTTGACCGTTTGAATGTCATAACGCGTTGGAAAATTTTAATGCGACGCGAGACTAAATTAATGTATGTAACGGAAACGGGTTGGCGGTGCGAAACAAAGACTAATGAAAACAAATGAGAACGGTAGTCTATTGGCATTTCAATCGCATTTGCAGAATACTGATTTATCCGTCTCTCATTTAAATTTCAACAGTGATCGGGGAAAGCGTGAAATGTGCGAAGTCGACGATTAAACACCATCGGTCGGTTTATAGCGTTTAAAGCCGTAGAATGAATTCCCATCCCATCGAGATTACTCTTCGAGCACTCTGGGAAATAGGGGTCTTTATTGCAATGCAATGTAACGGCCATGAAGGTCATTGTTCAACCGTTTTTAGGGTACGAGCAATGACCAGTTCCGGCGCGCATGAGAACGGACTGAAACAAAAGCTGGCAAACCTGTTGGAAACAATCGGGCACGGTTCACCCCTAGTCGGGGCAGCTTATAACGCTCAGAAGGGGATGAACAGTTGGGTGACTTTTTTTTGGCCTAAGAGGAACTGCCATTGTGCGACACTCGCAACATGTGTGCCTTCGTGTCGTCACGGCGAGATCGGCTGATCATCGTCCCACTATATTTCACAGCGATTTCAAAGCTTGCGAAACTACGACACTCGGAATCTTCCACTTTGTTACAGAACGAATCAACCACGCCATAAAAACCTCACGGTAGCGAAAAACACTTTAAGGAGCGTCTATTGAATTTTTTTTCTAGAAAATAGAAAAATGTGAAATTTAATTGTCCTCGCGTTGCTCTCGTATTGATTTTCCAGGGCGATATTTTCTTTCTCCAAGCGTTTACGTATTCGTTATTGTCGCTAGTGCTAGCTTGCTATCATTAAAATTATTATGTATTTGCGTACGTGCCTTAATAAAATACGTATCGACGCGGGTGCATACTCGATTCGTTTCTCGCGCGTTGTATTTCTTTTATTTTCTTCTTATCCCCGCCATTTCCTTAATTTTCCGTCTTCGTGCGCGATCCTCGCCTTTTCCTCTTTCAGAACGGAGCTGGAAAGGATGCGAGGCCACGGGTAGTGGCGACCATGAAGGAGCGGTGAAGTGCAGGGCGTCGAAGAAAGGAAGTAAGCTGGTCGCTGCGGAGGAAGAAGGGAGAGGGTTGGTCAGTGCTCCTTACTTAGAGGGTGGCGAGTCTGTTCTTAATTAACGCTCGCCTCTTTTGCTGCACAACCCCTCGCCACCGTGGCACCGTAATGAGGCTCCTCGAGTATGTGTACCGCGTGTGTGTGATACGTAAGTATCGGCCCAGCGGCGGCGGTTGTGTGGGTGACCTAGATGAGACGCGCCCCCGTCTAGCTAATTCTTTTCTTCCGCGCTGACCACTAAAGTAAGTAGATGGTCGTGCACGAGGCATTGTCGTCGGTGTGCGGTTGCTGGCCGGGTGTTTGTGCCAGTCCTACCAGCGTCTTCGAGAACACGTATAAGCGCGCGCGCGCGGATATATATGTACGCTGGCTTGTTCAGCCATATTCTTTTGGCATCGTGGAACTTCGGCGTTACCTCGTGAGAGTTACGTGGACGTAAACACGTAGCGTATCTCTCGTGCGTTAAAGAGTACCACAATAGAGCTTTTGTGTCCCGCCCATTATATTTTCTGCGTTATTGCGCGTATCGAATATCACCAATACCACGGAACCAGCTTTTATGTGGGTTAATTCGCAACGAAAACAACACGCGATCGATCACGTTCGATAGCTGCTCCTTGGACCATCCATGGAATCAAAGTTATCAACGAACCGCTATTTAGTTTCTACGTCGAATAATCAGGCAGAATTCCTCCGCATTTGGATACTCGAGCACGAATATTCGAATATTCACTTAACCTTGTTTTTCTGTTAGAGCTACGTTTTTTCTTTAATAAACCGAATCGTTGACCTCTCCTTCTAATCAAGTATAAAATTGACTCTCGAACTAGCCTGTGGAAAGCATCGACTTTGTCCCGTTTTATTCTCTTCGATTTTGACGTTACATTGTATCCAGCCGGGTATGGGAAATAACGATGAAAAACGAAAGACATCGTGAAATCCGTAGAAGCTCGAAACAGTAAATAATTCAGGCCGATGAATTCTGAACGGTAAAAATATTGTCGTTTCGCACGACGAGACAGCGAAAGACAACTGGCAACCGCGAAGGAAAGAAAAGACGGGTAGACGATCGACGGGCCCATTCTTCGGTCACATCCTGGGCTGGTCCCACCTCCGCCTTCCCCTTCTCCTCTGGCACCCCCTTTCTTAGCGGAGCGCGGCGTGGATAACAGCAATTAAGCCTTCCCCGTTAATAGAGACGATTGTGATTAATTATCGGATTTAATGACCGGCTACTTGTACTTGTAAATATAGGGACACGGGACGCGCATGTGGGTACACCGTAAAAATTAGAGACCATGATTCCTCAGTGTACTCCTCCTACTCCTCCGACCGCCTCCCCTTGTACTTACTTTTGCTTCTTCGTTCTCGTGTGTCACCGGTACGCGTGTGCGCCCGTCAGAGAGAAACGGCCCTGTCACACTCCGGTGATTTTTTAACCGGCAATCAACCAGGGCTGTGGGACCGGCCAACTTGGTATTGTAACGAACCTAACCTAACGTACACACGATACGGAGACGTTATATTCTTCGCATTAAAAATTCCGCTTGCCTTTGAAGAACATTTAATGGCGCCCGCTCGCGTTCGCGCCATATTCTTAACGTCAGGCCTTATGATTAAAACTTGACTAAACTTGAAAGCTATATATTGTGAAACTGTCCAACGAATAGCGTTTCTATCGTGTAACTTCACGCTGTACGCGTAAAGTTTCCCCGCGACGTCCTCTACAGCGTAAAAGATAAAGACGTTGGAAACGTGCGAGGCGTAAGTAAGCCGTAATGAAACACTTGGCTTAAAATCAAATTATGCCGCGCTATATGCGTACGGTAAATTATATATGAAGTAATATTTAAATAATATCCCCGACATCGGGCGTCACGGCGCATATTTAAGCATTGTGCATGCACGCAGGACGCCTGGCGTGGGAGGGCCATGAGCTCACGTACCAAAATTAACTCTGGACTCTTGGCATTTAAAAATAATTGGTAATTATCGGCATTATTAATAGTTTCGCCGGGCCACGCCGACAACGAGCGTAAGATTGCAAATGCGTATTTATGAATTTGCAGGTTTCGCCGAGAAACGCCTTTAAACTGTGGTGCTTTTCCATCGACCTTGCTTTCCGTATTGATTGACCAGCTACTACACTCCATTACCGTGTCAAGACTTCTTCTAATCGTTTTAATTTCAATTTCATTTATTTTTTATCCCGACGCTATTCTGCTGGTTGGAAAAGGTTATCTCGATACCGATGCTCCATTTAACAAAGACTGATCAATAGAACGCAAGTTAGAGTCGATTAGAATCCAGTTTTGTAACGGATTAATTTTACTTAAATAAATTTGATACATGCTCGAACGTTTTTTTTAGATCAAAGTTCTTTTTGCAAGAAGAACGTTGTCTGGTAAAAATAATAGGGTTGCGTACGAAAAGAAAATAATTTTATTTTCTACCGATATACCGTAATTTTATTTTCGCATGTAAAAAATGTTATTTCCGAAAAGAAAGAAAGGAAATAAAGTTTCTACCTGAGAATGCAGTTAGTTCGATGGAAGAACGTATTTCTTCCCTTCGGCGAAGAACCGAGTCGTTCATCGAAGTATCGATTGGTTCGTATAATAATTATCTCCCCTGCATTAGGGATGGTTACCCCCTCTGCTTTCCTAAACAAGCTCCGCTGTCTTATATTAGACTAGACTCTTCTACGAGGGGTGAGTAAACGTAGCGTTCCCCGACAACAGCTGCCACATTCTTTGAATCCTTTCTAGTCATGTTAATTAATTATTTATCCACCTCGTGAATAAGTATTAGGACGAGGAAACCGTTGGATACTCCATGGTTTCTCAGAAACTAAGCATCAATTTCGCCAAACAATTCATGGTTTCTACGAATGTTGCGTTTCCTCGGTACGAGGCTCGCTATTACAGTTCAAAGACCTTTAAAAACATATCCGGAAGACAATCGCGACGATGGAATTAAACTTTCTGATTACAATACTGGCATCTGTTATAATTTTTTAAGAGGTTTCAGAAATTCGAATTTAAATTAAGTTCGGAATTTTTATTCTTTATCTAGTTATCGTGCAGTTGCATATCAGGAATAGTTCAAAAAGTATTTAAAAATTTCTCTAGAAACGTATCAAGTATTTAAATTTATTTAGCGTTCTTCATTTACAGTTTCTAATCGTATATGGACTATAAAATAATATATTGAGCATTCGAGGTATCATCGATCACGAGTTCCAGGAGTATTTAACATTCGACAGCACGAATACAAAATAAAAGCGAACGTCAATATTTGATCACGACGGAATACAATATGTCACACTGTTTGTCACATACTCTACGCACCGAATGCATATATTCACTGTTAAACATGTATTTCGATTACAAAATCGCGCCCATTCTTGATTGCATATACGATCGTCGAGATCGAAATTCTTCTGTGAATAAACGTTCCGAATAACGATATCCGTGTACCCTCCGTTGATCAGATAAGAGTAATAATTTCTACACCGAAGAAAGTAAAATTTTCGAGCAGAATCAAAGAGAGGATAGGAATTATTCTGGTCGATCATGTAAATTTAACAATTAGTCAGGGAATGTTCCCGGTTGAATAATTAACCAGACAAGATGAAGTGGGGCGACACACCCCGTTTTCTCGGACATTTCTCGAGACGACGGCGATCAAAGGGAAGAGAAGCAACGCGACGACGACAACGACAACGCGAATGGCGCTCCGCGTAGCTTTCGGATCTGGGATTCGTGAACGCACCCGCGCTTTCGCTCGACATACCGACTTGTCGGTTGGGTGGGTGGGTGGGTGGCGGTCGGGTATTTTTGTATCTAATTATAATCCTCGGGTGAGGGAGCAAGGCAATCGCCTAAAATTAGAGTATATAGTCTAACCGGTACACGTCGCCCGCTATTTTATATTTCGTCCTCTCTCTCCCTCTCGTCGCATTTGTTCCACCGCTCTCTCTCCCACCCTTTTTCTTCTTCGTTTCGCGCCGCGACTCGTCGCTCATCCTGGCAGCCGTTTTATCGCCTTCCCTCTTCCCGGCCAGCGATACCTTCTAGTCTTTCGAAACGCGGAGTCACTCTCGTTAGAAATATACAGAAATCATTCCAACGAAAACCGCACAATCGAACGCGAACGCCAGAGTCTTCCACCGTATCGACGATCGTAACTTTTTCTCGGTTGTTTGGTTCTTTCACCGAGGCTCGAGGAATTTGGTAATGATTTCTAATAAAATATAATTTTACACGTGAAGTTAGAACGACTCGTAATCAATACGTAATGTGTAATGTTTTAAAAACCGTTTTCACGTCCAGTTTGTGCACTCGAAGTTATAAGTCATGGTAACGACGTTTTCGCATGGGAAGAATGTAAATGTACTCCACTGGTCTGGAAGCGATTCTCGCATGATCGTCGTAGAAAATTTATGCACGATTATCAGGCTAACGTGGCGAAAATTAATACCAGAATAAGGGTGAACGTACTGCGACGCAACATCGTAGCTTCGTCTTTCCGATAATAATTCAGGGTATAATATAGGAGGACTTTCAATGTGACCATTTCCAGATTAAAAATTCAGATGAAATTTGCCAAAAACGTAAAGGGGAATTCTACCTCGTCGGAACCAAATTACAGACTGTCTATTAAGGATGATTCTTTTATACGGATTTAATCGGTAGATTAAATGGTTGGCATCGAACAGTCGGTATATGTAGTATTGAATAGAGAGGGCTAGCGCATCGCTATCGAGGGACGCAAAGTGAAAATAGGATAAATAATCCATAGTGAAACAATGATACGAGTGACAGGTTGTGATTAGCCGTCATGGAAGAATAATCAGGATAATGACGGGTTTACACCCTCTTTGGCTGCAAAGAAGGGACCCGATACAACGACTGCGGAGCGAGAGGATGGCGGTTGCACGGTTTGTCGAGTTAATTGTCGTCTAGCGTGTCGATCCGAACGTACCCCCGTTCGGCCACACGCAAATGTCACTGCGAGGCACTAGAAAAAAGAAGAAAGTGCCTCGTGGAGCTCCTAGGACAATTAAAGGGAAAAGTAGACTGGGCTGTTTTGTCAACTACAAGGAGGAGGTTAAAGACGCGACGTAATTCTAGTTTAAATATCGACTGATCGATTACGTACTCGTGGCTCGGAATTGAAGGGAGTATAATTGTGCTTAGAATCAATTTCAGTTTTGCTTTGCATTTTTATGCGTGAATAAAATTATTATTTAAACGTAAATAAAAATTCAAACGAGGATTAAATTGCAGTCGATGTGACGGATATTTTAAACGACGAGATCGAATTGATTTTGAAAATTTTTTGGCACGTCGTTGTCAACGGGTAACGGTGAATTCCGAAAGGAAGTTTTTTTCGTAGCGCGATCGAGACCGCTCGAGATAATCGCAGGTTCGCGAGGTAGCACGATCTAACGCGGTCCCGAGGAGATCCAGGCTCGATGCCGACGAAGATCGCCGGGCACGCGGATAATAATCGTTGATTGGCATCGATCGAAAGTCGTTCTACGGGTTCTATGGGAAAATCGGCTGGCACGTGACGATCGTTGAACGATCGACAGTCGGCTCGGCCGTACGTGACTTCGATCGTTAATCGGGACGAACGTTGGGAAAAAGAAGAACGGCTAGAAAATTTATCGGCCGGGAAAACGCGGATAAAACGATAATTCGTTTGTGGGACGGAGGCGGCTCCGGGGGGCCCCTGGTTCGGCGAAGAACTGGAAGCAAACTTAATTTCACCGCGGATTATTAATCCAGAATCCGGTTTCTTGCGCACGATATATTTCCATGTAACCGCGACGGGAATAGTAATCGTTATTTGCTTCATTGTGACCGGCATTAAATATTCAAACACGGACGCAAGATGGAACATAATTGTGCGTCACGTTGAAAAGTTCCACTCGCTCGCGCTCGCCGGACACAACGATGCTAAACGGTAAAAGTTTCGCGTTGAACGTTCGAGCAGGCGCCCCGAGGTAGGTACGGATAGGTTAAATAAACTGAAAAAGACAGTGTACAAATAAAACCATTTGAATAAATTTATTCGCAAACACAATGCTACAACAACCAAAATCGGTATAATTTTAAGTAGATACTCCGGTATATAATCAGACAGGTTTACGAACGGGTCGGAGAACTTTAAGAGATTCTGGCGGCAATCAAAAGACAAGACATTTAACGAAATCTATCGAACAAGCGATCATTCCTTTCCAGCGAAAATTATAAACCGAGAAAGAAATCTGCTTGTTTGGAATAAACAGAGCACACGTAACAATAATCACCATCAAGCAAACATACAGTAAGATTCGCGGACGAGAATTGTTCGAGGAAAGGGGGAGGGGGAGGTTTATGGAGTTTTTAGTTGCAAACCGCGACCAGAACGGATCGAGGAGACGAACGCAAAACCGAGGCCTCGCTGAATTTCAGATTTCTCGAAGCAGCGGACTACTCTAGGTAATAAGGGCATCGTTAAGATTATATTTAGGCATCGTAAAAGAAAATATGCACCCGTTGGAGCCAAGTCGCTCATTACGTGGGACAGTATTAACGTTTGCCCGTACGACCACGGTGATTTTGAGCATCGTATACTCGTGTCAAAATATATACATAGTTAGCAATCCGCGCAGTAAATCGGCGAATTCGCGACGGAGTTCAAAATTTTATACAATTAACCGGGCCCGTTTGTCCCTGAGACGCGCTTTATTGCTTTCGGATCCCTTTTGACGCGCGATTCGCCTCGTTAAATCACGTTAGAAGTTTTTCGTTTTATTTTGGCCGTATTTATCGAGAAAAGCTCTCCTTAGAATGATTGTGAAAATGTTTGCTATCGTGGCACGCAAAATCTAGGTTGAATTTTAAATCGAGGAGACGCCGAGTGGCAATTCTGAGAAGTATAAAGTTGAAATTGATGAAAAGAAAATATAGAATAGAAACATTTTGACGTAGCAACGATTCTAGAGGAATGGTCACGAGTTGGTCAGAAATGAGAGAAATTAACACCAACGTGCCTATAGCGCCAGGAAAATTTTCGTCTGGCTAGAGCAGTGTTTCCCAAACTGTGTTGCGTGCAATACGAATGAGTGTTTGGTGAGTCTTCATAAAAATAAAACAAAGAAAGCCTGCATAATTTAAACAAAAATAACTGGAAGGAGCATACGAGGCGCCATAAATTTTCGATCGCTGTAAAATCGAGACGAATGATTTCCGTTTTCCTTTCCTTTCTCTCGCTGTAACATCGGTTAAGAATGTCAAAGCAATAATATTTTAACGAATTCTTTGTTTCAGCATACGCTTGGGTCTATTTTATTACGCAAACAATCAGTTTTTGATAGATATTTATACAACCGTGTTCCTGAAAAAGATGGTCTGTTTGAGAGACGCGGTTTGGACGATGAAATGGAGTACAAAAGGTTCGATAAACACGGTGTCCAAAAAGCAAATTAAAGAGATAAATGCTATCACAGATGATGCCAAAGGTGTCGATATCTATCATTATTTCCATTAAAACTAACGTTCAAACATTCAACGAAGACGTTCCATTTCTGCGGAACTTAAGAAGAGTATTAATACAAGCATAAACATCGAACCGTGTCTATGTTTTTCATTAATCAATCAGCCACATTAAATTTATACTTTTCGCAGTACCTACGATAGCACTTATTAATTATGTGCTTCCATAGAACGTTCGCGAGACTATTTTTACTCCGTTTCACTGCCTGAACCGCCTCTTACAAGAAGGCCATCTTTTTCAGGGTCACTCTGCATATCTCGCTATTTTCTCCGGCGTTCTTTATATATTTCTTGCGTTAAGAGTTTGTTGTTGCTCTATTATTATCATTTTTCTAAATATAACTCAAGTTTATACAAACGGTTCAAGAAACGCTGCTCGTTTTGGGAAACTATCATCGAACTGTCGCTAAAATTTGAAACGCGGACCAGGTACGCGAAACGAAAGAGCCACGAATGGACTAATCTCGCGTGGTGGTAATTAATATACCGCGCGAAGGCGCGAAAAGAATAACGATCGCGGTGAGGGAAATCGGAAACACTGAAATTCGTCGAATGGGCCGAAGGGGTTGTCGCGGGAAATTGCGAAGGGCGGGTCGCGAGAGAAGCATTGGTATCGGCGGGAAGCACGGAGCGAAAGGGGTGTTGTGTGTGTCAGAGGGCAGGTGAGGGCGGGTGGAGAGGGGGTTGGCGGGGTGGGAGGTGAAAGGGGTGGTGGATGGTGGCAGAGTAGGACTGGCGAAAACGCGGTATGCAAAGCAGGCGGCGAATTTAAACGGTCCTGCGCAGAACGAATGGCCTCACCTCGTGCTACGCTCTCCCGTCTTCTCTCTCTCTTTCTCGCCCTCGTGTTCGTTCGCACTCGCGCGTCCGCGTCTCTGGAAGCGACTCCGAGCACCCACACAGGTATGCACGCGTCACCGAGTGAAACGGATAAAGAAAAAGAGAGACAGGTAGAATTGGGGGGGAGGGGGATGATGGGAGGAGAGAGAGAGAGAGAGAGAGAGAGAGAGAGAGATGGAGAGAGAGAATAAAAGCGACACCGAATGGAGAGAGAGAGAAAGAGAGGAGGCGAACAAAGACGGAGAGAGTGACCGGCTCTCTGGCTCCCTCTCTCGATTCCTCACCCGTTCTCTCACTTGTCTCCCCGTGGCACACGTGCACGCAGCGGCACTACGTTCTCCTGTCACCAGAATTCCCGATGCGCGCGTAGATCGGCGAACGAGCCGTGTCCGGGCGAACGCGGCACTCGCGACGATTCCCAAACATCCGGGGGTATCGTGGCCTCGAGGACCGCCGCGACGATACGGCGACGTCTAAACGCGGTTACTCGAACGTCGGGCAAACGACGTTTTCCGCCGGGATTCGAGTAAAATGGCTGCTCTCGCCGCTGCGGCGCGCCTGAGCTTACTGGCTTGCCTCCCTTCGTTTGGGTCTCCACACACACAGACGCCCGCGCCGCGACGCGTGTGAGAGGATCCACACGTACGACAGGGGGGGGGGCGCACACGCGCGACGAAGCCGCGCGGCCGCGGCGTCGGGACGGCACACGTACACGGAACAGCGGCTCGTGTGACGCACGCTCGGCCGCGTAGGTGCACGCACGCACACGCGTCCCGATTCGCCCCCGCCAACCACGCGCGCACGTGTCTGCGCGCAGAACAGCTGAGCGTAAAGGGAACTTGCTTGTTTCTTGCTAAAGACAACCTCCTCGTTTCTCGCGTTTTTCCATTTTACCCCTCGCGCCACGCTCGAAACTTTCTCTCTGTTACATCCATCCTGTAATTTTTTGGACTTTAACCCCTCCACGATTTAATTTCAAATAATTTGTCGGACGTACGCTATTTAATTCTGTTTAAATTTGCTCGCACAAGGAAACAGAATATCTCGTGAATGTTAAAATGTGTTCATTTTAGCATAATGAGACTTGATGACGAGTGAGTTGCCCCATAATTGTAAAACTTGACATCAAGAACTTGTAATGAGTCAGACAGTTAACAAGGGGTTAAGGGTCAAAGCGATAAGGGTAAGGATATCAATCTAGGTGCTCGAGATAAAGGAAATGCTAAGTACATAAATTTCGTGGATTTAAAAAACGATGGCCATCTCTCTCAAAGTTACCCCATACTCGAAGGAAGAAAAGATGGATTTGATATTTATTCGTGACGAAAATCGTCAACGTAATAGACGAACGACTGTACCCGTTCTCTCGACCTTAACCCACTATGTTTTTCTGTGCAGACAACTGAAAAATGATGTTTACCGTGAACAAATCCCGGGGAACATGCAAGAAAGAATAATTAGGTCTCGTGCATCCATTTCATTGGAAGCGATTGAAACAGCACTTGAAAATCTTACACAGCGTCTTAACGTGCTTGTATCTTAAGGTCATCATTTTGAAAATTTAAGTTGACTCGAATAAAAATACGCCTTAAAGTGGCCTTAAAAAGATTAAGGAGTCGATACAAACGATCTTTTTTTATTGAAATACCGGTTTCACGTATACATTATTATGTAAAGATCGTATTTTATATTAACCGATTAACCGATAGTAAAGTTCTGAAAACACGTGGGCGAGTTTCCCAAACTGTTTTAGTCACGAAACACTTTTCATCTCGCGGTACATTTAAAGAGCATTCTTTCTCTCACTGTATTGAAGATAAAACATTGCTACGTAAAGAACGAACCTTATCTTTCTATACAAGATGATCCCGCTTTTTCCCATCAAACTACGCAAACACATTCTGTAAACGAAAATAAGAAAAACTGTTGTACGTAGATCGGTTATAAACGAATTATTCCAAAATAAGTAGATGTTGAAGGCAACAAAATAGGTAACAACGATCCATCGTAGAATGTAAAAGGTCAATCGCGTTTATCTGATCTTTGTATTTGCACCATGTTGTAAATTATACCCAAACGTGAACTAGTTACAGAGGACTAATTCTTTGGCCCACGCGACCGTCAGATCTTACACCTATTGATTTCTCCCTGTGGAGAAACTTTAAAATAAAAGTTTGACTGTATCGAAGCAAGCCATGTTCCCTGACGTGGCATCAGAATATACACAATGAGTTAATAATAATAAATACATATTCAGGTTGCATTTTTCTTATTTCAACATGTAGAATATATTCCAGCAGTTTGATGAGAAACACTAGGAACACACTGTACGTACAGAAGTGCCACAAGATCAAGGAATCGTTCAATTTGGAGTCACAGAAAAAAAGTAAGTAGCAAATACTAAAATTGAAATGTACACACGGATGTTCAACGAATATCCACAATCCTTTTGGCACCTTCTCTCGTAACTCACATATTTACACTACCGTTCTACCATAAAAGTACACAAAACAAAAAACCGAAATAATATAAGGAACGTATTCGTTACTTTTTATTCGAACGAGAATAGAAATCTAAAATACGTTCAAGCCTATAAAACTTTTAACACGGTTCAACGCGTTAGACTATCGTCGCATTGTGGTAACCGATGTTTATAGAAACGGGCATAAAAAGAAAGAATTAGTGGCGAATAGCTGCGAATTCGTGAGTAAATATGTGGAAACTTATTGTCTGGTACGTGGTAATATCGCGTTGGCGGCTGATCGTCATGCAGCGCTCCTGGGCAGGATGCCCACGAAAAAAGAAACAAAGGTATAAAAATATACAGAAAAGATAATACCAGAAAAATGTTCCGTAAAAAGTAAAATGTAAATCTCCTCCATATTCTGTTCATCTCGCTCGATCCCGTGACTGCAAGCTTTAGAAAACTTTCCGCTGGGAACCCTGGCAACTTTTCGAAAGAATTATTATCGTAGCTTCCACTGCTCATCACAGGATGTCACACTTTATGCCACGATGATTCGTTATAAGCAGTTTCTTTTCAACCGTTAGTTGTATCGTTTGTTTAAAACTCTTGAACGATTTCGTATAAAATTACCAGACCTTGGAAATTTTTACTACGCTGGTGCCAAACAAGAGTCACCACTGAGAGTCATGTTCTCTTAATGCAAGTTTCAAACAAGTCAAATGTGTGGTAAATGACATAGCATTTACTTGTGTTAAAGGATACCAAATTATCGTACTCACGTTCAAACTTGATAAGATCAGATTATACACCTATCGAGTCCGATTCAATTGATAGTCTCTTAAATATTTTTGTCAGGAAACAGAACCTGGTTGCCGGCAAGCATCTTGGAAGTATCATTAATGAATATTACGAATCATTTACGAGGTATTTGTGATCAGTACAATTTGTAAACGACCAGAGAGGTAACTGTTAATCCAATCGAAGATATTTCCAAGTAATTCTACGTTAGACAGTTCCAACGTAAGTACTGTAGTATTAACTTCGGAAAATCGGTGTAGATAGCATCGATATAATATCCTTGATCTCAAGAGCCAGATACGTAATACGATTTCAAGCTATTGATTTATCTGTTCCAAATCCGTGTTGTTCATCGTGCATCACATTTGATAGAAAAGATGACAATTCAATATGGAAAAATGATCTTGATAAAACGAATACCACTATGGTCCAAATCTTTAATTACTATTAATAAGCATATATTATATTAATAACCATAGTATCGATACAATATCCTTGATCTCAAGAGCCAGATACGTAATACGATTTCAAGCTATTGATCTATCTGCTCCAAATCCGTGTTGTTCATCGTGCATCGCATTCGATAGAAAAGATGACAATTCAATATGGAAAAATGATCTTGATAAAACGAATACCACTATAGTCCAAATCTTTAATTACTGTTAATAAGCGCAGAAAGTTTCAACGTAATACGTAGCGTACATTTTACGGTTTACACTCCATTTATTTAACAGGTATATAAAATAGTCACGAGAATCAGCGCGTCATAAAAAGAAGGAAGAAGTTGTTGTCTAACATATCTCTCGAGACTTTTAACACAAATCTAGCACCTTCGGGGATTTCCAAGGTGAGGAATGTGACCCCTCGGAGAAGGTATGTAAAATGTATAAATTAATTATCGGGGCCCAAGACCAGTAACGAAGAAATGCTTCTTTCGTTAGGAGGGTGTCTTGGAAAAAAAAGTTTGTAACCCGTTGCCCGAGACGGCGCCCGACAGGTTTAATTGCACAGTTTTCTTTCTTCCGCGCTGGCCGCCGACAATCGG
Source organism: Colletes gigas (assembly GCF_013123115.1). Classification (NCBI taxonomy): domain Eukaryota; kingdom Metazoa; phylum Arthropoda; class Insecta; order Hymenoptera; family Colletidae; genus Colletes; species Colletes gigas. Next base: position 290,647 of record NW_025106659.1, on the reverse strand, counting down.
GGCCGTCGTTCGTCAGGTGTTACAGAACCGGATAGGAGGAATTCGACTTCTGCTCGCGGTCGATACGTTTCTCGAAATGGAACTGATTGCCGCGCAGAGAAAGTTTGATTGCCCGGCGCCGGGTTGGAAAGTTCCCGCTCATTCCTTTATCTTGTATGACAATACCGCGATCGAAGTTACGACCCCGTCGAAACTTTGTCTACCAATGTTATCCGGGAGTTGTTCGGGGCGTCGTTAAAGACGCCGAGGCGTCGAGTGTAAATCCCACGCAACGTAAATCAAAGGTCTAAGTTATTGCGGCAACCGGTGCACCGTGTTTCCTCCCCGCAGAACTCTTAACGTTCCTTTGGCCCGCGCGTTTAATTAGATCCGGGCTGGATCGATGCCTGGCACCGGGGTAACTTCAGCAACAATACGGCGATTGCCGTTACGATCATCCTGCCGGTGGAGAATTGCGGTAGCAACGGGGCGAGCCTGACGCTGGGAGGAGGATACGCTCGTTCGCCGCGGCACGGAGCGAATCGAAAAATCCGTGCGTAAGGAACGGTTCTCGAAGGTGGAAAAGGAGAAATGCTTTTACGACGCTTCGAACTCGAGGACTTGAGGTCGTAACGCAAGAAGGGAACGCAGTCAACCGAGTTGCTTGCTTTTCTGCATTCTTACGGGCATACCGTAGCGCGGCCAGTATGAATATGCAAATTGGCAAACAAGGATAACGGGTGCGTTGACCAACGTATTAGTAGACACCGGTTCACAATCGGTTGTGTCTCGTTATTGATGTAACGGCCCCCGATCGGACGGTGACGATTTTCGTTTCGATTGTCCCGGATGTCGCGGCCGCCGTACGATTTATAGAATTAATTAGCCGCGACGGAACCCCGTCTCGACGCTTTCATCGACTCTCCCGCGCGAGAAAAAAATACCACCTTAAATAAGAAAAGTTTACGCGAACGGCGCTGCAACTTACATCGCGACGCAAAACGATCTTTGACATCTTCGAACCCCTATACTTTCGTTCGAAAAGTCGCTGCTTCCAAGGAGAATACAATTATGGAAACCAAGCAGATACGATTTAGGAAACCGGTTACTTAAATCGCGCCTACTACGCAGCGTTATAAAAAGGCTGATAACGAGGTAATTCGTTCTCTGTAAAAGGTTCAACACGTAATAATATTTGTCCCGAAGACGTATCTACAATATCCAATATTAATTCGCATGCAAATTAGTCTTAAATACGAAATATAAGATAAAATATCTTAAGTGGTACAATTTGCGACTGTCCTTTGCGAATCGTCGCACAAATTTCCAGACGAGCAAAACGAAAAGTGCCGATTTCTTTCCGCGTTCGTAGGGGAGCGCCGAACAAAATTTTTCAATGTTTCCTGCCGATTCTTTGCGCTCCGGCGATTCTATTGACGTTAATACTCTAAGTGCTACGGTTCAGATTACTTTCGTGACGTAAAAAAAAAAAGAAGAAAAAAAAACTATACCACAGCCGGCGAGTTCCACCTCCTCTGCAATTTGATCGTTTATCACGATCAATTAAATTTCCTGCGCGACGACGATAATTGACCAACGCCATCACCCGTGTACCATGGAGTCGAGATAATCTCTGGCGCAAGTGCCGATAAATGGCGCATTCGCGTGAACGTGAACGCAGTCTCTGTAGCGTGCTATCATTATTTTACGAGATACGCTTTAAGCGTAATAAATTTTATTGTACTTCCTCCCCACCGTCGATTCCACGACCGGCCTCGAAAGAGGAAAAAGTGGTTCGGGCACGACGTCTCGTCGCGAGTAAACCGAACCGGTAAACAGATTTTGCGCAATTCCGGATAGTAAACGAATCGAAGAAAAATCCTAGTATCGTTCGCGGTTACTACACGAATCGCCTTTCGTGCCTTATAAAATTTAATCCCGAGTAAAACGAGACCCCCTTCAGCAACTTAGTATTTTATGATTACATACGCAAAATGCGATGCTTCAAATTCGATTCTAGCTACCCGAGGCGTCCAAGTATGGTCGTGACGAAGTCGTAACGGAATTTTAATTAACGAAAAGCTTTTGCAACGCGGTTGGATCGATAAGCCAATTCGTTCTGGGAACAAGTTTGCTAAATTATTGAAAAAAGTATCGTGCAAGATGCACGCGTAAGTTGTCGCGATTCTGGTTTCTCGTGCAGCTAGGAATAGTGCCGTTGATTTCCGCGTCGCGACGCTCGCGACGAGCTCGACGTTGTAACGCGGTGTTGGCCACGGGCACGCGCGACTATACAAATCAATATTTTCTACATATCTCACGAATTTTCCCTAATTGACCGCCTGCATGGTCCGCAGCGCTCGAAACTCTCGCGTCGCTTATTCGGAACTGGTTTTTACCAACACGAAAAATGCACGCCGCTTCGAATTTATTTTCGCCAAACTTTTCAACTTGACCGAACCATTGTTCTCTTAAAAGGCAAATAAATCGATATATCAAACGTTTATTTCGCTTTTGATCCAAACGAAATTGCCGGATGATAATTGGGACGCGCAACGGGCTACGCGAGTATCGTTTTAGTCAGAATTTTTGGAAAGTAGGAGAAACTGTCTTCCGAGAAATTGCGAACGCTCGTCCACGTGGTGAACGAGTTCAGAGGTATTATGAAATAAATCTCGTTATTGCTTGGTCGAGGAGGAAAAGCGGGCGGTCAGTTTTAATTAAAGAACTCGAGGCGTCAGCTGCTCCCTGCCGATGGTTTGCTGGTTTCCCTTCTTTTCCTTTTTTTTTTCTCTCCTTCCTAGCATTGCGACCGATATCGCCCACATACATATGTGCCGTACAATTCACGATTTCGATGAGAAAAAAATCGTCACCGGGAGGAAACGGCTCGTCGAATGCTCGCGTTTGCAAATTAATACGAGTCATCATGCTCGCTGGCAAACACAACCGGTATATGTAATTCGACCCATCTCTTCGATGCACAGCGTGTCGTTATGTTAATAAATTTTACTCGATCGATGCGCGAATTAATGCAAATGTATGCATTAACATTCTGTATCGTGTCATAAACTGGTACCGCATGAATATTCCGTGGCTATTGCCAACTGGGAATATGCACTAAATGAGGCAAAGATAATATGCCTAAGTGATACGACAGCAAGAAATCATTCCTTCGGAAAATGTAACTATTTTGTATTCGAGAAAATGAATCACTCTCGTGCATTGTATAATGTTAAGGCTTTTAAATCAGGAATACCAAACGTCCCATGATTTCTAACGATACGTGTAATTACTACCCACAAATTACGAACGAGTTTAATCTCGAACGACACATATATCGATGTACGTCATTCAATTTGCAAAAATTAAATCGCCTATGTTTAGCAAACGGGCGAAAAAATCGCGACTATAATTTTAGTTAACGCGAGGTATATGCACATATTTACAAGAGGACGCGTGTACGAGATCGAGAGTGCACCAAAGATGTTTTTAGCTCCTTTTATTATTCGACCGAATGTGCTCCGCGAAAGCGTGCACCACATCATAGTAACATTTTATGGGTCGTACCGGTGACCTTATGAGGCAAACTCGGTGAATTCTTTAAGAGTCCAGCAGAGATAATATAATCCGTTATAACGCGAACCCACGAAGTAACCTGGTAACCAAACATCACAGAGTACAATGGAGCACCGTGCTTGACGAAATAATGGCAGACCACTGGCATGGAAAGTGGACATAATTGACTGGGTAATGACGAGGTAAACGGACAGTTCTATTAAGCATCGACTGCATACGCGTTGAATATGATGGATACCCTCTTAACTACCCACGGATACAAAAATAATCACTTTCACAATTTGCACGTAACCTCGCAAATGCCGGTTCAACCGTCAGAATCCGATCTCGCGCTTGAGATTCAACTGAAATTTAATCTTCCACCTGGAATCCGGAGTAATTGCTAGACTTCCGGAACAGGGAACTGTGAATCAAGAAATAAACGTATAATCCTAACAGAGCTTTTCAGAATTACGTTGCCTTTATCCTTTTACACTTTACATCAGGCGCATAAAATACGCCGCCTGGTTCGTTCAATTTTGCATTCCTCTCTTACATTTGTTTCATTTCGCAGCTAAATTTCGGAATACATATTTGTACAAGCAACTCGACGCTCAAGATATTGGCTGCCAAAGACTCTGTCAAATATCTTAACGAAAACGATACGATCTTTCCATTCGGTCGTCGGTTTCCTTATAATCCTAGGCTCGTTTTCCTGTAACACAACAGATGGTACTGGTACGACCGAAAAATGAGCTTTAGAATATTTTTAACCGCGATAAAGTAATTCAACGCCCGCTACCCGCGATACGGTGGCAAAGAGGAAATTGAATTTCTGGCAAAAGGAGCTTGACATGCCTATTTTACGCTCTAGGCGTATTTTTCCGCGCGGTAAAAAAAATCCTTCCTTACGACAAGACTCATTGCATTTCGCTGTTTGCGAAAGCAAAACGTACCTTCAGAATTGGAACAGAGGAAATGTCTAATCAGTACCAAAGTAGACGAAACGCGCAATTAGACATGGAATCTAATAACGAAGTTAGCAACCGTTCCTTGTCCCAGAAACGAGTTCCTGCCGTTGCAGTATACGCAGCGTCGTGGCCTACAATTCAATGAAATATCGCCGAGCCGTATGTCTCAATTAGCCACACGTCGCAATTAGAATCTCATTTTCGCTGCATATTTAAAGGAACGGCGACGAACGCCTGGTATCCCTTGACCCCGCTGGAAAACGAATACCGCGGCAGGGAAACAAGACAACGGACGAAAACGCGTCGTCCTCGTTGCGGAACGAAGTTACTCAAAGTTGTACGAAAGCGTCGAAAAGACCTAACGAGCGCCGACGAACCGCCAGAACGAACATCCCAGTGCCTCATTAGCGACTTTTAATTTTCAAAAGCGAGTCTCCTTTCGAGCACTCGGAAACGGCCACTAGGCGTTGTCGCTAAAGAATAGGAAAAGAAAAAAAAGAAAACAAGAAGAAGAAAAAAACAAAAGAAAAAGCGAGGGAAATAAAGAAAGAAAGGAAGAAAGAGACGGCAACAGCAACAGCAACAGCACGGTGCGGTAGCCCGCGCGCCATTGTTCCCTTGGTTCTTTATTTCTCCTCCACCTCCCTCTTCTTTTTCTTCTGTCCTCGCGTACCGTGGCTTTATTGTGTTTGAGCTCGACGCTCGACTCTTTTGTTTTGTTTCGCGCGCCATTAGAGGGGCTAATTGCCGCTCATACGCGATCGCCTTTTGTTTCCTCCTTTTGCCACCTTTTCTTCACGATCCCTCTCGCCATCCCGCCGACTCCTCCGTGTCCACTTTGTGTCCTCGTCGGCCACGAACGAGAGGGCTGAGTCATACCTCCTTTTTACGCCACCCTTGTCTTCCCTTCGAGCTCCGTCCCGGACACCGCGCTCAACTTGTCATTCCGTCTTCTTTTCGCTGGGAAACGATCGGTTTTTATCACCTCCCTCCCCCTCCCGCCCCTATCTTTCACGCTATCTTACCCTCCGCGTTCGCATTCCACGGCGACTTTTCGTTCTGACACGATCGCATCGGCCCGTTTCCACCCAGCGTTTTCCGGCGCCGGAGAAAGCGAGACGCGTTTATCGAGGCGAGCCGTTTTAACGCGTCAACGCCTCGATGACCTTCGATTTCTTCTCCCTCACGGCGTTCCAACGACTTCTATAATTGCTCGTTGTATGACATTCTGCGGCTCTAAACGAGGCGGCCGCGGGATTGCATAACTAAAACGGACTTATCGGATCGATAGATCATGCCCGATAAGAGGAGACCATCGATCTCGATGTGTCCGGTACGGCGATTGTGCCGAAGAACGATCGAACGTGAGACGATTAAACGATCAACGTCGGTCGTTTCGAACGTTGAAAGAAGAGAAGTTTCTTCTCCTTTGCGCAGCTCCATCGAGCAAATTAAAGCCAAATCGGAACACATGTTTAAACATGAGACGCGTATCTTGCCGTAGAAAAAATAATAAGACGAGCAAGACCAACGCAACGATTATTACGAAAAATCTCTGCTCTACGAATGCCAATTAATTCCTACGTTTGATAACTCTGATAAGTCCAACAACTTTTTAGGGCACAGCCCTCCATCGTTCCAACTAGTAAAAATACAGGTTAAGAACATTTACGGATTACAGAGAAATTAAAATGTAGTACTAAAACCTTCAAGGAATCGCAGCTTATATTGGGTCAGACATTGACCAAGTAGATTAATCGACACTATTCAAATTCTTCTTTATAAAAAACGAATTTTATATGGATGTATGGCAAATTACTGAAAGTAAGAAATGTTTCTGAGAAGAAATTTTCACGGAGGGTAACGTCATATTAATAAATCTTAGTAATTTCGCTACAACCTTTATGAAAAACTGGAGAAACGAAGAAAAGGGAAAAGTGGTCGAGGAAGAATGTCGACGACGGAAAAACGAAGAATGGAACAGGACACGCCCGCAATCTATAGAGAAAAGATCCAGCGACGGGATAGATGCTTTTAATTCGGTGGAAAGTTAATAATTCCAGTATTGTGCGATCCTTACCAGCGTTATTGTTTCCCTGCGGGGCCTCGTACTTGCGACGAGGACCTCTCCTCGTATTCTGCCTCCATTTCTTTTCAATCGAACCGAACAATGAGAAAAAGAGCCACTCCGGTCCTTTTCTTACTCCGTGTACATATTGTATATATATATATATATATATATAGTATCTTAATTATTGGCTTTATTATGATTTTGTCCTTCTTACCCGTGAGCTTGCTCTCGCGGTTATCATATTGCTCCGACAGGAAGCAAGAAAAGGAGAGGGAACGAAGACAGAGAGCAATGGGGGAGAGATCGAGAGACACAGTCTCGATGACAATACGCTTCGTTTTCTCTTCCTTCCGCGCCCTTTTCCTCTTACGGTTATTAGAACGGAGATGAAGAAGGACTTTGAGCGATCAAGCGGCTTCATTATTAATTTCGAGGGGTCCGACAACGACCATCGACACTCTAACTTTGTTCTGTCAAGGTCACGCGTGGCGATTAACCCTCTCGTGACTGTACTTTAGAAACGTATGGAGGGTAACGGATGAAAGGGATCCTGAAGTCGTTTCACGAGGTCTCCATTCGATGGTGCCATTAATTATTTCATTGTGCCCACCTTGTTATCCCAGGAATGTCGGCTCCAATTATTCCCCGCTACTTGCGTGTTTCCCATGCGAAAAGTATAGACATTTCCGCAAGATGTGTACTCGCGAGCTTTCGTTACGATACGGTTTTTTGTTGCAAGCAAATTATTTCGTGTATCTATCGATAACGAGAGTTATGTAAAATATTATTGTCGGTATTCGATATATTTTAAAACTCACAAACGAATTGCTGGCGTTCGATTTGCGTGGAGGGTGGAAAGAATCCCCGAGACGTTCATCGAAAGAAGTAAATTCGCACGAAAGTGGCAGACCTGCTGGGGCGTACTCGCACGATTGCAACATTGTGAAACGCGGTAATTACGGTTCTGGTGCTAGGTACGACCGATTTTCTCCGAAGCGATTTGAAAAGGCGAAACGTCCATCAGACCGCGGTGCAGTTTACGCGAAAGAAAGGTAAGGGGTGAACAGGAGGACTAGATATAAGCAGGTTGGAGGTGTAGCTCGAGGAGGAGGAGTATTCGCTAGGTTCGGGGGACTCGGGAGAAGCTTCGAAGCGGGGAAAACATGGCATGTCCCCCGTAATTATAGCAACAATAAAACAATTTTGATAATTATCTCAACTAGTGTATGGGAACATACGACATTATGGCGAGCGCGGTTATAGAAACGGAAAGAGAGAGGAACAACGGTGAAAGAGAGGCAGGGAGAGGCGGGGAGGAGAGGAGAGAGGACACAACGACCGGGGCAGAATAATGACAATAATTACCATTTATATGCAAGTGCCGTCATTACCTGCACACGAGCAGAGCACGCATTCAATTTCGTATCTAATTTGAATAATTCAAACAAATCTCTCCTTCCTGTCCTCCTTCCTCTGCACGCTTTATAATCCCAATAAACGCGATGAGACATCGACGGTGATTCGCTTTTTCAGTACTTACGACGACTCCTTTCTGCGTTTACCTTATTCCTCAATTTTCTCGTGTAGCTAATGAGGAATCGTCGTTTTTATGATAATCGTACCGCGACTGTTATTTCAATTCTTTACGTAAACTACGGAGGATTGTTGCTCGCCGTGCAATTATTTCATTTTACATGATACCGGATAATTAGATTGCCGAGGTTAAATTCGAGGGAAAGCAGCTTAGTTGCGTATCGTCTCTTATGCATTTTTATTTGTTTCCGTCTCTCAAAGGCGTAAACGAAGTAACAGATCGCTTTGAAGTTTTTAGCCTTGCACAATGATGGAATCCACGCAATCCATCTAATTTATCTGGAATTGATTAAATAAATTTGCATAAGACTGAACACCCAAGAATGTTTTGTTATTCGACCGCGAGACAACGACGAATGTTTATCGACGTACAACGGGCAGTTACAACGCGGCACCTTTTACTGCAACAGCTTTCTAATTGTACAGTGGATTGCGCGGTACTGCACACAACATATTGTTGCATTTTATGTTAAAGTATTCCACGAAACCGATACATTGTTCTCGTAAATAATTTCGCAAATAGTAGCCCATTGATCTAGTTTAGTAGGGCAACTGAGTTTCTCAGGCAATGAAATCTTCGATCGAGACAAGTTTCGTTTTATTAAAATGCATTGATAATTTTCTGCCAATCGCGTTCGCCTTTGTCACGAGCCCACGCTTGTAAAATATTGTAATTGCAAAAAAGTTCATGTACAACACTTATGGACAAAGCATGCGAGTCAATTAGGGCTTGTTAATACATTTCATTCGATGTAAATTGCAAAATCACGTATGCTTGGAGCAAAGATAAATGGTGTTACGCCGCTTTCACAATGTGCAGCTCTAATAAGTAGGTCACGAATTCTTGTAAGCCATACGTATTTAAACCACCAGGGGGGGTCAAACACACGGTTACCTATCCGTTGTCTCTGAACCTGCAATTCCGCCATTACCTTCACCTTGCAACAGCTCCAGCACTACCCTGGAATCACTCAATCCCCATTTACCTCTCGTCCGCACAATGTTTGCGCGCAGTCATGGCACCAGCAAAGTGGCCCTATCAATATTAATCGCAATATTTGCCCGGCATGGTCTTCGTCGCACTCTCTATTACCAATTAATCCGGTCGTGCGAAGTATGCTGCGAACAAGCAGATAGGCTATAACGTACGAAAGAGGGAGAGAAAGACAGACGCGGGGACAAATAAAAATAACGGAACAAGAGCTAGAGAGGGAGGATGCAAGAGAGCCAGATAGAGAGAGAGAGAGAGAGAGCGCCTAGGGAAAGAGGAACAAGGAAGGGGAAAGAAAGAGAGAAACGATTCGTCGTCGGGTTAGATATTGTGTCAGCCGAGTCGTCCAGCATTAAAAGTAATTACGACGTGATTGACCGAGGGCCCGCTGGCCGAGGGTGAGGCGACGCCAAGGGGGAGGCTAAATCATCGGAGTGACGCACGTAGCTCGTTGTTGCCTCCCAATTATACAATCAGCGAGAACCAAGGAGAGGGGAAGGAAGAGAGAAAACAGAAAGAGGGACAGAAAGAGAAAGACAGCGACGGAGGAGAAGAAAGAAGGAAAGAATAGTTGGATCTTATATCTCGTGACGGACGAAAGACGAGAAGAGACGGTGGCGGAATTACGTCAGGAACGTAGTGGGCAGTCGTTGAGGTTGATGAAGATCGGTGCCATCGCGATAATAATTGCGAGTCGTAACCACGAGTAATGGGGATGGATCGAGACATTTGAAGATCAAGTCCTGGCGATTGTTCGCGCGAGGTCGACGCGACGCGACGCGACGCGACGCTGCACGAACCCAACGCGTCGCGGATTTGACAGAAGGTGTTGGAATCCGTTTCTGGAAACGAGCAGCCCCGTAGGGGGAAGAGAAATAGAGGAACACCGACGAAGCAGGACGGACCGATCGCGATCATTATTGTCTATTATAAAGCCGAGTAAGTTGGCCCGATGCAGCTGCCGTTTCGTACGCCGCGGCGATGACGACGGTGGTTTATAAGTCGTGATCTAGAAACAAATGAGCCATTGTGGAGGACAATCGTTCCGTCGAGGACGGGAGGAGGGCCAAATAGGCATGAAGAATCGAACTACTGAGCTGGCAAGGAGAAGTAATCGATTTCGAGATGGTCTCCGTCCTACTGCGACTAATTCGAAGTCGAAAAAACTATGAAATATATTTCGCGCTCCAACACCTCCGAAATGTCGCTTCCTATACTCTTCTTAACCAATTTCCACTTGACGCTAGATTAAATTTCTCGTAAAACTTAAACGTACAACCGTGGCGAAGTCTGGCAATTGTAACCCTTAAAATAAAACGTCGTTTATGAAAACACAACTGGTATGTACAAAAAAAATAGAATGGCGTTGAAATTGGAAAACGGTCGTCTAATAATAGATATATGAAATAGAAAATACTATATAGAAGAATCTGTCGTTTCACTATTCAGAAGGAATAAAGTAACAAATTAAGAATAGTCTTAACACGGACATTATTAAATTTGAAAATTGGAAGAGTAAAGATCAACGAACGTTGTAAAATATTGAAAGTGAACCTTGTCGAACGATTTGCATGGTACCGATGCAACGGTGGAACGAAATTTCACAACACCGCACCTGCATTAGATGGCGTCGAGTATTTAGTGAGCATGCGACGCCGAAATAAAGGGAGACAACAATGTTTTGATTTTGTTAGCGGTATTGTTCCATCAATCGTCGCGTGTGTCCTTCGTTGCAAGTACATACTCGGTGCTTGAGTATTTCGCGCTATGAAGTACGTGCCAGTCAGGAGACAAAGGGCTGCACGAGTTGGCAAGGGTGACTTGGTATGACGATCGTACAATAGTTTCTATAAAGCCTTTTCTTCGAAGCTATGGTCATTAATGCCCTCTCTCCCTCTTTCTCCCGATCGTTCATTCCGTTATTTTACTGTTCGACTCAACTGTAAAGCCTTTTCAACGACGTACTTGAAGACTTTCATCGCGATAAATAGTCTCTTCGTGGCACGAGTACAATTAACAAAGTCGCTATCGCCGTGGAAGAACTCTCCGCAATAAACGTCTATAAAAATCGAACTTCCATTGTGGGAATGTACTACGGTGTGACTTTTTTTTAGAAATAAGGAGCTTTCTCGAAGTGGAACGCTCAAAGTAGCCCGTGAACGAATTCTACAAATACTGGACACGGAAAGAGAATAAATTTAAATGTGCAAGTTAATTCAAATTTCAAAAACTTCAATTTACATTTCAAAGTTAAAATGTTAACGAAAATTCGTGCAGACCGAGGAAATAATTCTGTCCTCGTTTATTCGTAATACGTGCACGAATTTGCATTGCATACACGTACTACGTATGCCACTCCTGTTTTTAGACCTGCGTTTACGACTTTGCAGAACTGTGATTACCAGCCATGAATAACCATGCATAATTCTGTCAAAATAAACAGGACTCGTATAAATTTCAATCGCGATATTTAAAAAATCCATTCGAATGTTCCAAGTTTAGCGATATCTGTACAGTTACGTTTTAATTCACGCGTCAACTAATTTTTATTTAGTACGAGAAAAATTATGTGGAAAAGAAAACATCGGTAAGCACGGTCAGACATTTGCCACAACCGTCCTACTGCGTCTACCTCCACGGAAGTAATTCTACCTAATGACCATTATAAACAGATTGTTTGATAGCAATTCTATTGCTTTCAGGTCTCGATGGTGCGTTTATCTTGATCTTTAAGTGGCGTAGAGTTACGGATTGAAATTTTTGTTAACTTCTGGAGTCTGCGATGGAACAATTTGCAAGAGTTCGCAATTTTCTGGTTCCATCGATCGTATAGATGGCGATCCAAGTTCCGTGTTCGGAAAAGGACCGTCGAGGAACCACGGTGGACTCGACGAGTCGCGTCCAACAGTTATCCAGTCATCAACGAGACGCGTCCGCGGTTTGAAAGGTGGGCGCCCCGCGTGTACACGACTGGAAGTACGACCCTGGGCGTTAAAATGTATCGAAAAGAGACAGATATATGTACGCGGGACGTATTTATGGGCATGAGCCCAGTCAGAAAGGAGAAGGAGACAGAAGGAGGCGATCGGTATGGACGCGCCGGCGGATCCGGGCTAGGTCGTTCAACCAACCGGTGAACCATCGAACCATCCGAGCGACCAGTCCGCAACGGTCGGAGCACCTTACTCTTAACAGTCTGTACCAAGGATAGAAAGTGGGGACCCAGACATCATGGGCAAAGAAAGGGAGCGAGAAGGGTGAAGAAGGAGAATGAGGATATTAACGAACACCGTCGTCAGGATCCACCAATGGTGGGCGACTTTGTGTCCCCGTGCAAGTGTGAATCAGGTATAAGGAGCCAATCTTACAGAGAAATCGGCATGTGCGACAGTATATGGCCGAGCAACGATATGTTCGAGGTGTTGGGTCCCGCGAGTTCAGGGTGTAGTCCTCTCAAAGGATCGCCGTTCCATCGATAACGTCGCCCTGCTAAATTTATCGCGATCCAAACATTCCTTTTTTCAACTACAATCGATAGGCTATTCACCTCTATTTGGATAAAATTATTTCATGTATAAATTCTTTAACCGTTGTGTACGAAGTCACTGAAGTATTGAAATTTATACGGTAAGAACAAATACTTGAAGCAAGAGAAACTGACAAAATTGCAACAATGCGGTTCACCGGTGAATTCCGGTACAGTGTATCCCGCGCGAACTGTGCGAAAAAGTTTGTCGCGATCGAGAGTACACGTTGCTATCGGTGACTTCCGTTGAATTACTTCCCTGTTAAACAGATTAAGAAGGGTACAATCACGTAGAAAGCACTTGTTCTCGAAAAGCACCTAAATCAACGATATCTCGGCGACCTGTTCCAGCCGAAATCGTAAGGTACCCGATCTGGCATCACGCCCACAGTTCGGACACCGGTGTTCGCGTCGGTTGTTTCGGAGCATAGCAAAATGGAGAAACGCGTTGTCTCAGCATCAAATCGTAGCAGCACGCGGACTGCAGGACACGGCAAAGGCCGTGCCTCCCCCGGGCCGTCCATTCCTCGATCTCCGGAATAATATTCCCAAGTTTTTTACAGACCATGTATTCAAGAGAAGAAGAAGAAAGAGCCAGGCACGAGCAGAAGGAGGAGAAGAGGACAGGAGACGGTGAAGGCGCTCCACCACGGAGAATTGAAAATGATGATTGGCGGTAAGCGGACTGCCAGCAGTGATGGAGGAGCAGGAGAGGAGGAGGTCAGAGAGAGAAAGAGAGGCGAGGAGTACTAAATAAGAAAGCCACGAGGGGGAGATGGAAGCCGGAGGAGGACATCCAACCTAACTGGAGGGGAAGAGAGATCACTGGAAGGAAAAAGAGTCGGGAGCGCGCGAATTAAGTCGATCGCAGTGCGTGGAACCACATCCTTCGCGCCCGCTACCTTCGAGAATATCGCTTTTCTTTCGTCCTTTCCCTCTTGCCCTCTTTTGACCGCCACCCTCTCTGTCCCTCCTCCCAGTGTTGCTCGACGCGCGTACCTCTTCTTTATTATCGGCATCAAGCATCGTCTTTTGTTTTATAATAACCGCCGTGGCTGCGGTCGCGCCGCTCTCGTACTTCCTTTTGTAATGCCGGAGGAGCACCGCTCTCCAACTACTGCAAAGAGAAGACCTGGACCGAAGAAAAGAGAGGGGGAGGGGGCATATCGCGATAAATTGCCAATCCTTCGTAACTCCGACTTCGTGCGGTCTTCGAACACGCACTTTTACTATTGTTGCTGAAATCCCGCGTACTTGTCGCAAAATCACACCCCCGATTCACCGCAACGCGAATTCTTGCTCCGTCGTAAACAAAGAACGACGAGAATCGTCCACTGGAAAACCCGAGATGCTCCTTTTACGTATAATCCTCGATATTTTGACAGAAATTTTGCAACTAACTACTCACTGACAGGATACTATTTTCATATCATAAAAAGAAATTTCTGTGTTCAAACTAAAATATACGGTGTATATTACGATCGGAGTTTCTATAAATAAATGCTAGAACCGATCGGGAACGTCAACCACACCATCTAGAAAATATCCATTCGCACAGTAGCTCGCATCAGTGGCCACTTGCTTCACTACCTTGCAAGAATACAACATTTTCATGGTGGTTAATCTTGCTAACTATCGTTTCTTTTTCTAGATAATTTTTTTTTAATCTCTCCACTACACAATTTTTTGTGGATCGGAGTTAACGCGCTGCATATCTCGACAACAAACCACCGTGCATATTGCAAGATCTTTGGAAATCTCTCTCAACTGCACCTGACGACACATTCGCGCTATTATTATACAATTACTTCAACTTTGACACCTCAACAATGCGTTGCTCGTCCCAATTTATGCACACGCAGGAAGGAGCTAATTTCTTACATGAAAACATTTGTACATTAGGTTACATAATAAAACTTTTACTGCATAATCGGATGATTGATATCGAAGGATACCGTTTGCAATTACAAGAAAGAGTTGTTTTCCATTTATATACATTCGACGAAGGAGCAAAAATTATAGCAATTTGGGAGAGTTTGACACCACGTGGCGCGCCACTGTAAATCGAAGATGATCAGCGCTCGAGCCTGTTTATCTCGCGGTCTTTTATTAAATATTCTCCCGGTGCATACCGTGCGTAGAGGCGATGACCACTTCCGACAGCATTATATTCCCCTCTCCTCTTTTGTTTGGTCTCGAAAACGAGATTGAGCGGACGGATAAGTCCGTGACACGCAGCGACGCGACGGGCGCCCTTAATCCGGCAATAAAAACCCCGACTCACGTATATTATTTTATTTAGTTTCCCAAACTGCCACGGCTTAAACGCATCCATAATTACCAGCGGCTACGTGAACTGCTTAACCTATCGCGCGTTTCGACCGTGTCCCGACCCTCTGTGCACCGGCGTACGACTGCCGTTTCGATGTATGCGTCCACCGGCACACGCACCACACGATCGTAACTACGAGCGTAATTTATGCGTGCGTGGATTTTAACTCCCACGCCGTGAAGGTATATACCACAAGATTGTTCGTGCCCACGATTGCGCATATACCTGTCCGACCCGTAAGAATTATCCGTGTCCATTTGCGACCGGCTCCCGATACGGCCGCCCCGAATTCGATTCAATGGAGTCCGTTATCTATCGGGGATAGGCCGTTGAGAATTTCGGTACCCGTTTCGTATTTTCCATTCCGCTCTATTCCGTCGAACCGTACCAAATCGCCGAGCAAGAACTTTGCATCGACATAAAAATATTAATCGTTCGAGAAACATTGAGAAGAGATTTTTTCTGTAATATTCAGTACGTTCCTGTTTAAAAATAAATAATTTAAATACACCTGACTCCTGGTTTCGATAATAATACGATTCATAATCTCAAGTTTATTATAAATTATACGTTTCGTGTTCGCGTAATAAATGCAGCAGCGTGAGAGCCGGAATACACGCAGCACGAATGGAATATCACGCAAAATCGGCACGACACCGAACGCGTTAAGCTTTATCGTTATTATATAGTTTAAATTGCTTTCCAGCGGTATTCTTTGCCTTCCGAACGAACAAAAAGCCCAGGTTTCCAAATTGGATTGTCCGTCGAGTGGCCGGTACGCATTCTTCTAGGTTGTATCTATTTCTGATAGCGCCTCGCGCCCGTAAACGCGCGCCGTGCTGGTGTTAAATTAATGGCGGTCATAAATAATATATGTATACATCTATCTGTATGTAAATTAGTCGTAATTTTATGTCAGCATCCGTTGTCTTTTCAAGCGCTTCTTTCGCCCGTTCGGCGCGAAGGCAGCGAAGTGGCATCGCTTCCCTTTACTTTGGTGCCGGGAGAGAAATAAAATGCATCCTCTTAGACTTAACTACCGTATAATGACTGTCAGTCTAGGCAGCGGTCTCCGGATCATCGTATCTGGCCACCCCGGGACCTTTTTCTCGTCGAGGCAGCGTAAGTGAAACGCGCGATCAAGAATAATGCGAAAACGGGGAACCACGGAGCGAAAACGATGAAAACGAAAGGAAGAATGAGGGATGCTCGCGCTTGTTCGGCGTAGACGCAGCAATTTCGTCGAATTGCGAGCGATTACCGTCGCAGGGCAGTTCGAATTTTCCGTTTGTTTGAGTTACCGGGGGCCTGTGCGCGTCTCGGCGTTCGGTTAAGGCCGCGAAATGGCATGCCTGCAACCCGAGGTTTCAACGAAAGCGACGGTGACCAATACAGAACTGGGAGCAACGAGCGAAAAAGGGAACGTTACACGGCAAATAGTTTGAACAGCGGAGAAGGCAACGCAACGAGAAGAAATTAGAGGTCTGAGGAACGGGAACCAACAAACGAGAAAGAGACAAGAAAGAACCCACGCGGTTGCTCCGCGAATTACCGAACCGGTAATACGCCCAATGGCTAACGATTAACACTCAAATGAACCGCGTGGTCGAGACTTTCGCAGGTCCTTTGTTGGAACATTTCTGAATCTTCCCCTTCTAGACAATGGGATCGGCTGTTTCGTGGCACGATTTTTCCGACTGCCGAATAAAGAAGATGAGAGAAAGGGAAAGGAGAGAGAGAAAGAGGAGGAGAAGTGCTAGCGAGCACCTCCAGGAGGCCCGCTAGAAAGAGGATAATTCCCTGTAAGTGGATAATGCTTCGACGTTGCTCCTTGCCTACGCACCCGAGATCGTACTCCATCTCCTCCGTCCTCCTATTTCTCGATCCTCCTTTTCTACCGTCGTTTCGCATGGTAGTTTTGTGGCTGGTGGTTGAAGGCTTTGTAGTTTCGACCCCGAGTATCCGTCGCTCTTTCTATCGTTTCTATCTGCGCCGCTATCTCCCTCCTTCTGGAGGATCTTATTGTACAACTCGCTTTCAAAGTTCCACTCGTTGCACCCGGCCGCGCCACCACCGTGGAATTCGCGTTTTTCCTTCCTCGTCTCTTTCTGCCTCTTTGCCCCGTTCTGGAGTTTTATCGTGCGAGATACCCTCGCTGCCGTTTGCGGTTCATCCTCCAATTATCCCTAATACAGAGAATACCGTAGAGCGTTATTATTACTCCCCGCTATTTCGGATTGTTGCGCTTCCCTCGAGATTTTCGTCTGTGCCGCGCACTTTGTTGTAGGCGCGCTCCGAACTCGGATAAATATACAAAACGTAATTGGCCAACTTGTTCTCGAACACGCACGCTCGAACCATAAGTGCTCCTAGCTTCGAAACTGACCCAGTCGTCGACAACTTCAATTCGTTTCGTTAAAATTTTCTTGGCATATACAAAATGCTGATAAGAGTCCAGGATTTATCGCGTATAAAAAACATATTTAATTTTTGCGCGGAATGTCCGTCAGAGTTTAAATTTTATTTCTGGCCACCGTAATTACGGTTCGCCTAAAAAGTGGCTGGGCACAATGGGTTCCCGGAGGTCACGATAATTGTTGCATTTCAAAGCAAGTATCCGAGTACGTGCAAATTGTCGACGGTACCCTTACAGTTAAACGACCGAAGAAACGTAGTAATACTGTTCGTCGTTAAATCCACGCCGCGGCATAACGTAATGTTTCGTATGGCTACGGGTCTCAAAGGCAAAGAACAGAGAGTCAAACGATACACCGCCCTGAAATCTACATTTATCCTCTGAATTTTATAGGCTGCCGTCAGAACGATTCCGCCGTTCTCGCTTTAGCCTCTCTTTGATGGTCTTTCCTGCAACAGCTAAATACTCGACGCGGTGTGAACGGATCATCTACCGGGTAACTTTTTGTCCGTCGATTAGAATGACTTTTACGACTGGCAGGTCGCAAGGTGGTTCTTACGATCATAAACGTGTCAGCCATTAACTCTTGGATCCCGTGTGCTATCGCGAAGGGGAACGATAGCGTCGGACAACTTGGAACGAAAGGCACGTTCTAGTACCGCGCGCACCAAGGATTAATGCGTGCGATTCGAAACGAGGATCCCCGTAACGTCTTCATGAACCGAAATCTCGCAACTGGCTGCTACCGGTGGCTTTAAATTCGGGCAAATTCTATCGTTTACTCGCGTAGTTCTGCGTTTAACCTCGGAGGGGGCGAGAAAACAACCTGCGGAGATCGTAAAAGTTCATCGCGCGGACCGAATACGATTCCTAGGGACCGAAGTACACGGTGATACGAACGATCCAGATAGACGAACAACCATCGCGCCGATATCCAGGTTCCGCGAAAGACAGTCGAACAAGGAAGCGAATTTTATACCCGTCCCGTACGACGAAACACCAACGGTACGACCAGACGAGCACCCAAGGTGGATTACTTCCTGAACGATTTCGTCCAAACCGGTGGAAATCTCACGCCTGCCTCTTCCGGAACCTCGACCGTAATCGAAAACAATCGAAAACGCAGAGTGCCGGCGTAGACCGGTGAGAACGGTTTTCGCGGGTGCTTCGCGAAGTGTTCCCATGGAAATCGTGGCTCGTGGTCGGAAAAATCCATAACGTTAGCCACTAGTAGGCAAAGCACAATCCTATTGGCTCTCTTCCCGCTGCAAGGCAGAGCGCGAGGGAGCAGAGATAGCGTCTCCGCCGAGAGGAGGCCAAGTTTTCGAGGTGCATCCTAGCGCGGCTGGTTCCGTGTCTGTCATCGCGTACGAGTATAAGTATATCCACGTACGGCGATGACTCGGTAGACGACCAGCGGACAGGAATCAGCGGAGACCACGGCGGGCACAGTTTTGTTATGAGAATCGTATAATATTCTAGTCAGACTTGCGGCTGTACAACGGGCATCGGCATCCGCGAGCTGAATGACAATTCAGCAGATCCGAAGCGCTGGGTAATTGCCAGTTTAGCCAATCATTATAACGTGTATGGTGCATATGCTACGAGTCAACAGGCCTCGAATAACCGACAGTTAAGCGGACGGTTGACAATCGTGATTTACGCGGTTGAGCCAGAAATCTGACTATTTTCGACGGTCCGTTTACCCGAGTCCCCAACTTTTCATCCCTTATCCGATATCCTATTCTATATTTTTATTTTAAAATTATGTCCTCGAATTACCGCGATATTTATCTGGAATTCTTTCAACGATACGCTGATTTACTTTTCTCGAATTAAACATGGGGAAATTTTCAAGTATGAGTACTACAATACCCATGTAAAGAAAGCAGTAGGTAGATTATAAACAGAAACAAGAACATTTTAAATGTAAATTGAGCAACAGTTCGTATCAATAAGCTTTCACTTTTTTTAATTAACACGCCAGCGATATGAATTCCAATGAATTGAAATATTCGTTAAGATAAGTCCGAATACAATAAATAATTTGAAATGAGCTAGCATCGCAGGGAGAAGAAGTTGCTCGTTAAACAGAAGGTAGTACAATGGCGCTGCTAATGACTTCGAGCACCAGAGTTGTTTCTTAGTGTAACATCAGAGACAGTAGATACTTCGTCACGTGTGCAGGATGTACGAATCCCGACGAATCGTCGGTAAGGTATCCTCGAAGACTACCAGGTTTCTTTTAAGCTCGATGCTTTAATTTTAAATCCTTTGAATCCATAATTATTCTACTCTATTCTTATAAATTTTGACGCAATGTATCGAACGCAAACGTAGTCTTGAGAATTGAAATCATGACTTTTTAGCGTTACGTTGCGATATTTCGAAAGCGGTGGGTAGGTCATTTTCACGTTCTAAGGACAAAATGAATAACATATCGCGTATCCTGAGTGAACTTCTACGAATAACTATAAAACTGTTCCACATGCGTGGGTTATTCATGGTATAAATGGATATTGACAAAACCATCTAATTAGAGTTCCTGCGAATATGCCTAAGTGAAAGGTCCGTAGGCGTGGCAGGAAGTGTACAATGGATGGGAAACATGATAGCACACATTAAATATATATGACCGCGAAAACCCGATGCTAAGAAAGTTACAATACCGCAAAAGGTTAATTACTAGGCAGAGTATTATTCTTACGGCTGGCGGCGCATTTTGATTAGGTACCATGATATTTCCTTTACACCGTTACCAAACGAAACTGTTCGCCTTAACGTCGACGGTAACCTCATTGGGTGTACAAATTTCTATATCGACGATTTATTCGCACACTATACTGTACGTAACGTCATGGAATGCTATTCGTTTGATAGAACGCACCGAAACGCGGCGCATTATGCAAACTATTCGAAACACACAACGTATCGCGTGCTCATTAGTTAGGAAAATTATTGTACTCCCTAGAAAGGATTGCAAGATCGAACGTATTAATGCATTCACGGAACGTGTGTATGTGTTACGACGTTTCGAGTTTCTGTTTCAGGAACCGTGCAACGTTTCGCGGAACACAACTGCTCGTAAGCAACCGTCGTGCAGGCGTTAAAGATCTGATGCCACTAATGACGAAGTTTTGTGTTCACGTGTTGACACTAACTGATCACGAAAAGGAGACCGAAGAAGTGTCAACGATTCGCCATATCATCCTGCCGGTTTGATAGATAGCCTGCCTCTAACGATATAATACATATTTTAGACCGAAACATGTGTCTGACAGTTTGCGAAACTCTGTCAATTAGATGCCTTTTTAAAATTCTTGTCGCTTTATCCCCTCGTCGGCCATACCGAATGTATTCGTTACACCTACGCCCATATTAGGTCTCGAAACTTTCGATTTAATAATGATATCAAACATCCTACTCTTAATACCTCACGAGTAATTTATGGTAAATCCAGATGGTATTAATAACACGCAAATTCTTGCTGCAACATATTAAACTTTCGTAGAGAACTTCAAATGAGATTTATACGAAGTAATTTCTGTCGTTCACGAATCATTTCGCTTGGCAATTACTGTATCGTATATTACTACTTCCTGCACTCTCTTGGTACTGTAATTATTTATTATGAATCGAAGGGTGTTCGTCAAGTAAATATATTCAAATTGCTACGGCGATTTTTAATTTTAAAAACCCCACTTTCACCCTACTGTGTTGTAACACAATTTTTGTTACAACATCGATCGAGTCTGCGTTAGCGTATTAACAAACCCCGGTTGCTGCATGGATGTCAGAAGCCTTGCTTTCTACCCGGTTACGTGCATTGTACCTCGAATAACAGCCAATCGGGAAGATTACGTGGAAGCAAAATATTCGCGAGCCCGTGTACCAAGAAATCAGCGTCCGGTACAAGAATCTCCGAACGAAACCCAACAAGGGCTGATCGTGCAAACGTTAGGGATCCGATGACGCTAATGACGAGGCCATGTGTCCGCATATTGACGCTAACTGGACTGACCACGAAGAAGGAAAGTAAAAAGGATACGGGGAAGAAGAAGATAAAAGGGGGAGGTGGCGATGGTTTGCAGTAACATGTAGACTTGGTGCACGGAGGTAACAAACGTCTCCTCGAGACTTCGGTAGATGGAGGAGAGCGAGTGAGAGAGGGAGGGGGTAGGTGCTGTGGCAAAGGGTTCTTTCGAGGTGAGGAGGCCGTTTTTGAGCCGCGGAGATGATTTACCTTACAACTAACAATATCCCTCCTTACGGCCCTGGAGGATTTATTAGTTCTCTTTCTTTCCTTTAGGGTTTGTCCGCAGAGGTGAGAGGTAGATCCTCGCGAGGAGGACCGTGGCCGAGGGAGAAGGAAGATGAGAAGGCCCCAGGCTCGAACCCGGCACCTCATTACCCGATAATTTACTACGCGAGTAATTAACTGGGCACACAAACGGTGCCACGTTATATACACCCTGCGCGCATATATACGCTCTCGAGAATCTTCCCGGCTCTCCTCGGTTCCCGAAGCTCATATATTACCGTGCTACGTCCTCTTGCCGATCTATTTATCCATTCGTTTGCGCGTGATGGGCATCCGACATGCGAATGCATCGATACTTTCAAGTCGACAATAAGTACTTAAACGATACCAAACGAGATGCAGCGTACGGCGCGGAACGCTGCCACGGAATTACAGTTCCATACGAGCGTGTTTCGTTTCAATCGCGCGGTTATAAATGCGACACGGTATTCCTCATTCGTACGTAATAACCGGCTGATAAAGTACGAGTGCACAGAGCGACGGTTTGTCAGAGGGCATCACGCGATAAAAAATCACACGCGTATCCATTGAATTGTCATTTGGATTTGCTATTTTACAACCGTTCAATTTCGATTCTTGATATCACGAAAATTGATTTTTATGTTTTGTCTACGCAGGCAACGTAAGATCTTGAAAGGTACGCTCCACTTGACGTAAATTAAAAGCACAAGTTTGTACATCCTCCGTGAAGTTTCAGTTTCGCAAATACGGATGTCGTTCGGTAAACGCGAGGCATAAATGTTTTGAGTTCATCATTAGCATTGTATCCAGCGCGAGTTATTCGATAGATCGACGGAGTCCGGGGTACGTAAATCTGGCTCGGATCGTTGAAAGCGGCCGCGTGTCGGCGTAAGCGAAGTTTTCCGCGCAAGATGGACGAGAACCGAGGAAATCGCCATTTATAGGCGCTGCCGAGGTGGCTATCGCTTGTTATTCGTACGAGCCCCGGCACGTTCCTGGATTTTTCATTTGATACGCATTTTACGATTTTTCGCGCGCGACTAGCTTAGACCCCGGCTTCTCTGTATAGTCATCAGATCGAAGCAACCTGCATGCTAATCGATCCGCCGGGCAGAAAGCTATGCATGAGGAATGGTTTGCCGTGCTAGGGCTACAAAATGGATCGGTGTTCGATTTCTTTAAAGCGATCCGAAAGACGATTAGCAAGTTCAATCCGTTGTCATCGTAATTTTCATTACTGTGCGCGCTTCTCCCATGAATCAATCCCTACGACGCCGGTATACTGATTTCGTTGGAAGCACGTGGACGTGATTGATAACAACGCGGAGCGGTACTTTTCCTTTCCCACGACGCGTCGAATCAACGGTGCCAAACTTAATTTATTAAAGGCAATATGTTATCATTTTCTGTTAATAAATTTTTGCCAGATCGGTAATAATTTAACAATCCCAAGGCAGATTAATTTAAAGCGTCGCTCGACGAGTCGGTTGCGAGGACGATAAATATTCTCGCGGATTTACAACGACAATGGAAAAAATGAACCGCGAGTCCGAATTTATCATCCTCAGCTATTAAACGAAGAATTCTAAGCGTTGACGGGATTGAATATTAAAATAGGGTGGCGACCCCTTAATAATAAATTGTTGGCAAACGGTAGGTCCACAGGAAGAGACAGTGGTTTATTAGCGATCCATGAGCACCACTGGCCGATATCGTATTGACCACCGACACGTTAGCGAGAAGGATGCATATGCTGTGCGCCACTCTGCCGAGGAGTTCGGTACGCGAAGAGAGCACTAAAATAATAATGCTCGCAACGATACGGCCCTCCGGGGCTCCGTCGACCACAGGAGAAGGCGCGAAGAGGCAAGGATGCGTGCTTAGGCCCGAAGAAAAGGCGTCGGAGCTGATTAGAATGAGAATAAACGTGGGTGTGGATGCGTGTTAAAGCTAAACGAAGAGAGAAGGAAAAAAAGAAGGAGCTACGGGCACGCCGAGGGGATAGAAGCGAAAGAGATAGCGAGAAACGAAACGAAGAGATGAGAGATAGAAACGAGCAAACTAAATAATAACCCCCACTTTGCCCACCGCCAGCCGTCCTCCGAAACCCGAAAAGACCACCCGGTGCAACGCAACGGAACGAGAAGTTGCACCAAGCCAACAAGTGGGCTCAGGTGAGCCGAGGTGAACATTTGAAATGGTAATTACGGGTCAAAACCGGCGATCGTTGATAAAACGATTTCGAGTGGTCACCCAGTTAGATGAAGTTTTACGTGGCCCCTCGAACCCGATAACACCTTCCCTCGCATCGTTTTCTCCTCTTCTTCGTTTATCGCTTCGAACATTATAATTTACTATCTCTCTCTCCCGTACCTTTTACGACGCGTTAAATTTGTTTAATGCCAAAGGCTATGAATCACCTTCTATCCGCATTTATGATCGTCGGGATTTTTATTCGTCAAGCGGTGCGCGAGAATCCACCGAAAATAAACTTTGCTCGCCGTTACGATGCATGAGAATTGTACGTCAAGTTATAATGGGTACATTGTTGGGTATGCCCGTGCTAGCAGTTAACAACAACCATAAGCGTTCCGTAGCACAATGCCGGAATTTAATTACTCTTTCACTCATGTTGTTCATCTCGGGCATGGCGATCATCGGGCGTCGGTGCATTATGCATACGGGAACCCCAGAGCAGGACTTATGAAGGATCTGATTGAGTTCTGAGTAAATGGCATCTGGTTAGCCGAGCTGCTAATTAAACACCCACAATCTAGACTCGAGGGGGCTTCGTCTCGATGTCACCCCACACGAAATCAACGACGGGGTTTAGACGTTTCTACAAACTAATTTATATTCTCAATTGTAGCTTAGTATTTCCACGCTATAATTATTCTTTGAAACAACATTATAAAATTCGCCTGTCGTTGTTTGCACGATTTTCAATCGCTTTCGAATAATACTGTTTAATTATCCAGAGTATTCGTTGGTCCCATTCTATCCTTGGTATCCCGATATCTCCTTCTCGAGGTACACCGAACACCGAACGTCGGTACATTATGTATACGAGACTCTAGAGAGGTGCGCTTATGAAGGGATCTGATTGAGTTCTGAGTATATGGCGTCTGGTTTGCCAAGCTGCTAATTAAACACTCGCGAAGAAGGCCCCGACACACAGGCACACAAATCACACACCGGCTTTGTCTTACTAGCTGTCGCGTTCCTCTTCGTCCTCGGTCCTTCTTTCTTCCTCTTTCGTTCGCTTCGCCTCCGCAACTCTCTTCCGTCCTCTTCCTGTTTTCTTTGCTCTCGCTTCCGCTGATTGATATTTAAGCTTGAGTTTAACCCACCCATGATTCCCCCCCCCCTACCCCACCCCCCCACAATCACCCTCATCCATGTTCTACGGGGTCGTTAGCGAGCTGCTGCTCCTGGTACTGCCGCTGCTGATGTTTCTGTTGTTGATGTTAGTGCC
Organism: Colletes gigas; assembly: GCF_013123115.1. Lineage (NCBI taxonomy): Eukaryota > Metazoa > Arthropoda > Insecta > Hymenoptera > Colletidae > Colletes > Colletes gigas. The sequence goes on along the minus strand of NW_025106659.1, from coordinate 265,453 downwards.
TGTGTCGTTGCTGGTGATTTCAGCACACCTGGCGAGGAGACCTGGTTGGTACCAGCACGGCTGGTGCCATCGAAGCAATAGCGTATACCTCGATTAAATCCGTTTCGCTTGCAGAGGCCAGCATCCTCGCGACGATTCACTTCTTCTACCTGCGACGTACCTAAGTACTTATTCCTGTTCCTCGCGCTGCCCCAGCGGGAATGAGACCGAAATGCAGATTTATGAACGAGGCTGAGCTGCCGAAGTAACTAACGACGCGAGGGGTGATTTGGATTAACGGTGAACAATTTAAAAACTGGACAAAAAGTCGAGGAAGATCTTAGGAAAATAGAACGGTTAAAGTCGAGCGTGCGGAATTGTCTTATTCCGTACGATCGATAACGAGCGCGAAAATTCTGAAGCTATTAAAATTTTGAAAAAAAAATAAAAATTGTTATTCCAAAGGTTAACGGTCAACATACAACACGATACAGAGCCTGACAAATAACCAACGCTAAGTGCAGAGTTCTTGCACGGACTCGACAGCAAGGAAGATCCTGATTGACCGCAGGAGATTTATGTAGTTTTTCCAAGAATATATTAGAACGTTCCAGTGAGGCATGACCTCCTCGACGATTAGTCCGAGACAAATATTACGTGAAACTAGACTTTGAAATAGAAATTATCGGCAACGATGCTCGCGATGAGCGCTTTCAGAATCGATTCGAACATATAGAGCGTTTCAGAAAAATGAAAACTGGTTATCCAACGGCGCGGAGTCCCGAAGATTAAAATGGAGGGGTGTCGAAGCAACGAACGAGCGCGATCATTAATCTACATCGAATTCCTCGGGTTCAACTGTGACCCCAGTTCGAGAGTTGCGGTGCAAGAACGGCGTCAGAGGGTATATATAAGGCTCGCGTGGCTTTTTGCGGGAACGCTTTGTCCAAAGTAATTACACGTGTACGAACGAATCCCCGTGCACGTTGCGCCACGTACGAACGGCCAAGACAAGAGGTGTTCGAAGTCCAATAAACGGTCGAAGACACGCGTGGATTCTCGCCGCTTGGGAGTCACCGTGACTGGCCTGCGTATATACACGTATATAGGGTTGCGTCAAGAGTGTAAAAGGTTCCTGTAAGTCGCTCGGGGAACCCCAGGACGATTCTCCTCGATCCTTCTTGCCGGACAGGCACGTATAAAGCACCTGTTGGTCGGTCGAATCGCATGCGTTCTTTGCTTTAACCGGCTTGTATATACCGTGCATCGTGCCGGCCCTTTTTGCCACTGGGAACAGAAATATTTTCACAGCTGACCGAGCATCGCCGAGAGTGTACTTGGCACCTCGTCACTGATGGATATGCTTTGGCTAGATTATACGCGAAATTCCTTATCGCGACATACCTCCGCCGTTTTTATCCACCTGGCACAATTCTCTCTAGGCGTACTGCGCCCCGAAGGTCGTCGATGAATGGAAGAAAACAGAAAGCTCCCTCGCGATGTCCGAGGCGTCAACCAACTGGGGATATTACAGTGGTTCTTAATACGCAGAAGTAAACTTCGTTCGAAGGAACGTTCGTCGGCAAGAGTGGACAGTTGTCTTCGTTACCGCGTAATACCCACGCATTATACGCGGTTACATACGAGTTTCTATTATCCGAAGTTTCAATTTACCGCGTTTGCGCGCGTTCGTCGTATTTCTTGACGGCGGACGCAACGTTTAATTGGACAAAATAGACGTACCGCGATCGTATCGCGTACACATGCTTGCGTTGCCGGCCAAAAAGATGTAAAGTAACGTGTAATTATATGGTGGGTGTTTCTCGTGTATCCGCGCCGTGGCTATCGTCGAACACGAACCATTAACAAGTTCATAATCGTACCACCAGCAGTTATCCGTACACGATACACCGGGTAATTGATACGAGATTTCGAGGAAGCGCGTCTCCGTCGATGGGAGAACAAAAAGAAAAAAGCTCTCGAAAAACAAATCAAAAGAAGAATGTGACAGCACTCCTTGGCACCTTTTTGGTGCTGCAGCTCCGGACTACCCAGATCAACGTCCGTGAGAGATACCACGAACAGTCCAACATACTTACGTACCGGCCGCCGGAGGGCCTTTCTCTCGAGGTGGCTGGTAATTTATACGTTTATCTCATTCCGTCAATATTTAAAGAAGGACGAAGTACGGTTCGCAAGGTGCCCCCTACAACACGCCTTAGGATCCCATTTGGAAAGGGCTGCAGGAAAAGAGCTTTCGTCGCATCGGTTAGATTTATGTCAACCGACCTGTACGGGTGTAATTTAATGTTAATACGCGCATCGTCATTAAGATCCAAAAATATTACTCCGACCTTCGTTAACGCGGATACCTTTTAGCGAACAAATTGCGAATCACTCTGACTGCGTTACGGGCGAAAATGGATACGTTCTTCAATTGGCAAAATATATTTAAATCTTCAAAATATTTATTTCATTCTTGGACAATGTTCTGCGAATATAAGAGTATTTTTAATAGCGAATAAAATGTTAAATATCGACGATCAACGATTCTTCGTAAGTGTAGAAAATTAGTGTGCAATTTTAACACGAAGATATAAAATGTTAAATAACGTGTGATCGAAGTTTCGGTGAAAAAAGAAACGAAAATATTCTTGTATTAGTACAGAGTAAAAAGTGTCACGAAAACGCGTAGAATGATCAGAAATATATCGCGCCTCGTCGCATATAGGGAGACGGCAATGTTAGCAAACTGTGTATTAGCATTACAAAGCCTGCATCTGCAGTTTCGTTTGTGTCGGTGGGAGATCACACACGGGACCGCACGTGTGCTGCACGCACGCGTTCACGTACCTGCGCGTTAATGCCGAAATAAACTTGTGTACGCGGCGATTTCATACCGCGTAATGGTGACACAGAACACGACACATAAACAGTGCGCTATCCGACTTGGTTCGTAATTATCCCTAAACACAGTAATTAACGGCCCGTGGGACGAGTTCGGGGGTGTCGCGGTGACGGTTTTACCCTTCTTTAACCCCTCATCACGGCTATTATCGTTGATGTCGCGATTATACGACGAAGCGAGGCCTGCGGTGGAGAAAAGAGGAGACGTTGAAAGTCACGTCAGACCAGACGCATGAATTAATATTACTGGAATAATGAGCCCCTGTGCGTGTGGAAAATTAGTCAAAGGAAATGTGGGCTGGTGAATAAGCGACCCTAGTTGATGCTTTTTTGTAGCGTAACAGATGCACTAACACAGTTCTATAAATACAACTATCATTAACCGGGGGAGCTTTTTAGCACAAAATACATATTACGAGGTATACATGCAAAGTAAGAAAAAATATAGAGGAAAGTAAACGGGGAGAAGACAGGGACGCACGAAGCGCATAAAATCGGAATTCTAGCGAGAGGATAAAATTTAAATAGTTTGAAAATGGTTGGATTTATAATGCAACGCCTCGCGTACAAATAAAATATCGAGCATCGCGTGAGAAAGACGGAATAAATTATGTCGTGACTTCAAAGCAGTGTGTAACAGCTAGTTCTTAATACGCTTGCTTTACATTAAAATATTGCCCTACGCTAGTTTCAAGATAGGGATCTTTAAAACCTTGGTGTACGATATTGCGATAACGTTAGCTCAATGTTACATAATATTGTATTACTGTTAGTTAACTTATTGCAAAATCATCAACGTAGAAATTTCTACAAATAATCGTTCAATATTTTTATTATGGGAACAATGTAACGCGTTTAGACTTAGGGAAGTTAGGATTACACAGATGCGCATGCAACGTATTTGCTTCACAAAAATCTCTGTATTCCTTCGTGACTTCACCTTTCGTCTCATTATAGAACAGGTATTTATTCAATGTTGCAGGTCATTGCAAGATGATGTCCCACAATGTACGCGAATTCTGTAGAGAATACCACTATTTTATGAGAAAATATTGTAGAAACCTGTTTTTGAAAATTATGGACAAGAACGAATGTCCTCTGTGTACGGCCAACCATTTACATGCATAAGAATCGTTACACCTTGTTGCTTTCGTGATCGACGCATTCGTGTGTTCAAATCTGAAATTATCTCTGCCTGGTATAAGCCACTACTTATTTAGTAAACTCTAAGCAAACTATTAAGGATTTTTCTCTTGGTAATTATCAAGCAAAAGTTGAATAAAATACAATTCCCTCTGAAGATAAATATGCGAGGCTAACATACTGATCGCCGTGAATGTAATTAAAAAAATATGAATAAAATTTGTATTATTGTGTAATAACTCTTCATCGTTGGATTTGTTTCGTATCTCGAGAGACTCGGGCTTAAAATGTAAGAACGTTGGAACGACCATCGCGTACGTTTCGACAGCGTACAGAAATATTGTCCAGGGCTCGTCGATTATCACTTTTAGGCATCGAACGTAAAAAAACTGTCGGCATTCAATGGATCGCAGCTTGTCACCCTACTCTTCCGGTCCGTACATCACGGTCATTAAATTCATAGACCACAGTCATCATACAGCCTCGTTGAAGCAGCAATAAAAGGGAGAGGAGAATCAATGAGGTTACGCTGTATCCATCGTGGCGACTAAATACCGGATTTAATCGACACCAGGGACAAATCGACAGTTGGCGGTAATCGCGGACGAGCTACCGTGGAATAAGAGGGTCAGACGGCCGCGCGGAGTAGGAGGAGGGTTGGACGGATGATTGTGCACAGCACCGCGTATAATTAGCGTAATAAGTAGTTTTTTGAGGCGGGGCCTGCGCGTAGGGAAAACAAAGCGATGGCTGGAAGGCAGCTAATTTTGATCCAGGATCGGAGGACAAAAGGAGTTAAAGCGCGTGTGTGCCCCGATAGGGGCAGAAACAGGGGGAGGTTCGGAGGAGGAGACGCCAAAAAAGAAAAACCGTGCGCCTGACGCACATCCTCCCTCGACCATTCATTCTTTTACAGCGGGCCCGCTCGGTTTCGAATCAAAAGGCGGGGGCACCCTTTGGGTCCGCGAGACCGTACTTTTTTCTACGTCCGTCTCTCTCTTTCCCTCTGCTCGATCCCTTTTATACGCGACCGTGCCGACAAAAGCACGGGGTGCGCGCGTGCACACGAAGACAAGGGAACCATGGTGGGGAGACACCCGGCAAATCCTGACAATGAGCCAACCGGTGTACGCGCTCCTCAAAAACGGATTAATTACAGTGTGCCTTCGTAATTAGCCCCGCGGGTACGGCCTCTCGCAGGGCCTCCTATTTTTTCGGGACCAGATCGCCATCCTCGCCCGTTCCGATCGTACATTTTCTTCTTTACACGACCGGACTTCTATTATAAAACTTTACCGCGTAATCAAGTTTCACCCCACGTGCTTGTCGTTAACGTTTCGGGAGCCATGTGTCCTCGAATCGTACGAATTATAATATTACGATATGTGGATAAGATGCACTGCCTCTTCAAAATGAATTTAATTTTTCTTTTAGTTATCTCACAGTGCACGTTAAAATGCCGTATCTCAATTTCAATGCATTTATGTAAATCGAAATCAAGGAAATGCATAGATCTTTCGAACGCATCAAAGTCCTGATTAAAATGCTGAGCAAGCATCAGGGTTAATTTACGGGCCTATGTTAATTCGACACGTTGCCGTTCATTTTTATGAATACCGTACGTCCCTGAATCCTTCGACCCTTTCTTACGTCATCTTCTACCAGCCACGATCCGCGGTAATTAAAAGATTTTATGTATTTATTTACAATATTTTCGTCACTCTACGTTGCAATGGCTTCGAATTGGGTTGTAATCGCGTGACGTCAATATAAGCTACTTTAAAAAATAATTTACGAACTAAACCATCTACGAGAACAGACAAAATTAGAGGAATCAAGTTTGATGCCAGATCAAGTTAATGCCAAAGAAACAGCAGTATATTCAAAGTAACAAGTTGCCATGCGTATTATAATCGGAATCTTGCGGTAAATTCAAACTAACGATGCACAGTTTCGAACGAAAGAAAATAAATTTGATACGAGACGTGTTCTCTTACATAATCCGATGGAAAGGGAAAGAAATCGCGTGGATTTCTAGAAAAGACGACCGACATCGAAGAGCAAAAGAGCATCGCGAGTTGAAGAGCGCGCGATATCGGCAGGAATTTACGAGTCGCGCTAAAAACGATGCGATATAAACCGGTAACGATCTTCTCATCTTCCGATGCTCGACGACAAAGTACGAAAATCGGGATAAATAATAGATGCATACGAATGCAAATCGCGGGAATGGAGGGAACTGCTAACCTGAAATACTTCACGAACGGACATAAACGCCGCAACATGTGTATCATTGGTATCAAGCTTGAGAATGGACGGAGGTTTGTCATAATGCGAGCAAATAAAGTCCCATCAACCGCGTGCACGGACTCGGCCGCGATTTCTAGTTATATTAACGCCAACGGCGAGGTTGGTTGTAACGTAAGAGCACATGTACTAACCAACTGACTTTGATACCAGGAATTAGCATATGTTTTAAGGCGTCGTTGTTTTACGTTTACTCGGTTCTTCCCTCGCGAGACCCGCGGTATCCGTAATGGAACGAAGCGAAACGTTTTCCTTTACACTCTCCGGCCGCGACGTATCTAAAGTACGACGGGGCATTATAAAGTTTAAAACCTTCCATGCCAATTTCAGCCGCGAGTCGTTTCTTTCCCCCGTAACGCGATCGAATGCGGTGTCATCAGCCGCGCGCATATAGTTGTCCCGTCCGCGATATCTTGTTGTCTTAATGCCAACGGCGAACGCAGCACCGTCATGAGAGAGCATGATAATCAGGTAGGTAGTATACCTGGAATTAGCATGCCTCCGAATCATCGATTTTCTACTTATCGGCTATCTTCGGGTTTCCCTCCCTTTTCGTCTCCTCGTCCTCCACGCGGTCGACGCGACCTCTTACCGGTCATTATACAACGTTCTGTTAGCCTGTGCTCGCGAAGCCTCTAACGGAGAGGTGCACTTAGCTCTGTGCATCGCATACCTGCTCACGTGGTTGGTGCCGATGATGAACAAGAGGACGTTCCTGCTAGTCGAATCCCTGTATCGATATTTTCGATCGTGTTCGCATCGGAGATCGCGTGTCCGCGCGCAACAGTTCCGCGAACAACGAGCTACAATGGACCACAAGTGGCAATCTCGACCTATCGCCGATGTAATGTGTGAGAATTTTGCGCCGCCTAAGATCCGTAACGGCGATCAGAAAGAGAACGCGCACCTCCGTCTGTTCTCGTTCCCTTGAATTCATAAACATTCCGATTCAACGTTCATTTGCGGAGAACTCCGCGCAATCGTTCACGAGGACTGCACAACGTTAGCATCTACCGTTTCTAGCCATTAATTCGATCGGTCGGAGATAATCGATGGGCAAAAGAACCATTCAAAATTGAAAAACAAGCATGGGGAAGTTAGTAGAAAAAGTAGATATTCTGAGGACACTTCTATTAAGGGAAAAACTTGGACAAATTCATCAAAATAACATTTAAGAAGCCGTTAGTTATATTTGCTAATATATTACCTGCCCACAATTAGGCTATTTAATACCAGAAAGCTGATCGTTCGCACCTTGTTTCCGTTGGTAACACAGGTACGTAACACGACCATCTATGTTTTATATATGACTGTGAGGAAGTAATACCCGCACTTTGGAATTCTTCAAAAAGAAAAGTTGTCCGAAGAGTACTTAATCTTGACTGACAGAACTAATATACGTTCTTAATTCTTGTGGTGCTAATTTAAGAAATTATTGGACCGAAGAGACCAACCCCTATAGACGAGCGTTTATAAAATCTTTATAATTGGAGTGTTGTGTAAATTGATCTCGTGAAAGTTCCGTTGTTAAAAACAATAAACAGTTTCGAAAAGAAAGCGCCGCGTTAAGTTTGATTATTAGGAGAAGAGGCAAGTACTTGGTAGAAAATAACAACCGCGAGCGAATCGGAAGAATCTCAAATCCTAGAAACTTCTGCTGAGAATATAACAGCTATAATTAAGAGGATGCCTCGTGCAATGAGAACTTTGCTAATAACTTCAGATGAAACGCCATTTCTCGAGGCTTCTCATGCTGTGGTCCGCGTTCCTGAAGTTTGTTAACTCTCGTAAGCTTCCTCGGCCGAAGAGGAAGAGGACTAGGGGTGGTGTATGGCGAACGAAATAAAGGGAGTTTCCCTGCGTGGAGTGAGTTTTTGGTGATTAGATTAGACTCCGCTCGCCGATGGGCCAGCTGTCCACCGGAATTCGCTCAAGAATCTGCCTAAGTGGATGAAACCAACGAGGAAGATTGTTCGATCGTTTCGTTTCGCTGTAATGAACGAACCGTACGAGTTTCGGGAACTTCTTTATTGCTAAAGTTTCGACCCCGCACCCCGGAGCGTAATGACCACCGTTTAGAGATAAAAGATTAAAAATTTGTTGATAACGATCGAACCCGTACGACGCGCGTTCAACGTATCGAATGGAGATTTTTAAAAACGCGCAACTCGATTCTATTTTCAACGTTCGGCAAAGGTAACAAGGATACCCATTCCGAGCAAGTGGATTTCAATTTGCCCCCAAGATTGCCAGCGCGAGATCAAAACCCCGCGTCGGGGAAAGAAATCGTGTAAAATTTTGTAATCACCGAGTCCACGGTCGGTCCACGTACGATTCAAAGATCATCAAACGCACATTCCGAAACGAGATCGAGAGTTAAATTCATTCGAGTTATTTCCATTGGTCCGTCGAGCATACCACGAGTCGTCGCAATATCAGTCGAGGGGGAAGAGCCGAAAGGGAGGGGCAGGGTAGGGCACGGCGATCGATAACAATAATAATGGGAAATGATCGCGACCGCAGTGGCACGTGATCCAATGACTATGCCCAGGAGGCGATGCCTCATTATTTCGATTTCCAAGCAACTAACCAGCGACCTTAGCAGCCTCACGAAATACGAACGCCTCGTCCCCCTTCTTCTCTTCCTCCTCTTCGTCATCATCTTCATTCTTCGTGCGAACCCAATCATTCGTCCCGGCCGATCTGTACGCCTTGATGCATTCAACCTCGAATATCTGACGGTTCGATAATCGAATGTTATAATTGCAAGCTTAACGACGATTTCTATATTGATTTTTAGATTCGAACCCCGCTTATACCGTCCCGAGATTACCTTAAAACGCGAAAGAGCGAACACGTCGATGTAAGAAAATCGAGCAACGATTAGCGGAACTCTGATTCAGGCAAATATTACCTTCGGCTTAATTTTCACCCTTTTTCCTCGAGCTAAATTTGCGCCAAGAGTTAAAGATGCTGAGGCGTAATTACATCGCAAACGTACCACGCTACGGCTAGTTGCAATTATAACAGTGTCTGGCTGGCAAGAGTACCAGTCCTTCCACGAAGACACCGGAATATTGACCCCGCCGGTGAAGCTGCACCTGCAGGGGCTATATGCAATCTTTGCGCATAACGACTCTACCGAGAGGAATATATTCTTCTGGAGTATTGCATTTCTAGGTTCGATGTATTAGAATAGAAAGATAGGGGCTTCGATATCTCGTCATTGCGCTCGGAAATAAGGCATCGGAATCAAGAATCCGTAGGGGTAGATAAAAATAGGAGAGCAGAAATCGAATACCGCGGATGTATTATACAACAACTTCCGAATGCACGTAACCGTACGATTCTTTGTTCTAAAACGACCGTACCGGCGTAGTCGAAATACAATCTTACCCCTCGGCTACGGTCTGATTGAACAAATTTAACGAGCGATACCGCGCAAAATCGGCTTTAGTTCAAGTTTCATCGACCATAGTGTTTAGCGCTGTACTTAAAACGAAAATTATATAATAACGTAACAACTTCCTCGCCAATAATTTCTCGCGATCCAACATCGAAAAGTTTGATAGCCGATACTTTTTTTTCTTCTCTTTCCTGCTACGAAGGACCTGAAAAGCCCGCGGGTCATGGGTTAAACGGGCCTTCCCGTGACAAGGCCCTCAGGATGCGTTTCTCGACAGGATGCGGCGGCCGTGGTACACACACCGAGGGCTTCGGTTCCTGTGATAAAGTGCTCATAATGTTTTTAACGAGTAAGCTGCGCGTAATTTTATAATTCGGCCGTGGCTACGGACCCGTGGTATTTCGAGAGTGGATATAATGATTCGATGATTATGCGGCCATATCTCACCCACGGCTTCGTCCCAAGGGAGATACAGCCGCTGAGGAGATCGCCATCCTGTCCGTCCGGATAGAAACAATGTCGGTGGACCCTCCCACGCCACGTACAGGGACTATACCACGGCGAGCCGGAGTAATTCCCCCAATTATAAAATTATTATCCTGCGGTTGGCACCCCCGGGCAACACGCGGGACCAGCCTGGCCTCTACTCTCCTCTCGGCCTCGTTCGCCATGTTCTCCGTGTACTCTCTTCTCTTTATTCTTCCTTCCCCCTCTCTCGACCTACCGATCTTCCATCCGGCTCTCGTCGATCCTCGTTGACTCGCGGATGAGATGCTGCGCACGTTTGCCGCGAAAGATCTCCGGTCTTTGTGGACGATCAGGGTTATTTTACATTGATTAACCCTTCGTCCGTATTTGGCCTCACTTTTCAGTCTTTCGTGCTTCGATGTTTTAAGCCATGCGAACCATCCACTCTGTAATTAGTCCTCGATGATCGTATCCAATATAATTCAAGAGCATTTGTTAAATCTTTCCTTAACTGATACGATAGTTTTTCAAATTTAAAGATGTCTGCGAAATTTCTTCAAATTGTAGCGTGACACATGGAAATTATTCTTCCTAGCTAGAAATCTTCTCAAATTAGTTTAAGAGTCATTTTAGACCGAGCAAGATGAAATTGAGTTAATCAAATTTATATATTCATAAATCTGAATTAGTAGTACGAGTATCTCGTGAATAGCATTGAAAATTGCAATTCTTCGCGGAACTAGTAGGAAGAGGCTAGCAGACGGAAACCAAGAAATAACAAGATCTTTTGATTTGTAATTCACAAATCATTAAAGAATTTCTTCCTTATTCCAAGCTACGAGTTATTGTATGTTCTTCTTTCGTCTTCTTATGCTTCCCATTTATCTTTGTCCGTAATTCTGTATGCCATTCTCAAGACACCATTATATAAATAAACGAGACGTCTTACTTCGCTCTTGAGGATCACGATTTTCAATAAATAAAAATAAGGAGTATCTTGGAATTAGCGGGCCACTTTCCCGCGTCGTCGCCAAGTTTTCTTTCTATCTCTGCTAAAACTGGCAGTAACGTTGTCGCTAAGGAGCCATTTATAGAAGAATTTATACCAGCCGTTAGGGCAGAGAAGATCGAGTGTAGAAGGGGTGAAAAATAAATATATAACTGTAGTAACCCTTGCACATGGCAATCCTTTCTTAAGTTGGGCTCGTTCATAATCTTGCCAGTAGCTGTTGGTGACTTTAACCGAGCAACGTCTCTGTGTTCTATCGTCCGTAACGACGTGTGGATACGTGCGTGAAATTCCGACGAAACAGACAGAACACTCGAAACGGCATTTCTATTAAAGAATGACAACCACAGGCTGCTGGACGCGTGCGTTCTCTTACAAATAACAATTAATATCGAACAATACGGCAATGCGATCTAAATTCTAAACTGTAGCACCGTTTCTTACACGAATTATTTAATTAATGTTAAAGGAAATTAGGAATCCGTGTTTCTCCAAAAGAGTCACGATCCCTCGCGTTGACGAACCATTAATCCGGTCGTGGAAGTTGCTTAAAACCGAATGAGAGAAGGACAAGCAAAAGGTGTACGAAGAGAGAGAAGGTCGATTCTCGTGGGTGGGGTGCTCCCGCGAGTTAAAAGGACAAGAATGTTTGACAGCCATTTTTCAGTGATCACGCCGAGTTAGTTATCGACCGTTGGGATCTCTCACCCCCGCCGCCCCCTGACACCCCGTACAGCGACCCAATCTCAACAAGCCAGTTTTCGTTTTTTTCATTTCATCTCGTTTCCAATGAAGAGAGAAGTTATCTCTCATCTTCTCCTTCTCGCGTCTGGCACGCACTCGGTCTCGGTCCTGTATCGATGATCTTACGCCTCGGTCTCTTTTCCGCTTGTAAACCACCCCCTGCTATCTGCGGTCACCAGGTCCCGGCGAGCCAAAGCTCATCGAAAGGAGTCTCGTTCTCTCCTCTAATGCGAGGCATTGTACGTCTAGTTAACAGTGATCCGCCCAGCGCAACGTGATTCATTTTTTACTTCCACGAAAAGTTTTTGATTGATCGGAAATTAGGGACTTTAAATACCACCCCGGGGCATGACACGTCCGAATGGAGATCGTAATCGATCCATCGGCGTGGGGCGAGGGACTCGGACTTTCTTTGTGAGAGGCAGAGCGACGATACGAGTATACATAAATTCACCACCGGCCCGGCGTCTCCTGCGTTTTCGACTTTGGCTCCTTCTTCCTTGCCAATTGACGAGCGTGAAGCGTTCGCTGGTTTCGTGGATGATGCTCGCCGTAGCCCCTCGATTACCCATAAATCTGGGCTAAAGGTTTGAGACCAACGACTTAAATGATGGACCGTCTTTCTTCCTTTCCTTCCTCGGGGTGATGCTCAACGGCAGGATCACCTTGAGCAACCGCGAATGGAACGCAAAATGCCTTCGACCGATCGTGCACTTTTACGGGTTCCTCGACTGTTGGTAATTACTGGTATTCTTTAAACGCCAATCATTTTCGAGGCGTCCGCACTAAATCATATAAAATCGAATCCATCCGTTCCCGCTACAATAAATAAATTATATCTCTTATAGGGGATACGGAACAGTGTAATGTCGAACGGCTCGCGGGAATCGAACGACAAAAAAAAGAAAAGAGAAAAACGGAGGGACCAATTTAAAACGCGCGGACGCGTTGAAGGCGGCTATTGAACGAAATGACAGTAACTGTGTACAAATATTGGACCCTCGCCGAGACATTATTGAAAATGATTTGCAAAGTAATGACAGTGATGTAGCAGATGTCGAAGATAATAATGTTAAGAAAACTGTTCGAAACGCGCGGTTGTTGGCCGACATCTGCAATCAAACTGATCTGGTTACAGGACAAAATGTTTCCGATATGTCTTTTTTAATCCCATTTTCAGCGGCTCGATGTAGCTTCGTTGAACAAAAGTGTACGATTAACGACGTTCGTTTGATTCCCGGCTATATTCGGAACGTAATAATTAGTTGTTATCGTACGCGAGTTTCGTAAGAGTGCCCACGAAATAAATGAACCGGACGATCAGTCATCAATGGCTGGTAACAATTGGTATGGTCATTCGACGTTCTCGGTATTCAAAAGATCTTATCCGATAACAGCCACGACAGTTTCACAATAAATCTTCGTCGTTACCGTATCTCCGAAAAATCTTTTCAATTCCAAATATCCGTTGGGTGCCCCGACCTATCTCCCACTTCTCCGTACGAGCCGAGGAGAGTCGATCACACGCAAGGTCTCGCAATTAACGAATCAGATACGGCGCGACATCAAAAAGACAAATGACCCCGGCGAGATGGGAGCGGATAAATGCGTTCTTTTTTCCCCCCGGTGCCTCCTCCACCCTTCCCCCGTCGCCCCTCTTTTTCTCCCAGCTCGCTCGCGCTTGACGAGTATGAATCGGGGATCTGATAACTGAAGAAACGGTTCGAGCGTTCGGGAGTGTGGGGCAGCTGAGAAAGAGAAGGCGGCGGGAGTGGGAGGGGGCGGAGGGGGAGGGGGAGAGGGAACCAGGCTGAAAGAAGGGTAAGGAAGGTGGATGAGTATGAAAATTATTCTTTGGATGCGCGTACGAGGCGCACACTTGTCAAGATGGCGCATGGAATTAATTAAATTAAGCCTGCACCTCCCTCGAAGAAGATAACCTGACTGACAGAGACGACGATTCCCCGGTTGACCGAAGAAGGAGAGGGAAAAGATGCCGGCAGGGGGAAACGAAGACCGAGAGGGATCTTCGGTTCGACATCGAGTGCAAGTCATTCCAGTCATTGGCTGCTCCATAGGAATCTTAGTCGTTAGTGTGCACGCGTTCGAACGGACGAGCATGTGCGTGTGGGTGGACGAGGTGTGTTTTGACGTTTGCCCTCACGCCAGGTATTCTCGTTCCTTCGACCCTGTCGTGTCGGAATTTGTGGGGTGCGGAACGCTCTCCTCGCCGGCCTCGTCCGAGGATTTCATCTAGTTCAAGAAATGACATGAGTAATTCGTTTTGAATACGTAATGACCGAAAATCGATCATTAGTTCCTTATGGCCGGGCATTACTGTTCGAAGAATTCCGAACGGTGTCGAGGAAACGTTAAAACCTGCATGCGTATCTTCAAATTATAATACCCCGCATTTTGTAATTTTAAGACCGAAGAATAATGGCAAGAAACGAACGTAACCGTACGTAATAATTTATTTCGGCAAAAAATAATTTAATTTAAATTCCCAGAAAGATAGAGTAAATATAACCACAGTTGCTGAAATTGTAAATTATAAGCATAACGGTTGCTATAAAAACTGGACACCGAGTCACTCGGCAATTGCTTCTTCTCCCTTTTTATTAACATTTCTGTGTACTCCTCTGTGCGCTATTCTGCTCGTCACCTCAATTACCGTTGTACATCATCTCCGAAGGTTTGCCTTACTTTTATTGTGACAATTACTTTGTTATTACAATAAAATGATAAATACGAGTGACAAGGTAACCGTGGAACGCAAAAAGCTAATAAAACGGAATCATAACGTTTGCAACGCGATGAGTGCCTTCGACAACATCAACGAAATCTCGCTTCCCTACCGTTGTATCGCGAGTTGCTTAAACCGAAGCTGATCGCCTGACACTGCGGATCAAATTCCGAAGCAGGGCAGAAAAAAAAACGAAAAAAGATGCAAGAAATTAACGAACGGCTAGCAGTGTGATATTGCAGTTAGGTGATACGTACCTGAGCAATACCGGCTTGTTGACACTTGGCCCCTGGGCCGCTAAATCGCTTTGGAGTTAAGCATCCGAAGGCCTAAACGACTCTCCCCTGCAGAGCGAGAGAATAACACGGAAAAGAGAAGAAAGAGAGGAAGGGCGAAGAGAACCGTGAGTCCTCTTCCTCTTTCGCCAGCGAGCTGAACAGAGAAAAAACTGAAACAAGGACAGAAGGAACGCGAGAAGAACGGCGAGTTCCTGGGATAAAGGATGCAAATGCTCATGCCAGCCATCAAAATCTAATTAACCAACGAAAGAACGGTGCCTGCGTGAAAGCCAAAAAGGCTCCAGGAAGAAAAAGTCTCGGGTGAAGGTTTAGCAGTTCGAAGGTGTCGGGGACCAGTAAGGTTCCCTTATGCATATGCCGAGTTCCTTCCACCCACTCTACACCGTCGCTTTAACCTCCTTCATCCGAGTCTACATGGGGCGAGAAGACCAGAACAGAGAAATCTCTATAGCAAACGTCGTTGCGAGCCGGGTTTATGTCGCTCGCCGCATATAACACCCTGCAGCATGAAATTCGTCGGCATGTAACGGGGGTCCTAAATTTCGAGTGTGTACTCCTGAAGGAAGTGTATGGAATCGAGTCGTGCTTAAAGTTTATCTACGATGGCGCTCGTACGTTTATTTATCGAGGAATATATCTCAACTTCGTCGCGTAAAATACGGCCGGTTATGTTTCACACAATAGCGACTATCGCATAAGTTTTGAGCGAATAATTTATATTACTTGGCCGTGGAGTTTTATCGGACGGGCCGGAAAATCTTCGGGGAAAATCAGTGGCCGGACCGACTCTGCAAAATAACACGCGCTCAATTTATTAAAACGGTACCGGGAAAGTACCTCGATTAAATTAATTAAACGCTACCGGTCGCGCGGTATTCCAACTTCGTTTCTTTTACGGAAAACTGGTAATTCTATCGCTCCTTTTCTACTTTTGTTATTCAAATAAATGCAGTCCCGGCGCATTTCTGACTGATAAATTGAAACTTCGGGTAGCTACGATATTCAGTACTGTGTAAGATTCGGTATTAATAGAGAAATCGTACGTCGAACTTCGGAATAAATTTCATTCAAGTTGAAGGATTTGCGGTTCGAAGTCGCGGAACTAGTACCGAGTTTTTGCGATACCACCTGCACGCCGTGTTACATGTTAACACAAGTAGTTGTAGCTTCATTAATATTATTTATGCAACAACAGATCTACAAACCGGATTAGTCGGGCTGGTTCTGATTTCTACACGGCTTCGTTCCGTTTCCTTTCAACTTTCTTATCGCACACGCTCCACCGTATTTCCGCATTTACCATTGTAATCCTATTTCCATGCACAGTTATTCCAGATACTAAACTTGTATCGCTAGACATGTCTATAGCACGATCAAAGGGGATCGGAGCAGACTTCACCCTTTACATCCATCTCGAGCAACCTCGGCGTTTAGCAACCACGCTACGATCTTTGTGATCTGTTCTGCTCAATACCGAAACACGATAATTTGAATACGTTTGTCAGGTCTAAGTATCCAGATTCGATTCTTATACACAAATTCAGTAATAATTTTTCAAAGTAGTTAAGAAGCAGTGTTTGGAAAGCAAACCTACGCGATCTTCGTACAACGTACAGATATTTAATTGTCCGTCTTCCGTTAATCCTGAGTCATCGAAGAATCCTGGTAATTTCTCTCCGGCACTTATTTCTCAAAGACATTAATTATCAGTGTTCTCATTTTCTAATCCCAACATCTGTATTCGCACAAACTCTGCCCTATTCATCCAACAGCCAAGTCATGTTTCCCTGCTAAATACAGTTATGAATACGCACAATCGTCCATAATTATTCGAACGTATCGGGAAGAGGAAAATTATGGTTTCAACACAAAACACATTTACCGTTAGAAAATGCGCGGTCAAAGCTACAAAGGACCTCCGATAAATTACAAAGAATCTAAAAACGCTCGATCACCGCGACCGTTTGATTTGCCTTTTTCCCAAATTTTTCTGAATTCCGTTGTACCTCGGGACGAGGTAACCAACCGGGGATAAATTTGATCCCCGCGATGGTTTTTCGGCGTGAAAGTACGCCTTGATTCGGGAACCATTTTGGATGCCGATCTCCGGCCAGGTGGACCACGGATCGGCAATCGAAGATCGAAGTAGTTTCTGATGTCAACGACTGCGACCTCCGGCGTCTACCGCGGCCTGTTTCCAAGGATAATTCGCGATTCATGTCGGCCGTAACTCTTCTTTCTCTTTCTCCTTAGCAGAGCTCTCGCAGTCGCGTCCCTGCCCGGAATTACAGGCGGATTTACAAGGAGCGGCGAATTTACAAGCCGGCCAAGAGTGGCCTTTCCTGTTAGCCGATGCCCGCGCCGAGCCCTGAAATCGTTGGAAAGTACCGAAAAAGCAGACCGCGAGAGAGCACAGCCGGGGTATTCGAAAAAAACGGCCGACCGATTATTTTGAACACGTCCGGCCGCGATGCAAAGTCGCAGCGCGCGATCGCTCGCGCCGCGCCGTGCACGCTGCAGCCTTAAAAGTTCTGTTACGTCACGGCGAAAGCGAATAGAATGCAGCCCCTATAATTGCTCAATTTATCTTCGTGATTATCGTAATTCGGCGCTGACGAGCCGCTGAGAAACAACGCGGGAATCCGGCGAGCGTCGGTTAAATTCGAATCGAGCGGAGTTTCGGGGGGCCAACGAAAAACCTCGGGCGTCCCACGTGCCTCCACGCAGCCGCGAAAGAGAACTTTCGATAAACAACTGTTGCCTCTTAAAAGTCACATTAAACCGAATAACACACAATCCCGGTAATGGCTCAATTTATCGCCTTGATTATTGTAATTTCGCGAACGCCGAACGCCGTACCCGGAGGAACTATTAAGCCGACGCGATGCGTAATAACGATCCTACATCGGGGATCGATTTGGAAACGTTACGTTTCGGCTTGGACGCCCCGAGAGGAGAGAATAATTAAGACGTCGCGAACGTGGACGTTGGACGTGGAGTATAATCGATTTAAGGTTCGTCCGTATAGCGTATGTACGTCCCGCGGGACCGACCCTCGATAAAATAAAATTTCACTTTCGATCGCGATAAAAGCGTAAACAGACGGATGGTTCGATCCTCGACGTCGAGGAAGACGAGCACCGAGGACACGCCCTAGAATTTCGTCGGTGTTCTCCGTTACTCCGTTTCGCCTTCTCCGGGTTCTCTCGCGCGCAATACATCGACATTGTCGCGACGGACACCCAGTATAGTCGCGGGCGTCCTAAAACAACAATGGAGGCATTAAGATGATCTACGGCCAAGTCGCTTGACCCTCTGATTCAAAAAAGGTGTTCGAATCCATTCGACGAAGGAGGAGAGAAATAGAACGGGCCGCTGGATAGAAAGAAAGACGAAAGAGGAACCGAACGAGCAAAAGAAAAGGAGAGAGGGTTCGGGTTCGTACGTGTGGGTGTCAGCTTAATGTTCCCGGTCGCGTGTGTTGGTGGCCATCGAACGACTCAAGTGTGAGTCCAGCCTTTAACTTCTTCTGTATGGGAGCGCGGCCGCGCAAGCCAGCGAGCGTATTTTTGGGCCTGATTAAATATATATTAGAAGTGAGAGAAGAGTTGGGAGAGAGGACTCGCTCACGGCGGGGGGTGTGGTATTTTTTCAACAGAGCATGCAAGTGAGGCATCCACGGCCAAAGGGTGCGGTCCAACACCGGTACCAAAAATCCTGAACGAACTGTTGCGTCCCTAACAACGCTTTTTTCTCGATACGATTCCGTCCACAGTTATTCGTACAGCAGATTCCGAGTAATCCAAAAATCTTCGCGGATAAGATTCACCATTAAAGCTCCGAGACGACATTTATGCCTTCGTAACGAAGTCTTTAAGTTTTGTTTTTATTCAACGTGGTCGTATGAAAACGCAGCGTGCATCGCGACGAGGCTGCATTTGTATCGCGAGATAAACGGAACAAGATTTATCGAAAACAAACCTTTGTCCGCGCGCACCGTCACGATACGAATCGCGAATACGCTTTTGTTTATTCACCGTCCCCGGTGCCCTTCGCGTTTTGCATAGCAGAAGAAAAATGAATAGTCGATCAACGTAATGGATAGATTATGAAGAGAAATGGACGGGCAAAAGGAAAACTGTGATTCACGGGACAATAAGCGAGCACCGTAGAAACGAATGCTGAATTAATCATCAGTTTTACGCTGTCATTAAAGAGCAAAGGAATATCGTTAGCAGGGATGATGTAGGTCACCCTCTGCTGCGATTACGCGTCTCCTCGTTTGGAAATATGAGGAAAGTGCCCTCCCAAGTAGCGACGACGGTGTCGCGTCTCCGAATTTATCTTCGGCTCATTAATAAGGGACGACAAACATCGATAAGGAAGTAAGGGCTCGGCTAGAATGGACTAAAATGAAAGGAACGACAAACGAGTGTCGGCGGAAACCCTGCAGCAGGTAGCTTCCACTACGTGTAGGATATCCTAATCGCGTTCGTTGGACATCAGTCATTAACGTGCTACCGGGTGTTCACGAAAATGCTCGATTGTCCGTCGAACCCATCGTGAATAACAAAATCCATCTTCGATTTAACCGACGGACACAGGAAATGTATTATGACTTAAGGACGATAAACAAAACTGATTGGGGAAAATGACGACTTATTTAACGCCGACGTTGCTTCTTTAAATATTCATTGTGCGTCGCAAAATCGAATCTGAAGGGAACTTCGGATGTTTATGTGCGTGGAAAACATTATCCCAAACTATCGTTGCGTTCGATCGAAAAATAATCTCTCGAGGGTAGTGTTTTATATTTTATCAAGTATTGTTTTGTGTGTATTCTTTTACCGTCCAAAAGGAGAATATTATACGTAGCTAGAGACGGTTAGAGAGGAAAGCGGGAGAAACAGGGGACGTTATTGTAGCCAGGTCTCTGGTCAGATAAGTCATAATAGTGACTCGGCCGACGTTGTTAATAGTCAACGGAGGATCACGCCGAGATAGCGCGCTAATGCACGCATTTATTTGAAATATTAAACCTCGAGGAAAAGAGAAGGAAGGGGCAGAGATCCTCTTCTTGTTCTGCCCCTTCTTGAGGGACCATCTCCAGTGGGAGGAGAGACACGAGAAGAGAAAATTATAAATGATGATAATTAACGAAGATCTTAACCGCTCACTCCGTGACTTTACGGGCGCGACTGTGTGCATTCAGAAGTTCTACATTGAAAGCCTACCGTCTCGTTCGGATCTGACTTCGCAAAACCTCTCGAGCAAACCTATTCTTCCGATTTGTAAATAGAACGCGATCCATTTCTTTCATTTCGTATAAAATTTAATTTGTAAAGAGAAACGTAAAGCGATGCGAGTAAAAAGGGTTTAAAAAAGTGTTGCGCCAAGTTCGAGCCAGACGATGTTTCGCGTTCGATAAAAGGACCACGACGGTCGTTTATAAGAGTCATATTAACCACACGTGCAAACGCGTTTAGTCTTTTTCTAAAGGCTCTTGATAATTGTTTTTCCTTCATCTTGTGTCGTGTTCGATGGACTAGCAGAAGAATCCCAGACAGGCTGATCGAATCAACACTGAGTAACAGTGATGCCACTACTCACTCTTGTTCTCTTCTTCTCTCTCCTCCTACTTATTAATGTGCTCGAACGAACAGATAATCCTCACAATCATCGTCGATGCATTCAGAACCCTCTTACGCTATCTCTCGTTATTGAATATGAGTGATTAATTAAGAACATCTCGCAACCTGCTGATTCGCCATTCACTCCCTCCTCTGCTAAAAACAAACTTTGAATATCGCGCTCAAGGACTCGCAAAGAGGGCACATAATGAAATTACTTTTCACCGGGAACGCACCGGCCCTCGATCACGAGGAAATTATGCAGATTTCTCGCCGGTCGTGTACCCCAATTATCCACCCCGATGCCCCGAATCGAAACATTAACGAAACGCGATCGCGAAGAATTCTATGACTATTCCATTCTCGATGTTCTCCACGGACATCCGTAAAGACCCTTTGTTTCGCTCTTGCATCCCAACGGAGTTCAGCTACATAGAGACCTTGTTACAATGACTCGGAAAAAAGAGGCGACGACGAAGACAACTGATACAATATTCATTTACTGCTACGTGTGCCTATGTTTCATAATGTCACGGTGGAAAGAGCAAAAAGAGACAGATGAAAGAGAGTTGCATTCAAATGAAGGAATGCCGGGGGCGGCGGGATGGGGGGAGGATAGGTGGGACCCCGGGATGACACTTCTCTTAGGTGATTTATACTCGTTGGTCGAATGACCATCATCTCGTGGAAAGATCTACAGGATCTCAGAGTCGCTTAGTTAATCTTTGGGAGAAGGATAGTTAGTTCCTAGGATGACGACCGGGGGGATACAACAGAGACTTAACGCAAAATGCAGGCCCTTATGTAACACGAAACATATAATTCTACTATACATTCGATACTCTCGGCTGATACTATCATTTATTTAAACATCGATGCTCGCTAAGACCGTTTATAACCGTAAACTTGCGTTTCTCGTACGAAATTCAGAAATTATATTCTTCCTTTACATAAAACAAAAATTATCATTAGACTATAAAATAGAAAACTGTACGATTTACTTTCGATGCTAGTACATAATTTTATTCAAGAATTTTAATTTGACGTTCCGATTTTATTCCTGCATTGCACGATGCAACAAAGCGTAGAATCTACGCGTTCTTTGTCACGGCATACAAATCGATATAACAGTTTGTACGTGGTTTCAACTACTAATAAGGTGACACTGCTAAGTGCATATTCGTCGACGCAAATAAGGTTGAAATAGCATAGGGTGCACGCCGACATTAGGTTAAAGCTACTTCTCTCGTTCCTTCTCCAAGTTGAGTACACGAGTACTCGCATTAACTGTGTAAACAGCTACTCGACTAACAAGTGGTTGGATAAGAATTAGTGTTTTAACGCCAAGCAGGAGACGCGAAAAGGAAGAAACGGAAGTGGCGTCGCTGGTCTCGAGTATCACCAACCGGATTTTTGCTATTTCCCCTCGAGCATTCGTCGGGGTTTTTTTGGACTCACCCGGCAAACTAAAAGATACGTGAGCCAATCTTGCAACGAAATATTTCATTTCAGGGCGAAATCGCGAAACATATTTTTCTTGCGCGTTTCAAAAATATGCATGGAAAAATCTGATTATTAGAATTTATTAGCTTTGTTTGAGGATCGATACGATCAGAAACCGACAAACGTAAATTACCAGATGTAGAAAGCAGTTGTTTATTAGACTATAAAGTGGCCCGCAAATTATGTAGATTGCGAAAGTGACAATATCTTGGATTATGAAAGTTATAAACCATGAATCTTTACGCTTGATTTGTGATCATTTTTCGCCAGCGACATGCTTCCGCGATAATTCGTGAAAGTCTCGTGAAAGTTACGAGAAATTAGAGGAAAATCGTTTTGCGGCCAGAATCTCTCGCTTGGCTACACGCATCGTTGATTATTAATTCCAAGCCTCTCGCGGTTCGCGGTGTGTTCGAGATAAGACTATCAAAATTTTATACCTGTCTAATTTATGCGATGATTAATAGAGTTAAGAACCAACAGGAGATAATACAAGTTCTTAACGCTTGGCCCACGCAGAGCTATTTCCAATCTATCTTCATGACGCTTGGCTTCAATCATTAGTGGAAGGAAATGTGTCGGTTATATCAGATTCCCATAATTACCGGAAGTGAAAATATTGCGTATTAAATACGACGTTGAGGTAATATTGCAAGTAAGTAGCGAGTATTCACAAAAATAAGACATTAATATACAAGAGACATGGAAGAAGTATGTTATATCTAATAGACGACAAAAGCAGTAACTCAAGAAAAGGGAACATAACACAGTTTAACACGGTTTAAAAATTGAGATGTAACTTGTACGTAAATAAACGACCGCCGCTGTACGTTTAAGAGCACATATTATTTTAAGAAGATCAACCAAGCATAATTTAAAATACGCTGGGGTTTCGTAAACGCGTAAAATAAAGAAAATTGAAAGGATTTGATCGGCCGAGTAAAAGCTGCCCCGATGCGCATCGAAGAGGACGGTTCGCGTGCCAAAAAAGAGGAGGCCTGATTTCACAGTCATCGGTGTGGGAAACACGTCGAGTTTGAGGCTAACGAAGCTGCAGGCATGTGTACACACAAAGTCGATGCTGAGAGTTCACGAACTGTAAAGCGGAGGAAGGAAGAAAAGAGGAGGACGCGGATGAGACGGAGTCGAACGTAAAAGGAGACGAGAGCAGAAGAACCGGCGCCACCCTTCGAAACGGAGCCTTGTCCTCGTCTTCACGGTGTGCAAGCTCGCGCGCCAACTCGCGGGGGTAAACAGACGAAATTATATCGAAGAAAAATTACCCCGAGATAATAGTGATTAATGATCTGCTGGCACGCGCGTGTGCGTGGACAGGATTGTGTGCGTGCTTGTCGGTACGTTGATGCCCGGTAAAATATGATACTTGCTAAACTCTACACCGTCCTCCTTCCCTCTCTGTTCCTCTTCCCGTCTGTTCCCTCGGTAAACTGGCTCGCCATCCGCCGTCCAGTTTGGCGACAGCCAGAGGAAGGCCCGAGGAACGAAGAACAAGAAGAGGGAGTGGAGGAATTGGCAAAGAGTAATCTTCTCTAATTAACACATTAAGACTAATCAGAGCCAGTTGGGTTATTCTTGTACGAGGGCCCACTCGCCTAGATTTAACGTTCCGCCTAAATTAATTCTAATTATTACCATGCCCGTCGCGAGTCGTATATTGGGATCAACGTCGTTTCGTCGGTCGAAAACGCCGCGACGAGTCGCGGTCTGGGCATTAATCATCTTTTTCCGCGAAGACGTTCTTTCGGAGGGGGGAGGTAGCGTTATTTCGCTTAACTAATTCTATTATCTCTCGGAAATTCGAAACCACTGTCGCGCAAAAGAGATTTCGTTTAGATAGCGAGACAATAAAAGAGTCTCGCTGACCTGCGTATCTTTGCCTCCCATTTTCGCGTGGAATCGCGAAAAATACACCACCGTGGAACGATGGAACGGAACGAACGCGGATACGATATTTTGGAAATTAATATACCTACGTTTCGTATGCAACTCGTGGTAATTAATAATCGTCGGATGATCCTTTGTACGTATGAACGAGTTTCCAAGAGACCTTCGTGGACGAGCATAATAGTGACCATACGAAAAAATGAGAGCTGAAGATCACCGTCGAGATCTGACCCGAGATAGCTGCCCGGGCCTTATACATTCAAGCGTGCCAGAGGAGCGAGTACATCTCTACCTATGTAAAACACGTGCCCAGAAAATATTTAAACCAGTTCCCTCTTCTCTCTGAACCCCCTTTTCTGGGCCACGAGGTACGAAGGGTCAGTCATTGTCATTGACAATTCAGTCGCAGAGCGTTTGTTTTTACCACGCGAAACGATATCTTCCTCCTCTTGCGTCAACCTCTTTTTATTTGTCACGAGATTTACAAGCGAGCCGGCGAAACTCGCTCCTATGATCGTGTCGCGAATGATACTTTGTACTCGTCACGCGCGAGTAAATTACAGGAAGTTGGCCACTTCGGAGCAATAATAATATTACCGATCTTGGAGAAAAGTTTGTACCGATATTCTTAAATTTGTACCGAGCGATATCGAGTTCCTTTTATATGACGATGATTTTAACGTATACGTATGAGAGAATGACGTGTTACGAGGATAGTACTAAATTTCAGTGAGCTAATAAAATTCAATATTTGGCGCGGAAAAGATAGGATACATCTTAATACTGCTAAGTGTCGCATTATTCGCTCTCGTCGTCGTAACTACCCAATGCTTTTCTCGTATGCAATAAACCAGAGTTTCTCAACTCCTCGGGATCCGCGAACATGCGTGAAAATACAGTGACTTATTTAGAATATCCAAAATATAAACAGTTGTAATTAAATTATATACAGGGTGTTCGACCACCCTTGGGAAAAATTTTAATGGAAGATTCCAGAGACCAAAATAAGACGAAAATCAAGAATATCAACTTCTTGATTAAGGCTTCGTTAAAAAGTTATTAAAAAATTTCAAATCATTCTGAAAAAATTATTTTTAGCTGCGGGGGTCAATTGGAATCATTTTTGGTGAATAGACATACCCTCGAAATCCTACGCACTTTCGAGAAAAAAATTCGAGTTGGTGGACAAATTTTTCGACAAAATTAAAAAATGTTAAATTGTTCTGAAAAAATTATTTTTTGTTGCAGGGATCAATTACAATCATTTTTGGTGAAGAGACATACCCCCGAAATCCTAACCATTTCAACAAAAAAAATTCCTTACCGAAAATATAATTTCAGGCCAGAAATGTCTCCCCGAAATTGCATGCGTATCTTTGAAACGGCATAACTTTTGAACGGATTGGAGGATTTTAATGTTTCAAAAGGCAAACAACGCATCTTTTCTTGAAGAATATGTAGAAATTCCAAAAATGATCGAAAACTTGTTCTTTAACCCCGTGAAGTGAGAAAACCCCCATAAAAGTGGTACAATTTTCAAACGGCCATAACTCCTAAAATAGTGAATATATTTCAATGAAATTTTTTTCTAAAATAGTGCTAATGGGTACCTACAAAAAGGGATTAGACAATTTTTTTGTAAGGCGTCAAACAAAGTTACTAAAAATCAAAAACGAATTTTTAAGAAAAATCGACAGGAGGTAGGTGCCTAAATTTTTCGACGAAAAGAAAAATTTTCAAATCGTTCTGGAAAAATTATTTTCAGCCGCGGGGGTCAATTATAATCATTTTTGGTCAATACACGTACCCTCGAAATTCTACTCGTCTTCGAGAAAAAAATTCAAGTAAGTAGACAAATTGCCGTTCAACTGGCGGAACTTTGAACGTTAGTAACTTTTTAACGAGACCTCAATCAATAAATTGGTATTCTTGATTTTCGTCTTATTTTGTCATCTAGAATCTCCCATTAAAATTTTTCCCAGGGTTGGTCGAACACCAAATACATTTTGACATATATTGTCGCTAATATTTTACTAAAACCTCGACGTACTCCAAGAAACTTCAAAACCAATTTTCTAGAAACTGAAATCTCGTACGAAAGAATTTTATTTATTTTTGCAATCATCTTTATCTCGGTTGTGATTCTCGGACACCCTATATACAGTAACTATTCTCTCCGCAAGTCCGTTACGCGGTTTTGTCTCCCTCTCAACGACGTATTGTGTTTATATCGAGCGAGACACATAATATGGCATCGACTACAATTCATAGTGTAATATGGTAACGGAGACAATGTGTTACAGAGGGTGGTCCAGTAACTGGACAGAACTGTTATGAAGTGTGGTCAACTAGAAACAAAATGCTTAATGACGGAAATATTAGTCCATTTATATGATAATGCGTTTCCAGCAAATGTAAAGTGACATCCTAAAGTACACGAGTGCCGAAATAACTTTTTTAACACTAACTTTTCTTTAACCTCTTCCCGCCCTTGGCTACATATGTGGACGTTTAGTTTTTTTTTTTTAAAAAAAAGAAACAAAAGAAGAAAAAAAAATCGTCCCTGAAGAGGTTAAAATAATCAAGATAGTTCTTTTTAATAATAATTCTTTATACATCTCTTAGACATTATAAGAGCAAATAAGAACAAAATCTCTTAACTCGAAATGTTTGAAGAAAGAATCTTACAGGCAATATTATTCATAATTTATAAACGTAGGTTTTGCAACATAATATATTTATTGATATAAAATGTCGAACGCAGACAATCCGTAACGGTCTTTGATTCGATCTTTCTTGCGACGACAAAGACAGCTCAAATGTCACATTAACAGGGTAATATAAAAGTTAATTAGGTTAAATATATGATCATCACTTGAGTGTCGTTTAAATTTAATCACGAACGATGTCGTTAATATTCTTCAGGTGATTGATACAATTTAAATGATTATGCAGTCAACCTACGTATCATTTACAATAGACACTCTCATAATTACCGCTGTCAGTTTTACGAACGAGATTCTTGTCATTATTGCTGAGCAACTACGAAGAAACTGGTACGCGAATTTCAGTTCGTGCAAGAAAAGACTAAAAAATATATTTTGTATGTATGTACACATGTCCTATCAGGTATTTCGATCTGTCTCTGTTCTATGAATTACATTGATCAATAATCAATAACAGTACAACAACAGCAAAAGTGAACGATCTGTATAAATACAGTGATACGAAATATTTGTTTCATTCCTAACCTTACATAATATTGAAGGCCATTGTATGGCAGATTGAATTTATCTTGGTACGCGATTTTATACGATATAAAAATATATTTAGTATTCTCTCTAAAAAATTAAAACTGTTTGTTGAAAAATATTACAAACGTATGAAGCAACATATGCTATTATGTTCGCCGTACGAAACAATAAAACCTTGTTCATTTTAATTTTTCCGTATTACTTGGTTAGTACTTAACTGCATGTACACCTTGAACATTACGTTGTACATATTATTTTCTAAAATACACTGTAATTTATATAATTATACCGAATATTGTTATCACAACCAAAATAATGGAGTAAATTAGCGATAACAACGATAAAGATACATTCCAGTCCCCCCGTTTCAATTTATTATTTAAACGAATTGAAGCATAAAAAGTAAACTATCACGAGTCAAGTTCGTTCATAACATGTCAAGTTTGATTTAGAAAAAATTATCGTTCTATTATCCAAAAATACGTTTCTCCTTTTCCTGTTTTAGAAAATATATGTGTTGTATTTATAAAATATTCGAACTTTCCGAACATCCTTCTGAATAGGTTAGGTTTTATATATGCATACATGCGTGAGTACTTTACGCAGGATTGAACAGAAATGGTACTTCGTCATTAAATTCTCTGTAATTTTAAATCAATTGCATTTTGAAGAATAAATATATTTGATAATTTGTTCAGTTCATTATATTAGTCTCATGTATCACGCATATGCTCCTACATCACGCGACAATTTTCTAAACTATGTATTTTTTAATGCGATGCATACACTAATACTTAGTTACACGACGTACCGATGTTCGAGTTCACCTTCCATAAAATTGCACTTTTCCGATGACAGATAATCGCTTCTCATTAGATTCAACGACATATACGTATATATATATAAATTACAATTTTTAACTAGTCAGGGTACAAGTAATGAAACAATTGACAAACATTTTAATGCGCAGCAATTCGTTTTTGATCAATTGAGTATCGTTACTATTCAGATTCTATCTCTTGCCACTGTTTCGTATCTCTCGACAATGTTTACCACACGTTCATGCAAGCACGTTCTACCTACAAATAAAAAAGAATAATAAAACTTACGTGGACTCCAACCATTTGACTCCTGCTCGTACATCGTTGTAGCTTCGCACTAAACGTTTCAGCTAACGACATAGTATCACTTAAATCACATGCATTTACTCTTTAATTAACTCGATCACTGATAACAGGAACACGCTACGAGGAAAACGAACATTGTTATGCGATTTATACGACCGAATGAAAATAACCCTAGGAACAAACCTTCTGTAACTGGTATAAAAACGTTGGCCCTCTGGTACAACAGTGTATCGCCTGCCATCTATGGAGAGAAATAGCAACTAGTTTCTTACATAGAAATGCGTGTTTGCTTTCGTATTTACCACGCGTGCAGTTCATACAAAATGTTACAAACGTAATTAAAGTTCGTCATATAAAATTCAATGCTCGATACTTGCAAATACATATGTGTCTAATTAACGGTTCAAAGTCTCGATGTTTTGTTTCTTGAATTATAACCGCGTGTTGTATATCGCCTCTTTTACGATTTCTCGAATATGAAGTGAAATACCGTATAAATGAACGTGTGGTGCAGTTGAATGTTTTGGAACACGTTCGTTTTCCCCAGGTTTTGTCAAGTTCACGGCAAGTCCTTCAAAGTAATAGTGGAAGTATTCGATTGGAACCAAGGTTGACGATAAGGATAGTCAAAATTTTTAGATAATAATGTCTTAATGGAAATGTGCTTCGGCCATTTTTGATGTACATCGTATTTTCGGCTATTCTTTTCGACGTACATTGTACATCATATATATATATATATATACAGGGTGGTCCACGTAACTTGTGCAGCTCTATAACTTGCAAAATATGTGTTGTACGAACAAATTTTGTGTATATGAATGAAGAAACAGACTATCTTTAAATTTTCTGAAAATGTGTTATTTCTTAACCTTATATTACTGATGCATTAAAAATGTATATCGCTGGAATACTTTCGTCCATTACGAAAAGTGAAAGAAGGAATTAAATAAACAGTCAATATAAATAGTATTTTATATGCTACTTTTTATAGCACTGTTCAACAAACAACGCGATTTTAAATTGTTACGTAAAATACTATTCGGTAATAAATAGAATATATTTGTTAGCCTATTGTTTAAAAATGTATGCACAAAGCGATTATGGAATTATTTGTCTAGTATACTTTCGTTTCCATTGCATTTTCCAAGTAGGTATTTTACCTTAAGAGGGTGCACAATAGAGGATACTAAGTATGCGCAGATAAATATTAAGACATCCTTTAAAAGCTATTTCTATGAATAACAACTATTTCAGCTTTATATAGCTGGAGGATATAACAGGAACCTGTGACGTTCCTGAATAATTTCTCGAAACCGCGAGGAATGGTAGCCTGCCATTAAGAGCCAGGACGCGAAAGACGTTTTACCCAGATAAATATTTGAAATGTTCCCTGACAGTCTTGAGAGGTTCATTACGAGGGATTACACGACTCATATCGAGGACTTAGAATTCTCCTTTCGCGCGAGAAGACATGATCACAGTCTTTGCAAACTGATTCGAGCGTGGAAAATTAGTTCGCTGAGCTTTCATTCTTGGATTCTCAATACTCCCGTAATCACCCTCCTCTAAATGGCTTTTTCAAAAATTCATACTTCCATCAAGATATTACTACGCGATAAATATTTAGAACCAAACGAAGACTCGTCGCTACAGTTTTATTAAATCTAATTCCGCCAAGAGAAAATTTAAAAATAAAAATCGATTTTGCAAGAAAACTATCATTAGCTATTTCGTTGACAGAGGTTCAAACGACAAAATTCTGTTCCACAATTTCGATTTTACTTTGCACGAAAAACTGCTATTACCGAACGCGTCGTGTTTCGTACTGGAAAGTAAGTTATTTATATAAATATACGCTCGGTATATACATCAAAGGGAACATCATAATAACGTCTGCTCTGTAAATAACGAGGGAATTATGGAAATAAAAGATCCCGGTTAAAGGTATGTAAATCGAAAATCCTTGCGTCATTCGAATGCAATGACCACCCCGAAAATCCGGCGCGTTGTCTTTGCCCGTTTCCCTTGGGTGGTTTATTTTATTTGAGCGAAACCGCGGGGACATGTTAACATAATATTGTTCGGTAAAAATGCCCGAAAGTCTCGTCATTACACGATACCCGATGCGCACCGAATATTTAATGCGTCGCTAAAACCATCCATTAACTCCGGCGCACGCTGTCGTGCACGGCGTACCTACACTTTTTCATTTCTCGAGATGTTGATATGCATGCCCGCTGCTGCATACACGAAGAAATGCATAAGGGTATACGGACGGGCATACGTGGGCTTCGAATTCGGCTCAGCTAATATTAGCATCGCCGGAACGGTATAGGACAACACCGTTGGGGTAATAGGCATTTAAGGCTTAATGTATGCATTGAAAACTATTAGGTATTCAAATACTCGGATTGTATTACGCTACACTGTAATATCCGACTTCCTCCAGCGGGCCGCCTTCGACGAAATTGCCACTATTATTCTTATCATATTTTATTTATTAGCCACGCTGGCCTTAATCCACGTTAATAGTATCGGCACAGCCATCCGAGTACCCGTGATACCACTTACGGCCACGCGGAACAAATTCCTTTTTCAAGTATTGTACAATTTACGAGCGTATCGGGATAAATTTGTTTCGTTCGCTCGTAAAGCAGATATAAATCTAATTAAGAAGCAATCGAGTTTGCAAACTTTGTGATTGAATTTTACAGCGCCTCGAACAGTCGGTTTTTTTAATATTCTCGAGTGGCCAACTATCGATAAAATCAACGCGTTCACGCTCCAATGGGTTTTGCGTAAGCATGTTCGTATTAAGATTTCGCGTGACGAACGATGATTTAAAATAAAACTGTCGGTAAGAAAGTTTTTGTGGAATCTTTTAAACGTATTAGTATAAATGATGGGCCCTGGACGATCGTCCGTCTTGTATCTGGTATATAACGCACGCGGATTGGCAAAGAACGCACCAACGTGTAATCAGACTTTCATTGCGCGTATCGTGGTAGTAATTTTAATTAACACCGTGTTGCAAGAAACCTGCGCGAACTCTAATACGAAGGTCGTCGATTCTTGCGGAGGCCTCTGGTCCGATTCGATTCGCTGTTACAAAACTCGTTACACGACGGTCGGTGTACCGAGGCTTCTTACAAGACAGTGGCCGTGCTCGACGTTGAAGAAGGCGTTTCGCTTCATTAACGATAAGCCCTTTTTCCTCGTCGTTCCCGTACCCGACGAGTTTTTCTGCGCCGCATGTTTTTGACTTCACCCGCCTCGCAACTTCGCGGACCTACGGGCATTCCTTGTTGATCGTTCGAAATCAGCCGCGGTGCTGTCATTAAGAATAAATCATATTTGTAGGATGTACTGCCAAATGTTTACGATGATTATGATGGACTTACACGATCTCGTTACTCAAGATCGTCCACGATCTCGTGCCGCGTCTCGATCGTTCTCCAATAACTTTCGGCTTCGTTTGCGAACCGCGCGGAATTTAAAACCGCTGTTCGTCTTCATTAAAACTGACTCGTTCTCTGGTAATTTATTACGCGTGTTAATGTCTGGAAAATAAAGAATACCGCAATTTAGATTACTCTGGAGTCACAATGCCTGCGTTTCGGAGCGATTTGCCAGATCATCGTATTTAAATTCTCGTTGCTCTTCGAAGAGAATACCCCGTGGCGTTTCTTGAGTAAATCATCTTCCGCGAGGTCTTTGTAAATTGAATCGATTTTGCTTTTGGTGAAAATTATGAACGCTATAGAATATCAAATTTACAGAATATATTCTCAAGACTATACGTTAAGCATATACAATACAAAAATATTGATTCCTTATCTAGAATTATTACCCGTAAATTAGAATATTTTAGGGGAGACTCAAGTTAAATGCTGAAACGATAAGTGATCTGAACAATTTATTTATAACAGAAGACCTTGATGAAATTTTTCAACACTTTCCACGTATATTCTTTAACATTTCAAGAATAGTTATTCTTCATAATAATAATTATTCAAACTATGTTTATTCCATAATTAAATTAGAAATTTATTTCAAGAATGAATCATATAATTCTTTTGTGTTCAGAGCCGTGTATCTTCGACAATTTTGCATTTTTTAAGGAGGAGTTTCATTACGAGCAAAATGTCTTTCGATTTTTTATTCTAGATCAAAGGAAAAAAATGCTAGACTGCACACAAGGAGTAACATTTATTATTTCATCCAAAGTGAATAAAACGTAACGAAAAAAAGATATTAGTATCTTGAAATGTCAAAGAAAAGTGGCGAAAAGTTTGATCAGACCTTTATGCTGTAAAAAAATAATCAAATATCGCTTCTCGTTTTACCATTTTACACGAGTCTGCCCCCCTAAATCACGTGAAATTAATTTCCAAGACGAGTTCGTGATAAATTCTTGAAGATTGGATATTCCGTAACGGTAGGAAGGGGTGTCCTAAATTAGGGCCACTACGGTCCACGGACAAAGTCCACAACAAAGAATCGTATCTTTCGGTAAGTGTGTCAAGTGGTGTCGAGAGTGAAACGGAACCTCGAGGCTGTCCGGCAATTAATTTCGCGAGGTTTCGGCGAACAGGTCAGAAGAATCGTCGGGGGGGGGGATTCCTGAAACCAAGAACCGATATCGGATCTGGCCCTTTTCTGAGTGCCGCCCTTTTCCGCCCGATGCCGATCTAATTAATAACGGATCGGCGCCTGATGCTTTGCCCCCTGTCCAGCTCCTTCCACCTCTTTTGCCAGCCCCTTGTACTCTTACACAGTTAGTCCCGTGACTGGACAGCGCTTCGATTTAAATTGAAACGTTCGAAACAAAGGAACAGTGGAGAGCGCACGAAATTAAACAACCTGCAATATCTCGGGCAGACTGTACCACCCCACAAAGGCGCGTTCACACCCGATTAGGCACAACGTCCACATGCTCGGGAGTGATAGGGATGGGCGTCGGATGAACCTATCTATCGGTAACGTAGGAATGTCTAATAACGAACGTACCTCTCGCTTCGTCGAGCCACTTCGTGCATCGACTTGAATTCACTGAAAGAGATAGGGATTGTTACGGTATGCACGGAAATGTTCCAACCAGATTAAATATAATTTCTCTTCCGACGAATTGTTTGCGCGCTAATAAGCGTGCTGGGATCGTTAACTTCAACAACCACCTTTCGTGTATCACGTTGTTGGAAATAAGAAGGCGGTTATCAAATTTTCTATTCAAAAAATTGGAATTGCGAGAAACAGTCGAACTAGTCTGGGAAGCGAGACAGATGACCAAGTAAGGGTAAGATACAGAGGATGTGACCGATTATATCGCTTAATGAATGCACCATGGGCGAAGCAAACATCCGTTGCAGCACACACGTCATTTTGGTGATTACGACACAATTCCATCCATTATTCGACGTACCGGCGCTAAGCAAGCAACGAAGCGTACACAATGCCTCGGATTTTCATGCAATTAGTACCTCGAAAACCAGAACGATAAAATCTTACGAGATTCTGGTTTGATACGTTTATTTAGCATATATATTTATATTCTATTCTACGTAACGTAATCGCACGGTCTCTGGAACGGAATACGAATTGCACGCCTTTCGAGGATTAATTGTATCATCCGGAGCGAAACGGTGGCTAGAGAAATTAAAGTTAACTTCGCAATCAATCTGGGAAAACGCGTCTTTCGTGGCGCGCGTACCTTTGTGTAAAGAAAGTCGTTGCGAAGCGAGGATAAGAGAGACCGAGGGTTGGAGAATGAAAAGAACCCGGGGATGGGTCAGATTCCAGGGGGTTAGAGTTTTTAATCCGACGAGCCACCCCCGTGTAATCATTCCGTTTTTAAATTAAAGAAATAAAGGAAAGATCCCGGTCGGCGCGGAGGCTCGAGGCGACGGCGGAACTCATTTGCACTTAAAAAAATGACGAGCCATAAAACTAACACCTGGAGAACGTGGAGAATCGACGACGCGGAGAGAGGGAACGAGAATAAATACGTAGGCTGACGAAGGAATTTTAAGAGCGGGACAACCGTTAATAAATGAACGCTCGCTTTATCGCGCGGAAGCGATTCTGATCCCAACCATTTTCTCGTTTAAATCTTTAACGCTGTACCTGCCAGTTCCTTTAATCGGATTTTTAATTGGTGCGATTTGCGCTACATTAAACCCCCTTCGTCTCGCTCTGTATTTATTTTTATTATTGTACCCGACGTCTTTCGAGGCGGGTCGCTCCCCTCTTTACAAATTCTCATTAGACTCCCCGTTTCTCTCCTTCTTGATTGAGCTTGTGGTTCTTGACATACAAATTCCTCTATTTCTTCTTCAAATCTGTCGCGGAACAGACGAAATATGATCATTTTTCTTCGGTAGACACCACAATTTACAAATATATTATATAGCTGAAAGCTAACCGAACCTTACTGATAAGTTCGACTAGCAAATCTGGCACAAAAAGCAGCAATATTACCGAATTGTGGAACCAACTATTTTGTGTACATTTGAGTCCACTATAAATATAAGACTCAAAATGGCTGACAGTTCTGCTATTAAACGCTCGTTTAAACGGTCCAAGATTCTTCATGCAAACTTTGGTTGTCTTGTTTTACAAGAAGAGGGACAATAATGCACAAAAAACGAGGTTCGGTCTGTTTCGTCGTCGAAGAGCTAGTAAGGAAAGAGGGATGGCGGAACGGATAGAAACGCGACGAAAATCGACAGCGTCCAACCCCCTTCCTTCGTCCTCCGCTAACGAAACATCGCCGGAACATTGACGGTAGTAATAATCGCAATAATCACAATCGCAGCAGAGCGCGAGCCAATTTGAATATGAATCCAAGTGCGAACAATGTCATCGCGAGGTTGGGTGGGGGTTGGCAGGGGTTTATACGTGCCGTATCTCCCCCACAGATCGACTCCTGCCCGGTACTTGCTAACTGTCCGGGACTGTTAGTTAGTTAACTGGCCCGCCATGATGACAGTCACGTACTAGAGAGAGCATTCGAATCCGGAACTCTCATCAGAATCAGCGCTCGCTACGTTTAACCCGATAATTAAACTCGCCGCCACCCTCTGGCTCGTTCCATCGAGAGACTCTTCGTCCCTGCCCCTTTCGCCGTGTTCACTCGGAGCGTTTCGACGAGGGAAATCGTGCGGTCCGGAATTTGCATTCGCAGATTTCGTTTTCATCGGCGAGCGGACGTGTTCGCGCCTCTAATCCGGATTATTTCTACGGTAGTCGCTTCGCGTCAGTTGTGATTCATTATTCGGGGGGGCCGATGGCAGGGACGATGGTTATACAGTATCGGTTATTCTCTCGCTACAGCGGAATTATGTTTCAAATACGCTCGATTCACTTTTCACACGCTGGATACGTTCGGAACAACGACGCGTCGACTAAACGATTCTGTAGATAAAAAGGCATTGTTTCTTCGTAAAATACTATATGCACGCGGTACGATATTTCGTAAGAGTTAAACTTAAAATATGTTCAAACGTAGAAACTTTTAATAACTCTGTAACACGCGTTTAAACGATATCATAGTTTGTAATGTTCAATTTCGTAGATTGAACTTTTATAAATTTAATTTCATCGGTTCGACTCAACGTCGGGGTAAATTATACCACTTCAGGATGTAATGAAACAACAAAGTTGTTTAAAACAGTTTGTGCTTGTTGTCCGTTAAAGTGATCGTCATAGTTTTAATAGGAAGTTGGAGAGGAAGCCTACTTGGAGTCGAAGAACGAAGCCCGGTTAGTCTACACGAAGAGTAAGGCCGTGGATCCCATAAAAGGGTCGCGTGGCTGAGAAACATTCGCGAATTGGATGGTTAGGCATCGCTAGGCAGTGGCGATAGTGGTGACTGGCCCCAACAATTACATCCGAATAAAAGCAAATAAAATCCTTTTCGACAGGGTGGAAGTCGTCTGGAGTGGGATGGAGGACTTGCCTAGCGGGGGATGAGGGGTTAAAAACAAGACTAGTTCAAAATAATG
The DNA here is from genome assembly GCF_013123115.1 of Colletes gigas. NCBI lineage: Eukaryota > Metazoa > Arthropoda > Insecta > Hymenoptera > Colletidae > Colletes > Colletes gigas. The sequence continues at coordinate 229,020 of NW_025106659.1, read as the reverse complement.
GTTAGATCCGCTGTGGGAGATAGTTGCCAGGGATAATGGAAAAGAAACCGTTTAAAAATAGGACTTTAGGCGGTTGATTCGACCACGGTTCCGTGACTGCTACCGTTATGCTAGAATTCACATGCTTTATGTGTTGTTCTTACGTGTCCATACCACCTACATCGAACCGACTTAACCCTCGGTTACCTTCGTCGATTTTTCATTCAGTCGCTATACGTAATTGTCGTCGAGCTCTTTATCACTTCCGACACGTGATGCGAACGATCGTTTTCGAAACGTTCGCGAAATAAAATGGCGCGAGGGGAAAAAAATCCATAACCGAACGTCTCGCGAGCTTCGAAACTGGGTTAGAAACGTCAACAGGTTTCTGTTTCCGCGGCTCGAAGGAGCAATATGCCGCGAGTAAGTCGAGGGAGTTGAATAAAAATCTCAAAGACAATCACCGAGCATAAACTAAGCGGTGGGCATCGAAACGAAATAAGCGCAAGTAGACAAAGAACAACTAACTACATCTGTCGGTGAATGCGGGAACTTACCAGTGGCCGGCACCCTCCGTACGACCAATCGGGGGTTGGTTGCCTTGGACCACTTCTTCGTAGCTATCGCCGTTTCTTTTTCTCCCCGATGGAACCAGCCAAACGTGGCAACGGGACGGACAAGAACGGAGAAGGAAGGACCGACAGACTGTTTAAACGATCGAGGAAGAAAGGCGCAAGTCGTAGCTAACGTAGCGACGGCTAGTTAGTATGCATAGTGCGGGAGTTGGCTGGGAATGAAACGTCAACTCGAGACTCGTCATGCTAGCCTCGTGCTTTCATCCTTTCCAACGACTTTCGTCTCTACGGTTTCTCCATTTCTATCCCCGCTCGATCGAGCTACCCTCCGCGCACTCTCTGCCCGCAATAACGTCCACTCCGTTACAATTATTTCGATCGCTCCCTCTTGTTAAAAAGCGACGCGTTTCGTTGGAATAGATAAAGTAAAATCATTTTAATTTTTATTAAATCCTATTAGCGCGTTTACGAACTCGTGAAAATTACTTGAAAATTTTCGTGACGAACGTTCTGTGCATGGCGAGCATTGGTTTCTTAAAGAGTATAATCGGCTTTTCGAAGCACAGTAACAGCAATTGCAAGAGATCCTCATCAATTGTGAAAGGGTTAGAAGGTCCCACGAAGACGAGGGTTCCGTGATCACTTCGCAGGATCACCATTACGTTAGAACGCCAATTAGAGGGGAAGGGTGAACAAGCTGCAGGGCACTGGCTCACGCATCAGAGGGTAGTATCGCTTGAGTTAGTTGGTTAACAATGCTAATAATAACTCGGGGACGCGGCGAGATAGAAGAGAACCCTTTACTCCCGTTTGCTATGGTAGGAACTTGTTCATTTTGCTGAACCATGAGAAATCATGCCACTCGCTTTGTTTTAAAGAACGTGTGCGTACGTGCGCGTTGAAAAGGTAATGGACGTAAAGTCACGCGCGATGATACACGAGAACCGATACGCAGGCTGCATTTTAATTGTTTTAACTGCGCGTTCGGGCATGAATATTCTTTTATTCTTGAGCGTTATTAATTACGTTACATCGTTGCTTCCCGGGCGTGTAACAAGGAATACTTCGCGGAGCATAATGCATGTCATTTATAGGAGAAAATTGCATTTATCATCACGCCAACGCACGAAATACGAAGCGTAATAACACAGAGGACTCGAGTCCCTCCCTAGCTCGGTCGCTTTGTCTTTCAAAGTCAAAAGGCATCCAAAATTCCGCGGAAGCCACTGTCTCGGGGCTAGGAGAGGGGCTGATTCTCGAACCCAATTAAACCTCATTCATGCAGGGTTAATTATCATCCCCGCGGGTTATGCATGACTACGTACGCGCATATCGCGCCTAATTCGGCCAATCGGTATCCAGCGGTGGGTCGTTAGTCGCTTGTTTCGGGTATAATGGCGAGGTCGCGCTGCGAAGCGCATTACGATCGTGCATGATTTTACACAGTTCGGCCCCATTGTGCTGCCGTAATCACGTGATTTCGTTAGCGATCCTCATTGTTCATTCCGTGTGCCACGCTTGCGCGTACGCGTCGAATTTTTAAGTAATTTCTCATCGGCCGAGCCGTTCCCAACGAGTAAATACGATCGGATCGTTTAACGGCGACACGCGTTTAAAAAATATACACGGCTGCTCGAAGGCCGAACGTACGAGGAAATATCCATGATTTTCACAGAAACGCGAACCGTTTGCGCGCAAACGATAATCCTCTCCGGGGAGCCCTTTATGAATCACGTTTAAGCCAGGAAAAGTGTGCGAGCATACCTAAGGAAGATCTCATAGTACATCCGACTGTCCTCCTGGACACCGGGGGACTGATCTAGAGGGGTGTTAGCAAAGGAGACATCGAATAGAAGTAGCAGGTGAAGGAACGGGGAAGGAGACAAGATAAATTCAAATCCGGGACTCAGAAGTCTCGAACCGCAAATCACGTTCCACTCCCACGTATATCTATATATAGAGGATCATCTCTCTTTGACGCTGGCCAACCCCTTACACCGTTACACCCGTAGCTGTCATCCCCTTACTTATCCAATGTCGACCAGGAGACGACCAGGACGCGTCCGAGACTCGATTTCAAAAGACACGCGAGATCTATAGCTTCCCTTCCGCGCTCAAATTTGCAACGACATATCGCGAACCAAGCGTCCGTGAGTTATGAACGGGCCGAGGATCGTCAGATCGTGCTTGATTTACGCGTAGACGAGGAATATTTAGAAACGGTCGCGAAGAATCCAAGAATTATTTAAACGACGCGAGCATTCCATAGTATGTAAACGCGACGAACGTATTCGAGCATCATTTTTATCGTTCCCGGCGCGTTTCCTCCCGTATGATTTAAATGATCATCTGCGTTTCCATTTTGTCCACACGTACGCGCGATTACATGCACATGCACGATCGCGCGTTCGGAAAAACAACCATGTAGAACATCGCGGCGCGAACGTCATGACAAATTCGGAATAAACAAATGTGACAAGGCAGAATGGAAAATAACTCGGCTGACACAGATGGTCGTTGCTCAAGGGAGCAGATACGTGTGCACGTACCGTGTGCACGCGAATATGAAAGTAAGCGAACGAACGATTGCAGGTACAGGTGCGTCGGGCCTTTGCTTTTGGTCGCTGCAGAAGGATAAGCCTGTCTTTAAAAGAATTCCTTCGCGCTCCGACCGCAACATTTCTCCCACCGGAAGCGATACGAAATATTTCCAGTACCGTTACGAGATGTCACGCATGCACGGGAGGTTCGTTTTCCGTCGAAAAAAAAAACCGGTGCGACGGAAGGAATGAATTAAATTCGACGTGGCGACCATTTTGCGTCCGTACGCCGACAATAAGACGCGAACCGTTCCGCCAAAGAAATCGGTCATCGTCTATATAACACTACAATACCCGAGATGACCGTCTGTTGGTCCTAAAATATTTCAATTTTCGATGTGTTTCTACGGGCGTTGGAAAATAGCTATTAATATAATTTACGAGTTGCCATTTTTTCAGGAACAGTTCCGTTCGTAGATTAGAATCGATCGATGGTTTCTTGAGGGCAACAGAAACGCAGAAAATTCTCTCGTGGAAGATTTTCGGTACTTTAAACAATAAAGGATCGCTCTGCGTGTAAATAGAAGCCAGGCATGCACATGCAGAAATCCATATACATCGCGAAGGTGGTGCAATATTTAGAGAGCATGGGAATCGAACGTGTGCTGTGCCATCAATATACATGATCTATACACCATTTCGTTTCACTGTGCGTGTAGTCCTCTTGCGCCAGACTGCGTGCACGCACACGGTTACAAGGGGTACGTGTGTGTACGCACATGCGCGAACGATATCCGCGGTTACCAAAGTTACGCGAAGGTTCAGACGGAAACTGCCCCTCTACCCCTTGCCATCCTATTTCCAGAGGGCCGAATTTGCATACATACGACGTCACACACGGCCCGCTTTAATATCTCCGGCCACGACTGGAAATTAAGTCCCGAAACCCAAGCCGATGCACGCAGAACAATTGGACTAGCAAACGCCCGCCATATTCGTGATCGCGCTCGCTTCCGCTGTTTCACGCCGTAAACGCGACTGCTAGACCGATCAACGCGAACCGATAACGCCACGGGAAATATTGTGGTTATCAAGCGTCCTTTGGTCCACTGGACGATTTATCCATTAACAACCTTTTCGCAATTTAGAGGGATCGGATTAACCGCACAGCGAAATAAACGGATACTTAGGACATCGAGGAAAGGAGGCATCGCGAAACACTTTGAAAGGTTCGAAACAATGAATATAGCTAAATTTGTCTTCGTGGAAATTATAAAGTCAAACGTTAAAACGTTAAAATTCGTGAAAATAACGGAATTGTAAGCGTTATATCGTGCAGGAAGTATACTGCAAACATTGGATGTGGTAAGAGTGAAACTTCCAAGCATTGTTGAAAGTAAAACCATATGGTGGCAACATTGGTGTTGCGGAAGAGCAATATGGGGAGTGTGTTAAAAAAAGAAATGCATGGATCGTCGTTCCAAATGCAACGAAAAATCACGAATTCAGTGAGAAACATACTCTTATAGAGATATTTAGAAAAATGTATCTGTGCAGATATGCTTTATGTTCGAAAGATTTTGCCCAGATACCTGGCTGGAGTTGGCTATAATCGTCTTCTATAATTAAAATGTACTATTAGGGCGTCTCAGAAAATATTGTACACTTTGAAACCCTAATTTATTAACCGGCAACTACAACAAAACATAATTTCAAGCTCGATGATCTATGGTCTTCTGTCATCGTTCTGAAAGTAATCGCATTCCTCTGCAACACCATGCTGGTTTTTTGGATGCAAAAAACTACTCGCGTTCACGTTCGATGACGTCATAATTATTCAATCATCTCCCGCTCAAAAAGTGCGCCCTTGCGCGGAGAAAGTGATCCAAGGTCCGGAATATTCATCGAGTAAATTATAATGTTCCAACAATGGCGCGATAGCATCGATACCTCGTGCATCGAGTATACAGAATTGAACAAAATTTCGTGTAACGCGGTAGAGACGATGAAAATATAATTATCGACGCGTTCGTAAGCGTATTTATAGTTCCTCGGTGCCCTGAGCATTCTATTAACCGGCGCTTCTTCTACGTCATTCCACTTGTTCGATCAAAAAATGTAATCGCTGCAGCAATAGTTAATGGACTGCCGCTGTACAAATGGGAGATCTAGATTCTGGAATGCTCTCGTATGACCGTGGCATTCTTTCTCGATGGGTATCTGCGTCACGATCTCGGGGCTCAGTGATCTCATCAAGGATACCGATCGTTTGTGCCGCTTGATGAACGATTTAGATATCAACATCGGTTCTCGGTGCGCGGGATGATTGATTATCGCCACGGCTAAATAACCCTACGGTCAAAGAGAAGACGTCAGTAGGAACCTGCTCGGGCGTTTAGTCGCATAACACACATGGCTTCATACCGTTATTAAGCCGGTGCGTGGCACTGAAAACAAAGGACGCGTTAATACATCATCCAATCAAGGGATTGGTAAAAAATTCATCGACCGGTACTGGATACGAGCCGTACACGGTTACGATCAGCAATGAGATTTCTAGACCAACGAGCAATATTTCTTGGTATTCCTTCCACGTACTACCAGCGAGTCCGTAAATCCTGTCGCCACTCACTGCGTCCTCGGTTCCACTCGGCGAGATCCTAAATACCAGGACAACGAAGAGAGGACCGCGGATCTCCAGCTGGGCCCCCGAAGGATCCCTTCGACCTGTGCCACACACGCACGCGTAAATCTACAGGAACGTGTGCACGCGTAGGAGACGTAGTCGACGTATAGAAGGCACACGGGCCCCAATGGCTACCATCACTCGCTTTATAATTCGCATATTCCTTTCCCCTTGCGCCCTCTTTCCCTTATCTCTCGTCGGGATCTACCGAGGCCCAAGGAGAATCCTCCTTCCAATCCTCCTTCCCTTCCACGAACGGTTCTCTATCTCCACCTCGGCCTCCCTCCTATCGACGTGTACACATCGTCGCGCTGCCCGTTGTTTCTAATAGACGATTTGAATTTTTGAATATATTTCGGCTCCCGGCTCCGCTTTGTCCCTGCGATCTGTCCCCGTGTTTCTACCTCCCATGCACTCCCTTTCGGCTCCCTAACCCTTCTCCTCGGTCACGTTATTATCTACTGTGCCGCTGCCGATGGAGGCTATCATCGTCTCTTTCGGTGCCCGGTCCAGCCGAGGAAAACGAGTCAACCCATGAAGGGAATGATTTTGAAATATTTGTCGCCGCGCATAAATTTGGAGGCGGCGGTCTTGCATACTTAAATATGGACCGGATCCTCTCTCTTGCTTCTACGTGGTTCTCTTCTTCTTCTTCTTCTTCGTCTTCTTCTTCTTTTACCCCCGCATCCACAGCTCGTGCTCCGAGCTGCTGCTGACTCTTACCTCACCGCTTCTTTCCTTCCTCGTTTTTCCTCTTCTTCTTTTCGGGTCCCGACCTCCATTGTCTTCGGAACGCTAATAAACTATCCCGGGGCCACCCCGTGCAGATACCCATTGTCGTTATTATTGTTCCTGCTCGCGAGTACGAGGAACGAATCGAGTAAGATTCGCCCTGCGCTCGTGCGTTATGGAGTTTGAAATTTTCGATTGGTTGACAATCATTGCGAACTTCCAACGTATCCCGATCCACAGAAATACCAGCGGACTGATAACCTAAACGTTAGCACCGTGTCAAGCTGACACAAGGTACTCTGTCGTTGCTGTTATCGTGTTAGAATAAACGATCATATTCTTTGAGAAATTGAGAATGTATGTATTGCAGATTTGACGTTAAATTATTGAGATCAATTTAAGATTAACCGCGTGCAAATGTCCGTCTAATCGGTTAACCGTATTCTATTATTTCAACGACCGTATTATGCAGATCGTAGTATCTGTAACCAAAGGTGCACACCCGGTCGTTTCCGATCCGACGATCTCATCGTCTACCTTAAGTATCCGGATAAGATTAAATCCCTAGACGACGTTCCCGACGACGTGGTCTGTCGTAGCAAGCGTTTGCAATCGAGTCACACTTAAGAAGACGCGCCGGTAACATTATATCCATCCGAGAGCCTTGTAGGGAATCCGGAAAATTAAGATTACCAGATAAGGCCTGTAGAATCGGAGCTTGATGCCGGTACGACTTCATTTCGAATACATGTTCCCGGTTACGCGCAGTCGTAATCATAATCGCGTAATACTCGTAACGCTGATAACGGCCAATAGATCGGAAAACTGGTATCTCGATGGATAGAAGGCAAAGGGAGGGGGGATATAGAGTGAAAAACGGCCAAAAGGAAGGACGATACAGGAGTAAAACGGGAGCTGACTGTAGCGGTACGCAAACTTCTCTCTACATTAGCCTCCGAATAAAAAGGACGCGAGGTGTAATATGAGAATCTCGTATAGTAGTGACTAAGATCTAATCTGCTGTGTCCGCTTACGGGTAGAAGGGGGAACACTAGGCACAGAGGGAACACTAGCAGACAGGCGGATGGGACCTACCAAACAAGAATCTCGAGCTACCTTCTTGGAATAAGGAGTCTCGCGGGTCTTTCGAGGTCAGCATCCTCGAAATATTACTAAATTTTTGCTTCTTTTGCGTCCGTAGGCTCAATTCCATCTTCCCAAACCGTCGAGATAATTTATTTAACACTGTAAAAGAGACGGGGGTTGAAACTAACATCTTTCGAATCTTGATATTGTTTCTCCATAGCCGAGTATCGTAGAATATTAAAACCTTAATCTAATATCGAATGTGTTATAGAATTCGAATAAGTGGGCCAGATGCGTTTGATTTAGTCGGTTGCGAGGCAGGTGAATTTCACAGAATCTCTGTCAAAGCTAACATAATTTACGCGAGCGTTATTTAAATTATCCGGTCGGCTGAAATTGTAAATACATTCGGTAGTTAGATCGGTCGCTTTCCAAATGTCGCGTCGTCCATCCCGTTATAAATAAATTCTTAAACTGGTCCCTTCCGCTCACGGACAATTAAGCAACTGGTGACAAAATTCGAACAGCAGGCAAGCGTTTCTTTAAGTCTCTCCGAGCCATGTTCTCGCGACACGCGTGTCCTCGTTACTCGCACTCGTCGTTAAATCGATCGTAACTCGATCAAATATTTGGTACATTCCACAACAAACTATACCATTCGTTAACATACATCATTACTTGGAGGACATCTTTCAAATTATAGTCGTTCCTAAACGACTACCAATTTATTAATTTTCAAGAAGCGAAAGATTGCACGCTTGTTTTGGTGTGCATGGTGAATCACGAAGACAAATATCGAGAAGTCGAACGATTTTGTTTGGGGAACGAAGGAAGTCCGGTCCTAGAAGTAGTAAAAGAAGGCACGGCTGTGGCGGCGGACGATTAAGCAAATAAGAATCGTTCGGATTAGCATATTTCGCTGGCCGGCTGACCATCGAGGCGCAACGGATCGTGAAGGAGACAAGTAGGCTCATTGCGTAGGGCCTGGTTGCGAGGTGCCAAGGGGGATGAATGGAAACAAAAGACCGATCAGTATCAACGGGCACACGGTACTCGTCACGGTTTCTGGCTGACCCTTTTCGAGCAACGACGAAGCACCGTGCGTGTCGGCCCTTCGATCGTTATCTGTCATTTGGATTGCGACGAAATTTCACGAAAGCTCGACCTGCTCTTTCGTCACTGACAAAATTCATTAAATCGATTACCACTTCCTCCCCGAAACACCCGCTTTACCTCCTTTCGTACTTTATTACCAGCGTGAAAATAATTTAACGTTCATAGATCATCGAAGCGTAACGTCTGCGTATTCTTCGTAGAATTTAAAACGTGCCATCTATCTCGGACGAAGAAATTCGTTTATTTTTCTCAGCATCCAAAAAAGTTTGGAAACCACTGGCAAACACGATCGCGTACTCGTATTAAACTGATATTGTACAAGCCGAGCTGACCGATGTCGACAGGCAATATTGCGCAATTATTCAAACAGTGTATGCGCATGCAGTTTGATACTTAAACATCTCTGGTGAAACCAGCTCCTACGAGCACGGACTGATTAATGTCGATCGTAATATAGCGCAATTACGAAGACACTGTACGTGCAATTATACCCGTGCATCTACGTACGACGTCACGCAGACTTCCTTTCGGATATGCATGCACGCCTGGCCTACGTGTGGCCAAGAAATTTTACTTGCACTCACGATATTGCACATGCAGGTACAACGCTGCACGTGCACGCACCACGAAGTACATCATCACACCAACGTGAGTGCACGGATGCACCCGCCGGCAGGTCGCCGCGCTATGCAAGTGGGAGTTGAATGGAATGCTGGTAGGAATGCAGGGCTCCTCCCTGCAGGGCGGCGGTGCATTATAGAGTTACGAACTCTTCGTTGCAACGGGTGGGCCTGGCGATTTCGAGGCTCTCCATCCTTTCTTTTTACATTCGCGCGGCTTTCTGCACGTGCTCGTGGAATGACGACAACGGCACGAGGCAAACCAACCGTTCCCCTTTCTTTTTACCAACCTTTTGACAAACGTTCGGTACCACTTTAACGATTATTTGCTATTCGGGAAATCGTAAATTCTACTTTATCCAAAATCGACTCGTCTTTCGGGTGGTAATTACGTAACTGTGCTACGCGTTGTACATTCAGTGTTATCGACTATAGAATAGATTTTTAATTCCACTCTTGTTTTTCTGGTTAGAAAGAAGAATAGTTTCGCGTCCTTCGATAGAATAAATCGATTCACGCATACCTGATTACGGAGCCGATACACCTGCATCGAGCCGATTTCCGGCCGGGTATCGATCCCGAACGATGCGAATTTCTTTTCTAAAGACACCCGTTGTGCAGTGGCGAGAACGTTCGAAACGGAATGAGTCTCCGGGCCCCGTAACATCGTCGGACTTCGGAGCATTTAAAATTAATTTGACCGAAACAAAGCGCGATCGATCAATAAGTATTGTTGGCACAGTCCGACGGGACGATCGACGAACGTCACGTTGCGAAGGGTCGGGAGGAGAAGGTAGGTGTGGGGCGCCCCACGGGGTTTCAATTTTTGAATTTTCGGGCCATTAATCTCGTACGTCACCGACAGCGCCGAAGTGTGCGTGCATTGTTCTAATTCAAATCAGCTCGGTCCGATCTCTAACGCTCGTTCTCTTCTCCGTTCCCTGTTCCACGGCGTGCTCTATCCTCTCCGTTTCCCAGCGTCTAACATCCATCCGCGATACGTCCGGACGGATGTCCAGTCGTCTCGTGATGTATTATAAGAGATCCGTTGCCTCGGAATCATGCATTTCGCCTCGAACCCCATTACGTAAGATACGCGTATTCCTAACCGAATATCTCACCGTCCCTCTCTGTTTCTTCCTTTGACCCTCGTTGTTATCGGAATTTCAATAGACGTCTATGCAAATCCACCGAGAACCTTAACATTCGTGCGACCGACGCTAGAAGATCATTGAAAATCAATACCCATTATGATTCAGATAACGTCGAAACTTATTCGTCTCGAATTTGGAACGTCGATTGTTACGTAGTATCCGTTCCCAGCTCATAGACTCTTTCCATCGGCGTCTAAGGGAAAGAAACACGCTCGAATTCATACATTTTTCTTATTACGAGCGTTACTAATTAACAACGCGCAACTAGTGCCACTATTCAGTTGTACGCAAAATACGTTGTACTTTCGAGACGAAATATGTCGTCGGCGTAACGAAAAAAATATTTCACGGGCGGACGAGTGCAAGATTGATCTAACCGGGCTAACAAAGAGGAGCCGTGGCTGACGTACGGAGGAAACATGAAACGAGTTAACGACTTTTTGGCCAGCTATGTCCACATGTTCTTATCGAAATCCTTCCTGGAAAAAGTCCTTGCCGCGGAGTGGCACTCGGTGGCAGGAGTGATCCCGCGAGACAAGAGAGTGGTCCACTCCCGACCAGGTACTCGAAATTAACCGGTCGGCTACCCGTCATAACAGCCGCTGATACGCGCCAAAAATTCATCCCGGCGTCCGGAAGCGGCGCGTATAGGTGCGCGTTTCTTTCGCCGGGCTAACGTGGTTGAACGTTTTAATTCAAGAATTTTTGAATGGAACCGCTTCTGGCTCGCCGCGGACCGAGTTGAACTGGGCTCTTAACGGGCATTTCGGAGACCTTCCACGCACCGTGGCCCCGCTTTTATCCATAATTTCATCTTAATTTCAGACCGGTGTCTGCCGGTACCACGTCGCATTCCGGTTTATGAAATTCTCCGCGGCATGACAGATGGTTCCGGGCGTCGTGGTACGTGATTCTCTCCTTTTACATATTTCCTCTCTCGCCTAGCGTCGCTTCTTCCTCTCCTTTCGCTTCCTTCTCTGTATTCGCGCGACGCGGTCGGTTTTCTTTTCTCGCTCCCGCCTTTTTTCTGATCGTACCAACCGATTGCGCGCCTGGACCAGCTTCTCCAGTTCGGTCTTCCTCTCCACCTCCTAAGTTGACCGCCTTCTAACGCGGCGCCGCCATGAATGAGACCGAGCCGCGCGGCTCTTGTAATTCAAATATTTGAATTCATTAGGCGAAGCACGCTGGTACCCGTCGTCCCCCTTCGGAACGGTCTTACCATCCTCGTTCCACCGTGGCTATTCGTTCCTTTTTCCTTTCCGCCTGATGTTTTGTTCCTTTCTTGATCTCTTGGCCGCGCATGTAACAGGCTCCCACTATTAATGGCCCCCTGTTGTCTTCTCGTAACCATGTCCGTTACATGCGTGCCCGATTTCACGTTTCGTACAGACCGAGCGAAATAAAAAGTGCCCACTTTTATGGTAACGCGGCTGCCCGGGCATTCCGTACTTCGCCAAACCGCGCCTCGGTTCGTTCGTATTCCGGAATCTTCCGTTTAGGAGGCTACGAATTCGAAACAAATCATCCGTAACACCTCGCTTCGGCCACCACTTTACTCTTTCACTATTTACATTCTCGTCCAGTTTCCTATCTCGATTGATTAATGCACCCATTTCGATCGCCGATATCGCACACTCGAAACGTAACTGTAAACGGCTACGGATATTTTTACGATATTGAACCGGCGCTGGCGTTAAATTAATACTTCGGAGTCGCGCATTTTTACTCGCATTTGGTAGCTTTGATATGTTTTCGTAGAAAAAAAAATGGTCCCTTTGAGCTCCGGATATTATAATTACATCGAAATAAAATTACAAAGAGTCGGAGTAAACTATCTCGCCCAGGAATCAGCAGCGTCTTCGCAAGAAATCTTTTGTTCCCCGACGCAAAAATATTCCGCGACACGGAAAATCCCAGGCAGTTAAACATTTAACGTTCGTGTAGCGCCGTATAACGCGGACATTTCGCGTGAAAGTATCCCGTGCATCTCGTCACCGTATTACGTTCAGTCGCGCGTCGAAGTACGTGCGAATGCAAGTGTACCGTTTTTTATGGTAACAAGTGCATTCCGGGCGTACACGTTGAATTCTGGGAGGCCGAGCATCATGCTTTTTCCAACGATCGTACCGAACGTGCTTAACGAACTAACGTGCTCGTTAGAAAATTCTGTTGGCCGCGATCGGTGGCTGGCATTAGTAATCAAAGCGATCGCCCCGATAGAAACGTTTATCGCCTCGAAAACGATACTGTCTGCCGACCACCGGCTGCGTCTAGTCGTCGAACGGAGCGAGCCGGGTACTTCGCGGGAATCCCGATGCCCTTTTCTTTATTCGAAAGCGAGGGAATACTTAGCGCCAGGTGCGATATAGTCCTAAGCCGGTGAACTACCGCGGACTTTGCCGACCGTTCTCGATTCCTGTCACGCGCACAGAAATCGTTCCAACGACTAAACAAAAACGTTTGCGTAAGAAAGATGACGTTTCAATCCCCTGGCAATCGACTGTACTTAGAAATTTGTTTTCGCCGGCGCGGTCAAGGTGCACGAATCGAAACGCCACGTCCGCCATTTTTCGCTTCTCCGTGTAATCGTAGCGGAGACCGGAGTCAATAGTAACACTTTTACTTTGGAACACGATAACTCAAAAAGTATTACGCGTAGAAGAAAATGTTACCTAATTATCTGACAGTTTTCTTTCGCGGTTACTTTATACTCTAGTTATTAGTCAAAAATGGAAAACAGAGAAAGGGTTACAAGCGTTCCTTACCATGGGGCGATTGTAACACACTTTTATTTTTAAAGAAATCAAGTTATTTATTAAACTAATCGATCAAATTAAAAAAAAAACTAAAATTATCTGTAATTGTTGGCTCAAAGTAATGAAACGCCAAGTTTCCAGTAACGGCATTTTTCATTTTTATTATTTTTCACCCCACTACCTGGTGGCAATCTAAATCAACTTTAAATTAAAGGTGGAAACGTTATTGAAGATACTAAATTATAGTTTAAAATCGACCAGTTCATACTAGGTACCCAATTTCGTATCGCGTCGACGCTGGTTTCGCTCATTTGCAATTGTTTAAAGTACACGATTGTCCGGCGCATACACTAACAGAAATATTATGCCCATTGTCGACCCGACCGCATCAGAAAACAGATTGTACGTCGTTTTTTCACTCTGTCATTGTTCTGTCAGAGTCGTTCCTTCGATCCACCTGCGTTTTGAGGCAGACTCCGTGCCGTAAGATCATGATGAATGTTCAACCTGGAAATAGACTCTTCGCGAAGATGTTAATGGTGATTGACGGATGCTTTCCGGTCATACGGACGGGCATAAAGATGAATCGAATTTTCATTGAATATTCCATGCTCCATATACTGCGAATACCCCGAGTCAGGAAGTTCATATTCCCTCGCATTATTTCTTAATAAATTAGCATCTACTCTTGTTTTATCGTTCGACGGTCCTCGACTAAAATCGACGCTACTGTTAGACGTAAAATATTAACCCTAGACAAGCTAATCCACGAACTGTTTATTACAATTTTAAAGTAGCGCCAATTTAAGGGTTGGTAAATAATATTTTGACCAGTTCTTCGTGTCTCGTTTTAGGAGACTATTTCAAAGGGTTTTAAATAAACTATGCTCGCAAATACCGACCAAGGCAATTATTATTCAGAGTTTGAGCTTTCTTCTGGCTCAGATCCGATACTGGATCAATTTTCCTAATAAAGCAGTGGCACCGTGACTCATACACGAACGTACTGCCGGGGACACAGTCGATAGCACCCACGGAAAAGAGAAGGAGGAGATGGTTTCTCGAATCTCTTCTCGTCAGCCGAACCGCTTCTCTCGGGGAGATCTTACGTCTCGTTACACACGTGTGCCGTGTAACTACCGTGCGCGGCTATGGGGAGTCCACCACGTGCAACAATCTCCAATACGTATCGGCGGGGTATGCATAATAAATGAGAGAGGTACGCGTCGGTTAGCGGTGGTACCCGTTAAGCACCATGTTTCGTTTTCTATCGACGCGGTCATCTCTAATTCGGCGTAGGCGATACACTTTTCTCCGTCCTCCACGTTCGAAGACACAATGATACCTTTGTCGTACATGGCTACGTAAGAAGTTCGGGAGAAATAACTGTCCGATAGAGTGCTTCCAGGGGGCTCGGTTATAACGAGAACGCCTAAAAGCGATTCAATTGCCCTTTATTACTCTTATCTTTGAATACATTTGATAGATACATAGACGCGTGTCCAATTTAGGCACGTGATTTATTGTTCATAGAAACGACGTTCTGGCCGCATTACTTGAGACCTCTTAACGAATTTCCATTTCCGTTTAGCGGAATATCATTTCAAAACGTTTTGGGTACTCCCCGTTCTCGAAGAAAATTATCTTAGAAAACATTTTATATACGTACGTATCGAGATGCCTAACGAATATTGACGCTGAAAATTTTAAATGCCAGCAGATGTTTTATTGCGTCCAACATTCCTACGCCAGTATGAATCCGTGCTAATGACTATTTATCGTGACAGAGCCGAAAAAGGGTGCCATACGTTTAACGATAGCAACGATCTACGGTGCCGATATTCTCAATCAGGTACTGATCGTAAAGAAGAGCAACGAACGCCTTGGCTTAATAACACACCACGGCTGTAAGATTCTCGCCCCCGTAATAATTGGTTGCCATGCGAAACGCGATGAAGATCTCTGCAAGTTTTATTTCTCATGCATTAATAACAGAATATGACACTCTGAGCGACCACACCAGAAGCGCATTTTGTTTTATGCGTTTGACCACGACGTTCGGTATTTAAAAACATCGGCTCACTTTTTATTTTTCAATTAATTATTTCCTTGGTATATTAATTTATAAACAACATTTTGAGCTTATACAGGAGGTTCGACCACCCATGGGAAAAATTTTAATGAGAGATTCTAAAGGCCACAATAAAACGAAAATCAAGAATATCAATTTCTTGATTGAGACTTCGTTAAAAGGTTATTAAAAAATTAAATTACAAAATATCAAATCATTCTGAAAAAATTATTTTTAGCTGCGGGAGTTGGCTACAATCATTTTTGGTGAATAGACATACCCCCGAAATTCTACACACTTTCGAGAATAAAATTTGAATTGGTGGACAACTTTTTCACCAAAATTAAAAAATTTTAAATCGTTCTAAAAAAATTATTTTTCGTTAGAGGGGTTAATTACAATCATTTTCGGTGAATAGACATACCCCCGAAATCCTACTCGCTTTCTAGAAAAAAATTCGAGAAGATGTGAAATTTTTCGATGGAAAAAAAAATTGCAAATCGTTCTGAAAAAATTATTTTCGGTTGCGGGGGTCAATTACAATAATTTTTGGTGAATAGGCATACCTCCGAATTCCTACCCACTTTCGAGAAAAAAATTGCAGTAAGTGGGCAAAGTATATTAATAATTTCTAACCATAATTTTGCGAACAACTTTTTAACGAAGCCTCAATCAACAAATTGGTATTGGAAATTTCTTTTCAAATAACAAGCGAAATTTTACAAGATTCATATTTTCTTGCATTATTTGTAAACTTTACCGTGGTGAATTGCTTCGCTAGTATTCCAAATATTTGGATAGTACTGTTATTTCGAATGCAAATATACAATGTGTCCAGCCGCGTGGTACAGCCGAGGAGGTGATTTTATATGCAAAAGTAATTCGAAAACTCAGAATAAATTGTACGGAGGTTCGTTTTCGATAAAATCGGTTCCTAAATCTGTGAGTGACTCGCACACTTGACCTATAAGCCTTAGTTTCACGTGTCCCTCTGCGTTCGCAAAATGAAACAAAACGAGCACTTTACAACCTAATAATACATGCAATTTATGATTTAACGATACATCAAATAACATTCATAAATTTATCTACGTACAGATATTCAAACTCGATGTGTGAGCCAAAATCACGTCCCGTTAAGGGCGAAACTATTCGTATTCGTAAGAATAATTGGAGCAAAGTTTTTCAACGTCGCGGAAGATGCATTCCGGTCGAAAGGTGTAAGTTTGCTCGGCGAAAGGCGCTGCGGGGTCACTCGCGGACTAATTTACAAAGATCTTATTAATGCGCGGAAACGCATGTGTCCAGGCTGGGGGAATGCCGAGTAAGGCTGACGCCGCGTGAATTTAAATTGTCCTCTTAAACGAGGGCGCCGGTTGTCTAGCGGGAGGATCTCGCTCACGTACTCGGACACGTTTCTCTTGGGGACATGTAGACTCGTCGGTATGGATACGTCTACACGTACAGGAGCTCTGGTTAAAAGTGGTCAGAAACGGTTCTCCTTGTACAACGAACAAACACGGTTGTCTGCGTGTCATTCACGACGACGAGCTCGTTTACGATAAATATGTCATTTAAATGACACTGGTTTCGTATCGTTAGAATCTCTCGTGAATTCGTGCAGGTCGTCTTCCTTAGGGCTTTTCTGTTCACCGCCATTCTGGCTTTCATAAATTACCGGCTATCGTTACGAAAATAACTTTATACTGAAAAAGTAACGATTCGACTGATTTAACCTTTCTTTTTAGAATTCTGGACTATCTGTGTCTCATTAAACAATAAATTCGTGTGAAAAAATTAAATTACTCGAGGATTCTTGTACAAATGCATACTCGAATTGTTTTTAGTAACGTTTAATCCCACAGGAAAGTAGTCGGTTTTATGTGGGGCCGCGTTTGCAAAATATTGAAAATGGGAAAATTTGCTTTCTATCAATCCTAGTTTCTATCGAGTTATAGTACGATGGCGCGTATGGTTTCGATCGTATTAGGATTGAATATTACTGAAAATGATTTTCAATTGTCCGGTGTTCGGGTAGAGCGATCCCGAAGATCGTCAACGTGGAATTTTGTAAGGATGGAACTGCGCTGTTATCGCTGATTTCCGACATCGAGGCAGGCTTTAATCCGAGATAAGCAAAACACCGGGCTGAAATGAACGATAACGTATGTATATTCCCGCACGACATACATCTGTATCGATTTTCGTAACGTGTACTTTGTGCGGGTCCTCTTTTGCTTCAGAGAAAATATCGAAGAGTCGTACTCCGTGTCGCGCCGCTACACTGAGAAAAGTGGGTTCGCGTGTACATCCAGGAAGATAAAAGTGTATCACTCACCGTTACAATATACATGCGCCTGCTTCACCCTCGGAGCTAAATTTCGTCCTACTGAAATGAAAACGTTAGGCCTGCATACTAACCGCAAAAGTCTTGAAATTTTTATTCCAAGGGACCGACATTCTGCACGTATCCGGCTGAAATGCAGTTTCCTTCATCGCGGATACTGACGCGGTACACTCTACGCGTGTGCGTCGCCGTGGCTGCCTAAATTCAGGCGCCGGAACGCAAGCGTTCGATATTCGTGCGTTCATTCGGCTGTAGGAACAATTATCGTTACGGAAGAAAATATCACCTGTTCGGTGGCAGAGTCAGATAATGGCAATCTTAAATTCTTGAAAGAGAGAATGCTGAATCTTGAACTTGAAGTTTTTTATGACTCGATATAGAGATTAGGTGTAGCGACTGCAAACGAGTGGAGTGATATTATGATAAATGCGTTTACCAATTTAAATAAAAATTCCAGAGTATGAATTTTACACTACTCTACTATTTTTCAATCATTTGTTTAATAATATACCACTGGTTCGTCACGGACAACAGCCTGTGGTGGTCCCTCGTCATCCCCATGACTGCGTATACTCCGATGCTCATTATTTGCATATTGTCTTACTATGTCGCATAAAGCAGTACAATATTTAATAATATCGGCAGGATATATCGTTTTTATTATTTTTATATTTTATATATGTACCAGGCTTTGACTCGTTATTTCAAGGTTAGCTAAAAATATGATCTTATTGGTCTTAGTTTATCACTCAGCTGGTATTTCCCCGGGAACCGATTAAACGTATCGCGCGTTCGTTTTCGCGCCCAGCACCGCGACCGATTACGAGATCGAAGAATCGGTGAAGGAACCCGGTGTTCTTTGGTGGATGGTCGTTTCTCCCTCGGTCGCAACGTCCGAGGAAGGACACGAAGAAGGAGAGGAAGCCGGGTCTCCCGCGCACCGGAGAACCAGGGAGGCTGCTTAGCACACAAAGAAAGTTCGAAAAGTCCCTTCTTGCCAACCTTTTTGCCCTCCCCCCGTTCAGCTCGCTCCTTGACTTCGCCGCTCGAAGGAGCGAAGGTTCCTCCTCTATCCCGTTTCTTCCCTCTTTCTGCATCCCTCCGGGTCCCTCTATCGCTCTTACGCTCTTTCTCGCTGCCCTCCCGCATGCTAATGCACGCACGAAGCGCAACTGTTCTCGCGGGCCGCCGTTCCTCTCGTGCGTTCCACCCATTCTCCCCTCCGTCTCTTCGTTTATTTGGCCAAATTTGATTCACCAACGTGATCCGATCTGACATCCCGATCGCTTCTTGTCCCCCTTGTCTTCCTTCTCCGTTTCGCCGGTCCCGGCCGCGTCTAGCTTGCTCTCTGCCTCTTCTTTTCGCCCTTTTATCCCGCGTCTCGCTCCATCCAGATCGTCGTCGTCGTCGCCGCTGTCGTCGTCGAGTTTTTCTTTCGACACCGTTCCAGCCCACCGCTCCAGCGACGGTGGCTGCCTCCGATTCGGTCCACCGAATTAGGAGCTCGCTTTTTGGTGGTCGGCTGCCTCAATTTTTTTTCACCTTCTTTCGCCACCGTGCGCCGCCTCGTAATGAGCAGGAATTTTCCTAACTGTCGACGCAGCGTGGCGTCCCGGGGCCCGGATGATCATCGCGGCGGAAACTTTTTTAAAGACCGTATACACTCGTTACCCGATTGATCGCCGTTCGGTCGTTACCGGCGAAACTCTCCCTGGAAAGTTGAGCCCCTCGCGACGGAAAGTACGAAATAAGACATTGCGACGCTTCAATGTACCCCGGTGAAAATAGAAATCTAAATCTCGCCCCGTACACTTTGACGAATAACAATTTTAACGACGTACATTTTAAACTGCCTCGGTAAATCCTCGAAACTCGTTATGTTTTATCGTTACAAGCGTCATTGATTATCGTTAGATGATCCCCGTGGATCGCGGTTCGATGAATTACCGTAAATACCATCATCGACGCATTATGTTCCTTTCGCGAGAAGCACGGCGTCGTAGACGGTTTACACTTAACGAAGCCATAAATACCAGGATCGAGAGATTTAAGCGATTGTACACGTGGTGCAAGTTCGAGGTAAAGATGGAGAATACCACAAATGCGCTCTTCTCGGGCCCATTGTCCGCTGCGTTTAAATTTGAATCGCGGGGAATCTGATCGTTTATTGTTTAAATTTGTAGACCCACTCTTAATTTGAATTTAAGATTATTCGCTGGCGCGTTGCGAGACGATTTGACTTGGTGATGGTCGCCAGCTCGCCTTCCTATACCTATCCTCTCTCCGTCTCTCTCCACGAACCTCTATCCTCCCTTTCTCCTTCTCGTTCGCGCTCGTTTCTCTGTCGCATTCGTCCCTACTTACATATACGCTCGCCGCATATACAGCCATACGTATATCGATGTACTTCTGATTTGTTATACCTTTGCTTCGGCGTATCTGCTCATGAGTGTGCGCTTTACTTTTTCACATTTAACACTCTTCTCGGCTATAACTCAACCAGTAAATAGATGGATGGATCTGCCTTCGTTCGCCATGATTTCCAACTTCCTTTCACGGACATTTGACTAGCTCGCAAGAATATTTACCATCGTTCCATAGCTGCCCTTTTTTGTTTCGGAGTAACTTTCGCCCTGGAAATTCTTACAATTAATAAAACTACTACGTGACGCCACGTTTTATTCGAGTAGCCAGGCTCGTTCTTAATTTCTACAATTTTCGAAAGAATTTAGAATTTAGAATTAAAAATGCAGCCGATTCGACCACTGAAATGGCTCTCGCGTCGTACGATGCAGCGCCGTGTGGTCGGAAGATGTTGAGGAGGACTGGGAAATCCGTTAAATACTAGGATAAATCGGGAAGCATAGTTATCGCGTCGAATCAGATTTTTCAGACATGCTAAATGCAAATGCCGGGACTTTAGAATCGTACGCGTCGTTCCGATAAATAATGGATAAAATGTGTTACAAAATCCTCTTCTCACTCGAGCCGTCGAACAGGAATATTATCGCCGTTGTTGCTCGGTTGAAAAAGAAAAAATGAGATCCAAGAAAGGAGTAGGACGAAGCCGGGCGGGTACAGTCCGCTTGGTTCGCGCGTATCTGCTCGTTTCCGAGCACCGGAGCGGCTTCTTTGGCGTCCGTGGCTACCCGTCGGACTGTACTTATCTACATGGCATACCAAATGGGGATTCACCATGGCGAGTCGCAGGATCTCGTTGACTGACGTTAGTCAATCAAACCGGAGAAAAAACGCTCACCTTGGCGGACGCTCCGGTGAATTCCTGGCAGCGGTGCTCCAGTCACAGCACCCTCGTCAAAACGACCACCGATACTTTGTATTCCGACCGTCGCGGATGGCCGTCCGAGGGATTGTCATTAAAATTCGAACGTCATTAAGACATGCCGTGGAATTCGATATCCGCGCGAATCCGTCAATAGCGGGGCAACCGTTGGCCCACGGACGCGACCGCTGCCGCGGTCCTCGTTTTATGATAATTTTATTACGGTAATTACTAGAGAGAAACCCCGATGAAATGCAAAACGGACGAGGAAGTGGCGGGGCCGAGGGTATTCGGGCAAGAATCTCGTCCGGGCAATTTTTCAGGGGCGTCTCACTTATCTATTTACCATGTAGAAAGAAAAGAACGAGACCCGGCACGACGAGCCGCTCCGGGTTCTTCTTAATTGAATTAAAGTTTGATCGTTCGACGGCCGTCCGCAAGCTTTATGCCGACGTCCACGCCGGAATAATGGAATAATGGCGGAATGGCGAAAGGTGGAGATCGAGATCGGGAGAATCTTGGCGGCGCGGGTAGCAGGTGACGCTGTCTACCTTGCTCGTCCCTTTTTCCCTTTCCCTTTCTCCATCTCTCTTCCCGTTCGATTGGAATAAATTTAAATTTAAGCGCGCGCATCTGTTACATCCCTCGGCTGGCCTGGTTAATTAAGAACGCTTAAACGGGGCTGCCTCCATGCATATCCATTATCTATTATATAGGATAACGCACGTTCCTCGCTAGCTCGCCATTTTTTAACGCGTACGATTACTTTATTTGCGCATTGTTGAATACGCCCGTGGATAATTGCTAAAATAAATTTTACGCGTTACGATCTTAGACTAGCACAGAGTTCTCATATTCCACGCTGGATGTACCAGAAATCGTTGATTTTTGTAAGAATAATCTCGTTCGTGGATGGTGCGTCCATACGATGACGTTAGTTCCGCTGAAAAGGATAAAAGACTGAGAGAATAGCCAGCGGCTGGGCACCCAGTTTTCTATTCGTTCGTTTGATGCCGTCTCCCTTGATTTGGCGAAAGAAATTAGGCGAATTTGTATTCGAAATTATTCATAATTGGGGTCGGCGCACTTTGTGCCGCGTTCCACGCTCGATGGACGGATCAAACGGCTCTTTTGCGGGCTAATTCGATTGCAGGGAAATTTGAATTTGAAATCCGCACAGCGTTCGCTTGGGATGCGTCGATTGGACGAATGATTTTTCGCCGCGGTGCGAAGTCAATATTTTTGAAATGCGAAAGGACCAATTTGGTAGTAAAATTTCACCGAATGCTTTGGATTCTGTAAGAGGCGGGGGGAGAAAAAAAATCGATTTTATAACTGTTCTACATCGACGAACAGTGTTAGCAATTCCATGAAAACCGAGCGTTTCATAAAATCAAAAATTATAGGACGCATTTCGGTCGGCAAAAATTGTTTCTTCGTTAATTCACTCCCAAAGTACGGGTCACGAATATTAATTTTCTAAAATATTCCTTCCCTCTAAAAAAAAGTTTTGGAAGCCCTGATCTTGACTATCGTTTTTAAAATTCTAATTCAAAAATTCTTTCAAAGACGAAGGACAGATTCTATTCTCGATTGCCAGTCGATTCTTCAGAGTTACTAAAATAGAGGGAAACAAGTGATTTACCGCAGCTACTTACGTTCAACGACGACATTCATCCGTTTCCATTAACTTCTGCCATACTTTCATACATCACGTTTCTCTGCCTCGTTCGAAACAGCGGTTGCCTATGGCCACGTACCTAGTTATTTACCTGTATAAATACGCGCATGAAACTCGCGAGGGGCATGAAATACGACTATGCGTAAAATGTACCGTATATTCAGCAGGATCGTCCCGAAGTTTCGCCACTAGCAGCCGACGACAGAAACAGGAACGGACGCGGACGGCGAGGGTCTCTCGGCCTTTAAAAATGAACGCGATAACTTTATAACTTTTTAGAGGCTTATACCATTAGGCACCGGCAGACGTGGCCCCCAGGTTTTAATAATTTAACCAAAATTACCTCCGCGTACCAGGGCGAGATAAATTAAGCCGGGAAGAAACGGGGCGCCGTTCTTTCCGCTCACTTGCCTAGCGCGGCCGCATGAATCTCTACCTAATTTTCGAATCAGGGCGATTGTCCGTGATATTATACCAGGAATCCGTTCTCCGCCAAGCAATGCGCGAAATAAATCTGTTGATACTTGTCGGTTTGTTTTCATGCACTATTTGACAGCCTACCGAATCGTGATCTATAATAAAGCAATTGCATTTATACACTTTTACGTTTATTACTATTCTACGAACAAAATTTGGAACTCGGTTCTTCGTAAAAATATAAACAAAGAACGTGAAATGAAAGTTTTTGATAGAGGGCTTCGTTTACGAGAAAAAGACGTTTGAAAATTCCTCGGTTACGCTTGCCGGGCGTGTCTGTCCATTGCTCACCGTTTCTACTAATTTTTCTACTTATGAACATTGATTGTTATGTATTATTGTCTGCTGCACTTCGATTTTACTATGTTATAAGTAGTTGAAACTGGGTAAAACAATACTATGCTATTCTACGCGTTTGCAGATGCTAGTAAGTAGAAATAGCAAGCGATGGACAGACACTCGTAACCAGCGAATCTTAGAAATCGATTTTCTCGAAAATGAAGCTTCCTATAACAAAATTTTATTTCACATTTTCGATTCAATTTTTTCTTGTTAAGTCACCCCTGTACTTTCGAGATATTTTATTAACTAAAAAAGTTTCTGTTTTTTAATATTTATTTATTATTTGTCAATATTATCATATTGTGTCAATAACTTATACATTACCCTAAGTATAAGTAGGAATTTCAATAACTGTACAAACTGAAATTTGAGTTACAGGGAGTGTACTGTTTAAAATTATCTTTTTTCATTGTACGTCGAGTCTGCTTTTGAATATCACGAGCGGTACAGTGCGGAGATTAATCTGCCCTGGTGTTTCGTGGAGTGCGTACATTCCATGGAAAAAAATAAAATGGACACTAGTTTGACGCCGTTTGAAATGTGAAATATAGCGGCAGGCAACGACAGTGGAGGGGTCGAATTCGGTTCGTTTCGTTTTGTCCGGACGGTGGAAAGGGCGAACGTCAACAGGGTCGTTCGTCAACTTTGAGAGAACTGTGGTGGTCCGACAGGGGAGAAACGGATTATGGTAGTTAAAAAAAGGAAAAGAGCACTGCTGGCCAGATGTGATACTTTGTCAAACGAAATTCACTTCTCCCTTATTAGAAAGCATTTACTCCATATTACAACCTTTTGTTACCGAAACTTTAACACCGTGGAAAATAGTGTTGAAAAATGATTAAGTTCGAATGTCGTCATACATTTCTATTAAAATTTTAATACAATGATTAATGATATATAAATTCAATTCGTTCGCTCCATTAATGACGCAGATGGAGAGTGGAGAATATATCCTACGAAGTGTTTAACCAACTGAAAATTTCATTTATATATTGTTATTAGCGAGGTTATAACGCGTAATTAAATTTAAGTAACCCTCTTTATCGGGCAGTTTGCCGCCTCTTGGCTCTCACTTTTTCAAATTGCAATCCCCCACGATGCTCGATCTGGACGCACGTACACGTTTGTTACGCGAGATTGGATTAAATTAAGGATAAAATTAAAGTTGGGTTGAGTAATTGCGTGATTAGTTGTACCGAGGGAAAATCCAATCTACAGATTTGCCGTGTGGCCAATCGCTATTCCTCTTGAAGACGCATTCAAGCAATTTGCATGGAATCTACATGTCGATTCGTTTTCAATAGAGATACCTACTAGCGAGATATCAGGAATACCAATGGAATGATTTTAACAGTGAATTACTTCACAGAAAGAGCAATTTCAAAAATTATAAACTCTCCTCTGACAATGATTCACATTTTTATTTAAAACGATAAATTTATTTTAGCTTAAACTCAAACACTTTTTGACAAATTTAGCCCGATCCCAAAGTTTGCACCGTACATAAAGCTAAACAAGAACTGGTTAAACAAAAACGTTATATAGTAAACAATATTTTTTTACGAATTACAATCTAAGTACAAGTAAATACAATTTAAAAGTTACCTAAATATCTCCCTTCAAAGAAAGAAATAGTTACAAGTTTCTTCAACGACAGAAGTTCATTACGAGCTCGCTTTCGATCGCGTAAAAACCATCGGCTTAAAAAGCGCTCGATACTTTTTAATTTATCTACGGTGGATACGTATTCGTAAAATGGAGTTCATCGGACGATCTTCCAAGAGACTCGTTCGACCGAAAGAAAGGAAAAGAGCGAGATACATTTTCTTTATACGGGGTGAGGATCCGAAAAGGAGCCAGGACACCCGTCTCCGCGCAGACCCAACGATGGAGGAAACCCCAAAGGAGTCTCCAATCAGACCGTCCGCCTTTGGTCCTTCTAATTAATACCTCGTCGGACGTGACGGGGGTGAAGCGAGTTCGTGGAAACGGCGTGATATCATTTGTTGGTGGGCGTCTTAATTAATCCCCGAGTATCCGCCTTTGGTGGTTCGGCGCGAAAGGGGCAGGGCGTGGCTCTCCAGTAGAAACAACTGAGCGAGTGCAGTGCTGCCTTGTCTGCCCCACTGACCCCCCCTCTGTCCGCGACCGCGCTCGCCCCGTACCGAGCTGGACCCCTTTCTCCCCCTCGAACCGGCAAACCAACACCCCCCTTCGCGGCCTCCTATCCCTCTGTTCCGTTCCTTCCACCGGCGTGGATGTCACGTGACCGGCCGGCAGCCAATCGACGCCCGCTAATGAGCAACGCTGCGCCGCAGTTTAATTAATTGCACACGGTGCTGCACCGGTAGGCTCGATCCGCAGTTGCGCAAAATGCACCCGACGACGAGAAAACTGGATGCGGATTCGTTCACAGCCCGCCGCTGGATTCACCGCGGGCCGGTTCCAGCCTGTTACGAAATTTCCAAATACTATGCGGATCGTCTGTTTCGCGACAACATGACCGCCGATGTAGGGGCAGAGAAACGGAGAAGAGGATTGATAACTTCCGTATGATCTGAAAATAAGTCGTTTGCGATTCGAAAATTGCG
Organism: Colletes gigas; assembly: GCF_013123115.1. Taxonomy (NCBI): domain Eukaryota; kingdom Metazoa; phylum Arthropoda; class Insecta; order Hymenoptera; family Colletidae; genus Colletes; species Colletes gigas. The sequence continues at coordinate 202,981 of NW_025106659.1, read as the reverse complement.
CCAGTAGTCCGGGAACACATCGGTTAATTTGTTCCACAAAATATTTCCCATTTCAAGATATTAGTTTCTTCGGTTGTAACTTTAACAAACTGATATTACTCGGAAAAACTTCGCAAATTGAATCACCTTCTTCTCGAAAAGTGCGCCATTGCTCGGGGATGATACTCGGGCGCTGCAAGCTCCACATTATACACACGATGTATTATAGTTTTATTTTCAATAATGACTCATTTTGAATTACTCTAGTTTTACATAACGGTTTAAGGAAGCAAGGTAATTAAAGCTTCGTGATATTTGCTGTAACACACCGATGTGAAATGAAAATACATACGTCCTAGTTGTGCATGGAAATTTGCAATTTAACCTTCCCGATTATGGAAAATGAAGAAATTTATCTTCACTGGCGGGTAAAGTTCGTTTGCTCCGCACGAACGTCCACGCGTAACTAGTATTTAGGGGCGTCGTCAGATTCATTTAACACGAGAGAGCGCGGTGTACTGGTGTGCACCTAAGCTCTTGCAATCTGACACCTACGTCTTGAATATCGTGGGCGTCGCGTGATTCTCGCAAAAGAATTCTATCCGCAGCGAGAAATTCCAATTCGCCGGGCAAAGAGGAACGAGTATAGGTACCTGCATCCCTTCATCCCCGATGAAACACGAACACACCGACCTGAACGACCCGTGTGTACTTGAACGGGATTGGGTGTGCGACGGTTTGACGTGTATAAAGATACACAGGACCGGTAAAATCTACTTTCCTGTCCCTAGCAAACTGAAAATTGATCCAAGGATCGCCCTCCCCCCTGGTATCTGCGATACACCAGTAACCCTTATAAACGTAATGGCTGAAATTGCATTCCGTGATAAAATAAATTAATATCCGCTCGGTAATGCCCGCGAATTCCCAGGAGTCTCGTCGATGACTCTTTCCGGTTTACGTCCTATAATGTTTGAAGTTTGCGATCTTGCTCGTCTCAGGTATCGACGCGACCGACATCCACCCGATAGGCAAATTTTATATTAACGCGTTGCACGGGTATACGTGTCTCTAAACTAAACCGTTGGAGCAGACTCTTGGAGGAATGATACAATTCCTTCGAAAGCAACAAAGCTAAAGAGGATTCTGTCACATCCACGCATTTCCCTTCCAGCCGGTATTGCCGACCCTGTAACATGTACACGCGTTAACGGTCACGCGCACAGACGCGGGCACAACCACGGACGCGTTACTACATACCGATGGTATGCATCGAGTGTCCTTCTATTTCCTTAAAATTCCGATGGATCGTATGCCTCCGGCCTCCGAGTGTGCTCCGTTCGTTGGTACGCACACGATTGCGAACGCAGCCCCGCACGTGATCGCACACATTCCAATCCACACGCTCGGCTCTGCTCGTTAAGAGTGTGTGGGTGGCGTGTACGGTGGAAAAAAAGAAAGAGAGCTCTCGCGAGAGGAGAGCAAAGAGGAGGGAAGCACAGAGAGAAGAGCAACGAGGAAGAGAGAGAAGTAAGAAGAAGAAGACGAAGCAGAAGACGAAGAAGAGGAGGAAGAGGGTTGGAGGAGACGAGAGGACGAGAGGACGACGCCGCCGGCGGTGGAAATGGTGATGGCGAATGGCGATGGTGGTGGCAGGACGCTTTCCTGTGTCGCTGTGTACGTAACTCTGTACGTGTACACGCGTACGCGTACATAGGTGTATGTATGTGTATAGGGATTCCAGTTTAAAAATACAAATGGAGTATCGAGCTTTCAAGGAACGTTCCGCGAGGGGTGGCTGGAAGCGGGTGGCGCTCAGGGGCGGGCGAGGACGTCGATGGGCCGAGAGGTGGGGAAGATATTTCAAAAATCGAATATTGATCAGAGCTGCCAATCCTACCCTCTGTAATCCCTATGTGTGTGTTGGTCTTACGTATCCCTTAGGTGCAGCCAGTGTCTGCGCTCTCCCGTTTTCGTTCCTTCATCTTATGCAAACCTGTGTCATCCTGCTACGACGACGTGAATACCACTGGGATTTACTCTTAATGGCGCGATTACACAGCGCCGCGTCAAATGGTTCTCCTTCCGATTAATTAACCGCTTTTACATTCACTGGGCATAATTCGATAGTAATGAATCGTGCAAATCGTACCTTTTAAAAAATTACATTTACACACTAGACGCATCAAAACATTTCACGTTTTCTAAACGTGTATCGATTTTCATTTCTTTTATCATATAGATTTTCGATCGAAAGTCAAAGGCATATAAAGACTATGCTTTCCAGCACTTTCGCAACAACCGAAGAACTTTCTTCTTTCTCTCTACTAAAAATCGGAGGTTCCCATGGTTGAAAATGTAGTCAACTTTTCGAATGTCTATGGTTTTCTCGGTTTACATTTTCCTTCAATTTTCAACGACATATTTTATTGCTCAATAGTCAAAAGCCTCAATGGTCTCGGTGATTTGTGATACGAAAGAAGAAATGTGTTTTGTTAATTACCGCACCGATGTTTCTGTAAACTCGATGGAGAACACTCGAACGCCGTTTAACATATTACCTCGATTACCTTGAAAATAGAATCGTCGAAAAATAGTAATTTCTTATGCATCTACCCACCGCATTCGTAATTGTATTTTGCAAGCTTCATTGCGGAACGTATTCTTTGGGATCGATCTGTGCGCAAGGAAATAATACATCGTACGCGAAAGCATGAAAATCGGATTTATGCACGGTTTCGTTCATTTTACATTGGTTTCTCATTTTAACTTGTACCGAGGGTAGACACTAGTTCTCTGCAAACGCCCGGGCGTTCCGAGTGTATTCCTGAACGAACGCCACGGGGACCGGATGCGAGCATATAGGGGAAGGAGGAGAGTGAGAAAAAGAAGGAAGGAAAATAAGGAAGGAGGGGTGGCTCTCAGATTACTCACCCTTATATATGGGTGCCGCGGGCGAGAGAGGGAAGGGATGAAATCTTTTAATGGCAGCCATCCAACCGCTCCCCCTTCTTTCTCCTCTGTCGGCCACCTTTCTCCCTCCCCCAACGGGATCTCCTTCGCCATTTCCGTATTAGCTATTCTTATGTCCACCGACGAATGCTACCCCTACGAAGGACACCCTTCGTGTAATCGCATTTTAAATTACCCGCGTAGATATACCAGCGCACATGGGTGTATATACTTGGGTATGTAAGGTGGAAATAGTCGACGGAAGATCGAATGTCAGTGTACGCAAGGATATACGTGCACGTCCAGATCTACTTTAGAAATAACCATCCCTGTTATCGTGGAGTTGTTCGCCATTTTCTTTCCGTATGAATAAATTAATACTCGCATTGATGAAACACTGTTTCATTGCAAGAAAGTACATGTTCACCGGTTAATAAGGATTTAACACACGAAATGGGATCTGGAGTAAAAGAGTGTCAGATGTACAAGGATCATTATTTAAAGTGGTAACATTAGATGGTGCGCCTTCTATATTCAGCAGCCATCATGCTCGAAGTCGTACTTATCGTCGTCTCCGATACAGACGTAGCAAAAATTTTCCGAATCATCGTCGCTATATGTATTTTCGATATCCGATGAAACTTCATTGTCAAGATCGTCTTCATTGTAAAGAAGGGCATTGAAGTTCCAACAATCGTTCACTGATTGTTGGGACGTTTCGAACATGTTTGAAGATTTGCTTTTTGTAAAAATCTCGCCTGCTTTATTCGACGACACCTAAAAGACCGACGCGACAAATTACTGTCAAAGTCTGGTTAACGACTAAATAGTTTCAAACGGTGGGTGGAAAGTTATAGATAAAAAAACTAGAAACTAGACTGGACTCTTAAGTAACGCTAGCGTTACATTTTGACCATGGTACGATTAAGAGCAAAGTCTCGTTTACGGAATTGTAATCGGGAGGATTTCTCGCGATGAATGCACTCAGAAAATTCGCGAGATTGGGAGACGGCCGCCGCCTCTCGACTCAAACGTTTCCGAGCCAGCGGCAACGATTTATCCCGCAGAGTGTCGCAAGAACCCAATTGAGAGAATCGTTTAAGGGCGCAAGAAAGCACACCGTTCCAGGCTTCGCGCTTAACCAAAGCATTACCTCCAACTGGTTTCAGCTTCACCCTTCCCAATCTCCGGTCCCCGTTAGTTCTGTAACTTCTTTCCTCGCGGGGAGACAAAACACCGGCGTCTCGCGTGACAGTGCAAAGAAAACAGTAACAAAACACCCCCTGGATTTCCAAGCCCCGTCTAACAAACGAGTCGTGGCGCCCTCTCCTTCCACGGCCGTCCGTTCTCCTGCTCGCATAATGGGGGTGATAGCAGTGCGTGTGACGTTACACGAGCCTAGAAACACACGAACGAACGAGCACACACGAGCGCGCTCACGTACACACGGACGGGCATCCACGTCCGCGGGCGTAGAACTCGAAGGAAAAGCCGAGGTCCTGGAGGAGAAGTAAATCCATATTTTACACCACCACCACCGGCAGCTTCATCTCAGCCCCACCAGCACCCCGGCAACACCACCACCACCGCCGCCACCGTCACGACGCCTTCGCTTATTTCGCTATATAGTCCGCCGACCTCTCTTCGGCTCCCTCGCCGTCACCTTCGCCGCCCACAACTTACATACATCCCCTTAAAGATCACGCGCCCGCTGGAAACTCGAGAGGGGTTAAGTCCAGTTCCTCAAAGGGGTTCGGGTACGTCCTCGACCGGACGCTCGTCACCGGACCACTCTTTTTTTTCTTTTTCTTTCCTTCTCCACTCGGCAATAATGACGGAAGCTTTGTAATATCGCGCGCGTATCGCCGGGAACCGGGGAGGGGGTGGGTGGGTAATTTATGGAATTTCGCGCGCTCGATATTGCCAACGAAGTTTGGAAACGTCCAAGACGTGACTACGAGTAATTGAGATCACCGTGTCTCCGATATTATACACCGCGGTCTTATAGACCGGGTATAACCTGACTTCGGTAAATGTAGTGTAAAATGTTACATAGCCATACATTTGTCGACGTTATCGAAGAAATCACTTACAGCGGAATTGTCGCTTTCGAATTGTCGTTACGAGTCACGACGCGAAATATTGTAAGCGATACGCCGTCCCGAGGGGGCGGAAATTACTTTTCAATGCGAATACTCGAATACTTTTATTTGGCAAGGAAGGATTATCGAGTACGTGTAGCAAAATATATTTTCTCATAACATAATTACATAATTCTAAGATCTTAAGGATTTAACAAACAAACCATACATTACTTTTTGAAAAATAATACTCGTTCGAGTATATGTGTATAATTCATTAGAAAATTGAAACAATTTTTCTTAGCATTCTTAGTATTAGCCAATATACTGCAAACGTGAATTTTGTTGACAGTGCAGGATTTTTTCTAATAAAAATTGCAAGCATTTATGAATTAAACTTACTGCAAGTTTTCACCGCTATCCAAACTAGCCATCAATTTGAATTACCAGCGAGACTTAACGGTTGACACCCATATTAATTGTTAATGCTTTCTGTCAACACAGTCGCCGCGTTTGCAGTTAGTCCAGTTTCGGTTTAATCCTCAGTTAAAACAGAACTGGACACTGACCGATCGCTCCTAGACGAACCGGATATCGCGTGGCCGGGCCCTAACGAGACTTCTAGATCCAGATTAATTACTCGGTGTCCGCGTATCTCTGTCAGGAACGAGATAAATCGTGACTGACTGCCGAAACCGTTGCAACAGACGTTACCATAAAAAAGAAACGGCGCGCGAGGTCGACGATCGTTAAAACCGTAAAATCGACACATGGGGTCGTCGCAATCGGTCGCCGGTAAAGATCAATAATTCGATCTCGATATAAATTCGACGGCGGGGGAGGGGATCGTTTCTCATCCGCTGGGGTCGCAAACACGCTTTATGGATGGGGTTGAAACCGATCGCCCTTTTTTTTTCATCGATCACCCTTCCCGCCCGATGCATCGCTTGCCACTCGCGTCCCTGGAATCTAATTTTACCGGCGGCACGTTGGAAGTACATCGAGAAAACGTGACGTAACGTCGATACTTCGTACTTAATAATTTCTCTTCTACTATTATTATCATTTAGGCAGACGTCACCGAACCTTCTCGCCGCCTTCCATATCGAATGATGCTTTCGCGCATTGTTACTCCTTTTTCTCCTCGAAAATCATCGAAACGTCGCTTGCACTTCAATTTTATAAACGTCACCCAGTCATCGAGCAATTTTCACTCATAAATTTCTATTATAATATTTTGTACACGTTCCACTCGTTCGTAACATTTTATTTGAAACAATGTATACAAGATGAAAGCTCAAATAATAGCTTATTGTTACTTCTATATTTTCACGTAGATTAATGCAGTAAAGTTTGTTTTCTTGAACTCGAGTCTTTGCCAAGAACGAACGTCCCCGCCGAATGGCAGCCATGCAACACGCTTCGTCTTGTCGCGGCGATTATTATATTTTTGCAGCCGGTACGACGAATTCGGGGGGCATTTTGTAGTTTGGCGCGTTAAAACTTATATTTTTTTCTACGCACGTCCGCGGTTCGTGGCATTTCGAAAGTTTTCATCGAGCTGTCGCGAGACATCGCGACGGGAATACCAGAAATCGGATGAACGCGGAGCAGCGAGAATCCAATAGTCGCGAGCAGAACAATGGCGTCACGGTGCTCGATAAAAATTGACATGTTTTTATTACGCAGGCCAAGGGTTCGGGGAGACCGTCTGATGAGCCGACTCGGAGTTCCTCCTCTGGGAAATACTCATCTTCGTCCCCATGCTTCCCCATGCTCTTGTTACAATTGCCTCTTCTACGGAACACCGGCGCCTTTTCTTCACCCATTCTTCATTTTTCTCGATCGTGTTAACCGATCTACACGCGTATTTTACGACTAAAATTAATATCTATTTCATCTTTAGCATCGGGAACTATCTACAATTTCTAAATTTTGAAAATTTTACGCAAAATCGAAGGGCCAACGACATTGTATTCTCAAAAATTACGTTAGCTGCTCCATTCGCGTGTATGATATTGTACCGTCGCAGAGTTACTCAGTCATTTCGGTGTGGAAACATGGGGGGTAGTTTTCACGAGGGATAGGAAGATGGAAGCGAGCAAAGAGGGTTCCCGTAAGAGGAACGAAACGAAACAGGCGAAGGTAGAGAGGTTTATGAAAGCAAAACGATGCGAGACGTGCGTTGCGTATCTTACTCCAAGTAAACTCCTACCAACCCCTTGTTTTATCCTGACGTCTGCTGCTCTACATAACAACTTCTCAATCACTCGTACAAAATGTTGTTCCCCTCGAAGATGCTAATTCTATATTTCTAAAAGGTAGAAAAGACATTGTCTCTCAAGTTGTTTTCCGTCTGTCTTTGTGGAAATTCTTTGAAGCATCCTATTCTTCGGTGGCGACAATCTTAAGCTGTACCTGCCGCGAGGTTCTCGTTCTCTTTCGCTGTAAATTACAATTAACGACCTTTTGTTCGCGAACAACACGACGGTGACGCATCTTACGAATTAGTCGCGAGAGGGTGAAAAGTCTTTTCGTGAAAGTTCTCCTGTCCAGATACGTAGGGGACCGTGGTCATTCATAAAATCCGAAGGGTACGAGCGACAGCCACTCCTTCCCCGCGGAGCATCGTAGCCCGAATAAACTCCTGGCACGAAGCTAATCATATTTTCTAATCCAACGCTGAAAGTGGAGAGAATGGCGGACGAAGGAGGGAAAAGCTCGCGTTGCTAGCTATCATATAATTTTTCCGACAAAAAGCACTTACGCTTCCTCGTCCCCTGCTATAACCTATCCACCCTCTTGGAAACATGTTTCGCGCCGGACGAGGACAGAAAGCTTGAAAGGAAGGAGGAGAATTTATATTGAATTCCATGGAAAATTTTGCAAGCTTCGGTAGACGTTCGTCGCTGAAAGTATGAAGCGTTGTTTCATTAAAGAGAAAATCCGTTTAAATAATATATCTTATTCCTTCTGTCAACGAGCGAGTTACGAGCGAGTCGTACGAGAAAAGATTTTATCGAACCGGACCCGCGTCAGCTTCTTTTCAAAATACGATACATCCCTATTTTATATCCTTAATTGCACGAAAAGATCTATTTAAATATTTTGTTCGTCGAATTTTAATTACAAGTCAATATCATACACGATACGTTGTATCAATTCACGCGTGCACATGTATTTCTAGCGTGTACGTAAATTGATAACAGTTCCCGCGAGATAATGGTAAACGAACACGAAGAAATACAAGTGCCGCCATCTATGAACAAGAACGTCGCATAGGTTTCCTTCAACGTTCTTCGAGTACGACGACCGTTCTCCAGTGCTGGTCGCCAACGCGAACAGTTTCCATGCATTCGGTGGGCTCTGCGTTTCAAACGTCGTCAAATTACTATTAAACTATCGCTCGGCCAATTAAAGTACATCCATAACTTCGTATAACGACACTCGACCGGGCATCGAATCATAACGGAGGAGCTAAGTTTAAGTACCACCCAAACCGGAGTACAAAGTATCTCGTATTCCCGCAAAGGCTCTTTCCCAACGATTGCATTAAGGAGTCCTCCGTTGGCACCATTCACGCCCGAAGAAATTAACGAGAGAAATAATCAGCAAACTCTCGAAGACCTTTGAATCCCTTTCAAAGAACTCGACGAAGTTACCCTGTACCGGGCGCGGAACGTGTAACGAGCCAGGCGATGGCTCCGCGAGAGACGAAGAGGCGATGGGGCGGTAGGTGACCGGGGGAGGGAAATGTGTCGGAGGGGGTGGCAGAAATTAAGTCGGTTCCCCACCTCGACGTTCCTCGAAACGACACCTCTTTTTCCTCCTCTTCTTCTTCCACTGCTTCTTCCTCTTCTCCTTGTCGTGCGCTGGATTCTGAAATAAGCTCGACTCCCCTCTCCCTCCTCCGCGAGACCCCCTTCCAGTCCCGGTGACTTCGAGCACCTTTCCACACGAGAGCACACGCGTGTGTACGCCGCACACCGAGCCGCGGTGCTCCTGTTTCTGCGCGTACGTGTATCAAATCCCCTAGAAGGGTGGAGGACCTGCGCGCGAGGGGTAGGTGGTACCAAAATGGCCGAAGCCGCACCCACAACGACGCGGGTGGGGGCGAGTCAGGGGAATCAGCGATGGTGGGGGATTACACACGACGGACACACGTGCGCGGAGAGGCTGGCGCGGGTGAACGACTGTGTGCGACGACTGTGATCTGTGTGCGCGGCGCACGACGCTGGTGTGCGATACACGTTGGTCACGATGTAATCCCGGGGATACCCGGTGGGAGGATACAGACCTGGGCATACCTATGCGCCACTCGAAAGGTGTGGCTCGATTACCGGACCAATTAGACCAATTAATTAGACCGGCTAATTAATTAAATAACCAAAAATTTGCTCGAGCCGACATTTCGCTAAACGACACGGGCTGGCGCAAACATCCATGACCGTTGCTCTTTTAACGCGTAAGTCAACAATTAAGAGGAATGGTTTTCGATAGCCGATAACTAAGCATCTAGAATTCTAACCCTGAATACCGAATCGTGTAAATTGCATAGTTCTAAAGATAGAAAAATTAAGTGACATGGATTTCTGTAAAAAGTCCTTTAACGCCTATCATTTTGCGCTCAGCTTTCATCAAATATTGTACGTTTCTAAACTTTAATTTAGTAAATTATACGCATGACAACAAATAATTTAATGCTTGATTATCTGAATGAGTAAATGCATTCTTCGTTGAGAGAGCTTCGTATATTGACTTTTATAAAAATGCACACATGAATCATAGTTTTATATTCAATAACGGTGTTGCAGAATCGAAACTTTACAACTCATTCTAAAAATAAATGAAACGGACATTGTGTTTTACGTGTATAAAATAGCAAAAAAGATCTTCCATTTTGTAAAGTCCATTTAAGACAAATTCTTCCTGTTAACCGGTTTTTCGTAAATAAAATATCATATTATAATGTCCTTCCTGTGTGGAAACCCCGAGGGATGAGTTGTTTATGTAATGAAAACCTTTTACAAAAGTCATTCGGCGGACTGTCAGTAAGAAACAACCTAGCCAAACTTAAATCGCACTTTGCTCGAACTCGAAGGATGCGAAGGAAGTTCGTCGTGGGCGGTGGCGGGGAAGGGGCGAGGGTGGGAGGGGGGGTCCCGTCGAACCCCTGAACAATTGCCGCTTCAGCAATAGTACGAAGGCAATATCGTTTTCCCCGAGAAAGAAAAACATGCAGATTCGATCGATCGCGCAGGAGGTCGAAATTCCAGCGTGTTCTGGGGGCTTCCTGCGGCAGACAGAGTGTCCTTTTTTGTCGCCCTAAATGTCCACCCTCTTGCCAGCAAAAAAAAGGACACGGGAGACACGCACGGTCCTCGACGCTCGTGGGGATGGTCGAAAAGGACGTGTGTGCGTGTGTTATTTTTTCCGAGGCATTAAGCTTGCTTTCCTGAGGGGTAGGGATGGTTGTTCGCCGGCAGGGATGAGGTATAGTTTAGTTTAGGGATTCCACACGAAACACAGTCAAGGACTCTGCTCTCGTAATGTGCGCTTCTGTTCGCCCCGCGCCATGGCCTCCGTCGTCTCGGAAGATTTGTCATGGGATTCGGCAGCGTTAAGCGTCTGTAGCTCGTTCCCGTTAAATCGAACGATCTTCCAAACTACCGCCGATCCCGGTGCAACTTCACTTTCGTTATAAGCGTCTTTTCACCCCATAACCGCGTGCTCTACAAGTACGATCCACAGTTCCTCGTTGGTAAAGGAAATTCATCGTACGTATATCGATAAAATGGCGCTGTGAATTAGAACATTGCATAATTAATTTCAATTCGCCACGAAACTCTCGAATTCGATATTTTTGCACTATGATCCGCAATTTGAAGAACGATAGCGGAAATACGGAAAAAAAATTCTGAATAAGATCATTTTATCGTTACGTACCTTTCGCGGGGTCGCTCGAATTTCCACATATCTCTAAGAATACACGAACTTTTCTATGGACGGTGGAGACCTCGTTTTTCTAACTTGTTCATCTTCGCGAGTGGCGAACGATTCGCCAGCGTTCGTCCGAGACCGAAACAATTCGGTGGTTTTTCAATCATCGACCGGAGAACGAATTCACGTGGTCGCGAAGGAATCGTCTCGGTAAGAGCAGGATTTGTGGGACGGGACTCCTTACAATCACAAATGTGACTCGGAGTTAACATTGCGATTCGGTCTTATTGTTTGAGCAGCCAACGCGGATACGTCGATGCTCGTTGGCCGCTGTGCTTTTCAACCGGTTGTTCGGATCAGTACGAACGAGAAAGACGGACTCGATTTCCATTCATTTATTTTCACCGCCATTTCATTGATTGCCGCCACTCCGGCCCGCTCGGCTTCCTCGTCCGGGATTTCCTTCACTCTAATTCCCAATTTTACTTTAATCACCAGGAGTGTCGGCCTCTTCGTCTTGTTCCTTCGTCCGGGTCAAGTGCTCGGTAACCCATCCGACAGTATTTTTGTCCCAAGACTCACCCCTATCGCGCAAATTCTTCTAGACAAAAAGGAAGTTGCCGTTCACTCAAGTATACTCTTAGGTCGATGCTTGGCTCTTCAATGCGCCGTTCTTGAGGGAAATATGAAAGTGCCTCGAGAGCATTCTGAGCACTTTTGTCTCTGGAAGATGCAGGGCACGTCTTCATTTGCCAATGGAGGCCCCTACAATGTACAACTACCGTACGTTTCAATCACTCGACGAGTTCTTTTGAGATGTTAAGTGTCATGCCCTTGGATGTTTTATCGCAGCTTACTCCGCCGCAGAGTTTTGTACATTGTCATTGTTCGAAGATCGACGCTGTGCACCGTGCTCGGTGAAAGATTAAAAGCCAATGTTTCTGGACAACTTACGAGATTGAACCGAACCTTACAGACGAACGAAATTTTCGCTAAATTTATGTAATCATGCATCGAAGTCTAGGATTTCGCTCGTCTGTCCAGGATTTCTTATGACTTATTCTACTGATTCGGAATATATCTAGATTTTCTAACTCGATTACAATACTAATAAGAATAATTGCTAATACAGAGAGTGTCACAGATCGGTTGTTTCGTGAGATAATGTCGTATCAGCCAATCGATCTCGATTACCCCGTAATTCGAAAACAAGACAAAAAATACGCCGAAGGGAAACAAGAAAAAAAGGGAATCTTGAGGGATCCGCGTTCATTAATAACTAGCCTGGACGAAATGTGTTTTTGGCAAGAAAAGTCACGTATACCGAACAAATGGCCGGGAAGAGGTGGTCAGGGGTGGTTCAGGGGGAGGGGTTCGAACTTCTGACATTAATGGCAGAAGTGGGACGCATAAAGCACGGGAAATCTACGGAAAAAGGCAATTTATGACGCGGGACAAAAAATAATAGTATGATAATGAAAGAAACGCAGTTCGACGTGCGTGCACGTGCGCGCGCGTTAACTTGCTTCCTCGAAACAAACGGCGACGAGGAAAAAAAAAGGGAACCGAAGGATAGAGAGAGAAAGGTAGAAAATAGCGGAGCCCTTCCCCTTTTCTGCCAACTCGACGTGGGGGGGTTGACTTCGGGGGTGGTCGAGCATGGTCCACGGGAATGACTAGAGCGACGCAGAGGGCGAGGGAAAAAGATGGAAGACACCAAGGATAAGGGCAAATCCACGCTTATGAGGCACGCCAAGACAAAAGCCTCCATTTCGGAAGAGCCAATATACGACCGGGCTGCAATTCGATATAAATGCATCCGTGCTGATCGTAACCTCTGCGAATCTTAAGCGAGAAAAGCAGAAATAGACGCAAGGGGGGAGTCAGCAGCGGGGTTCAAGGAGGATTACGGAGAAAGTCGAAGGACATTTCCGGCTCGGACAGAAGGGTCCATCATCCGCTGCGAGGATTAATTAGGAGATTGAGGGATTATGAATTTTCTCATCCGCGAGAACAACAGTCCATTTATCTTGCGGATACGCTCCAGTCGGTTCTTCCTGAAGCGGTGTAAGCCCTCGTTTGAAAAATTCTGGTTGCTAATACCATTTGTTTCTATAAATTATTCAGTAAAACATAAAAGAATCGAATTAATATTTATCAATCTTGAATCGATTGAAATACAAATCCTTATGTATCTCCAAACAAGACAATTTGGGCTTGTATCAGTTTGAAAAATAACAGCTCACCGAAAATAAGAACGAGCATACCTGCCCATGTTTTATGTATCGCTCGTTTGGGATGAATCCTTTTCAAATTTTGTACTATCGATATTATATATTGTGCCCCAACCAAGACGAATTGACAATAATGTTTAAATAATCGTTCGATTTAATTTCCTTTTTATTAAATTTACGTTAACCTAGCGTACGCTTTCGATAGGAGATTCTTTACTCTGTATCGCACAGGGCCCAATTGAAGCAACGGCTGCGGAGCTTGCAAGAAAATTTGTTAAATTTGTGTCGATATCGGTGCAGAGGCGTCGTCCATTCTTGCATCGAGAGGTAACTCGGGACCGTAAATCAATATATTCGCATATTCTTCAACAATACGGAAATTCAGGCGATACGTACGGCTGCGGAGAAACCAATCTAAAGCAAGGATTCAACAATCACAGTCAGTCGCGCGTTCTGATCCCGGTATAAATCTAACGTCGCGACATTCCTCGCGGGTCGGACAGCAGGGAGAAGGGACGGTCAGCGACGGTGAAAAATTCCACGCGATTTTCCGCGCAGTTTTTCGACGGGGAGAGCCATTTTTGTTTGTGCCGCTTATTCCTGGTGGATATAAGTCTTTGCAGCGAAGCCAGTGGAAGCTAATCTAATCCTCGAGTGTATAGTCGGCTCAGCGTAGATACAGGCGTGCATCGAGGTATACAGACGCGAGGACCGCGCACGGGAGACACAAAAGTAGAGAGAAGACGTTTGTGTAATACCTGAGAGAGGTTTACTCTTACTCGCGCATGTGAGCTTGAGAGCACGTCGCGAGACCGTGTGTGTGCGCTCGTGATGAGGGTGGCGTAGACAGAGGGAAAGGGGGATAGGAGGAAGACGTGGATCGGGCGAGGGTGGCAGAGCCAGCAATGGCGCCCCACACGGGCGTTTATTATTATGATTATACTTGATATCCCCTGCCCAAAGCAGGGCCAGCCAGCCAGCCAGCCAGCCAGCCTGCGAAACTTTCCCTCCTTTCCTTTCCGATATTAATATTATTTTTGCCCGGGCGTAGCGGCCGCCATATATCTCGCTCTGGGCATAAAATCCATTCCCCGTTCCCCCAACCACCTATCCACCTCGGCTGCCTCTCACCCCCTTCGAGCTACCAGGATAGAGAGAGAAAAAGAGGAAGAGACGGAGATCGCGGACGAGAGAACAACCCCCGTTCCCGTCTCTCTCTCTCACTCTCTCTCTCTCTCGCGCCTTCGTTCCCTCGTTTGTCGTCCTCTTTCTCGCTTTGCCAGCCGCGACTACACCGGGCTCTATTATTAATTAATGGCGGGCCGGCCATTTTCTTTTCTCCGCGTCCGGTCCTTCGTCCGACTTGACGTTCCTCGAGAATTCCTCGGGCTGATTAACGTGTCTGCTACACGCCCACTCGCGGCGATACGTTTCCGCGGTCCAAGCGCGTGCCGGCCAATGAGCGACGTTCGAGAAACTACGTTTCTTAAATATGTACGAATAATTTCGGAGGGAATTTAAAATACCTCGCGCGAGCAGAATGTATGCGGAATAGGGTAAGAGACCGGTCGCTCCGAGAACTTATCCAATTCATACCTAACCCCGGGGTGAACGACCATCCTTGGACTTCTCTGCTTTCCAATCTATCGGATAGCTTCTTTTCCATTTCAAAAATTTTCTATTTGCCCCGCTGTACGTTATCTACTTCCCGGGATATTATTGCTTCGAGACGCGGCCGTAACGAGGCTACCTCGCAGAGCAGACCTCGTGGGAATTGCAGTTTCCGAAAGTCGCGAAAAATAATTCGTCAGCAGCGCTGGCAGCCCGGAGGAGTCACCGTGGAGTAGTCCGGGGTTGGATGCATCGGTGGATGAGCTGGTTGTCTTCGTGGAAGGGCGCGGGTGGTTTCCGGGCTCCGTGTGAGAAATTTTAAACTACCATCACCACGAGGGTAACCCGATGGCGGTACATAGGAAAGAGGTAGGAGGTTGAAGGTGGTTTGTATGGCTCGAGATCGACCCAGAAGACGCCCATCGCTAGGTTCTACGTGCAGGACATCATAGGACACGGGGGTTGAGAGAATTGCTCATTTGTTCGCCATAGTGACGGGGCCGGAGGATGCCCTGTAATGTCCTACAGCCTCCTTCTACCTTCTACTCCTCCTCCCGCTACTCCATCTCCCTCTTCTTCCTCTTCTCCTCCTCTTTCCTCTCCACGTCCTCGTTCTCCTTCTCCCTTTACCCCATTCACCGTTCTCGCTCTTCTGCCGTAGCGGTGTTCGATCGAAATTCAATTTCCACCGGGCTACCCCTCTCACCTACCACCCCACTTCTTCTCCGTGCCACCCTTCTTCTTTCGTTTCCTTCTCTCCATTCGGGAAACCCTGAGGACCCGGGAAAGGAAGCCACCGGTTACATTCCTTGCAATAAATTACGCGGCTCAATTATTCACGGGAATCTCCTGCGCCTCTGTTTAAGACGTGGATGTTCTTATTTCGCATCCACGAAACCCTACAGCCCTCGGAGAGGCCAACGCGCGACTCGAATTCTCCGAAGTGGCTGTTAACGTATGGCTAACTTCGAAATTTCTATTACACGACATTCTTTCGTTCCCCAAAATTACACGAATACGTGTATAAAATACTTTTAATTTTCGTATTCGATAATTAGCATCCAGACATATACATGGAATTATATTATTACATAATAATAAAGAAACCACTTCTTTCTTAATTCCACAAAATCGTTGAAATGCGGCAAAATTTCATCGAAAAGTATTGTGTGCAACAGTAAAATAGTCGAACGAAATAATTCAGTATTTCTGAAATTAATTAGGAACATGATATCAGAACTTCCAATATTAATTTCACGAGCAAAATGAGCTAGATATTAAACTTCGAATGTTTCTTTCCACGCTGATCGTTGCTCGATTCTTTGCGACACGTTCGATAGTAAAACTTGTTGCAAAGTTTACATTAATACGGTGTATTTGTTTTAAGTATATTGCGTTTATTTATTTAAAGAAACAGATAGCGTCGAAGTCTGCCATGTTACGCATTCGTATGGCCGAGTGCTTTACATTGAGATGAAGCCATGGAGAACCGACCCACCATCAAGCCAACCCCACCCACCAGGGATCGTACCTATTTAAATAGCTTTTTTCCAAGGGGAGTTCGAATGAACCCCACCCTCTTAGCTTCCTCCATTTCGGAGCAATGCACTAGTTACTGCGAATTCCGGGACCCTTTCTAAGTCTAAATTATGCAACTAGCACGAATACCGCCATTTTCCTCACACTATGCTTACTAAATGGAAATTTCCTGGATAATTCCGGTTAAGGAAGTAGTTGCTTTAATACATCCACGTATTTCCACGTTAATAAGAAAGAGGACCCTGCGTTCAAAATGTAAATATAAAAAATGAAAACTTGCGATTCGATGAGTCCAAAAGTTAAAGTTAAGTTTCATTCTAAATACTTTCTCCAAAGCACTATTTTAAGAAGCTATAACTTGGAAAGAAAAGAATACCTGGACATGTTTTACAAGGAGCAGAATATCTTTCCAATGCTTAGCCGCGTTTCAAATTACCACCGTGGATCCGTAAACATCGAACGCAAAAGTTCGTAACAGAGTAAATTTGGGGGTTGATATCGTACACCTCGATGTCGTTAAAACCTTCTCCGTTCGGAAGAGGAAACGAGAGAAGAAAACGCAGGGACACTAAATTTCATACATCGTCCCGGACGATCTATAACGAAGCGCCGCACGGAAGCGCGATGCAGAGACCCGCGCGACTCAAAGAAGCGTCAAGAAACGCAGAAAGGTGGAGACGAGAAGAGGGTGGAGAAACGTCCTTTGCACACAAAAGCAATAACGGGCTGATATTCTACGCGGATCCGAGCTCCGTTGTCTCGGCCATCCGCCTCGCCATCAGACCTTTTCGCGAGAGCGACTCTTTACTGGGGGCATACGAGGGTGGCCGCAGAACAAATACATTAATTTCACTCCCCACCCATTGCCGCCACCCTCTGTTCCTCCCGTCCCGCGCCACCTAAGCGCGAGCTCTCTCGCATACTATCGCGCGCTCCTTATTCCTGGTCCCTTCCGCGAACGGTGTGTGCATGCACGCATACGGGAACCCCGAATGTGTGGACACACACATGCGCGCGCGCGCGCGAAGGTTGGAGCTACCACCTCCATCAGCAGATACACACACAGACGGGCGCATACGTGCACATGTGCCAATGCGAGTCCTCCGGCATATAAGTAAACGGGGTGCAGAGTGTATAAGGAGGGGAGGGGGATTGGGTAGAGGGTGGTGTGCGGTTACCATGGAAACGCCCAGTCCCTCTCTTATAATTATATGGGGAAAAATGGCTCGCGGACTTTTACCCCGCGTTACACCCCCGCCCCTTTCGCTCTACTCTTTCCCCGCTGACTCTATCTTTTTCTCCCGGTCTCTCTCCTCTCCTCTTTTTCTCCGTGCGCTATCTCCGCGCTTTCTTCTCCAGCCTCTTCTTTCACGTCTCTCTACCTCAACCCCTCATCGTCCTCCTCCTCCACCGCCACCCTCCGACGTACCCCGCACCCGCCATCCGGTTTCACCTCGTCGTCTCATCGTGCCGCGGCACCTACTTTGCCCGCCTCAGAAATATTATGCTTGCACCTCACTAGGGTGACTGTGTAACCATCCTTAACTCGCTTTAAGGCTGACTGCTCGACGTCTCTTGGATTTCGCGTTACTTCCCCGCGAACGTCGCTGCGGATCGTAGCTTCGCTCAAAATTTCACCTCGGGACCGAGCACCGACCCTTCCGAGGAATTTGCGCGGAAAATCAAAGTGACGTTTTAAGTGGTCCATCGGTATGATTATTGTTACGTTCGCAACAACTTGCCGGATGTGTCTCGGTGAGACTAGAACGAAGCTCGAAGTCACGGATGTATTCGAGCATTCCTGGTTTCGATCTATTTTCGTCACGCGTGGACGTTCGAAGAACAATTCCCGTGCTCGGAGATCGTCGTGAACTATACCTTCCGAAATCCTTGGATCTCGAAGAAATTTTTAGTTCTTCCTAGAATCTGCCCGACTTTGACGAACAGGTGATCGACGAACGATCGAAAAGGGGTTTGATTCGCGACGATGATTGAAACGTTCCGGGCGTAGATCGAGCCGAGACCCTAGGCGAGTTTATCCGTCGATAACTAACGCTTTACGGTCAGCATTTGATGGCGAAACACCAAACATACTCTCATTTCAGGCTGGTTTTCCAGATAACGGGCATCGCCCGAAAGATAGAGGATTGCGCCTGTATATCCCGGCGTGTGTTACACATATGTGCGCAGAGCCGTGTCCACTCGGGGGTGTCTTCGGGAACGAAGTAGGAGGGTCAACGCCGGGAAAGAAAAAGAGAGAGGGAGCATATTGCTCCGAAGTAATCCTACTTGATCGCGGTTTTCGGTTTCTTCCGCGTGTACGTGTGCGTTCGTGACCAAACAGCCCTGCACGCGTGTAGGTGTAGCACCGCGGTTCCCGTTGGTGTTCATCTTATACAGGAGTCTAATACTCGTGCGTGAGAGCTCCAAGGATTACTGCCGAAGGAGCCGCCCTGGCGTTCATCGCTTTCCCCTGCTCTGCCCCCGCGAACGACCAGGAGTCTTTAAATACCCTCGGGATGCGAGTGTCCTGGACGCCGAGAACGTGTCCTGACGACAAAAAATATAATTTCGCCCCAACACCACCCACCCATTTTTCCCTCGTCCTCCGACTCACCCCTTTCCGTGGCGTTCTCAGATCGAGGATTAAACTCAATACTCGTAGACTGTAAAAGGTTAAACTCGAACCGAGCAATACTTGTTTCAAAAATAAATCGTTAGATCCTCTTCTGGACAATCAGAACCATACAATAATATATAAGAGAACGAGTTTTTTAATACAGAAAAGTACTAAAAGAGTGACACTAACTGTTTACTTGGTCGACAATGCTATCCAGTGTAAATCAAATTCTTACTACATTGTAATAATAAAGAACTTAAATTCTGTATTATGTGCGACAGTACCTCGTTTAATGCAGGAAAATCGGGGTTGAAAATTCCTGCAATAATCGATGTTTTTGCAGATACCAAGATGCAATCGATGTAGACGTAACTGAACTTGAAGCGTTAGATATTAAATTTGATTTTTACACCGATAACATCGAAATTCGGTGTTTAAATATCCGCTGATGTTAATCTGTCGAGAATCCTCTGTTCCAGTAGGCCATGCGAATGATTAGCGATTTAATGAAATAATCCCCTTTGATCGACCTCCTTCTCTGACCTTTCCGCCCCCTGCGGCCCTCGTTCGGGATACCCTGGCATCCTCAAAGGGAAACACTTGAACCAGAACGTTTTAATTGCAAGGCCCGCAGCGATCTCACTGTTTCCACTTGGCCTGCGAGTGCTCCACCGCGATAAAGGTAAGGAAATCCAAAGAAAACGCTTCTTAAAAATTTAGCGAAAAACGAAGAAAAGCGACACGATTTTCGATCGCGAGAAAAAGAGAGTATATTTCCCTCCCTGATGGACTACTTTTTAATCATCCACCTTCCCGTCTCCGCGATGTCGTTTACCTTCTTCGCCCCCAAACGCTTCATTTTTAATCGATAAATTTAATGTAGAACGCTTGACAGTTTTGGGCAACGGAAACTTAGCTCATAAATATGTAAATCGTGCTATCGTAAATTTGAAAATAGGGGTTGCGAGTAATAAAGCGCCGCGTCGTAAATAGCAAGGTAAGTAAGCGATAATGAAAATAAAAGTTGGTTCGGGGATAATTTTCGGTGGGCAGGTTTAGAATTGTTCTTTCCCCTTAAAATACATTCGTTTGCTCCATGGTCTTTCGCAGAAACGCGTATACAAAAAAATCTTTCTGAAGCATACTCGTTGCACGTAACAAGGAGTCGAAAGAAATTCTAAAATATTTTTAAGAGCGACTGAACTTTGAGCTAAATATTATTGCGCGAGCTTTAACTTCGTATGAATAAAGTTCTCTAAGAATACGAGTTTTAGCAAAAAACAATTACAACATTTACGTCCAAGAAACAAAGTCATCGATGTATAAAATATTACTTCGATAACGACTGGACTCTATCGCGAAACACTCAAAGATCGATACCATTGTCACACGCTTAATGCGTTCTAAATTATCTCGACGAGGACACGCAGCCTGTTAAAGGTTAAGAGTATAGAGAACGAGGGGTAGGGGTATAGAAAAATACGAAAAATATTAATAATTATGTTAATATCGTAATGCAGGACTCGGCCGAAAGACGTCGTAGGGTAGGGGTGACCCTCGACGTCAGAATATCTCCTTAGTTCCCTCCGATGGGGCTGGCTCGACGGGGGTGTGTGGGGGTGGGGATGGACCTTCGCGTATTTTTATCAATATCTCGCGAGGTGCGCCTGCGCACCATCCAGCATCCCTTCCGTCGAACTCTCAAGGTTCACATGTAGAAACAGGCAGAGGGAAGAGAACGAGACAGAGCAGAAGGGATGAGAGAGCCAGAGTTGCAAAGGGAGGAGGAGAAAAAGGGAGAAGGAACGTGCGCGGTGGTGTGTGCCGCGGCGGCGTGCATGCGTGTTCATTCCTAATGAATGTGTGCACCGTAGACGACGGTGTGTTGGTAAGTGTGGAGGCGCCTAAGGACCCCCAAGACAAAATGGAACCCGTTTATACTCCGTCGCCGCTGCAAAGTGCATCCTCTTCCAGAATTCCCTTTCTTTCCCTTCGTCTTCCGCTTCGTCCTCTGTTCTTCCATTCCTCTTTTCCGCCTCTTCTTTGAACTCCATTCGAGGGTGCGGGTATTCCCTCATGCGAATGCAAAATCAATGGAGCTTCTTGAGATAATTGCTACGGTGGATACTGCCGTATCTAAAGCGCTTTCCAGAGGGAAGTTTATTTCCTTCGGCACTCCTCGCACGGAAACGTTAACTCTGCTATCGATCGTGCTCGTTTCGCCCTCAATTTACGCGATTTTGTCAATTCGGACGTTTCATTAAACCTGGCGTAACAGTTCTTCGGATATTTTGCCATTTTAATCGCACGTATTCTCCCGACGATCGCGATACAACCGCGAAAATAAAATTTGCGCCTGTAGCCATCCATAGACGTTAGAATTATTGTATTCCAAATTGGTCTTTGCTCGACTACGAGTCAAGTTCCACAAATAAACAAATTTACTTTTTCCACGAGGCGATCCTTCTTGCGCAGTACGTGTCGCAATGATGCGAATAGATGTCGTAGTTCAACGAGGATACGAAATCTTCTATCGCCGGTAATCGCCATAAAGCACACTTTGTTCCAAGGTTTTTAATTTTTTTCCTTTCGTTTCCCGCCTCGATTCTTTCCGCCATTCTTTCTTCCACTCATTCTTTCGTCGAGCAGCCGGGTATTTCCTCATGCGAATGCAAAGTCGGCGAAGCTTTTCAGGATAATTGCTGCTACGGGACTCGATTCCAGACATGAATATATTTCGAGTATTCGAAGAAAGATTTTTCTCGTAGCCAAGAGGCTGCATGTTGTAATCTTTTCTTTTGAAACGTTGCCGGGGATAGGATCTTGTTCGTTATCGTTCATGAATATGTCCTAGCGGCAGAAATGATAGAATATTTGGGAGCCATAATAGGGCAACGTTGCGCGTACTTACTTTTACGCTAAAATTTCCACAAAATACAAAGTACAATTTTGTACGAGATCGAATTTTAATTGCAGAACAATTTAAATTATCGAAACTTATTTCACGACTATTCCTGTTTATAAAATGTTTATAATTCATTAAACAATTTTAATTCTGTATTAGTGACGTAATAATTGGATCGTGCAATGATCGGATACCAGGAAAAGTACAGACTTGTTTTTCCCTTTTCGTTAGTTATTTCGTTTCAGTCCTTTTACTGCCGATCGGTTCCCCGGCTCCTTAATTATGAATCACTACCGTTATTTACTCTTATTTATCGTTATACGAATCCGCTTGATATATATCTCTTCGAAACTTGCGTCTATTATTCCTGTTTTTGCGATCGGGCTCGGATCTATTATTTCCCCGTGACAATCTGCTTTCTCTTCTCTCTTTTTCGGCGTTTCGGACTTTTTCGCAAGACGTATCTGTACAAGGCTGCGAGCAAAATAATTCACGTGTCCTGTTCTAAAATCAATAGCTCATAAATATTCGTACGGTCGAACATCGCATTCATAGTTTCATGGAATTACGCGAAAGCAAACTGCATAGAAATCCTTCTATCGCTGAAGTACGTTTGTACCTTGAATAAATCGTGGATAATTTTCATTCAGCTTTATGCGCGTCGACCAGAGGCGACAAAATAAATTACATCAAAAGATTTTGTAGTCGTAACTTTGCGACGATACAGCACAGCCAACAAGAAGGCGATTCTACGTGTAAAAATAAATTAAAAACATGCGGTACATGTTTCGCGAAGTATTGTAAATCAAAAATTAGAAAAGTCTACAGTTATAAATAGGAAAAATAAACTTCGAAAGTAAATTTCAGCTTGGATCGATACTAAAATCGATCTATGAAAATCGGGTGCATAATTTCGAGCAGCCGACTTGTAAGCGCCGTTTTTACGAGTAAAAATCATTCTGAACGCGCGCCTCGTTTCCATGTTGCAAACCCGTTGAATGATATTATGATGATGCGAAAAAGCATGAAAATTTGATTGAAAGAAGTGCGTTAAGTACAACGGTTGAACCGAAGCCTCCCATCCCGGATTGGCAATTTCTTCCAGAGTTATGCGTACCATGTGTGGCCTTGCTTTCTCTTCAAGAGAACGGCGCACCACTGCAGGTTCCTTTTTCGCAAGTATAATTTGTACCCGTTCGGACTATGCTGAACGAAGCTGCTGTTATTATTTGGCCAGCCGGTAAGCGTTCATAATGCACGAGTTCGGTAAACATAATAAGAGAATTCAGCTGATACAACATGTGCTTCGCGTTGCTGGCTCATCTTTTTACAAGCAATAGCTACGACCACTTCTTATTCGCGTACGTAACTTTTCATATTACATTCCGTATACGTTAATCTCTTTAATTCCTTTTAAATATCGTTAGGTACAAGTACACTCCACGATCGCGTAAAACGATATAACACGGAAACATCGTTGCAAGATCGACGTACGTCATGGGTCATTATTAATTTAAATAAAACAATTTCCCCGCCTGCATGGAAGACTGTGATCGCAAGCAATTTCGCTCGAATCGCGACAGACATGTTGCAATGTCTCGTCCAATGGCAACGACGCGTTCGTATTAATTCCATTAGGCGCAACGGGCATACAAGCGAGCAGGACCTCGTATTATTAATATTCGCAAAAAGTCGACGGTACACCGTATTAACTTCGTTACCCAAGCAAAAATCACGACACGTTGCATCCGTTCGTGGCAAATTGCCCGTAAACACCTGCCCTCAATTATCATTAACTCGGTGAAATTATCTTAATTCCGCGAGCTCCGGGGATCCCTTGGAAATTGCATTTCCTCCTGGAAGATATAAAACGCGGATATATCAAGCATGTATGTACATATATACGTTTCTCTCTGCCCCCCTCTCCCCCCTGTCGGAGCGTTTTCTCTCTTTTCAACGTCCCCGCCGACGTTCTCGCTCGTCGTTCGCGAGAGATAGATATTATTTTCAACGTCGTGGCACAGCCAGGGATGAGCAGCGTGAAGAGAGGGTTAGCAAGGGGGGGTCCGGGTGTTTTGCAGTACGAAATACCCTCCATTACACCGTGGGCGACGTATATAAGAGATTATTTTTCTTTTCTCTCGCCTTCGCCCATCCCCCTCTGCCCTCTGCTCTGCCACTCTTTCCTCTTTCGTGTTTACTTTTCCTTCCCTTTTCCATCTTTTTCTTTCGGGGTCCGCATCGACGTGCCAGCAATTCTGAGAGCGTATCGAGAGGCAGAGAGGGTCGCACGGGGTAATGTCCAGAAAAGCTCCGGATGACTCCTCGCTGTCCTTCGTTTCCTTTCCCTTACTCGCCTCTTCCTTTATTTTCTTTTTTTTTTCGTGAGAAATTACGGAAAATTAGTTCTATGACGAGATCGCTTCGTTACCCGATTCGTCTCGTCGCGAGGAAGATGTGCTCGCAAAAGAGACGAGAAGGCGGTGCGAGGAGAAAGGAAAATTGACATGGGGGAGAGTATAAACGACAAACGAGTTCACGACTCGCTCGCGAATGTTTTAATCTCGGGGGAACGTGGGGGAGTGGAAAAAAGCATTTTCTTTTTAATGGAAGGCCAGAAAGTCGGAGGGTAAGAACCACCAAGTCGAACCTCTCGTTCTCCTGGCTTCGAACTTCTTTTATTTCAGCTTGCCCGTCGCGTATGGAAATTACGCGTGGCTCGTGCGTATCTTTTGCAACGCGGTATTCAATTTAAAGCGCTTTCTTTTTAGAACAATATATTGCAGATGTATACAAGATCATCGAAAGTTTAGATATTGATAAACATTGTGCTCCTTAAACCTCGGAGGATTTGTGTTTGATTTACCATTCACCACAATTTTCATCCGTTTCGCGTATACTTCTCTGTACCAGCGACTTTTTAACAAACACTATCCATACGACTTCTCGTTACACAACACTTTCAACACTCATTCGGTGATCACTTGGTCGTTACGCGTTGTTACGGACACTGAATAACGAGGTGACGAAATTTCTCGATCGACACAGAGAAAATGCAAACTAGAGAACGATCAGAGTCGAGAACAAATTTTCCAAATGCTCACCGCACCGAAGTGGGCCAGGTGAGTGACTGGCTGGCTGAAAAATTTCGCTTTCCTAGCTGCAGGGGTACAGATGCTGGTCTATAAAAAAAGATCTCCACCCCAGGCACGGGTGCCCCCAAAATAAAAAACGCTCCCCTCTCAGGAAAACCCTTGTATAAAAACCGAAGGGGGTCACTCACCTACCCAACCTGGGTAGCCCGGATGTTCGACGCGTTCACGAAACTTTTCGACCTCCACGAATCGATGCTGCATCCGCTAAAATTATTTAAGGATAAATTATTCTCTGAAAAAGTTCTTTTACTATAATACGATTGATTCGTATCGATGGCTGTTGAAACAAGTCATCGTAATTTATACTTGAAAAAGTTTTTTATTTTAATAAAATAATTATAATCCTTAAACCCAGCTAACAACTTTAAGTCAATTTCCACAAGTCTTGGAATTATAATAAATATTTCGAGTATCAATAGTGCGTTGAACAAGAAATTAGGTATTTTTTTTTTTTCGATGAACAGGACCGACGCGGTGAGGAATTTTTTAGGGCTGCGTGTTCGTGTCCTTTTCTACGATTGTGGGGTATGTGGCCGGTACCCCGAGAAGCGCGTGCCCCAGGTTTTTTTTATTCTCACGTTGCTCTTGTCCCCACTCCACCCTTAGAATTTACGAGCCGCTGGGTGGTTCCACGAGGCCCCACGCTGGCCGTCATCAAACTCTCGTTATTTCTGTCCATCCGGGATTATAGGATTTTCAGGATTTTTTCTCGAGGAAAAAGTCCTATATCCAAGTGTATCACGATAGGATTACACGGCCAGCTCGCCGAAAAATGGCCACCATTCCCGTATAATCTTCCAGAAAAAAAATTAGCGATCACGATAATCGCGCATATACATATAGGCCACTCGTAATCCCTACATTTCTCGCGTAAACGTGAAAACCGAGGGACGTTTCCGTGTTAAAAAATTCCAGTATAATAAAAAAATGATCGAATGTTTTAAAACTGATTCCGATGGTAAACGTTCCCGTGGTTACGTTCGAAAAGCAATTTCGAAATAGCCTTGTAATGATAGGCTTTTATTAAATTTTCAAGAAGACGCGATACTCCGGTGAAAGAAAATGTCGAGTATTTTTCAGAAGCGATCGTAAAATTGGTGGAATTCTCCGTTCGGGCATGCAGGAAATATATTTCCACCGTTTTGTAAAAGAGGAGACCCTCTGAGAGAAAACGATTGGTTCAATGAGACGGCCGTACGTGAAACGGGACGTGATCATGTGTGCGCGAAGCAGCCGATCGGTTTCGGGAAATTTTTTTGCGAAAATAACGGTTCCGTCGACGGTGGAAAGAGTGTGAAAAAAATGGGAAACATCTGTCGGTCCTCGATGTCTATCGAACGGTTCGAACCGTTTCGCTGAACACCAACATTCATCAACGTGTCTTTACCCAAAGAATACGCGAAAAATTATTATCGAAACCACACCGTTTATTAAATTATTATTACCTGTATTAATTAACGTCTATTAAAATTATTATTACTAAAACAATTCCTATTTTATACCCAGTTAAAATATTTACGAGCCCCCAAAATGCATCCTCGTTCAGGAAAGTATTAACTAGCATTTCATTTCACAGATTGCCAATTAAAAACGATAAAAGCGGTCGTAAATTAATTTGTCCTCTCAGAAGTGTTTTCTTAATAGCTTGAAATAAAATTCGAGTTATATTTTCTGTTCGGAGGTCGGTGGTGCTTCCAACGACGCCATCGTCTGAAAATGAACAATTTTCGTGATCGCCAGCGGGGGATACGCCGTATTAAAAAACCCGTAGGAAAAAACTATTAGTTCCGGTGTGCGAGGGGGTGTGCAACGGGCACTTTTTATACGCGGGGGTGAGAAAGGTTGTCATGAGTTTCCAAGGCGGGTGGACCTCCCTCGTAAGGTTTCACCCTCGAAGGACTTGCGTTGCCTTCCACGCTCATTTCATAAATTCTAATTTATCGTCCGCAGAAAATTGGATTCGACTAATCCCGACGATCGATGCCCGGTTACGTCCACGTATCCAGAACAGTACCTCGACGCGAATGATGCACGATTTCGTCTGCCCACCTGGATGGAATCGAGGCGCTCGATTGTTTTCCCGTCACAATTAATTTCCGGAAGAATTAATTCCGATTCCGCTGCCACGTCACTATTCAGATTCTAATCTAATAAACACATATTATCGTAAAGGGAAATCATACAGACCATTTCACTCTGATGAAGAATCATCAAATAAACAAACCTTGCACCAATTGTAACAACAACGAAGACAATTTTAAACGATAAAAATTTATTCGTTGCCAGCTTAACAGCACGGTAAAAGATAATAAATTACGCGATTAATACATTCAAAGTAACCTGTCCGCCAGATATCATAATTCATGGCTATCCTAATCATTTCGCTTAAATTCAAGAAACCCTTTTTGGAGTGTGCACCAGCGTAACGGGGTTAACGACATTCAACGCGTGTCCTTCGATTAGCCACTCTCCCTTTCGTTCCCGCGACGCCTGTGTACGTGTATAAATTTTCTTTTTTTCTTTTTTGTCTCCCGGCGGCGAGAGACAGCCGCCCGTTTTTCTACGCCGGCCAATTTTCGGATGTGCAAACACGACCCATTGTCGCGGCGCACGCGCCTTCACGTTCAACTTTTTTTTCTTCCCCTCCCTTTTCACCCGATGGATAACACCAGCAACCCCTTCCGCGCTCCGGTTCGCGCAGCCCCGCTTCAGATTCTCCGTTCCTTTCGCCCCTACGCGGGATTTAAATATGCAAAACGACTTTTTTCTTCGCCACCGGCGGTGCCTCCGTCCCTTGTTTGGTCCACCGCGCCCACATAATTACCGGGTGGCAGGAAAATAACGGGCAAAAAAACGATAGACGTGAACCGTCGCGGAGAGGAACGATTCCCGAATGAAAAAAAACGCGAATGAAAAAAGGCGATATCGCAATTAGACTGGTTACAGGGGTGCACGGTATCCCACAGCGTGGCGAAAGGGGTGGCGTGCCGGGGCTGTAAACTCTGCATTATGTTCGTGAGTTAACGTGCTCGCGGGGACTAATGGCTAGACACGGGTCGCGTTATTTTTTTTTCGACCGTGACCAACTTGTTCTTTAAATAACTTTGCTCGGTCGGGTCCTGCTTCGATTCGGACGACGTATAACGAGTTAACCATTTGTTACACTTATTAAGTCCTCGCGCGAATAACGAAGATAAATAATGTTTTGTGTATAAATATAAGATACCCAGCTGAAGGTGTCGATAATGAAGAATTTAGTCTATGTACTTGTTAATAGTTAGGCGACTAGGTACATATTTCTAAGAGCAACAGTTAAGAGCAAAACATATCGATACGTATAAATCTGAGTCAATTTATTCCCCTTAAAACCAACAAGGTAGCGCGTATCGGAATCGGGCTTGGTCTTCTCTGGAACACTCTTTTTAAGTGCGTATAACCCCGGAGTATGAAAAAGCTGGCAACGTAGTCGCGGAACTTTCTCAATACGAGTTTAAAGCGTATCAAATTTTCTTGCTTATAATAGTCAAAACTTCTGACCGAGCTCTGAAAAGTCAGCTTTCGACCTGGGAGCCAGATCCATTTCCGTTCGCGTTAAAACATCTACGTTACCAAATAATTATTTGAAATTATTTCTAAATTAGCTGGTTGATAAATATTAATAACCGAATCCAGTGTTATCCGGTTGTTCGGTATATCGATCGTTATCGTTATTGAAACAGCGTCTATAGCCCGGTTCATTATCGCGCGCCTCTTGTCGCGCGATTACATCTCGAGGAATGCAATTCGTATCGGTAAGACTTTCGAGTGGTCGGTTCGAGAAGCGGTTCGTGCAAGGAATTAATATATAGGGTGTGTCGGACGGATTAGTCTCATTATTATTCTCGAGCGGCTCCGGTGGCGCGGCAAGAAAAAAACGACTGCCGGAAGATTAACGAGCAACGAGCCCTTATGAGCCACCTCGACGCCTCGAAAATCACGAGAGACAGAAGTAAAAAGCCGCAGAGCAAGAGAAAGAGAGAGATAGCCCTGAAAAAAAAAAGATGAATCGCGAGAAGGTACTGGATATCGCAATTAAACAGGCCGCCAACCCTACAAATTGGGGGTTGAATTTTTTTAGAGGTTACAGGAGGGGTTGTTCGAGCCCTTAAAACATCGTGGACCGATCCTGACATGGGGTGGTGGGGCAAACATAGTTAAAGGAGGTGGGGAGGATCTCGCGGTACGGAAAAAAAATCCATAGGGGTCCCCTGACTTTCTTTCTCTCTCGTTCCCAGGTTTTGAGTCGGGAGAAAGAGACTCGACAGACCGGGTAGTGCGAAAGTTTCGAGGGGGTGGTTTACAACACGACGCAAAAACGAAAGTCCTGCGAGGGTGGTACTGATGGCGGCGGTGGTCGCGCTAAAGACAAAACAAAAGATGGGGGACAGTTCTCGGACGCTTCCAAAAACATGGCCGTATTCGTATGTTCTTGAGAGCCTGGCGACATGAATGCTTCGCTTCGAGCTTAAACACAACGAACGTGGTCGAGGAACGAATGAAAATTTTTTACACGACCTAACATCACCGCGATGATAGGAAGCGCTTAGAAATATATAATAATTTCAGTGTAAATATTACATCGATTACTCTTAAAATATCTTTAAAGTACTGAATAATTTGAACGATTTAAAATTCACGTGTTAGGCATACACCGAACCAAAGTAAATGAATTTCGATGGCGTCTACGTAGCAAAGCAAACACGTGCTTCGTATTAACCTCTTTCCCTGTCATACAATTTAGAATTCATACGTTGCTCGAGGAATGCCCGTTAAATATTTAATAACGTTTGATAAGAAAATCAGGAATGCGATCGTTTAAAGGTTTCTTTCTTCCTAACGTGTGCGAACTAAGAATTTCAAGGCTCGATAGAAGTTGCTCGTACAAGATTCAGCAACAGTCACGTTCGAAACGTTGCAACACGGAGGCTACAAAATAAAAAAATCACATTTCCTTTGATGATACGACGAAACGAGTCGATAATTAAATATTTATCTAAAGAATCGCTCGTATTTCTAATGGGAGAAAAAATCCATAGAGGCCGACCGCGCCCATCATATATAATAGACCATCTTCCCTTCCCGTCTACCTTCTCATCTCATTTCGTCCGTTCGTCTAACCTCCACCTCCTTTTTCCTTCCCTTCATCCTTCTTGAGCTTCCACCCAACGACTCCAACCCACTTTCAAATCAATATTTAAAGAATTGCGCCTTAATAACCCCCGTGGAGTTGCGTAATGGCGGGCTTTGACCTTTCCTAACCCATCTGAGGACGGAAATACGAAGTTCAAGATGAAGTTGGCACACGATTACCTAGGAAACAATTTTATCGACTGAAAGTAAAGAGGATATTCGCGGAAAAAGATACATGTAACATTTTACAGAAAGCAATGAGTTCCTATAACTGACAAGGGAACATACCGAAGCGACAATAGCTAAATTTCATTAGATCGACGTTCGACATTTCATGTTCTTTTGTAACATTAATCTGCTAATTTCGTTAAAGCATTCAAGGCGTGTACACTCTTAGCACAGACGAGGTATATGAATAGACCATTCTCCTTATGGACTTTCGCGGCCGAATCTGACTGCCATACCGACCTGAAAATTCAGAGGTGATTTTAACGGCCTCTTCTCATAGATGGCGGTCAGTTGAGAAACTAGGCACTGAATTAGTATTGATGGGCAGCCAGCTGTAGTGTGTGCGTAAATACATGTGAGTTGACTATGGGGGGGGATTGAAAAAGGCTTTTCTCTATCGTGGATAACACCGAGCAAATGGCTGCGAATTTAGAATTGTTTCTTGATATAACAAACGAATTTAGATTTATAGTTAGGCAGGTGTTTGGTTAGCCATTATATGAGGCAGGTTATTTTTATATGAAGACAAATTCTTTTGAAAACTCTTTCAACTCTCTTCGTTGAACCCCATTACCATTTTCGTGTCATTCGCAACATTACACGCAGATTCAGAAATTAATTTTAATCCTTTCCATAGTCAACTCACATGTATTTACGCATCCTCTACAGCTGTCTACCAAACAATTCTAATACAATGCACTGATCGCCATCTGTGAGAACAGGCCGCTAAAACCTCCTCCGAATATTCTGGTCGGTATAACAGTCAGATTGGGCCACTCGTATACTTCGTCTGTGATCTGTGGCTAAATTAACCTTCACTGTTTTGGTCAGCTTCATTCACGAAAGCACGTAAGGTAAGGTGTACTTCTATATCTTAGGTCGGTATATTCCGCGGGTAAAACGGCACAGACGAGGTATATGAATAGACCTTTCACCTAATTTAATTTTTCGGCCGGAGTCTCTGGGGTCCCGGGACTCCATTACCATTTTCGTGTCACTCGCAACGTTATCAACAGATTCAGAAATTAACACAAGAGGAAGTGAGACAGAAAATAATATTACATAAATTTTATTATTTTTTAACGGAATGAAAGCTGTATGGTCCAGAATTGAGCATCGATTAAGATTATTTAAAGATTTCAAAATTATTAAAATACGTAACGATCTCATTGATAAATACACCGCAAATCCTCTATTCTTTATTTTAAATTCTAATATATTATTTATTTAAAAACTAACTCGGCAAAATCGTATTTGCGACTCGAAATCAGTGTTATTAGACCGCACACCAGGACGAAGAAGGTATGTGAAACTATAAGAAGAACGCAGCCATTGGCTCATATTATTTGCTATGTAATTAATAATTATATTAATTACATAGTAAATAATAATCCCCAGGTCTCACTTCGTGGAGGTTGCTGCGACTGGAGACCCACCCTAGCCTCGCCCCAACCACCCTTCCTTTGGCGAGGAATTCGAATACCTATCTAAGGGAGAAGCTATCGAAAAGTTAGAAACGAGCTAGAAAAGGAGAGTTCTTAAAAGAACTGTCCAATCAAGAGATGAAGAACCTAACAAAATGTCAATACATGTGAGCTGATACACATGTTTTCTCGAAACGAAATTGGAATGTGCAACTGCACGTATGAATCCTGATTACTCAAGTATCAATGTGTACTTTATTCCTAATTGATCCTTTTCAAATAAATACTTGCATTATGACAGTGCCTAACAACACACTCGTACAAAACGAAGAAAGGATCCTGAAGATTCAACCAGAAATGTGCAACTGCACGTATGGACCTTGCATATTAGAATACTAATATGTATCTTAATATTAATCATTCCCATTTAAATTTACGCACACGTTTCGGTAATATTTCATAAACGGCAGGAGAACGCTTTTTTATCTTCTAATGTATATACATTTGTACTTATATTCTAACGCAATCTGTAGAAACATGAAGAAATGTGAGGAAATATTTTCTTCTTGGTGTCTTCATCAATCCCACGATGTTTTTCTGAAACATACTCTAATATACAATAAATTATAACCGACATGAAACAAAGAAATACGACAAGATATTTTCTTCTTGGTGTCTTCGTCACTCCCACGATGTTTTCCTGAAACAAAAACTCATATCCAATAAAATATATAGCTCATATAAAACAAATAAATATGAAAAAATATTTCTTCTTGGTGTCTTGATTAATCCCACGATGTTTCCCTGAAACATAAATCAGACAATAAATAAAATTGTACAAAGAAACTAACTACATCAAGCTACTTCAAACTACAATAGAGTGGCACATATGGGGATGAAGTTAGACGTTTTAAATATCGCAACACTACGGGGCAACAACGCGATAAATCAACAATCGCAACGCTAATTTATAATAGAAAAAATTCCAAACGCGATTTGTAAGAATAAAAGCAACCCGCGAATGGTAATTATTCGCAACACTACCCTGAAAAGCAAACGCGAAAAATAGTAATTCGCAACTCTAATACGCAATCGCGTTTACTAAAAATTCGCAACGCTATTTTTAAAGCAAACGCCCGGTTCCTAGGTTTGCATAAAGACAATCACGAATCGTATTTATTCGCAGCACTAATATATCAACGCGATAAATATTTGTTAGCAAATCTACGAGCAAACACGAACATTGTATATTATTCGCAACTGTAACTTTAACCAGGGGCTATTTGTACATGTACATAGACATGTACTGGCCACAAAATAAACTAACTACAACTAGTACTACAATTGGGGTAGAATTTGGGCATTGAAAATATCGCAACGCTAAATAAAAAATCGCACGATTAATCAAGATCGCAACGCTAATTTATAGTATGAAAATTGCAAACGCGGTTGATGTCCATTATATGTATAAAAGAGTAAAAAACAACGCGAATCGTAATTATTCGCAACACTACCCTGAAAAGCAAACGCGAAAAATAGTATTTCGCAAAGTCTACGAGCAATCGCGTTTATCAATAATTCGCAACGCTACTTTTAAAGCAAACCCCCGGTACCTAAGTTTGCATGAAAACAATCGCGAAAGGTAATTATTCGCAACACTACCCTGAAAAGGAAACGCGAAAAATAACAATTCGCAACTCTACAAGCAAACGCGATTATTGGATATTCGCAACTCTATGTATATCATAACCGCGGGATATGGGGAGGGATGGCTGGCATGTATGGTGCAATCATGTACCATCAGGTACATGCATACGTGAGCCAGTCAGAAAAATAAACTAACTACAACTACAGACGAGTTAAGTGACAAAGTAGTAACAGGAATGACTTTCCATTTTCATCCGAGGATGAAGATGAAAAGCCATTTGTTGTAGCCCACTCTTGAGACAGTTTGTCAGGGCCTCTTCGGCTCATCGAGAGCCTTTTCTTTCTTCGGCGGTCCTGCCGATGCCTGAAACTTACGAAAGACCGGGCTCGAGATTTTGTGCAATACGTAGTCTTCCAACAATATACGAATTGTTGCAAGAGCATACGTCGTGAATCTCGAGCGGGACGAACGTTTCGAAAGGGACCTGATCACGACCGCGAGGCGCGAGAGAGCGACTTTAAGAGTCGCGCGATTCGAGGAGTCGAAAATAAAGCCGAAACAAACAGTACAAGTGCACCGTTTGAATCAACAAGATTTCTACTCTCGAAATCGTAACTACAGGAACAGAACTGCCACGCGAAAACGCGCCTACCCGAATTACTAATGTGGACAGTCCTGCCCTGACCCTACCTACTTAGGTTTAAACACACACACCAGAGAATAAGTTACCTACCTACCTAACCCTATATTTAAAAAAATGCAAAACTCAGTCTCTCAAACAAACA
Source organism: Colletes gigas (assembly GCF_013123115.1). NCBI lineage: Eukaryota > Metazoa > Arthropoda > Insecta > Hymenoptera > Colletidae > Colletes > Colletes gigas. The sequence goes on along the minus strand of NW_025106659.1, from coordinate 168,711 downwards.
CTCCACGGTTCTCATTCTGAATGTCCAGGCGCGACCTAAACTAGAGAGGACTCCCCGGGGTTCCTCCGACACCCGGACACAACTTCATTCATACTCTAACTGTGTACGTACCAGTTTTTGCAGTGGACTGACAAAGCTAGTGCCCATTGCGTACTTTTATTATTTATGTAAAACATTTTAGTATATCTGATATAGTCTTTATTAAAATATACTCTATATATGATTATATAAGATTGAAAAGCTAATTCATTATGCATTTTACAATATCATTGACGTATATGCAATACGAACAATTGCTAAGTAAATAATAACTATAAGTTTAATATTATTATTGTGACTGGTATGAATCTAATATCAAAAAATTCTGTATCTGAATTCTAATAAACTTTTGAAACGATGCACTTCCACATCCTAACCACAAACACACATATGTGGACAGTACATCGTGCACGAGACACTAGCATTGTCAGTCGCACAGATAAATTATTATTATAAATATTACAAACTAAGTCATCGTGCCCCGTTGCCTTCGCTCGTGCAAATAACACTTGGGCATGTGCATGAACTTAGGCAACGAACACGGGAAAGTATCCTGAAAATCCTGACTAAAACAACCGGTTATTAATAATTAACTAAACGGTATCTATTCTCAGTTAAAATGACTCGACTTGTTATATGTAATATATCAACAACAGAGTACGTTAATATTGATAGACATTGTTATTCAAGAAAAATTTGTGACTGTTTAATTGTTCAAATGTAAGACTTTAATAAAGATTTCATGATAAAATAATTTACTTTGCAAATTGAAATAAGTTTGTTAAATTATTATTTAAAATATTCAATTATCCCTGGTCGATTCTGTCGTCAAAGTAAATTTTTTAAAAGATGAAAGTAACATGCATGTTCCTTTGAGATGAGAAACGACCAGTCGCGGAACGCCTTCTTGCACGTGAAATACATCATATGATGTATTAATCGATAAAACGAATATTTAATAATTATGTTAATGTTGTAAGATATTCTACTGGATCATATGATTGATATAATGCTTTCGCATTATATTAATTCGTATTCTACTCAATTATATAATTCATATGAAGTTGTGTAAAATTTATTGGTAACATTAAAAAACGCGAGTGCAAGAAGACCCTAGCCTGCACTAAAAAAATATAACAATTGATGTTGCTACTCACAGGTATTTCTCATACCCGCGGTCACTTAACTCGTCAAAAATACTAAGTATACAACTGGTCACCCGTGTTGATTCGGATCTTTCATCCTACAACATGGTTGGGGACCAGAGGAACACAAATAGCATGCGACTCACCAATGATGAACTTGTGCCTCTGGGATGACTGCATAATGATGCTGGTGCTGCCCAGTGGAAGTCATCAAAGCCCCCTGCATGGTCCTGCTATAAAGAATAAGAAAGCAATTACAATCTATTGTTAAAATTATAGAGATTTATAATTAAAAATTTCAAAGTATAAATTTATATTTACGTTGTTCGCTCGTGGTCCACCGCCCGATACCCCCCGGGTACTGCTGCTGGTTCCCAGGATCATGTTCAGAAACTGTAAGAAAACTGTAAGAAAACAATTAGAATCTATTGTCAAAACTGTAGAGATTTTTAATTAAAAATTCCAAAGTATAAATTTATACTTACATTGTTTGCTCGTGGAGCATCGCCTAATAATCCTCTTCGGTGATGCACTGACTCTAATTCCGGTAACGAGGAATTTAAATTTCAAATTGAAAAAATAATTAATTTGATTGGAAAGTATTAAATTAAATTACCGCGACCGAAGATTGAAATCGGCGAACAAATGATTCTATTATCGCGATTCAGAAAACAGAAAGAGCCACGATGCTCTGTAAATAATTTAATACCGCGTAAGAAACACTGCTTCTATTCTCGCGTTTGCCTAACATCGTGAACGATAACGTACTCGGGGTCACTTTGCCCCGAGAAACAAACTTGTTGCTACGCATAATCACTGAATCTACCGGCCGCATTGCGCGCGGCCAACTTTCCTGGAAAGAAAAGAGCTGAAAAGAAAGGGACAGGAGACAAGAAACACAACAAGCACACCTGTGCTTTGCCTATCGATTTTCTTTTTTCTTCTTACAAGAGTTCGTCAACAGAAATACTGCTTTTCTTAGTACTGCTGTATACATACATTGATATGATCAATGCCACAAAGGCGAAATATTCTCAATCAATGAGAATTTCAACGATAAAATATTATCTACGAAAATAATTACGTATAAGTAATTATTCAATTTATAAATATTATATCACTAAGTTTCATCGTTAGAGTTGTAAGCATGATTATGTTTACTTTTTCGAACGTTAGAATATCCCGTAATTTTTATAAATATTCCGAAATTTGCAAGAATTAAAGTTCGCTAGTTATTTATGCTTGAATAGCATATTCCAACTCCGCAGTTACTACGTTTTCTAAAACTTATATCGAAATATGTATGCAAATTGCAATTACAACAATTCATAAAGAAATATAAACGATCAATAAAATAAATAACAGTCGGAGATATTTAATCGCGATCAGAATACAGTCTAATATAAACTATTCCAATTTATCGTTAATATCTACCGACGCCATTTCTATATACTTCGATATGTATCGAAGTAGATAAAAAGTTTGTTAACGATTTTAATATTTTATCTTAACAATGACCGATTACAAAATTAAGATCATGCTTGCAACGAATGATTTAATAATGAAATAAAACTATATAAATATTAATATGGGTGTTAATTTTTGTTGTAATTGTTTAAACGTTACCAATATTCCCTCCAAAATATGTCGACTCGTCTGCCATCTGTTATGGTGTACTTTACGCGCCAATAAAACATCCCATGGCGTCGAATTTCAATCAGAGACTGCAACAGAAATAAAATACAAATTAAATCATAATTAAACAATGATTGATTATAATGAGGAAATAGCAGAAGGTTAGAAATACGTACTTCGTTGATCGCGAAACGCCGACACGTCTTGAGAGGTTTCAATAAGTCTTATTATTTCTTAATTTCGAATTCCAATAAGAGACTGTAACAGAAACAAAATAACGATGCATTAAAGTACGCAAACGATTATTACAATTAAGTAATGATTAAATCGAAACCGTATTGCAAGAGATTGTAATTAAAACGCGAGTAGTAATAGTGGAAGAATAAACAGGTTAGAAATACGCACCTCGGCCGCGAAACGCCGATACGTCTTGACACGTCTTGCTATGTTTATTTTCAAAGTACGAATGATGGCCGTCCGCTGTGCTCGGCAACGCTCGCGAATTAGGCGGTGGGATGGGGGAAGCTCCGATGTCTCGCGAAGGTATACGAGTAGACTTTTCACCACAGACGAGATATATGAATAGACCTTTCACCTTATGGACTTTCGCGGTCGTATCTGACTGCCATACCGACCTGAAAATTCGGAGATGATTTTAGCGGCCTCTTCTCATGGATGGCGGTCAGTTGAGAAACCATTCACTGAATTAGTATTTACGGGCAGCAGCTGGTAGTGAATGCGTAAATACATGTGAGTTGACTTATGGAACGGATTAAAAAACGCAATTTTCAAACGACCATAAGACCTACAATAGTGAATGTATTTCAATGAAACTTTTTCTAAAGTGGAGCGCATGAGTACGTACAAAAAAAGTATTAGACAACTTTTCTGTAGGGCGTCAAACAAAATTACTACAAATCAAAAATGAATTTTTAAGAATAATCGACGTAGGAGGTAGGGGCCTAAATTTTTCGGCGAAATTGAAAAGTTTCAAATCACTCTGAAATATTATTTTCGGTTGCAAGGGTCAATTACAATAATCTTTGGTGAATACGGATACCCTCGGAATCCTACGCATTTTCGAGAAAAAAATTCTCGCCGAGGTTATCCTAGGTAGGAATCGCGATTGTAAAAGAAGTAGAATAAACATTCCACGCTACCGGAAATTTATTTGGAAATCAAACGCGAAAAAATAATTGCAACACTAAAGACAATCGCGATCAAAATATTATTTACAACTTGCAACGCGATTAATATTTGTATTTCGCAACGCTACTGCAAACCGAGATTAATGTTTACACGCAACTCTACACTGGAAAACAAACGCGAAAATTGTCATTATTCGCAATTCTAAATGGAACTATACAATTAATAAAAATTATTTTCAACTCTAACTAGACAAAGAAATGCGAATAATTTATACTTCGCGACGCTAATAACAAACCGCTATCTGTTCTTAATCGCAACACTACTTTGAAAAAAAAAACACGAAAAATATTAATTGTTCGCAACTCTAACAGTAATCATGATATATTGATATTATTCGCAATCATACAAGCAAACGCCATTAGTATTGATATTTCGCTACACTAATAAAATCGCGTATTAAATAATGCGCAACGCTAATTTTATTAACGAGGACAGCCGTTGGATGAATTGATGCTGAAGCAGGTAGGTACCTGTGTTATATTTGAGGCATTCTCTACATCGCAACTCTACATTAAAAATCAATGGCGTCCATCCATTGCATACCGGTAGCGTCCCTTCCAGTCGAATTGCAGTAAAGTCTATAACAGAGATCAAACAAAAATTACGATCCATTGCGTTAGAATAAATGCATTCACACCTTAATTAAAGATCGACTGAACCCGAAATATGGTCTATGAATTGATAATTACGTTTACAGATATCATAATTGGTGTCGATTAGACGTGTAAGAAAACGCACGAAACTGACTCGACTTTTTTCGCGATTCCGGCAGAATGTCTAGTAGATACGCGTTAATATTACATGAAAGCACCAACAAAGATTAACGGTGAGTACTACGAACGATGCGGGACATTCAAATGACAATAATTAAAAATTACGTACCTAATTAGACGCGAAACTGTTAACGCACTTATCGCCCCACTTTCCAGACGAAGAATAACGAACAGGATCGGACACGTCTCCCGCGCGAGGAGTGGGGAGTGGGGAGTTGGGTGAGGGAGTCACGTACACCGTCTCGATTCTCGATGTATACTTTGAAGGAAAGATTAAGCCATATATTTCGAATAACATTGATGATATACATATTTAGGATCTGTGGCTGTAAAATAAATATAAACAAATATCAGAGAAACAATTAATTACTTAATTGACGTTATATTCTTGTGACGTCAGAATGCAAGCTTCTGATTGGCTCTGCTTGAACTTTGAATATCGACCTGTTATTGGATGCACTAGTTACTAGATCGATTCAAATATATTAATTCTAATCATAGAAATATATAATGTGTTAATATTAATTTTCACCTGAATTTCAATCGGTTTCTTATATAAATGTTCCTTTTGTGTGTAGTATATTTTCTAAAGTTATTTGTCTCAATTTTCACTAGATCTACATAAAAGCCTATCGTGATTCTGTGACGATACCATTGGGTAATCTGTTGTGCGGGCAGATGTCAGCAGCAATAATTTTTTCGTGACACACGGATTAAGAACACAGACAATGGATCGTGTAGATGTGTAAACAACACAGTTTCCCGTGCCACGCGACCAGAGAGTCACGAGCCCTGCTTGAAGGTGAAGTCGAGAGCCCGGCGACCAAAGATATAAACACAGACCGATCGAGTTTCCAAAGCACAAGCGTCTCGAAGCACCGACCCTGGCTAGCAAATGCTAGCAATGGTAGGAATAAAATTACTTTTAAGAAATATTTTAGAATAGACATGAAATAGTTGCAGACGAGTAACAGATTAGAATATACATTTAGTCAAACATTGTGAATATTAATGTTTTTGTGTATTCTATACATAAACTACAAAATTTACATGAAAAGCATTGATTAATTTTTCGATCAAACATTAATATATTTACATGTCATTAAGTAGATATTTCGATCGACTTGATTACCCATGAATAGTATAATACATCAATATGTCATTTTTAAGAGACACTATCGAATTAATCGAATGTATCGATGTTCTAGCAGAGCCAATGACAAGCTTGCATTCTGACGTCACAAGAATATAACGTCAATTAAGTAATTAATTGTTTATCTGATATCTTTTTATATGTATTTTGCAGCCACAAATCCTAAATATTTTCAGTTCTTCGAGATATAAGGTTTAACCTTTATTTCGAAGATACACATCAAGAGTCGAGACGGACTACGTGACTCCCTCATCTCACTCCCCACCCCACTCCCCACTCCTCGCGCGGGAGACGTGTCCGATACTGTTCGTCATTCTTCGTCTGGAAAGTGGTGTGAGAAGTGCGTTGACAGCTTCGCGTCTAATTAGGTACGTATTTTTTATTTTTAACCATTTCTATTCTCCTCGTCATTCTCCATCGATGCAATTATACAATATTAATAAGTGCATATTAACAAATTTGTGTTTTATTTCTGTAAGAGTCCGTAATTACAATTCAAACACATGGGGCGCTCAATTACGGTCAAACGTATTTTTCATTTTTAATCGGTTCTCTTCTTTTCGTCATTATCCATCGATGCATTTATCCAATATTAATAAGTGTCTGTTAACAAATTTGTGTTTTATTTCTGTGGCAGCTCGTAATTACAATTCAACCACATGAGACTCTCAACTGCGGCCAAACTACGGTCACACAACAGACGCGACGCCATAATGCTTTGAGAGTTTGTGAACACGTTTCGACAAGAAACCTGTATCTATACGAAAAAGAGTATTTGGCGATGCTCACGTGCGAAAAATGTAAGTATCCTTTGTATTTTGTTCCGAGTACGCTTAAAAAAAATTGTTTGATTTAAATTTGCCATCAAGTTTTCAAATACGGTAGAAACCTTTCGTAAAAACATTTACTCTTTCCTTCTAAAGGATCCCGACATCTCATCATCGTACTTGTGGATCCAGAGAAATTCGACGATGATCTCGCTGCTGACCTTGATGCTGACTTCGTTTCTAACGTCGCTGATGACTTCGCTGATGACTCCTACTAGACGACATCGTCACCCGGGTGCTTGAATTCTACAGTTGGTGAGTCGCATGCTATTTTGTTTCCTCTGGTCCCCAACCATGTTGTAGGATGAAAGATCCGAATCAACACGGGTGACCAGTTGTATACTTAGTATTTTTGACGAGTTAAGTGACCGCGGGTATGAAAAATACCCATGAGTTATATTTTTTTAGTGCAGGCTAGGGTCTTCTTGCACTCGCGTTTTTTAATATTATCAATAAATATTACACAATATGATTATTACACAATTTTGATAAAATATATGAAATATGTTTATTATCTTTATATGAATTAAATAATTGAGTAGAATATGAATTAATATAATGTGAAAACATTATATTAATCGTATGATTGAGTAAAATATCTTACATCATTAATATAATTATTAAATATTCGTTTTATTAATTAATACATCATATGATGTATTTTATGTGCAAGAAGGCGTTTCGCGACTGGTCGATTTTCAACTCAAAGGAACATGGATGTTAATTTTATTTTTTTTTAAATTTACTTTGACGACAGAATCGACCAAGGTTAATTGAATATTTTGAATAATAATTTAACAAATTTATTTCAATTTGCAAAGTAAATTATTTTATCATGAAATCTTTATTAAAGTCTTACATTTGAACAATTAAATTTCAGTCACAAATTTTTCTTGAATAACAATGTCTTTCAATATTAACGTACTCTGTTGTTGATATATTACATATAACAAGTCGAGTCATTTTAACTGAGAATAGATACCGTTTAGTTAATTATTAATAACCGGTTGTTTTAGTCAGGATTTTCAGGATACTTTCCCGTGTTCGTTGCCTAAGTTCATGCACATGCCCAAGTGTTATTTGCACGAGCGAAGGCAACGGGGCACGATGACTTAGTTTGTAACATTTATAATAATAATTTATCTGTGCGACTGACAATGCTAGTGTCTCGTGCACGATGTACTGTCCACATATGTGTGTTTGTGGTTAGGTTGTGGAAGTGCATCGTATCAAAAGTTCATCACAATTCAGATACAGAATTTTTTGATATTAGATTCATACCAGTCACAATAATAATATTAAACTTATAGTTATTATTTACTTGGCAATTGTTCGTATTGCATATACGTCAATGATATTGTAAAATGCATAATGAATTAGCTTTTCAATCTTATATAATCATATATAGAGTATATTTTAATAAAGACTATATCAGATATACTAAAATGTTTTACATAAATAATAAAAGTACGCAATGGGCACTAGCTTTGTCAGTCCACTGCAAAAACTGGTACGTACACAGTTAGAGTATGAATGAAGTTGTGTCCGGGTGTCGGAGGAACCCCGGGGAGTCCTCTCTAGTTTAGGTCGCGCCTGGACATTCAGAATGAGAACCGTGGAGTGTTTGTTTGAGAGACTGAGTTTTGCATTTTTTTAAATATAGGGTTAGGTAGGTAGGTAACTTATTCTCTGGTGTGTGTGTTTAAACCTAAGTCGGTAGGGTCAGGGCAGGACTGTCCACATTAGTAATTCGGGTAGGCGCGTTTTCGAGTGGCAGTTCTGTTCCTGTAGTTACGATTTCGAGAGTAGAAATGTTGCTGATTCAAACGGTGCACTTGTGCTGTTTGTTTCGGCTTTATTTTCGACTCCTCGAATCGCGCGACTCTTAAAGTCGCTCTCTCGCGCCTCGCGGTCGTGATCAGGTCCCTTTCGAAACGTTCGTCCCGCTCGAGATTCACCACGTATGCTCTTGCAACAATTCGTATATTGTTGGAAGACTACGTATTGCACAAAATCTCGAGCCCGGTCTTTCGTAAGTTTCAGGCATCGGCAGGACCGCCGAAGAAAGAAAAGGCTCTCAATGAGCCGAAGAGGCCCTGACAAACTGTCTCAAGAGTGGGCTACAACAAATGGCTTTTCATCTTCATCCTCGGATGAAAATGGAAAGTCATTCCTGTTACTACTTTGTCACTTAACTCGTCTGTAGTTGTAGTTAGTTTATTTTTCTGACTGGCTCACGTATGCATGTACCTGATGGTACATGATTGCACCATACATGCCAGCCATCCCTCCCCATATCCCGCGGTTATGATATACATATAGTTGCGAATATCCAATAATCGCGTTTGCTTGTAGAGTTGCGAATTGTTATTTTTCGCGTTTCCTTTTCAGGGTAGTGTTGCGAATAATTACCTTTCGCGATTGTTTTCATGCAAACTTAGGTACCGGGGGTTTGCTTTAAAAGTAGCGTTGCGAATTATTGATAAACGCGATTGCTCGTAGACTTTGCGAAATACTATTTTTCGCGTTTGCTTTTCAGGGTAGTGTTGCGAATAATTACGATTCGCGTTGTTTTTTACTCTTTTATACATATAATGGACATCAACCGCGTTTGCAATTTTCATACTATAAATTAGCGTTGCGATCTTGATTAATCGTGCGATTTTTTATTTAGCGTTGCGATATTTTCAATGCCCAAATTCTACCCCAATTGTAGTACTAGTTGTAGTTAGTTTATTTTGTGGCCAGTACATGTCTATGTACATGTACAAATAGCCCCTGGTTAAAGTTACAGTTGCGAATAATATACAATGTTCGTGTTTGCTCGTAGATTTGCTAACAAATAATTATCGCGTTGATATATTAGTGCTGCGAATAAATACGATTCGTGATTGTCTTTATGCAAACCTAGGAACCGGGCGTTTGCTTTAAAAATAGCGTTGCGAATTTTTAGTAAACGCGATTGCGTATTAGAGTTGCGAATTACTATTTTTCGCGTTTGCTTTTCAGGGTAGTGTTGCGAATAATTACCATTCGCGGGTTGCTTTTATTCTTACAAATCGCGTTTGGAATTTTTTCTATTATAAATTAGCGTTGCGATTGTTGATTTATCGCGTTGTTGCCCCGTAGTGTTGCGATATTTAAAACGTCTAACTTCATCCCCATATGTGCCACTCTATTGTAGTTTGAAGTAGCTTGATGTAGTTAGTTTCTTTGTACAAGGGGGAGTCAGAGATTTTCGACGAAAAAAAAAAAATTTCACTTTCTTCTGAAACAAGTATGTTTGCTTGCGGGGGTCAAGTACAATCATATTAGGTGAAAAAATACCCCCGAAATCGTACCCACTGTCGAGAAAAACACTCCAGTAAGTATTGAAATTTTTGATGAAATTAAATGTTATTTTATTACAATTATTTTTTTAATCTGAGCTTGAAATACATCCCATGGGTACCTATAGTGACGTACTAGACTATTTATGTGTAAATCGTCCAAAAAATTTGTCAAAAATGAAAATCGAATTTTTCAGAAAAATCGACAGGGGGGTTTGAATCGAAAAACCTCCGAATTTTCAGGTCGATATGGCAGTCAGATTGGCAGAATTTAAATCGCGATCGTAATGTTCAACGGTTCGCAAAAACTAAAGATGTTGCGTGGATGTGTAAATTTAGCTAGATTAAATTATATTTATTTCTTTGTAAATACATTATTGTGAATAGAATGCTTAAATAATATCAGTAGACTAACAACGCATTGAAACGGTTTATGCGAGTGTAAACTAAACTGGATGCTTTCCCTTTTTTTCAGGCATCGGATCAGGTTGAAGACTGAGTATGCGCAAGTAACTTAATTCGCGTTGTCTTTCATGTTCTTCGATGGTTATCTTGTTGAGCAGAATCGGTCCTGTGTAAGCTATGAGGAAGGCGCCGAGCGGTGCCAGGATCAACACTGTAACCACGGATAGTCTAATAATGTCGAGAGCCATTTCGATTTTCTCAAGATCCGGTCCATTGCGTACACGTTCGAATGCCAACGGTCCCAAGCCTGCCTTAAAGTTCGAATCGATGAATCCTTTCCATATTATTCCATTTATTTTTATTTTTATTTAACATGTTCGATTTTATTGCAGAAAGAGAAGCAGTACTGCATCGAGAGTCAAGTATTTACGTATACCTGTAAAGTGCCTTTTGGTAACCAAGCTCCAACAACGAACAATCGTTCCTTCCACGTGAACGAGGTTTTGAGAGTCGTTAAATAGGTAGCGATACTTCGTGCCTGTTTTGAATGACAGAGAAGAGATTTATTGTAAACGAAGGAACCGAATCAGATCGAATCCCTATACGGAAACAACTTACGGTCAATCCTATGAAGATACATAACAGATGAAGAAAGAGTCTGGATACACACCAATTCGTGAAGTCGATATCGGCGCCGATAACACCGGCCAAAATCGGTTGTACCACGTGCCACAGAATATATGACACATGTCGCAAAGGTGCTGACTATCGAAAGAGTTATGTGCAGATATAAAGATAGAGATTTCCTAGCCTGTCTCTCGTTTATAGGATAAGACAGAGTAATATGTCTCGTTACAAGTATAGAATTATCGACAATTTGTATGAATAATGTTCAATAAGCACAGAGAGGCACAGGAAAAGTGTCTGAATAAAACATTTACATAACAGAAGATGGTGGTAATATTTATAAGTTTGTTGACGTTTACTTTATTGATTTATTTGATACTTAATAATACCATAAAGTACAACCTAGAAAATGCAACAGTTGTCTTTCATTTATTTGTGTTGGTTTAGTAGTAAATTAATAAGGCATATTTGCATTATGTCATCATAGTCCAGTTCAAGACAAATCCGCTATTTTACAGAATTGTTAGGCGTGGCGTATTACACTGGTTTATCTTACAAAGTCGAACATAACGTGGAAATACTAACGTCGAAAGATGCTGACAGGATTCTCCAACCGGTGATGGCGACGAACGACATGATAACGCAGGCAAGGAATCCGCCACCGGATATGGCAATGGTCGCCGTGAACGCGGTGCACATCAGGGATCCAAGCACCAACCCGATCATGCGGAAACAGGTCGCGTATTTCTAGTTCATGGCGGAATAAACGAAGAAAATTACAGATTCGGTTTTACAGTTTTCAAAAAAAACAAAAAAAATTGAAACAAGGACGGGTACTTACGTGACTGCGATGAGGGAAGAAAGTGAACCAAATTCCCAAGATGGATCCCATTAGAATGCCCAGTATAAAGTCTCGAAGACCGGCGGGTATGTAAAACCACCACTCGGTTCTGTTTTTTTCTGAAAAGCTCGAATTTTACTTTCTTATTAATTATTCGTAATTATCAGAGATGGGCAAGCTTCTTATTTGGAGAAAAATTTTCTTTCGTTCTCTTAATGGTTGATTTATATTATGCTACATACTTTATAAATCGTTATAAAGATTATATACAGATATTATAAATCGATCTTAATAGGGCCGCTAAGAAATCGAAGAACTACTCGTACGTGTTGTCATCTGTTGTTCGAATGAAACGTGCCAATCTCTGTTGAAGGCTTGGCAACGACGGCGCGCTTACCGTCCGCGAAAACGATCGAGAAGCAGACAGCGAAAATAGAGACAATATGGACGTCGTCGATACAGGCAGCGGTGCAGAGCATGGTTGCCAGTCCCTTGTCTTCGCCGTAGCCACGCTCAGCCAAAGCTAAGATACCGTTGAGGGTTAGCACCGGAGACATGCAGGCGAGTATCGACCTTCGATAGGGAAGAACGAAGGATAAACCAGGGAAGGAACGAGAGGAAATGAAGAAGAAACCACATTTCGCGTATGCATGTGGTGTCGACGTCTTCACCGATTTCAACAACCTTATGCCATGTTGGAGGGAAAAGATCACCGACAAGGTGAGAACTAGATTAAATATTTCTACCGATACGCGAATCAAATTAATATTCAGACACTCTACAATTTGTCCTGTGCAAGTGCCTAAGAAATGATACCTATATTCATAGTTCATTGTTTGTGTTAAGTAGTATGTACCATTCTTTCACGAGAAGAAGGCACTGCGTGTTCACATCCCCACTCCTGTTGCAGTCCGCTGACTCGCAGGTATTGGTCGGAAACGGTAGCGAAGATCGGTGACGGCCAATCAGCGAACTACAGCAAGAGTGGGGGCACGAACACGCTGTGGCTTCTCGTGGAAGAGAAACATTGATAATTTAAGGAGAAACGAACGTCGAACCGTGTACTTTCGACGATCAGACTCACCCAGTCATGAAGGACCAGTCCCAGGAGTACAGCAGAATGCCTCTGCAACACATAGTTACAATGAACATTTCTACCGAGCAAGGAATCAGGCCCAATGCCAGTAGGAAGATCGGATGTTTCCTCAAAGACGTGGTCGACAATTGAAGTCCCGCCCGTATCATGATAAAGGACAGGCAAAACGTTCTGATCTTGGCGGTCGCGGTGAGACCGAGGTCCGCGCGGATATTGTACAGTCCGGAGTTGCGGACGATCAGACCGGCGAGCAGCATCCCGAACACCGGCGGGAGATTCAAATAAGGTATGTACGACAAGCTCCAACCGAGCGCGTAAGAGAACACTGCGAGAAAGTACAAACCGAAACCTTCGTTTCTCGGGATCATCGTGTCGCCTAATATTAAGAATAAGACCAGCCAACCGAGTACCACTAATCCTATACTGGTAGCCGTCCAGAACAAATTCGCCCATGTCAAGTGAATTCCACACTTGTTTACAATTGGGGTCGTTACGATGATATTTCGTATGATAGGATGGATGAACGTCATCAGATGACAACACGTAGTATCTTCGTCTATGTCTTTCTCCTGTCTGTCTCTTTCCTCTCTTTCCCTCGCGTCTCTGCCTCCAAACATCTCGGGTTTCTATTTCTGTTTCGTTCTCGAGGGCTTTTTCTTTCGACGTGAACCTTTATGCGGTCCAAGGACTGTTTACGTTCATTTTATACTTTAAATCGAGACAATTGTTTGACGAATTTGTTCTTGGTGTATACGATTCGCCGTTTATAAGAGCAAATACAACTGTTTTCTTTCTCTTTCGAACATACTCTTGATATTTGATAACGAAATATTAGTATGTGTACCGTTGGGATTCAGGTTATGTTTTAATTCGATTGTTTTGTTTGATATTGACAGGTTCCCTAGAACGGACGCCATTAAACTTCTCACAAACGTTATTCGTAAAATATTTTCTCGGATTGTTATGGTCGATGGACGGTTTTGAGTTTCTGCATTTACTATTTCGATAGTTGGGTTGATCGTGATTCTCGGTGTCGTACTTAAACGCAGAGTGCCCTGAAATACCATTGATGTTCCCCGAGGTCGATACTTCACTTAGTTTGTGACCACAGCCGAGGTATACGAATCGACGAAGTGTAGGCACACGCGAGATATAGAGCAGACATTTACTGGGAGTTGGTGTCGCAGGAACTGAAGTACAGACTTTGCGAAAAATTAAGACGATATTCTAGTCTGACGTTTTGAAAGAATCCAATATTATCTCGTTAAGAGTTGGGGTAAATATTATTTAAAGACGTATTGTACTGTAGATTCTTATTTAATTTATGAGAAACATACGGTATTTTAAGCAGAATTAAATCTTATTATAGTCAGCTTTTTTTCAGGCAGAGTCTTTCGAAAATTTTCTCTATTGCCCCGGTTCCTCGATAGTTTTGCAAACATATATTAAGAGAATGTGGATAGAAGGTATTCAAATTCCGTGTAAAAGGAAAGTGGTTAGCATGTGGTTAGGGCGGGTCTCTATACGTAGCAACCACGAGGCGAGAGACCTCGAGAATCGATAATATTTAGTATGCAACTAATTGTATCACCTGCAGCAGCTTCATACAATAATTAATTATATGGTACACAATATCAGCAAATAGGTTGCAATCTTCTTCGCGTAATTTATTATAAAGCTCGATCGTAAAGTATGTCAGGTTATATTATGTTTTGGATGTAACAATCGAAAAACATATTTTATTCAACATACCCGCCAGATTTAAATCATACTGGATATCAATCGTTTTTAAATGTGTAACTTAGTTTTAATTCGTGTCGCCAGTAGCGCTGAGATCTTATTCCACTCTGAATCAATAATGGATACGAAAAATTAGTACAAAAATAGTAGAGACTTTTATAACCCCTTGAATTATGTAACAGAAAATTTCATTGAATGTATCATTCACCCTGAATCTCGTACGTGGCCGCGTTTTAGATATCGGTTTCTAACGGAGGAATAAAGAAGTAGTTGCCTCCAAATTAAAACGAGGGCGTTGCATGTACTACGTAACCTCTATTTTAAATTCGTTATTCACGAGAAAGAACTTCTCTAATATTGCCAATTCATACCGTAATATTCAACTCTAAAAGTTCATATTTTATTCACAGGAAAAGAGTAATTAGCGAATAATCGAATGGCGACCTTATATTCTCTCTTTCTAGTCTCGTTCGTCGACACCTCCTTTCCTATTCTGCGCTCCTGATAACTTTCAATAGTTCGAATCCTAATTTATAGATGGTGTGGCATGGTACGATATGAATATTTTAAACGTCGAATAAGAAAACTATCGTTTTCAATAGTTGTTTATAACTGATTAATTACGTGAAAAATGCGTAGAAAAATTTGTTGAGTAACTTAATTAGGAATTAACTAGATTCGAGCGATATTTATTGCGGTTATAAGGTATTATGAAAGAAGGAATTTAGCATATCCTTGGAAGCCTATGGACTCGACTCGGGACAGTTAACAAAGAGAGAGATCCTGGAGTCGAGAACTTCCGTACGACAGAATTGTCGGTGCACATCGACCAAAGAACCGTCTGATTCCTTGAATCGTACCACCAGAGAAACGCGATTGACCGTTAGGACCTGCTAGCCGAATGGGCACTTGCTTCTTTCGTGCAAGCACCGGTAGTCGTTGAGGGCAAGATCGATGCGGAGAAACGTTTCGATGAATAGCGAAACGTTGATTAGAAGAATCGATAGGAACCTAACGCTGAACAAGAACAATTTATTACGATTTCTTACGATCGATTCGCTGCGGTACGTTTCCAGACTCCGCTCCGTCTTCCCTTCCGAATACGATAGGAGCTCTTATCTTAGATTCCACTAAGGAACATCGTAATGGTTGATGATTCGCGTTGATTCGTTGTTCGAGCAGGTAAAACCGTCGTCTATTCCCTTTCATCGCCGTCCTAGTGCATTTTCGATTCCCTTTATTTCGACGCTTATCGTCTTGCCCCTTTTCGGTTTTTCTTGACACCTTGTAGTCCCTCTAGGCCTCTTCTTAGCCTCTTCTTGGCTCTTCAGCCTCCTCTTGGCCCATTTAACCCCATCACGGCTTTGCTCTTGCCGGGATAAATTTTCGACGAAAATAAAAAATTTCAAATCGTTCTAAAAAAATTATCTTCAGTTCCGGGGGTCAATTACAATCATTTTTGGTCAATAGATATACCCCCGAAATCCTGCGTATTTTCGGTAAAAAAATTCGAGGTGTGAAATTTTTCGACGAAATTAAAAAATTTCAAATCGTTCTAAAAAAAATATTTTCAGTTCCGGGGATCAGTTACAATCATTTTTGGTCAATAAATATACCCCCGAAATTTTACGCATTTTCGAGACAAAAATTCAGGAATGTGGACAAAGGCGACAAAATTAATAAATTTCAAATCGTCCTAAAAAAATTATTTCTGTTTGCAGGGGTCAATTGCAATCATTTTTGGTCAATACACATGCCCCCTAAATCCTACGTATTTTGGAGAAAAAAATTCCTTACCGCAAATATAACGTGTGGCCAACGAACTGTGATTATATTCCTCGTTTTTATCACTTCGTATGCAGGTATAGTCCAATTATCCGAGATATCTGATTTTCCTGCATTGCCCCAGTCTCCAGTGTGCCGGATAATCGGAATTTTACCGTAACATTCAACAGAATAGACTAACAAGTTGTAAGTTTCGACCACCGAATAGAGTTACGAGTTCCAAATTTTATCCAAAAAAACACGGGTACTGGAACTTGGAGATCCATATTTTCGCGTGCCCGCATTTGTCCCGTAACAGTGACATCAAGCTCGTCGCGACTACGCGATTGTTTGCGATTCGAATCGTCTGCGTCCTAGACGGCGCGAGCCTGTATCGGATGGCCTAGAAAATCGTCGATTCTCGATATCTCATTGTCTCTCGATACGACATTCTCGATATCTTATTTCCATTCTAACCGCGAATAAATCGGCGCGCTTCCCGAGCGCGTACGGCGCACGCGCGAGCCAAGTGCGCTAACCTTTTCATCCCCGTCCGCGAGAGAGGCACGCATCGCTATCTTTTCCATCTTTCTCGTTCGTGTGCTCGTTTTTCCCTAACCGTTCGTTGTTCCGACAGAGTCGGCCATTTACCGGTACGCGCAGCTTCGACCCCTTGTCTCGCGAAACGGTCGTAGTTGAAAACGCAACGGAGAAAGCGCGGATCGGTTTCGTAGGTGGTTCGGATCATTTTGCGCAGACATTGTAACGCGGTTTCAGGCGGAACGCGCGGAGAGCAATTCGAGCATGTGCCGGGCGTCGGGTCTTTGACCCGAACGGTGCACTTAAATCAGCGGTATTGGATTTGTGTCTGGCTGGGAAAATAGCACTCTTGGAAAATGAATATCTATTTTGGTTGTTGAAGCGACGCAGTCATTCGTACGAATAGGTAGTCGGACGTCAAGTGGATTTCAGGTTATTGAACCTGCTCATTGATCCTTTTCCGTACATCGACACATCCACCGTAGTTACCGCGACCAGCGTCAACACCCACCTTCGCCGTATTCGTTCGCGTTGGGCGGCTGGGCTTCGAGGGGGGTGGGAGTATCGACACCGCGACGGTAACGCAACTCGAATTCACGTTTGCTTGCATTTTCGTTTTTCGCACCCTCTCCATTCCATCCTTCTTCCCTAAGATTATTCGACAGGTTGGAAATTGACCAAACATATAAGGTTATATAGGGTTTTCCAATGTGAGCGATATAACCACCGTTCGATATAGCCGCCATATTGGTGATTTGTTCCAGTGACGCTTATATTCTATAGCGCCCTTCGGATTGAAATTATCAAAATTTCTTATTTAATTCGAACAACGTGCGCTTCGTTCGATTTATGGTCAACGGAACTCACGAGACGAATTCGAAGCTACTAATTCCGTTGCTGATCGATGCGTTGTAACGTGTTGAAAGAAGCGACGAGAACGTTGCTATTGTAATGAGAGAAATTCTTATTACTTGATTAAAAATTTTTTAAACGAACAAATAAAAATTAGAGCTTGAATCACAGAATGAAATTTTATTTTCTCGAATGAAAACGCACAACGAAAGGTTATTTTTCTTCGTTGTCTGTTATTCGAATAACAGTTTACCCGTCTCCGGTACCCTGGAAGTTGGTTTTCCCTAAAATGCAGATATCAAAACGGTAAAAGACAGCGACAGGTATTTCGTAGACCAAGCCGTATGCGGCTAATGGACTCGTCGAGGTTCGCGAGCAGCACTCGCATGCATCCTGTCGAAAATTGACGGGAAGGCGAGGAATATTTCTACTTTTGTACCTTCCGCTTTTGTGGCCACGTCCCGCGTGGTGTGCCTTCAACGCGTCCGTTCTCTTCCCATTCTCGCAAAAATCATTTCGATTCGCCTGCCATCCACGCGTAACGTTCGAATCGTAAACTTTTATAAACTTTCGCGTCGTGCTGAACTAACGAGTAGTTAAAGTCTAATAATTAACCCCAGTGCCAATTATCGGGTATTCTTTTCCATACTCCGTTCGAGCAGTTTTCACGTTCTTGACGTAATATCGTGAAACCTTTCTGAATCCTCAACCTTTGAATAATTAAATAAGGAATTTAATCTAAAAAGATATTTCATTTTTTATCGTCGCGTTTAAATAAAGAAATGGTGTTTAATGTAAATGGGTCTCGCTTTATTTAAATATTACTTTTATAACATCGCCTCCTTTTTCGTGCGATTTTGCGTTAGGGATGCTTGCGAATTACCCCAACCGCTGTTTATGTTGCTTCAGCTCGAGCGATCGTCGACTCGAGTGGCCGGCAGCTATGTAATTAAAAACTCATCCGAACGACCAGTTTGAGTTTGACCAATCCAGAGAACAAAGTTTCACCCAAACCTTTCCACACTTCCAACCGCAATTTGGCGATATCGATCGAGTACATTAGAGAATCGTATCGTACAAAATAAATGCAATTCATCGATCAACATTTCGACTAGATCAAAAAATCACAAAGTTCCAGTTAAGTATGCAAATTTTGAGTAAAATACATTCTATCGTATAAGAATACGCCCAGCTCCATTGCTTTTATTGCGATAATTTGTTTGCCTGCGTGCAAACCCGATGGAAACTGCCAGGCAAGCGATTTACTACGGTAACAAAGATCTCGTCTGGCTCGTGTTTGTTCTAACAACGTGGTCGAGGTGGTACAGACAATACGCGTTAGACAGCGAATACGAAACGGTAATGATCACGGTAGTGACATAGCCGTAGACCTGTAACGCTAATCCTGACATTGAGTAAGTTTAGTATAGCTTGTATCGCAGCGGTGCACACCTTCCATTCAATCGGGAAACAAACGCATTCAATTAAGAGGGGACCCGTCATCTCGACGGTTCAACACTATCCACTTTTAATACGTTTTCTTAAAATTTAATATTTCACGAATGTTTCGAACGATACAAGTTTTGCTGTATCAGTAAGACTCATTTTCAAATAAGAACGATAGTGAATTGAAACAAAATTAAAACTACGAAATATAAACTGGTACACATTCTTCTATTTTTACGTAGGTGCATTCAATTTTGAAGATGTTTTTTTGGCAAAATAATTTTTAACGTCTTTTTCATTCATTTCATTTTAAATCATTTGTGTTGGAGAAGATTCTCGTGGCTTAGCAAAACACAAATGATTTTCTTTTTTCTAAAAACGAACGTCAAATGACAGACAATATTTTGCTGGTCGAACTAGGCAAAGCTTTTAGCAGGTGCGAGCGGAAGAGATCGTTCGTTTCTCGCTGAAATTCCATTCTCGAGGGAAATGAATTGTAACGATTGTTCCGATAAGGAGTAACGCTGACACGAGCCGAGGTGAACGAGGCGTGCACGTTATTTCAGGACAATTTACATACATCTGCCAGCTGGTTCACGGCAAACTGTCGCAATGCGCCGCGCCGGTCAATTCATCCGCGCGGCACTGTCGCGAGACGGCCATCAAATAATGACAGCGTGCAAACACTGTCAGGATAAACTATTTTGCGCGGCTAACTAGGTTTGGTTAATTATAAATCGGCCGTCGTCGCGGTCCGTATTTTTTCTAGACTCGTTCCCGATCGAACGAGCCAAACTACGCGCGTCGATCGTTTTTCGAATCGTCGTTTCGAACCGCGTCGGAAAGAAAATTTTACAAATTCACGTTCCAACGATTCACGTTGACCAAATTTGATGATTTTCATCGATCTTTTGGTATTTTTTTATTTTTATAAGCAATGCACACATATTGTAATTGAATATGATAATAAAATTAAAAACTATAGTATAGTAAGAAGGAAATAAGATTGAAAAGACTAATGAAAGTAAAATAATATATTATAATAATTTTTGTGAACAGTTCTTACAAATACTAATTAAAAGTATGCACTGTGTATTTTGCAATTTCTACAGTTTGAATGATTTAATTTATATAAATCTTCCTCCAATTGCATAACGTTCAATTCATTTAAAAAAGAGATACATTGTCTTTTGATCTAGATTTTCCCAACGTACGTAGTATCAAATAATGTTTTCTTTCTTTTTACGTAAGAAAACGTGTATTTGTTTAAAGTAGCTTGAAAATAAGATCTCTGATTACAAGAAGAAGGACGTCATAAAATAATTAGCTGGACGCCCTTGAACTTGAGAGAATCGTCGTTGCGGAAGCGATAAAGCCGAAGCAACAGGAATCTTTTTTCGAGTTTGGAAATTCGCCAAGTTTCTTTGACGGAGCGCTTTTGCGGAGTTGAAGGTACGCGGTGACTTTTCACGGAAAAGCGCCGTTTAAAATCGTCATCGTCCTCCCCGTTCGTCTTGTCGAAAATGCATGCAATGCCTATAGTCGTTCCCTATCGCGCGACTCGTTTTCCAAGATCGTCCCATTGCTCGATTCCATGTTTTACTTCCGGTTCTTTTAACCCATTTTAGTACACGTGCATTTAGAGGACATTTTGAGAAACATTTTTCACTGTTATTCAAATTAATGTGTTGCGATTAAACACTGAATAGCACTGGAATTAACGAGTACACCTTACTGATACCAGTGACAACTTATGAACTCGATGCAATATTTGAGAATGGATGCAGTATTAATGAGTACGTTATTGGATTTGCCCCATTAATAAGTGTGATGTAACGCCTAGAGCGGGGCTTACGTCGAAAGCAGGAGGAGGGATATCGATGGATTGTTAGAACTTCACTTTCGATGTACACCTGGCTTTAGGCGTTGCATTAACCCGTCTATATGCGCCCTAAGCGCCGGTGTGGCCAGAATAAGTTACCATGTAGTACGTAACTACATCGAAACCGCGTGCATTTATCTGATCCCATGGCGGACGGAGTACAGTCGACATATAATATGGGATTGTTGCTTAACTTCGTTATTAACTTTGCACTTTTGGGTTTGCATTTTGTACAGCATTCGTCTATGAGCAGATGACAATATTGTATGCATCAAGTCAATCAATTTAGTATTTTTAAACAAACAAGATGACTAATCAACAAGCGTATAAGTGCATATATTTGAAGTCCCTGTACTTAATAATTTTTCCATAAATTTTTATTTTTAAAACACAAACGAATGTAGAAGAAAAAGGTAATCTGGTACGCGGTTATCAATGTAATATTTAAATACACAACCTTGTCTATAACAATATTGTCTGCCACGATTTGAAAGAATTTGCGCAGAGAGTTGCACGACGCAACAAAATCCCGTCTACGGCAGAACGTAGACTCGGGGCTCGTTCGTCCTTGCAGAGGTGGTAGCTTTACGGCCAGTTTTGCCGTAGCAAAAGGGTTAACAATTTGGATTTGTATAGGAGGGAAAAGGGAGCCGGTAAGAAGGAGAGGGAGAAATAGCGAGGGGCAGAGAGTGAGAGAGAGAGAGAGGGGAATAGAGAACAAGGAAGACGAGGTTAGAAAGCAAAGAACGAGCGAAAAGGGGTTTTCTTCTTTTGATGCGCCTACTTAGCGTACGGGGCCGTGTTTCGTGTCGTGCGCGTGGGAAGAGTACCCTCGAAACTGGCCGTAACGACCGGTAACCCCATCCTAAACGAAGCCTTAAAGAGGGAAGGGCAGGGTAACCGTGTAACAAGAGGCTGTGCAAAGGGGTTGAAGAGTCGCGAAACCATGAAGGGGAAGCACGAGCCGCGTCCACGAGTAGGGTGTGACGTGGCTGTATTGTAACTGGAGAGTTTTCTTGCACTCGTCATCCGTCGTTCCTCTACTCTCCGTACTTGCTCGAAAAAAATCGTTCTTTGCGTCTCGTTCTGCCGCCCACCTACACCCTCCTCCTCCTCCTCGTGCGTATCCAGCGTGCCTCTTCTGATCCTTGTCGTCCTCCCTTTGCCGCTAAATTATCTAATTCCGTGCCCTTCTCGTGCTTTATTTGCGCTCTCTTGTTATCGTGCCCCCGGCGGAAACGAATCGAAAACGCGAACGATCCGCGGGAATACGAATCGCGGGGCAAGGGAACAGCGGTTTTCGTCGAGACGCTCGAGGTCGACCGAGCGCGGACGTTCAACCCCTTTGCCGCGTCCGCGCCGGTACGCGTATTTCGCGAGACGTCGACAGTTTTCCGCTGAGTCGATGCCAGGCGTAATCCAACAACTTGGTTGTTTTCGTGACGTCCTCGGTCAGCGATTTTTCGCGACGCGGACCCGTTCGGTTCGATCCCGAGGGAAAAGCAAATCTGGCTCGCGCGAGAAGATTTCGTTGCGCAATGTCTGCGATCGATCGCGGATCGGAACATAACTTTCGAAGAAACGCGCGCCTCGCGTTTGTTTTCAATCGCCTTCGAATGATCCCGGCCGATTAAATTTGTTATCCCCGCCGGGAGAACGATTTAGAAAAGGCAAACGAACGAAGAAAATCCGTGTCGCTTCGGGGTTAATCCGCGTGATTCCGGTTGTCTGGTCCCGTAATACGATTTTGAAAACATCGTCGTCAGGCTTGGTGCTTCCAATAGCCAGGGGCTAGGGATGGATTCAACGACATAGGCGTAGTCATCCGGTGCTTACGACGGTTTTTAATCCTACGGAGGTTGCAAATGTAATCGTTCTATTTATCATACGAATTAATATTGTGTTCTTTTTATTTGCCAGAATGATCTTGGTCATCAAATACCTGCTACCATTAAAACAATATTTCAGTTGAAGCACGAGATGACTGTTACAATAATATTGGTTTGTTGGTGACAGTAGACGTATGTATAAGGTAGTTGGAAATATCCTAGCAGGTGGTCGGAATCACCCTACTTTCTCGTTTATCATCATTTCCACCGAGGTAATTATCACCACCCACTTATCTCTTTTCAGATGTAACCCTTTTTACGATTAGGGGTTTTTTCACAGAGGCATTAATTAAGGATTTAATTTTACTATTTATGGAGTTGTTAGGATCAGAGTCGCGAGTAATTCATAAAAATTTTATTCAATAAATATAAATCATCCCAAAATTCGAGGTTGAGATTGTTGAGATCTATCCTATGTTGTTCAATTGTAAAAATGAATAGAAAGCGAAAGTAACAGATAATTTTCAATGGAAATGACCGTGTATTCGTGTCCATGTCGGATTTTTTCAATTCTCCCGCAAGATCCGCGCAAAGCCGTAACGGTGCGAATTCAGAAACATCCTGTAAGCGCAGAACCGTGCCGAGCTTTCCTTGAGAGAATTTCTTGGGTTGTAGCATCCTTTCTGTTTCCATGGTGACTCATGTAGGGCGCACGCAAGCTTGCCAAGCTCGTCGCAGTGGATGTAACCAGGTTCGTTTTCTCTACCTCTCCTGTTCCCTCTTATTCCATCGTCAATCTACGTTTCTATTTCTGTCTTCCTATAATACCTACCTAACTGCTATCTACACGTTTGTCCATTCGTTTAACCGCACGCTTCGCTATATTTCTTTTCACCGGTACCCTCCATTTGATATTTCACCTGGAATTTCTACCAGAATAAAACTTCTAACCCGTAATCGCTCGTACGATCGATCAAATGTTTCATAAATTTGAAAAATTGTGTCACAACGAGGTAATGTAAGGTCGTTTCAAAAAGTTAAATTTGATACCTTAATTTGCATTTTTTGAGACGAATATCTCACTCTACAGATTTTTAGTTCATACAGAGCAGAGGTTTATTATATCTTCCATGTTGAACTGGTTTCAAACAAATTTTCTCTTCGTAAGCTCGGGGCTAATTAAAAACTAAACAACCGACCAAAGGCAATTTGCGTCTATCCTCCGTCTTCCCCGAGTTCCCGTTCGAGGGATGTTTTTCTCCATTTAGATCTCTGGCTCGATTCGGATTACCAGGTTTTCAATCAACAAGAAACAATGGCGGAGAGTGAATGGCGACGCGACAGCTGGTATCGAGCCATCGACGTTGGAAAGGTTAAGCGTGCCGACGACGTTGATCAACTCGATACATGCGGAGTTTGTAGATTTGACTGGCGCGGTATTTACGTCGGAACGACAGCAGAGAGTTGGGGGTGCGAGAAGCGAGCGGAGGTAAACCAGACGGTGGCAAAAAACTTGAAGACTGAGAACGGGAGGTGGGTACACGGGGTCGTCGAGACTCACGGTCGGGAGGAACACGGGAAGCGGCAGACGGAGAAAGGTTGAGTCGCGTTGAATCGAGTCGAGTCGATTCGACTCGAGTCGTGTTGGGTCGGGTCAGGTCGGGTCGGGTCGGGTCGGGTCAGTTCGGTCGATATTCCTGGCTACGCGTCTTCAAGGCGAGCTGCTAACGTACCACCGGCAACTGATTAAAGGGTTCGCCGCTCGTTCACCTCCGGTTTCCTGCTTTTCGATTTTCGATCGGCTCTTCGATTCGCTCCTTCTTCGATTCGATCGATCGACTCCCTACGCGGGCATTTGCACATCGCGCGCTGATACCGTTTGCTCGCGATTGCTCTTCCTATCCGTGTTTGGTTTTTCTCATCGATACTATACCTTCTCTGCAAACAGCTGGTTCGTTATTATTTTCCTTGTACGTACACACCGGGGTCCATTAATTCTAGCTGTTAGAGAGAAACGCGTAAACTTTTGTCATACTTGCCGCGTGGCTGGGACGCTGGATCACTGTTTCGAAAATTGTCAAAACTGTCTAGATATCCATCTTTTAAGCATTTTAATTTAACTTTCGTGTTCCTTAAATATGATCTCTTTGCATGGTATTTAATAAATGGACTAAAATGGATTTTGGAGATATCATTTTTAGTTTCGATCGCGGGGTAACTAGAATCTTGTTGTAAAGGAGATAGACGCGAGTTTGGCGCGCTGTGTTCCCCTCGCACGGTAAGAATTAACGGATTCGTGTGTAAACCATACCTACACCATGCAACGAACCCGGTAGATGTACCGTAGGACCGTTAAACCCTACGGCTGTCTAGAGTTAGACAATAACTCTTTTGTGTATGGTCGAAGGTGCGTGGCGCAGGAATATTGCAACGTCACCAGGTTGTTGCGAAGGTTGCCTGGCAAGGAAGACTCTCGAGACCGACATTGTTTTCTGATTTTCCGGCTACTCGTTCGTGTCGTTACGTTTGTCGACCGTCGCCGGTTTTGTCCGTGCATTTCGAGAGGAGGACGATAGAGTTCTTTGGCCTGCGAGAATATCGACGGCGAATAAACCGATAGCCAAACACCGCTGCGACCGTCAAGTTTGTGTACTTAAATATCGGTGGAACGCGATCGTACACCGACGAAACGACACGCGCCGTCACAGGTAGAAACAGAGGCGACGTGACGTTTCGGCCATGCCGGATCCTTCACGGTGAAACAGGAGAACGTTACGAAGGGGTAAATCGCATGGGGTACATTTTGTTGACTTATCAAAATTACAGTCACGTATGAGTCCTTGAAGAAGAGCTCGAGAAGAAGGGAAAAAGGTACACGTCGAGACAGGAAGGAACGAGCCAAGAGCACCAGACAGTCGAGTACATGGTTTCGCGATTAAAACTTTATGGTGTTTATTTTCATTATGGCCAACGTTGCGTTTCGGTCTTAGAGGGAATTAGTCATTTTCTTTCTCGACGTGCCCAGACACGACTGTTCTTCTCGGTGGTAAATTAATCGAGAGCGAAAATAATATAAAGTTGTGAAATAATGGTTTTTAGGGAAGAAGCTGATAAAGTTACATTGGAGAGATGACTAAGGAGCTGGTTAAACGGGGCTAAATGTTCGTGACTAGTTTAAACTTACCAATGCACTTATACAAATTCTCTAATTTCCTTTGGGTCGCGGCCCTATATGTTTTTGTACGAATTCGGGACCCTCCGCTCGTTGGGATCGAATAGTGGGGGAAAGCTCGCGTGTCTATAATTACGACTGCCCGTTTATCGAAGACTTTGCTTGCTCAATATAACACCTTATAATGTTATAATTATACGAATACAAGCGTAACGCTCATAACAAGAACTCCAGAGTCAATGACTCCTTCGGTCTCCTAAGATTTTTTAAGATTTGATCTGATTTTATTCTCTGCGCATCGCACATTAAATATGAAAAAATTGGTTTGCAATTTACATGCATCGTTACGATGTAATACATTCATATGTATTCTAAGGTCGTTCGCAAAGAAACTTTCTGTAGGTGAGAAAATCAGTTAGGTCATTTATGGAAATACAGGAAAGAAACGGTTCGAGGCAAAGAACCTTGGGGAACACCGAAAGAACCTCTGATCGAAGACGATCAAGGTTTAAAAATGCGAATGATTTATTGTGTAAACGATTTGCCAACCTTCGAATCACGATAACAAGTTTCCTACCCGTTCTATAGCAAATAATTTAGACAGTACAATCGAATCGTTTCCCAAAATCAGTCGGAATGGTACGTACTCGCGAATTACACTCTAACGAGGAAGACATATAGCCACAAAAAATTGTTAATTTAGAAGCTATAGAACGCGAAATCGTATTGCTCATTATATATAATGGCAAAAAGTGTTAGATTAATTTGCGTAGTTGTAATGTTTCCGAGAAGTTTGGGCGCGACATTACTAACGCAAACAGATGTGTAATTTCTCACATCTGACTCACCGTCCAACTTAAATATAGATGTTATTCGATTAGTTTTCCGGTCTGACGGAAAACTCCTGTCTAGAGATGTATCTGAAAAATAATACGAGACAAGATTAACCCTGTCGCACCGCTGGGATTTTCGGAGTTGAATAGTTTTTCAACAAAATACACGATCGAAATAATTTTTCCGTATCTGTATTCAATTCTTTCGACGAAGGTTATCGCATTTTTCTAAACGACTTGAGCGTAGTAATTATTTGGAATATGTACGAGGGTTACAAAATAATATAAAGTTACAGGACGTAAACTGGCGAGGTGCTGTCAATATCAGGGCTTTTATGGGGACTCTGTACATGTGTATGTTAACACGTACCGCCTACGGGTTGACTCGTAGGTGACAATCTGTCATCGGATGCTGTCTGCGTGGTATCTCTCGAAGGCGGACTTGTTCTCAGCGTGAATATATTTGTAACAGATGTAAATACTGAACAGGGAGCGTTAGAAATATGGATAAAACAAGTCTTTAAAACTTATCAACCACGTAAAAATAACACAATTCGCAACGATGATATTTAAAACGCTTTTAGCTGATCTTTTTTGACACAATGGACGATAATAACGTGTTTTTCTTGTCTTTTACGTGCATTCGACGCGTCCGTGAGAATATTTATTTCTATTTTTAGACGGAAGGAAACGTAAGTAATAAACGTCAAGTTTATCGCCGAGCGGATTAGACGACGCTGTACGATGTGCAATGCCAATTTGCAAGTCTTACGTTTGAGATCATCGTAGTTGTTTCGTAGGTAGTGCTTGCGCGAATCGCGATGTCAGCTTGTTTGAAATCTCCTACGATAATCATCTTGCGGCATAAAAAGAGATTCGTGAAAAGTCATCGTCCTGCGAGAGACAACGAAAGTCGTTTTACTCGACTATACGGAAGTACGGCGAGACTGGATGTTGCGTAGGTTGACGAAGGAAACGCTGTGTCCAGCGGGATGATAGTCCACGAATGATTAATTGCTCGGCTACGAACGACGCTGATCTTTTTCCAGCGATCCCCATACATGGCACGCGTTGTTATACATTTTAAGATCATTTAGCTTCGAAGTATTCCACTCGATGCGTTCTGTAATACGGCGCTACGTACGCTCGATACAATCCGGAGAGGCGTTTCTTTTGCATTGTGTTCCCCAAGCGGATCGCGTAGAAAAGAAGATTAAGGAATCGATAACGCAGTTATATCGCGTTGGTAATGATACGAGATGCATCTCGAGAGAAGTTTCAAGGAAAAATTGTACTTGAACTGTAGAAGCAAAGTTCCATCAGCCGTATCCGCGTAGGCAGAAAGCCCGCGCGAAAGTTTCCGTTTCTTTCGGTCATCGTTTTGTTTTGTTCTGCTTTGCGTGCGCCTTTGCGATAAGAACAGTCGAAACGAACGGACCGGCTGCTAAATGGATAAGGAAACGTAGGCAATACACACGAGCGCACTCGATTCGGGATAATATTTCCCCGGGGGTACTAAACATTTCATGCAAACCTCCGCTGTACGGTAATCAGACCCTTGGTAATATTTTTTCTTGATACCGCGGGAATAGAGTGCATTTGGCGACTATTGTGAGCTTTATGGGGCAATATAATGTTATTAATTCTGTACATGACCGTTGTTTCCGAGCATTTTTAGCTCTGTTAGCGTACGTGCCTCAGTTTAAAACGCGTTGTCGTAAGTGAAGAATCGCGGTGAAGTCGTAACTGCAGCACTTAGCATTAAAGGTTAATAACACCTACAGTTTCTTAGATTTAATCCTATGTTCACCCAAGTGAGTTACAGAGTACCGTATATTTACTTTATCTTTGCACGTTTTCTTATAACACAGGCTATTTATTTAAAATAAATGTTAGTTGTCCATCTATTTTTAATTTTTTATTGCAGTCTCTTGAAGCGATGGTGGCTCGTTTGCAATGAAAATCAAATTTGTTTGCGACACACCAACAGTCTTGTTACGACACGTCTGTTGGGAAACGGTGCCCTACATGATTTACTTCTTGGTGATGTCATTGTCAAAGAGTATTGTTAGAGAGATCGGTATCGAGAACGTGCGAGCAAAATTCATCTTTGTACAACTTACCACGCATTTACAAGTATGTATCTGACTCATTCGTGACCATGACGGTTTTATTCTGTTCTGAAACTTCTCGCGCGTCGATGATTCATATCGGTTGCGCGGATTTAAATTTCGTTTGGTTACGTGCTCCTTTAATTTCTTCAAAGTACGATATCTCGGCTGGAGATTTCAGTTTACGGATCGTCGAGCACAAATAAGAAAAACGAGCCTTAATGCACGAGAACTACGGAGGTATACATATACTTTCAAAATATTCATCGCGTATATCTATATAGTGGGATGGTTCCTTTGAAGGTTAAGAGGCCGTCTAACCTCGAGTGACCCGTTTCATCGGGTAACCCGCACACTAGTGGCTTTGCGGCTTTACGACCATTTCACTCAAAATTGTCGAGTTTACCGCATTTTCGACGCTGTACTACCGTTTTATTCCCGTCTTTTTTGCATTCTTCGCGACGACAATTTGTTCCGAAAGCCAACTTGCCTTGTTCTACGGGAGCAACAAAGATCAAATCCAGTTAAATCGACCGATTTATTTCGTCGAGAAATATCGAAGTATTTTTAGCGAAGGAGAATTATTTGAAAACTATTCCGCATTTTATGTATTTTATTATTCATATATTTTCTTACGTATTGCAGTCTATATTTCTCTAATCGCAAGTCAAGGAAACACAATCTATCCATTGGGATTATTTCTGATAGTATTTATATATTTTGTGCTATCACAAATTAGGTTAATAAGAACGTAAAAAACTACTGTGCATTTCAGGCGCGTTCGCGATAAAACGTAAATCTTTGTTCGATCGAATTGTGTTGGCGTTGGTAAAAGTGCTCGAAATTTCGTTAGGCGACAGAGTTTTGTAGCGATCGAGCGAACCTAGGAAGGACCAGTTTACCGTTCGAAGCAAGGAAGAGCAGAAGATATGGAATAAGCAGGAAGGAAAGAAATATAATCGTTGCGAAATATGAGAAAAGAAACAGCCTTTCGAATTGAGCGTCACTGAGGCTTCGATAAACGCCGTCCGCGAGGGCAGCGCCTCTCTTCGGGTCGGTTGGATGTCGGTTCGGAAGCGTTCGGTTATTCTCGCAACGAAGTTGCCGACGAGTGGCGCGCCGAGACGAGACGCGACTCGCGTTGCCAGTCACCGACAAGGCTTCGTCGCACAAGTGTCTTTTTTGGACGCGGTTCACTGTCGCAACCGTGCGCCTTTAACGTTTACGATTGCTATTGCAATTGTAGTTGTAGTTCTGACACGCCGGAAAACAGCACCGTAGAGCTGTGTTGTGTCAAGTACGGGAATTCAAATAACAACATACCTGGGTATGCCAAAAATCTTTCCGAAACATTATCGATCCGGCGTTTAGGTGAAGTGAATACGAACGTGTGCCTGTGTAAAGTTGTGTAGCGGCGTCGCGTCATTCCGCGCCATTCGGTGATTTGTTTTGACATGTGTGTGTACTGCCATATTGGATTATCGCATCGTGTCTTAAGGGTTGTACGGGCGCGAGTGTCGCGTTGAAAAGGTATGTTGTGTTTACGATTTTTCTCGATTTATAATCTACAATTAACCTTCGGGGAATGCGGTAATAGTATTGTCACGTTGCGTCGGGTCGAATAAACGCGTCGACGGATCATACACGTACCATGAATCGCGGTTGGTGTATCGTTCCGATTTCAAAATAACAGTCGTTTTGGTGTTCGAAAGATTTTGAGACCACGTCGAGAAATGGCTCTCGTGTTCTATTAGTCGGTCGTACGAGTGAATCGTGAGACAAATTGGTACCGGAATTATACGATATTTTATCTTTGTGAACTGCATACAATATTTACGCGACAACGCGCCTCGTAACTCGAATAACGAGGGATATTCCGTTTCGGTACGATTATAAAATATTAATTCGTGTCAAGGTTCGTGAACTCGTATTTACTAAATAATTTTACGTTACGATGAATCGGCCAGAGGGAATTGGCGACTAAATATAACGAGCTGGCGTTATCTTTCTTACGAGTTTTCTCATTGAATGGATCGGAGGTGAGAAAAATCTGCCGCTGGTTTTCTCATTTCCCTGATCGATCTAGAGCGATGTCAACAATCGTCGCTTACGTTTGTTTGTTTTTTTTTCAATGGTTCGAGGCTTGCATGGCCAAGATAGATGCAACATACTCGATTATAAACCTGTGAATGATTTTCACAATCAGAATGGAAAATTATTAGACTATGTAATATTGGAGTACTCGGAAATTATAGATAATTTAAATTTTTTGTTTGAATTTTTGTTGGTATCGCTTACCAGGATGGTTCCACTTCGTATGAAATACTAGCTCGTTTGGGTAAGAAAAAAAACATGCATCGTAGAACTTTGGAGTTTTGCATGAAAACTTAAGCAGCACATTTTCTCGTTCGCCGATCGAGTTGAAATTTTACAGGGGTTATTTTTTATACGCAGCGTTGCATTCTTCAAACACACAAGAAGTCTACGTATATTTATGTGGTCAAAAGTTGTGTATACAACTGTTTTATGTATTTTGGCATGGACGTACAACGTTTGCGCAGATAAAATATTTAATTTAGGGACACAGAGTAAAATAAATATTCGTTATAACAAATGTATGTAGTATGTGAAGGTATAATATTTATACAGCGTAAAAAAACATACAACTTACGAATTGTAAGTCATCGATATGTATTTCGTATGGTGCAGTTCGAAAATTCGTTGTCGTCGAGCGTATTAATAGGAGAAATAGGTCGTGAAACCGATAATGATGCCTTTGATGCTCGATAACTTGTTATTTACCATCTGTATAAAGGTAAGTCATATCAAGAAATCAGCAATTTATTAAACTGGAACAAGAGTACAGTAGCGGGCATTATACAAATGTATATTCCATGAGAATCGAAACGATTTAATTTCTCATAAAGGAAGATTGTATTCGTTCGATAAACGTGACGTTATTAAAATGATAAAAATATCTCTTGGATTAAGTCCTCAAAAATTAACTATGAAATCGTTTGAGGAAATTAGAAAGTTTCTATATCCGGATACAGTTCGGTGAGCGTTGAAAGAAAGCGTTTACAACTGCAGAGTGGATCATAAAAAGGCGTAGATAAATGAAGTGAATCGCGGGGAAAGATTAATGTTTGGCAAACATATTGTTTCCGAGGAACAAACGCGGTGGAATGATGCCATATTTGTAAGCGAAAGTACACCGAATGCCTTTGGATCTGAGATATGAAAAATGATGTGGTATAAACCCGACCGAAAACTTTGAAGGAAAAACATTTAACCAGCCGTGAGTCACCATGGTGAAAGTCACATGGTTTGAGGGTGCATTTCAACGTTAATGCTTATAATTTCATATTAAGAAAACTATTGTTATCGACCATTTAAATTTTATTTGTACTCGTTTTTATGGTTGGAATTATATGGTTGTTCGGTATAGTATTTGCGAGGTCACGCGTAGGCGTAGTAAATTCGGGTGGAACAGATTTTTAAACAATGGGTACTCTACTGGTCGGCCAATTAGAGTGCGGTGAACGATGTGTACTCGATCGATCTATCGTAAATATGAGTCGAAATGGACAATCGTTGACACGTGCCTTTTTAGTAGAACTGTAATTGAACAAGTTTTATTTAACTTTGTTTACAATTCCTTTGTATATTCTCCATGTTTTTATAACGAGACTAATGATTTTTTGTAATTTGTTCAAAATTTTCTTCAGAACACATACGAAATTATATAAATCTGATTTTTGAATTTTTAAAAGTTTGAGATTATAAGGGTCGTCAAACGAAATCAAACCGTGCACGATATCATAGATTCATAGATTCTTGAGAATTGTAAGTTTGATCGGTTGAAAGTAGATGGAGGTTTGGAGAAGTTGGAAACAGGAAAGAGCATCTTGGACAATTGGTCTTGTCGCTACGATTGTTCCACCAGCTGTCAGTCTTAGATACAGCTCCGAGCTATGCACAGACTTACGTAATACAATTACGTGCAAGTCGTGTGACACCGTCATCGTAATCGTGGTGATTCACCTTTCTCGCGTTCGAAATGTACGCGATCGTCTGCTCCCGGGTCGCGATTGTTTCGCAACTAACGTAAAGAGTCGTATTGTAGTATGTTTGAAGTCGCGTTGCATCCGATTTCTCGACGAATATGCTTTCTCATTTTTGCTGTCGCGACCCGTTGCGAAATACCTTTTTCTCTGCGCCCTCTTCCTATTTACGTTATCCGTTTGGTCCCGCTGGACAATGTTAATTGGATTCCAAGAACAACACTGTCTTTTCTCAAAACTATTTCCTCGTACAAAGTATTCGGTACGAATATCATATAATTATTATGCATAAAATATTTATTTATTAAGCGCTTGTTAGAAGAAGTAGCTACTCGATTGCCTTTCGAAATTTCAACCTAAAACCCGACCATAGTTGTCGTAGCCCGGAGGGGAAATGTTGTTTTCGTTTATCGTGCGACGAATAATGCAAATGCAATCGAGTGACCGAGAAAAGGCAATAGAGAGTCTGAGTTTTCAACTAAACACCGATAGTATGAATAAGTTATGAATCGTCTGACGAATCGTCGGAAAAGACGGAATTGTCTTGAAATAGAAGTTCTATTATTTGTAGAAGTACTGAAAATATCCCACTACTTTTCCAGATCTAGTAAACACAGCTCGTAAAGATAGGTTCGTATTCGTATCGGTGCTCGTGCCGTAACTTTTCAACGAAGCTTTATTTTAAACCCACGGAATATACTAACAAAGTTTGGTCATTGAAACCTGGGGGACAGCCTGTATCGACACGCGGATTCCGCCATTTTCTGTATTTCCGACAAGAGGCGTCGTGCTCGCGACGGCACAACAAAATCGTAAACAACGCGAATCGTCAAATTTAGCACGGATGTTTTTCTTCGTCTCGAATAACTCCGTACTCGCGCGAAAAAAAAAGAACACGCAAGCATTGAACGTGACCCGATTCACTCGGGCTATTCTTGGGCGCGGGCGGTTGTTTAAAACCGTCTGTGTACGTACACACGTTCTAAACGATTTCACCCACACCGTAGCGGGTAAACGAAAGGCGCGGTTTCCGATTGGTGCAACGTAATTGGCGACGTGCGTCCTACCAATCCGGTGCCGGTACGATTCGCGTCCGTACAGCGTCTGTGGATCGGCGTTCCCCAAACTTTTTAATCTCCCGGGGTTTTTTTATATCAGAAATTTATGCGGATCGCCGATAGAATATCTATGAATCTTTCATACACCTTTACATAGAGATCGATTGGTCTATTCTGGCACTTTCAATGGATCTTTCACCCGCGAATCGCTTTGCAAAATCGGGTCATTCGGACTATATTGTCTCGTACACGGAGAGAATTTTCTATTAAAAATTAGTACACGCTTTCTTCGATGTAAATAAAACTTATTTATTATATTATAGTCACTGTTGTATATAGTATATAATTATTTTTTTATTTGCAAATTTTGAATGAGGAATATAACGAATTACGTTGATTCACTCACAAGCCTTAAATTACTAATAAATCGAATTTATTCGTTATTCTAAATAACTTTTGGAAGCTTTAGCTTTTTTTAAATGAACTTTTTGAGCAACACTACTTGTCGGGTTATCTGTAAAATGAATGATGATAATCGTACAGTAATATAATGATAATTGTGAAACGTTTGGGGTTGTTGTACAATCCGCCATATACGTCGCGTGTTTGTTGGATACACGACGTGGCTGTTAATGCCGCTATCGTTTCAATTCGACCCACGAATTATCGTACAATAAATCATTGTGTCAATTGCCCCTATGAGATTGCCTGGCTTCGATACGAGTCGGCGAACAATCGGAAATTCGCGCTTTGATCTTGCGGTTCGCGTCTCGAGAACGGACACTCGAGAAAGTCGTACAAGAAAAGGATTTCTTCTTAATTAACTTGATCTAATCGTAGGTGCGAAAAAGACGAGACTCTGTCCCATAGGATAACCATTCTTTAAATCGGCGACGTCTTTTGTCTCGGAATTTCGCTTTTTCGCTCTATCTGATTAAATTTTTCACCGACCGGACGAAACGTTGGAATTATTGCGGGAATTTGAAATTTATCCTCGAAGCCCGAAGAGAATTCAATTATGCATGAAAAATTTACATGCACCTTTATCTTTTCTGACAAAGGGCATATTTAACCCCCATTAATAACAGTCGTTGTGTGATTAATAATATATGAAAACCTAGTTTCATTTATATAATTATTCAATTAAAATAGTATTAGTGCGATCTGTTAATTCCTCTTCTGTTCCGTTAGTCTATAATATGGATTCTATATAGTATTATATAAATTAGTTGGTTTGGATGTTGTGGGTACTTGTACACGATAAACTCAAGAGTCACTGGACCGAGTTAGATAAAACTTTCACTGCTGGGAAGCGTATTTCCTCGGTTCGAATATAGGCTATGTAGCATTATTACTCTAGCGTGACCAAGATTAGAGCAGCGAACGAAAACGTGAACCAAAAGATAGCACCATCTATTATCTAAACAGTGAGCACAAGCTATTGCATTAATTCTTGTTTACTGTCTTTATACCCTCTGTTGAAGTCCGGGTTGAAGAAATTAAATATATATATATTTCAAGCGAACAATGGCGGACATTAAAACGAGCTTCACAGTCAGACAGTCAAGAATGTAATGCTGCTTCTTGCATACTTTCTAAATCTTATTGTATACTAAAACTAAAGAAAGGAAAAAGGGGCATGGTATGACGAACTTAGGTGGACTCT
This sequence comes from Colletes gigas, assembly GCF_013123115.1. NCBI lineage: Eukaryota > Metazoa > Arthropoda > Insecta > Hymenoptera > Colletidae > Colletes > Colletes gigas. Next base: position 132,675 of record NW_025106659.1, on the reverse strand, counting down.
ATCCTTGTTGACAAAATGAGCAAGGGCTTGTCATCTAGGCAACTAAGAGGCGATGAGCCAGAATATACATTGATAAGGAGGGTTGGTCATCCAACACCTCATTAGTTTTATAAAATGTACAGCTTATATACATTATGTTAAATAAATAATGTTTCGTGTAAAGACGGTATTTCATTCGCTTTGTTTGTTTGCTTCGGGCGATTTTCCGGGCTGTCGAAATTTGTTTTTCGAACGATTTGCTCCGAAAGCTAAATCGTCGATGATACCGTTAGCGTAACGCGAACATAAAGACGAATCAGATGCCGATAGTGTTATGTGCGGGCCGAAGAAAAGCGGATAAAATTAGTCGTGTGGAAAACGTGTTCGGTCGACCGACAGGCACGTGCAAAATCCTTTTGCTTCTACTTCTTCCAACGCGTCCTCGTGAAATCGTTTCTTTTACACAACGAATTTCGTAATAAATGCTAGAACCCAGACACCAAGCTATTTTACAAAGGAAATTAAATCGTAAACGTAGAATACGAATTACGAATAACATTGAACTTACTTTGGAAGAGGATGGATCACTAAACAAATAAAGAAACTGTCTAAGTCAGTAGCTAGGTTTTACCATATAATTTAGCTAGTATAATAGACTAAACAATTTCCCTCAATGCTAAATTCATTTATAATTTCTAGAGCAATAAACTAGCCGTTCCATCGAATGTCGCATGTTATTTATACACTAGTAGCCACACGGTTCTTAAATGATTTTCTAACGGATGGATGGGTCGTGCAGGACTTATTGCCTGGCCTGCTGGTTCCCCAGATTTAACTCAGCTGGATTTTTATTTTCGGATCCACTTAAAAAGATTGTTTATTCAACGCCCGTTGCCAGTGTTGAAATACTTTGGTAACGCATGTATATGCGAAAAAACATCCAGCAGTTTCAACGAATTCGATCAAATATCTGGAAAACGTTATAATAAGGCCATTTGGGTGGCCATTTCGTGCATTTCCTGCGAAATTAAGCATCTGGGACAGCAACTTGGGAACGAAGTCAAACATATGTTTACGCCAACTATTTTCACTTGCTTTTGTCCTTCCGGCCCACCGTTGAAACCGCCACCATATGTTCGGTTACACCCTGTGCATTGTTTTAGATGTAAAAAAAAAAAAACTTTTGCTTAATTCGACCCCGACAATGTCCGACTTTGCATTAAGCGCGCTCGATCGTTTGTATTTGGCGAGATTTCTTGGCGGGACGGTGACGTTTTGATCTCGACACGTCGGGTAAATACTGTCTGCGACGTGTTCGTTTAACGAGAGACAAATAGAACCCCTGCGAAGTGTTTGGCGCATCGAGAACAAAAAGTCCCCAGACCCTAGTCCTTGAGCACGCACCCCGTGCGTCCGTCTAACATCTGTTACCCCTCGGTGCCTAATTGTTATTGCACGTACGTTGTTCCCGTTGCCCGCAGCAACGCTCGTTAAACTTTTCTGTTGCGTTATCCGTGAAACGCTCGGCAGTTCTTTTCTCAGTTATTTCCCCTACACGCGCACTCGGGCCCATTAATTCTTGCCGTTTGAGCGAAATGACGCGCGGCAATCTCGCGCCATTTTACCTCGCGAGCGTCTATGCAGTTGCAACTAGAGAGAAACAGCTTCGAAGAACGTCGAATAATGCTCGTGTTATCAAAATAAGTATAAATCAACTTGTATTCGATGCATGGGTAGTAACGAATATCTTAGCATTTTTTGTTTGAATATGGAATTTTAATTATTTCTGTAATTTGCAATAACTGTATTTTACAGTCTTTATTGCGCAAACTTTGCGTTTACGTACGCGTAAATATTGTTATAATCTTTAAATATCGAACTGTTTATAAGGTTCTGATTTCATGCACTCGCATTTAGGTTACGCGTATCAGATTTCATAACAAAACGATACGTGCCATTTATCGTTCCTGTCGCGCGTAAGCTGGTAGCTCGTCGAAAAGGGAAAGAGGGGGATGGCGTTTTGGTGTTTCGTGTTTCCCTCGAACGGTCGGAATTAATGGTCCTGCGTGTCGAATAATTTTAAAATAACTTTCCGTGTTACGATTTTCGATAAATTTAGCAAACTACTCACCAAAATTCTTCTATCTTTCGTCTGTTACAGAACGACGTTATTCGAAGCGACGATGGATCCTACGATCAAAGCTGCGTGGATCAGTTAAGGTAAGAAAGAAAAGTACAATGTGTAATAAAAATGTGCATCGATCGCAATATATAGAGGCGGCTAATAATAGAGGCCATAGACGGTAACAATTTATTGCACGACGAGTCGTAGAGTTGCAATCATAATGATATGGCAGAGTCGTACTGCCATCCAATATGGCGACGCTGTGCGAGAGATTGTACAATAACCTCCATACGTTTTACAAACTATCGTTCGAACGATCGTTTCGACCATAATTTAACCAATAAATTTTGTAAATCGATCGATTTTTTGCTCCCAGATTTGTCAATTAACGAAAAAAGTTTGGTATAAATGAACGTCGGCCCTAGTCGCGTTTCGATCCATCATTTGAACGGTGTTTTCGTCGATGGTTACGCGAATCAAATTTACCCGATTGATTCGTAGATGAACTCTCTTAAACGAGAACGAGTTACGTTATTATTGTACGCTACGGTTGGTTAAGAATCGTCGGTTGTCATTGGGTCATTAGGTCGACTCGATGAACCAGTGCAACGTGGAACGATGGATGGAGAAGATTTCGAGCACGAGTTATTATTAGGACGGGTTCTCCCGTACTGGAAATTGTTCTCCACTCCTACCGCTTCTCCTGTTTATTTTCACTTCGTGTACGTGTATTCGCGGTACGTTTCCGAAAGAATTAAATCGAAACGACGAGGATGCAGTCGATGCTCCATTTTCTACTCCGTAGAGCCATTTGCAAGCGACGGTTAACTGTTATTCATTTGCGTGTGCTCCAACGTACGGTCGATACTTCCGATTCATTTACTTACCCGTCTACTATCGCGTCGCATGTTGCTAGTTCACGGACAAATTAGTTTGCTCGAAACAAATAAAATGTCAAACTGATATTGACCCCTATGCGTCCATCGGTCTTTTGATAGCGTTGTCGCGTTAACGCTGCGTCTCGGCAAAAGCTCGACTCATTAATGTGTGTTACAACGGTCTACCGTCGTCGATATTAAGTCAGTTCCACCAACGAGAAACACGAATAAACGGGAATTTTTGTAATTAGCGTAACGAGTAATCCCCGACAATGTTGTTTTATTACGTGCGCTTTGTTTCGGTGGACGGTTTGAAAATAAAAGGATGCGGAACGATGTAATATCTTCTGGGACGTCCTATTAATAAATTTAATTACGAAATACTTGCTCGCGATTTTAGTCGTCTGTGTTTGAATGCCGCAAAATAACTTAAGAACTAAACGTACGCGTACGTGCCAGTATTCCGGAAGAGATTATATAATAGAGGAACGGTAGCTGTAATCTGGCATGATAAAGATGCAGATTACTCTGTTTCTACGATTAAATACTTCAACTTCCAGCTCGTAATAACGCTACGCCATTGCGAAACGTCGCAGTGCACGCAACGGAATACACTTGCATTGCTTAATACGCATTCCTAAAATTCGGACAAAGGAAATGGACCGAATTTTTCTTACGCCAGAACCACGAGCGTGCAATTCGTTTTAGCAGTGAACTGTACGGTAACTCGTATTCATAAATCAAGCTTAGAGTATAATTACCATTGCTGTCTGACGTAAAAATAAAAAGAGAAAGCTTTCACGTGCGCGATTCTGGCATAAGAGAGATGTGGCTTTGAATGGTTCGCTGTAGAGAGATGTTTGCAAAATTAAGGAATTTTCTCTGTTATAGACGCTTACAAAAAAAAATCGATGTTTTTTTTAATGCATTGTTCGATTTGTTGTCTGTAGAGTATGTATGTAACATATCGTAGTCGAATTAAAAACAAATTTGATGATGTAACGGCGATTATGAACGTTCCGGCGCGCGAACTTGGAAACTGTTGGGCTTTGATGGAGTGTCGAGATTAAGGAAGTACTCTTTCATAATTCACCATTATCTGATAAAATGCAAGTAATTTGTATGATGTTCAAAAGCCCATCGTCCGATGATTCGATTTCTACGACGATACGTTCTAAAACGGCAACGGAAGTTTTACATAATTTGACAAAAAAAGATATGTAACAACACGACATATGGGAATAATTTGCCCCGAATACAAAAGAGTTTCACTTTTTTAAAACATGTTTATCAAGAGATTGAATACTTTCCTCCCTTGTCGATTAAAGTGCAGAGATTTCTAAACAAATAGTAATAGTAATAATATTAACGTTCTTATCGCGTCGTAACGAGAGTGCAGAATTATGTAAAAAGTTGAGATAGCGGGATCGTGAGATCTGGAACTACGTTTTGATTCGTCGCGGTCGGGTGATTTTATTTGACTCTCTACGTATCGATAGTCGACCTCGCGATACATCGAGCACGAGTGCTCAACTTGCAATCGTTCTGTTCGTTCGAGGCAATCGAAGCGAATGGATTGCGCTAAGGAGAATCAGAATTTTTTCTGGACAAATAGTTCGTGTTTTCTTTGTTTTCGAAGTTGCTTGTAAAGTTTCGTCCGTGTTGAAGATAGCGAGAGAGTCGTTGGTTCGTCGAATCAAGCAGAATCACGAGTTTGGGATACGAGTGGTCGCGCGAAGAGGCGGGGGGAGGGGGGGGGGAGGGATTGGCTGGTGATTGGAGGAAAAGAAGAAGAAACAAAATACTCTTAACGAAGGCAACCGCGGCGCATTTGTTGGATGTATGGGTACATACACCGCGCAGTCTGCTCACGCATTTAATGAATAGAGTCGCGTTTGCGTCGAGTTAATGCGCGCGAGTGGAAACGAACAAGCTTTTTCGATGCACGGTTAGCGTACATACGTTTATACATACATATATCGAATAGCGGTTTGCGAGCACGGAGCCTGGAGGAACCTTTCGCAGCCGCGATACCGCCGACTTTTGTTTACACTTGAATAGTGTCGAGTGTTTCCGCAGACGAGCGTGGAAACTTACCAACGTTTTATTTATTTAATTTCTTCCTCGACGTACGAACCATTTCAAAATTCCTTTATATGTATGAAATATATTTGATCAAGAGTTTTTACTCTTAATTGTTGTAATCGAGAAAAATATTTTTTTTTCACCAAATTAACAAGTTCTAACACATTCGAGACTGATGTTTTATTATGATTGAGGAAATATCCTCAGCAGACGCCAATATTTTTATGATTAACTATACAAGTATTGTCTGTCCACGAGGAAAAGGCTAACGAGTGTTTGTATCTCCACTTTAATTTGCAAACTACTGGCTCCCCTACCATTACACTCATTGTCGCTATTGGCAGAGGTCACCAATTGGCGATCTTCGTCACTGTTCTCGACCAATGGCGATAATACGTTAACCTTCTTCTCGCGGGCGAACAGTATACTCGCGAAGTCACGCTCATGTTTTTTTATCAGAGTTTCGGCTGAAATGGAACGTAAAAAATTATTCGCGAGCACTCGTCGATCGAAAATATTGATTCGAATGTTTCACTTAGCCGTGCATTACCTACGAAACGAGGAAAGAGCAAACTTTAATAAAGAAACGTAATTTATTGAACCTCCATTAAAGAAATTGTAAAAGTCATACTGCTATTCCAATTCAAATAAACTACGATGGAAACAAGGAAAAGGCAAATTTTAATAGAGCCCAACTTGCTAAATTTCCACTTAAAAAACTGTAAAAGTCAAGGATACATTGCACAAACGGCGAATAAAACTCGTGCTAGGATGTAATATATTATGAAAAGCTTCGAAGAATATCTCATTTTTAATAAAGCGGGAATAAGTTCCGTAAAGTTTTTAAATATGCACGACGAATGGTTTAGTACCCGGCGAGGACAGATCTCGTTTATAAGTGCACTTAAAACTTACCGTGCAAGTAAAAGAATATCCGAATAAAAATATTCTCTCTGAGAATATAAAACGGAGTTTATGAAATAATAAGTTACATGACCGAGTAGCCCAGAAAAATTCGTACGTTCGCGATAAAAATAAGAAATTGAGAATAAAATTGCTCGAAGATGGTCGACCAAGTTCGCGTGTACAAGAACCGTAACCGGAATTAGAACCATACACGACCAGTCAATTACGAATAAAATAAATGTAAAATTTGTGAAACCTTTTTAATAAGGTATATTCGAATAGTAGAATAGATATATTGACAAAATCACGAGATTTCAAGTCACAGTTAAAAGTAGTTGTTTGGGACGCTCATTACTCGAGCTCCCAAAGTTTACGTTTATTTTTCTCATAAGTGGTCGTCTATCTACGACTATAAATCCAGTTACGATTGTTGTGCACGTAAGTCTATAAAGCTGGCAAATTTTATTGAAACCGATGAAGATCGGTAGACGTTCTGGTTGCGAGTGGAAGGCATCGATGGCGAACGAAACTGTGAGATGCGGATGTTGCCGCCCCGTTCTCGCGTACACTCGCTCGAATGCTAGATGTGGGAACGCCGTGGCCCGTATTTCTCGTCTGCCTTTCGATGCTCGGTGTTTTTTTTTTTTTTCGCGAGATAAGTCGTTTGATTCGTTCTACCTTTCTCTCCCTATCTTCCGACAGAAACTTTATTCTGTTAAACCTTTTTCCTCGCCCTCGTCAAAGGTCGTGTATCGTGCAGCCACTGTGGTTTCTTACGCACGCGCGTTCGTTCGTGGATCTCGACGGAAAAAGAGAAAGCATAACGCTGAAAATATTAACCGATGAGATATCCGCTCGCCTCGTATCCGTTCTTGCGTTAGCTATTCTTTTCGCCTCGCTTACGTCAATCTCGAATTTAGCGTAGGCACGGACCAACGGCGCCGCGTAAAAAGAAATGCAAAAGAAAGTAATTGTTTATCTTGTACGATGGATGCAAATAGAATGTTCGTAAATTTACTTACAAAATAGAAATTGAAAACGGACCATAAATCATTGTAGTTTGGGATGAGCAAAGGGATGGTATTTGAATAAGCATTCGAACGAGGAATATCTTAGTACGTAATTTGTATTTTGTTTGTAGTCGAACGTTTAATAATAGGTATACGCACGATGTATTCAATAGTTATGCAATCGAATGCAAGCTTTTCATTTGTTTCGACGGTGAGTATGAGGTACACAGGTGTATTGTAATTAACTGCTGCTCGGTAAATGTGGAATATATTAGCATTCATATTCAGTAGCTGAAGATTGTAAGCGGGGAATATTTTATTCGGTTTCATTATTCAGTACATTCTCCAGGTAATGAATAATGAATACGTAAGCCACAAATACATTTTTATCGGGACGATTATATGTTATTTTATATGCATTTTGTAAATTTTCAAATTTAATCGTTCGTTAATTTTTTCGTACGAAATTTGTAAATTTCTGAAAGGTTTGCAACGATTATGAAGTTTTGAAATATTTTTAAAGATTACGAATTTCAAAAAATGAAATGGTATGTTCTCTATTTGACGACACGTCGAATACGAAATACAATATTCTACTGAAATTTTTCGTCGAAAAAAAAATTTTCAATCGTTCTGAAAAAATTGTTTTCGGTTGCGGGGGTCAATTACAATCATTTTTGGTCAATAGACATACCCCCGAAATCCTACGCACTTTCGAAAAAAAAATTCAGGAAGTTGGACTTTTACGACGAAATTGAAAGATTTCAGATCATTATGGAAAAATTATTTTTAGTTGCAGAGGTCAATTACAATCATTTTTGGTGAATAGACATACCCCCGAAATCCTACCCACTTTCTAGAAAAAAATTCGAGAATGTGTGAAATTTTTCGACGGAAAAAAAAATTTCAAATCGTTCTGGAAAAATTATTTTCGGTTGCGGGGGTCAATTACAATCATTTTTTATGAATAAACATACCCTCGAAATCCTGCGCATTTCCGAGAAAAAAATTCAGTAAGGCCGAAACTTTAAACGTTAATAACTTTTTAACAAAGCCTGCATCAATAAATTGGTATTCTTGATTTTCGTCTTATTTTGGCCTGTAGAATTCCCCATTAAAATTTTTCCCAGGGTAACACCCTGTATAAACTTTGCCATTTCACCTCATTTCCTCTATTACTATAGAACGCAGTTCAATCGCCACCAGGTAAACATAGATAAACGCAAAAGCATCGCAGACCCTCCGACGGCTCGCGATAGGTACGCCTTTGATACGGAATTCGTAAAAGAATTCATCTCGTCGGTGGCTACTTTGATTTCGTACTTTCTCTATCGGCGTTGTTACGTAACGGTTACGCTTCACGTATCCCGTCGGCGAGAGAGTCGTCTATCCTGAAACCGAAGGCATTCCTCGTGGAAATTCGTTCGCGGCGAGCGGGAAACCTTTCGAGTCGAGATTCTTGTTTAAAAGGCAACACGTAGCATGTATTTTGTCTCCTTTCGCACCGTTCGTCCGATTCGTGGGAACTTGATGTATCGGGCGTTGTCGACGGAGCAACAGAATCGACAGCGGTGAATTGTTACGTGCAGGCGCCTACGGTAAAGCGAAACGAACGCGTTCGCTGAGCAACAGTGAATGAAATTTATACCACTGTAAACCGGCGACAGCGACGACAACGAGCGAGAGCAACGACATAAATGCTCTAGTAGATACCCGTCCATGTATGCATTGGTTTTACGCTTTCGTACGATTCCCCCGATTTTGACGCGGAGCATGCAACGATTACGCGTGCACGTCCTCGATCGTCATGGAACGTGAATGCGTCGCGCGTCGTCTGCGCGAGAATCACGAAATTTCTTACTGCGCACCGTAATTTCCTTCCGTCGCGCATCAAGTGCGAAATGGGACGATTCGAACGCACGTCCGTATCGACGATAGTCGTTTGACGCTGATCGATCACAAATGCGTTTCGCGTTATTGAAACGTAAGCGATCGTTCGTCGGCGTGGAAAAAGTGGCGCTTATCGGGAAATTGAATGCTTGTTACTGTCAGAGACCGAGCGGCATTAACGTCTCAGGCGTGATTCTCAAGTTTTCGCTTCGTTCCGCCGACGAGCGTTCCAAGATCGGCCACGGCGATTTATATTACGGTGTCTTGGAATATACAGCTGATCGTAAAAAATATTCGGATATACATGTAATTTTACGCGCCGGGTTTCTTATTTTAAATATTATTATTCGATATAGTTTCTAGGTAATAAATATGGAAAAGCCTTTCTTCTAAAAAGCTCTTCGCAGGGATCTACTTCCATATTATCCTATCGAAAATTTTCTTGTTTTTGAGGATTAACTTTTGAAGGTATAAAAAAAATCATTTCGAAAATATCTACTTTCGTTGCAAAATAGACGAGGTTTCATTCATAGATGCGAAAATACAAGTAGATTACGCACGTCGACCGCTGGCCAAAGGTTCATTGGACAGTTCAGTGTACCTAACGTGCTCGAAGGGTTGAGGCTTAACACTTGTACGGTCGACGGTGAGTATTTTTAGAATCGGTTCTTTTTTTCATTCATGTTCATTTTCTACAACATAGTGGTTTCTAAACAGTATTGCCTGCGTATTTCACGATCAATCAGATTGATTTATGTACGCGATGTGTGTACAGTCTACACCGGTAACTCTTAATCATTACGTCGCTGTGCAGCGAATGTTTGGGCAATAAATTTTATTTCAAATCTCACGACTCCGTATCGTGTTAAATGCCTCTTTTTCTTTACATTAACGTTTATCCTTTACTATATTTAACCCACACGATAAGGAGTATTTTTTATTCTAATTATTCGGGATAAGAGATTGTGGCAGGTTTTGTTCTGCGAGCTCCTGAAATCTTCTTTTGTACCGCGTCGTAAGCTTGAAAAGGTTAAGAATCGCTGGTCTCTTATTAGCTTATAAAAGGAGAATCATAACATAAAAGAATTCTTCCTTCTTTATATAATTGTAGTATGTAAATTGTATGCTATTATTTGGTCTCTATTCGTAATAAATCGTTTATTATAAATGGGCATCAGGTTTATTTAAATATTATAATGTTTTTCCAATTCGTGTCAAGTAGATCCAAGTTGCTTCGGTGCAACAATCGCTCGGAAAATGCACGAGGGTTAAATAGACGCGAAAGTGACCAATCACGGTTGAATTCGTAAATGGACACAGCGAGTAACCGCTAAATGTTCGAACACGCGCAAACAGTTAAATATTTAGGCAATTTGGTCGCGCTAGAAACTGAAAAAACTCGCGCTGAAACAAATTTCAGGTAAGCCAGTGTGTTCCAATTTCTTCGAGATCGATCGATGGATACGATACACGACCATGCCAAAGAATATGTCTCGGTTATGTGGGTGGAGGGATGGAATTCGAATTCGATCGGACACGTATCTCGGTGGCATTCGAGGAGTAACAGCTTTGACAGCTCGTGAGGTTACGACGTGTCGCCCAGATATGTACCTACATACGTATGTTTCGGTATGTTTGGAGAAGTTGGCTAGGCAATAAAACGCGAATCTGATTTTTGGAACCATACATACGATGGCGAGAGAAAACAACGCAGTAAATTTGTAATTAGTACATTTTTTTCACGAAGACCTCAAGTTTAGTTAGTTTTTTCTTTATTCGGTGCATAGTTTCTTACGTTCAGAACTCTTACACCACTTTTCAGGTTTACATTTTTTCTTATATTGTATAATATTACAGATTTTTTAACGTTTATATGAACTTGTGTATAAAATCATTTCCCATTTCTACTTACTGCTAAATTTATTTTTAACTCTATCATTTATTTGCTTTGGCTTCGTCTAGCTTTTATATTCTTTTAAACAAACACAATTTTACTACAAAAATCACAAGTAACAAATGAAGAGCTCAAAACGGAGTGGTTTTATGAGCGCTTGCGAGAGAGACAAAGGCGTAGCCCTCTAGTGGCGAGTACGAGAGGTGACGCCAGAGTTTCCCTCGTTTCCATACTGGTAGCCAGTTTTTCTTGGCATTGACCTTTTCTATCTAGATATGTCACCCAATGAGAGGAGTGAATGGGATTCACTGATAGCGATAGAGATAGTTTATCAGCAAGAGTAAGAGTGTCGGTGTCTGACGATTCACAATGCATACACAGTGATAAGATACGCGAGATGAATCATCCCAATAGTGAAACTTAAAATGTTCATGTTTCTCGGCATGCAATAATGAGAATCTGCGAGATTTTCGCGATGAAAATTAATTCAAACGTCACGCGATCTATTTTTAATCGATCATTCAAATCATTTCTGCGATACGAATAACTTTATTCGCTAAGTTATACGTAAGTAATATTCAATTGTGGTCGCAACAAATTAGCTTGGACGGAAATTGTACCGTGTGTATTGCGAAACAACTTGTCAGACGGAAGTTACAATCTTGTCTTCAGATTTCGAACTCAGACTAGTCGGTCGTGGCTTAGGCCTTGAGTAAGGGATGGGGGCGTCTGATGATTCGGTCCTGTTTTTCGGTAGTTTGCCAGCTAGGTGCTTCTACAAGATCAACTAGAGGAAGTTGGAGCGGCCAAAGTTCAGTGGAGGGATGAATAATATGTTTTGAAGGAACTGTTGCCGCCAGATTCTTTGGACGGTTCAAACGTAACAGTTTAACAATGGGTAATTATAACTCTCGTCCAAGAGATGGCTGTCAGATATATCTTTTATCGAAAAAATTATCTCAATTGATTGACAATGCTCTCATGAAGGCTCATAGACAAGATACGTACTCACAATGGCTTGACACTCATAACAAAACACTTCTTTAAATTCTTTCCCTCGTTTATTTATTTTGTTTTTTAAACGAATGCAATTCCAAACATAAAAATTGTAATGTTTCTTAGTGAATAAATTCGAATAGAATTTGGATCCATTTAGAATTTTCGACGAAGGTCATTTTACTATTGGTCAGAATTTTGTATTACGTAAGGTTATAAACATCACTCAGGGACATTTTTTACAGTTCTTACAGTACTTATCTTATCGCTCCCGCTTTAAGAACATAAAAATTTAAAGCATGATTACGGTTTTTTTCTGTCGAGTTGTATCTCTTGTAGTTTCAGACTTGGTTTGCAGTTTCATTTATTAATTCGATCCTGGTTACGGTAAGGTGATGTTACATAGCCTACGCTCGAAGTGGAGAATAAGGTATCTAACAGTGAAAGTTCTACATATTTAAATCGGTTCAGTGATTCTCGAGTTCATCGTATTCAAACATACACACAACCAAACTAATTTATATAATAGTATGCACGTAATATTTGAGGAACAAGATTCCTGAACGCTTGTAATCTTTGTAGAATTGATAATTTATTTCCCTAGAATCATTGTTTGTAATTTCGTTTTTTTCCTAGCGCCTGTGATGCCTCTGAGGGAGAATATCAATATTCATGATAACCATAGTAATTTCAATATCCTGTCTTTGTATACTTATAAACAGTTTGCGTCTCGACAACGAGTGACATGCACTTATGTACAAGAGACAATGAATAATAGATATTACAATAGTAAGATAAATATAGCCAACTATGAATATTCCAACGATAATTATAGTGCGCTTCACATTCATTATTCTGCAGTATTAATTATAAGTACAATAAATAAACATGTCCTAATAAGTACATTGGATAACCAAAAATAGTACAATACCGCTTGTTTAAAAAAAGTGTTTAATAACAGGGATATTTATCACTGATCTCGTTTTTACCATCAGAACGAAGAGTTCAATTTAATTTATATTGCGTAGTACAAAAAGCATTCATCGTTTCCCTTCATGAATCTTTTTGCAGAAAAGATTTGCAATTCGTCCCAGTTTCTAGAGTCACTCTATACCTATAGGCGACCGTTAATAGTTAACAACGATCAATTTTCATTTCAGGACTTCGATCCCGAGCCTGTGACAATTTCTCTGGCGATACTGTGTCACGGTTCGCGGACGAGGAAGGCCATATCGATGTTCCTCCGAAAACTATCGCTTCTCGTTCGAGTTCGTTTCGAGGCACATATCGATCCTCGACAGAGACAGAATGGCCCGAAGTTTTTTAAACGCTCTTTTCGGTTATTCGGTCCGTCGCGTCGGTATTTGCATGCGAAACGTGCCTTCGGATATAGGACGACGATGAAGGGACTTTATTCGTTTGCACGTCTATGTACATCGATCGTCGTATCGGTGCTGCTCTCGTTACGCCTCGATGGCCAATACTTTCTCCATCATTGTTTCATTTATCCGATCGATGCAGTTCTTTCCATAGTCGATATAATAACAGCGAATAATATTGAAAACAGTTATATTTAGGTGTTTCGCCATGAATCCGCTGGTCAGGCTCGTCGATATAATCTGTTTCAACCCTCGATTAATACGACGCCATATTAATCACGCGACTGGGTCATTTACGAACCTTTGTAAATAAATTTATCCATTGTATAGGATACGTATAAAAAGACAAGCATTGGATCGTTAGTATTTCCTAATCTTTAACCATTTAACTGTGGCTACCATCGTTATTTCAAATTTCAACAAAAATACTTCTTTGTTTAATTGCATATTTGCTGATATAATTATCAATTTCTGAGAACAATTCGAAGCAGAATTTTTTTTTAACGTTAATTTATTCAAAGGGTGCAGGGAATTCAGACAGAGCGCCGAGAAGGAATCTCAACGGCAGCCATCTGGCGATAAAAATTTAAAACAAAGAAGGGAATGTTGGAATTTAATTTAAGACCAGGAAGACAAGGCGACGAGTCCAATTAACCCTCGAGTACTTTGGTGGGGTTTCAGAGACCCCAGCCGGCAAATATAGCTTTATACAATAGCTACTAAATGCGTGGCACCTGATGCACAAGCTTTTGTGTACCCTGCAAGTGACTCACTCTGCATATGCCAACGCAATGCCAGTGCCTTTCGAGGTGCATTGTACGTATCGTAAAGCAAAGAGGCTTGCCAGAATCGGGCAAACTTGATCCACGATCGGCGAACACAACCTTCAGATCGATTCGTAAATTAATTTCCATGTACGTTTAAGGAGAGTTCCGCTAGGATTGGACATTTAAAGCTTTTTTTAAATCATGAAAAAAATATAACATTCGTTGCCTTCTATACTGTTTTATTTATAATTTAACAATATTAGAAATTAATATAACAAAGCAAATAATATTGTTATAATAGTTAATTGAAATTCTGGTTAAACTTTGGTATTGAATTGGGACGTTTTTGCATATTGTACGATTTTGCTGTATCGTAGGGGCTACAATATTGGGACGAGTGGTATGACAAAGAGAATCGAGTTAGACGAGTTCGCGAGCGTTGCGAGGGAAACCCAAACGCCAGGTTGCACGTTCAAACTTGGAAGTCTCCATAGTGACGCCCTGGAATCCAGATTCCCATCGCTTCCCCATGGCTTTCTCTTTCTCACTATACATATCACCCTTTCCCCTTTCGGTATTTAGCTCTTGATCCCAGCTGTCTGCTTTTCTGTCATTGTACTCGTCGCCTGGTTTCCCCTTGTTTATCCCGTGCTTGTTCCATTGCCATTTTTCTCTCGCTGTTTCCGTTGTCGCGCGTACCGAATCAATCATACCGAGAGCCGGTCGTCTAGCTTGTTATCGATCAAACGCGCTCGATTTTTCAGCGGAATGAATTTTTTTACCGGCGCTAAAATTATCGTCGATAGGAACGAACGAATGCACGGGCAAAGTTATCCACGAAGGCTGACACGTAGGCGCTGTGGAAATGGTAGAAAGTAGGTCGTACAAGACACGACGCTACCCTCGAAGATTTTAGACGGTAACCAAGAAAGACGGTTGCTCGATCGAGAGCTTTAAGAAGCATGGAAATCGGTCGTCGTTGCAAATTTCGTTCCTGGCACAGTTTTGCGCTCAAAAGTGACGAGGGAAATACGTGGAAAGATTTGTTCCGTTTACCAGTTAACAGTTAGTTTTCTATTTTGGTGATTCTCGTTATAAACTCAATTAATGCAGTTAATCCTCGTGAATAAATTGTTTTATCGTACTCGATAGTTTCTCCATAAATCTTTATTTTTAATACGAAAATCCAAAGTTTGCGGCATTGCAACAGGGCTATTAAAAGTTTTATAGTGAAATATGGAGGAACTTGGTACTTGGTTATTGACGTAGAAATTAGTTTTACTCGACTGTTTGCTACGAACGTATTTTTAATAGGGATACACAAGCGAGGATCAAAGGGAAACCTAGGCAATTCAGAGGAAAAAGCTAAAGAAACAAGCACTTGAGATACGCCATTTAGGCGCTGGACGGCAGAACTGCGAGCACTGACGACGAAAAGAGTTTGTCGACGGTACAGTACGTTGTATTGTTTTCCAACGGAACTCTCATCGTTATCACAGTGCTAACTTGACAGTGTTTTGTTACGGGTACAACTACACGTACCAGGTGTATCCTAATATGTGGGACCCACTTCAACGGTCGATCGGGGACACAAAAACAATGAAAGAAGCTCGCCGTAAATATGTGCCCCAGTTGACCTTGTTCTCCAGTCACAGCCATTTTTTGTACTCCCGGTAATGCGTAGTTGCTTACCTTCGCAGGAAGTACACGAAAAGGCCACCTTCGGCCCAAATACGATACAACGATCGCTTTGTCACACCAGTTTC
Source organism: Colletes gigas (assembly GCF_013123115.1). Classification (NCBI taxonomy): domain Eukaryota; kingdom Metazoa; phylum Arthropoda; class Insecta; order Hymenoptera; family Colletidae; genus Colletes; species Colletes gigas. Next base: position 117,000 of record NW_025106659.1, on the reverse strand, counting down.
TCAATCTTCGACGTATCGCACACGTTCGAATCTTCGAAGTAAAATAGTGTCGATTTTTAAAAGCTCTTCAACAAGTATTGCAATTGGAAACAATTAGGGCGAGGTCTCGAAAATATCGAAACGTGTTATGTGCTCAACCTATGCTATTATCAGGCAATATAGAAAAATATTGTATAGTTAATTACATACCTGGCATTTATTTCTTATATTCCGGTTATCATTCATTTAAACTCTTTGAATTTTCGTCTCGATCTCAACTCGACTAGAAACAATGCATGTAAAAACTTGAGAGTAAATTATTTGATCTATTCGTTCATCAATTTTACGGTTCAGTTATTTTGCAGTCGTTTCTAAAATAAAGAAAGTTTACGTTTCTGTGTTGTTGACTCGGAGCACTAAATGTGTATAAATGTAATTTAGAATATTCGAAAGTGGAGAAAAATGGTCGAACGTACTGTGGAGCAACCTTATCCTGTTCGAGTAAGATGGCTGCCCCGTGGTAGGAGAGGATCGCGGGGAGATTATTTCCCCGCGGGAACGCGTTTCGCAACCAACGAGTTCCCATCTTCGGATTAGCCGGAGTGGAATTTTCGATATTGCAGATGCCGTTCGAAATCCGATTTACCTCCGCGACCCGTCGTTTTCGCTTTCCGTCTCATTTTCCTGCCTAACTCGACGAATCTTTCGCAGACGGAGCGTACGTGACGGCGCCGCGACGCTATCATCGTCGCAGACGCTACCCGACGCAGTCGATTCCCGTTAACTCTTGCACGCCCGTGTCCTCCCGCGGGAAACATTAAGCGTTCCGTTAATTTTACGCCCGGTTGCGAACGAGTGCATTTGGTCACCGTCGTAATTCGAAATTCTCTGCTTCGTCGTCGTACTTTATGCCTGATTAAACTCCCAGCATCGATGGATAATTTATACGTTTCTTGTTTCGTGATCGATATAAAATAATAAAACGCTGACACAGTTTAGAATTCCGTTTGAAAGTCGTACTTGAGAAGAAGGTTAGACTTTTCACTCGCAAGGAGTGAATTTTTATATTTTCAATAAATCATATATTATTACTAAACTGCGGATCTTTATGCAAATTCGTATTGTTATTAATAGAGTTCATGAAACATCCGCAGTCTAACTATTACATATCCATTGTATGTTATAATAGAGAGCATGTTTAATTGTAACATGATCAAAAGTCCATTTTAATACCAGGGTAGTTCCATTGTAAATAGCAATGGAAAAAAGTATTTCGATATATTTTATTGGTATAAACATCTGCAGTGTAGTAATAATATATAATTTATTAAAGCCATAGAAACAAATTATGTTGTTTAAAAAGTCGTTTGACATTGACAAGTATTAAAAAGAAAATCTTCGGGTACACGTGCAACAGAGTACAGCAACCCCAAGAACAAGTAGAAATAGTGAATAATGGACAGACCAGGAAAATCATACTCAATCGCGTGCATATCCGACAGATTTCCAAATTCAACTATCTTACTAACATTATGCGAATAAAATATATGTTTAATTTATGTTTTCCAAAGTATAAACAGCAACGCGCAATGCTTTCGGAAAATTAACTGTCTAAGGGAAAGCTATCGGTTGAACAAATACAGTGTTTACGAAGGGAAGAAAGCGAGGAATTCCACCCCTTGCTGGAAAGCTAGGAAATCCTGCGTATCCCGATTACAGTATTCACGGAAATGCAGAGAAAACTCCATTACGAGTTACCCTCGGTGTATTCTTCGCTTTGAAAACATTGCTTAGCTCAAACAGCGAGCGAAATTTCTATAGTATCATCGGTCTTTTCTAGCACAAACGAGGAAGAAACTTTAAATTTACTTTCGCATCCGGGAATTAATAAATATAATTGTTCAAATTTTTTCTACAAAGTTTCTCGTTACTTTGTTCGATAAACATGAAATTCATGCAATTCTCTCAACTACTATATTTGCAATAATTTCAAGGATGAAAAAGAAACTTTATTTTATTTCTGGTAACGAATTTATTTAATTCCGAGGTCGCTGAAAAGCTAATTTTTCGAATAAGAAATTATAATGCGAGACTATGAAAATTTCCTCCGTCGTGCTTCATTTTATATCGTTGACAGTGACTCGCGTTCTTTTTTTTCTTCTCGAGGCTCGACAAATTGATTTCACCGCGCGTCGGACGGTCGGCCGGAAATTGATTGAAACGGAAGCAGCCAGCGACCTACTAGCAAGCTGTCAGGTATCGACGTCGCTTCGTAAACTGCCAACTAGATTTTTGACCACGTGATTTCCCCTGACGGAATGTTTCGAACGAGTTTGCCAGCTCGCTCGTCTATCGACCCTCGGGGAACGGGTGGTTGGCGGCGATTCGATCGCTAAATATTGCGCGAGCACGGCAGCGCCAACGTCCTTGGGAAGCTCTTTTCCGTGAAAATGGAAATACCGGATGCCACGGGGCTCTAAACGGTATGCGAAAGCGGCATCGATTCGTTATAGTTTCGAGGAGAATCGTCTGTTACGAGCGCCCGGGGTATCGATCGTTGAACAAAACCCGAAGGCGACGCTACAAAACGGTAAAATTCGCTTCGCGGACTCCGCAACGTGCAACGATACGATAATAAACGACCAAAGAAACGCGAGCAACGATAGCAAATGGCTGGATTGGGCATTCGTTGCCTTGGGGACGATAATGCTAAGTATATAAACAATTTGAGTATGCAAAACAATGGTACGATAATAGCAGGAAAATTAACGAAGTTCATATATATTTCTGTTTGACGCCATTGCACGAGGGAGCGTAAGAGAATATTCAGGAAGTACTTTGATTCTTCTGCTTTCGTCGACGACAATGTTTGTTTCTAATTTTAAATAAAAATTTTTACAAATGACTGGATTGGGCATTCGTTGCCTTGGGGACGATAATACTAAGTATATAAACAATTTGGGTATGCAAAACAATGGTACGATAATGGCAGGAAAATTAACGATGTCACTCGATATATATATCTGTTCGACGCCATTGCACGAGGGATCATAAGAGAATATGTACTTTGGTTCTTCTGTCTTCATCGATGTTTGTTTCTAATTTTGGATACAAATTTTTACGATACATAAAATGTGTAATCTCGACACGACGTATTATTTTTTAACAAGAATCGATATCGATAGAAAGTTTGTTTACATCGTGGATATCTGTTTGTTTGATATATCGTGGAACGAACGATAAGAACTTTGGCCGCGGGAAAGAGACGGAGAGTGAATCTTGGCAGTCGAATGGAAAGTGCTAGGTTAGGTTGTGCCGACGACGGACAGACGGATCCATCGTGGATGGATGGATGGATGGATGGATAGAGATGAGAGCACGGCTCGAGGTTGGTCTCGTAAAATATGCAAGCTGCAATCACGTCTCTAGAATAGAAAAGGTCAGAAACACGGAGAACGAGTGGGAGAAGGAGAGTTTGGGCAAAGGAGAGGGAGCGACAGATAGACGGAGGCGAGCATGGTGGGGGGAGGGGGCGAGCGTGGTTGTGAAGTGAAACGTGGAAAAGGGAAAGGGGAAAGTGGGAAAGAATGGCGTGGGAGGGATGATAGCGACGTTGGGAGTAGAAGCAGAATACAGACAGATACTGTCGAGAGGGGTGGGTGGGAGGGGTGGACCCGGTGAAAGAGAAAGAGGGGGAGAGAATGAGACGAAAAAAGGAAAAGGAAAAGCTTCTGGTACCACCCTCCACGCGTTTCGAGGAGCAGCACCCCGTAATACTGCTGAAGCTGCGTGTCCCTCTCCCGATTCTCTCTGCTGCGTTCGCAAAAAATTTTCATAACTAACCGATCTACCGTTGTGATTTCGTGGCTCTTCTTTTGCGAGACCCATATATGCGCGTATTAATACGCGACCAGCCAGCGTCTGCACCATGCGACGCGAGATCTATTGCGTGGAACCGAGAAGTTGATATCTGGAAGGAACGCGAATTACAGTCTCTCGTAGACCTCGAATCGATATAAACACCAGCAACGCGTTTAAAAGTTCAACGAGGGTATCACGACTGAAAATTAATAAAACATAGATCATCGAATCTTTAACGTTTTTATTTCTATTAATTCGTAGGAATTGGATTCACGAATTCTCGATGAAACTTTCTAAGTCCGCTACGGTTTATAAATCTAACCAAGTTATTAAAATCGTTAAAAAATGTGGACTCTTGGAAGTTTCTGCCTTGCAATAGGAGAAGTAAATTTATGGCGCAATGGAAATGGATCCCAACTTGCATATTTCAAAATTTATACGACATTGAGCTAGTAAAGGCCGAGGCACACGCACCGTTTCAGATGTAGCGAGTCGAGAGCTCGGATACTATCATGCGCTGTACAGGCGTCGCCTTTGAAACATTTACACGGGTTGACTTAAACACAAATTCAACGTGGAAATTTTAAAAGATCATTAAATTATGTATTTCGACATTTTCCTGGCTGTATTACTTTTAATGTTTTATTCGATGATTAATTGAAACGTATGTAGAAAATGATATTGATAAGTTAAACAAACGTATAATTTCACAAGTAGATCGAACAAAATGCAGAAAAATAAATATAAATATGGAAAAACGTAAAGTATTATGCAATAATTGGAGCACGAAAGAGCGGAATAGATGAGATTGGCGAGAAGTCCAAACAGGTACAATTAAATTTTGCTGGTCGCATTAAAATGAGGTGAGAGTATTATCAATGTATTGGCGAGATTCTCCCGATGAAAACGAGTCCAAACACGACACCTTTCGGATCATTTTTAATTGTGCATAGTTGAGAACTTTTCAAAAATAATTTGAGTCAATTAAAATTAAAAGTAGTCCGAACCAGGTCGTGTTTGGATTCATTTTCATCGGGAGGATCTCGCCAATGCATTGATAATACTCCCACCACATTTTAACCTGACCAGCAACGTTACTTTCAGTAAAAATCTACTTCTCGCATTTCAAACTATTAACGCCAGATTTAGAAAGAAATTCGGTCGTGTAAGTTAATCTTAAAAATGAATAAGTTGAGAGATGACACTATGGAAAATTTAAAAAGCTATATTTAGATTTATATTTAATCTTTAAATAGTGTAATCGAACCTGTCGAGGGTGATCGATGACGTTATAGATAAATAATTTGCGAATAATTGATAAATGTGGAAGCACTGTCCGCGCGCGGCTCGACGTACCCGTAATGTGAAGTTGGCGGAAAACTGAATTAATGCAAATATGCATTATTGCGCGTTGTAAAGCGAAGTACTCCCCTGTTGGGTTTTGATACGAAACTGCATACATAGTATACTATGCCAGGTATACGCGGAGGTCGCTGTACCGTAATTTACAGGCGGGGTCGAGAATCCTGAAAATACTCTTTACTCTTCGCGTATCAACATCTCGGCGTCTACGCAATAGATCGGTGCACCGAACGAATCCGTGTTTTTCCCTCGCGGCGCGCAGTGTGGCGAGTATGTGGGAGTTCGGGACAAAATTAATAACTCCCAAACTATTCAATTTTCGACCTAAGGCCTCCAATACTTTTTCAAAGAGAATGCATCGATTGATGAAAAAAAAAAATACTGCAAAGTTGGTAAAAATTTAACATTAAAAATGGGTTACAAATTGTTAATTTTGAAAAGTCGTAGCTTATAAAAATCAAATTAGTTAGATAAATATTCGGCAAGTGGCATTTAAAAAAAAAAGGATCAAAAATTGGAATAAATTACGAGAATTATTTTTGACAATAAATTGGAAAATTCATTACAAATCGTGGGTGGTATTATAATCTACGTTCCTTTATTAATATTTTAAGATACAACAAGCTATGAATTTTAGACTTAAGTTTTTCGATCATTGTCCATTGCTCGTCGCACTGTGCGGCGTTCTCGCAACGAATCGCGTCGTTCGTCGAGCTTTGCGTTGAAGCAGCGAGGAAACAGCTGCGCATCGGTCGAAACAGATAAACAGGAAAAAAGGTAAAGTATATAACCCGTTGTTTTGCGTTGAGGCAAGTAACGACAGGGCGAGGAGGGGGTGGGAGGTGGGGGTGGTGGAATGAGCTCGGCGACTCTCCAGCATCGGGTAAGTGTAGTTGAAGGGATTCAGCTGGGAAAAAAACGCAAGCGAGTCTCGAGTGGCAGCACTTTGCTGAAATATGCACGATCTAGGCGGGAGTTAGCGGTGCCATCTCGCTGCTTACATAATAATAAGTGTAAACGTCCGTCTCGAGGGACGCGATCGAATTGGCCCGCGACGAAACGTGCCAAATTGCCGGGACCGTGCTATCCGCCTTCCGCGTGTCTCGCTTTTCGCGTGCCTCGCTTATACGCTTTCACCATTCCCGTCGAAGACCGCCAAGTACCGAAATTTCATAGAGCACTTCGCATGTTTCAGGCCAGGGGCGGTCGATGCCTGATGGCGTGGTTTGGAACGCAACGCTGGAGAAATCCTGCTCCAGAGTAAGTAGATTCCCAGCAAGAACGTATCTCGCGCGGCGCGGTCCGTTTTCTCGATTTCTAACTGTCACGGCCGATTCCGAACCGATTATCTTTTCTTGCGCGGTTAACCGAGGTCGAAGAAACGACGGCCATCTTGGGGGCCGACGTCGGTTCGATCGTGGAGCCGTTTAGAGAACGCGTTAAAAACGAAAGAGCAGCAGAACGGCGGGTTCTTGCCGGCGATCGCGATAATCGATGGATAGGCTGACACCGAGCACCGTCCGCGCCCACCTTTCGGGATCGATCCGAACACGGAAGACTGAAGTCTTGTCAGACAGAAGCATCTTTGATCAAAGACGGTCTCGATTGGATGCGCTGTCGTGATTTTGATTATGAATAATCGAGGACCCGTGTCTGAGGAAATTTGCCTCGTAAGCAGCATTGTACTATAATGGATAGAACCCCGTGCATCCGTGATCGGTGTCTTCGTTGGTCGGAATGGACGAATCGGTACGTTGTGTTATCGTACGCGGTGATCGCAAATCGGATTCGCTCCGTGATCCGTTATACGAGAGAGTACCGTTTACCCCCCCTCAGGATTGATCATTTTTTTCTTTATCTCGAGCTCGGAGCGAGCCAGAGACGGGAACTCGAAAGATTCGTCACGAGGTAGACGACTCTGATTCGTCGATATATTTCACACCCTCTCGAGCAAGATCGATTTACCAGACAAATAAATATTTTTTTGTCTCGCGTTATCTTTAACCTTTCAATAGGAACAATAATCGATAGTAAAGTTGCAACTGTGTAATAACAGATTTTATAGATCTCGTGTTCTCTAAAAGTTCTTCCACGATTGAACGGAGAACAATTTTACCACGTAGAAACGAGTTCAAAATTATCGAACATGTGTATATGTATGTTGTGTATTCATAGCGAACCACTCCTTAGTCTTCGAAGTATGGCACAAAGCATTGTCTTGTTGAAATATATAGACCTTATATTCCGATTCAAACACGTTATGGATCGATGGCTCCGGAACTTCTTCCAACATGTTTGTATACGATTCCCTATTCATTCGACTACCACGCATAAACGCTTCTAGAACTTCTGATGCTGCCTCAAACCGTGAAACTTCCACCGTCATATTTTACTATAACCGTAATACAGTCAGGACGATACGCTTTCTCAGACGTACAGTATTTCACTCGCGTGGGCGGGGTTGTATCTTCGATACGGTTCCAGACGAAACAACATTTTTGCAGTAAATTTTCAATGTAATAGAAATTGCATTTTTCTATTAGTTTCAGACATTTTTCTACGTTAATGTAATCGTTAAATCGGAAGTATACAATTTGTCTCTTATTATTTAGATAGTCGAAAAGCGAATACTTCAGTTTTCTTAGTTGTTTGCATACATCGATCGATTTCTCATACAGTTTCATTTGAGACAAGAAGTACAGTTGCTCTTCACTTTATAAATATTTCTAAATAAAATTTAAACATCTAATGTCGATGTTGATTAAATTTCATTGACATTCGTATTCACTTCAACTCGATATATCGAATAGAAAAATTTCACTCTTCTTTGCTCATCTTCACTTTCTTTGAAAAAAGCATTTTCGTTCTCCCAGACCTTTAACATTAAACCTATCGCGACCGTTTTTAAAATTTCGTTTAGAATTTCTAACACACAACATTATTTTAGCGCCATTTAACTTTACGACTTCTCTTATAATATACGTACAATGAATTTTACAATATTCACTTTTATTCTTATTGTTTGTTTTCTGAGAAAAATATGTAGTCTTGCTTACCACGACCGGTTGAACGATTTATATATTTTTTTGTAAAGAACTGGACAAAATTTGGTATCAAATTTTGGTTAGCTTCCGATGTAAATGGGAAATATAATATAGCAAAGATGGAAGGAGAGAATCTTCAGTTTCCACTATCTTAGAACAGTCTAACAACGCGTATTAAAAGTAGTTAAACTTTAGACGCGTGCAGTTCCGAAACTACTAGTGTTTTATTTATAATTGGAACACTGTTGGCAGCAGTGAAGCTTCCTCTTTAAAATGGCTTTTGGTTTTTGTCGATCCGACTTTTCGTTTTCGAGATATCGCAATTTAAGTGAAAGATAATTTTTTTAATTCGACTGTCGCTGTCTTCGTCTGACGCGTCGCGTCGGACCTCTCGCTCGCACGTGAGTCGAGACAGTCGTGACCAGGAAGTTGTAGTATTTCCAAGAATTTACTACCCACTGTTCACTATTTTCACGCGCGCGCGCGGTCATTGACCTCGCGTCAATGAAACGTAAACAAACGCTTCGAACCCTTCTATCTCCGGAACTAGCCACCGCATCGATTTGAAACTAAAATCCTCATATCTTCGGAACTAATTACGCTATCGACTCGTGCAAACACTCATTTTAAAGGGCATTTCATCCCCTATCCAACGACTATACCAGCTATTATAATTTATGCCATCTTCTATGTTTATTTTGCAATTTACTTTGACGCTACATATCCAAAGAAGTTTCAGCAATTCCTACTGATCGTACGACTAGTGTACGATAAAACTGGACCATAAATTGCCTATTTAATTTAAAATGAATTAAAATCTGTATACAGGGTGTTTGCATAATTGACATGCCATTTTTTTATAGATAATACAAAATTCATTCTGAAGGACGTTTTATCCCCTATCCGAAAATTAAAAAATTTCGACGTTGTTTGTAAATTTTCTGCACGAAGTTAAAGTACTGATCTCTTACGAATGAACATAAAAACACAACTTTCTATACACACGATGCAAAAATTAGAAGTACGTCGCCTCGCGAAAGAGAAAAAGAAGGACTGGTCATTTGACCGGTCATGGTAGAAATGGGTGTACGCGAAGTGTCGGTAGGTTTGGTGTTAAGGTCGTTCCATCCATTGTTTCAACGTCTGTATGCAGGCACAGGCGTTGAAACGTCTCGTTAACGGCAAATGCTTTTGATCGCGACCCCGAAGAAAGCGAACAGACGAAAAGAATACGGTTCTTCCGTTTCCGTGATCCGATTAATGCGCGATGCAACGGGTACGGATTAATTATCAGTTATTGCTCTTCACGGAGAGGAAACGGGAACGAGAATGGGAATGGAAACGGGAACGCGGAAAAGAGTGGCGGAGGGTAGCCTGTATGGGGCAGCAGACCAATTAACTACTTAGGGCGGCTTTCATCGGCTCGACAATCAGTCGGATCGATTCGGGGTGAATAACTCTTCTAGTCGTGGCTGCGTACCAACCGATATACCGTGCGTAGAATCTATGAAACAGGTAGATACGCGGCTCTGCATCCGCTCTTTCGCTCTTTAGATTCTTTTCAGAGCCCCCCCGGTCAGTTGCCGATCGTCCTTGGCGGATCGTGTCTATCATCTATTGACGCGAAAAGATCTTGTTGCATCGCGACGGATAAATAGACAAACGGACGGAGGAACGGCGGGGATGGAGAGCCCCGCAGAAACGGCTTTTTATTTCGATACCCAATGGATTTGTTCGTTTGCCGACTCGAAGGAACGTAATCTCGCAGAAAAGGCGGGCACCGTCGTTCGATACGTTTCCCCGGCTCGTTCTATTCGTCGTCGGTCGCATATTTCAATTTAATCGCTTGGCGAATAAAGACTGTGAAATATCGCTGAAAGCCTTTTCGTTTCGGCGTCTTTATTCCTTTGGAAGACGAGGAAACGCTCAGGAACAGATAAACTCTGCTTCCTTACTGCCGTATCGTCCGGGGGTCCTGTTACCAGTTTCGAAAGGATTGCATCGATAATTTAGCGGACGACGAGAAACTGACACGGTTATAATAAATTGGTATGCATACAGTTTGGTGATAACAATGATAACTTAAAAAATAAAATTCTCTACTTAATACTTCGTCTGTTATTCATAGAATAGTATTCCTTTTAGATAGCTTTATGAAAACGTTTCTGATTACAATTTTATCTGGATGATTAATTGCACATCTCATAACTCAAAATTTCATCATTTTGTTTCTTTTCTTTTTCACTTTGGTTTTCTTTCGAGTAACTAGAGATTAAAATTTTGTTCACGACCTCATGATTTAGTACCAAAATACCTAGGTATCACAAAAACAACCTCATTATTCTGCAAACTGCACAAATATAGTTTAAACGATACTATATATAAACTTGTGAATATTAAGATGCAGCTACTCGTTTCGAAATCTAACCTCAATAGTGTATATTTAACACTTCAGTGTGCAATTTTAGGAACGATGTCAGAAATATAGAAGAAATTCCAGAAAATTACAACCATACATATTTCAATAATTTTTATTGCAAATAATTATTAGCGTAAAAAATTTATTAGATGAAGACAAAAATACGAAATGAAATATTTTTCATGAAAGTAAAACTAAGACGAATGAGTGAAAAGGTAGGAATTATTGATACAGATGTATTTTATTATTGAATAAGTGACGGTACGTTTAATCAATTTCCAATTATTCTATTATTATTCAAGTGTGACAATTGATACACTTCAAACGATCTGCAATTTTGTACGAATCAAATACCTACGAAACTAATTGCATTGCTATTTTTCATTTTGACCTAAAAACGGTATTAAAAGGTATTCTCATTTGTCATATGTTTGCTAATATCTCTGAAACTATAAGACAGTCCCTAATGCCCTACATGACTGTGATGAAAGATTGCAAGAAAATTTCCCCTGTAGCATACTTAATTTCGATAATTAACTACAATTTTATTACAGCAAATTATAAATTATAAATTACCACGTCTCTTCTTCTATACCTGGAATTAAAATGAAAATGAACAAAAAGTAATTATAAATATACAACGAGGGTAATATTATTACTCCATAAATTATAATTTATAATTTACTTTACTGTATTTTCGGATATCAAGATATTAAAAATTACGAGTCAAACATTTTAGGTAAACATGTTTGGCAGTCGATGTACCGTGAGTAAAAATGATACCTAATCCTCCAGAAATACCAGGACCGTCCGTCGAAGCATCAGAACGATAATTCGTTCGGTGTTACGTACAATTTCACTCTAATATCGCGAGGGGTGGATCCGAAGTTGGCGAACTTCTTTTCTGGACGAAACGACCGCCGCGGGTCGTTACCGTTATTAGTTCGTCGATCGATCCGTGACAGAAATTCCGTCGAACGACCAACGACCAATATCCCCCATCGAAATTGAACGTGCCCGATTATGAGGGGTATCGATCGACCGGCCGCAATGCGTAGAGTTCGGGAATCCATACGCTTAATTAGAAATTGGACTATCGACCGGAAATTAAGCGGAATCGAAATTATTGCAATTTCGACGTTCGCGAATCCGTCGGCCGTGACGCGCGACAGAACGACGGCGGCGGATAGATTTCAAGCGACAGATTTCAACGCGCGCGGGAACGACGAACGAAAACCCGTCGCGATGTCGAAATTCACGTGAATCCGTGGTCTATCTATCGAGCAAGGTTGAACGTCCTCCGGAGGTGCGCGGTACTTAGGACAGGTAGTGCCCCGGTGTCGCTTTATTCGATAATTGACAGCACCGAAAATCTTGTCAGACGCTAGAAATTGCATTATCTCGGAAAGCTTCGCCGTTAATATTACGTCCATCCTCGGCACTCGCTAGCCTTCGTAACTATATTGTACATAATCCGAATACTAGATAAGGAGCATTACTCTCCGGAGAAGGAAACGTCCAACCAGATTTCACGCCAACTAATTTCGTCACGTTCGCGGAACTGGAAAAATAACAGACGAAATTGGAGGGGAGGTTAACGGCAACAAATTTTTGAACTTCGTCCTTCGGCGATTTAATCACTCTTTACTGCGTATAATCACGGGGAAAATAGGGGAAAATTAAAAATCAAATAAAAGTTCCATTATATAATAGGATAATTTTTAGATTTAAATATTCTGTACATATATTTATAATGTTTAAATATTATTTGAAATATTCCTGTGGAAAGTAGGGTAAAATTAAAAATCAAATTTTACTTACTAGAATTTTTACAAGAGCAAAACCTAAAAGTTCCAATGACAATAAATAGATTTTAAAAAGGTTGCTCCAGGCTTCTTCTATTATAGGGTAATTTTTAGATTTAAATAATCTGTACATATATTTATAATATTTGAATATTATTTGAAATATTCCTGTGGAAAGTAGGGTAAAATTAAAAATCAAATTTTACTTACTAGAATTTTTACAAGAGCAAAACCTAAAAGTTCCAATGACAATAAATAGATTTTAAAAAGGTTACTCCAGGCTTCTTCTATTATAGGGTAATTTTTAGATTTAAATAATCTGTACATATATTATAATATTTGAATATTATTTGAAATATTCCTGTGGAAAGTGGGGTAAAATTAAAAATCAAATCTTACTTGTTAGAATTTTTACAAAAGTAAAAAAAGGTTGCAATATAAACAAATTTTTAAAAGATTATCCATGGCAGTTATCATTATAAGATAATTTTTAAAAGAACATCCTCTCAAAAGGTTATTCTAATTATTTTATTATATTAAAAGGAATATTCTGATTATTTTATTATATTATTTTAGCTTAAATAAAATTAACTATTAATTGCAAATACGAGCACGTTGAAACAGAACATTTCGGAATATCTGAATGTGTCGTTTTTTGTTTCGTCCAGACTAGAAAAAATACGCGTCATGAAAAGTCGCCTACCGGAAACCACTACGAGCATTCGTACCAACTCAGTGTGTATATAAGTTTGGGAAAACCAAGCAGTCAGACGTATTCGTCGAATACAATGCATGCATTTCAAATTGTAGGAATATATATGTATTTATTTCTACCTGGGTTGCTTTGTTTGTAATAATTAAAACAAAATAATTAACGTACTGTAAATATTGTATAAAATCCCCGCGCAGGGATTTGAATCCAAGACAAAAAGTTCGCGGGCGTATAATTGCTACGCCGGGACGACTGTTCGTGCTGAACGTTCCATTGCATGAATATGTCTGACTACGCGGTTTTCTCCAACTATTATATGTACTGTTTACAGCGAAAATTGGCTGATTATCCGCGGCTATAATTATGGTTACTCGTATCGTAGATATCGACCCATCACCCTGCCAAATTTCATTAAAATCGGTTAGAATCTGAGGCCTTCCGTACGAATTTAAACAAATATTTGGTATTAAATATTTGTAATAAATATTTTTTATTTTATTGCAATATTTCAGTAATAAATATTTTTTTCGGATTCACATTCCTCGCGCCAATTGCCAAGTTTTATTAAAATCGTTTAGAATCACTGACGCTTTCCTTACGAATTTAATATTTTATTTTTCACACTGTTAGAACACATAATTTACATTTATGAGCACTAATAAATAGTTTTCTTCTTCGTGCTAATTGCCAAATTTTATTAAAATTGTTTAGGATGACTGAGGCTTTCCGTAGGAATTTAAAGGAATAAATAATATTTTATTTTTCACGCCGTTAAAACACATAATTTACATTTTTAAGCAGTAATAAATATTTTCCTTCTTCGGTTTCACTTTCTTCTGCATTGTACGTAACAACCACGGCGGTAAACTGTGCATACTAGATGAAGTTTCAAATTTAATACACGAGTCAGGTTAGAACCGCGCGAACCACGTGAAAGTCAATAGAATCTATTATTACAGTAACTTTTACGAGGTATACAAGACTATGATTTTATCGAGCTCATAAATGCACATTAGCGAATAACTTTTCTTGGACGAAAACAAGCTCCGTAATTTTCGCGGTGAAATCGACTATATATAATGACACGAGTTGTTATCATCGTGAAAAACATAGAATTCGAAAGTCTGCAGACGTCTATTTTTTAGCGTCATCCGTCAAGAAATTTGAAAATTGTTATTTATTTTACTATTCTTTTAACTCGCCAAGTGCAATGGGGAAACATTAAAATTCTGCTTTCGTTATCTTGTTTCACGTGCATTATAAATACGAAACGAACCAGAATCGAATGTATAATTTAAACAATTATAGATTTTCAAATTACTTTCGAACATCGCGATAAAATGTAATTTTGAATGCATTATCGTAAAAATGAAACGGAGCGTGAGGTTTGTATATTAAAATTGTTCGAATGCGAGCAAATTTTGCAACCAATCTCGGCTCTGGTTTCGACGCGTGAAACGTTAAGGTTGTACAATAATTAATACGTGAAAAAAAAAAGGTGGAGGAGAGAGTAGGATCGATATCCATGGCAAAACGATCTCGTACCAGTGCACCGCTAAACGCGACGAAAAATATCGCGGTTGAAGCCGATCCCGTCGGTGGTTTCGATTTTTGCGTACGGTTCGGTGTGGTTGTAAATAAAAATACGCGTGGAAACAAGCAAGCCATGTATTTCTGTCAACGCTACCGCGGTACCGATTACAAACTTTCTATCGCGGTAAACTGGCATCGGGCATAATGGTGGCAGCACACGCGGTGTTCCACGACAGTATTAGTTTACGTGTTCACCCTCGGGCCTGAAAGCGTACCAGATAATTTTCCGACTGGTTCTCGTTATGCACGCCTAATTTCTACAGCCTCTAGACGTCCGAAAAATTGCAGGAAATTCCGTATTCCGTCTTACAATCTGTCCAATCTCAGAACGAAAATCCTTTCGTGTACCTAAAATTTAAGGTCTGAAAAATATTATAAAATCAACACGTGTCAAGTCGAATTACTTTTCGTTAAATAACGCCTTAAGAAACCACTGTAGCTGATCGATCTTATAATTAATATTTTTATACGAAATTTTTACGAGAAGTAGTACAAGAAATGTACTTTCGAAAACATTAATTATTTATCAGAAAAAGTTTCATAGTCACGGCGAAAAAATTCTTGAAAATTGCCTGTATTTTCAGCCGTCACAGTGGTTTGCCCCCTTAAAGAGAACTGTGAGATTGATTTTCACGAAATTCCTCGATCACGAGCCTCGGGAAAGACAATGTTACAGAGATATGAGTTTCCTGTTTTGCGGAAAATCTTAAGAAATTTTGTCCCGGTGCCTACCAGACGATAAAATCGTCGAGTTTTCGAATCACCGAGGTAGAGCGTCTATTTTCAAGTTCGTGATATCGAGAGGCATCGAATGCCATCAAAATTGAGGAAAAAAGCGATCGCTTTGATGCACGTTGCCGGAGCAGTGGAGAGCACCGATATCGAAAGAAAGTACCAGGGGTACAAAACGACCGTAAGGCAGAATTGATTTTTACCTGTAGGATGGCTTTCACTGAGACGCCCGATCCTTGGCTCGGAACTAGGCTACTATAGATCTTCGTGGTACAGAACGAAAGGAACGAATAATTGCCTCTCGTCTGGGGAACACAAAACGACGACTAGTTTCGCGCGATTTCACACGAAAAATCCGTGTATAGATCGAATCTCGAAAGATGGGTCCTGGAAAAAATTGCCAATTTGTATCGAAATAGACGTTGTGTTCGATGTTAGTAATCCTTGATTTGCCAACGTCATATTCCTCTGATAACTTTGTTGCATATTCTTCAGCTTCTTAATAATTTTATACTGAAATATTACACAGAGAAGGAAGCAAATACGACATATTATTGTATTTTATAAACTTTCTCGAGTATCCACTTAACGAACCGTTGAACGGTACTCCTTTAATTGTTAAATTTTATATTTTTACGCGAGAGTAACAGACGTTGCGACGATCAAGAGGCGTTCTGTGGTACACGCACGCAAGGGTACACGAACGGGTAAAAATTGAATAATTTAGTTGACGAACCGAGGTGTCTGTGCGTCCTTGTTACCGAGTCTCGTCACCGGGTAACTCGATGAAGAGTTCCCAGAGTTGCGTCTGGATACGATTAGGACATTGGCTGACTCGTTAACGCGATTTACTTAGTTCGCCGGAAGGGCTGCGACCTTATTACACGACGGATTAACCGGAGGTTATTTCGATGGTGAAACACGGGGCGTAAGATTCGTTTCGCTCGGGCGTGAGAGATCCGATGATAAATGGTAATTCGATCGCGATACGCCCGAAGAAGAGTATATTCCGCTATTGGGTTACAACCGGCTGTAACGCGAAATTTTTTATTAACGCGTATCGTCCCGAGCGATCGTTTCGTTTCACGGCCTCCGTCCAGGTCCGCGTTCATAGTAAACGCGGTGCGGTGGTCGCGAGTGCACCGATGTAACGCGGTCATCGATAATGGACGAAGGTATGGGTACGGTATGACTCGACACACCCATACCCCGCCCATGCTAATGCACTCGCGAAGAACTGTTCGATCAATCGCGCATCCTTTTAATCGATCGACATTGCAATTTGGTTCGACGACCTCGCCTCGACTCGTTACACCGCGCTATTATTTTAATAGACTTACGCTTTTACGCGCCCGTTAACCTTGGGCGGGCCAAATCGTTACGTTCGTCGATTAAAATATACGCATAAACCTATTAAACGACCAGGCGCCCCAAGATATTTCGAAACGTTTGTACGTTCGTTGAAAATTAATACACGACGAAACGAAGCACCCAACCATGACAATCTGGACAAATGGAAAGGGTAAGACAGTCAGTGATTACTTACTCTTTGTTAACACTAGAACTACGGAACTTTGTTAACACTAGAAAATTACGGTAAATTTCCAAAAATTCAGTCAGATAAATTTTTTACAGGTTTTATTAGAAATTACGAATGGGTCATTTTGACTGGTTTGGTAGTTCTAGTGTTAACAGGGTACTTATTGGTCTGATTTCGTGTTCAAATATCATTGAAATGTTTAATTCAATCATTAATGTTATTCAGTGTTCCTTCCAGAATATTACGTCGTTCTGAACTATTTCACATAGAACACCATCGAACACTTTATGGCTTCTATAACCCTTATAATCATTTGTTCATTCACGCGAATACTGCAGATTGGTTTGATCGATGTTTTCAACCATTATATTCAACCATATATCTTCTATACTTGTATCTCTTTCTGTACTAATAGGTATTTAATCCCGTGAATAAATAAATAAATATATAAAACGATGAAGGGCCCCAAGATATTTCGAAACGAACGTTCGTACATTCGTTGAAAATTAATATACAACAAAACAAAGCACCAACTTTGACACGAGTCCGTTTGTTATTTGGATGTTGATTATTATTAATTTGTGTAACGTTAATTTGGACGCAAGCTAACAAAAATATTGGAATTATATAAAATTACACTGTATTTGAAGTTTTGAAAACTTGTCGGATTCGAGTGGCTCTTACGTGTCTGTCCACTATTGACTATTTCTACTTGCGCTGAAGTCCCAACTCTGTGCTCTATCACACGCATACGCGATGAACGTTTAACCCTTTTAAGTGTTTTATTTGAAATTTACGTTAATTAAAAAATAGGGCAATTTAAACAAATTAAATATCTGTTTTATTCACATTATTGTTGTATTTTGTAATTTTCAAGCGTATGAAACAATTTCCCAGGATGCAATCCTGGTTTTCTTTCGGTATTTTTCTGTTTGAGCAAACTGTACAATCCTTGCGTTTTCCTTCGGGATCCACGAAGATGAAACGAGGCTCTCCAACTAAACGATCGTGTTTATCACTCGTTATCTATTGGTTTGGACTTGAAAATATATCGAGTGGGACTCGACAAAGGAGCTCTTGAGATAAAAACTGATATCCAAAGCCACACTCGACATGCAAAGGGTTAAAGTCGATTTTTTGAAAAACGAATCCCCGGATGAAACAATTTTATTCTTCATATACAGTTTGTTTGTTTTCTTTATATGAAATCGTGACATTGAAAAATAAACTTTCCACCGTCATTTTAGGTTTTAGAAAATGAAATGTAAATTGCGGAGGTTGCGTCGAATTTCGCCAGGCAACGAAATGTTCGCGAGCTGGCCTCGAACGTCGCCGTTTTCTTTCCTGGCAATAAAAACGTAGCAAATTCGGGTCGATAAATAAAAAGTTGGCTCCTTTCAGTGTTTCCATTTACGGAGAAAGAGGTAAGTCGAGGTCGCAAGGGACCGCGAGTACGAGGATCTTGGATAGCAGATGGAGACCATTGCCTCTCTAAGTTTCGGCACGGAATTCTTTAGAGAATTTATCGTAATTGGTCTACCAAGAGGTCTGCGAGTTGAACTGCTACATAAATTCCCCGTAAAATAGACTGTCCGAATCTGTATCAAAGTTCCAGCGCATAGAAAGTTACGATAGAAAAGGAAGAAGATTTCAATGCGATTCAAAGAGCTGAAAAAGTTTTAATCTTTTCAACGATTATTTAAATAATCTGGAACGCTTAATAAATGGAGGACAAGGACGGAGCGATATTATGAAACAATGTGAAATACGAGTTAACTTGTTAACTCTCTGTTTTATAAATTCTATCTCGTCTCTGAAAAAAAGAAGTTACGTTTTGGTTCTTTATACGCTTATGAATTATTAAATGAGCAAGTACTGCGTTGCTTTAAGTGACCAAGTAATCTCAATCATCTCTCGAACTCGGTTCTCCATTATAATGCCATAATTCAGCATCACTTGTATCCGGTGACTTATGCAACGATAGCGTACGTAACAATATCTCTGGATAGAGTTTAACGATCAGACATTTTATGAAAAGCTTATTTCGCTATTGGTCGGGATTTCGTGTCGCGTATACTCTCCGATAATACTATTACTATCATGAAAACGCGATTTATGGGCGGAAAGATGGATTTCTCTCACATCGTAAACGTTACTCAGAGACATGCTTTATAGCTCTTTGCAGTAGGAGACGGTCCAATATTCATGGCATGAAATGCGTAATAGGAGCGCGAAGACGTAACGATTTATCATACGATAGCTTCGTCCCTTTTCCCCATCGATGTAACGACCCGACCGAATCGTCCGAGAAATCTCATCAAAACTTATCCTCGACGCCTCTGTCTCGAAACTGAAATTTTGTACAGAATCATTTCGATCGGTCGCTGGTTCATTGATTCATTGGTTTTGGAACTTTTTAATCGGAGTAAGTACAATCTTGGAACTTCCCTCTTGTGTGTTACAATATAATTAATAATTAAATTAAATGCATTCTACCTTCTGCAACGTAAAGTTCTATTCTTTGTGATAAAGTCTTATGTGTAGCTTCAATTAGAGAACTTCTTCGTACATTTCTCCACATTTTGTATAAATTTTCCTTGTATTTTGTGTGTTAAGTTCGGAAGTTGTACAAATAAGCATTCGTAATGTTTATGTTCATTTGTTTACGTCCAAATACGAGACCTTAGTGTTATATATCTTCCAATAATTTTAAATATTGTGATACTTTTGACAGTCACTATAAATATTCAAATTTCATTCGTAATATTTAAAGACTCGTCAAATATCAAAGAATAAGTAGTTTGCGTTGCATTTTGCTGGTCCTGAAACTTTTTAATCACAGTACTACCATCTTGAAATTTCCCCCTTGTTGCAGGCGCCATATTGTTTTAACCGTTTCGATTTAACGTGCGCGTTCGAGGATCAAAAAATCCTAAATCTAAGAGATACTTTTGACAGTCACTATAGATATTCAAATTTAATTCGTAGGGTCAGTTTCCCTAATATCGAATACGTTTCTAATTTGAAGCACCGCAATGTTAAAGAATCGTGATTTTGCCTTCTATTGGCGATTAATGCAATCGATTACGTTTGTCATTTGTCGCAACTAGCGTGCATATGCCCGAATTCCAAAGCAACACGCGTTCGTAAAAGAATATTTAAGAAAATATCGCAGTCTAAGTCCAATATTATACATAATAAGATAAGTGTATCAGCTTTATGTTAGCTCGATTATTTCTTCAAATATAAATATAGTATTCCATATTACGAGCACTATGAGCCTAATATGTAAAATGAGGACCTCAGTAAAAAAAGTAAACATCTCCTAAATTGCTATTATATTTAAAATTATAAAATTCTCTATAAATTCATAATATTGAAGTTTTTATAAAAGTTCTACAAGCAAGTGAAACATGTGTGTACAAAAAAAAGTATTCCATATTAGGGAAACTGACCCTAACATTTACAATATACTCGTCAAATATCAGAATAAATTTTAATCAAGAGCAGTACGATCTTGAAGCTTCCCGCTCGTTCCAGGCGCCATATTGTTTCAACCGCTTCGATTTAACGTGCGCGTTCGAGGATCTAAAAATCCTAAGTGTAAAAGGTAGTTTTGACAGCCACTAGATATTCGAACGTCATTCGTGACGTTTGAAACGTTGGAATATCAGTGAAATATCGCCCGGTGGTACGTGTAACGCCTACGCGGGTATACATTTATGCGCCTGTAACCTATATACGCGCACCTCGCCTCGCTTCGCCGCACAGTGCCGTGCGACGCTGGACACGCGTATCGACCACTGACCCACATACGGAAACGACTGCGCCGTTCGATACTCGCCGATTCGCTGAATTAGATAATACACAACGCCGCCACAGAGAGATAACTCTCTCACTCTCTCTTTCTCCCTTTGCTTTCCGCTTTTCACGCACAACGAGCGTGCGCGCGCGCGTCAAACGTACGGTACGGTATATTATTCTGGTTACGTTGCCAGCACGTAACCACGCATTTGGCTCTCGTTCCCTCCGCGCGCAGAGGCCTTTCCGTTTTCCTTTTCGAAGGGTAAGCGAAGGAGAGTCGATCGACCTCTCGATGAGTCGACGTCTGGGAAGCTCAAGGTCGTTGTTTGCGCGCACCGTACTCGGACTCTGTACACTTGCGCCTGTTCGTTCCAGTCTTTGATCTCGAGTCTCCTTCCAGTTTCTAGAGCCGTTCGAACCCTTCGACGGAATCGTCGACAGTCACGCGTTCGTACTCGCTCTCGAGTCTATATAGGTGCTCGTGTTCGCGACGACAAAGAAAATTGTAATTTTTAGAATTTCCAAATATTATTTTGACTTGTTATTGTTTTGGCGATATCCAAGCAACTCTTGACAAAGATCAGCGTTACTTAAATTTTCATGCACAATAGCGTCTGCGACACGAGCATCTAAAGCTGGTTCACGTTGCTACTCCGCAAGTATGCCACTCATTACAGCTTGTCTCCACCCACGTAAGCTAAACGCTTTTGGAGGACCGTTCCCGTGTCTTAACTATTAATTTCTGAGTGCTACTCCGCAGAAGACGCTAAAAGCTCCTTGATCAATTTGTCCGTGGACTTTCCTTTCCCGACGAGACCTTTATTATCTATTTATTATGTGTTATCACTTAACCCCTTGCCATACAATGACGAGTGTGCCTTGTTGCAAGTTCTTAATGTCAAGTTTCACAATCATAAGGCTACTCATCATCAAGTCTTATATATTAAAATAAACACATTTTTACATTCAAGAGGTAAAATATAGGACGATTTAAACAAAATTGAATAGTACACGTTTGAAAAATTATTTCGAACTAAGTCGTACGTCAAGGGGTTAAAAATTGTAATGGAAATTATAGGTTACCATTTGTGGAGGCTCTTTAAAAATATCCCGAGTTCGGTAATATTTGTACCGATTATCGTTAAAAAAATCTCATTTATCGCTCGATGATACTGTCACGACGACACGACGGAGAATATCGAAAATTTCATTTTCAACGGTGGAGGACTAATCCCGCGTGCGTGCTTTATCCCAACGGGTTGCGAGCCTCGGACGCTGGTAATCCAACGCTCCCCGTTGGCGAATCGCATTTACTCTAGATATACGGCAGAGCCTCGATTATTGGAGGAAATCGAGGCTGAAAATTTGTGTGGTAATCAAGGTAATCAATCGCATGAGAAACAGTCGCCCACGACGCTACTTATGACTCGCGAGTAGTGTCTCCGAGCTTACTTGTTGCTTAGCGACCATCGCCCTCTATTTGTCGATACCCTCGATGCACGAGGCTCTTACGCAATAATCGAGACTCCACTGTGAAACGTCAATGCATCGAAAAAGAAATAAATAAAACGGTACAGAAGGCATAAAATGTTAAATTTTTTTAATGATTTAACGCTAGATTTACGGGCATTGATCGCACGTATATTTATTGATACCTTTCATGTTGACGATTACCTTACAATACGATTTTTCTTTTAATTAGAATATGTATGTATTTAATATTTACGTGTTCTGCAATTTTAAATATGGAATCAGACATCCGTCAAATTGACGGCTTCCGTAAATCTAGTGTTAAAGAAAAGCTTAAGTGTCCGGTACTAGGGGAACTACTACGTGGAAACTCGTTAAAAAGTAGCCATCTTGGAGACCTCTTCTTGCACGAAGGATACAAATTTGAAACGGAAATGTTTTCGAATCGTTCTTCTGCGATTGTGAATAAAACATGCTCTCTTACGTAACGTTGCATAAATTGTATATACCTAGATACATCTTCGGATGGACGACTGAGCTATAAACAGTTCACGTAAACAAAGAGACAACGTAAACATCCAGTCGCGTTAAGTTAGCATCCGTAACCGACGTGTGACAAATTTATAGGAACTGGAGATACAACGATTCATCAAAACGGAAAGTATTATCGTAATAGCTCTGCAATTACAGTCATGAAAGGCGGAATTGAAACAAATTGCTCGAACGTAACTAAAACGTTAGAAGAAATAAAAGAACAACGTACGATAATAAATCTCTTAAAGCAGTCCACTTTCAATGGCTATACTTTGATACTTTAATGCGTGGTTCGAAACAGTTACGAAACTTTCCCAACAAGTTTCACTTAAATAATTTCGATGGAACTTTCTTTTAAAAAAGTTACGTTGCAAGTTTCGTCGAGAATCGATCAAAATTCCTGGAAATAAAGATTCTAGTTCGAACCGAATTTTCCAAAGTAGAGAGTTGTTTCTCTCCGTTCTGGGAACTTACGAGACGACCTAATCCATTAATCATTTTCACTTCAAACTGATACATCAAATTTAAAAATGTTTAAACTCTCCCCTAAGGGTAAAAGTTCTTGCGTATAAATATCTCTTCCGTTAACGTTATCAGCGGTATCGTTTGAAGGGAAAAGTGCACGGTGCATATTGCGCTTTTCGCCGTTGCACGTCGACAAGTTATGGCATACATTTCACGGCGTATCAATTTTTTCGCATCTTCGCGCGGAACAGAGCCCGCAACTTGTCCCAGTTTTTAGAATCACTTTGTATGTTAAATTCTCAGCGTGCAGCCTAATAGGGCCTCGCTTAAATAAATTGTGGCCTCCCAGCGTAAAAAGGTTCCCCCTCCCGCCCCCCCTGGGTCGCTTTTAATAGCAGCGATGGTGAACTTCGCTCGAAGCGTCGCTCTATTCGCGCGCACCTTGCCTCCACGGTGTATTAAAGACGTTATTATTGTTAATCGTTGGAATAACACGTATTAGTTCGCAGAACGCGTTGCACAGTCGAATGCACAAGTTAAACGGGAAGCTCGGAAACGAGGACGAGCGTTTCTGCTTAATCTCGACGATCGTACGTCGGGGAAGTGGGTTGCTAAACGCTTCGAAGTAGCCGCGGTTGTCGATAAGCGTCCCGACGCTCCTCCACGTAAACTTGGAGCCGCGCCTGCAAGGAACAATTTCGCGCTGTAGACGCTGCTGAAATTAGTGGCTCGAGCAGATTATCGGGTCGAGACTAATATCGTTGTCAGGAGTCGCTGTCAAGGTATCCGCAACGGCGGGGGCGTCGAAATGAAATTCAAGCTTAGCGTAATCCTCGTTGATGGCGCGTTATCGATCTTTCAAATTTTTCTCCTCTTTTTTCCCCGTCTCCCTTCTACGTTTTCCCGCTCGCGCGAGCATGACCCTTCGATAACTTGGCTCCATCGATTGGACGAACGCTGTCTTCTTCGTTACCGAGAACGGCCCATACGCGTCGCCGTTTCTCCTACGAGAAGTAATAGAAGTCGCAACAAAAGTCCTGACGAGTTTCTGCACGATCTACAGCGAATCGTAGCCAAAATTGCAATATCAAAAGAAATTGATTTTTCTAAATATACGCGTTGAAAATTTTTAACGTTGATATTTCATTAGCATAGTCGTATACACACTCTTTTTAGCACTCGCCACCAGAGGGCTACGCTCTTGTCTCTCTCACAAGCACTCGACTATTCAAAATCCTGGCGTCTTTCCTTTTCTTACTTCCTGCTGTCTCGCTTACCATGCAAACATCAGTTTTGCCAACAAATCAAATTAACCCCGTACTACCTCCAGTCTCAAGTATATCGCGTGACGAAGGTCGCAAAGAAAAAACGTCGAGCCAAAGTGATCCGTGAGAATGTAAACACACCCAGGGATTTCTAGAGGGAATTATGGAAAGTGAGAAACCTTAAACCCCCCATCGCCTCTGTGTAAGAAGGGTTTTGCGGATACCTGGCAACTTTCGATCTCTGCACACTACCTGGTTTCCCAATCGATTCGCTGTCAAGATTTATGGCAGCTTTCGTTTCGTTATACGACAAATCGTGTGAATAGCCCATATGCTTTACGATTTTCGTTGAAACCGTCGGTATCGAGCAGTATCGAACAAGAAATGGTAACGTGCATAGGTTTTTATGGCACGCTTTATTCGTCAGAGATACGGACATTTTCTGTAGACTGCCCTCCAACTGTTGAAGATATTACAGTATGTCGTTTCCGCTTTATAAGCGGTTCCTTGTGGTATCAAAATGTTATATGGCGTAGTCTCCAGATGGAAGAAACTCGATCGAGTGCGCTCGATTTCATACAACTGGAAAGAGTATCGTTTCCATCGTCTAAATCCTTCTCTTTTTTATCGAAGTCGAGCTTCGCACGTGCCACCTGACGAGGAAAACAGCGGGATACTTCGAAACCAGAGAGACAAAAGTAAATACAATCGAGAACTATCAAACAAACGCCAGGAATTGGCAAAGTTATGCTCGAACTAAATAAAATCTTGATTCACTCGTTGAAAGTTATATTTTAATTTTACGACTGACGAGCAAATGGTTTGTATCTTTATCCGTTATTTGTCATTTTCATTTAGATAAGGAACGTCTCTGGGTTTCGCGGTCGCTGACTCGAGTCTCGCGCCCTTGTTCGTGGCCGCCATTGTTCTTTAAAGGCAAACCAAATAAGGTAAACACGCACTTGTTCCCCAGAAACGCACACGAATTTGAAACAATACAATGTCTGTAACCTTAATTCCTACTTTCTGCGTTAGCTTCGGACCAAATTAAACACGGTAAATTCACAAACGTCAGTCGCAAGTATAACAAAAGCCTTGGATACGTTGTTTGAATCATTTCTGATGATGGAACTTGAAAATTAAAATAAGAGAAATTTCATTTCGTTGACACTGAAGTTTCTTTGTACGCAAAAGCAACATGTTTTTTAAACAACGCTTTAAAAACAAAATGGAGTTTAGAACCACCAGGAACTCAAATATAAAAACTCGTTTATTCTAAACTGTTGCGACAATTTATTTTTGTAATAATTTAGTTATATGTTTATAAAAGATTTAGTGAATCTTTGTTAGCATAATTGTAGAAGACGGGGAACTGTGTCTGGTTTGTTTCCCTTTAAATTGTACCCTGGGCTTAAAAAGACCGCGCTTTAAATCGTAAAGTTAAACTGTGCCACGCGCTTGGAAAGATTAAGAACAACTGGATTAAAGTGTGGAGTCTCCAAAATGGTCGACGTGTATTTAAATCTCGAGCACAATACACACAATTTTGGCTCGTGTTAACTCGCTGAAACAGGGGTGTGTGCTATACTCGCGTACAAAAGAATACTTAAATATTTATTGTGACAAGAACAATGAAGTTGACTCGACAGCGCAGATGAGCCTCTTCCTATTTAGTGGCGATAATAACGGCTAATATTTAGGCGTTTTTGTTTGTCTCGTATCAAAAGTTGAAATTTTAACAAACACTTTACGCAATTTAAAATAAAATCAACATATTTGTTAAGACAATTATTCACTCTCTGAACACGTATGTAGGTATGAACTTCTTGAGAATAAAGAATGTTCTTCGTCCCCAAAAACCGGAAACCCTCGAGTACAGCTTTCGTTGGCCGACGAAAACGACGTTTGCTCGATTATCTTAGGATAGTTGTAACTTGGACTCGTTTTTGTCTATTCCGCGTTAGGAGATACGGCACGATCTGATCTCTCGAGTAATCCCTCGATGGTACACGCGGAGGTAAGCATCTCCGAGGTCATCGCATCGCGGGGATAAGCGTGAGAGACTTTCTGTCTCCCCCCTCCTTTTTCCGGGTAGAGGGAGGGGAGGGGAGGGAGAAAACTCGACTCGGAGCCAAGTCGATAAGCCGTGAAAACTAACTTCCCGATCTTCATCCTTCTCCGCGGAGAAAACTAACTCTGTCCAAGAGAATCTTCTCCGGCCTGGCAACCGAGCGTAATCTCGCAATCTTCCGCAGTCTGATTTCGCTGTTGGACAGAAGCTGAGGGACGGTCGATCGTGTCGTTCAAGAGACACCGAACCGAGAATTAAAATTTATCTGTTGCGGCGCAAATTAGTCGTAGGCCGGGTCGAAAATTGCTTCGTTGACGTGTTTTACGAGAGAACAGTCACCGAGGCATTTATTTATCAAACGAATAAAAACGTACGAGGTGGTCCATAAAACTGCTATTAATGCATTTACGACAAAATGCAAAAGAGCATTATATCTGTAGGACTTTAGAATTTTTTCAAATCCAACAGTGCATGTGCAATTGAGTATTGCCTCGTCGAATGTATATATACATTAATGTCTTTCCTTCTTAAAAATATAAATTTGTGTTTTCCTCTGGTATGACAAAAATCATTGCATTCGACTATAGTAAGAGTAAGGAGCATAACTGGACTAATAATCACAAGTTTTGTATAAATCATTGTTTATTGCCAAAAGTATGAGAGAATACTAAGAATTATTTTGATCTCAGTTAGAAGTTAATGTCTCAATTTTGCATCACGTCCAATACTTGGCAGTATTTAATACGTTATTTATTTTTAATATTTTGTCCACGACCCTTTTGCTTGCAAAACTACACTAATCCCCTTCTTCTGCAATTTTCTGCAATAATTTGGAGATGTTTGTTGCCACTGTTCTTGAATTCTGCCTGAATTCCCGTACATGACGGAGTTTACGAAAATATTAGCGATCAATGTAAAATTTTTATTTCGTAAGCGTGCATATTAGTCCCGTTTTGAAACGGGTTCGAATTATAAGCCTCTTTTCCCGATATCCTGTGTACAATTATTTTTTGGGAAATTTTTCTCGCCCCTTGTAGAGTTCGCTGATCGAAACGACGCTCAACACAGATGTTCAAACAATTTCCTATTCGGTTTCGCGCACGGTCGACGACGAATACCGATTGGATCGTGGAGAAAAGCTGCTGACACCAGGCAGTGGGGGTCGTAGGATTGAATTTGCACCGAGGATGTTGGATTTGATTAATCGAAAACGGCACCTAGCCCCGTTCGTAAACAGTCCTAATTGCAAGGCAATCTAGGAACAGCGCGTCTCTCCGGGACGTGATGATTTTCCGTAGAATGAATTCCCGGCTAGAGAAGAGTAGGCGAGACGCGTTGTTAACTGCATTTCGTACGGAGTCGATCGGTTCGTTTGCAAAGATAATTGATGATTCGATAATTGGTGAAATTTAACGGTCTAGTTGAAAAATGTGCCTCTTCGTCCTCTTTCAGGTTTTCTGATTAGCAGAGCTCGGTTCACGCTGTGTCGCTGTGTCAAAGCAATCTCGTTTCGATCGTCGATCGCGCCGAGCACACTTACGAGATCAGCGTCGATCGACGGTTCGGATTAATTCACGCTGAAATTCGCTCCAAGGGAATATTCTCGTCTAGACGATCGCTATCGAGACGAACTTTGGGGGCAAAACAAAAATCATTCGATCTGCATAAAATTTCATTGCGAACGAAAATAATTAAGATACAAATGGAAATTAGCGTTCTCGCTCGTGGCTCTCGTAACCACGAGTTTGCCTTTTCTCTCCTTACCATATTAGCTACAATTATCACGTTATCGGGCTAAACAATCGCCATATACTAATAAGCAAAGAGAAACTAGGACTGAAACACTGGAAATATATTACAATACCGTCTGTCTGTGCTTTTTGATAAAAATATGTAAGTTTCTGTTTCTCACTTTCGTAGATTTGTAATCTCGTTCAATTTTATCAAAGAAAATGCATTGCAATTAAGTTTAAAAACAAACGGAATTAACTTCGTTCGATATCTCGATAAATTATAGTTTGGACGTTGTCTTCCAGTAAACGGACACAATGGAAGGTAAAACCAATGTTAATAATAGCGTAAAAAATGCGTGGGTTGAAATTATCGTGTTAAACTCGCTCGCCACGGCTACCACTATTCAATTCTATTTATAGAAGGCGTGCATATATATCGTCGCAACTTTAACGCTGTGCAATAATTAAAAAATTGATTTTTTCGAGCCCTCCCCTCGAATACTTCCTCGATTCGCGAAGGGAGATCGCAACGTAAATTCTTTTCTGGCAAGCTAACGCGCGGTTACGTTCAGGAGGAGAGAAGGTGGGACGTTATTAGCATCCGCGGCGATCGTAGTTGGCAATGTCGAAGCACGCAATCGCGTTGCTACGTAGCCAGTCAGTGCATATAATATAACTAGATAGATACTTAGCTATCCACCTACCTGGCTGCATTCAATTATCGTCCCGTGTTTCCACGCGTACGCCAACTAACGTCGATGACGTTTGCGAGTCCTCTGCGGAGACGAGTAAAATCTCATTCGACCAGTGGAAACCAACGTGGAACAATGCACAGCAATTTATCGGTTACGTTTACTCGATCGAATCGTTGTTTGTCGCGAAATAGAACTTTATTCCGCATTTGAAATTCTAATTTACGAATTTTCCATACAATACGTTCCGACCACAAAAACGAAAATATCTGTTGAAAATATACCGTGTGTCTTTCGACACGATCTCGTTCAAATTGCTAGATTTCGACGAAACTTGATGAGCTTTAAACGAAAGTTTTTAAATAAACGTTGAAGAGAATTGAAATTCACATGAGAAAAAATTAATCATCAGCAACTGAAAATTATAAAATCTTGTATTTTTTTTTTAAACAGATTGGAATTACGTATAGATAGAAAAGTTTATTGTAGCCTGCAGGAAGTCGGGGAACATTGAAACTTTGAGGGTTGGTATATTCGTGACACCTATTGTATTCTATAAATACAACTGGAATACAAACGTTTGATATTCTATTCGTCTCGAACAGGGTCACCGGTAACTGTGTCGGCCGTTGTTTCGTCGTTGGCATGACGGTTAACCGCGAAAATTATTTTAGATAGTTCCGGCGTAGCTTTCGTCGGTCAACTTTTCAGGCGAGAGTATGGGAAACCGAAACCAGTGCGCAAAAATGATTAGAGCGCGAATAGTTGGTCGAAAAGTTAGAAAAGTTACGGCCGCTGTTAAAAGTTCGCGCGAAGTAGACTGGCAATAACGAATCTGCGATGGTAATCAACGAAAATATCGATTTCGGCGTGCTGCAATTAACCCCTGGATGTACGACTTAATTGCAAATAATTTTTTAAACGTACACTGTTCAATTTCGTTTAAAATTGTTCGTACAAGGAATGACCACGTATAAGAATAGATTTGTTTTCTGAATATTTCGTGAATGTAAAAATGTATTGATTTTGACTAACAAGAAATTCAAAATATCAAAATATCAGAAATTGTATTATGGCGAAGGGACGTCGTTTCGTACATTAACATGACAATTGAACAAAAAAAATTGAATGAAATGAATTAAGTATGCGCATAATGGTGCAATGAAAAGATTGGCTCGAAAATGGCCATCCAGACCAAAATATTCCCTTAAGGGTATTTCCTCCCTTCCTTCCTACCCTGGTCGATGGCTTAGGTGCTCAGAGTTCGGTAGCGTTCGATGCAAGTAGCGATGGAATCGAGTGCATCGCGCGAATCCTTGTTCCAACGAGTTTATTATATTTGTCAAAGAATATAGTATTTCAACGTGAACTCATTTTCGTAACGTGTCAGTGTATTTGTTATGATCAATATCGATGCAATGATCACTCAGTAATTATTTATTGATAAGATTTATTCGGCCAATATATAACTAAAACGACCAACAAATTAATAGCAATTTATTCGATTAAATTTGTATTTTTTTTCTTGTCAAATATTTAATTCCACGACTGAATTTTATTCCTATTGTTAATACATATTCGTTTTGATTCCATCGGTAAAGTTCATATGCAGATAATTGCAGTTACCGTTTGTTTTAATATTGATAATTTTTTAAAAGACGCGACTGACGAGATTGTTTGACAACCGTGAAGCAAAATGTTTCGAACACTTCGCTAGAATATTCTGTGCGGTAGGAGTAATAGGGGCCATTGACGTAACGATTTATCGTACGATGAGTCGCATGTCGAGTTCCAGCGATAGTCGTATAGTAGGATACGCGACAACTAAGGTCGGGTAAATAAAAGAATCGACTTGGCTAGGGGAAGAAGCACGAGGGATGAGAACTCCCGCACTACCTAATTCCTACTGTCTCGATCGCTTTTAGCGAAGTATTCGACCAGTCGAACCATTCGAAACATTTCACGTTTTCCACGTCGTCACCTAGTGTATTCAACTTTTCGTTAAAAATATTTCTTATTGTATTATTCTCATTATTTCATTATTACTATTTTAATACAAGAACTAACGATCGTGTTTAAATAATAAAACGTCTGGACTGTGGTGGTTTGCTCAGGGTTAATTTAAAAAAAAGAAAAAAAATAATACGTTTACGAACAAAGATTCGTTGCGACGTATTCGATCCTATCAGTACTTTCATTGAATCCTGTTAAACTCTCAGCGTCTGAGCTGTTGGCCGAAGCAGTAAGGGGTGGAAGAGTTTCCCTCAATAAGGCAACTGGTGGGAGGTCTCTCGAGTCGATTCTTTCGTTTGTCTGATTTTAAAAGCGTCCGGCGAAGAAGAAGGGGTAACACGAACGCAGCCATATGCCCCTCACACGGTACGAATCATTGCCACTATACAACTCCATTCGCTATACAAAAGCTACATTTCTTGTCTGTATCTGACTTCTATAGAACAGAAAAACGTTTAAAATTGTAATTAATGATTAAAAAAAATAAAATAAAATAACCGCTACGAAACCAGTGAAATAAAAAATCGATTTTTGTTTTATTTTATTTACTCTTCAGCTTTTGGGCTATCGAAACAAAATGCATTTATTATGTAGGGTCAGTTGCCCCAATATGGAATACTTTTTTTTGTACACATGTTTCACTTGCTTGCAGGACTTTTATAAAAACTTAAATATTATGAATTTGTAATTTACAATTTAAAATATAATAGCAATTTAGGAGGTGTTTACTTCTTTTTACTGAGGTGCTCATTTTCTATATTATATTAATATTTGACTTACAAGTGACAATTGTAATCGATTGCAAAATCACGATTCTTTAATATCGCGATGTTCCAAATTAGAAACGTATTCCATGTTAGGGCAACTGACCCTTATTATTATTTATTTCGAAATTCTTCCACGTCCTGCCCGTTTGTATATTCATTTCCATACGTTTTCTAAATAATCTCGTGTAATTTAGTTTACGTATTCGTACATCTTTTGAATGCCAAAAACTTTGATTTGGTCGACGACGAGCCCTGTCCAAGGATGAAAAACGACTTGTTGAGAACGTCTGGAAAGAAGAGACGAGTCGCCGGAAGAATGCATCGGCGCAGGACGGAGTTTGATGCGCGAAAAAGAAAGGATCGAGAAGACAGTAAGAATGGTCCGACGTGGATAGAGAAGAAAAATATTCCGCGATCCTTATCTCGCTCAGCTTTCGGCCAATTACGATCTTGAATAATGAATCAAACGTTAACGAGTCTGACAACGGGCCTGTTCCGTGCCGCCGTTGAAAAGCCGAACACGGAAGCGACAGAGGAAAGCGAGCGAAGCGGGAACGAAGGAAAAGAATGAAACGGGGGATGGATTTCCGTGCTTTGTTTCGCGGCTAGAACATTTTGCTTTGGGCAAACTCCTGAAAGGGTCTGTCCTCGAATTCGTTCCCTCCCTCTCCCTGTCTCCGTCGACGGGATCGTGCTTATTTATTCACACGTTTCGTTGTTGCACAACCCCTGTTTTCCTACTTGCACGCGCGTATCCGTCCATTCGCGTCGTTCTTACCATTTTACGCGTTCTCTCGCCGTACCGATCGGTACGTCGCGTCGGATCGAACTTGTTCAATGAGAAGAACGGAATGAGAAACGTGTGTGCCCGCAGTCTGCAGTAATTACAAAATAGTCGGCGCGTCTAACTTCCGTACCGTTGTTTCCTGGACCAGTGTTTCTCAAACTTCACGGCTTTATTCGATTCTCCGGCGAAACTGTCCGAAACATTCAAGTTACCAGTCGGTATAAAACAATTTTGATACAATTATGCTGAAAATTGGACAAACTTGAATTTGATGAAAGAGGTGATGAAGTGGAATATTTATCTTTCTCCGGGGCTCCACAACGTGAGAAACACTGCCTTAGGGGATACGCGCGGATCACCTAAAATAACGTTTCTAAATATAGGAAGTATTCGCATAAATTTTGACTATGTGTTGGAGACACGTGTATAATTTTGAGCAGAAAATTGCTGAATCAAAGTCTCGTGTTGTAACAGAATTATTTTGAAGGAAATTCTGTTTACTCGTGTACTTGGTAATGTTTCGAGGTACTATTCTGACTGTACTTAATGCATAAAATCAAAAATAATAAAATATTTCTTTTAATATTTCACTAATATCCATGTTACAAACAGATAAATTAACACGCTGTCTTATTCCTTGAAAGATGTTACGATGAAATTTTTGTTTGCGTTACCATGATTGTTCTGTATAAAGTTTCCATAAATTAAAATGCGTAATTACGGTGTATTTGAGTAAAAAGCCTGTTTGAATCTCAGTCTCGAAAGGATTCGAAACATTCGGGACTATGAAGCTCCGAATCGCTCCGAATATTATTCGAAGGCAGAAGTTCTTGAAAGTCTTGGAAAGTCTTGAAAGTCTTGAAAGTCTTGATGGGTCTTGAAAGCCTTGATGAGTCTTGAATAGCTTGGTTGAGCGCTGCACGTAGCTAGGCGCTCGATTCTGAAACGTTGCTCCTAGCGATTACCCACAACAGCTATTCTTTCGCTGAAGCGATCCGTTCTTCTACCGATTGTTCGCATTGTTTCGCGAACCAACGACATCACAATTCATTCTGACGCGAACAATGTATTTTCTGGTACATCCTGTATTTCTAGACGGGTCGTCGCTGCGTTCCAAGTTTCAGACTTTGTGCCTCAATAAGGATTAACCAAGACAAACAACACTTTATCAACTCTTCGTATTTCCTTATAATGCCAGTAGAAAATCGCTTTATTATCTATTTTCAGTTTTAAATTAGTCTGAGACACTTTTAGTTTTGTATGATAAACGAGAAATTGGCATACAATTTTTTATCTTAACAATGATGCTTGAGGCAGTGATGCTCGTCTCAAAGTATATACTTTTTACTATTAATGACAACGATTACATTCATCTCAGTAAGAGGCATGCCTTGGAAAAAATTTCACATAAATTAAAAAAATATAACAAGTTTATTTTTAAACTATTATTACGCGTAGCGAGGAATGTTTTAGATAAAGTTGAATATGATTCAGATGATTGTGAAAACCAATTTGTTTTTAAATTTAAGCAACTACAATTTGTTGTCGGTTAAATACTGATTAATAGACTGCGAAATTTTAATTTTCAAAAAGCTACAGAATCTAGTTAATATACAAGAATATAAGAAATACTTCAAGTAAGGTACAAAGTATTATATCTAGGGGTTGAGACAACCCTCTACAAAGCTCCAATTTCATTAATTTTATTAATAAAAATATGAATTTGCAGGAAGATCCGCAGTCTACTGATTAACTTTGACAAGAAACATTTTTTTGTGAGATCGTCGAAAGGGTCTGAAAAATCGTGGGGACTGGTTCGTGTCTCACCCTGTATACGATTCTCGATGGAAAAGGTACCGTAATCGGTGGCCATTCGGAACAAAACGCGCGTTTTTTTCCACTCGTCTCGATGACGAAAGTCGACGGTCGCGTTTCCGCGGTAATTAACAATCGCGATTACGTCTCGGCCGACCAAAGACCGCATTGCGTCAGTACGCGCAGGGTGGTTTGTCGGTGCCGCCTCGCAACTTTCCTCGTCGAGACACCCCCCTCGTCCTTGCTTTCCGTCTCCACCACCACCGCACTCGTTCGCCTCCCGCCATCTGCTACCCCTTCTAGCTTCCCCTGACCTCTGCGAATTCTCGATTCTCTGCCCCCTTCTGGCACCTTCTAGTCGAGGCAGGCAATCTTCCTCCCTCTATTCGCCTTTCCTCGACTTGCACGTTGCGTTCTCCACCGTCGCCATCGCCGCTGCCACTACCGATCGGACCAGAAACTCCCACCGAAACGCTAAATACCGGCGTTACACCGATATTTCCACCGGGGATTGAAAACAGTTACACTGTCGATAGTTGTAGGGGTTGAAAACAGTTCTAGTGTCGGTGATGTTATATCTATTATGGATGTATCGATTTTAGAACTGTTTCAATTTGAAACGGTTAATAGTTGGAACCTTTTCAAACCCTGATTTGAACCACTTGTTTTGGAAACGGTGCAGCTCTTTTGTTTTGAGACAATGAAGCGTTTGCAAATCTTTTTGTAGAAGTCTCCATTAGCAAAAATAGATGTAAATTAATTATATAAATAGGTTTCTTTATTGTTCACTTGACTAATATCTCTTTTCAACAGTCACGAATGAGCTATTATTTAATGTTA
The DNA here is from genome assembly GCF_013123115.1 of Colletes gigas. NCBI lineage: Eukaryota > Metazoa > Arthropoda > Insecta > Hymenoptera > Colletidae > Colletes > Colletes gigas. The sequence goes on along the minus strand of NW_025106659.1, from coordinate 81,697 downwards.
CTATTATCGTGAAGGTAACTGTTTCGATTCGTAGCTATTAACTATTCATCGAACGCTATTCTTAAAAAGTTACGAGCTACGTTCGACGTTCGAGTTGATTGCTCCTTCTGTTTCCGATGGATCGCAGATGTAATTAAGCAGGCGCGAGACTTGACACAATTGATCGATACCGACGGACTGGTCACTGTAAAATCGTGAGATCATTTAAAGACATTTTTCAGGACAGTATTAATCGAAATGTAATTGGAACCGTCAGTCGATCGTCAACTGCAACTTGCATTTCTATTTGATCGATCGATTAAAATTGTAATCGATTAACACTGCTTCAGCGTCGATACACGGGTATCAATTTCAAACGGAAAGAACCACAGGCGTGCGACAAGTTGCACGTTAATTGTTGCCCGTAATTATTATGGTTTCTACCACGGTTGGAACGATAAATGCGACGTGTCCGAAGTTGTGCAACTTGTCGTGCAGGGCGGTCATGTCGAGTGGTTGACGCTGCCATAAAACCAGTCGCACTGCGGGTTTAATGTACGACAGTTTGAAACCGTATGTGGTCGTGCAGCGCCCAAACCTTAACATTCCCCATTCTTCTTATCGAGTTTCTAATTGACCTTCTTGCTCTGCGGTACAATACCCTTGTCAATAAGATTTCGATATTATCGACAAGGTTTCGATATAATCGATATATATCGACAGCAGGGCGCCTCTAAATCGTTAGCCACGCGTCAGGCGAGAGCGTATCGAGGATGCGGATGATCGTAGGCGAAAATCGCGCGATTCGAGCGGTTCGAGTAACAACGTTACCTGATTTTTACGCGTAATCACTATAGAATCGAACGATACGTTTGTTCCAGAGGTGACGATGTGCAACGATCGATCGAGCTGCTGGACAAAGTGCTCTCAGAGTACGACGAGCACGAAACAGAGGGTGAGGGCGGCGGAGGCGGCGGAGGCGAAGTCGACGGTGGCGTCGGCGTCGGCGTCGGCGTCGGCGGTGGCGGCGGTGGCGGCGGCGGCGGCGGTGGCGGAGGAGGCAGGGGCGGCGGAGACGTCGGGGATTGTGGAAGCAGCACGGAACCGAGTATTGGTCTCACGCCCGACGACGAGAGTCCGTCCTTAGGTATTTTTTTTGGCCCTCCTCCCAACTTTCTTTTTCTCCTATTCCCGCTTTATTCCTTTCCCCGGCGTTCGCTCTTTTGCTTTTTCACTTTCTGTCTCGCTTTGGCGCGCGTGCCGCACAATCGTCGCTCGCGGTCCGCGCCAAGGTGCCAAAAACTCGGAACGAACCGCGCAAAGAAGATTCGTTCTTCGATCCTATCGAACGATCCCTTTAAAAATGAACATTCGAGGCGCATTTCTTCCAGGAAACCGGGCCCACGGAGCGCCGCGGATAAGCATCGTTCCTCGACGTTGCTTTTATCTGGCGTTTCGCCGTCGAAACGCAAACAACGACACCGTGTTTGACCCATTTGCGCGTAATTATTTCGCTAATTGGCCTTCTATTTTTTCGTAACGCGGCGGGCCAGTTTGCTCGAGGTACCAAAGTAAGGGCCTCGCGAAATGGAGCACTTTGCCGGGGCTCACGCTCGAGAATCACGCTCGTTTCAACGCGAAACCACCCGACGTTTTTATTATTAACTCGTTTCGCCGGCAGAGATCGAGGGACAATAGCAATCGAAAGATTTATTGGTTGCAACGGGGATATTCGCTTACGCTCTAAAACGATGACAATATAAACGAAGGAAATTAGAAATCACTTTCAAGAACATTTATGTTTTTTCTAAAATTCGAACGTACAAAATTAATAGTAATTTCTGGTAAACTTTGCCAGTGCATGGTATAGAATTATTTTGGTTTGAGAAAAAAAATATATTTTACCAGTTTCCCGCGATCAATTTGAAATTACTCGATCAAAGGATTAGTCTTGAAGATCAAAGTGATTTTTTTCTTCCGTGTCCGTGTATTACAGTCGATGAAGGGAACCATGGATCGCGTACGATCGATGTTCTCGCTAAAGGTAATTAAAGTTTTAGCCAATTAAAGTGCGCCGAGTTGCTAGTGAGCGTGACGCGATTCGTTCACTTTGTCTCCCATTACTATGTATGACCAGTGTCGTCCACAGGTTGGGTCCCTTCGTCAACTTTGTCCTAGTCCCCACGCGATATTGTGTTTGTAGGGCGCGCAATGGCTGAAACTTTAACAATCTGTTGCTAGAAAACCGTTTATTTGCATCGCGTAGTTCCTTTTGAACTTGGAATCCTTTTATCCAGTGGAATATGCAGGAGTGTTAATAAAAATTCACCCTGATATTAATGGTGAAAATGAATTATCCAACGGGCTTCCTAACAAATTTCTGATGATCGATTTATCTCTAAACGTGGCAATAAATATTTTTTTTCGCGTTCTGTGTACCAGTTTAACACGATTCTATTCATTCAACGATATATCAGTAATTTGCTACAATATTACACAAAATTTGGACTTTTTATCGAGAAAAAGAACCGAGATGCGTGTCGAGAATGGAAAAGAATAGTGTTGGTATCGTGTTGGCCACTTGCCTTTAGGTCGTAAGAACCCGTGCGTCCCGTTGTAAATTAGCAACCATTTAGCGAGAAGATGTATTTACAACGATAATTATGCTCGGTAAACGTACTAATTAGGATTTAGCAACGATAGTGCTTGTTAAATTGAAACAGAGGAAGATGAAGTATGGGACGAAGATGGGTACATTCTGGTCTGACTCGAAGAAAATAAGAAGAAAAGCTTGTCACTCTTTCGCGACAACTAAAAGAGAATTCCCATTAGGAAGAAAATTCTTTTACCACAGTCATCCAGAGCATTAGGAACTATAACGTTTTGTATTTAACTTTTCTCCAATATCTTTAACTTTCACATTATATTTTCAGAAAAGAATTTTTTTCTCGAAAGTGCGTAGGATTTCGGGGTTATGTCTTATAACCAAAAATGATTATAATTGGCCCCTGCAACTGAAAATAATTTATTTAGAACGATTTGGAATTTTTTAATTTTGTCGAAACTACAGTTCTACAGATGGAACTTTAAACGTTAATAACTTTTTAACGAAGCCTCGATCAACAAATGGGTATTCTTGATTTTCGTCTTATTTTGCTCTCTAGAATCGCTTATTAAAATTTTTCCCAGGGGTGGCCGAACTCCCTGTACATGGATTTAGTTTGATGGTTCTTCTTTTCTTTATCGAGCGTTTGCATCGCGTCCCATTAATGGTAGACCACCGTGAAATCGTATGGCGTGTTGACAGGACACCAATCCGAGGACGACGGTTACATGAGCATGAATGGTCGAAAAGCAAAGATGGCCCTGGTAGCGCTGCGTCCAGTTCCAGACTGTCCAGAGCCGCAGGATCCCGCGGGAATGGCCACGCAAGAGTTTCCACCGCCGCCGGAAGAAGCGGAGCGGATCATTTCCACTCTGTTGCCGATGTAAGTTTATCTCTGTGACGGAACGCTCCAGAGCCCAGACCCGTCCAACACGAACGGTCTCGCCATTAAATTATCGACACATTTTCCGACGATACACACTTTGGATGACAATACAAAATTCTGGCTATTGTTGTTTACCCGCATCATCCCACGGGAATATGGAGCATTTCGTGCATTAAAATTCTCCTGTCTAGCTTCGCGCAAGTAATACTTCAATTCATATTCGAATCGTGAATCACGAATGTCAGTTTCATTAATTCTGCAATACCACGCATACGGTTTAACGCGTTCACTGTCCGGTTTCTCAGCGGCGTATCCGATAGCACAGTGATATGACCCATCTACGGGTCATGGACAGTGAACGTGTCAAGCTTATTTTTTAGAAGCTCCCCTCGCGAGTTAAATTTGAAAAGCGCGGGTTAAACGGCAATCGAATCGATCCGGTTCCTACGCAGACGACGGTCTCGTTCGAATCTCGACGCCAGGTCGGGGGGGAGGGTAACAGCTTCTGTTTCGCCACGGAGCAGCCTCTTTTCTTGCGAGTGACCGCCGCCATCGGCAGAAATATCGATCTCCCCGTAGCTATCGATGCGAAAAAAAGTCGACGCGACGCTCCCCTCGTTCGTTCGATTCGTCGTCGATGGAATGCCGATAGAACGGAAGTCGAGAACCGGTCGATCGGTCGATTCGAGCGTTCTCGATCCCCTCGACCCGTACCCCTTTTTTTTTTTTCTCTCTACGCGTCTCGAACTCCCTCGGACGTGTTCGTGCTCGGACGAGCCGAGTTCGCCTCGCGGAGACGATCGATTCGCGTTTCCGCGGATCCCCGGTGACGTTTGCCGTACCGCGTACACAAACGATGACTCGAAGCAACAATCACGGTGTGCGTGTGCGCGCGCGTGTGTCGTCAGGGTATCGCCAGGAAACTCTTCGAAAAGGAGCAGCCATTCCTCGGATCGTCGAAGCGGACGGCAACAATGGATGATGGCCATGGAGGACAGCATACGACACGGAAACGGTAGCGCGGTTACCACTCAAACGACGCTCGTAAGTACATACGTGTATTGCACGGGGAAAGAAAGATCAGCCCTGGGAGGGATCGCGATTTATATTGGCCGAGACGCTTTAGCCCGCCTTTCGTATAAAGCTGGACCGAAAAAAAATCACCCAACATTCTACGTGTCCCTCGTTATTAACTTTTTATTAATATACAGTAATAAAGTGTGCGATTATTTTCATCGTTTTCTGTCGTTGCATCGTTTCCTAGTATTAAAAAATGCATCGACTGCATCGATTAGAAACCATTTAATTTTTTTAACAATTCTATTTGTTGATTGCTTGATAGATGGAGGAAGGTCGTCGAAAGTAAGAGGGATTATTTTAAGTTACAGTTATAGAAGTTGAATTTTAGAATAGGAGGACCAAAATTTATTTTGTACACCCAATATGTATATTGATTTTTGCTTTTACAGTTTTTTTTTTCGTTTTAATTACTATTTACAAGTTAGAGGTGTGGCAGGTGAATTGGAGTGGGAAAATATCAACTGTAGAACTTTGTTCAATAGTATTGCATTGATATTTATAAAACAGAGTCCAGTTTAATATTCACATAATGGTAGACTAATCTCGAAGTTGTTTCTGAAATATCTGAACGTTCTGTGAATCGAATAAAAAGTTTTATAGGTGGTAGGAGAAGTGTCTTTAATATGATCGGAAAAAGTGGGATCCGATATGCCAAGGTCAGGTATCCCAGAAACAAAAGTCAATCTAACACCGCTGAAACAATAATCGAACGTTACTGAAAGTTTACCGGGATGGAATCGGATAAATTTGCATTTATAGATATTTTTTAACGGACTGTTCATGAAGTACCAAGGCTCAAGTTTCAACAGGTTCTCCTGATGCAGTGATGCCTCAATGGGATATTTAATAGCTCGAAACACTCTCAAACACATAACAATAAAAGACTTCCGTGACGATCTCGATGCCAAACGATTATTAAAAAATAGTTATTTATTACAAGATGGTGGAGCTTTGTCATTTTCGCGAATTTTACTTGAATATTTTAGGGGGTAATTCTTAAAACCCCAAGCATTGATAAGAGATAAAAGAAATTTCGATTTTTTCAATCCGTCAGTGATTTCCCCCCTTAAGGGGCCATTCTACCTTGTAGGCACGAAAAATACATGTTTCTTTGTGATTTTTTTTTGCGGACTATTAAAGAGCGATTAAGTCCGTGTTTTGTAGATACATTTATTATATATTTAGCTATATCTACGAATTTTTGCAACGCATAATATCTACTGATTACGCTGTTTTTGTTGATCAACGAACAACAGTTTTTAGTAACGGCGCTCGACTGCGTATGTGATATCTTGCGAACAAGTTATCCGAAATCCAAAAACCATCGATATTCTTAATATAGATGAGTGTGGTTATAGCATGAACTAGGATCTTTTCAAAAGAACAAAAAATGACAAAATGGCTATTTTACGAAAAAATACTGAATATTTTCATATATTCGGTTGCCTTTTTGTTAATAAAAAAAAAAGTATTGCAAATATCGAAATTATCCTAGTTCATGCTATAGGGAGACTAGTTCTAAAGATACTGTATAAATTTCCTGTTGATATCTCGAATAGTTTTTCTGTTATCACATACGCAGTGCCGAAAAATGTAGTTTCGGGAAAAACAGCTTTAAAGTTTCACGTACAGTTGTTATACCTACGCGCGCTACATTTCAGCAGGCTATAACTTCGTTAGTTTTCCGAATTTCAATTTAATATTTGGTAGATATATTTTCGAGACTACATACTAAAAGACAATGCAAAAAAAAATTCGGTTTTTAAAATCCCACAAAGTAGAAAGGCAACTTAAAGTTTTACGTCCATATATACCTACGTGTGGTATATTTCAGCAGGCTATAACTTCGTTAGTTTTCCGAATTTCAATTTAATATTTCGTAGATATATTTTCGAAACTACATACTGAAAGTCAATGCAAAAAAAATTCGATTTTTTTAATTCCACAAAGTAGAAAGGCAACTTAAAGTTTCACGTCCAGTTATACATATACATATACCTGCGCGTGGTACATTACAGCAGGCTATAACTTCGTTAGTTTTCCGAATTTCAATTTAACATTTGGTAGATATATTTTCGAAACTACATACTGAAAGTCAATGCAAAAAAAATTCGATTTTTTTAATTCCACAAAGTAGAAAGGCAACTTAAAGTTTCACGTCCAGTTATACATATACATATACCTGCGCGTGGTACATTACAGCAGGCTATAACTTCGTTAGTTTTCCGAATTTCAATTTAATATTTGGTAGATATATTTTCGAAACTACATACTGAAAGTCAATGCAAAAAAAATTCGATTTTTTTAATTCCACAAAGTAGAAAGGCAACTTAAAGTTTCACGTCCAGTTATACATATACATATACCTGCGCGTGGTACATTACAGCAGGCTATAACTTCGTTAGTTTTCCGAATTTCAATTTAACATTTGGTAGATATATTTTCGAGACTACATACTAAAAGACAATGCAAAAAAAATTCGGTTCTTTTAATCCCACAAGGTAGAAAGGCCCCTTAATTTTGATCGCGATTCGGTTCGAGCAAAGTTCATAGTGTGGGTAACTATTATTCGCGCAGCCGAAAACTCGACACCAGAGACCGTACGGTTGGGAGAACGGCAACAACCCCGATCCCCTGAAGATGACGCAGCCCCCGAGTCCACCGAGCAAGTTCGCCAGCCTGCCGTACGACGGGAAGGTGTCGTTCGGTTGGATCCCGCCGAGGACCAACCCGACGGCGATCGAGAGGCATCGCGAGGTCCGGCGTCGTTCCTCGGACGAGGAGGGCGTCGAGGGCCCGGAACGGGAGAGCAAGACCCACCGGCAGAGCTTCGAGAACGATCGTACGTCACATCTGCGGAAGCAACGTCAGAGCGAGATGATGAAGTCCAGCAGCGTGGAGGACAGACTCCTGATGAATCACGACCGATCCGAGCAGAACGCCAGGAGGAGGAACGACTCGGACTCCAGCGAGGGCAGATTCTCCCGTAACTCGGAATCGGAGAGATCCTCCATTCCGCGATCGAGCTCCGTAAGCGTCGAGAGGTTCTCGATGAGAGCCACATGCGACTCGTCGGACTTCTCGCGTGCAAACTCGACGTCGAACTCGAACGAGAGGTTTCACTCGGACTTCTCGATAGCCGTGGCCAGCGCCAGCTCGAACGACCGCGTGTCCGTGCCGACCTCCGACCCGTTCTCGATCCGAAATCTCGATTTCGTTTCGTTCTCGTTGCCCACGCGTGCCGACTCCAGCGAGAGATTCTCCGCCCCGACCTCGGACAGATGCTCCGAGGAACATTACTCGGACATGTTCTCCACGCGAAACTCGGACTTCTCCACGCGCAACTCCACCGACTTCAGGACGCAATCCGAGGAGGAACGGTTCTCCGACGACTCGCTGGAGGAGCTTCTGCCTCCGCCGCCGCCGATCAGCAAGAGGCACTCGATCGCCTGGGAGGTGTCTCTGGAAGACGATCCCCTGTACGCCCCGGGAAGCACCAAAGTGATCGGCAGGAGGCGACGCAAGAGCAGCGACGTCTCCAGTAAGTAATTCTATATTTCGATTCTAAATAACATACATTGGTGGTACGATTTCTGAATTCCACGTAATATACAGAGTAGTTTTAGCCCTATTACTGCACAATAGGGTGGTCCTTGGACCTTTACTCTTAGTCAACAATTTTTTTCAGAATCTTGACTCCTCCAAATTATTCCATTTTGGAGAAAAGTATTTTCTACAAAAAATCAATTGGATAACAGAAAGACGTGCCACAACGGCTTTGTTTATGTAAAAAAATTAAATTTCATTGAAAGTGGAAAAATTCAGGTCAATTTAGACTAAAATCTATTGTAACGGAAACAAATTATTTATTAAAAATTACAAGAATTTGTTTAAATAGTAAAAGTTGTTAAATTCGTCTGGACGTCGCCTACAATACTATGGAGTTAAAAATATCTAGTTCCATTTAAAAATATAACAGTGACCTTAATTTTTATATTGAAAGTTAATTTGTTTTTAAATTTGAGCAACTCTAATTTCTTGTCCCTGTATACTACAACTTGCATCTGCTATCTTTTAAAAAATAATGTCCAAGATTGTAAGGTCCCCTCGTAAGTTTGGTGTCACGATGTTTCCAGGCGTCGGATCCGCGTCGAAGCTCCGTGACTTTGACGACTGGCAGGATCAACGGCTCTCTACCACCGACGACGACCTGGTGTCCCCGTACTCGGACTCCTCGACGAACGACCTCGATCAAATACGGCCGCAGGACTTGACGAAGAACGGCACCTACGTGATACGACGCGGCCGGAAGAAGGAGCGGGTAGGATTGCCGAAAGCGCCCACGAAAACCAGAAGTTTGTCGTTCGAGAACGGCGAGGAGAATCGATTGTCGGACGTGAAACGATACTCGAGCACGTTCGACAACATCCGAAGCTTGCTCAGGGAAGGGAAACTGGAGCCGATGAACGAGCCACCGGCGGAATTCGCGGCCCCCGTTCCGCCCGACCTGGTGAGGGTCGTGTCGCTTCCGGCCATCAACGACGAGGCCGGAAATCGCGGACAGTTGGAGGTGACGGTGGAGGAGGAGGAGACGTCGGACGTATCGGACAAGGATAAGACGCGGGAGGACGTTCAGCTGGTTCGAGTGTCGCCCGTAGTCCCGGCCACGGTCTCCGTGTCGTTCTCGGTGCCATTATCGCCGTCCACCGTGGAGCAACGTCGGGCGAACGTCGACCAGGACAGAGCCAACGAATGCAACGGAGTTTCTCTTTCGTTTTCGAAATCCGGCTCGAACAGTTCCGGCCACGTCGTGGGCGGCGTCGGCGGGAAGATCGTCGAGGAACCGAGCGGCGTACCGAGGAAGTCGCCGAGCACGAATACGAATGCGAATTCGAATCCGAGCGTTGGGAACGATCGATTGGTGTCGAAGATCCCGGTGAATTTGTTGATCGAGGACCAGATCGTGAAGAAGGCTCTGAAGGAGAACCGTCGACAACTCGAGAAAGTCAGCGACGCCATCAAGGAGATCGAGAGCGTGAAGAACAGCGAATCGTACTCGGAGAGCAAACGATGGAGAAACGGCGACGCGAAACTGATGGGTAAGAGGAACAGCCTCGAGAACGAACCCCACGAACGAAAGATACTCGACGGCCTAGCGGAATCGCGCCCGAGGAAACGCCACGATTCGGACGTAGACTCCGACGCATCGAAAACCAGCCCGGAGACGGACTTTGACGGCAGAAGAACAAACGGTACCGACGGCGTTTACTCGTCGGGTAGGAGATCGCGGCAGAATGGCGTCGAGAGCCACAAGAACGATCAGAAACAGATCGAGAACGTGATCGACGCTATTCTAGAGGATTCGAAGAATCCGGAATTTCAGGTGAGGAATTGAAAGTCTATAACCCTCGAGTGTACTCTCAATCTCGACTGAATTATTTTATTTTATATTTATTATTCTCCTTTAAAGCATTTAAAAAAGTGAACTAATGGAGGATTACATAAATCTTCGAATAATTACATTCACGTATATTAAATAACTATTAGATTAAACTTGCAGAGGGCCGCAGCGGTACCAATAATCCGCTTAAAGGGGGAGACTAATGTAAAATGGTAAAATGAGAAGCGATATTTCACAATTTTTTTACAGCATAAGGATTTGATGAAATTTTTCGCCACTTTCTACATATATTTTTTAGCATTTCAAGATTGAAATACTTTTTTTCCTTACGTTTCATCGACATTTTGGATGGTGTTGATCGGAGTGCGGTCTAGCATTTTTTTCCTTAATTCTAGAATAAAAAATCGAACGACAGTTTGTTTATAATAGTACTATGCATCGTATGAACTCGATATATCACTTCCCGGATAAATAATTACATATTTTATATTCTTTAGAAGATGTAGAATCATATCTTGTTCAAATTTTACGTTGGCAGCACGCTCCAAAATCGGTCTATTTTTATCACCTGAAATAACTTGGTTGTTTTTGATAATAAAAAAAAATGTTTCGGCGCATGAAGGATATTGAAAAGTCAACTTTGTGTGTTTTTTAAATGGAAACATGTATTTTTTTAACGCATTAATCGATTCAGTTATTCTTCACAGAAATGTAGTTCATCTGAAGTCAGTACTTTCGCGTTTAGAATACTGTTCTATCGTCTGATCTCCGTATAATAATTATCTCTCGATTTATATTTTACACAAAAACTATGCTTGAGTTTCTATTTGCTTTCAAAATCATAAGTGGGAGAAATATTTCTCTCGAATTGGTAATATCAGGCATCATGTAATTTCGCAACAAGAACCTCAATATTATTTGCAATGTCAACTCTTCCAAAAGTGTGAGAGGAGTACCAGACTAAAATTTTGCACATGCAGGTCTGTTTTGATTACATTTTATAAAGCGTGGCCCAATAATCGTATCGTTGAAAATAACCAAACGTTTGCCCTCCACTTGCGTTGTTGATCCATCGCGATGAAGCAACGAGGTTCTATATCACGCCAATAATGTACATTTTAAAAAGTGCAAACAACCGAAGCATTGTTTGGAATGGAAAGCAAAATATAAAAGAAATTTGGAAAGGGCAATTGTTGCATCTGGAAATAACACCAAATGTAATCGATTCGATAGCCAAACAATTTTTAAAAACGAACTTTTAAATGTTTGTTTAACTCGAGAAGCGACTGATAGAAATAACTTGCAAGTGTAAATATTTTCCAAGACATTTCTTAAGATTTTTTTACGGAATCTATTAACACGTTGCCAAACAAAACCCCTAAAATTGTTCACGAAAACGAAACTTTGTCTTTAGACAATTGGAAACTAGCATATTCTATGTCCTATCTAGATTTTTCTTCTCTAGCATGTAATCTTGAAGATTAATTTATTTGATAATTTATTTCTTCGATGAAAAATTATGTCACCCATATATGGCAGAGTGTTGATGGATTGAAATATTTGTTGAATTATCGCGATCGTTCGAACCTACAACGATGGTCCATGACGATCGATGGGTAAATGGTTACAGGTAAGCGTGGAGGTTCTCGAGTTCCCTCCGTTACCACCTTCCCCCGTGGAGGAGGCCGACGAGGAGAGCTCAGACGTCGGCCAAAGCGCCGCGATCACCACGAAACCGAAAGCTCACAACAGCAACCGGACGATGGAATACAGACCCAGGGTGCCACCGCATCGCGGACCAGCCAGTCTTTCCTCGGATTCCAAGGATCATCAAACGTCTCTGAACACCAGATCCATGGACGCTGGATTCTCTCGGGGTAGACGCACGCCCGTCACCAGCAATTCCAGACGAGAGGTGGGTTTTCCAACCGGCTTTTCTTTCATTGTTCGCTGGTATACCTTCGGGTAGAGAAAAGAATTTCGCTTTTCGTGCAGCGTACATCAAAACACGCGAACAGTGCCGTAGAACAGAAACATTGGCAGACAGAAATAATAATTTTATTTTTCCAACATTTATTTGAATTTTCTTAATTATCAAAAGATATAATAATCGCGCGTTTTTTCATTCCAAAATTGAGAGGTATTTATATTATATTTACGAAGGTAGTTTATAATTTGTACGATACACTAGCTTCTAATTAGACGCGACAGTCGACTGATTTTTTAGCTGTGCACGCGTACTTATTCTATCTCTATTATTGTTTATGCGAAATAACGATCGCGTAGCGTTTCACGCTTTTAAGGCATCGCCACTGTCCGGTGCTAGGTCCGGTTTTAGGGAAACTCCCCCTACGAGTCGGGGGCCTGGTATCATCTGTTGGCTTTCAACAAGTCGTTTCGCGCGTCTGGTATCGGATGCGGTCTGGGAGGGGGGGTCTGTCTCTGGCGTAGGAGTTTTTCTGTTTCGCCGCATAGTTCCATCCTACCGCGAGGAACGCGTTTGCGCGCGCCAGGATTCCTCGACGTATCGGATTCAGCCAACAGCGTTGAAAAAAAATAAGAGAACGGGCACGGGGGATGCGGAGAAAACAAATGAAAAGAGTAGAATGGAGGATGAAAGCGGAGGATTGCTTCCCATCGTTTTGTCGCGCGTGACGTGCAGCCTCTAACGTGTACTCGTATCGCGTATCTACCCCTCCGCGAAGAGCTGCTGCTGGTCGCCCCCGCGAGGGAGGAATACAGGGGACGCACGACTGGTTAAGAGTAGAACAAAAAGGGCGTCCCTGAACGAAGGACTACGGCGAACTCGCGCGATAAAGAAAATATAACCTGCTCGTCTCTTTCTCCGATAGAGTAATGTCCTACCAATCGCGTTGCGTACCTCTCAACACGAGCAATTTCTTATTTTCCATTAATTTTCTAATCTTGCGATATCAACGACCGCGCGAACGGCGCAGAAAAATAAATATGAAGAAACTTAGTGGACTCTGAAAGTTTAAATTCACATTTAACGTTACAGAACTCGTGAATATTATTCGTTAGAAACTCGATTAATGATCAGAAGAGCCTTTTAACAAGATTAAAATATCGCGATAAATATTTTTTCTCGCTCACACTCGTATCGATGTGCTTTTATCCCGAGCGAGGTTACAGCCACCCCCAGGGATCCAAGAACCCCGGTTTGAGAAACGCTGATCCAGAGGTTAATACGCGTACGCGGTATAAATCCGCGTAAACGACATTCCGAGATAAAGCTGACGAATACTCGAAACGGGAAGTAAAAACGGAAACGGATTCGAGCCGGGGTAGCGCCGCGTACCTGTACGTATGCTCGTATCACGTATCCTAGGTTCGTTGGGACTCGTTTGGTATTCAAGTGTTCCGCGGTGCGACGCACGAACACATCCACGGCGTCCCTTTCGGGGTTTCAGTTTCAAAAGTATTCGGTTCGTTCGAAAGAGCGGTTACGGTACAAACGGATCTGGAATACCCTCGTTGTTGGAATTTTTCCAGTCTCGCCGGCGCTGTCGTGCCCCCGACGACGGTGACGCCGACGACCGACGCCATTGCATAGAAATTACCCTCGAAGATTGGACAGGTCGTTGAAAGCAGAGACCCTCGGTGAAATCTTAAAATCATTTTTGTCAATGGCGAGTCCGGGTGCCCCGACAATGCACAGTGGACCAGAAAAGTATTGACACGCTCTCGCCTGTATTAGCTTTGGTAGAACTGGTTAGGGGAAGCTCCCCTAACGGTGGACATTCGACGTTTGCTTTGGGTAAATAGAAACATACAAGAGATTCATTTATACGATTAAAATTATTGAAACAAAACAATGTTATTATAATTTTGAAACGAAAACAACATTGATACGTTATTTTTAGACGTCGATAAGTGGCTAGTAAAGTGATATAAAAGCATTTTAGGATGTCAGTGAAAACTTCGTGCGTCTTCTAAGTAGACTGCCCGAAATGATTTTAGCGTGTTTGGTTTTCTTTGCCTTCGGATGTACCCTAGAAATTTGTTCTGAATACTTTCAAGCAGCTTAGTATGACATAGTTGCAAAGGGTTCCGAATCTGGGGTGCATAATCAACATGCGGAAGAACTAATGAGGTATGCAAAGTTTTGAAAGTCTGAGGGCGATTAAAATCAGCAGAGTGTCGGATAATAAAGCTGCAGAGCTTTAGAAGCAGCATTCTTTATACGCTAGAAATATGCTGCAAAGGAGACAGTCGAGTAACAGTGATTTCTAGGTCACGTGCTTCCACTCGCACATCCAATTCGCTGTCGTTAATTAAATGTGAAATTTTAATTACGCTTTTCTTTCGACGTTGAACAATAGCGAATTATTCTTACGCCATTCGCTCGAGTTGATTGGGTCGCCCTATATAGCGGTGGTATTTAAAATAGAATCTTTTTTAAATATCGGAAATACAGAAACTTAATTATATATTTATTACAGTATTATTAATAAATGTAAGCATAGTTTAATGTCTTTAAAAAATGATTTGACTAACGTATAATTAAAGGTACGTAGTATTTTTTGTTTATATTGTCATGAAAATATAATTTGATATTTCTGTATTTTCGTCGATGTGCCTGGAACTACTTTAATCGGAAGGCATATGTCATTTGATTATTGATCGACAATCATGATTACTGATTAATCAGTGACTAACGCGAGTCATTAAAACAAATATTATCATAACTGATTAACTCGTTAATGATCACAAAGTGATTACATTTTGTACCACAATCGAATCGAAACGTTAATAACGAGATTCAACAGTTTCTTATAAATACATGTTTATTACATTAGCTATATTAATGGGCGAATTAATTAATTTTGAAATGGAAACCAGCGTAACACGAGACGAGTGAAGAAATGTAATTACCCCCTAGTACAGATTGCATTTCAAACATTCCATCCGGCAACAAAAGATTCGATATAATTAGTATAAACGTTAATGTATAAATTGTATACATTATTGGTCTCGTTTAAATAAAACTTTATCCGAATAAACTTTCATTGGAATATAAACTCATTTCGCATGTGCACCTGAAAAGTTAATTACATTTGAACGGAAAAGTTAATGGTATTTTGAGGTTGCGTTGTGTTTTTTTTATTTTTTCCGAGAATATTTCATTCCTTTAAATACACAACTATCACTTCAAAAATTATAAAATAACGTAATTCCATGTCAGTGTAATACTAGCAAAAGTATTTTGCAAATATCTCGTAAACTAAAGCCGAGTGTAGGTTATACTAATAAGAAAAACTTGTTCAGAACATTGAGTTCTACGACATATTTGAAAATCATCGAAATCGGTGAGTAGTCCCCTATTCCATATAAATACCAAATGTTTCACTTTCTATCGCTACGTTTGGCGCTCAAAGCATTGAAAGTAAAAAGAAACCTTTGCAAATTAGCATCCGCTTTACTGTTAAGTCCGTGAAACGCTAGTGGCTCGATTTCGAATCGTTTGTTCGTAGATAACCGTACCGCGATCCTGCAAAGTTTCGAACCACCTTTCAAAAACAGAACTGTTCGAGGTCCCTCTCGCTTGTGTCGGTTTCTCCTAAATAGTTGTGCTTTGCAGCAAAGGCGTCGAGCGATTCGACTCGATTTGGCGGGCCGGTTCTATCGACGGAGCGCAATTAAAGCTAGTCGTCGAGACGTCTGCGAAGCATTCTTCAAACCTATTCGGTTTGACGGGTTAGTGTCGGTCGACCGCTCATCGACGCGGCACAACCGTCTCGAGACGGTTCGTATTGGCTCGATAAACGCCGGCTGTTCTCCCACCTCCGCCTTCCTACCACTCGTCTTTCTTCCTCTTACTGGTCATTACTCGCCGGGAAGTTTATTCGATTTTTCGCGCCGTGGTAATTGCTCGATGGTAACTTATCCGCTTGCCTCGCCTGCTTCTGCATCGTTAACGCCAACGCATTCACGTCACTGTCTAAATACCAATTCTCGTGCGATACAGAAATTACCAGACTGCTTCGATACCTCTTCTGTACTTTCTGGATTGTAAAGAAACGAAGTTGTAGCGACACCTCTCGTACTCGCCGCCAGAGGGCTACGCTCTTGTCTCTCTCGCAAGCACTCGTCTGACTCTTGGTCCAAAACCTATATGGTCCAAAAACTATGTAACTATAGCTCTTTTGTACTTTCTGGATTGTAAAGAAAGAAAGTTGTAGCGACACCTCTCGTACTCACCGCCAGAGGGCTACGCTCTTCTCTCTCTCGCAAGCACTCGACTGACTCTTGGTCCAAAACCTATATGGTCCAAAAACTATATAACTATAGCTCTTTTGTACTTTCTGGATTGTAAAGAAAGAAAGTTGTAGCGACACCTCTCGTACTCGCCGTCAGAGGGCTACGCTCTTGTCTCTCTCGCAAGCACTCGACCGACTCTTGGTCCAAAAACTATATTTAAACACTTTGCTGACTGGTTACTTTGTGCCAAAACTGTCCCTTGTGTATAACAACGACAAAATTAGTCACTTTATGAATAAACGTGTGACAATAGAACAGGTTTATTTCTCATTCGTTGCGACCATTGACGATATTCGTTAATTGAGATGGCTTTGATGACAGTCGTGACGCGGATGACGTTTTTCCGTTCAATAAACTTCAATCATTTGCGCCGGAAAAGACGAGATTCGGTCGGAACGAACCGGGTGTGTGTATTTCGAAACCAGACGTGGTTTTCGACGGAACGGAGAAAATTTCCGAGCCATTGACGTTTGCATTTTTCACGGCGAATAGTAGAGTCGCGGAAAAAGGCGGGATTGCGGAAAACGGTAGGAGAAGGACGCGATGGTTCGATCGATGGGTACGTATCGGTGTCGCAAATATTGGCAATTTTGTTTCAACAATCGGTTCTTGAGATCGTCAGCCGTTGTTCGAGAGCAAAATGAAAGCTGAAATCGTATCCGTGAAGCCGGTAGAGATTGGTTCGATTTTTCGTAGAATTTTAACAGCCTCGGCTCGCAACATCGGGACAGAACGGTACCGCGAAACAGAGGGAAAAAATATCGTCGATTCGATAAACGTTATTGTAAAAGAACACGTTCGACAGACAATACGATTTAATCGGAAACCGTCTGGTATACGAAATATAAAACGGACGAAGAGTAAGGGTCCAATTAATGGTTACAAGGTAACCAAGAAGAGACGTTTCGAGAACTTTCAACTAAAGAGAAACGGACCGTAACGCATTGTTATCTTGTCGTCCAATTTGCGTTCGTTGAAGAAGCTCGATAATTAATCTCCCGGGAAGAAAGATGAATTCCGTCATAGGATCCTGAAGTTATTCTTACTTTTATTATTGTTATGAACGAAAGATTAAAAGTTAAATTATTCCGCGAACGATTCGAACGTTTTCGAAACAATAACGCCATGCATTGAGCATTTACATGCACTTCTGAAACACTCTCTGTAATATTTAACGACTTTCTCGCTAAATAAAAAGTAAATGTACCTAAAAGAATCGACCGGGACGATAGGACGAGGTTCGACGAATAAAATTGTCATACAATTTAACCCAAATTATTTTACTAACGAGCATTTCAGCAGGACGTCGACAAATGATGAATGTTCCAAACTTCGCGAGTCTCGATGGTTCGTTTTACCATCGTTTACCAATCGCCTATCGTGATTCTCCGTTTATAATTATCGACGTCTCGTTGTTGTTGTATCTAACCGTTTGTTCGTTTGCAGCAAATACCCGTGGAACGACGAACCCTTCCCACGGATCTGCCTGGACCATCGCGACGACGACCGTTCACCAAGCGACACTCGCCTTCGGCGGAACCATGCTCCACCGGTGGAAACGGCAGCGGCTGTAGTGGCAGCGTCGCTGGAAACGGAACTAGCAACGGTGCTTGTAGCGGTGGCAGTGGAACCACCGGTAACGTGTCGACTGGTTCCGGAATGCAGACCTCCTGCTCGCTCCCCGAAACTCCAGTCTTCGCCAGAGGAAGCGACATCCCCAGGACACCACAGCATGCGAGCAATCCGACGCAAACGCGTCGCCAACCTGGTTGGTACGCCCCAACCACGGCTACCACTGGGTAAGATCACAGAGGACTCGTCTTGGATCTAATATTTGATAGTCCCAACGACCCGGGTTCTGACAGTTGATACTGATCGAGACTGACACGACACACTGATATTGCGTGTCCTTTGACTCCTAGAAAAGCTACTTGCAATGGAGAACAATCTGAAAACCTCACCTAGTATTGACTATCATCTTGGATTGCAACTGTTGAAAAATTTGTTGAAAATAGTAAGAGAAATGATAATTCGCATAGTCCAAACGAGTATAGCAATGGATTAGCCATCGACGAATTCGTATTTTATAAGAGAATATATGAATAAAAAGAAATAACGACGTTACTGCATTCGGAATAAAGTTCAAATCGAGGCGCTTTGAAAGTGATGTCACGCGCATGCGCGAACATGGCGACGCATCGTACACGTTCCCGCTTTAATCACGATCGCGTCTGATGTTCATTCAGTCTCGTGACAGTGATCGCATTAGTACTTACCTTTGCTACGGTTCAGTATTTCTCAAGGGTAAATTATAAAGTTATTGACACGTTATTATAATCGTAATTAACCTACGGAAATGCTCTTAAAAGAAACAAATACAACAATAAACTGTCGACTGTTTTCTGTATGTTAAAGTTAACTCTTTCGCTACAAAGGATTATTTTGGAAATACATTTATTTGAAGTAATGTTTTATTTAGAGAATGATTTTCAAAATAATAATTGTTGAGTAGAAGTATCAAAAAAGTTAAATGCCAAAACGAAATAAACGTATTCCTAGAGGACAATGGGACCATAGTTACACACAGAATATTTAACAATGTTTTCTCATTGAACATTTTTTAAAAGTAAAAGCAACGTCAGAAAGGTCAAAAAAAGAAAGAAATGTTATATAAAGTATATGAATAAGCACTTTGTTTTAGAGTTAGAAACAAATATTGAACAAATAGAATAAGTAACATGTTTTCTGCCACAGCACATAGGATGTTGATTGGCTTTATTTGGTCCACATAGTGAAATGTTTTTTATCATCTAAGAAAGAATTACAAACTATATTCTATGTTGTACTATTCTTAAAATCTCTTTTCAAAATGATATCCTTCTGCTTTGGCACACCAAAGATTCTTCATTTGCCATCACTGCTGTAAATACGATTCTTAATTATTTACTTTTAATCACTGCAAACACTGGGGTCCTTGTTACGAAAACTATCATCTATCGTTTAAAGGAGATTTCTACAATATTTTTAATTCCAAAAAAGGAAACTTGAAAGATGCGTTAGCTCCTTTGTACTTGTACTCTTCAATTGTGCATACAATATAATGGAACTTTTGGTAGTATCTGCCATAGCGAAAGAGTTAACCATGGACTGGTTATAGATATAGGTTATAGGTTATTTTTTGCTTTATTAAGTAAAAGTAATGCAATTTATTAAAGCAAGTTACACACAGAGATGTGGTTAACATATAACATATTTAACATATTTAAGTCAGGCAAAAACGACGTGGCAGTAAACTTATTAATGAGAAATATTTCGTGCAAGCAGATATCGAAGAAATAATCCGGGACTGGAGCAGGCGATAATCGGTACGGAGTTGCTGAGATTGGCTGGTGGACCGAATCGCGGATGGTACCCCACGAGGAAAGCGAATCAACCACGTCCAGCGTCGATCGAACATTTGGAACGGTTGAACAACGCGTACGACGCACGGTTAGCAGGCACCGGGGACCAGAGAAAACCGTTGACTTTGCCCACGAACATCACACCGAACAAATACTTCGGCCAAAGTAAGCACAGCTCCGCCTCCAGCACTCGCGAGGCGCTACGGAGGGTCACTAGCTTGCTCATCAAGAAAGGTAAGCGCTGGAATTTGCGCTATTACGAGGGCCCGCGGTCGCAACAGCGAACGCGATCGCGATCGCGGCCTCTGGAAGACGCGATGTGCCTCGCCAGGCCAGCTCGGTTACGAGCGAGCCATGTTTGTTTTGCGAACGACATTTTCTGGTCCTGTCGGAGCACGATATTCCGCTGAAATATTTACCCACGCACGATGCAAATAATGCAAGCAACGCGAAGTAAACGTGAACCAAGAAGTGGCATTTCGCAACCCAAACATGCTCGCAAACCGAGCATTGCCGCGAAGCGGTTTTAAAAATGACGATCGATAAAATTGTTTCGCCGATTCGATGTAACCTAACCCTCTATTGTATAATACGGTAGATAGGAAACACCATAAAAATAATCCTCTGTGAAATTCATCGAAGAAAAGTTGTAGAATTTCCGTGTGATGTTTACTTATAAAATCGTCTAATATTTCCGTAGATTCAGCCACTTGTCGTTTAGCATTATTGAATTCATAAATATATAAGTAACCTAGAAATAATTTATTTCTACGTAAGATAAAATAAGATTCATGCAATAGAGGCTGAAGTATCCCGTCTAAGTTTGTCGGGTATCGCTTTCCACGCAAGCACGATTCTCAACGAACAGTAAAATTTTGTACGAGCGCAAAGTAAAGCTTCGTCTCCCTTTGTTTCTGACACGCGTTTCTTTTATGGTTGAAACGGGTCGTTTCAATCGTGGAAATCGAATCGCTGATCCCCTATCGTGTCGTCATTTAAAAAACCATCCGCATCGAGTTTTCGGGCGGCAACGACCTTTACGGATAACCACCTGTAATCTCTCGTAACGTAACGCACGTAAAATTTCTCCGACTTGTTTCCTGCGTGACCTTTCGTGGCACTTGAGCGCCACCAAGTTGATTCTGGCTATCGTACTCCTTGGGTAGCGGATCTGTTTGAATATTTGTATGGTTTTCTATTGACTTGTTCGATGTTTTTCCATAAAATCGTAAGAAAGAAACTGCTACAGTCTGTCAAACATAATTTTTACCGACCCGAGACGAAAATCAGTTTCTTTCCTACGACGTTCCTTTATGCAAACATTTGCGCAAGTTATTTTTCTCTTATCGCTCTAATAAGCTACAATCATTAGTTTTGTTTACACGAGGTGTCTTCTGTTGCTATTTTAAAATGGCTTGGCAAGCTTGTAGAGCAATTTGAAATTCAAAAAACGGGCCCGCTAGAATTCTTTACGTGCAACCGTAATCGTGAGTTGCGATCGTGAGCCATAGTTGTCGAGGATCCAATGTCAGACAGTATCCTTGCAAAAGACCTAGAAGCCATAAAATTTAAATGATATTAATTTCTCAAAATGGCGTTAGTAGTTGTCGCCATGTACGCGTAAAAAATGGATAATATTGACGTTCGTGGTGCTGCATATAGATGGCGTCGCGATTCACGGGTACCGAGCCGTTTGAAAATGCAGCGACGAACTTTCTTGTATCGTATCGCGACGAACATTTAAAGAACATACGACGCACAAGAGGTATTCGAAAGAATCTTTAGGCCGGTTTTTTCAGATATCGATGCGAAAGAAACGAAAAAGTTTTATCTTTACGAGAGGTGGCGGTCCCTCGCGACAACGAAGGTCAGTTTCCGTCTAGCCACGTGTTACCTCTTGCCTGTGCAGTGTCGCCACCTGGCGCAACTACTGCAACTATGTATTTGTTCATACCACCGAAGTAACCGACCTTGAAACCTCAACGAACGACGCGAGAAGTATAGAGAAACAAGACCTCCTCCGCGTTACACACCGCAGCTCGTTCCGTACATTTCCACGCGCCGCCATTCGCTTCCGTTGCTTCCTCCTCCGAACGAGCAACTCATCGCTCTCAGTTTCCTTCGAAGCATTCCTAAAATATAGTCCTTCGTTCTCGACTTTTAACAAAGTTGCTATTATTTCTTTCGTCGTTACAGGACGAACGCGACCCACTCCCCCGTCCATCGATTATTCGAGTCTTGTAACGCGGACGAAATGTGTGCGCGGTGCTCTTCTCCTTTCGAATAGCGCAACGTCGCACCGCCGCGGCGGTCAGGGCAGTCGAAGAACCGGTATACATACTGAGAAAGATAAACGTTGAACGTTCGCTAGAAAACCAGCGACATCGGAGGACCGAAACCTCGTTTAGACTAGACGGTGGAATGCTTTACGATTTTTCGTGCGAGGAACACGTTTATGTTATCGATTGGCCATCGAGCGAGAAAAAAAAAAAAATTCACTCCCCGATTCTATACGTATTCCGGCCGAAGGAACGCTTATCGATCGTTCGCAACGACCACCGTTAATTTCGCGAAGCTATGCGAGCGAACGATTCGCGTCGGTGGAGAAGACGGCGCGGCGCGACCGTGCGCTTGGATCAATACTTATCCGCGCGTAGAGACAGCGTCGTTCGCTCTAGCTGCTCCGTCGCTTCCTGGGATTTCACGGGATCGCCGACTAGATTCGATTCGATTCGCGAAATCGTCGCATCGACGTTTGATCACCGATAAAGATCGGCTGTCGATTTACGTGTACGTTCTGTCGGCGAAACGCTATCGCGTGGCATTCGCGTTTCTTTTTGTTCTTTCGTTCGACCGATCGAGCGAACGAAACGTGAGGACAATGCGCGCGCGACCCTGCGCGTCGAGCCTTATCGCTGTCGGGTTATTTATAGAACGGTGCTGTATCGATGCGAAAAAATGAGCTTTCGCGCGACAGCACGACGCACGTCCTTAAGACTTTTTTCTGATCGTGTTCCCATCGATCTTCGAGCTCCTCGATCCCCGATCCTACGAAACAGCGACGATACAGTGCGAAAGTAGCGCAATCGTGCGGTTTAGCGTCGTATCGCTTACGAAGATAGGGTGACGATAAACGATAGGAAAAGGTGGACCGAAACGCCTTCGAAAGCGACGCACGTTACGCGACGAGGGCGCAAGCGCGAGATGGCTCTTCGCGGACTCGGTCGGACTCGGTTCGATTCGGGTCCCGCGTTCCGTTCGGACGAGCGCCGCTCGTCGAAAGGAAAAGCCCGAACGGAAAAGTCGACGTTCGGAACGTGGATGTTAAAAATAATCGATCGAATGGACGAACGATGAAAGGGAGAGGGATGGAGGGGGAGTCGAAGGGACGAACCGACGGTGCTGAATCGGCTAAGATGTCGGAGAAAGAGAGAGAGAGTGTGGGTGAATGCGAGGGCGTAGGGGAAATGTATCGTAGTGTCACGAGACGAAGGCGATTGACCAGCTAGGGGATGTTTTCGGGTCGGTTAGTAAGTTGTCGGTTTGGTCGCGGCGGGTTGGTAGCGGAGCAGTGACGTGGGAAGCCGGAAGGGGTGACTAGCTCGTCGCACACAAGGGCGGGAGGGGGTGGCCTGGCAATCGTTACTCCCGTCTGCTAGTCCGTCTAGCAAACTAGCAACCCTCCAGCCGACCGAACGCGCCGCCCCTACCAAAGCCGGTTGCATCACGGTCGATCGTTCACCGCAAGAGTCTCACGACCCGTTGGAAAATACCGGACTACGTTTACCGTACTTTACGAATTCTCTTATCCCAGCCGCCCGGTTTTATCATTTCCCTCCAACGGGAACCAACGCCCGCATCCCTCCTCCTTTCGTTTTCCCTCTTCTATGCTTTCCCTTTCGACTGGTTCTCTCGCGCTTCGTGCGTCTTCGACGATAAAAAGAAATATCGACCGTGGTCGTTGCTTTCGCCGACACGACTATGAAATCCTGATGGCCTCGCTGGGGTGGGTCGCGTTTCCTTACAACTGGAATCTATGATCCCAGAGAGTTTTCAGTCGTGGTAAATGTAGCCTAAATATGAAACAAACATTCATGCTATTAGGGATACGATCAGTGTGCAATATTTTCCGTATCGAATCACTTTAGAGCATGTTAAACGTCAGCATTTTAGCACTTGTGTCAACATTATGTATTAAAATAAAATACCCAAGCGTTCGGTCTGTTCCTCGCGGTCTAATATTTCCAGTCGTAATTGACCTTTAACGGCCTTGAATACCTTCGAACCGTTATTGTACGCATCTTGAAAATCTCGTGTATAAGATATATAAACAAACATATTGTATTTGGAATAACAGAGTTGACCTTCATATCGACGCGCGTTACGTAAAGTAGCACGTTTCAGTTTCCCAAGTAAAATACACGTTTCATCGTTTCTTACGAACATTATCGCGTTTACTTTTCCGCCGTGAAACCTAACGTACTGCACCGTTTCGTAACGAAGAGCAGCGTATTCATCAAACAATTAAATCAAAAGTAAATTTGTTATTTGTGTATCCTATTTTAAGTGTCTCGCCCTGTATAGACATTCTAGGTTGACTCCCAGCAGGCTACATGTGTTCTTCCATTCTCGATGTATTATGATAATCACTGCTAAGGTCGGTCGTTTGATAGCAGACCTGATTAGGGTATATTTGGACGTGTGTACGTCCCTTGTGCCGCAACGTCTTGCACAATAATTATGGTTTAGTTGGAAAATCTATCTGGTAAAACCAGTAATTAAGTCAGTGGTTGCGTATGATGTAATAAATTATAGACCTTATTAGCAGTGCGATGCATAAAGCAGGAAAACTTTCTTCTCCCCATTATCGTACAATTAAATTCCAGTCTTCGTTATCCCGTATACAATAACGTGCATAAATATCGAGCCACAATGGTATTTTGTAACGACTTCTAACTACGAAATTGTGCAAGGAATTCCTTGACACACAATGTGAATAATAAATTTCTGACTACAGTGTAACGATAGATACCTTGCTATTAGTTATCGAATAGCGCAAATTCGTATAGAAGAGAAGTTGAATCTCCCATTTGAGACCAATTTGGATTATATTTTTTTTCTATTTTTGTTTATAATCACATTATATTTGTGACAAAATACTAATCGTTGCATCCAAGGTGTAGATACGAAGAGGTCGGAGGATTGTAATTAGTCTCGTCATTGCGACTGGTTTCGGCTTATAATTAGCGTCGCGACGTGTCCATCGATAACGATATCCGGTCCGAGTCGAAGTCGTTTCGGTGCCTCGTACTCACGCAGCGAACATTTTTCGTGGGCTACAAACATTCTAGGCGACATATTTCTAATTATAACTGCGTCGTTGCACTTTGTCCGGATTGCGTTACACTATGACGATAGGCGTGCACCGTTGAAACACGCGTATTTACCGGGTGTTCTAAAAAACATTGCGTAGCATTTCTTTAAAAAAATACGATACGATAATCATTCTTTTTCTTGTCGATAAAGAACAACGATTAACTTTTTATTTTTTATGCGAACAATTGCTAATCATCGGTTTGCAGAATAATTTGTTTTTCGACCAAATTTCTTATCTCGCGACCGTGTCGAGGCAGCACTATTCGCAATACGAGCTGTACGATTTTCACCGTGAATGGCTATGTATACCTGCAGCCGTGTTAAGAAATGGCGGGTGGTCTGAAGTTTGCTTTGCAACGTCACGCGTTTGGCGCAACGCTACGACGTAATCCTACTCTCGTCTCGCGCGATAGCGACGGTGCAGCAATGCGCTTCGTTCGCTGTTCCCAACGTTACGTATTTCCAAATAAAACATTCAACGCCCAAATAATTTTGTCAACCAAATATATACGCAAATGGTAAATATTACAATTACGGTCGAGTTTTTGAAATTGAGTAAAGGTCTTGAGTATTTTGCCGTTCGAGTTTTACTGAAACTACAGGCGGACATTTTAAATTAATTTTACTTCAATTTAATAAATAGTTACGTACGTGTTAATGAAATGAATGAAAACGTGTTTCTAAAGAATTTACCGACGTGCTACGGTTCTCGTTTCGAGCGGGGGTGACGAACTGGCGACCCGCAGGCCACATTTACTTGACCAGCAGAGCCATAAAGAAGCCAAACTCCTCCACGATCGTTTGACTCCTCGATGCCCTCGCGCTCCTCGACTCCCACAGAAAAATCAGTGGAACGAATGGTGGGTAACATGCTGATAGTGGGAGATCCGGTTAACCGAGGATGAAATTTGTGTGGCCCGTGGCGGGTAAGAAGCTCGTCAGCCCCGATTTAGAGCAAGATACAACGCTCGTAGCGGGAGCATCGTGTCGAACGAATCCGTTTCGCGTTTCGAACAATCGATGACTCCGTGACGCGTTTGAGTTTCACTTTCACGGTCACGGGGGTAGGAAAAAGTGTTCTCGCGATCCACGAAAAACGTGGATGGCGCGCGCGTCCCTCGCTAACGGTCGCTGGCTCGGGGTCCGCGACGCGACCGTTAGAGAGGGAGATGTACTATTCCGAGAATCGTCGTGCATATTCTCTATCGCGGTCGTGCATCGCTTCCACATTTCGTATCAGCGCACTCAACTATCTTCGAAACAAAAGAAACTCGATTTGGACTCGACTTATCGCGCGGACGGAAATGGTTGCTTATCTACGAAAGAACGAAGACGTCGAGAAACGGGAAGAAAGACATTCCTCGCGTTGGAAACTTGGTAATTTATGAAATAAAAAGTTTCTTTCTTGTGTAACACTTTTCAAAATTTTGTTATAAACTTTCCCGAAGTTTAAATTGTTAAAAACTTTGCGCTCTTTGTTTATGGTTTAAAACATGCTTATAAAAAACCTATATTTTGATATTTTATAATAAGTAATTAAAACAATTAGTTTCTCTTAAAATCTAATAATGTTACGTCCACAAGTGCTATATTTAATCAGAAAATCATCTGAAAAATTAAGTATGTATAGATTTCGAAGCTTTGGAGTGTTGCTAGTTTACAAAAAAAAAAATTCGATTTTGACCATGAATCATCGTTTCTGTGAGCCGTATCACAGAGTCCTTAACGATTGAGACACGTTTCGATAAATTGAATGTATCGAGGAGAGATTGATCGCTAATCAATTCTCGAAAATGAAATTCAGACGATGGTTTAGCTACCGTTGTAAAGGCCGTGCACCGGTTGTTCCAGGAACTTATTGATTTATTCGAGGGTGAACAATCACTCCCTAACAACGAACGTCGGAGCACACGCGTCATTGTTCTCGACCGCTCTCGCTATCTTCAAACCCTAGTGCAGCGCGCGCGGAGCTGGCTTTGCAAAATCGTGCACGATGCCTCGTCCATTGCGGGCCGATCTTCGTCGTTGACACGTTTTCCGTTCGATTCTACGAATTCGTTTCGTTAACGAGCCGACACCGCCGCGATACGTTCAACCAAACGATAACACATGTTTTTACATGTCGGTGATTCTATCGATCGGGCCCTTCGTGAATCGCTGCGAGGAGGGCAATCGTTGTCGTGCAATGGCGCTGAATAGAAAGCCTGCAGTGGGTCACCAAAGTAATCGAAAGCTTTCGAACTACGTGTTCGATAATTAAAATAATTACATTACGATCTTTTTAAACATTTCTGAAAGGGGAGCTTCCACTATGCAACTTTTTTGTCTCGCGATTTTAAGGATAATTATTTAGAATAAGGGGCATTTAAATGTGTTGTAGTACTCAACGTTTTGTTTCTGAGATATTTACAAAACTTGTTCAGAATGTTCTATAACGTATTTAAGAATCATCGAAATCGGTGACGTGTCCCCTATCCAAAATAATCACCGTATATGTTCCTAAGTTATAAAATTGAAATTCGAAGTATTAACGAAATCATAGGAATTGAAATTTAATTTTATGTTTAATAATTAAAAATAACGAAACGTGAAATTCGAAGGAAATGTAGCTTGGAGGTTTCGATCGCCGAACAGAACAGACATAATGCAAGACACGTTCGCTGTTGCAATGTCTCGCTCGCTCTCTCGCATTCGCTTTCCTCGTCAGATAGTACACGTAGTGCTTTGCATTCGCTTGAGATTGAAATAGCTGCATATCCCTTTTTCAAGCGATCTCGAATTTTGTCACTTGAAGGCGGGATTTACTTGCCTTCGTTGTTTATTTAATTGTTCGTTTAAATGAAATCGAAAAGCTGTTACGTTCTTTAAAAACTGTTTGCAATATTACATAAAAAATATGACGAATGTTTGAACGAATCTCTCTCTTCTATTGTGATATATTCGTGCATAGGCGTCTCTGTAATACTTGCGGAGTTCCTTTTCGTTCCAGATTTTCCTTTCTCTTTACCCTTAAATACCATCGATATTTGCTCGTCGTGGGTTCATTGTTTCCCGTTCAGCGAGAAAAAACGTTGCGAGCAGAATGACTTTTACGCGTACGAGTTTTCAGCGTTCCACTCTCTGCATCGATAAAGATGACGTATTACAACGAACACGACGCGAAACTTGGTCCATTGCTACCGGGAAACGAATGCGTATATTTGGCGAAACAATTATACCAATCTCGTAAAAACTGCAGTGTGCCAAAACGATAGCGTCCTTGACTCCAAGATGCCAAGTGTCGGACCAAAGGATCTGTTTTTTTGCCACTGAAAACCCCAGTCGACCAAAAGTGGACAAAATTCTTATCCAAATAAAAATCTCCAACAACGAATATCAGACAAATAACTGTTTATCTATCGCTCGTTGAGTAAAAATAAAAATGTTAATCATAGATTATTTTACTTTAACTTCCAAAGTTTGTAACGTTGAATTTGGTACACAATCTGGAAAA
Organism: Colletes gigas; assembly: GCF_013123115.1. Taxonomy (NCBI): domain Eukaryota; kingdom Metazoa; phylum Arthropoda; class Insecta; order Hymenoptera; family Colletidae; genus Colletes; species Colletes gigas. Next base: position 53,194 of record NW_025106659.1, on the reverse strand, counting down.
TATCTACCCACACGACGTGTTGGTTTTGGGATAAATATAATTCTTTATGTAAGACACGTGGTAACTGTTTCGTAAGTTTGCTGTCATTTTTTTGTTCTCTTTTCGAGTTAATATATTTGTTTTGGCTTAGACGGTAGGCCATAGTGATTTTTTAAAAGGATAAGTAGAACAAGGAGGACATATATACTATATGCAAAGCTTTAAGTAAATCAGTAAACTATTTTTAAGAACCTATTCTTATTTTTTATTTTAATACCGGTAAAATGGCTGAAATCGTAGAAACCAAGAGACAACTTTTGGTGTCTGCGTTCTAAAATACAGGGTGTTTGGCCACCCCTGGGAAAAATTTTAATGAGGGATTCTAGAGGTCCAAATAAGACGAAAATCAAGAATACCAATTTGTTGATGGAGGCTTCGTTAAAAAGTTATTAACAATTAAATTCAAAAATTTCAAATCGTTCTGGAAAAATTATTTTCGGTTGCGGGTGTCAATTACAATCATTTTTGATCATCAGACATACCCCCGAATTCCTACCCACTTTCTAGAAAAAAATTCGATAAGGTGTGAAATTTTTCGACGGAAAAAAATATTTCAAATCGTTCTAGAAAAATTATTTTCGGTTGCGGGAGTCAATTACAATCATTTTTGGTGAATACATATACCTCCGAAATCCTATCCATTTTCGAGAAAAAAAATCGGGTAGGTACTGAAATTTTTTGGCGAAAAAAAAAATTTCAAATCGTTCTGGAAAAATTATTTTCGGTTGCGGGAGTCAATTACAATCATTTTTGGTGAATACATATACCTCCGAAATCCTATCCATTTTCGAGAAAAAAAATCGAGTATGTGCTGAAATTTTTTGGCGAAAAAAAAATTTTCAAATCGTTTTAAAAAAATTATTTTCGATTGCGGGGATCAATTACAATCAGTTTTGGTCATTAGACATACCCCCGAAATCCTACCCACTTTCTAGAAAAAAATTCGATAAGGTGTGAAATTTTTCGACGGAAAAAAAAAATTTCAAATCGTTCTGGAAAAATTATTTTCGGTTGCGGGCGTCCATTACAATCATTTTTGGTGAATAGACATACCCCCGAAATCCTGCGCATTTTCGAGAAAAAAATTCAGTAAGGCCGGAACTTTGAACGTTAATAACTTTTTAACAAAGCCTCCATCAACAAATTGGTATTCTTGATTTTTGTCTTATTTTAGCCTCTAGAACCCCCCATTAAAATTTTCCCCAGGGGTGGCCGAACACCGTGTATATAAAATCTTTAATTATTAATATTTCGTTTTATAAAAATTTTCTACATGTTTTGTGAATATCAGTATATCTAATACTGATGTACAATATTGTGTAAAATTTATCGACAAGGAAGAAAATCGAAAATACACAATTTATAATCCAGAGAGAGTTATTTACTTCTCTGTACCAAACAAAAGTAAAATTAAGATAAAAGGATCGTTGTATTTGTTATGGCCACGTACGCGTTCGTTTCCATTCTCCAAGCATTTAAAAGCGAGCAACGTCGATTTTCCCCTGAAATACGAAAAAAACCTTGAAAGATGTACGATTCCTAGAGAAGATTCGAAACTCTGTACGCAAAGGGAGCGAGTTTTGTCATTCCATACTACGCTATGCCAGCCGGTGAAACGGGATGGGGTTTATTAATATCTTTCCTGAAATAGGCTCGCGAACGTGGAAGTCACTGGTGGCGGAATAAACTCGCCGGGAATATAATAAAGGTCTTTGGCAAAGTTTATCGTCGCCACCGATCTTGAACGAGGGAAAAAGCCATTGTCCAGTTCTTTGCTATTGCACGTGCCAACGTTGCGCCGGCCATTCTTCTTTCTATCCGTTTGTCGCGTTTCAGTTTATCGGCGTTTGTACAAACTGACACTTAACGCTTTCTCTTCTTTCTCGTTCAGTCTCTTTTATATCTATTCATCTTTGATGTTTCGTCGTTACTAAAGCTTTGTTCGTCAAACTGCGCTGTCTGCTGAACGATCGAGTCGTCGAAATGAAGGAAAAGAAAAACTTGACCAATTTCTCGGTTGCTTTTCGTCGAATCAGAATTTCCTTCATCCAGGCCCGAGATGCACGGTAATTTACATCGAAACGATGCTCGTTGGGACGAATCGCGTGATAGTTACCTGGTTCACAGCAGACGTTCAATCTTTTGTTTGGCAACGTCCCAAAAGGGACTCGCGCGCGCTCGTACGTAACCTTTTAACTGTTGCGTTCGTGCCCCGCAGACTCGATCGTTCTTACCTTTGCATATCGTGCCGGGCGCATTTTTATTGCTTACTTTAATAGCGTTCGTTATCTTTGCTCGCCAGTAGAACATTGTTGGCTGTTCCGTTCGAACCGTCCTTGCCGGCTTTAACGTGGAAACGCCTGTTCCGTGCAACGAACGATCACAATTCGAACCCTTTGCTGTGTTTCAGGAAGCGGAAGCAAGGACAGCAAAAGTGGAAAGGACAACGCGTCGCCGTGCGGTCCCTACGCCGGTGAGTTAATTTTTATTCATCGATTTATTTATCGGACGAGACGAAGACCGTAGAAAAAAGGAAGAGAAATTAATGAGAAAGAAAACGAAAGAGAAAGAACAAAAACGAATTGTAAAAAGCTCGAAAGTTAGTAAGCAGCGTACGTCTCAAAGCCATAATCTAAGGAGGCCCGATTAAATATTAATATAGAATATGTTTGCATATGTTTATCGTTTAAAATTTGAATAGCGAGTCGTCGTGAATTTTCTAAATTAAAAAAATTTAACGTAAACGACAATTTGGTTCGACGAGTCGCGCGTGAATATCGTCGACGTACACCGGGTGTTGAGCAAGTTTTCGTTTCGTTTCGTACTCGGTTCGAACCAACTGTCGCGTGATAGCCTGGAAGGACTCGGTTTCCAGGAGGGAGACACAGCTAATGGATATTTATAAACTTCGGTTGGCCAAGCTGGCGTTAAGAAACGGTCGAAATATTGTCAACGACGACCCACGACCAAGGACCAGAATAAGTTGAATCGCTTCGAACGTATGGTCGGTAGGTTTATGGATGCAACAACGCTAGAAACATATCGCATGACCTTGGCGACGATGATTTTCTCAGTATCCGTTTTAGTCCGATCCTGGCCATTTCCCAGCCAGATGGAACACTTTTTGGAGCAATGCTTCAGATTTTAATAATCTATACATAGTCACAGAAAAATTCGTACCCTTCCTCTTGTTGACTTCGAATGGTCAACTAAGCTTTCAAGACACCATGAATTTTTATTGTGAAAAACGATGTTATCACTGTTTTTTTTTTTATCAGAATCAACAACATACAAAAGAAGTGAAAACGATATAAAGATTGCAAGAATTAAAAAGTACATAAATGTTGTGGGCGTTGACCATGCACAGACATGTATAAAGGAAGTTAGGTTTTAATAGAGGGGGATGATTCATGACGGAGATATTATCCACGTGTTTTAAGGAAAATATAGCGGTAAGCGGACACGAGCTGCTAGGAGATTGAAATAGCAAGGTGCAAGGTATAAAAAGGAAGCAGGGGATTTGGAGTGAAATACAGAAATTGTGTAATCGATGATTAATCATTATAGTTGTCGTAGTTGCTGTTATTGATCGACTGCTACCAAATGTTGGTCCAATGGCGGTTCGTACGGTTACCTGGTCAGTCGTCGGTTCTTAATTACGAACGATCGCTTTACCTTCCAGTCTCTCTGCCAAGTTCTCTGTCTCCGCGACCGAATTTAGTGGACGCGCGTGCACTGCTACGCGTAACATAACTATAGAGTCATAGCGTTCGAAAATACCCGATCCCTCTCCACTGGCGCTAGGGTTTAGTTAGTGTCCGCCTCGCCTTGTGCCTGTATCTAACGGGTCTATTAATATACCCTAATTATTTTTGGAAACTACCGCTTACCGAGACAGCGATGCAGAGATCAAACCCTGTTTACAACGCGAGCGTGTTCCGTCGATCGAGTCGAAACACTTTCCCTCGATAAAATGCTACTACCGAATATTACAATCATTTCACGTAAGTGGATTCAACGTAATTCGTAAACGAGTGGACCTATATCATATTAATGCTACTCTATAAATATTAAAGTAGCCATTTTGTGATTCTGTCGTGATATTCGTTTAAAAATCATTCTTGATAAGTTTTGCTTTTAATCCAGGTAGATAGTGTCATATATTAAAAGTAATATACATTAACGAATACGCATGGCTGCGTCACGTTAATAATAATAGTCCATGAATACCGAAACGGTAATTTCGTGATTTTGCCATAAGATTCGTTTACAAATCATTTTTAACTCGCGAACGGTAATAGCCGACGAGCCATATTTGACGCTCGAGCCGTGCTTTTGCGACCCCCGGTAGTTTCACGTATAATTAAAAATGTTCCGAACAAGGTCGTGTTTGGACTCATTTTTTTGGGAAAAACCTCGCCCAATTTATTGGTAGCATTGTTACGAAGATGCAGTGGAAAATATACAAATTTTAATTTCCATTAGATTAGACTAATTATATACAATGGTATCTGGTTTTTATTTCTTTACCCATATTCAACGTTTAATTTCAACATAACTCCTCTGAAAGTAACTAGAAATTAAGTAGAAAGTTGCACCCTATTATTAAAGATTAAAAGTCGCACGTGATGGATACAAATTCGATAAAATAAATACGTCTGTTGTTTCTGTTATTATCAAATTCGATCGTACGTATCTTATCACTCTCGCCTGGGTCCATCGACCGCTCGAGACCACGGGGTCGTTCACGTCCAATAAATGTAAATAGTGGTGGGGATGATTCCCCGTCGCTCGGATCCTGTGCAAAAATATTCACTTGAAAACGGGCGCTCGAAAACTAGCAGTCGATTCGAAGGTAGAATTTCGACGGTACCGGAAGCATCGAAAGTTCAAGTTCCGGGATAGCCAATAGGAAGCTGCGCGGCAGAGATCAGACACACCCAAGTATCTGCGTCTACTAAACATTGTATAGCCGCACGCTATTGGTATTGATCCGTACGCATCGTTCTCTCGTTCTCACTCGCTTTACATCTCTCCGCGGGTCTGTCTTCCCTCCTTCCTTCCTTCCGTCCGTCCGTCCATCTGTCGTTTCCGCATCCGTTCGTTAGTCTTGGCGAATACCCCGATACGAACTCTGTTACTACAAGGTTCGAACGTTCCTGCATTCCACGGGGAACAGACAAAATCGATCCTGCGAACGATAGACAATAGGACTGGGATCTTTTCCGATCTACATACTGTAATTCCTCGTTTCAAGACCAACAATCGGGACCGCCATATTGCTCTTTAACAAGTTCACTGCCAAATCCAAACCGTATAATATTCTGTAAAAGTAAAACTTTGATTTTAGACTAGTGCAAGCTAACCTAAACTTTGTTTCAGTAGTTATTTTCGTAACATTGTTGACATTCACAAATTCTATTCAAACTTATTTCTTTATTTTTCTAGTATCATAATGGTAAATCCTGTCACCCATACGTGGGCAGACGAGTCTAGAGTCTACGTGACAATTCGTTAAACTAAAATAGAATTAGTTAAAGTAATTTTCAGATACACGTTGAGTGAAGAGTTAAGACTCTTAATTCTTAAATATAGAATGAATTTAGATGCAATAGTTGTTGAGAATGAGGCTTAAGACGCGTAAGGAAGGTTAGGGAAAAATGGCGTCTGGAGAGACGGCGTTGGAGAAAGAAAGTTGGCTGTGTGTACGAACGGTAGACACATAGCGTCGGTACGAGAGCGGACGCTTATCATTTTAGTAAAATAACGAGAATATTGCAACATCGATTAAACATTGAACAAATATCTCTATATATTAATAACAAAAATCTTTTTCTTTTTGTTTCGATCGTAATATACTTAGTTTTAGTTACGTTATTCTTCTTTCTCGCCTTACTTTTTACTGATAGAAACGCCCCTAAAAGAATTGCAATTAGTAGCCGAACACCCTGCGCAGCGTTCCGTGAAAAGCTGTCACGGCTCGTCGCTTTTTCAGAGAAGGTAGTCAAATTTCATCGCAGTTATCTTTCCAGCCGTCCACCTTTGTGTGCAGGGTGAGTCACCTATCCCGACACCCTAAAATTACTCGACAACTGTTTACGCCAACAAAAAATCTTGCGGAAGCCAGCGTAACAATCAGTTTTTTGCTATCTTGCATTTTTATCGGGATACAAAAGATCAAAACATATTCGATTCTTTATCAAATGATCTATATGTCATACAGATACCTAACAAACAAAATGTATCTACGCAACGATAGTATTATTCCGATTAATCGCCATTTTTTCCAATACCTGTCCATTTATTTTCGTACTCGATAAAATACAATACGACATGGTACAAAGGGGGATATTTTCCCGATTGATTGGCAATGTGTCGAGGTGTGGGAGTCAGGCGACATCGTCTTGCGTAAGACTCGGGGTCAATAACGATGGACAGTGCGAGGCCAGCGAGGTACAGTTAACGCGGGAGGGTGGAAAAAAAAATTACGTGACAACTTCGCGGGGGGAAAGCTCGCGACAATTTCTCCGTGGAATACTGTACCCTTGGTGTCTTGGATTGGCGCGAGTGTAGGTGCCGGTGAACGATGTGCGTGTTCAGCAACAGTTAGAAGCGATGCACGATCGTCACGATCGCCTTGGCATACTGTCGCCATGTCAGGGCCGAGTCACGGCCAAGCGGCGTCTAGCGTGAATAGTCGAGCAACGTGGACCGTTCTCCGAAAGAATCCCTTGACCGTGTTTCGATCGTACAGCCCATGCACGATGGAGCTCTGCTGGAAGCTGACTGTTTTCCTCGCGAAAAAGATCTCAAATCGTGCATGATCGAGGCAGTAGCGCAGTTAAAGGACTGGATCTTAACCCTTTACACTCCTATGTCGAGTGTGATTCGACATCAATTTTGATCTCGGGAGCACCTTCGTCAAGTCACACTCGACATTTTTTCAAGCCCAAACCAAAGAGATATCGTACACTTGAAAATTACAAAATACGACAACAGTGTAAATAAAACAGGTATTTTAACAGGTAAATTTCAAATAAAACGCTTAAAGGCGTTGGGAGCTGCTGGTAACAAAATTGAAATATAATTCGGAGTGCAAAGGGTTAACCTATTTCTTCCATGAGCCACAATGTTCCTCGAAATAAGCAGCTAGTATCAAGCTTCATTAAATAGAAGGAAAGGAAAAAAATGTTCAACTTACGAATCACGTCTGAGGTGCATTTTAAGAGTCATTACTTAAGAAAGCTACTTAAGTGTCGAGCATCTTTACTTGAAGTATATACAATTGCAAGGACGTTTTCTCTTTGATTTTCCTTTTTTTTTGGTTCTCTTTCATTAGGCAACTCTAAGACAGCTCAGGTCGGTTGATCAAGTGGCGTTTCTTTGCTGGTTGTAGGAAAACGAGAAAGATAGTAGGAACACAAACGAAGAATACGAGTAGACCATACAATGGACTTTCGAGACCCAATTTGACTGCAATACCAACCTGAAAATTCGTAGGTGATTTTGGCGTTCTTGCACATGAGTTCTGGCGCTTCGTATAAATTCGGGGATTCGAGGAAGAAGTAGTCGATTCTAATAGTCTTCTGCAATAATCAATGTATTCCATTGAAATTCAGTTGTGAAGTAGAGTTCATGGATACCTTCAAAAAAGTATTAGACAACATTTCCATACAGCGTCAAACAAATTGATTAAAAATCAAATCTTTAATGCTGAAATTTTTCGGCGAAAAAAAAAGATTTCAAATCGTTCTGGAAAAATTATTTTCAGTCGCGGGGGCCAATTTCAATCATTTTTGGTCAATAGACACATCCCCGAAATCCTACACATTTTCGAGAAAAAAAAGTCCTTACTGAAAGTATAATGTGAGGCCAGAAATGTTCTTTAAAACATCATAACTTCTGAACGGATTGAAGGATTTTCATTTTTCAAACGACAAACAACGCGTATTTTAGTGGAGAATATGTAGAAAATCTAACAATATTGAAAAAATTGTTCCTTGACCCCGTAAAGTGAGAAAAATCCCATAAAAATGGCCCAATTTTCTAACAGCCATAACTCCTACAATAGTGAATGTATTTCAATGAAACTTATTTCTGATGTAGAGCTCATGGGTACCTATATAAAAGTATTATACAACTTTTCCGTAGAGCGTCAAACAAAATTACTAAAAATCAAAAACGACTTTCTAAGAAAAATCGACAGATGGTAAGTGCCTAAATTTTTCAGCGAAAAAAAAAAATTTCAAATCGTTCTGGAAAAATTATTTTCGGTTTCGAGGGTCAATTATAATCATTTTTGGTGAATAGACATACCTTCGAAATTCTACGCACTTTCGAGAAAAAAATTCCTTACTGAAAATTTCATGCGTAAATGGAAAGAATCGTATCTCCTGAACGGATTGGAGGATTTTAATGTTTCAAAATGGAAGCATCACGTATGTACAGCTTTCATTCTATTAAAAAAAGAATAGAATTTGTGTAATTTCATTTTCTGTCTCACTTCCTCTTGTGTTCATTTCTGTAACCTGTTAGTAATATCGCGAGTGACACGAAAATGATATTGGGACTCTAAAAAATACATTGGATGTAAGGTTTACTCGTACACCTCGTCTATGGTAGGAGGGTAGAAAAGGAAAGGGCCTGCTAGTGGACTCATCAGTAAGGCTTTCTTATCATACATCTCAAATCTCCAGAATGGGTTAAACCTAGCGCATACAGAGTCTCGAGTACCCTAAGATACTTTGAGTCAACAGTTCTTAAAGCCAGGAGACTTTGGGACCTTTCGCGTAATATGATAATACTGTTTGAAATCGATCAAAAAAATCAAAAGGTTTTGTATGTATTTTGATCGACGCTGACGATGCAAATCTTTGCTGTTGCGTTCGTGGATCCCTGTACGGACCTCCCTTCTTTAGAAAAACGTTCGCGTGAAAGACAGCAGATGAAACGTGCGGATAGACCTCCTGTAACGCGAGCCTCGATCGCTCGATTGGTCGTTTTTTTCGCTGATCGCATGCACGGCGCCTAGGAGCACTCGAAGGGTTACGCTGGTCGTCTTCGACGTGTAAAAGAGTCCATCGAACGATCCCGAACCGGGCGGAAGGTAATTTCATCGAATCGGGCATGGATCGCGACGCCGTCGATCGTGGCACCGACGTCCGTCGATTCGAAGTGGCCGGAAAGACCGTCGATTATTATGCAGGCAGCAGACAATTGCCAACGCTTCCCCTATTAACATATAGCGAGAGTAAAAACGTGGCTGAAATACGTGACAGCCCTTGGCGTAGCTCCGATGGTTTAATGACTGAGATGACTGTAGTTTAAACGGGTATTCGCATTCGGACAGTCGAGAAGATCGATTCATCTTTTTTCTCGCGTTTCCTTAAATCTTAGTACATCGAGAATACGTTCCTCAGACATCGTCAGAAACATGGTCGAGAATCTAGGGTTAATTCTTTTTTTCTTTATATCATTGACTAATTCGTTACCAAATTTGTTATATTTTATTTCTTTTTTCTCGCGTTTCCTTAAATCTTGGTACATCGAGAATACGTTCCTCAGACACAATTGGAAACACGGTCGAGAATCTAGGGTTAATTCTTTTTTTCTTTATATCATTGACTAATTCGTTACCAAATTTGTAATATTTTATATCCAAGTATTTTTGGTATTACCATCTTTGCAATTTGTGAAGTATTGCTACTATGTATCGAAACAAAGCTATTGTCGCGGGGCATACGTCGAGTTCTGTGTTTCCAAACATACGTGACGTTCATATTAATTGATATTAGAAGCCCGGCAAAGTGCCGTGCATCCAAGTGGCCGAATATTAAAGCAATGACAAAATTAGACGTCGCGTCGTTTGAGATTTATTTTACGGGAAACATTGCAAATTGAGCAAATAAGCTTTACGTTCATATTAACCAGACTCGTTGATTTAACGTGGCGTAGAATTTAATTACTTTATTCTTTGTCACAGATAAAATTATACATCAGCAAAATGGATATGAATGAATTATACATCTAGAACTGAAACTGTTGTAAATTAAATAAATAAGTTTTACGTTTATATTAACTAGACTCGTTGATTAATTAGTTTACTCCTTGTCACAGACAAAATTATTAATCAACAAAGTGAAAAACAGTTTCAAGAACTGAAACTGATATTATAGCTATTTTCAACCCCTGATGTTGAGGCACGCAATGAACATTTTGAAAATTTTCTTTAGTCATCCATAACTCGAAAAGTAAGGCGTATACGACACTTTTTTATTATTTTAGTCCACAGATTTAACTTCTTAAGTATTTACATTCCTCAAACAAAGAAAAAAGAAGTGCAAAGTAGTAACATTAAAGTAACAACAGCCTCGTCACAGAGTTACGGTAATAAAAGTTTTCAAATGCAAATAACACGAAAAATTTTGAATATCTACCCCCAGTGTGTGATTTATAAAGAGGAGGAAGCCCTGCTATGTGTCCTGAAAGTTCAATCGAAATCGAAGACTCGAAATTGATGGCTTTCATATGGGCCTTACCCGTACTTGCTTGGGCCCCCAAAAGCCATAAAAATGCAAACTTCTCTATGGTTTGCCATCTACCAAATCTTCCGTAACTTTGTAATTTTTGCAAATTTTACTTTAACCTAAATTTTACCTAACCCAGACCTCTACTTGCTTGGGCCCCCAAAAGCCATAAAAATGCAAACTTCTCTATGGTTTGACATCTACCAAATCTTCCGTAACTTTGTAATTTTCGCAAATTTCACTTGAATATTTTCACCCCTTCCTGTGCTTTAACGAGTCTGACTCGTGATGAAGATTTTGGCCCAACCATGAATATCACGAATTAGACTTGCGAACAGAAAGTCGGCCCAAATGTAAACATCAGGAGCCAGGCTCGCGGACAGCAAATCACGATCGTGATTGAGTTTTAGTTCCTATCAGTACGCCACAAGAGTCGGTCACGATTCTTATAATCTCTGTTGCAAAGCAGTTTAGTATCAATTGTGGGAGGAATTAGGTTGACTAATGAATGAGCCCCTTTCTTATTTAACAATATAACGTATATATTTTAATACAATTCTCACCACGTGCGCATCACGCTCTCTTCCATACAAGGGACTTCACCCGTCGTCCCTCTCGCGCACCAGCGCTGCCAACACCCATTCTCCTTCATACCACACTCACTCACCAGGCATACCACTCAATAAAAATAACTCCACATCAATTTGGTCTGTTTACCGCGCGTTGACGCCTATAGTTTGGGCCCGGATTTCGTCGAGGTAAATGTCACGTGAAGGGGTTAAGGGGCCATTCTGAAAACCCTCAAGCATTGAAAATAGATACAAATTTCAATTTTTCAATCCGTCAAAGTGGTCTGCCCCCGTTAAAAAGAATTTGGTGACTTTTATCGGTTTCAGCGGCCGAATGCGGGGACGCGCCGAAGAAGAAAGGATTCTTCAAGGGTTTCTGGAAGAGGTCGCGCCATTACTCGCTGGAAAACCAATAGCCCAGGTGTGGCAGGGTGATGCGCCACCAACGACAGAGACACGCGCCGAGGCAACAGCACCCTTGTCGGCAGCAACGCATCGCTACGAGCGCTCTGGCGGACAGCACTTTCTGCTGCATCGTCCAGTAAAGCCCCAGGTGTGTCAGGTTCGTGACGGAACCGGGAACAACCAGCAGACGGCAGGGCAAACAACGTTCGCTCGCGTTCCTTCGTCCAATCTCGTCGACCTTTTTAGTCCGCCAGATCGGCGACCACGACGGGGACAACGACGACGACGACGACCCCCGAGTCCAAGCAACAAGTACGACAGAGCCCGTGGGGTAAATCATATTTTTGCCTATTTTACGTTTCACTTCGTTTCTCCTTTTTCTTCGTTCACGTTTCTTTGATCACCCCCCTCCTCCTGGTTTTCGCTTGATTTCGCGGCGAGCCGTGTTCACTGCTCGGCGAATGCTCGGTGAGCACGCGTCGAGACTTTCGGTACGTTTTTCTTTTCCCTCGGCTCGAGGCTCGATCGGGTCTCGATTACAACGGAGCTTTTGCATTCCCGAGAGTCACCGGTCAGGTTCGTAACTAATCTCATCGGAACGTGGAAGGTTCGATCAGTCGATTGGAACGGGCGGCTACTCGATTTAGCAAACGCCCGAAACAAGGAAGAAAGAAAAGAGAAAAAAAAAATGAATAGAAAATGCAATAATCGGCTTTCTTGACGGCGGTCGCGGCCGGGTCGATCGATCGATCGATTCCCGACCGACCGGCGCGATCGCGAGCACCGAGCTCTAAGTGTTTCCTTTCGTATTAATTTTTGTATTTAACGCGTCGACGAAATACGTTCTAGAGAGTGAGTAATAAAATATAAAATATCCTGTATTCAAAGTATTGGAATATTTCATATACACTTGCGTTAGGCGGCGTGTGACGACACCAGCAACGGGGGTGAAAGGGCGTAGGAAACACGTAGAAAATGCGCGCGCGAGTGCAATCGCGACGAACAAAAACAAAAAAAAAAAAAAAAAAAATTACAGTGATACCGCACGACGCATTATTATCGATAGAATTGTAATTTCCCGGATACGTTAACGCGTTACTGTATTCATATTATTTTCATTACGCCAGCGCTGTTATTGTTGTTGTTACTATTATAATTATTATTATTGCTATTATTATTACCGATAGTAATATTATTCTTCGTATTATTATTACTATTATTATCATCATCGCGACTATTAGGTTGTGCAATGAGTCTCGTTACTGGTGATGTTTTATGTAATTATTTCTTTTAAAATTTTACAACGAACGAAGTAAATAAAAAATCGGATAGTCGAAGATCAGGTAGTGAAACGTCCCGACCAAATTGCAATAATTTTTGTCGCACCGTTCGAGACACGATCGTGGTGGAAAAGAACATTTTTTGGGAACACGTTTCTTCGGTATGGCCGATTATGAACGGACTTATTGCACAACCTAATGCATGTTACTAGCACCAGTGCCGCTATTACGGAGAATATTATTTTTCTTACAACCTCTATCGCTATTATCACTATCTCTACTGTCGTCATCATCATTATTATTATTTATTATTATTTATTATCATCATCATCAGTACCGTTGTTGTTGTTATTACGATCATTATTATCATCATTATCGATACCGTGGTACTACTACCAGAAGCATTATATACGTACGCAGAGACGCAGTTACACGCCAATACGTGCGCACGAATAACGAATTATCATTACGAAACGATAACAACTATTATTACGAATTAACGAATGAATTAATTACTATTATTGGTAATCGGTATTATTATTAATAATATATATAGACAACTGAGATCATATAGCTAATAATATAACGAATGGTGGCGATAATAACGGTAAACTACAAAGTTATATTTAGAATAATTTTTGGATTCGACGTAGCACGTTCTCCTCGGATTTTTGACAAAGTCGATCGTACGGAGAGTCGCTTGAATGCCAAAGACTGTCTCGCGGCGTGTCGAGCTCGACCTGTACAGAAATATATTTATCGTTTCTTGCTGTTCGTTAGATAGATCGACCGATCTATAATTGCGATATTCTACGGTCCATCGGACCAGCACGTACTCGTGCACGTTTAGCGACGAGTCGGACAAACGTTTCTCGTTTCCCCCCTCCCCCCCTTTTTCACAATTTTTCTACCGCGAATCGATCGACAACGCGCACGAGCGACTTCGGTCCCGTTCGTTCGATTCTTTCCATTCACTTTCTCCGTTCGCGTCCGACGGGGAACAGTATTCCCCGCTTAAGTGCAACGATATTGGTCCCGGTCACACGCACGAAGTAGGAGGATCTTTTGTGTTTTGGACCAAGAATAAATAACAGAGAATACGAGATAACAAAATAAATCAGTCATCGATGAAAATTAAAATTTACATATTTTTTTACTACCTCTTGATATCTTCCGGGCTAAACTGTGTCTAAAAGCGACTACTACGTATAATATATAGTCGATAGATACAAAAATAAATGAGTTGCGTTAAATATAAAATGAAAACCGCACGGAACGTATGGACCAACCTGATACACAAACGAGGGGAGAATTTGTTGCATAGAAGCTGGGAATACAGGTGTAGTTTACGCGTTTAGAAGTCGACGGGAAACTCTCGACGGTAGACGGATGAAAATAAGAACGAGGAACGTCGGTCGATCGCGAAGACAGTTTCGTGTAAACGCGATCGTTGCTTTATTCCATTGCGATTTTCTTATGGTGTAGCGCGCGTTATGGTCTTGCTACAGCGTGTGTACAGTGAGTCCTGTAAATAACGATTGCGTGGTGATACGTAAAAGAAACGCGAAAAGGATAGACGAGTTGTTCCGCGATCATCGTTCGTTTCGAAGATGGCATCGGGACGGCGAGAATGGGCATTCGAGAGAGAGTAATGGCGGCCAACGCGCCGCGCAACGAGAGCTACGGAGCCACGAGAATTTGGTCCGCTTTGTCGTACATCCGTTGGTACGCGACACCTACCTGATAAGACTCTTAGTTAAAGGTAGTTTAATAAACATTAATGCTACTAAAATTTAATGCCAATTAAACGAACGTTCGTAAAGCAACATTCGCCGAAGGTGGTATCTCATTTTTACGCGCAACACCTAAACACGCACCCAATCGCGAACAGTCTTCCCGAATTTCTTTCTTTCTCGTGGTCGAGTTCGTCGGGAAACAGACACCGCGGATCGTCGTGCAGTAATGATTCCGGGGGGGATATAACCCCCCCCTTGTAGCCCAACGAAGCGTGAAAGACGACATTTAAAAAACGATACGAGCTGTGGAGTGCCGGTGACGATTCGTACGGAAAGACAATGACTTCTTTTTTTTTTCTCTCGTTCGTTCCTCGCTGGTCCTTTTCTTCGGTTGTCGGCCAGGAGCGTCGACGATACACCGCTGCGTGCAAATGTCCGTCGGTGTCGAATTTCACCTACAGCTGTACGAAAGACGATGCCTCGTCTCGAGAATCATTACTGTGCTTCTTCCCGGCGTCTCTCGTTTTTTTTGGGGAAGCGAAACGACGAGCCGTGGGTTTCGTTCGACGTCGGATAGTGCGATCCGTCGCCCGACAGGTGGCGCTCGAGGAACGGACAGGGGAATGGGGAAGTTGGTCGGAACGTTTCGAAAGGACGACGACGCAAGCAGGACATTAACGATGCGATTAATACGTAACGAGTTCGGAGATCGTAGATAAGTAGAAGCTAAGCACCAAACCGTACGCCTTACACAGAAGAATTCACGGTTTGAGGATGGCCGAAGAGGAGCTTTTCTTCGAGAAGATTGAAACGGAACGGGGATTCATATACGTATAAACACGTGTCTTCTAAAAAGTAATACGGTGAAGGTGACTCCAAATGACGAGTGCACGATCGAGAGTGCGACAACGGAGCGGGATGAAGTGAATGATCGAGTGAAAGAGAGAAAGAGAGAGAGAAAGAGAGAGAGAGAGATATGCCTTTTCAGAGAAGAGAACGTTTCAACCGTCGGGGAAAGAATGTCGACAATCAACGGATGAAGTTACGCTCGATTCGTCAACGTCTCGACGTCGATCGAGATAGTCGAAACGAAACGCACAGATTGTTGTTTCAGATTTGTCGCCATGTAATTTATTTTTTTAATCCTAGTCGTTCCCTGCGCGTTACAGGCTCGTGGCACAAAACGGTTTGGAGGCATTTTCACGCGACGCGCTTCAATTATCCACCAGCAGTCTGCTTAAAAGAGTACGATGTAACGTTTTTATTTTTATCTTTTTTCTTTTTAAACAAAAAAAAAAAAATTACAAAAAAGAGAGAAAAGAAGCGGAAGGATCGAGACGATTTTATTGCACGTGTTCTCAAAACCTCACTTAGGGCTAGTTTACAATATCTGGCGCCATTACGACACATTTCCTCTTCTTTTTTTTTCGAATAACTTGTTACAAAAATATTTTACGTACGACTTACTCGTTCTATAAATCTAGTTATCATTTACAATATTTACCTGCAAGGGTTACATTGACAATAACTAATATTATCAACCTTCTTTCTTTCGATGCTCCAACCTATTTGGAGCTTCAGCTTCTCTAACTGCTCTCGTTAGATTAGATTTTCTAATGTTAGGAGACTGACTATTGTTATTTCAGTTTAAGCTCTTTGTTACCTTTCATTTAAGTCTGACTGTTGGGAATACGGTACTTCAGCCATGCTGTTAGAATTATTGTTATTATTATGGTCATCACTATATGAACTATATATGAGCAAGGTTCTTGATTTTTCTTCTCAATAACACCTTTGTATAGACACCTGAAGGTTGCTTTTCCATCTCCTGTTTCTAGTTTAGCTTTGCTTACCCCTCTAATTATGTTGTTGATTTAAACTAATAATTTCCACGCACTAGGTGAATTTAAATTTTCTTCAGGAGTTGTTCTATATTCCAGCAAGGCAATTTATTTTTTACAGTTTGTACCATTCTTTCCATCGAGTAATTGCTTCTCAGATTATACAAACTAGTATGATCGATGACCCAACCCTTTAGTGGACCCTCCACTAAGATTAGCTCCAAGGGAATTTATTATTTACTAATGCTATTTCAATGAACCCTAAACAGTAGTCTACTCTCGTTTGCAGTGTTTGTAACCACGGTATATCATGCAACAACAAAGGCTGTTTTCGATTCATATTAGGGTATTTGTGCAAGTTTCACATTGTTCTATTTTATTTTTAACACTTTGACTGCCACGTCATATATGGGTGACAGAGAACTTTTAACAGTGGAACTAAAACAATGAATTCTCAAGTTGAAATGTTAAAAAAAATCAATTTTAGTAGGCTTCGTAAATTTTAATGAGGTTAGAAAAGTAAAATCAGAGTTTTGGTCTCGCAAACAATTTTAGGATTTTAGACTGGCAGTCAACGGGTTAATGTCAAAATTAGGCCAGTATAGAGCACTCCTGGAATCCTTTGCAGGGACTGTTTCATCTACAACAGGATGTTAAATCCCCCCTCTTTTCATTTTATGGACATCGACCGTGATGTATCGCCTATTGGGGCTTGTTCGAAGCTAGCTAGATGTTATTTTATCGCCTATGCCTTGGATCACACCAAGGATCATCAGTCCATAAATTGTCGAGATCCAAACTCGGGCAAGTTTCTGACTCAGGCCTC
Source organism: Colletes gigas (assembly GCF_013123115.1). Classification (NCBI taxonomy): domain Eukaryota; kingdom Metazoa; phylum Arthropoda; class Insecta; order Hymenoptera; family Colletidae; genus Colletes; species Colletes gigas. The sequence goes on along the minus strand of NW_025106659.1, from coordinate 35,972 downwards.
GAAGTTGTTCCCCGATCCACCTTTTGCACATCCTGTCGAAGGTTTTCCTCCAACGGAGCTCCTTCAATTGTGTTTTGGGAGTGGTTTTCGTAGACTTCGTCCCGGTGAATGCTAGGATATCAGCTAAAATGCAAGACTCGAACGTCCACACCATTTTCTCTTCTTGTTCCTCGGACACTTTGACGATCGTGATTTTCTTATTTTAGACTCTACGTTTCAGTTGACTTTTAACACCGCGTTATGTTAAGAGCGGAAGAATCGAGACGATAGCTTTTATTGCACGTGCTCTTAACCGATTTGCTGCTCGCTTAGGGCTAGTTTGCACGCGACGCCTTGAGCCTAGAACCGATCGCAAGAAGATGAACGACGCGTGGACGAAAGTGAACCGGAGAAGAGGAGTCATAGACGGGAGATTCGATCGAAACTTCGCATAGTTTAACGATTTTACGGGTAGAATCGAGAGCGTGAGGGTAAAGCTTACCTCTTCAGGGATACCGGCACACATGTGTACATTTAGTTCGTAAGTTATTTTAAATATTGTAACATGGAAATAACCATCTAGTATTGTGAATAAATATTCGTAATTAAATTTCCCCCAATGATATAACACGGACACGTCGTTGCAATATTTATACGGTTCGTTACGGGTGCGATATTGGTTTCGGTTTCTTTTTCTCTCACTTCCGGGCGTAACACGATTCGTCCCTGAAGGGGGCGGATGGCGATCGACGAGTCGATTCGAGCAACGGGAAAGGTTTAGTACAAAATTGATAGCTTTACCGCTTGAAAGAAGAAGGAACGGGAGAAAACGATCAACTTTTGTAAGACTGTATCGCGTTTCGATCGATGAGAGCGGCCAAAAGAGTCAGACGAATAAAATCGACATTACACCGATCGATTCGTAATCCGAAACTACATCGAAATTCTGTCGATAGAGTTAAACGTTTGGATATGTGCCATTTCGTTCGTTGGAACCCTCTTTTTGGTGTTTCGTTTCTCGCGCGATTCGCGACTTCCGGTCCGGCGTCGGGCAGATTTCATTCCCGAACGACGAATAAAAATTTTCGAATCGTTAAAAATATTCTGGCAAATTATTCGATCGATATATTTTAAATATAGTTTGACTCGTTGTAGTTCGATACAAGTGGGACGATAGAGTTCCAAACTCAACCATCGAGACTTTAATATTTTTATTTCTATTTTTTAGGGGCGAGATTCTCCGATCCTCGAATTTTCTTCGCGATTTTTTGTTAGATCTTTGTAATCTAAACTCCGCCACTGACCACCATAAATAGAACGAATAAAACGTTTGTATTCGTTATTCGCGAATAAAATTTGCTCGATTCTGGTTCTGGTCGAACGCGGGATGGTCTCAAGAATCGGTGAATTTGTTTCGTGCGAACCGAGAACGATTAGAATGGCGGACGTAAGATACGTTGATCGATAGAAAATACCAGAAATGAACGTTTCGTTCGCGACCTTTTGAGATAACACTTTTTAGAATGGAATCGATCTGCGAGTAAGCGAGAGCGATTTTTATGTAAATCTTCTCCGTAATTTTGTAAAAAGTTTTATTTGACGTTTTAATCTACCAATAAATTAAATAAAAGTTTATAAAATAAAGTAGACGGCACTAATATATTTGTATGTGTGTTGGACAACTGTAATACTTGTCCATGTTTTCTCGCGCGTAGGAAGGAACATACAACGTGTATATCAGGTAAGTGCAAAATTATAATAAATTTATTAGAAATCTTAGAGGATTATTTTTGATAAAAACTCGTAGGGCAGGTATTAAGTTTTGTCTTCCAAATTTGTTTTACATTTTTTAAGAATTTTATTATACTTACAGATATTGTATGTAAAACTTAACTACTGCAGTAACATTTTCGTATCGTTTTCAAATTTCTCACCTTTTACGATTATTCGATCGACCTAAATAAATGGATATTTAACAATTTTCGTGATGTTTGAATAGTAAAATCAATAGTTTACAAGATACTTGGAAACAAACTCGTAAAACTTTACCTAGTTTTCAAGATGGCGGCGATCCCTCGATGTTTCGTTCCGCAGGACTCTTTATACAGAGTATCCCAGTAATCGTTGTACAACTGTAAAGCAAGTGAATTTTCATGCAAAAACAAATCGAATATGTGTAGAAAAACTTTTTTGTAATTCCTTCCATTATCGAGGGAAATAACTTTGAAAATCTGCAGGATGTGGCGCGCGTGACTAATTGTGTTTCACAGCCACGGCTCTGTACGTTGGAACGTGACAATATTTCGAGTAATTTAATAAAATTATACTTGGAAAGTGTCGTATGTAATCTTCAGCGTAATTTTTTAATGGTTCTAGCGTTAAAAACTATCTTTTTTTTTTATTAGCCATTTTTCCGGAAATTAAAAAAAGTCACAGAAAATTGGCCTCCTTACCTGAAGTACGCTCGTTAATGCGACATTTCGAACATCCCCCACGTTGCACTTGTATGATCGCAAAAGTTGAACGAGTACCGCGCGTTTAATCGCGCCTGCGAACGGAAGAAGCGTTGCGTTTATCGAAAGCTCGGCACGACCGCGACATCCGGTGGTAAAGCAAGGAATTTCGCTACAATCTCTATCTACGCGCGCGGCTCTAGAGCGCGCCAATTCGAATGAAAACAAAAAAACGACTTATTTGCACCGCTTTATACAAATTTATTATTCTCTTAAACATTAATTGTTGTTACGGTTACGAAACTTGTTGTCGACGTATGCAAAAGAAACCTCGAGAAGAAGGTGTTTTATATCGGTTTTACAATGTTATATCTAATATTTCAACCGACACAAGTGTACTCTCCTCATTCTCTCGCACTCTCTCGTTCTCTCTTGCGCCTTCAATTTTCCCCCTTTCGCCTTCCATCTTCCCGGGAGCATCCCCGTTGACCCCCTTCTTCGCGTCTCAGAGGCAGTAGTTCTCGCGCGTTATATGAACTGTGTCGTGTCTCGTATCCGTTCTATTGCTTGCTTCCACTTTTCGTTTTCGTTTCCCGTTCGCGTCCAACTCTCGTTTATTCCCGTGTTTCGCCGTCTGGTTTACGCGGTCGATTCCGCGAGAAAACTGCAATCCGTCGAACGGAACACGATGGGTGGATTAATATATATATGTATATATATATATACGAATACGTTCACCGAAAGGAATCCAAGAAAAACCTAAAAAAGCGAGACCGATGCGAATAGTTTGGACGACGCCTGGGGGGTTACCTTTGATTATAATTATTATTTCAATGTTTATTCCTTTCTTTGTTATCAATAAAAATCGTTACATAGTAGTTTGGGTTGCTGCTTGACGCCAGACGAATCGACAAGCAACCAATTATAGTAATAGTAGTAGCAGTAGTATTATAGTAATAATAAGTGGTAGCGGTATCGTGTCGTGTCGTGTGTATGGGTGTGCGACTATCGAAGTGTGTGTCCTCTCGGTTTGTAACGTGTTAAACGAGGCTCTGCGCAAGTCGAACGAGAAACGTCCACGCGGCCGGCGAACGATTACCCCCCCGTTTGTTGTTGCTTCCCTCGAAAATATTTTCGTTTCCCTCGTTCCGAGACGGCGTGACTCGATACGCGTTCACGTTTCGCTTACCGGCAACAACAGAAATTCTTTCGTCGAGCGAACGAGAACCAGGTAAATTAGAATCGGTAATAAAAAACGGCCAAATCGCGCGTGAATTTGAAAGAGGTTTTTCGTGGCCGAATCGAACGGATTTCCATACGTACCAAGAGAGAGAGAGAATCGTCGCCACCGTGCGGGAACACACACGCCTCGTCTATTCGACTTTCGCAATTCCGTGTGGATGTGTTGTCTTTGTATATGCGTGTCGCGCGCGCTCGCGTATACCATTCTGACGTTACGCCTTTCGCGACCCCTCTCATCCCTCTTATCACGCCCCTCCCGTTTTCGTATTTTTTTTTTTCTTTTTTTTTTCTTTTCTCTGTTTCTCCCTCTTATCGATAAAAGTCTCAGCAATTATGACACATCGTTCGTCGTTTTTATTCCTCTTACACATAGCAATAATAAAGACAGTAAATAGCTAAAAGGACTGTATCGATTTTCGGGGGGAGGGGAGGCGGCCAAAGGACTGCGGCCAATCCGTCCCGTTTCACCCGCTGCCGCACGCTCGCCTGCATATCGTTTTATAATCGTCATCGTCGCCCGTAGTGTCGTTATCAACGCCGTTCCGGTCGCCTTCGCGACCATCCTCTCCGCTCTTTGTCGTCGGCGTCCATCATCCCTCTACCCGCGCACTCTTGCACACCTTCCCAGACAACCCTCTTATCTCTTCTTTTCTTCATACCCTCTCGTTTTTGATCCTCAGAATCGACTCTCTTCCTCCGACGCGGCTCGTCGACGCTTCGGTTTTTTTTTCGCTGCTCCTCTCTCTGCCTCCCCCTCGCTCTTTCGCTCGCTCCCTTTCTCTCTCTCTCTCTCTCTCCCTCCCGCACAAACTCGCCGGTTCACTCCCTCGAGCACACTCGTTACCACTTTTACGCCCTTTTTTTCTGTCTTTGACTTCCATTTTACTCTCGATTACTCGCTATTTCTGGCGCTCGCTGTCTTTCACCCATCCTTTCGTTCTCTACAAAAAAAGACTGTAAATCTAAACGCAATAGTTTACTATTACTTATTATCGTTATTTCTTATGTTTAATGCATGCTTCGTGTGTGTATGTGTGTTTGTGTGTGTGTGTTTGTTGTCCCATCGTCTCGACGAACCGACGCTCGTCCTATCTTGCTCGTGTGAGAAAAAAAAATCAGTACCGTCGTTTTTATCCCTGTCGTGCGATTTGTGTGCGCGTGGTTTGCAAAACTACCCCGAACGTAATTGAAATCCTCTTTGAAATGTCGTTATTGATGATGTAGCCGATACCGTTTCGCGAACGGAAAAGAAGAAGAAGAAGCGGAAAGGAAGAAACGAACGTTTATATCCGGTCCATCGATCCGTGGCTCGGGCACACAATTATCCGTGTATCGCAAATCTATCGACGATGTGTGTAACACGCGTGTGTGTGTACGTGTGCCGGTGTGTTACTTTGTGTGCGTATTACAACTGTTCCAGAGATCGCGCGCGCGTTTGTTCCCGAATGTCGCGTCAAATCGAAGAGGAGAGAACGACGACTGGAGTATGATAGCTGTTGCTGTTGTGGTTGTTGTTGCTTCTCATCGAGTGTCGCGCGGCAAGCTTGCGGCAGTTCCGGCGCGACTCGTGCGGCATGACGCATTCCATTCGCTGTTCAGTAAAATAATCGATCGTATCGTTTAGTATTAATATTAGATATTTGTGTTGGGTCCCAGAGGTTACTGAAACAGAAAAACCGGAACACGTCCCACGTTAGTATCGTACGTGCGATCGAACCGATCGACTTCAAGGCAGGGTTTTCGTTTCTTGCAATGAAAAATCGACTCCCTTTTTTTTTTAATTATTTGCATTTTTCGTAAGCTTAATTTGTTAGCAATTTATGTCGAATTTAATGAAAAAAAATGTGTCCTGATTAAATTAGAAATCGTGTTTTAGCGTAAATGTCGACATGACGATTTTTTATGCAAATATGTAGAATAAAAGTTATCACATTTTGGAGAGAACACTATACGGGTCGAGATAGTGGAATTTAAAACTTTATAGAAGACAATTAGCTTTAACCATTTTGAACTTATACTGGGTGTTCGGCCACACATGGGAAAAATTTTAATGGAACATTCTAAAGGCTAAAATAAGACGAAAATTAAGAATACCAATTTGTTGATCGAGGCTCCGTTAAAAAGTTATTAACGTTTAATGTTCTGTCTATAGAACTGTAGTTTCGACAAAATTAAAAAATTACAAATCGTTCTAAAAAAATTATTTTCAGTTGCAGGGGCCAATTACAATCATTTTTGGTCATTAGACATACCCTCGAAATCCTGCGCACTTTCAAGAAAAAAAATCGAGTTAGTGGACAAATTTTTCGACAAAATTAAAAAATTTCAAATCGCTCTGGAAAAATTATTTTCAATTGCAGGGGTCAATTACAATCATTTTTGGTCATTAGACATACCCCTGAATTCCTACGCACTTTCTAGAAAAAAATTCAAGAATGTATGAAATTTTTCGACGGAAAATAAAAATTTCGAATCGTTCTGGAAAAATTATTTTCAGTTGCAGGGGTCAATTACAATCATTTTTGGTCATTAGACATACCCTCGAAATCCTGCGCACTTTCGAGAAAAAAATTCAAGAAGGTATGAAATTTTTCGACGGAAAATAAAAATTTCGAATCGTTCTGGAAAAATTATTTTCAGTTGCAGGGGTCAATTACAATCATTTTTGGTCATTAGACATACCCTCGAAATCCTGCGCACTTTCGAGAAAAAAAATCGAGTTAGTGGACAAATTTTTCGACAAAATTAAAAAATTTCAAATCGCTCTGGAAAAATTATTTTCAATTGCAGGAACCAATTACAATCATTTTTGGTCATTAGACATACCCCTGAATTTCTGCACACTTTCTAGAAAAAAATTCAAGTTGTGAAATTTTTCGACGGAAAATAAAAATTTCGAATCGTTCTGGAAAAATTATTTTCAGTTGCAGGGGCCAATTACAATCATTTTTGGTCATTAGACATACCCCCGAATTCTTACGCACTTTCGAGAAAAAAATTCGAGTAGATGGACAAATTTGTCGACAAAATTAAAAAATTTCAAATCGCTCTGGAAAAATTATGTTTGGTTGCGGGGCTCAATTACAATCATTTTTGGTGAATACACATATCTCCGAAATTGTACCCGTTTTTGAGAAAAAAATTCGAGTAGATACTGACATTTTTAGACGAAATTGAAAAATTTCAATTCGTACTAAAAAAATTATATTTAGTTACAGGGGTCAATTATTATCGACACTATTTTAGAAGGTGTCTTCCTCGCATCAGAATTAACATAAAATATAAACCGTTCGTTATGAAAGAGGATTCCACTGAAAAGTAAATTTATATTCATTTCGAAATACAAGATATTGCACTTTAATCGGCCGAAGAACACAGATAATCCCTAATCAGCTGCTTCTGGTGATCGCCGACAAGCAAATTTATCAGATATACAAAGAATGTAAACATTGCCTGAAAAAAATATGTTTTTGATGACCGCAAATGGGCTTGCACAACTTCCATAATTACTGAATTTCGAAAGTACTTCCACTAATGGCTCCTTTAGGCCAGAGAAACAGGTGCACAATATCCTACGTTCTTTAAATAGAAATTGAATTCCTTTAAACCAGTGTTTCTCAATTTTTTTTTTTTAATCGTGCCCCTGCTCAATGCCTCAATGATTTTAAAGCCCCTTTCCCCTAGTATAATAGTCGATCAAAGTCTGAAAAATTATAATATACATATGTAGTTTATATGGAAAAAAGCGTCAAAATATAATTAAATTTTTCATTTGCATAACAAAAAGAGTCTGTTTTTGTGCACCACTGGCTTACGAGCGTAACGTTATTGTTGTAAGAACATAGAAGAACATTCGTGTCCATGGAGTTACACCATTTTCATAATGAATGCCTTTCTCATTCCGTTTAACAACTGTATTTCAGTCGGCACGGTCGTAAAAAAAACCTTTACTTCGTTGGCACACACTTTTTGATAGACAAAATTAACTTAATTACAACATGATTTCACAGATTGGGGTCCGGGAACTTTCAAAATTTTATATCATGGAATAAACAAAATACTTCTACGATATTTATTTTTATTAAGGGTAATTAAAATCTTTAGGGTTATAAAATTGGAAAGAGTTGTTCAAAATGGCGTCCTTGGCAACATAAATATGAAATCGAGGCCATGGGAGCGTTCTCGAGATTAAATAATTACCAAAGTTCGTTTTTTGAAGGTTAAGGTAGCCCGATCTTGTCACGAATAAACAAAATACAAAAACTTCCACGATATTTTGTATTTAGTAAGGGTGATTAAAATCTTTGAGGTTATACAATTGGAAAGAGTTGTTCAAAATGGCGTCCTTGGGAACACAAATGTGAAATCGAGGCCATAGGAGCATTCTCGAGATTAAATACTGACCACAGTTTGTTTTTTGAAGTTTAAGATAGCCCGTTTAAGAGACCTTGTTATGATTAAACAAAATACAAAAACTTCCACGATATTTTATTTTTATTAAGGGTGATTAAAATCTTAGAGGTTATAAAATTGGAAAGAGTTGTTCAAAATGGCGTCCTTGGAAACATAAATATGAAATCGAGGCCATGGGAGCGTTCTCGAGATTAAATACTGACCAAAGTTTGTTTTTTGAAGGTTAAGGTAACCCGACCTACGGGTACGCCCCGTATTAAAAAAAAAACAAAGAAAACCGTATCGGTGGCTCGACAGTGGCAAAACAGAGGACGAACGTTCGTTTGCACGTTTGTATTCTTGTCACGAAGGCTGGCGAAGATAAACATTTGTTCCCGATTCGCGATTTGCGGCGTGCGAGCGTATCGCCTAGCGATTAGTCATCGCGGCTAGCCGATGTATCGGGCCAATGCGGTCGGCTGGAATTATGCGTCGGGTGATTCACTTGTACGCAACGATTCGTAGGCGCGAGACGATGTCTTTATGATTCGATTGCTCGATACTCGACTTTGAGGCTCGCGCGAGGAACGACCGTCGACCGCGGATGACGAACCGTGCAATAAACGCCAGCAGAAGATCGTGAAATAAAACACGGGGACGGTAATTTTGCGGTAACCGAGCCGAAGCCCAGAGACGAAACAAACTTTATTGCCTAACACACTGTTGCGTTCTTCTAATCTTTCGAAAGAGAAATTTTTCTTGATTATTTACAGGCCCGTGAATTAATTTCGTCAAACTGAACGATTCGCGAAAAAAACAAACAATTTTTGGTTGGTATTTGGATCGAGCAAATGAATTTCTTGTTTAATCGCAGTGCTCCTCAACCTACGGGTCAGGCCTAAATTTGCATTTCGATTATTTAAATGTAATGTTTGCGCTTTCGCGTTAACCTTTGAACTGCTAAGGTTAAGGCTGAATCATTGGGTAGCCCGTATGAAAATTTTTATTGGACATCGTGTTGTAAACTAATGCTTTTTGAAAAAATATTTTCCATGATCGGAATGAAAATTGATAAATTCCATTCTTTCGTTGTTGATTGCTTCGTCTCGTCTTTCGTGTGATAAGAAACGTTCGCGATTATGCGGTGCAATGAAGCAACCAATCAACGATGATCGACCATTGCCCAGTGACGTGCGAGTCTTATCGGGCCCAGAGATATTACTACTGATTCTAGAATTAATATACCTGGTCGAAAAATACCTGGCCGCGCTACTTAAGGAAAGGTGCAAATAAAACTATTGTGTTTGTATATTAAAAATATTCGAATATTATTTTATAAAAAAAAAAAAGTGTGAGAGTATTCAGTTGAGTGGATATCCAATTTTCAAACATTCCATCTTCTCCGCTACTGGCGATCGTTCATCTGTAATGGTATTAATCGTATGAGTATATTAACTGATAAGTGCAACAACACTATCGATCTTTCTTGTAACGTTTAAATCAAAAGCTACTATTATTATATTTCGTTTTCTTTCCTTTGTACATATTTGTCTTCTTCGTTTCTTTTCGTTTATCTTTATATTATGCATTCTGTACTAAAGGATTCTCTCGTTTATATTAATAGTAATAAATAATGGCCAGGTTTCTTTGACCAAGTTTATTAAAAAAAAAGCAATTTTCTTCTAAAACGTGAATAGTAAGTTACTGTGGGTCAGATCAGACCCACATATCGCCAACTGTGGCAAAATATGAATGAATAATTATTACTAGCGAATGATATATTCAACTTTGTCAACCCTTTCGTTTCGAATCATTTTTTAATCTAAAAAAAGGAGGTTAAAAACGTTATTTTTTTTTTAACTATACAGAGTGTTCAGCCACCACTGGGAAAAATTTTGATGAGGGATTCTAGAGGCCAAAATAAGACGAAAATCAAGAATACCAATTTGTTGATGGAGACTTCGTTAAAAAGTTATTAACAATTAAATTAAAATATTTCAAATCGTTCTGGAAAAATTATTTTCGGTTGCAGGGGTCAATTACAATCATTTTTTATAAATAGACAAACCCACGAAATCCTACCCACTTTCTAGAAAAAAATTCGAGAAGGTGTGAAATTTTTCGGCGAAAAGAAAATTGTTCAAATTGTTTTGAAAAAATTATTTTCGGTTGCAGGGGTCAATTACAATCATTTTTTATAAATAGACAAACCCACGAAATCCTACCCACTTTCTAGAAAAAAATTCGAGAAGGTGTGAAATTTTTCGGCGAAAAGAAAATTGTTCAAATTGTTTTGAAAAAATTATTTTCGGTTGCGGGGGTCAATTACAATCATTTTTGGTGAATAGACATACCCCCGAAATCCTACTCACTTTCTAGAAAAAAATTCGAGAAGGTGTCAAATTTTTCGACGGGGAAAAAAAATTTCAAATCGTTCTGAAAAAATTGTTTTCGGTTGCGGGGGTCAATTAGAATAATTTTTGGTGAATAGACATACCCCCGAAATCCTGCGCATTTTCGAGAAAAAAATTCAGTATTGGCGGAACTTTAAACGTTAATAACTTTTTAACGAAGCCTCCATCAACAAATTGGTATTCTTGATTTTCGTCTTATTTTGGCCTCCAGAATCCCCCATTAAAATTTTCCCCAGGGGTGGCCGAACACCGTGTGTATATATTTTGGATAAGACAATCAACAAAATGGACAATTAACTTTTAATATGAGTCACTTCCCTACGTGTCATTGTATACATCAACGCGTTCGTTACCATGTGTCATTTATGTATCTATGACGCATCGATTTTTACGAGAAACCAACGTCACGTTAATTTTTTTAGTTTATGTTCGTACAAACAAATAAGCTATGAACCATGAAAGCAAAACTAACATCAGTATAATGATATAATTATATTGGTATAAAAGTTATTTTACACTGTAACCAAAAATAAATTAAAATATACATTTTAAAGAGGGTTTAGCATTAAAAAAAAAATCAGAACAGAAACGTTTATAGAGCGTTTCTTATTCCTCAAATTCCTCTGTTATCTTTTCATCATTATGAATTTTACTGTATTTTACAAAGTTTCATTATGAAATTTAAACACTGGACAAAGTAATTTTTCAAAACCATCCTCTTCTGGTATAGTGTTCGTGCTCCAAAATGTCCACCCCTAAATGTTTTATTACAATACTTCAAAAGAGACCTACTTATACAGGATGTCCCCTCTAAAACGTTACAAACTATTTTTTGAGTAAGTATTGGGCATAAAGAATAACTTTTTACACAGAAATCTTGTCGCTAATGTCACTGTTTGGTCCCCTACAATTTTTTCAACGAAATACCATACAAATTTTTCCCATCGTTTCTAATATTTAACTAAAATATTTTTTTCTTATTTTCCATAGCGAAACAAATTTTCAAGACAAGTCCACTTGCAACCTATAACGGACTGGTGCGTCATAGCTTCACTGGCCACTTTCACCGATGACGTACTGGTGCGTCATAACTTTCCTGACCACTTTCACCGATAATGCACTGGTGCATCATGGCCAAGCTGGTAATTTTCACCGATGACGTTCTGGCACGTCAAAACCATACTTTGGCGTGGCAAAGCTATTCGCGTTCCAGAAACTGAAAATTTATCGTTCGTATCGTACGCGGGCGGCGAAACTATTGCCTTTTCGATTCATTCGTTCGATCCACCGTTCGCGAGAAAAACAACCGAGAATTAATAGCGTGAACCGAAAATTCATAAGTCTGCAGGAAGCGGTGGGATATCGAAATCATTCAACGTTGAAAAAAATTGCTAGATTGCATGCGCGTTACAGTATAGCGGTTCGAGTCCCGACCGAGTTTTTTCACTCGACCCGTTGTGTCTGCCCATTTGCTGTTTCGGCCCAGCAAACACGCAACCACTGTGGTTGCGAATCAAACCACTGTACTTTGCAAGCAGTTTTTTCTTTTCTTAGAAAACGTTTTACCAGCAGAGACGAGCGAAACTGGAAATTACGAAAAGCATACAGACAAGCTTTACTCCGTTATTCGTTCGATAAAAATTAATCTTCTTCGCTAATCTTCTCCATTAATTGATTCATTCATTGATCTATTCCCATACGTTCCTAGATTTTTTGTACTCCGGATCACACGAAGGTCGTGCTATCACAGATTATTAAATTGGTCCTGACATCAACTGTTACGCCATAATGATAAATTCACGAGAATATAGATCATTTTTAAACTTGGAAAAGTTTGGCATTTTTTCTATTTCAACTGAAATAAAGTAGTGCTAAAACAAACGAACAGCACAATCTATCTATTATCAATCGTGGTAACCGAAATTATGTAATAACTGTTACGAGTGAAGATATCGTATATCAGTTTCGATTTTAACTTCTTACTAGATCGACTTTCTATTGATTCTGTATCGGTTCTATATCAGAACTAATCTTGTGTAGACAAATTACAACTATCGTATTTCAAAATCTAAATCATTATCTACGTTTACTTTTACTGTATTGCGAGGGGTCACTTATCACAATGTGGAATGTTCATAAATGCAAAGAATTTTTTTTTACCCTCTTTAGTGACTACTGAAAACCCTTAAAATTTTTAACAACCTATATATCAGTTATTAACAGTTATTTTCAAACCAATTTCAAAATGAAATAGCCTTTAACCGATATCTTCAAGAATTTCGATTCTTCAGGACAGTCATAGAAAATACAAGTTCTGTTAAACAGTTCGAAACAGTTATTTTCAACAGATCCTGAAATCGATATAATTTAACATGTGCGCTGCCACTGTTCAATTGGAGAATATGTCGAAATTTTATTCAATTATGTACAAATAAAATGTATTAATCAGTTCATCTGAATATTTTAAGTCTCCAACATAATGTCAATGGTCGATACTTCGTTTGCTTAGAAGGAGATAAAATAGGCAATCATAACTGTCATAGACATATGATATTAGTCATCCGTGGTAGCAAACATGTTAAATAAAACTGTGCAAACGAATGTTATTTTCTATCCGTTTTTCGAGGAGATAGTCTGTAACAGAGGGGGAACCCTGCAAATTAAGCTTTTCAAACAACAGAATTCGGAATGTGAATCACTGTAAACGCGATTTGTCCCAGAAGTACCCAAACTTCTTACTAGCGACGCCATTTGTTAACACAGGTATTCTTTTCAACCAAATCCTTACAACTATCCTCTACTTTATAAATACAAGATGTTCGACCACCCGAACAATTTTAATAAGCGATTCTAGAGACCAAAATAAGACGAAAATCAAGAATACCAATTTGTCGATCGAGGCTTCGTTAAAAAGTTATTAACGTTTAATGTTCCGTCTGTAGAACTGTAGAGTTTCGACAAAATTAAACAATTTCAAATCGTTCTAAAAAAATTATTTTCAGTTGCAGGGGCCAATTACAATCATTTTTGATCATTAGACATACCCCCGAATTCCTACGCACTTTAGAGTAAAAAATTCGAGTAGATGGGCAAATTTTTTGACAAAATTAAAAAATTTCGAATCGTTCCAAATAAATTATTTTCGGTTGCAGGGGCCAATTACAATCATTTTTGGTTGATATACATACCCCCGAATTCCTACGCACTTTAGAGAAAAAAATTCGAGTAGGTGGACAAAATTTCGACAAAATTAAAAAATTTCAAATCGTTCTGGAAAAATTATTTTCGGTTGCAGGGATCAATTACAATTATTTTTGGTCATTAGATATACCCCCGAATTCCTACGCACTTTCGAGAAAAAAATTCGAGTAGGTGTGAAAATATAATGTGAGGTTAGAATTGTCTTGAAATTTCCTGCGTATGTTTAAAATATCACAACTTTTGAACGGATTGGGGGATTTTAAAGTTTCAAAATGCAAACAATGCGTATTAATGGGGCGAAAAAGTACATTCGAAGTGAGGTCTACGCGTATACCTCGTCTGTGGTTCTCACTCGCAAGACTGTAAGGCTGTCCATACGTCATTAAATAGAGTCTCTCATGCTGCGTGAGAACCACTATCGCGCGCACGCAGCTGTTCACAGATCGCCGTTCCACAGGCGGAACCTTAAACGTTAATAACTTTTTAACGAAGCTTCGATCAACAAACTGGTATTCTTGATTTTCGTCTTATTTTGACCTCCAGAATCTCCCATTAAAATTTTTCCCAGGGGTGGCCGAACACTCTGCACACGAAGTTAGGTGTTATTAACCATGGAGTCACAAGTGGCAATCTTAACTCTCGGTCGAGAAATTACGACGTAAGAAAAACTTAAGCAGCACCTGTGCTACTTCTGGTCTTAAAAAGGTGTAGTGGCAGTCAGCCATCCGTGGTATTCGCTCGATTTGAATCTCTACTAGTTTTTAGTTCCCCAAATTAGAAAAAAAAGCAATTCGCTACAGTATCGGAATTCGAAAAGGCCTCGACCACCGTTTCTCGGTTGTACGCCATCTTGGAAGTATGGACGAGCGTTCGTTTCCTCGGAAGGGGCATTGCATTTCCCGGTAATCGCCAATGAAAGATCGTTTTTAGTTGAATTCGAGTTCGGAAACTTTCGGGACAGAATCGTTTATGTATATTTAGCGGTATACCAACCTAATAGCCGCAGGACACGAGGTAGTCGCCGAGTTTTTCAACGACCGACGCGGCTTGCTGTGGCTGTATGGGGTCTTCGTAGAGGGAGACGACTACGGCCTGCGTCGTCTTCATGCAGTGGACGCCGACCTTGCCGAGTTTTGCCCTTATTACTCGATCCGTGCCCGACAGGTAAATGTACCTGTTGCCGGCCAAGGTGACGCCCGACGACGTCAGTATATCCTGTTCCTCGAATCCCTGGACCAATTTCGCCAGCTCCTCTTTACTTACCTGCGCACATAAACGACACGTGACACGCGTTCGCTTTCGCGTAAAGACAACGAACGGAAAGGGAAAATAATCAGCAGACCGTGAACCGGCAAACATCGCGCAAGGTAAGCGCACTTAATTTCCACACTAACCCAGTCATCGACACTTTCGATGCATTTCATTAATACGATTATCAACAGTCCGACAAAACCATTATACGTTTCTCTCGATTTTTGATCATCGTTCCGGGATGCATCGAAGCTTCACAGATCTGCACCGAAGACGCGAGGCGGTGTGTCACTCACTAGTTTCGCGCACAAATATTTTCTGAAATGCTCGAGGCAACACTTTTTAAAAATTTTTTAAAAATTGTATCGTGTGAAATTACACTTTGCGGTATCGAGAGAAAGTTTTAATCCTATTGACCTTGGCCCGTTGCGCTGGTCCACCCGTGTTCGAACGTTTTTTAATAAATACCAAGAGAGTTTTGTAAAATTAATTATATTCGTGAACGAAGTATTCACGAATACAACGGAGAAATTAAATCTTGCGCTGGAATGTGAAATAATAACATTCAGATCTGGATCGAAATCCTCCGGTACTGTGCCGGAGTCATTTTTGACTCGTCGCGTTCCGCGAGATACGAACACAGTAGTAAGTCTTGCTATTGTAACAGGGGTAATTGCGTACGTGTGTACATACGTCTTGTGTTTACTGTCTTGACCAAAGGGCCACACACTCCGCGAACAGTCTTTTTCACGGAGCTCTTTGTTTATCACTTGATTAATTTGACAGACAAACAAACAGAAAAGGAAAAGAAAACAGTATCTCCTTTACTTGTTTACGAGTGTTACCAAATGGCCCAATTCCTCTAAGGAAAACGTATGCGTAACACGGAGGAATCGAGTCTCGAGCGACCGTCAATGTCGATACATACATATGCGTGAGCTCGAGGTTCGAGCAAGAGAAAATGTATCTGTATTTAGTGAAATATCGGCGTGAGTCAGAAATGACTCCGGCACAGACTTCGAAGTCCCAGTAGTCGGAAAATTAGAAAAAGTTACATAGGCATAAATAAAACCGATAGTTTCGAAATAATAAATGGTAGACCAATTAGTAGACTCTTAGGATGGACCAATAAACACTTTTGTATACAATGTTTGACAATTAACAGTGCTCCTTTGTAAGAAATTGGCGACACGTGTATCGTATAAACGTGAATGTAATCGCACGTTAACGATCCGTTCTTTATTCACGCATTTCCGCGTTCGAAACGTTTAATTCCATCGCGTTACGCTTTTTGCGTTTATCTGTCTTTCCGTATGCTCTATCTCGAATTTTTTTTTGAAACATTTCCGATGTGATAATATAAATGAAATCTAGGTGCTCGTTATAGTAAAAAATACTTCTCACGATATTTGCAGCAAGGCTTATTAACGCTTTAGTTGCGATATAAAATTATGCAATAGTTTTTTTAACTAATTTTTAACATAATACAAAATCTGTTTTGCATAACAGATCTCACCTTCGATATAATTGGTATATACACGGGCATTCAAAGAGTAAATGCAATAGTAGTAGAAATTAAATTATAAAAGAAGTATAATTGCAATCAACTAACGTAATATATTACAATAACAGAACGTAAAGTGGTTTTAAAATTGTATAGAAATAGTAAAATAAAAGTTTAGAAGATAAATGTAAAAAGACAAGGATTGTATGTAGTATAATAATTTACAAGGAAAATGGGTGAAATTCTCGATTATTTGTCCCCCCACTCACAATGTATTTGAAATAGCAGGTAAACGACAGTTCACCCTTTATAACTTACTTAAAAATCATCGAAACCGGGGAGGGGACAAGTAATCGAGAACTTGACCAAACAGGCGAGTATTACACTTGAACAATGCGTTCGTATAAACTTGAATGTTACAGTTAAGAGGTTAAGGAAGAGTTCCGATATCTCCAGATTTAATGTACGAAGTAAGAAAGAAGAGAAATTTTTAATAGAACTGTTGCACGTGCGAAAAAGGCTAACGAAACTAAGCATGTTTTGCTACTTATTATAGAACCGGTGGGGACAAATAAGAAGAGATGCAGTTACGCAAAAGCCCCTAGTAGCGCAATCTGTCGCGCGTACTTGACACGCTCGTTTATCGGATGACGTACACAAGTGCATCTACTTCGCGCAACATTTTTGTATCGACAGTACCTTTGTGAACGTCGACCCTTAAAACATCGGTACGATAGGTTCGCCATTGAAAATCACGATCTTGCCGACCGCGAGAATCGTACAGATCCTCGCAGAGACAACTCCAGCGTGACCTCCTTTCTACGGAGTGTAACGGTCAGACGGAGAACGAAGAGAAAAAGATCAAGAATCTTTGCTCCCAAGACGGAATCACTGCCGACTCGAGATCCGTTTGATTAAAATTTTCCAACGATACGCAACGAGCCTTCCTTTCACAGTTCTTTTTATTGAAAAGAAACGTCTACGTATGTAGTTTGTAAATAACGAACGACGGCGTGTACGCGTGCGTGAAAAATATCCCTAGAACCTCGTGCGTAAAAGTGTTATCGATAAGGAAGAACGACGACAGGAGTCGCGCGTGTTGAGCGCTTATAAACCGATAATAATTTTTCATAGTTCAAGATCGCGTTCAATTATCTTATTAACAAATCGAAATGCCTACGTTCGGATTACTTGACACTCGGCAGTGTACTTAGAAAGGATACGAACGTTGTACGACGATGATAACGGTACGTTGCCAGCCTCGTGTATCGATCGAGTATTCGGAATATGTAACTTGACAACAAATCTTTACGTAGACGAAAGCGCAAAGAACGCCTTTAACGGCTAACGCAACCAAGGTCACATTGAAATCATGACTCGCTAATTTCAAGTACGAACTTACAAATTGACGAGACTTCTCATCAACTAGTAAACTGAAACGCTTTACGAGGGACGTCCCTGACTGATTGACTAGCAATGCGATGAGTATGCCATGAATCAAGCCACAGTGCAGCTGATCGTATATCCACGAACTGGTTGTGTGATAAAACGATCAAATAAACATCGTACTAAATTTAAATCGACGATAATATTTCCGAAAAACATTTAAATAATTCTCGATACGGAATACGTTATCGCGCCGAAAATGACGTAAAAGCCAACGTAGATAGCCCCTGACAATCAAACGACACTCTTTTTGGAAAGTTCGAACGTCGCGATTATAAAGGCGTAGCTTTCAAAGAACTCGACACGACCATTCGATGCAACTTCGTCGAGAGGAATATAATTTTATGCAGAGATACTGCTTTTTGGGATTGTGAAACGCTACGAGGCATTGAAGATTAACTACTGAAATATATAAAAGGCGATGTCAAACAATGGATGTTAAAACACGAAACAAAGTGGAGAAAAAAGTTTATTAGCTCGTCCGGGCATCGAGGCACCCTCTTTATGATTCAAGTCACGGCACTGTGGGAGGTTGCCGGCCGGCCGGCATCGCCATTTTGGCATTCGTAACCGGAAAGTGTGCGCGCGAGGCCATGCTCTGCAGCTGGCGACCTTTATCTCTCTGCGTTTCACCGTCCGCATAAAAGCTTTCGTCGAATCCAAGAAAGAACGGCGCTCCGCCTCGTGACCGAACGCGTTTCTCTTGCATCGCTCTTTCTCAAAAACATCGTATTCGCTAGGAATGCGTTTCGCAGCTATTTTTAGATTTTGGAACGGATTAACATCACCGTACACGGTTGACAAATTATATCGTACGCTGCGATATCGCATTTCCCAAGAGAGAAACCACAAAAAATACGCGTTTCGAAAAAAAATACTGGACGCACGATCGGGCTTATATATATATTTTTTTTTATCGAGGAAACCTAGCACGATCGACCAAAGAAAAATTCGCTTTCATATTCCGCATCCGCCCACTCATTCGATTTTCCCAATAGTTCCTACACTCGTTTCGCTAACACGCCGAGTCGAGGCTCGGAATTTACCGACAGGATTCGCAAGAGCTTTTTAAATGCAACGCGGATGGCGCACCGATCGAGCTCAACCTTTCTGGAACTGATGGTTTTGCAATTTTAAACGATCTTGCCATTGACCGTTTGGCAAAAGCAGAGGAACAAAATGAATCTCATCCGTTGCTCAAATACACTAAATTGTCCAATTGACTGCACTCGGGCATTTTCGTCGATATCCGAATTGTAGACGTGCAGTATGATTTATCTCACTATTATCATCTACGTTTCGTTACACATGCAACAAATTTAACCTATACGCTCCGAAACTGTACACGTCGTACGTAGGCGGGTTTACGCGTCTCTCTCGATAGCGGAGAACCGCTTCCGAAGAAATGAGTCATCCTTCGTCACGATGAAATTTGTAATTTTCATCAGACTGTTAACGAATATCGAGTATCTGGTATCTAATATCTAGTATTTAGTATCTAGTATCTAGCACCGCGGTCCGAGCGTGATCATAAATTTTGCGAACCCACCCGGTTTTGCCGAAAAGAATAGGAGCCACCATTTCCATGAGCAACAGCGACAACGTGCCCGGCAGGCAGCCATGTTAAACTTAGTCGAAAACGGTTCAAGTTCGACCAGGCAAAATTTTCTGCGGCGAATATCGCCACACCCAATCTCGCGCAAGACTGATCGAGCGAAATCGATTTCTCGAAAAATCTTGAAAGAAAGAAATCAATTTGCTTATCACGTGATAATCGTTTCAACCGGCTTAGCAATTTATGCGATGGATCCGCGATGGCCGGTTCTGCAGACACATTTGGGCGGTGGACGAAATTCCTTGAGACTTTTCGACAAAGGGAAGGTCGCGACCGATTGGTCGATGATGAATCGAAAATATATTCAGCCGGCTTAGCCTTTCGTATGCTTTCCGGTCTAATCGGCGGCGTAGGTAGCACGAGGTACGATTATGCCGGGTCAACACGCGGAACTTTCCGAAGGATTTTAATGATTTAGACGGATACGAGGATTTATCTTCGCTTCAGGAAAGTAAGACGCGCGAATGGCTACGTGGCACCATATTTTTGATGATGAGATCGGTACTCGTCGTTGCTCATAAAACTCATTTCGATTTCGACTATCGAGTAATGTATCGGAAGATGCCGTTTCGATCCCATGGATTCGGTCGATCGTTCAACGAACAAAATTCTAATTTGTACGTATACATATATGTATGCATGAATGCATGCATGCATGTATGTATGTACGTATGTATTAGATATATAGTCGCGGCAAAGAAACGAAGAAAGACGTTCGATGGTGTCGACCGACCGCAACGATCAACAAAGAAAGAAGGCGGAGAGAAGACGAGAAACGCGAAAGGCTATGATGCGATTAGATTTTTTTGACGTGCGACCAGCGCTTACTTTCCCTCTTGTCGGTCGGCTAACAATAATAATGGTAATGATAATAGTGATAATAATAATAAGCCTCCGAAGCGTCAGTCGATCGAGATACAACGATTACTCACTTCGAAGCCTTCAGACTTCGCCCAAACGTTGCCATCGTGTCCCGCGATCGCAGCTTTGGTAACACACCTAGACGCGAGCAGCTGCTTGTCAACGTAATCCTGCCAGCTCATTTTTTAACACAAGCGGCTCGACCGAACTGTTCACTACAGCACTAGAGACACAACCCGTCACCGACTGATTCCTCTCACGACTACCTATATGCGCTGAACGCCGGTCACACTTCTCTTTTACCCCTCCTTATCCCTTCGCGGTTATTCGCAGCCCCTCTTGGCCCCTCTTAGGTCCCCTCACTCCCCAAAGCCCCCTCTGTCAAGGGATCGCGTTCACCCCACTCCCCATAGCCGGACGGTAATTGACTACCGATCAGTTCTACCAACCCTTGAACGCAATATTCGAGATATCGAGTATGTCGGTTATTATCTATCGAGAAACAGTCGATAATTTCAAATATCATGTTTCTTTCTTTCCTTCTTATTTATCTTATCTCTTACCTTATCTCTTATTATCTATCGAGAAACAATTGATAATTTCAAACATTATTTTTCTTTCTTCTTTAAATTTAATGTAAACGTTTTAGTTATCGTTTGACGCTACCAACCGTCATTCACGTTTAAACCGTACACGTAATTCTGAAATATTTAACTCTATGACCCTTCTAAATTGACTCTTTTAAATATAATAATCTTGCTCCTTATAGATTGCGTAAATGTTTAACATGGAAACGGTGCATTATATATCCTGAAGTAGATACTCGCCTACCAATAAGACAAAAAATGCACAATTATTAATCAATCAAGTTTCATCAATTATACGTTTTAGTGACTTTCGTATTGCGATGCACGTTGTGGCAACCCTTTCTATAGAGATAAAGAATTCTTACCATAATAACACTCCACGTGCTTTTCCGTTTAGGTTTTACTTTTTCAGACGATATGAACGACAGATTTGACAGATTTTAGAGTTTGCGTAGATACTTTACCACGATGCAAGTTTCTTGTCCGAACAATGTAAAAATTTACAATTTGAGTGCTGGAAAATCTATTCCAGAGGTAAAGCATCATTCCTTACGTTTATTACTCATTTTATCATCGTTCCGATTTTAATGATATTGATATGTAATTTTTATTTTGTTAGTGGTTATCGGAACGCAAACGACGAAGCTTATTAAAAAAGAATGTTGGTAAGTGAAGTTGTTTACCAAGTGTATGATTATGTGTGAGCAATATACAATTGTAACATTTTGACAGATATACGGCGACGTATTGAACTTATCCAGGACTTTGATATGCCTGGAATTAGCACTTCTATTAAAGTTTCGAAGGATGGACAATACATTTTAGCAACAGGAATATATAAACCACGTGTAAAGTGTTTTGATGTAAAAAATTTGTCTTTAAAATTTGAAAGATGTTTTGATTCCGAGGTTGTTACTTTTGAAATATTATCAGATGATTATAGTAAGGTATGTATATATAATTTGTGTTATATGCATTTGTTTTGTTGATAGTCAAGACAATTACCAAACTTTTCTATTATGTTACAGTTGGTATTTTTACATTGCGATAGATACATTGAATTTCATGTTGCCCATGGCAAATATTACAGGCTCAGAATACCACGTTTTGGAAGAGACATAAAATATCATTATCCATCTTGTGATCTGTTCTTAGTGGGAGATAGGTTTGTTATTTAATAATCTTTCGGCATTAAGCATCATTTAAAATAATGTTTAGGCAAAATCTATCTATAATAGCTGACATTGTGTTACAGTAATGAGATTTATAGATTAAATCTTGAGAGAGGACAATTTTTGCAGTCTTTCATAACGGAATCAACATCAATAAATAAGTGTGAAATAAATCCAGTACATAATCTTCTAGCTGTTGGAACGCAAGAAGGTAAAGTTGAAGCATGGGATCCTCGAACGAGAAGTAAAGTGGGTACCTTAGACTGTGCTTTGTACTGTGTTGGACAAGACAATAAGTAAGATAACATGTTGCAATGTGCATTGTTCGAACGAGCGTTTTATTTGCCTACAAATACAATGTCCATTTTGATGCTATATAGGATAGTGGCAGTTCCAGCAATTACTAGTTTAAAATTTCAAGGAGGTCTGACATTTGGCGTGGGTACATCAACTGGACAGATACTGTTATATGATATTCGCTCTAGCAAACCTTTCTTGGTGAAAGATCATATGTATGGATTGCCGATCAAAAATATAGAGTTCCATCAGAAAATGGACATGGTTTATTCTATGGATAGTTCTATTGTGAAAATATGGGAGAGAAATAACGTAAGTAAGATTATTATATGCATAGATAAAATCTTAAAACAAATACAGTAGTGCCTGCTTAAGTGTCCGCGCTCGGGACACTTCTCATGGTTACTTCTCAGAATTCAACGGAGATAAGGAAAGAGAATAAATGCGAGCGAGATACAATAGCTGGCACTCGAAACCATATATACAATGTATCGATAACAATCGATGTCAAGTTACGCTCGACACGTTCGATCTTTGAAGCCGCTTCGCTTCCATTGATGGGGATAACCGCAGACACTTAAGTGGGCGCTACTGTAAAACGAATTAAAATTTTGCCATTAAAAAATCGTGTTTTTCAGGGTAAATTGTATACATCCGTAGAAGCTCAAAATGATTTTAATGATATGTGCGTTATACCAAATACTGGAATGTTTGTAATTGCAAATGAAAATGCGAAAATGCAAACTTATTATATCCCCAGTCTTGGGCCGGCTCCATATTGGTGTAGCTTTTTAGACAATCTGACAGAAGAATTAGAGGAATTGGATTATGAAACAATTTACGATGATTATAAATTTGTTACTGAAAAGGAGTTAGATGAATTAGGTTTGTCGCATTTGAAGGGCACTAAACTTCTTAGAGCTTATATGCACGGGTATTTCATGGATATCCGACTGTATAGAAAGGCGAGAGACGTGATGAAACCTTTCGAATTTGAAGAATATAAGAAAAAAAGAATACAGCAGAAAATACAAGAAACCTGCGGTAGCAGAGTACAGGTAGCGTATTTTAATATTGTGTAAAGCACTTTACAGGATACAATATGCAATATTCTTTAGTTCACACTTGTATGTATTTGTAGGTTCAAAAATTACCGAGTGTAAATAAAGAGCTTGCGTTTAAATTAATGGAAGATGAAACGAATATAAAGAAAAAGAAAAAGAGCTCTTCTAATCTTCTAAAAGACGATCGTTTTAAAGCACTGTTCAGTAATCCAGACTTTCAAGTGGATAAAAACTCGGAAGAGTATTCGTTGTTAAATCCCGTTATTTCTCAGCTTGACAAAAGCAGAGCAAAGAAGTTAAAAGCTAGAATAGCTGAAGAAGAGGCACAACAGAAAATGGAGATTGATCGTGAGGACGATGAAAACCAAGGTTTTTTGATGCAACATGTAACATTATATTTTCATGTCATTATTAGATCGTTTTAATTACAAAATTCATATTTTTAGACAATAGTTCGGATGAGAGCTTCATTCATGACGATAGTAGCTCGGAAGATGAAAAACCATGGGTGAAGGAAGTAAAAAAACAATATCGATTGATAAAGAAAAATGAAAGACAAAATGAGGAAGAGGATGAAAACGAGAAAGATAACGATCAAAGATTAGGAAATAATTCTCGACTTTATGAAATCAAGGAGCACGTGGAATTCAGAGATGCAAAACCGATAGCAAGGAAGCAAAATAAGTATGTATATATTACTACGCGATAGAGTATGAAAAAATAACAGTATTAAATTAAGTTATTACAAAATTATTTTCATGTTCTTTAGGGCTAGCTTGGAAGACAGGCTAAAAAATCAAGCTCATGGTATTAAAATTTCTGGTTTCCGTGGTAACAGAGAAATGACTTTTGTTGTTGGAAAGGTATTTTTCTATCAAATCGTTAAACAAAATTTGATTATTCCGTATATATAGGTACATCGTATATTTATTTACAGAAGAAACAAACTGGACGCGCAAAATTCCAAGTAAAGAGGCACGGAAAAGAATATAAACATCTTTTGAGACCAGCACGAAACCTGTACAGGAAGAAACGTTAATATTTATTGTTGTATTAAGTTTTTTTTTTAAATAGTAAACAATTTTATTTTGTACAGTAAATACTTTTCTGCGTTCTTTTCGTTGCGTTGGTATAGGGAACGGTGACCTCCTCTTTCCCAATATCCCATATTAGAAGTTGTTGTCTGTGGCACGAGTAAAGTAATTTGTTTCGTCGCGATGCATATGTATATCTTGACAGAGGTGAAGTGTCATCTCAAAAGACTGATATAATTAAATTCATACGTTAGGGTGAATCACACGAGGTGCCGATACAAATGTTTTCTTTTCAAGTTCAAAAGCACTGTACTCGTCTGACGAGAAAAATGACATTGGTGAGTCTTCCAATTATTTCATTTAATCTTCGTTTTCGCAATCACGTTACGATCTGCGGGGGGACCATTTCTTTTGTCGCGTAAATGTGCTCGTATTGAATTTTAAATCTTCGCAACATTCGGTCGTTATAATTGGACAGAGATTCAAGGTGATACTTTTGATCATACCAATCACTGTTTATTTTGATTTAAAAGGTCTGTTAATAATGTACAAATTAGTTTCAAAACTTATACTTGATGCTTATGAAACTTATTTGATGGATCATCAAGTTTATATTAACGTTAATGTAATGGCATTAAATAGTTGTTGCAAAACAATTTTTGTATAACGTGTATCGTTTTACAAAGTTCAAAAACGAGATCGGTAAAATATATTTTATGGAACATTGTCTGTGTTATATTTTACAGGTCAGTTCTAACAATGAATCGAAAAATGGGAAAGATCCTCTTCAGCCAAATCATGAAGATACAACACAAGCATCTACAATGTCTGGATTATCTGATTTACAAATGCAAAGTACAGACGTAAGTATAAATAATTTTTTACAACTTCTCCTTAATTACAATATAAGTTAATATAAGTTAAATATGCTAATATAAGTTTTTTTAAAACAGGTAGGTGAAATCACTGAAATGCCGGATTTTGAGATGCTCAGTACATCCGCAGTACTTCATTACTGCAAACATAAAATATTAAGGCCTTATTTGAGATTATTAGGAGCAATGGGTTTGAGACCCATAAGCAGCGATGATTCTGATCGTAACTCTTGTTATAGTATTTTTGTAAATTTTCATACTTTTCAAGTCACAATATTTATGTGCATTGGATATATTTTACAATATATGGCATGCTTCAGGTAAGAGAACCATACATTAAGTTTATAATACAATTTAACTGTAATTAAGTATACGTATATTCTCAGAAGAGACAGAGGATTTTGCTACGAGATATTACCAATAGCATTTAAAGTTGCACCAAATGCAAGCAAGGAGCATATACATGAAATGCCTTGCTTTGGAAATATTGTATTTAGCTACTTTGTACCTAGTACATTGCACTTAGTAGCGTATTTGTATACAGTATATCTATTTCGTGTTAAAGAAAACGAGCAACTACAAAATTTAATGGAGAGAGCATTCCTTCTCTCTTCTAATCCCGTAAATCGTGGAAATCAAAGGAAACTTGTACAAATCTTGTGGTTATTCATAGCATTAAGCATCGTGTGGATAATCATGGCGCTAATTACAGTAAATGTTTTGATGGCCAGAGGCAATATCGTATTTCAATGGTTAGAACGCAGGTAAATTTCTTGGCACGTGTCATTTATATGCTTCAAGTTTATTTTTCATTCTACATAGTAATTAATTTTGTTCGTTCTTATCATCGAATTATCATGTTTAGTACTATATTTCATCTATTTATATTTCTCGCATATGTTATTTTGCACGCCTTTCAAATTTATTTTCTGCACAGTCCATATCAAATAAAAATAACATTGAAAGTATTTTTAATCGTATGCACATTATGGCACGATATGGTTCAAGGAACAATAATAACCAGTTATTGCTTACAAGGGCAACTTTTATTGGCACATCTGTACTTTCTTCGCGGAAAATTACTTCATCATACTTTACCTGTTATGGATTGGATGAGGGTTTGTAAAATGACCGTTATGAAATTCTTCCCTTTTATTTCGCGACAGAGGAAACCGAAATCATAATTTACGTATTTTGGTACGTTGTAGGAAATTTGTGAATTCAAAAAATTGTTAAAATATTTTAACGATGAATTGGGCCCAGCTGTCTGTATCTATACGGTTGTAAACTTATCGTGGGCAACCGCAGGGACGGTTTGGTTACTTCGATACGATAATAACAACGCGCAAAATAATCCTGTTACTTGGGTTGCAATAATAAACGTCCTTCTGTGGATTTTAATATCGATAGCTCCTTTTATTCAGGTACGTTTGTTAATGGGATGCAATAAACGTTAACTTTTGTGTGGTATTTCTCAAATTTTTTGAAATTTTCTGTAATCTTTGTCAAGAAACATTCGATATACAGGGTGTTCAACCACCCTTGGGAAAAATTTTAATGGGAACTTCTAGAGGGCAAAATAAGACGAAAATGAAGAATACCAATATGTTGATTGAGGCTTCATTAAAAAGTTATTAATGTTCAAAGATCCGTCTGCAGTAGTGGTTCTCACTCAGCATGAGAAACTCTACTTACTGATGTATCGACAGCCATACAGTTTTCTGAGTGAGAACCACTATCCCGTGTACTGTTCGCAGATTGCTGTTCTACAGGCGGAACTTTAAACGTTAATAACTTTTTAACGAAGTCTCAGTCAACAAATTGGCATTCTTGATTTTCGTCTTATTTTGACCTCCAGAATCTCCCATTAAAATTTTTCCCAGGACTGGCCGAACACCCTGTATATCGATCGAAACATGCAATTAGAGCTCAGATTGACTCAGACATGTTTTTGCGAATACGCTTATCGTGAAACAGTGGGACAAGCGTAAAGTGAACTTTGAAGAGAAAATAAAAACAAGTTCAAATTGATTGTCTTGTTTTCTAATAGGCTGCTCGTTTGACTACTGCCTGTTCCATGATTCAAAGTATCGGGCACGAAGTACGCATTCGACCATTTGTTTATCAATGCACTCCGGGCGAGGATCTCGACACTATACTTCTGTACACATCGTCATTAAAAATGTGCGCCAGACTTTTCAGAGTTCCGATCACGGGCAGGTATCTTTGTCTCCTGCTGACTATAAGCAGCATCTTGATTCTCACGCTAGGACAGTGTGAATTTCTGTGATAATCGTATTACGTTCAATCCAATTTTACAAAACAGCTTTTTGTATATGCTTCATTTTACACGTGTAATTAATTTCCTTTTATTGTATAATAACATCTACGTTTCACTGCTTCGATTTCTGTTCACCCTACAACTTATTTAAGTTGCTTATCGTTCGTGAAAATATATATTGCGATGAAGCTGGTGGTGAACTAATCAAAATATACTCGAATTTTTAAATATATATGTACATATATAATGTTTGATTATTATCATATTTTCATAAAACTTTACGTTTAAGGAAGTATCCTTACAATAAATATTTATCGTTTCTTTTTGCGGTCGCATTTATTTCACAGAACTGCTATTAAGTTTTTCACACCTTGTCCTCTTTAATTCCGAAGAAATTTATTAAACTAATAAATGACGCGCATTATTCATTATCGATGTATCTTTGTTCAGTGACAAAAGAATTCTCAAAAATATTTTTAATTGTCGTTCAAATACTTATTTGTAATAACGTTACTGAAAGCTGCTCAGGTCTTACAATTGCTTTTTGTCTAATAAAATTTACAATTTTCGTTAAAAATTTGTTTGAAAGAACTAAAATTAGAATATCGTAACAGATAAACATATCTGTGCGAGACTTTTCAATATTCTT
The DNA here is from genome assembly GCF_013123115.1 of Colletes gigas. Taxonomy (NCBI): domain Eukaryota; kingdom Metazoa; phylum Arthropoda; class Insecta; order Hymenoptera; family Colletidae; genus Colletes; species Colletes gigas. The sequence continues at coordinate 7,655 of NW_025106659.1, read as the reverse complement.
TCAACGAGGAAAAATTAAATTTTTCAACGTAATAAAATGAACGAAAATAGAATTTGTAGTTTTTTTAATTGTAGATGTTTCATTTTTTTTACAAAGTTTTGTTTAAATTGTAAAAATAGAGCCCAGGTAGTGCATATTGAAGCTTCGTATTAGTTCGTGTTTATTTCTGATATTAACGTACTTAGGAATACGTGCTCGCATAAATATGCATACAATTATATTAATGCAGTATCAATCTAATTAACAATAGATATTTTGAGTAATCAACAATTATGCAATTATCTGTGAATCAATATATGTAAGGTATACGTATACTAGATATCGTTAATGCTTTGAATTGATCCGCATGACTAAATACGATAACTGTCATAAGTTGTATTTTGAAGTTGCGTCTTGTAGAAATCCTTCGAAGCTATAAAGAACCTCAGTGGCAGTTGTAGGAATAATATTAAGTAAAATTATGGATTTACTGGGATCTATTTTAAATTCAATGGACAAGCCTCCTACAATTAGTGATAAGCAAAAAGCATTAATGAAAAGTTAGTCACAAGTTAACCTACATCGTATATTTTCCGAGCAAGTTTTTGTTTTAGTATTTATGAAAACAATTTTGTCTATGTAGAACAGAAAGAGGAGTATCAGAAGCATCAAGTAGCGGAAGCTGAAATGTTAAAGGTTTTTCGAGAGAAGGTCTATATTTTTTATATGTCATTTTATTTTCATCGAGATAGGTTATACGCGTATCATCGCTGTTGTGTTGTTTTATTAGGTGGAAGGAAAGATTAATAAATTCCTTCAGGATGACGTTGCAAAGGAATATAAATTCCCTCCAATGGATCAAATCCATAGAAGTATAATGTACATAGGAAAAAGTTGTCATTTAAATTATATACGAAATAATAATATAAATGTTTTTATATTGTAGACATGACGTTGCTGAAGTGGCAAATGTATGGGCATATTCCTTTGGCGAGGAAGGCATCGATCGGCATATCATGATTTTTAAGAGAGAATATGCCCCATCGGAAGATCAATTAAACGTGTTACGCAGAGGTGAAGAATGGAACGAAGAGATAGCGAAGAGGCTAGTCGAAGAAAGGGAAAGACAAGCCAAAGAAGAAGTAGAAACTGCTAAATCTAAGAAACGAAAAGATAATTTTGTACCAAATAGTTATTACAAGGATAAGTATCAACATTTAATTGGAAAGGAAGCTGCTCTAGAAGCAGCCAAAAAAACAGAAGCTAATAGTAGTTATGGCTGTGGTAAGTAATCCTATAATTGTTTTTTGTCTGCAAGATACTTTTGTCATTAATCGAAAAATGAATTTTTAGTTCCGAGTGAAAATAAAAAGGACCAGAGAAGTATAGAGCAGACATTGGCGGATATACGCGCGAAAAAAAGAAAATTAAATGAAAGTACTAACACGTCGAATTGTAAAGATAAAAGTACAAAATAGTGAGACACGTTATAACATTTAATAAGCATTCAATATTATTTTTAATTCTAAATTGTAAATATTTCGTGTTAGACACGTGACAATGTATGTACAAGTTGTGTCAAGCGTTTTCATAAAGTTGTTCATATTTTTTTGGTTGTAGCACGGTTATCCATTTGTTCGACATTAGTATTATTTATGTACCTGCGATGGAAACGGAAAAGAAGTTTTACTTTTTCAATTCAGTACATGTATTTACTAAAAAGGTAGAACTGACTTATATGTACAATATAATACATTCGTCGTACAAGGCGAATTGAAACGTTCTATTTTTTCTTGCATTTCCATTTCTTGTATACATCTCTATATACAGTACAGTCTATATATTCCGGTTCAGTTAAATGTATTCCGTGGTCGAATACTTTGGTATCGAAGTTCTAGGAGCAGGTTTTGGTTTTGCTGGGGACAATGAGTCAAATACGATCTGCTCTTTCAGCGCTAATAATTTCTTGAAGGTTTGATTTGTTACTGATTTATATAGCTCTAGTCCTCGCATAATTATAACATCCCGGACATAGGTTGCATTATCGTGAACCAACTGTTTCTAAAACCATGGCAAAGAAAAAGGAACATTTATTAACGCAAAAATGATAACAACAGAAAATACAGTAGTGCCCACTTAATTGACCGCGCTCGTTTAAGTGGGCAAAAGTACAGTCAGTTAAATGGGCATTGCTGTAGTCGCAGGAAACTTTTATAAATCATGACGTGAAAAGAAAGAGAAAAAATTTATTACCTCTTGCTTTAATTTCGGATTTGTAAGTGACAAAGTTATGTGCTGTACTTGAGTTCGCATCACGGATACTAGAACCCCATCTATCGTAGCCATAAGTTCCGGTGTAGCGACGCTGAGACAGTCCTCCAGAAGACTGACGTAAATTTTTGAGAAAGCTAATGTATTATCGGTCAACGTTATCCAGCGATCGTTTGTTATGTAAGATGATGGTACAGTGATCCCCAGGTCATCCAGCTCGGATAATACTTTTTGAACATTTTTGCTGGATTCTAAATTAGTTGGCCGCCAAGTGTCTTCGGCTATATGCACCTTTATGGTATCGACGTATTTCTCGCCTGCTTCTTGTATAGCTTTCGCTAACGGGGATCTAAGCTGGCCGTCTAACTGATAACGAAAATCCATTCCTAATTGAGTCAACTGAAAATCAAGTGATACTTGGATATAACAATTCTTATATGTTAGACAATGTTTCATCAAAATTGATATCTCAAAGATAAAAATGACATAAATGCCATACCTGATCGCAGTGACTTCGAACAGAGACTATACACTCCACCAAGGTACTCAGGGACACTTGCGGAATAAAAAGTTGTTTGGTCAAATGCGTCGTCAAATGTTTAACTTCTTGGCTGCACCAGACAACTAAACCTGAATATGAACATAAAAAGAAAGCAAGTAAAAAAAGGAATATAAATGAATTTTAGTATCAGATAGTACAGTAGTGCCCACTTAAGTGTCCGCGCTCGGGATCGGTCGCCCAGAATTCAACGGAGATGAGGAAGAAGAATCGATGGGGATAACCGCGGGACACTTAAGCGCCCAAAAAAAAGGGCGGTCATTTAAGTGAGCACTACTGTATTCAGTTAAATTATTTTTTAATTACCAGACGTGCAATTTGTAGACTGTGGAAAAATTTTCAAAAATTCTTTTGCGATTTCCACAATATTGCTAAAGGCAATCGCACTAAGTTGCTTCACATAGGGTGCGATAGGTCCTTCTTTTTTAACTCTTTTCAAACGTGCCTTTAGCACGGCGCTGCAGAGCCGTAAATACAATTGACACGCTTGAGCGCTTCTATTTAATTGTATCAAGAGTCTTACCACCCGTCGCGCGCTTCTTAAACCGCCACCTTGAAGCGATTTTGCTTCTGCGCTTAATTCAAGTTCTTTTGTTAGAACGTCAACGAGCGACCGTCCTCTATCATTTACTTTCGATTGAGTCTCGAGTAAAAGTGGGGTTGTTTCAGCATCTTTCAAATAAGCTTTTGCTCTCTCCAAAAGGCTGTAAGCTTCTTCAAAGTGACGTTGAGCTATACAAGAATCCAGATCTTCTGCAACCTCTAGCATCCACTCCGGCGGAGGTTCATGATATTCCGAATCTTCATCATCTATACCTACAAAAGAACGACTGAAAAATTTAATTTAATTTAATTTAATTTAACGTAATTTCATTCAATGCTACGATTTTACAATTACTAAACATACCCAAGGTGTTAGAATCTAGAGACATGGATCGAGAAGGTGCCGTTTTTTCTTCTTTCTGTGGTTTATTATTAACTGATGCATCTGTTGGATTGTCTTCTGCCAATTTCATTTTCTTTGCTTGCTCACATTTATCTAGCCATTCTTTCTACAAGGTAAAGCATAATTCAGATCTTCCTTTCTCAAATTTTAGAAGTATTACTTTTGTAACACACTAACTTTACTTGTTGCAGTTGCACACTGGAATACTCTTGTATCAGAGAATGCCAACAGTTTGAATGCCAATTTTACAGTTCCAAGGTCTCTGACGTTAACAACAGCTAAACTTTCAAGATTGTAAACTGCTTGCATTTTATACTTGGGTGGTCCTCTTCTGCTGCCGTTTGCCAACCAAGAGGCAATCAGTAAAATATCATTAAATAAGTATGCATGAACTCTTTTTAATGGTGTTCCCTCTATAGAATCTAACTCTAGCAAAGAACCTTCGTGTAAGCACATGCGACCAGGTATTTCTGCTAAACTCTGCGAAACCAAGTCAAAATTGTATTATTATTTTTTGTCTCTATCCAAGAGAACCGAAGGTTTCATTGGCTCACCATAGCACCTTCCACGTTTTCTAGCAGTTGCATCAGTTTTTGTTTCTGTTCCTCTTCTTTGGAGGTAGAATCATTAGCATCTTCCACTTGAGATTCAGATAAATCTTCAAAAATAACACCAGTAGTTCTGGTGGATCCTAATGTACTTAACAATGAACGTTGTTCGCTTAGTAACTGAGACAATTGGTACATTTCACTTTCCAAATGTGAGATCTCTTTAGCAGTCTCTATAAATTGCATATAATTCTGGTAGACATTACGCTTCAGTTGTGCGGACGTATTATTTGCAAGTTCTTGAATTTTGGCCCGTTGTTGCCTCAATTCGTCTGCACCGACGCATTGTGCACTGAGCTCCTTCACAACTGAAAGATAGCCAAAAGATTATACTATTGAAACCATTACAGTTACAAGTGTTTCGTTTGCTTCAGAAATTTTACTTACATTTTTCTGGATTAAAATCTTCAGTTGTAAAGACTCTTGCTAAACTATCGGCCATCGTAAAAAAATATTCGATCCCTGCTATGTCAAAGATTGTTCATTTTATGAGCCAACAAATGCAATAGCCACCTAGTGGCCATACGAGAAGGGTACCTATTCTTACGCCTTAAAACTACGCCTTCCGATTTTTATACGAACCTCTTCGCCTTTATATCGAATAGTTTTTTAGCATACTGTTATACGAAACACAATAACACTGATGGGACCAATTTTTAATTACAATTCGTATATATTTTCCAAATCTTTAATATTACAGATCTTTAATATATCTAAGGGTTATCTTAGTTCATATATGTAACCACTAGGTGGCTATAACAATTATTGCACATTTTGTTGGTAAGTAAATAGTTACTCTAAGGCAGTGATGCCAGATTGAGCACCGGGTGCACTACTCACACTATGCCAGATCACGCGTACGTGAGCTCGTGGAGTTTCGGAAAGTCGACAAAGGCAAGCTGACACATGCTCTCTTTCTCGATTCTCCGAAGCTACCCGAAGTAATTTCGGACCGCCTCGTGGGAGTCGAGAGAGAAAGGCTCACGTTTACCTTCTCGATCTTGGACAACTGAAATTCGACGGCAAATGAGCCTTCTTCTCTCGACTCCCACGAGGCGGTCCGAAATTACTTCGGGCAGCTTCGGAGAATCGAGAAAGAGGGCATGCGTCGGTTTGCCTTTGTCGACTCTCCGAAACTCCACGAGCTCACGTACGCGTGATCTGGTATAGTGTGAGTAGTGCACCCGGTGCTCAATCTGGCATCACTGCTCCAAGGATGAAAGTTTCAGCCTGTTGTTTGATGTGTTGAGTTTAAGTCGATATATGTAAACGCCAATGATGATGTCTAATAAAATGAGTTTGTTTTTGCGACATCTTTATAAACGTTCGACTTGCAGCCGCATGACTTGTCATCGGTTTTGTTCTTCGGTTTCTAAAAAAGCAGGTACGTACCATTGATTCTTTAAGAACGTCTTCATACCACAATACATCTCTTTAGTTTATAGGTTATATTTACTTTAAAAATATACAAAAAAGAATAACATTAAAATAACATTATTGTGTATTGTTTCACTTTGCAGTAATATTATTGAGAATTGAACAAAATCTATTACTATTATTTTGATAGTAACATAATAGATTAATAAATCTATTTCTACTATTTTTTTTGATTTAACAGACTAATAAATCTATTTTTATTATTTTTTTTTACAGAGTTAGATGATCCGGCGCCATTGTTTTTTAATTCAGATGTGCAGAAGCTATTGAGAAAATTGACACGCGTCAGTTCAGAAAGAGCTTTCAGAAACCGCAAAGAAGGACATATGCTGTTACCTCCAAAGTTCAAGTTTATGACAGATGAGGGGCTTCAGCAAGCACAGGATGAAATTCAGACAAAACTGGATCTTATTTTGCAAATACCACCTGTGGTAAAGGCACGCTCAGATACAATTGAAATACTAGCTACAGATGCTGCTCTAAGAGGCTATGACCAATCAAAGTTTGTGTTCACTGACATAAGTTATGGTGGTAGAACTAGAGACAGATTAATAGTTGTTCGAGAACCTGATGGTACATTGAGACACGCAAATACGAATGAAAGGAACCGAATGACTCAGGTGTACTATTCAGTTGATCACAGAGAAATACATGTACCAAAGATGTTTTACGATCCTTACTTCAAAGTAAGAAAATGGTATTGTTTCAGATAGTTCTTTGTACAGTAATGCTTGGATAACTGCCAGTAATTTTAGATTGGATAAGTGTTATTACAGTAGTGCCCACTTAAGTGTCCGCGGTCGTTCAAGTGGACATGGTGACAAGCCGAATTATGAAAATTAGCCATGCTTTCATAATTGCGAGACTTCGGTCTCGTGTTCCTTTCAGTTATCCAAGTATTGTTGTATACAGAATTATAGTTACTTAGTTCATCCGAATCGTTTATATTTGTACAGGATCTATTGGATAGAGGAGAGTTCGAGTTCATCTTGGATCGCGCTTGCATACAGTTCGAACCAGACGATTCGGAGTATCAAAGGATTGTTAATGAAGTTTGTTCTTATGTAAATTCAACGAAAAAATTCAATGGTTTACGATCTACTAGGCACTTTGGTTCGTTGGCGTTCATCCTCGCTTGGAACAAGAATATCGATGATTTATTGATAGACGTGCTTAAAAGTAAAAGGATAGACGAAGCGGCATCACTGATACGACTTTACCATATAATTCATCCTGATGCCAAATCGGCAGCTGAAGTACAGACCGAGGACGAAATGGACTTGATAAGATGTTACGCGAAATTAGATGCGACGAAACGAAAAGATATAGAGCACGCCGTTTTAATGTACGAAAAGTTTCAAAACACAGAAAAAGAAGTGCAGGAGGGTATAAAAATAGCGCATGGTTTTAACACTGACGAGAATCAGCCGGAATCACAACCAAATTAAATCTTCTGCTCGTACGTACGTCTGTTTTTTTTTTTTTTATACCCATACACATGCGCAAATGTCGAACATGATTATCGAAAATAAATAATTTGTCATTTGGATGGAGAATAAATTGATCAAGATGTTTTATGTTTAATATTCTTTATGTTTTATAAATACCATTGATAAATTCTTCACGTTTAATGTCGATGAGAGCTAGATGGGTCATAGAATCGCAATTGCGTTTTATTTGTATAGATTATTTTATTACGTGATAGTACTTACAAACATTTACAAATGTAACAAGTCAATTCGATTTGGCGTACAGGATCGTCGGAAAACATTACGTATCGACAATGTCGGCTAACGTTACGGATGAAACTGAATCGATTCGGGTCCCGCTTTGTGTCGGCGCGGTCGACTGGTGG